>NC_040090.1:36209115-37483615 GCF_003369695.1 Bos indicus x Bos taurus
TGAACTCTGGAAGTTGGTGATGGACAGGGAGGCCTGGCGTGCTGTGATTCATGGGGTCGCAAAGAGTCGGACACGACTGAGCAACTGAACTGACTGAACTGAACTGAAGACACCTTTGCTTATCTACTATTGCTCCACCCCTCCGTCTTGTTCAATTTAAATGTCCTTAATTCATCAAAGGCTTCCTTGGTGACTCATTGGTAAAGAATCTGCCTACCAAAGCAGGAGACCTTCAATGCAGGTGGGTTAAATCCCTGGGTCAAGAAGATCCCCTGGAGAAGGAAACGGCTACCTACTACAGTATTCTTGTCTGGGAAATCCCATGGACAGAGGAGACTGGTGGGCTACTGTTCATGGGGTCACAAAGAGTCAGACATGAGTTAGCGACTAAATAACAACAACAACAATTCATCAATAGGGTACAAGATTTGTTTGTATCATATTTTCCCAATATCATTTTTGCATTAGGAGAAAATTTTAATTCATCATTCCCCATATCCTAAGGAAAAAAGACTGATGCCTTGTAAAGAAAGAATAGTATTGACGGGATGTCTCTGCCAAATTTTTACAATCTCATTTCCTCTGCCACTGACTGCTTAAGAAGAAGGAAAGCTTTTCAACAACTTTTGCACACTGTCACTTAGTTTAGGAGTCATTCTCTAAAGAATGAGTGCTGAGCAGTGTCTCTGTTTATCCTTCATGTCCCTTATTCATCAAGGAATTAAGGAGAAAATATCATAAATGATATGTACTAAGAGCGGAAGTTTTGTGTCCAGAGTATTTGAGTTCAAGACCTGTCTCTCTACACATTAGCAGTATAATCTTAAATAACATCCCTAAACACTGTGCTTATTTTCTTAAAGTAATTTTGATATAAAAATTGCAACATACATAAAATCATTGTGAGAAGATAAAAATTACTAAATGTAAAGTATGTAAGTGTCTCAGCTTAAATATTTGATCTATTAATTAATGAAAAATAAAACATTTGTCAGTGTCTTATTAAACAGGTTTGTGCTTTCAGGGGCATAATGTTTTGTTTTATTTTTTATTGACCTCTCTTTTTCCAGATCCTAGATACCTTTGTCCCTCTGTCCAGATCACTCCAAGCAGCTCTCCCTGTCACAGATTGTTAGAATTTTATTATAGTTTTTCTGTTTCTACCCACTGGCTCTTAGCAAGTAAACTAGATTCTGTGATACTCAGGGTCTCATTTGTAAGAAAAAAAGAGTTATACAAAATTTACCTGATTAGTATTGTGAAAGTTAAACAATACAATGTTTGAAACAATACCTGTAATTTCTTGCACATGAGGGAGTAGTCCCATAGGGTGTCTGTTCTTTCTTTGATTCCCTTTCACCGAAATCACTTTAAGAATATATGCTAGTTTCCTTTCAAAATTATTTCCATTTCTATGTTTTAAGAAACAGAATGCATTGACTAAGAGATTATACTTTTCTTTCAATCTTACCTAATTTTTAAATAAATCTTTCTCTGTATAAATAGCTTTTTTTCTTTCTTTATTTTGCCAACACCAAGAGACACATGGCATCTTAGTTTCCTGAGCAGGAAGCAAACTGGCACTCCCCCTAGAGTGGAAATGCCAAGTCTTAATCACTGGACTGCCAGGGAAGTTCCACCTTTTCTTATTTTTAAAAACTTTTCTGCAGTAAACATGTCTCATTGAAATTGAATTTTAATTTGTCACTTTGCCAAGTTTTAAAATTTATCATTCCCAATGATATGTTAAGACTCAGAAGTGTAATTGTGGGATTTGTTACCAGTTTTGTAGCTAAGTGTTTGTCTGTTCTGATCAGACTTACTATTGCAATAATGTGAAAGCTGTCAGAAAGACCTTGAATGTGGAATAGAAGCAGAAGATATTAAGAAGAGGTGGCAAGAATACACAGAAGAACTGTACAAAAAAGATCTTCACGACCGAGATAATCATGATGGTGTGATCACTCACCAGAGCCAGATATCCTGGAATGTGAAGTCAAGTGGGCCTTAGAAAGCATCACTACAAACAAAGCTAGTGTAGGAGATGGAATTCCAGTTGAGCTATTTCAAATCCTGAATATGATGCTGTGAAAGTGCTGCACTCAATATGTCAGCAAGTTTGGAAAGCTCAGCAGTGGCCACAGGACTGGAAAAGATCAGTTTGCATTCCAGTCCCAAAGAAAGGCAATGCCAAAGAATGTTCAAACTACCGCACAATTGCACTCATCTCATATGCTAGTAAAGGAATGCTCAAAATTCTCCAAGCCAGGCTTCAGCAATATGTGAACCATGAACTTCCTGATGTTCAAGCTGGTTTTAGAAAAGGCAGAGGAACCAAAGACCAAATTGCCAACATCCTCCAGATCATCAAAAAAGCAAGAGAGTTCCAGAAAAATATCTATTTCTGCTTTATTGACTATGCCAAAGCCTTTGGCTGTGTGGATCACAATAAACTGTGGAGAATTCTGAAAGAGATGGGAATACCAGACCACCCGATCTGCCTCTTGAGAAATCTGTATGCAGGTCAGGAAGCAACAGTTAGAACTGGACATGGAACAACAGACTGGTTCCAAATAGGAAAAGGAGTATGGCAAGGCTGTATATTGTCACCCTGTTTATTTAACTTCTATGCAGAGTACATCATGAGAAACGCTGGGCTGGAAGAAGCACAAGCTGGAATCAAGATTCCCAGGAGATATAACAATAACCTCAGATGTGCAGATGACACCACCCTTATGGCAGAAAGTGAAGAGGAAACAAAAAGCCTCTTGATGAGAATGAAAGAGGAGAGTGAAAAAGTTGGCTTAATACTCAACATTCCGAAAACTAAGATCATGGCATCCGGTCCCATAACTTCATGGGAAATAGATGAGGAAACAGTGGAAACAGTGTCAGACTTTATTTTATGGGGCCCCAAAATCACTGCAGATGGTGACCGCAGCCATGAAATTAAAAGATGCTTACTCCTCGGAAGGAAAGTTATGACCAACCTAGAGAGCATATTCAAAAGCAGAGACATTCCTGTGCCAACAAAGGTGCATCTACTCAAGGCTATGGTTTTTCCAGTAGTTATGTATGGATGTGAGAGTTGGACTGTGAAGAAAGCTGAGCGCCGGAGAATTGATGCCTTTGAACTGTGGTTCTGGAGAAGACTCTTGAGAGTCCCTTGGACTGCAAGAAGATCCAACCAGTCTATTCTTAAGGAAATCAGCCCTGGGATTTCTTTGGAAGGAGTGATGCTAAAGCTGAAACTTCAGTACTTTGGCCACCTCATGCAAAGAGTTGACTCAATGGGAAAGACTGTGATGCTGGGAGGGATTGGGGGCAAGAGGAGAAGGGGACGACAGAGGATGAGATGGCTCGATGGCATCACTGAGTCAGTGGACGTGAGTCTGAGTGAACTCCGGGAGTTGGTGATGGACAGGGAAGCCTGGTGTGCTGTGATTCATGGGGTCGCAAAGAGTCGGACACGACTGAACGACTGAGCTGAACTGAACTGTCAGAAAGAAAAGTCTGTTGTCTTCTTTCATTGAGATAGGAGGGATTATTCTTGCAATGGATATCCATCCAGGGCCTGGTGGGATCCCCATGTCTTCTGGAATTTTTATACCTAACTCTTTCAACAGAGTCAGAGTTTTAAAATAAAATGTGGATTTTTGTTGAAACAATATCTGCTTTATCCCTGCTTATTCCCAAGAATTCTCTACTTCTTTACCTATGGAAGCCCTTTGGTGAGTCAAGGATTTCCAAGGAGGATTTTTCCAGTCTCTGCATGTATGTGCACACATACATCCATGTCTTGGAATTTATTTATGGAAACTGAAGGAAATTGATCTTCTAACTTTTTCCTTTGACCTCTGTTTTCCTGTCACCCCATTGCTATGATGACTGAGGCTCTGACTCACTACTAAAAATCATACTCTTGGTTTATTAACACATGACTCTCTAGGGAAAATTATATCTTTTAATTACTGGAATAGCTGATCCTCCAGTTCAGGATGAAGTACCTAGTTATGAGAATATGAAAATTTAAATTTTTATATAAAGGAGAATAGAAAATATCTGCACACTGAAGAACATTCACTTTCTAAGGGGGGTTCCTGGCCCCAGAAGTAAAGCTCTCTGCTGAAAATTATGTGAAATCTATACATTGCTCTCAATTATAGGGTCTCTTCTCAGTAAAAGAACAAAGAAGGTTTTTGGAATTTCTTCAGTATTGGTGCTTGGAAAACGGGATAGCTGCACACCATATACATAAGTAAACTCAGAACAGATTAATGACCTAAATGTATGTGCTCAGTTCAGTTCAGTCGCTCAGTCGTGTCCGACTCTGAGACCCCATGAATTGAAGCACGCCAGGCCTCTCTGTCTATTACCATCTCCCGGAGTTCACTCAAACTCATGTTCATTGAGTCTGTGATGCCATCCAGCCATCTCATCCTCTGTCATCCCCTTGTCCTCCTGCCCCCAATCCCTCCCAGCATCAGAGTCTTTTCCAATGAGTCAACTCTTCTCATGAGGTGGCCAAAGTATTGGAGTTTCAGCTTCAGCATCACTCCTTACAAAGAACACCCAGAACTGGTCTCCTTTAGGATGGACTGGTTGGATCTTCTTGCAGTCCAAGGGACTCTCAAGAGTCTTCTCCAACACCACAGTTCAAAAGCATCAATTCTTTGGCGCTCAGCCTTCTTCACAGTCCAACTCTCACATCCATATATGACCACAGGAAAAACCATAATCTTGACTACACGGACCTTTGTTGGCAAAGTAATGTCTCTGCTTTTGAATATGCTATCTAGGTTGGTCATAACTTTCCTTCCAAGGAGTAAGCGTCTTTTCATTTCATGGCAGCAGTCACCATCTGCAGTGATTTTTGGAGCCCAAAAAGATAAAATCTGACACTGTTTCCCCATCTATTTCCCATGAAGTGATGGAGCCAGATGTCATGATCTTCATTTTCTGAATGTTGAGCCTTAAGTCAACTTTTGCACTCTCCTCTTTCACTTTCATCAAGAGGCCTTTTAGTTCTTCTTCACTTTCTCCCATAAGGGTGGTGTCATCTGCATGTCTGAGGTTATTGATATTTCTCCTAGCAATCTTGATTCCAGCTTGTGTTTCTTCCAGCCCAGTGTTTCTCATGATGTACTCTGCATAGAAGTTAAATAAGCAGGGTGACAATATACAGCCTTGACGTACTCCTTTTCCTATTTGGAACCAGTCTGTTGTTACATGTCCAGTTCTAACTGTTGCTTCCTGACCTGCATATAGGTTTCTCAAGAGTTGGGTCAGGTGGTCCTAAAACCATATAACTCCTAGAAGAAAACATAGCAGATCACTCTTTGACATAAAGCACAGCAATATGTTTTTGGATCTGTCTCCTAAGGCAAAAAAAATTAAAGTAAAACCAAACCAAAGAGACCTAATGAAACTTAAAAGCTTTTGCACAGCAAAGGAAGCTATCCACAAAGCAAAATGGCAACCAACTGAAAGGGAGAAAATTTTTGCAAACGATATGAGAAATAAAGTATTAATATCCAAAACTTAAAAACAGTTCATAGAACTCAATATAAAAAAACAAATAAACAAACAAAAAACCCAATTTAAAAATGAGAAGAAGCCCTGAAAATATATCTTCTGCCAAAGAATACACACGTGTTTGACAGGCAGATGAAAAAATGTTCAGCATTGCTAATCATCAGAGAAAAGCAAATCACACCTGCCATGAGATAACATCTCACACCTTTCAAAATTGTTATCATCAAAAAGACCACAAATAACAAATATTGGTGAGTTTACAGAGAAAGGGGAGTTCTAACATAGTGTGGGTGAGATTTTAGATTGGTGCAATCACTATGGAGACAGTATGGAAATTTCTCAAAAAACTGAAAGTACAAATAGCATACGATTTAGCAATTTCACTCTTAGGTGTATATCTGAAGAAAGCAAAACAAAAACAAAAATTTGAAAAGATACCTGCACCCCAACATTCATGGCAGCATTATCTACAATAAAGAAGATAAGGAAGTAATCTGTGTCCATATAGATGAATGGGTAAAAAAGTTGTGGTAAATATACAAAATGGAATATTAGCCAAAAAAAAGAGAAAGAAATTGTGTCATTTGCAACAAATGTATGGATCTAAAGTACATAATGCTTAATGAAATAAGTCAGACAAAGGAAATCAAGTACTCTAGATTGATACTTACATGTAGAATCTAAAAAAATAAAACAAGTTATGAAACAAAACAGAAATAGATTCACAGATATAGGAAACAAATTAGTGCTTGCAACTGGGGAAAAGTAAGTGAGAAGAAACAAGATAAGCATGAGTTTAAGAGAAACAAACTACTATGCATAAAATAAATAAGCTATAAGAATATATTATATAACATTACTTAAAAATAACTTTAAAAGAAGTATTTCTACAAACATATTGGATCACTAGGTTTTACACCTGAAACTAATATCATATTACATATCAATTATACCTCAATAAAAATATTTTAGTGTATCATAAAATAATTATCATTGTGAGACATCTTTTCTTATCAATTTCATCGCTGCCAGGCCCTACTTTATAATCACAATAGCCTCTTTAACTGAATATATTAATTAAAAGTTGATTTATTTTATTTATTTATTTATTTCCCTTCCTCCTTATAGAATGTCCAGCTGTACCCAGTGTACTCAGGCACAGAATGTGAAATTGGAAAGTGTCAGTCACTTAGTCAAGTCCAGTTCTTTGTGATTCTATGGACTGGAGCCCACCAGGCTCCTCTGTCCATGGAATTCTTCAGGCAAGAATACTAGAGTGTGTTGCCATTCCCTTCTCAAGGGATATTCCTGACCCAGTGAGTCAAGTACAGACTCAAGTCAAATCTCTTTCCTCATCAGGAGCTCCCTCTTTCTAACCAAATCTTTCTTCATCAAGGCTGACTTTGGAGATTCTCCTCTCTGCTATGTATTCCTTGTTCCCTCTCTGCCATAGTCGGTTTTAGACCCTTGTCTTCTGAGCTGATACAGTTCACCTCTGTCAGGCCAGTTACTATAGGGTCTTAGAAACGATTTGTTAGTTTACTGTTTCAGGTTTTATTTTACTAGCATTGCAAGAAATTTATATTAAATAATAGTAGATGACTACCTTGGAAAAAAACAAAGCACAATTTCACTTTACAGTTCTATTTAAGAAGAAAGACACTTTCTCTACAATATCCATAATTTGTGGTTTTATCGTACTTAGCAGAAACAGTTTTACTGCAGTCACAGAAGAAGAAAATCCTGTCTATAAATTTCCTGTTTGAACTTTATATGTGTACACTTATTTACATACACACATAAGCAAAACCAAAACAGTCACACACAAAAAAAGAAGAAGTAGAAGAGATTGGTTTGGTGAGCAAAAGAAAGTAAAAAATGATATCAGTTAAAAACAAAACAAAAACATAATGTGGAAAACAAAATTAAGCAATATGCCAGCTGGGGAATAAAGCAATGAAAGCAAAACAGACTAATAAACATGGTGAGAAAAAAAGAGAAAGAAAGAAAGAAAAGAAAACTTAAATAGAAGTAGGAATTCTCCAAGCCAGGTTTCAGCAATATGTGAACCATGAACTTCCTGATGTTCAAGCTGGTTTTAGAAAAGGCAGAGGAACCAGAGATCAAATTGCCAACATCCCCTGGATCATGGAAAAAGCAAGAGAGTTCCAGAAAAACATCTATTTCTGCTTTATTGACTATGCCAAAGCCTTTGACTGTGTGGATCACAATCAACTGTGGAAAATTCTGCAAGAGATGGGAATACCAGACCACCTGATCTGCCTCCTGAGAAATTTGTATGCAGGTCAGGAAGCAACAGTTAGAACTGGACATGGAACAACAGACTGGTTCCAAATAGGAAAAGGAGTACGTCAAGGCTGTATATTGTCACCATGTTTATTTAACCTATATGCAGAGTACATCATGAGAAACACTGGGCTGGAAGAAGCACAAGCTGGAATCAAGATTCCCAGGAGATATATCAATAACCTCAGATATGCAGATGACACCACCCTGATGGCAGAAAGTGAAGAGGAACTAAAAGGCCTCCTGATGAAAGTGAAAGAGAAGAGTGAAAAAGTTGGCTTAAAGCTCAACATTCAGAAAACTAAGATCATGGCATCCGGTCCCATCACTACATGGGAAATAGATGGGGAAACAGTGGAAACAGTGTCAGACTTTATTTTCTGGGGCTCCAAAATCACTACAGATGGTCACCGCAGCCATGAAATTAAAAGATGCTTACTCCTTGGAAGGAAAGTTATGACCAACCTAGATAGCATATTCAAAAGCAGAGACATTACTTTGCCAAAAAAGGTTCATCTAGTCAAGGCTGTGATTTTTCCTGCGGTCATGTATGGACGTGAGAGTTGGACTGTGAAGAAGGCTGAGCGCTGAAGCATTGATGCTTTTGAACTGTGGTGTTGGAGAAGACTCTTGAGCTTCCCTTGGACTGCAAGGAGATGCAACCAGTCCATTCTGAAGGAGATCAGCCCTGGGATTTCTTTGGAAGGAATGATGCTAAAGCTGAAACTCCAGTACTTTGGCCACCTCATTCGAAGAGTTGACTCATTGGAAAAGACTCTGTTGCTGTGAGAGACTGGGGGCAGGAGGAGAAGGGGATGACAGAAGATGAGATGGCTGGATGGCATCACTGACTCGATGGACATGAGTTGGGTGAACTCCAGCAGTTGGTGATGGACAGGGAGGCCTGGCGTGCTGCGATTCATGGGGTCGCAAGGAGTCGGACACGACTGAGTGACTGAAATGAACTGAAAGGAGATTTATATATACTAAAGAATAACTACAACAGGCAAAAAAGAAAAGCCAACAAATAATATATGTAGAAAAATAATAATATTACATTTTTTTAATTAAAAAAATGGGAAAAACCTTCACAACTGCAAAAGGTCAATGTAGAGGCTGATGCTGCTGCTAAGTCGCTTCAGTCGTGTCCAACTCTGTGCGACCCCATAGGCGACAGCCCACCAGGCTCCGCTGTCCCTGGGATTCTCCAGGCAAGAACACTGGAGTGGGTTGCCATTTCCTTCTCCAAAGCATAAAAGTGAAAAGTGAAAGTGAATTTGCTGAGTCCTGTCCGACTCTCTGCCAATACATGGACTCAGACTACCAGGTTCCCCCGTCCATGCGATTTTCCAGGCAAGAGTACTGGAGTGGGTTGCCATTGTAGAGGCAGACATATTTAAAGGAAATAAGAAGTCTGATTAACAACAACAACAAAAATTCTCAAAAAGTGTAAATAGATTTAATAGCATTAATAAAATCAACAACTACAGCTCAGAGGGAAAATAAGGAAAAGAGAAAAAAATTCAGAAACAATGACAGGACAAGTTAAAATATAAGAATAACAAATGCTTTTCTTGGATCTCACCTGTCAGTGTCTTTTCCCTCCCTGTGAGTTATAGTTCACCTCACCTCCCTAGGATGCCCTCCAATACTGGGATAGTCTCTAGACCTGTTATGGGACAGTCAGATTCTAATCTGGCCCTACTCCTGCATTTTCTTGCCTCTAATATCTGCATCGGCCTGTGCTAGCACGTTTTCTTTTTCAGGACCTCTCACTGTCCTTATATATATTCCATAGACACAAAGTCTGCCTAGTTGACCACGTGAATTTAATTGGCAACTTGTACCACTGGTGGGAAGGTTTTGGGTTCTCTTCCTTAGCCACACTACCCCTGGATTTCAACGGTGGTTTTATCTGCACCTCTGCATGTGAGTGGTCTATAGGGCTTTGCTCCTGAGGCTGCTCTGGAGGACTTGGGTTTGCCACAGCGAGGACCTGGTATGGAGGCGGTGCAGCTGCTTGGATCACAGGGGCCCTGGCAGTCCCAAGTACTGAGAGAAACCAGTGGCTAAGACAACAGTGAATAAGGGGCCCTTAGGGTTTTTCCTAGCCTCTGGCTGCTCTGTCCAAGTGGGGATCATTCGAGGGAGTGGCACAGGAGCTTGGACCCATGGCGATGCTGGATACATAGAGGTGCCAGTGGCAAGTGTCACAGAAGATATGGTGCTATTAGGGTTTTGCCGGGTTCCTCTCTCCACGGAGTTCTTCAGGCAAGAATACTGGAGTGAGTTGCCATTCCCTTCTCCAAGGGATCTTCCTGAACCAGGGATCAAACCCAGGTCTCCTGCAATACAGGCAGATTCTTTACTGTCTAAGCCACCAGGGAGCCCCACAACTTGGTTCTGGCAGCTCTGCCCCGATGATGATTGAGCATGGAGGCGACACGGCTGCTTGGATCGTGGGAACTCTGGTGGCGTCAAGTGCGCAGGGACACCAACTGCCTCAATCGCAAGAGCTACAGTCCTGAAGTGAAGTGAATTGAAGTGAAGTCACTCAGTCATGTCTGACTCTTGGTGACCCCATGGACTGTAGCCTACCAGGCTCCTCTGTCCATGGGATTTTCCAGGCAAGAGTATTGGAGTGGGTTGCTATTTCCTTCTCAAGGATATCTTCCCGACCCAGGGATCGAACCCAGGTCTCCCGAATTGTAGGCAGACGCTTTACTGTCTGAGGTCCTATTAGAGTCTTTTCCTAGCCTCTAAGAGAAGTCGCCCAGTCGTGTCCTGCTCTTTGTGATCCCACGGACTGTAGCCTATCAGGTTCCTCCATCCACGGGATTTTCCGGGCAAGAGTACTGGAGTGGGTTGGCATTTCCTTCTCCAGAGGATGTTCCTGACCCAGGGATCAAACCCACATCTCCCACATTGAAGGCAGACACTTTACCGTCTGAGCCACCAGGGAAGCCTCTGGCAGCTGGCAATTAGAGGGTCTCTTTGGCTAGGCCTTCTCTCTTGCTTGACCCATTCAGGCATTTACAGGACTCCCCCCCCACCCCCGTTCCAGTTGGGGTTCTTCTCTGTTTCTTGGTGCCTCGGGCACTTGCAGGACCCTTCCCCATTTTGGAGGCCTCTTCTGTTTCTCAGCACATCAAGCACTTAAAGGGCCACCCTGACTGGGGTCCTTCTCTGCTGCTTGGTGCATCAGGCACTTAAAGGGCACCTCTCTCAGGGGTCTTTCTGTTTTTGTCTCTGTCTCTGGACAGTGTCCCCACTGTCCAGTGATGAAGTGCGGGGAGAGAGAGGGTATGGAGATGGCTCTGTCTCCTGTGTGTGACTCAGTAGTATCACCCTGACTCCATGTGTGCTTGGCTTTCCTTCACAAACATTTCCCACTGCATCTACCACAAGTCCCCTTGGGCTGTCTCTCTGCAGTCAACAGCAATCCTTGCCCTGGCATTGCTCTCCAATCTCTGTGCTCCAGCTCCCAGCTGCTGCATTTCCTAGGGGACTTGTGTCCCTGTCCGGAGTATATATGGCTGCAGCAAGGGTTGTCTGTGTGATTGTCAGGACCTGAGAGAGATCCTGAACAATGAGCAATTGAAGGAATGGCAAAACCTGAAGACTGAGGAGGAGGTTGGTCTATGTAATCTGGCTGACTCTGAGAATGAGCTGGTCCAGCAGAGCCAGTTGATGAGAGATCTCATCTCAGATGTGGAGCATCGTTTGCAGGAACCAAAAAACAAGATGCTGCAGGTAAAACTGAGACCTGCATTTGAGACCTGAGAAAAATGAAGGCAAAATTTCCATCTCTTCTGTGTTGCTGTGCTCTTTCTGGTTTTGTTACTAAGGTTGCTTTGTGCCTGCAGCCCCTATCCCTCATAGCTCCATTATTCCTGCAATGCAGAAGAACCTGGTTCAATTTCTGGGTCGGAATGATCCGCTGAAGAAGGGATAGGGTACCCACTCCAGTATTCTTGGGCTTCCCTTGTGGCTCAGCTGGTAAAGAATCTGCCTGCAATGCGAGAGTCCTGGGTTCAATCCCTGGGTCCGGAAGATCCCCTGGAAAAAGGAAAGGCTACCCACTCCAGTATTCTGGCCTGGAGAATTCCATGGACTGTGTAGCCCATGGGGTTGCAGAGAGTCAGACACAACTGAGCGACTTTCACTCTTACTGTCATGCAACTCAAGTTCCCGTATTTAGTAGATGCTTGACTTATGGGAAAGTTGAATCTTCTTTACCTGCCAGAGACCTAGAATTGGAGACAATTCCCTTACACTTCAATTTCCCCCAGAGTATAGAAGAGAGCCGGTATCTTTTTGTATAGATTTCCAGAAACAGACTTGGATTTTAAGGAATATTTTGGCCTTGCTGCAAATCATTGATCCATTGGGTCACATACTCAAGAAGCCAGAATGGAAAGACATCGTCTTTGTGTTTGTATTTGCATACCTATATGGCAGGATTAAGATCTTTACAAGCACATGAAATTCAGACCACTCTTCATTTAGTATTCTTAATGTCATCTTTTCCCGGAGTTTGTAATTATTCCCAGGTATCATGAAATCTCAGGGTATTTTGACACCCACCCTTTTAGGGAGTAGACTTTGAAGGCATGGGGACTCTTGACACACACTAATATGTCTCAAACACCCAGGAGTCAGGTTCTGCAAACCTGAGTGGAAGTGTTATGCCCGGAGTGTCTTATTTCAGAACTGTCTTCACATATTAGCAGTGTGACCTAGAATAACATCCTTAACTGCTGTGTTTATTTTATTAATGTAATCATGATATAAAAACTGCACCATACATAATATTATTGTCAGATGATAAATGATATTTTCTCCTTGGAAAGACCCTGATGGGAAAGATTGAGGGCGGGAGGAGAAGGGGACGACAGAGGATGAGATGCTTGGATGTCATCACTGACTCAATGGACATGAGTTTGAGCAAACTCTGGGAGATGCTGAAGGACAGGAAGCCTGGTATGCTGCAGTCCATAGAATCGTGGAGTCGGACATGATTGAACAACTGAACGACAACAAAACGATACTAAGTGAGAAGCATCTAAGTGTCTCAATAACAAGTATTTGACCTATTGAATAGCAAAAAATATAACCTGTGTCAGTGTCTCATTAAACAGGTTTGTGCTTTCAGGGACACAAGGATTCTTTGCACTGATGCATCATTTTCCAGATCCTAGATCACCTTTGTGCTGCTGTCAAGACTATTCCAGCTCTGCCTGTCATGGAAAAGCATGTGTGCCTAGGCGTGTGTGTCTTTGTGTTTGTGGGATTACATTTTTTTATAATAATTTCAGAATTGCTACATACTTGCTCTTATTCCGTAAACATATTCTTTACGAACTGAGCCACTAGAGAAAACCTAAGTAAACTAGATTCTATGAGATCCAGGATCTTATTTGCAAAATATATATATATATATATGTACAGAATTTACCTAGTTATCATTATGTGTACTAAACAATACAACAGTTGTAATAACTTCTGTAACTTCTAGCTCAAAAGTGGTACTCTATATGATGTTTATTCATTTTCTGCTTCCCTCTCATTGTGACTAAAATAAGTCATTTTCAGAATAAATATTAGCTTATATTCAACATGATAACCCTTTCTATGTTTTAGAAACAGAACACACTGATGAAAGAATTACAATTTTATTTAAATCTTACCTAATTGTAAAATAAATGTTTCTGGATAATGCCTTATTTTATTTTTTCAAAAAATTGTACAATCATTCTATTTCTTTGAATTCAAATTTCAATTTAGGCTCTGTTTGGCCCAAAGTTACCATTCACAGTGATACATTAAGACTCAGAGGTATAATTGTGAGATTTCTTAGCACTGATTTGGGCAGGTTTTTGTGTGTCCTGGTCAGCCGTACTTTTTTAATGAGTTAAAAGTTCTCGGGAATGAAGGAAAAAGTATGATATCTTCCTTCAGTGAGATAAGAGGGGAATTAATTCTGCAGTGGATGTGCATTCAGGGTTGGTGGAATCGCCATGTCTTTTGGAATTTTTAATCCCTATGGACTCAAAGTTATTTTTTTAAAAAGTGGATCCAGTGTATTTTCTCTTATCCATATTTGTCCCAAAGGATTATCAACCTCTTACCTTTGGATGAACTTTGATTTGACAAGGTTTCCAAAGAGGAATTTTCCCAGTTTTGTGTCTGTGTGTGTATGCACACATCCATGTCCTGGCACTCACCCTGGGAAACAAGGGAAGATTGGTCTTTTAAATACTTCTTTTGATCTCTTCCTTCCTATCTTCCCAATGCTACAATAACTGGGATTCTGACTCATGAGGAAAATTCTGAAGTCTTGAATTATTGACAAATGAACCCCCAGGGCCACTGATGCTGTTTCATTTACTGGAATGCTCAGTTCTCCAGTTCAGGAGGAAGTACCTAGTTATGAGAAACTGAGGAGCTGGATTTTTGTATACAACAGAAAAGATCTGCACACAGAGGGGCATTCCCTTTTATCAGGGACCCCTGGGTTTCCCTGGTAGCTCAGCTGGTCAAGAATCCACCTGCAATGCAGGAGACCTTGGTTCGATTGTGAAGATGTCCCAGAGAAGGGAATGGCTACCCACTCCAGTATTCTGGCCTGGAGAATTGCATGGACAGAGAAGCCTGACAGGCTACAGTCCATGAGGTTGCAAAGAGTTAGCCATGAATGAGTGACCTTCACTGGCCCCAGAAGTGAAGCCCTTTCCTGAAAAGAATATGACACTTATAAGTTTTTCCGCGTCACATGTTCTTTTCTTTGTTAAAGACTGAAGAAGGTGTTCTGGAAGCTCCTCAGTTACTGGTGCTGGGAAAACTGTATAACTGCACACATGAGATGAGAACCGAACATTTCCTACCACCATATACAAAGGTAAACTCAAGATAGATTAAAGGCCTAAATGTAAGTCCTGAAACCATAAAGCTCATAGAAGAGAATATAATTAGACACTGTTTCACATAAATCACAGCAATATATTTTTGGATTTATATCCAAAGACAAAGGAATAAAAGCAGAAGTAAACAAACAGGACTGAATTAAAAGCATTTACACAGTGAAAGAAACATTTGACAAAATTAAGATATACTGAATGGGAGATAATTTGCAACTGAGATAAATAATACTGGGTTAATATCCAAAATTTTAAACAGTTCATACAACTCAATATCAAAAAAAAAAAAAAAAAACGCAAAATATCACTGTTTGGCTCATGTCTGGAAATTGCTGCTTATCTGGGTCATTATCTTTATTATAGTTCACCTCTGCCAAGAAAAACACAGAATTTTTTCCTTACTGTATTATTCAAGGTACTTTAGAGAAACAGAATATCTATTTATATATCTATTTTCATAATGAGGATTTATTTGAAGATTCTTTAATGTAAGGAATTGGCTCACATAATTACAGACCCTAAGAAATTCCAGTCCTGCCATCTGCAAGCTGGAAATCTACGTAACTCAGTCCAAGTCCGAAGCTTGGGGCCACAGTACAGTCTAGTCTCAACGCAATAGAAGAGCTGCCTCTCAGCTCAAGTAGGCAGGCAGGAACAAGAAGAACAAATTCTTCCTTCTTCCACATGTTTGTTCTTTCCAGATCCCTCAACAAATTGAATGACGATGCTCACTCACCCTGGAAAAAGCAAACTACTTTACTGAGTCCACAGATCTAATTCTAATCGCATCTGGAAACGACACCCACACAGACACATCTAGAAACAGTCTGACACAAAGAACCAGTTGGTGTTAACACACAAAACTACTTTTACAGCTTCATTTTATAAGATCCTAAGGATTATATGTTAAATAGTATTAGATGTCATTGTTCAACAAACAACCCTCCTACAGTTTACTCTTTCTCAAGCTGTTTAGTAAAAGTGTCATTTTGCCACATAGCATCCAGCTTCTGAATGTCAGCATCAGTGAACGACCACTCTGTGATCACCTTTCTAAGTGACCACCTGAGTGATTCAGGTTTGTTGAGCCATTTCCTCTAACATGACCTAATAGGACAGACTCGCCAGATTCCCTACTTCAGCTGGTGGACACAGGCCAGTAAAGAGCAAGCCAATTCTGCTGTCTGAAGGGAGTCCTCAGTGTGGGTCTTCACTGGGGTAAAGGGGATACTTTACTCCTGCATCGGACAGCTCTTTGTTAGGAAACAAGACAAGGTGGGTGTGTGAAATTGCATTGCTTAGGAAGCCTAAGTTTTCCAAAGGACTGATTATTTTGAAGAGACTTGAGAATAGCTTCTCGGAGAAGACCTGAGATAGGAATAAGAAGCACTCACTGACTCACCGAGCGCAGGCACAAAAGCCGCCTTAGTTTCCAGAGGCCCTATGTGCATGCCTCTTACTGGCCTATAGTTTCTCTCCTCCTTTCCTGCCCAAACTCCACCCACTAGAATTTTACTTTCAGTTTCCTTCAGGCCCCTGGTGAGGTACATGAATCCGAACACATATGTCCAAGACATATGTTTACTCTTCTCCAAGGAATAACAACTTCTTCATTCATATCTGAGGATACCTAAGCGGTTTGTGGAGGGCAGAATTTGAGAGATACACAAGAAAAAAACGGAATCTGCTTAGGTGAGTTTTATTTGTTGTCTGCAAGCTGTTCTAAACAGGGAAAGGCCCAGCTTGCAGGCTTCCTGGTGAGACTGCTGACTGAAGATCAGTCTGGAGAAGGGGAATTCTTAGGAGAAAGGTGATTGGAAGAAAAGAAAGGCTTTGTTTGTTCCCTGGAGGGACTGTTTATTTCTGTAGGCTGAATCTACCCACAGAGTCTTTGTATTCTGTAAGTACAAATCGAACATACTGAGAACAGCCAGAATCTTTGGTCTTTCAGAGTTAGAAAGCCCCTTTCCTCAATAACAGGTCAAAGGCCGAAGGGTCTTTCTTCCCATCCTGATATTTTCATTTCTATCAGTGTAGAAATACAGTATTTCTGCATGGCTGTATGGATCATTTCTCATTCCCTAGGCTTTACTGTGCTCAGGAATCAGATGCTATGACCTCTGGCAGGCTCTGCAGCCTCTCATGAATTCTCTTGTCCAGACACAGGGAAATGCTGCACTTCCTTACATTCCCTCACCTGTTCATGCTTCTCCTTCTGTGGGATGTGCCACCCAGAAGCAGCTCAGCTGAGAGACTGGGCAAGGAGAGCACTTGGGAAAAACTTCCAGAAGTGTCATCTGGAAGCACCTAATTTCTAGTAACAGTGACATCTAACTTTAAGTTTTAAAGACTTGTTACTTGATTGTTACTAAGGATAGCAAAAGATGTTAGAGAAGTATTCTTATACCACATCATGAGACTTATGAGGGAAGATAAGTTAGAGGAACCACGTGTTTATCTACCTTCTTCTTTCCTATAGAAGGTACAGCTGTACCCACTGTACGCAAGGCACAGAAACAGAAGTCAAATCTTTTTTCTCACCATGACCTCTTCTCTGTTGACCAAATCTTATTTGGACATTATTACTTCTGCTACAAATTCCTTGTCGCCCTCTCAGCCACAGAAGATGTTAGAAACATCTTCTGAATTCACACAGTGAACCTCTGTCATGGTAATTACTATATGATTTTCAAACAGATTTGTTACTTTACTGTTTCAGGTTTTATTTTGCAAGTGTTGTAAGTAGTTTATACTATATAATAGAAGAAAACTGGAGAAGGTGATGGCACCCCACTCCAATACTCTTGCCTGGAAAATCCGTGGATGGAGGAGCCTGGTAGGCTGAAGTCCATGGGGTCGCTAAGAGTCGGACACAACTGATCGACTTCACTTTCACTTTTCACTTTCCTGCATTGGAGAAGGAAATGGCAACCCACTCCAGTGTTCTTGCCTGGAGAATCCCAGGGACGGGGGAGCCTGGTGGGCTGCCGTCAATGGGGTTGCACAGAGTTGGACACAACTGAAGCGACTTAGCAGCAGCAGCAGGGGTCTGCCTGTCACATAAAACAAAGCACAATTTCACTTTCCAATTATCAAAAATGATGTTTTCCCATCTAACATCAGGAATTTGTGGCTCTTTCACATTAAGAGAAACAGCTTTACTGCAGTCACAGAAGAAAGTTCTGCTTATAAATTTCCTGTTTGTTCTTTTACGTAATTATTGTAGTTTTATGTCCTTTTTTGTTGATCTGTAGTTGGTACCTCTGAGATATTGTGAGTTTGTATTCTCATGAGCTCAAATGTCAGATGACCAACCTGTAAGGTGCAATCACCTGAAGTTTTTCTCAGGCAGATGTGATTCATGTTCCCACATCTGTCTCCCTGCTTGTCGGGGAGACATTGGGTCACTGTTTAGGTAGTGGTGGGTATCATTCTTCATTTGTGAGAACTAGTTTCTTCTGTGTCTGTTGTGGTGATCACTGCTTTGATGCTAGCTCTTATCTCTGCAGAGAAAATAAATCTGCCACCCCATGTCTGAATGCATGTTCTGATCCTCCCTTCTCAATAGGTTCTTGATGCAGCTGAGCACTGGTTGGATCTCAAATGCATTGAGGTATAACTGGAGGCCCCTCACCAGATTTGAATAATAGTTTTAGTCATAGATTTGAATAATGTTGACCTCTGATTTTATTCATCAGAGAGTGATCTGGGACACTTATCTTTGCAGCCAGGGGCAAAGTGCATATTTTAAGTATCTGTAACATTAGCTGGATTATATTTCTGGTTCACTTTCAGCCTCATTTTTAAAAAATTTATTTATATATATATAAAAATTGGAGGCTAATTACTTCACAACATTGTTGTGGATTTTGCCATACATTGACATAAATCAGCCATGGGTGCACATGTGTATCCCCCACCCTGACCCCCCTCCCACCTGCCTCCCCATCCCATCCAGAGGGATGTCTGTCCTGCATATAGAGTCACTGTTACTGTCTTTCTAAATTCCATATATATGTGTTAATATACTGTTTCAGTGTTTCTCTTTCTGACATACTTCACTCTGAATAATAGGCTCCAGTTTCCTCCACCTCATTAGAACAGACTCAAATGTGTTCTTTTTTATAGCTGAATACTTTCCATTGTGTATATGTACCACAACTTCCTTATCCATTCGTCTGCCAGTGGAATTCTAGGTTGCTTCCATGTCCTAGCTATTGTAAACAGTGCTGCAATGAACATTGGGGTACATGTGTTTCTTTCGATTCTGGTTTCCGCAGCGTGTATGCCTAGCAGTGGGATTGCTGGGTCGTATGGCAGTTGTATTTCCAGTTTTTTAAGGAATCTCCACACTGTTCTCCATAGTGGGTATACTAGTTTGCATGTCCACCAACAGTGTAAGAGGGTTCCCTTTTCTCCACACCTCTCCAGCATTTATGGTTTGTAGACTTTGATTCAGCCTCATCTTTATCAGGATCCTTCATGTAGGATGAACATGGCACAGCTGGAGAGTTTCAGTAAGTCTCAATTTAACTCTGTGCAGCCTTTGTAGCTTTCATTCCCTTGTTCAGAGTGAACAGAGACTTATTAGCTGTCTCACACTGGAGATCTTTCTTTTGTCATCAAACTATGGCAACCATTAAGACAGGAATATCATTTGAGAGCTTCCCTTTCTTGTTTATTGCTTCATTGTCCCCTTTGCCTGGAACCTCTGATAGACCCTCTGAGTTTAGACTATGGCCACAGGGCCATAGTGAGTCCAGGTTGAGGAATGAGCATCACTGGGCTACCACTCTGCGATACCGCCACCGACTGACCAAAAGCGGTGGTTTCCAATCTGAATCACCAATCCTACCCATACAACCTCATATGATATAAATTGCCAGGTTGGCTAAGCTTAGCTGGGAGTTACAGCACAGGGGACATAGCATTGGGCACAGCTGCTTTAGTTGAGCTCTCAGAGATGTTCCTTACAGGAGGGACATTATCCCTCTCATCTCAGCTTTGTAAGGAACCATACTAGATGGATGTGTGTGAATCCACCACAGGTGAGATAAGCCTAGTTCTGTAAAGATCTGAACTCTTTGTAAATGACCATGAGCACAACTTCTAGGGACCTAAAACAGATATATTTGACAGAAGACTCACAATTCCCTTGTGAAAAATGAGATGTATGTTCATCAATCATCATGTAAATTCCATGCAAAGTCTTTCTAGCCCAAATGCACTTCATACATCAGGCTAGTCTTGCTGTCAACAATGTGGTCATGAAAGGCTGCTGACTTTTCACTTTGTTGTAATCCAACAGGTTTCCCAGAAACACAAAACACATGCAATAAAAACAGCAACAACAACAACAACAAAACCTTAGGAAAAAAAAGGGCAATATGATCTTTACAGGAGGAAAATGTTCAGGACTGATATTAACGCTTTTTCCCACATATCTAATTCAACTCCCAGTTCTGTCCTTTACCTCCTCTCATCTCTCACTCTCACTTGCTGCCCAGAATTTCCTTCATCATCTTGTCCCTCAAGCTATCACCATCTCTCCCCTGAGCAGCTGTGCCTGCATCCTGCCTGATCTTCCCAATTCCACACTGGGTCCATTCAACATCTCACAACCTAAGGCACAGCTTGTCACGCCCTTACTCTTCTCTGATGGGAAAACATTGATCGCTTCTCCTGACTCTCAGAAATGGGTCCCCAAATGTTACATCATTTGGGAAGTGTCATATTTAATGTCACTGCAGCCTCTTGTGATACAAGACTAGCAGTCTTCTGTATACAGCCACACTGGCGTTTTAAAACTCATACAAGATGATATGTCTTCCACAAACAGATCATTCCTTCACCTAATACACACTTTTTCTCTTTCCCTTTTAATGTCTCCTTCATCTTCTTCAGTTTTCAGTTCAATCTTTATGTTTTTAAGTTGGAAGTTTTGGATAATTCCATATTTCGCCCCAGTCTTTGATTTCTGAACAACACATATGTCTCCCTAGTAATGTTTTCTCTATCTCTTTTCATATATATGTATATATATATACACATACACAAGTGTATATATATTATATATACATATACACATATATATTATATATATATACATATACACAAGTGTTAGCTGCTCAGTTGTGTCTAACTCTTTGCATCCCCATGGACTGTAACCTGCCTAGCTTCTCTGTCCATGGAATTCTTCAGGCAAGGATACTGGTGTGGCTTGCCATTCTCTTCTCCAGGGGATCTTCCTGGCCCAGGGATCGAAACTGGGTCTACCACATTGATCATAGATTCTTAACCATCTGAGATACTAGGGAAGCCTAGTATATGTGTGTGTGTATGTGTGTGTGTATATATATATATATATATAACTGAATTTTAATTTGCTATTACTTTCTAAGTGAATAGTAAGCCCATTCATTTTAGTTTAAACCCTATGTTTCCTCCACTTTCTATGTATGGGTATTAGTCCAATTGACAATACACAATTTTTTGGCAACAATAATTAGTTGAATGATCTTGCCTAGTGTTTTGAGAATATTTTTCTCAAAAGCAACATTAATTTCATCCGTACTTCTATTTTCTTATGTATCTGACTCATGGGATCCTCTGAATCTACTTGCACCATCTCACTCCTCACCATCCTCATACTTTCATGTTATTACTCTCCTATCAATGACTTTGGTTGGCATATTTCTAGACCAAAATGAAATCAATATTTACATACTTGAGACTACCCAGGACCTCTTAGCTGGTCTAGGTCTCCTTACTTCTACACCCTCAGTGCCTTGTATTAATTGGGTCCATGAAATCACCTCTGTTTGTCTTTGACTAACTCAGTGAGTTAGGACCCTGAATTCCCATTCTGTATATTGATGATATATGATTTTTGTAGGTTACTATATTTATTTTCACATCTGATAAAGGATTTTTTTTTTACTATCTACACAAATCTATTGTCATATATTATGATGTGATAATAAGGGAAATCATTGCAAATATTCAACAAATGGTGGTAAGGGTTACAATATAATAAGTCATCAGAAGGGTCTGTGTGATAAAAGAATGTCAGGAAGCATTTAACAGGAGGCTTCCTGTGTGCTCTTTTGGATCTGTCAAGAATTCTCTATTCCTTATTAATTCCTGAATATTCAGCAATTAAGAGGAAAGGCAAGCCTCTCCTGGGACTGAGGAATCCAGGCATTTCCTTCGTTTTTCTATACAATGATAATTACCCTCTTCCTGTTTATGAACCATATGGTAAAAGTGGTTATTTACAGCTCTGTCTTTCAGATGGATGACCTCATGTTTTCTTGATAACTTGTAAGTTTTAATTTTATCTCTGCTGAAAATAGCTATCTTGTAAGACAGTATAAATACCTACACAATGTTGAATAAAAAACATTTGCTCCATCAGAGCTCTGGTCCCCGTGTCTTTCTTTCTCTCTCTCTCTCTCAGGCTATTTCTTTGGAGTGCAGAGGCACTCTGAGTTCACTTTACTGCACGGGCTTCTAAGAGCCTCTCAAGAAGGTGCTCTGTGCCTTCACCCCATTGAAAGGGTACCTGAGGCCTCCGTGAACAGAGCAAGCCCTGTGCCAGGGGCTTTATTGGCTTTCTGAGTAAACCAAGGAACATCAGCCTCTTTCTCTCCTTTACTTTTTTATCGTCGACTCCGGACCACCAGGTTCCAGTCCATTAAAGGACCTCAACAAAAAAAACCTGTAAAGAGAGAGTGTACTGAAGTATGAGAGAGTCATACTTCAGTCGGAATGGCCATTGTTTAAAAGGCTACCAATAATAAATGCTGGAGAGGGTGTAGAGGAAAAGAAATCCTTCTAGACTCTTGGTGGGAGTGTAAACTTTTGCAGCCACTATGGAAAAAATTATGGAGGTTTTTTAAAACAAATAAAATAGAGTTACTGTATAATCCTATAATCCCACTCCTAGACATATATTCAGATTAAATTCTAATTTAAAAAGATGCATGCACCACCCCAATACTCATTGTAGCACTATTTACAATAGCCAAGACATGGAAGCAACCTAAAGGTCCATCAACAGATAAATAAAGAATACATACAACAGAATAGTAATCATAAAAAAGGATGAAATAATGTCATTTGCAGCAACATGGATGGACCTAGAGATTATTATATCCAGTGAAGTAAGACAGAAAGAGAAAGTGAAATATTGTGATATCACGTATATCTGGAATCTAAAGAAAATGATACAAATGAATTTATTTACAAAACAGAAATAGACTCATAGACATAGAAAACAAACTTATGGTTACCAAAGGGGATGGGTAAGGGAAACAATTTAGGAGTTTGGAATTAACATAAACAATCTACTATACTTAAAATGGGTAAACAAGGGTTTCCTATATAGCATAGGTAACTATATTCAATGTCTTATAATACCTTTAATGGGAAAAGAATATGAGAAAGAATATATATATATATGTATCTCTGTGTGTATATATACATATATACATATGCATGCCTGCCCAGTCTCACTTGTGTCCGATTCTTTCAGATTCTATGAACTATCCTGTCAGGCTCCTCTGACCATGGGATTCTCTAGGCAAGAAAGCTGGAGTGGGCTGCCACTTCCTACCCCAGAAATGTTCCTGACCCAAAGATCAAACCCGTATCTCCTGCATTGGCAGGCAGATTCTTTACCACTGTGCCACCTGGAAAGCCTACACACACACACACACACACACACACGTGCATGTGTGTGCATGCTTAGTCACTTCAGTTGTGTCAGACTCTTTGAGACCCTATGGACTATCACCTTCCAACTTTCTCTGTCCATGGGATTCTCCAGACAAGTATAATGGCATAGATTGTCATGCCCTCCTCCAGAGGATCTTCCCAACCCAGGGACTAAACCCAGAAGCCTATATGTATATATATATAGGCTTCCTTGGAAGTTCAGGTGGTAAAGAATCCACCTGAAATGCAGGAGACTCTGGTTCAATTCCTGGCTTGGGAAGATTCCCTGGAGGAGGTCATGGTAACTCACTCCAGTATTCTTACTTGGAGAATCTCCATGGACAGAGGAACCTAGCAGGCTACAGTCCATGTGGTCGCAGAGTCAGACACAAGTGAGGAACTAAGCATAGCACAGCACAGAATATATATATATGTATATATATATATATATATATATACTGCTGCTAAGTCACTTCAGTCATGTCCGACTCTGCGACCCCATAGACGGCAGCCCACCAGGCTCCCTTGTCCCTGGGATTCTTCAGGCAAGAACACTGGAGTGGGTTGCCATTTCTTTCTCCAATGCATAAAAGTGAGAAGTAAAAGTGAAGTCGCTAAGTCGTGTCCGACTCAGCAATCCCATGGACTGAAGCCCACCTGGCTCCTCCGTCCATGGGATTTTCCAGCCAAGAGTACTGGAGTGGGGTGCCATCGCCTTCTCTGATATATGTGTGTGTGTGTGTGTGTATATAAGAGTGAGTAATACTGATACACCATGAGGAGAGAAGAGCAGGTATAAAAGCCCCAATATTAAGTGGTTTAGGGCTTTTTATATTGAGGATGTGCTTTTAGCATGGAGGAGGAAAAGCAGGGTAGATGGTGGGTCACGCACAGATCTTAGTAAGAAAAGCTCACTAGATTTTGTTTTGGTAAAGAAGAATAACACTCAATGCATAAATAAGGATAGATAAAATTTGTCATGTGACATGAACTGGAAATAAAATGTTTAGAATTATTATAAAAAATTGTTTTACCAGGTCAAGAAGCTCTTTTTTTATGTCTCCACCTTTTATTTTTTACCCTTCAATATTTTGTTCTTGGGTCATCCTTGATTTCTAGATAACTAGTGTCATTTTACTTCTACTTTTCTTACTCTACACTTTTAACCTTTCCAATCATTCAGGGATCTGTGAGTGAGAGAACTGGCAGAAGTCAAGACAATAAGGAGCAGGTGAGCAGCTGCCATGGCTTCAGGAATCCTGATGAACATACAGGAGGAGGTGACCTGCCCCATTTGCCTGGAGCTTCTGACAGAACCCCTGAGCCTTGACTGTGGCCACAGCTTCTGTCAAGCCTGTATCACTGGAAACAACAAGGAATCCATAATTGGCCAAGAGGGGAAGAGAAGCTGCCCTGTGTGCAGAGTTAGTTTTGAGCCTGGGAACCTGCGGCCTAACAGGCATGTGGCCAATATAGTGCAGAGGCTCCGAGAGGTTAAGGTGAGCCCAGAGGTGGAGCAAGAGAGAAATCTCTGTGCTCACCATGGAGAGAAACTCCAGCTCTTCTGTGAGCAGGATGGGAAGGTCATTTGTTGGCTTTGTGAGCGATCTCAGGAGCACCGAGCTCACAACACATTCCTCATGGAGGAGATTGCGCCAGAGTACCAGGTAAGAGACCAGAATGGAGAAAAAAACAGAGCAGGAAATGGTACTTGAGGGAAATCTCTACTTTGCATTGGACTTTAATTACCTGGCTACCAGGGACTTGAGGCCTGTGATCTCTTTTCTTCGTATACCTACCTTCTCACATGTGAAGAAAATTTCTGTGCATTCCACCCAAGTATAAGCAAACAAATGGGCTCTTAGGCAGAAGTAGACATTCATGTACCTTGTGCTGGTGCATGCACATCGGGGGCCATGAGAAGCTCTCATTACCCTTTTGAACGTGATAGGTAGTAACTAGGACACTGGGTGGGTTGAGCTGTAAGTTTTTCTTTCTTACAGAATCAAGTTTCTTCCAGAACAAAGAGAACCAGTCTTCTCTTGGTGAGGGGGCATTGACTCCTATATCTTGAGTCTCAAAGAACACATTCAACATCAAGGTCTTCTTCCAAATCACATATTCCAGTCACTTTCACAGTTTCTGTAAAGTCTCTTCTCTTTGAAAATCAGCCTTATTTATCCACTATAGTGATGCTGAGAAAGCCCATATCTTGACACTGGTGTGATTCTTTTCTCACAGAAAAAGCTCCAATCATGTCTGCAGAGGCTGAAGGGGAAAAAACAGGAAGCTGAGGAGTTGGAAATTAAAGTCAGAGAAGAGATGTCTACTTGGAAGGTATGAGGAGACACTTCCTGAGAAAGTTAGACAGGTATCTATGCAGGACCTTGGGTTGGTCACAAGGAGCTGCCTTTTTCTTTGTACCATGACAGTTAAGTCATTTGGCTCCTCCTTTTCTTCAGTCTTCCCGTAATTGGTGTGGTATTAAAAAGTGACCATATCACAAATAAACATAAATAATGGAGGGAGAGTTTTATAGAGAGGGCCTCTCTGATGAGGATGGCTAGGGAATTTTATATTCCATTCTTATCAAGTTTATTAGTCTTCTCAGGGAGATATCTGACAATGGCTCATGGTTCTGTCTTCAGTGTTCAACTTTTTGGGAGAGAGTGGTGGGAGGGGGTCAGGAGTAATGGAGGGAAGCATGACCATCCTGGACAGATGTGTGAAGGCTGCCCACACCCAGAGATCCCATTTGGCTCTGAGTTGTCCTCAACAGTGCAGACTTGGGACCATTATTTTGAAATATGGTGTAGAGAAAAAATATATAAACAAAGTCAGCTACCCCCAGTATTGCTTTCCTCTTTCTATTTCACTTCCTTGTGGACTTCTCTGATAGATCAAATTGGTGAAGAATTCGCCTGCAATGCAGGAGATCCCAGTTCAATTCCTGGGTTGGGAAGGTCCCCTGGAGAAGAGATAGGCTACCCACTCCAATATTCTTGGGTTTCCCTTATACTCAGCTGGTAAAGAATCCACCTGTAATGCTGGAGACCTGGGTTCAATCCCTAGGTTGGGAAGATCCCCTGGAGAAAGGAAAGGCTACCCACTTCAGTATTCTGACATAGAGAATTCCATGGACTGTTTAGTCCATGGGGTTGCAAAGAGTCAGACATGACTGAGAGACTTTCACTCCTGGTGGGAACTTCCCAAGCAGAAGAGTTATATTTCTGGCTCCCAGTCCCAGGCCAATGGTCCAAGTACCTCTCTCTGTCTTTTTTCATTCCTGAAGATTCAAATAGAAAATGAGATACAAAATGTCCAGGGAAAGTTTACACAACTAAGACAAATCCTGGACAGTGAGGAGATGAAGGAACTGAGAAAGCTGAAGGATGAGTTGGGAGTTATTCTCAAAGAGCTGGCAGAATCTGAGAATGATCTGGTCCAAGAGAAGCTGTTGGTGAGCAATCTCATCTCAGATGTGGAGTGCCATTTGCAGGGATCAACAATGGAGCTGCTGCAGGTAAGACTTGGAAAGGAACCCCAGCATCTGAGGCATGAGAGAAATATGTTCCTGTGATCCTTCTGATGCCCTCGCGGAGGTTGCTTTGACCCTGCAATATACCTTCTCTGCATCTATTTCAGAGGTTCTAAAATAACTGAATTATTTAATGTAGGAACAACAAGGGAAAGTTCTATTTTTATTGTTATCAAGCTCACTGCAAACATTTCACCATCTAGAGAAGATTTATTGTGTTCAGTGATTTTCCATAAGCCCCTGTTTTCTGTGGGCCAGTGCTAAACATTTATCGAGTACCTTTTCA
Organism: Bos indicus x Bos taurus; assembly: GCF_003369695.1. Classification (NCBI taxonomy): domain Eukaryota; kingdom Metazoa; phylum Chordata; class Mammalia; order Artiodactyla; family Bovidae; genus Bos; species Bos indicus x Bos taurus. The sequence continues at coordinate 36,236,420 of NC_040090.1, forward strand.
TGATTCAGATTATCACAAATTCACTTCAGATTCCAAGAAGTTTTTTTTCCTCAATGTGTTGAGATTGTCTACCTTTTTTCTGTTTTTGAAGACAGTTTATGAAGAACTGCTATTTATCTTTAAATACTCCATATAATCTACCTGCATTGCCATTTCACTCTGGGTTTTTCTTATTGGAAAAGTTTAAAATACACATTTTTTTTTCTGTCTTTTTTACTTGGACTAAGATTATTTAGATTTTTGCAATCCGCTAGTCCTTTATTGTATATTTTTGTAGGAATTTTTCTATCTTAAGTTGTCTGGTTTCTAAACATAAAGTTAGTTATAACAATTGCTTATTGTCCTTTAATTTCTATAGTACTCAGAGTGAAGTCCCTTTTTGTATTCCAGATTTTGCTCTTTCATTTTTTTCCCTACTCCTTTTAGTTATTTTTGTCAATTATATTAATTTTTTTTCAAAAGCATTGTTTCATTGATTTTGTTTATTTTGTAAATTTTCTTATGCATTTATTTCTGCTCTCACATTTTTTTTCCTTTGTGTGTTTGTACACTTTTGCGTGTGCATGTGTAATGTGTGTGTATGTGTGTGTTCGCTGTTTTTTAATAACTTTTCTTTCTTAGTAGATCACTGATTTGAGAGCATCTTAATAATATAAGCAGCAGTGTCTTAGTTTTTTTCCATTCATTTTGATTTAGTGTTTGTTTTTATTCAGATAACCTTATTTTCATATTTCCTATGCAATTTCCTTTTGTTAAAACATAGATATTTGAAGATGTGCTGTTAATTAGTAATCCTTGGTGATTTTTGAATTTTACTTCTGCTGTAGATTTCAAATTTAATTCAATTGTAACCAGAGAATATATATTTTATTCCTTTAAACTTTTAAAATCACTGATAATTGTTTATGGCCTCAGATACTGTATGTCCAGAAAAATTTAAATATGAAAAGATTGTATATTCTCCATTCATTGGGTGAAATGATCTATAGATGTCAGGTCAAGTTCTTGGATTGTATTGTCCATGTCTTCTACAACTGGGTGGTTTCCATATAAACTGTTCTCTCATTATTGAGAGTGAGTTGAAGTCTACAATTGCTATTGTTAAATTCTGCATTTTTCCTTTTAATTTTGCTTGGTGAATTTTAAAGCTCTATTGTTAGGTATATGCACATGTGTAATAGGTTTATCTTTTTGATGTACTAAACCTTTTATCATTATAAAATTATCCTCTCATTCGTTCATAATTTTTATTGTTTTAAAGTCAATTTTTTTTCTAATAATAATATAAAAACTTGAAATCATTAAAGCTTGCATGATCTATAGTTTTTCTCTTTTTACTTTTGCCTATTTGTATCTTTAAATCTAAAATACGTCTCTTACAAGTGACGATCACTAATTCTTCCTTGTTATCCCATGCAACAATCTCTAACTTTTTAATTGGGGTATTAAGATGATATCTTTAATACAAATACTGATATAGCTGTGTTTAAACTTAGCTATTTGCTTTCTATTTGGCTACTGTAGTTTTCATTCTTCTCTTTCTTCTTAACTAGCTTCTTTTGTGTTAAATATTCCTGGTATAAAATTTTAAGCTTTCCTATTTTCTAACTGTATTTAAAAAAAAATTATTCAGCCCCTGTGGTTGCTCTAGTGATTACAGTGTTTCCTATCCTACCATGATCTACTTCACACTAAAACTAACTTATTTTCAGTAAATACAGAACTTTCCTGTAACATTGCTTCATTTCTTTCCAGCAACAACACAATGATGATTTACTATGGATACCTGATTCTGTGTAAACTAATCATTGTAGGCTTCTGAACTTTTGCTTACACTGGAAGGGAAAGTTCTCTTCTGGAGTTTATATCAGGAGATTCATCTTCTCTTTAAACTGAGAATAAAGTCAGTAGAGGTGGAATGAATAGAATTGGCAAAAGACACAAGCCAGCTTCTGATGACAAGGTTTGGGCTTAAGAATTAGACTTTGACTAAATTTGCAATTGACCCCCCATCATCATTTATTTTCTCTCTACTTATTCTAATTTTACTTAATTTTTGTGATACACACAAAGAGCTTTAACACAGAGAATTTTTATCAAAGACCACTGGTTGCTCTTGTTTTTGTTGACATGGAAGAAATAAAGCTTCATGAAAAACAGATCAGATAAAATGGTGCATACCTATTCTAACCAATAAACTAATAATTTATGTGATGATTAAGAAGATTACATGGCTAAAACCTGTTAAGCCATGGACTAAGCAGACTCAGTATAGACTACAGTACAGATAAATGCTCTAGTTTTTGGACAGTGACTGAATGCATATTGGTAACATGCTAAAAATGGGGTACAAGAGAGGAGACAATCTGGTTGATGAATAGTAAGTTACATATTAGACATCCTAAGTTACTGATTCCTGTGGCTTATGTTTAACCGAATATATTAACAAGCATTTAAGAGACAAAGCTGAGTAAAACTAAGGCATTAGAAATCAACTGTACTTGTGTGTATGCTGGATTTAAGAGAGTATGAGATCACTTATAGTGTATAAAATGAGATGAGAGAGACCAAAGAACCACCTACAGTAATACATTTGTTTGCTTGTACTCTCAACAAGTGCAGTATAAATAGCTTGAGGAATATTAGGATTATGAATTTTCTTTGATTCTCCAAAGCCTGGTTTAATGCTTGGCAAATAATAATACATCACTGTGCACTATTGTTGAATAAATGGAAGAACTGTGAATTATTCACATCATCTCATGGGACACCAAACTTACAAGCTTTTTGTTTTCCCATAAATATGTCTCATCTCCAGACACTAGAAGTCTCCTTCATGCTTCTACAAGGGTCAAAGCCTTTTACCTTTGGGAAATCTGACAACGTCGCGTGTGTCTTCTGGAATGACTGGCTTCACTCTTGTCTCTACTTTTTGGCTCTCACATTGAGACCATTTTTATTCCCACAATCAATGGCTGATGGGGATGTGAATAAGCTTGGGAAGTGGGGAGACTTATTACTTTTTGACGCATGTTTTCTCTTTTCTCACTAGGATGCGAATGTTATCATAAAAAGGTATGTGTGGGAAACCAGAGATAGTCCATTTATGCTGTGAAAATAAAATAAACCCCTCACAGTTGTCTGATAGCCAATTAGGATAAAACAATGCTCAAGGCAGAAAAATGGAGGATAGTCTTATTTTAAATTTCTATTCATACATCAGGGCTAGATTGTTTTATAAACATTGATAATGGACTGGATTCTATATTAAAGAATATTGATTGTGGGAAGTTTCAGAGTTTGGGTCAGTACCAGTATTAAGAATAAGGCAATACAGTATCAGATCCCCACGACTTCATAAAATTAATTCACACTGTGTGTCAATGTGCAACTCAGCTTCCCATATTTAGTAGGTGCTTGACTTGTCATATGAAGGTTAAGTCTTCTTTTCCTGCCAAACACTTAGAATTAGAGACAACTCCTTTATATTTTAGTTTCTGCTCCCAGAAGAGACAAAGTCCTTGTATGTTTTTCAGCTTAGGTTTCCAAAAACAGATTTGAATCTCAAGGGATATTTTGGCCCTGGACCAAACTATTGATCACTCTTGGTCACATCCTTCAGAAAAAACATCATTGTGTCTGCATTTGCACACCTACATGGCAGCATCAAGATCTTTGCAAACACATGAAAGTCAGACTACTTTATTATTCATAATGTCTTCTTTTCCAAGGGTTTGTAATTATTCCTAGTGATTATGAAATCTCAGGGTATTCCGAGAGCCTCTCTATTGGACAGCACTCTTTGAAGATCTTGGGACTCTAGAGAGTGTTCTCATACCTGCTATGTCTCAAATACCCAGGAGCCAGATTCTGCAACCTCACTTTCTGACTCCTTCCTGGAAACACATATCTATGCAGGGAATGTTCCACAAACTATTTTTTTAGATACCAAAGTTTTGTTTTGTTAAATCCATTGCTTCATATCATTTCATATGATCCCTAGGAGGTGGAGTGTGGTGGGTTAATCATTTCATTATAGAAGGAAGAAACTCCCCTTGTGACATTTTAAGACCATACAGGTCACACAGAGGGTACCTGGGAAGGTAGACATGAACACGTTCTTTCTTGCTCCAAGATCAGGCATCCACTCTCTTCTTTCCCAAGGTCTCCAGGAAAGACAATTCAAGCCCATAAACAGGGTGAACCTATAGCAAACCAGTGGTTTAAAGGGAAAAAAAAAATCACTTTTGTGAGCATCAAATTTGTCTTCCCTAGGAGTGAAACCTTGGCTCTGAAGAAACCAAAATCTTTCCCCAAGGAACAGAGGAGAGTGTTTCGAGTTCCTGATCTGAGACAGACACTGCATGTGTTTAATGGTGAGGAATGGTACCCAAGTGGGTGTAGGAGGGCCTCTTTGATGGAGAGAAAATGGGTAGGGGGCTCTAGTTTTTATGTGTGGATGGAGACAGCAAAGCCCAGACACTATGTGCTAATGATGTGGTCATATTTATGGGGGGTGACCGGGGGCTTGGTTCATCCTGTCTTTCCCCAGTTCACTACCTCATCATGGCCATTCCCCTCATCTGGAAGAAAATAGATTTCAGGGCTGACTCTATTGCTTATATTTAATATTGTGGATTTTTTTTTTTCTCATTTCAGAGCTGACAGATGTGCAACGCTACTGGGGTAAGGAGACATCACAGTATAATCAAGCCACCCTGTTCTCATCATCTTTTAGAATTTTTCATTTTCTAGTAGGTTTCATGTTTTAAGACCCATGTTTTCCCTCCCAACACACACAAACATATAACTTTTCCAGGCAAGTCATTCTAAAGATCCCTTTCAAAATGTCATAAGAAAACTACATCATTACCCTAACCCAAGCCTATATTTTTCAACAGTTCAGGTGACCCTGAATTCTCCCAAGAGTGAAAATGTTGTCATTTCTCCGGATCAGAGACAAGTGAGATATGCATCCAGTGACCAATGCTATAATGCGTATTGGAATGATAATTATGAAGATTTTGGTGTCCTGGGCTCCCCAGTTATCACATCAGGGAGACATTACTGGGAGGTAGACGTGTCAAAGAAAAGTGCCTGGATCCTGGGGGTATGTGGTGAAAAATGTGAAGATATCATGAAGTTACCATCAAAACTTGGAAATTGTGGAAATGGAAATTGTCAAAATGTTTATTCAAGATATCAACCTAAAAATGGCTATTGGGTCATAGGGTTAAAGCATTATTGTGTATATAATGCCTTTGATGCATCTTCCTTCTCAGATCCTGTGATTTTACCCCTCTCCTTGAGTGTTTCTCTCCATCGTGTTGGGGTTTTCCTAGACTATGAGGCTCACACTGTCTTATTTCTCAATGTCACCAACCATGGGTTTCCCATTTGTCAATTCTCTTCATGTTCCTTTCCTCAGAACATAGTTCCATATTTCAATCCTATGAACTGTGGTGTCCCCATGACTCTGTGCTCACCAAGCTGTTGAGTCTTCTTACATTCACACTAACTCGTCTATAGTGCCTCTTACTGTAGGTGCATCTGACACACCTGTGCTTACCTGCAACATTCTTATCTTTTTTCCTTGCTACCTCTCTCTTTTTTTTTTTTTTTCCATTTGAACATCCTTCATTCATTAGGAGGGTGAACAATTTCCCTTGTGTCATATTTTCCCCAATATCATGTATGTGTTAGAAAATCTTAATTAATTTTCCATACTCCATGGTAAAATTACGGATGCCCCATAAAGAAAGAGCAGTATTGATGTAACACCTTTGCCAAATTTTACAATCTCATTTACTCTGCCACTGACTGAGAAAATGAAAGAAAGCTTTTCAACAATGTTTGTATATTAGACCTAGTATAGGAGTCCTTCACTAAAGAGTGAGTGCTGAGCTGTGTCTCAGTTTATCCATGATGCCCAGGTTCATTACGAAATTGAGGAAAAAATATCATACATGATATGTATTAAAATGAAAGTTTTGTGTTCAGAGTGTCTAAGTTTAAGCCCTGTCTCTATATATTAGAAGTGTAAACTTGAATAGCACATTTAAGTGATATGCTTATTTTCTTAAAATAATCTTGTTATAAAATTATATGATACACAAGATCATTGTGAAAAAATGAATGCAACTAAGTGTAAAGCATGTAACTGTCTCAATAATAAATATTTTATCTATTAATTACTAAACAATATAACCTATATCAGTGTCTCATTAAACAGATTTGTTCCTTCAGGAATACTATGGTTCTTTTCACTGAAGTCTCATTTTTCAGATCCTAGATTCCTTTGTGCTGCGTCAAGACTACTCTAGCTCTTCCTGCCATAGAAAAGTGTGTGATCACACAATTTTATTATAATTCTTATGTTTCTACATAATAGCTCTTATCAAGTAAACTAAACTCTATGGAGTTCAGTTTCTCATTTAAAAAATCACCTGGTTAATATCGTGAAAATTAAACAATACAACATTTGCAATAACTTCTGTAATTTCAAGCCCATAAGGGGAAGCCCAGTATAAATGTCTATTCCTTTTTGTTTCCTTCTCACTGTGATTGAAATAGATCATTTTCAGAATGCATGTTACTTTATTTTCCACATTATTTCTTTGTTTTTAGAAACAGAATAAATTGATTGAAGAATTGCAATTTTTTCTCAGTCTTACCTAATTGCTAAATAAATGTTTTTGGATAGCCACATTATCTCACACTTTTAACATTTCTGTAGTAATTCTATTTCATTGAAGTTGAATTTCACTTTGTGGCCTGTTTGAAAGTGCAAGTCGCTCGGTTACGTGTAAATCTTTGCGACCCCATGGACTATAGCCTGCCAGGTTCCTCTGACCATGGAATACTTCAGGCAAGAATACTGGAGTGGGTAGCCATTCCCTTCTCCAGGGGATCTTCTTGACTCAGGGATTGAACCCAGGTCTCCTGCATTGTAGGCTGATTCTTTTCTGTCTGAGCCACCAGAGAAACCCATGGTCTGTTTGTCCAGCTTTAAAAAATTCACAGTGATTACATTCCCAGTGATACATTAATACTCTAAAGTATAGTCATGGGATCTCTTAACAGTGGTGTAGATAAATGTTTTCTGAGCCCTGGTCAGACTTTTGCATTGAGGTGAAAGTTCACAAGAAGGAAGAGAAAAGTCTGCTATCTTCCTTTAGTGAGATTAGAGAAAGAATTATTTCTGAAATGAATATTCTTTCAGGAACTGATAGAATCCCCATGTCTTTTGGAATTTTTTCCCCAGTCATCCTCCAACCAAATCATAGTTCATTTTTTCTTCTCAAGAAATAAAATAGATTATTTGTTTAAGCTATCACTCCTTTTATTCCTGTTTGTTCTCAGGAATTCTCAACTTTCTCATTTTAGGAAGACCTTTGATGAGAGAAGGGTTATCAAGGAGGACTTTTCCAGTGTTTCTCTTTGTGTGTGTGTGTGTGTGTGTGTGTGTGTGTGTTTGTATGCACATTCAATATCTTAGTACTGATTCTTGAAAACAGAAAAAAATTGGGCTTTTAAATTTTCCCTTTGACCTCTGCCTTCCTGTCTGCCCACTGCTACTATGACTAAAATTCTGACTTACTAGGAAAATTTTGTACTCTTGAGTAATTGACAAATGACTGTCCAGGGATATTGATGCCTTTTCTTTTACTGGAATGCCCCGTTTTCCAGTTCAGGATCAAGTGCCTAATTATGAGAAAATGAAAATCTGAATGTCTACATACAAAAGAAAAGATCGGTTCACCGTGTGACACTCACTTTCTCACAGAGGTTCCTGACCCCAGAAATGAAGCCACCTTCTGCTGAAAAGAATAGAAATCGATAAGTTTCTCCCAGTTACAGATTCTCTTCTCAGGAAAAGACTAAAGAAAGTGTCCTGGAATTTCATCAATGACTGATGCTGAGAAAAGTGGACAGTTATATGTAAGAGAATAGGGTTGAACATTTCCTCAGACCACATACAAAAGTAAATTAAAAATGGACTAAAGCCCTAAATGTAAGCCCTGAAATCATAAAATTCCTAAAAGAGAATGTAGGTAAGACAGTTTTTCATAACAAATCTTTGCAATATGTTTTTGAATCTTTTCCTAAGGCAAAAGAAATAGAAGCAAAAACAAAAACAAACAAAAAAAATGAGACCTAATTAAAAGCTTCTGCACAACAAGCAAAACAACTGGCCAAATGAAAAGACAACATATGGAAAGGGAGAAAATATTTGCAAATGATATGACCACTAGGAGTTTATATCAAAATTTATGAATAGTTCATAGAACTCAACATCAAAAAAACCAAAACCCCAATAACAAATCAATAGAAGCCTGGAATAGACATTCTTCTAAAGAAGACACAGATTTCTAACAGGCACATGAAAAAATTCTTAACACTGCTAATCATCAGGTTTGATGAAAATCAAACCTACAAAGAAATATCACCTAACGTCTGTCATAATGACTGTCGTTAAAAACACCACAAATACAAAGAGAAAATAAATAGCACAAATACCAAATGTTGGTGAGGAAGAAGGAAAAACAGGGAACACTGGTACAGTATTGATGAAATTTTTAATTGGTGTAGGCCCTATAGAAACAGTACAGAGGTTCTTCAAAAAGCTCAGAGTAGAAATACCATATGATTCAGCAATTCCACTCCTGGGTATGTGTCTGAAGAAAATGAAAATATTAATTCAAAAAGATATATGCACCCCAAAGTTCACAGCAGTATTATTTATTATGGACAAAATAGGGAAGCAGCCTAAGTGTCCATAGAGAGGAATGAACAAGTTGCGGTGTATATACACAATACACAGCTGACTATGGATCAGAAGAGTCCAGGTTTGACTCCTGGCTGGCTTGTAGTGTGCATCATCATTTGGGGGCTTCCCTGGTAGTCTGCCTGCAGTGCAGAGACCCCAGTTTGACTCCTGAGTTGGGAAGATCTGCTGGAGAAGGACTAGGCTACCACCTCCTGTATGCTTGGGCTTCCCTTGGCTCTGCTGGTAAACAATCTGCCTGAAATGTGAGAGACCTGGGTTCAATCCCTGGGTTGGGAAGATTCCCTGGAGAAGGGAGAGGCTACCCACTCCAGTATTCTGACCTGGAGAATTCCATGGACTGGATAGTCCATGGGGTCTCAAAGAGTGGGACAGGACTGAGCGACTTTCACTTTCACTTTTCATACACAATCAAATATTACGTACCTATAAAATAAAGTGAAATTCTGCCATTTGCAACATACATGGACCTAAAGTGCATTATGCTTATTGAAATAAGTCAGATAATGAAAGACAAATTTGTTATCACTTATATGTGGAATCTAAAAAATAAAACAAAGTTATATAAAAAACAGACACAAATCACAGATATAGAGACCAATCTGGTGGTTACAACTGGTGAGGGGGAAGCAGGGAGGAATGAGGTATTTATATAGGATTAAGAGATACAAACTACTATGTATAAAATAAATAAGATACAAAAATATATTGTATACCATGGGCAAATCTAATTATTGTTTGTAATAACTTTAAATGGACTACAATATATAAAAACGTAGGGCTTCCCAGGTGGTGCTAGTGGTAAAGAACCCTCCTGCCAATCCAGGAGAGATGTAATAGAAGCAGGTTCGATCCCTGGGTGGGGAAGATCCTCTGGAGGAGGGCATGGCAATCCACTCCAGTAGTCTTGCCTGGAGAATCCCATGGACAGAGGAGCCTGGCAGGCTACATCCATGGGTTCACAAAGAGATGGACACAATTGAGCGAATTTCACTTTCACTTTCATATAAAAAAATTAATATTTGAAATTTAAATACTGAGAAGACCTGCTCGATCCAGTTGTCTGTGTCCCTCCCCCACAGCACTCCCCTCCTGCCCCTGCCCCCCAATAGCAGAGCCTATGTCTCAAGGGATTCTGGATTCAAGGAAAGAGTGCATCATCTTGGTGATGACAGCAAATCTAGCAGAAGCAAGACAACAATGACCTTGGTGGCATAAGAAAGTCAAAGTCCCTCGGTCACGTCCAACTCTTTGCAACCCCATGCCAGGCTCCTCTGTCCATGAGATTATCCAGGGAGGAACACTGGAGTGGATTGCCATGCCCTCTTCCAGAGGATCTTACCAACCCAGGGATGGAACCTGCATCTCTTACGTCTCTCCTGATGGCAGGCGGGGTTCTTTACCATTGGCACCACCTGGGAAGCCCTACAGAGATGGTGGAGGCTGGAAATCGCCACCTCTCAAATACAACCAGAGGCAAAGCAGATAAGAGAGCTCAAAGCCTTGTTGCCACCTACTGGAAAGCAAAGGAAAGGACTGTCTCAAAATCTGTCATTTAATTTCACAGGCACAGAGAACAATTCATCAAACAGTGTGAAGAAGGACAGTAAACCATTCAACACAGAGAAAATGACAATTCTTCAGAGACCAAACTTAAAGTAACAGAATGTTTTGATCTAACTGATAGAGAATTCAAAATAGGTCTTGAAGAAACTCAAAGAGATAAGAAAACTAAGAAAAGCAGTTGAATGAGCTCAGAAATAAAATTACAGAACAGAGGAATGCTTTACCAAAAACACTGAACGTAAGGAAAAGCCAAACAAATTCTGGAGCTGAAGAACACACACACACCACACACACACACAATGGGGTAAAGAATTCACTAGAAAACATTGACAATAGAGCAGACCATAGAAAGGGAGAATTTGTGAGCTCACAGAAAGAAATCTAAGAATGATACAAGTAGAAGAGGAAAGACAAATATGATACTAAAAAATGAGGAACACTTCTCTGGTAGCTCAGTGGTAAAGAATCCCCCAGCCAATACAGGAGACATGAGTTCGGTCCCTGATTAAAGAAGAGCCCGCGAGCCTTGAAGCAACTAACCTTACAGCGTGTGCTCGGCAACAAGAGAAGCCATTGCAGTGAGAAGCCCGCGTATCGCAACTAGAGTGGATCCCGCTTGCTACAAATAGAGAAAGCCCGTGCGGCAACAAACATCTAGCACAGCCCTGCTTCTGCTGCTGTTAAGTTGCTTCAGTCGTGTCCGACTCTGTGCGACCCCATAGACGGCAGCCCACCAGGCTCCCCCGACCCTGGGATTCTCCAGGCAAGAACACTGGAGTGGGTTGCCATTTCTTCTCCAATGCGTGAGAGTGAAGTCGCTCAGTCGTGTCCGACTCTTCACGACCCCATGGACTGCAGCCGACCAGGCTCCTCCGTCCGTGGGATTTTCCAGGCAAGAGAACTGGAGTGGGGTGACATTGCCTTCTCCGAGCACAGCCCTAAGTAAGTAAATAAGGAAATTCAGTAAAAGCTACCTGACAGTTTTAGGAAGGGCACTACTAGCGTAATGTGTATCCCATTAGAAAAAGAGAGGAAAGAGGGAGAAGAAATATTAATTAAAGAAATCCAACTTTTCTTTATTTCCAATAAATAATCCAGTATTTATTAATATTTAAAGACTCCGACAGAATCAAAGTTTAAAAAAAACAAAGTGGATCAGGGATATCTGCTCTCATCCCTACTTGTTCCCCAAAATTCCCAGTTTCTTTAACTTTGGAAAACCTTTGATTTGACAAGAGATTCTCAGGAGGATTTTTTCCGTTTCTGTGTCTGTATGTGTATGCACACACTCATATCTTAGCTCTCATTCCTTCAACAAATTGGATGATGTCCAACCAACTTGGAGAAGGCAAACTACTGAGTCTTCAGCTGCAAATCTAATCTCGTCTGTAAACAACACACTCACAGACACACCCAGAAAGAGTGTCTAATCTGGGCACCCAGTGACTAGTCTTGCTGACATGTGTGCTCAGTTGTGTCTGACTCTTTGCCACCCCTTCGATGGTAGCCTGCCAGGCTTCTCTGTCCATGAAATTTTCCAGGCAAGAGTACTGGAGTGGGTTGCCATTTCCTACTCCAGAGGATCTTCCCAATACAGGGATTGAACCTATGTCTCCTGGGTCTCCTGAATAGGCAGACAGATTCTTTACCACTGAGCTACCTGGGAAGCCCTTTGTTGACACATAAAATTAACCATCTCACTAATTTTCCTACTTTATCATTCTTATGTTAAGATCATAAAGGATTATATGTTAAATAATATTAGATGACATTGCCCAATAAATGACACTCCTACAGTTTCATTTTTCTTAGCCTATTTAGGAAAAGTGTCAATTTGGTCATATCACATCCATCTCCTGAAAGTTGGCATCAGTGAACAACTACTCTGTGATCGCCCCTCTGACCGACCATCTGAGTGATTTCAGATTTGTTGAGCCATTTCCTCTAACATGACTTAACAGGATAGACCGGCCAGATTCACTTACTTTAGCTTATGGACATGGGCCAGCGGAGAGCACAGCAGTGTTGCTGCCTCAGGGAAATCCTCAGTGTGGGTCTTCACTGGAGTAAAGGGGGGAACTTTACTCTTTCCTCCAGACAGCTTACTAGTAAGGGAACAAGACAAGTTGGGTGTCTGTGACATTAAGTTGCTCAGTAAGTTTAGTTTTCCAAAGGATAGAAGAGACAGGAGAACAGTTTCCAGGAGGAGAGCTGAGATAGAAAAAAAACTATCACTGACCCACGAGGCTCAGGCACAAAAGCCTTGTCATTGGGCATAGAACCTATAGAGAGAGCTTCTATTGGTCTGCAGTTTATCTTGTCCTTTCCTGCCCTTACTCCACACCCTTGAATTTAACTTTCATTTCCCCTCACCTTCTACTAGGAATCTTCTTAGGGGCGGTCAGGCCTTTGATGTGGTGACTGAATCTTGAAAACATCTGCCCAGCTCCTGCCTTCACTCTTCTGCAAGGAATTACAACTTATCCACTGGTGTCTGAGGATAACTGATTGGTTTGTAGAGGACAGAGTTTGAGAGACACCAGTAGAAAAAATTAAATCTTGGGTGAGTTTTATTTGTTGTTGGAAGCTGTTCTAAAGGGTGGGGGAAAGCCCAACTTGCAGACTTCCTGCTGAGAGTGCTGACTGAAGATATATCTGGGGAGGGGAACTATTATAAGAAGCGAGGTTGGAATAAAGCAAATGACTTTATTGTTTCTTCCTTGGAAGGGATGTTTATTTCTCAAGGCTGAATCTACCCACAGCTCCTTCCCATTCCATGAGTTTGAATTGCACCTTGCTGAAGACAGTCATTTATCTGCATGACCGTGTAGGTAAATTCTCATTCCCTGGGCTGGCCTGGATGCTAGGGCACAGCCTCTCATGAATTCTCTTGTCCAGACACAGGGAACTGCTGCACTTCCTTACATCCCTAACCTGTTCATCGTTCTCATTGAGCTGGATCAGCCACCTAGAACCAGCTCAGCTGAGAGATCAGAGGCAAGGGGAGCACATGGGAAGAATTTCTAGAAGTAACATCTGGAAGCATCTGACTTCTAATAACAGTGATATCTTTTATTTTTAAAATCTTACTTGATTGGTAGTAATGATATAAAAGGATGTCAGAGAAGTATTATCATAACAAAATTGTGAGACCCACATGGAAAGTAATTTAGAGGAGTCTCTGCATTTCCCCCTTTCCTCCTTCCTAAAGAAGATTCATCTGCACCCACCTTTCTCAGGCACATGATGACACGAGTCAAATCTTTGTCCTCGCCCCAATTTCCCTTCTTCTGACCAAGTCTTATTTCATCAAAGTTGACTTTGGAGACAGTCACCTCTGCTACCTATTCTTGTCACCCTCTCAGGCATAGTCAGTGTTAGACCCTTGTTTTCTGAACCCATACAGTTTACCTCTGTCAGGCCTATTTCTACAAGGCTTTAGAATTGTTTTGTTACTTTAGTTTTTCAGGTTTTACTTTGCTAGTATTGTGAAGTATTTATATTAAATAATAGTAGATTACTTCCTGCGAAATATTACAAAGCCCAATTTCACATTCCAATTCAATTTGGGGAAAGTGAAGTTTTCTTATATAACATCACATCTTATGGCTATATTATGTTTAGAGAAACAGTTAAACTGCAGTCACAAAAGAAGAAAGTCATCTCTATGGTCTTACTATTTTCCCTTTTGTATAAAAATTGTATTTTTATGTCCTTTAGGCTTTGGCATAGTCAATAAAGCAGAAGTAGATGTTTTTCTGGAATTCTCTTGCTTTTTTCATGTTCCAGTGGAGGTTGGCAATTTGATCTCTGGTTCCTGTGCCTTTTCTAAAACCAGATTGAACATATGAAATTCACGGTTCACATATTTCTGAAGCCTGGCTTGGAGAATTTTGAGCATTACTTTACTGGCGTGTGAGATGAGTGCAATTGTGCAGTAGTTTGAGCATTCTTTGGCATTGCCTTTCTTTGGAATTGGAATGAAAACTGACCTTTTCCAGTCCTGTGGCCATGGCTGAGTTTTCCAAATTTGCTGGCATACTTCTGCTTTATTGACTATGCCAAAGCCTTTGACTGTGTGGATCACAATAAACTGTGGAACATTCTGAAAAACATGGGCATACCAGACCACTGGACCTGCCTCTAGAGAAACCTGTATCTGGTCAGGAAGCAACAGTTAGAACTATACATGGAACAACAGACTGGTTCCAAATAGGAAAAGGAGTACGTCAAGGCTGTATACTGTCACCCTGCTTATTTAACTTAGATGCAGAGTACATCATGAGAAACGCTGGGCTGGAAGAAGCACAAGCTGGAATCAAGATTGCTGGGAGAAATATCAAGAACCTCAGATATGCAGATGACACCACCCCTTGGCAGAAAGTGAAGAGGAACTAAAAGACGTCTTGATGAAAGTGAAAGTGGAGAGTGAAAAAGTTGGCTTAAAGCTCAACATTCAGAAAATTAAGATCATGGCATCTGGTCCCATTACTTCATGGGAAAGAGATGGTGAAACAGTGGAAACAGTGTCAGACTTTATTTTTCTGGGCTCCAAAATCACTGCAGATGGTGATTTCAGCCATGAAATTAAAAGATGCTTACTCCTTGGAAGGAAAGTTATGACCAACCTAGATAGCATATTCAAAAGCAGAGGCATTACTTTGCCAACAAAAGTCCGTCCAGTCAAGGCAATGGTTTTTCCTGTGGTCATGTATGGATGTGAGAGTTGGACTGTGAAGAAAGCTGAGCACCAAAGAATTGATGCTTTTGAAGTGTGGTGTTGGAGAAGACTCTTGAGAGTCCCTTGGACTGCAAGAAGATCCAACCAGTCCATTCTAAAGGAGATCAGCCCTGGGTGTTCTTTGGAAGGAATGATGCTAAAGCTGAAACTCCAATACTTTGGCCACCTGATACAAAAAGTTGACTCATTGGAAAAGACAAGGATGCTGGGAGGGATTGGGGCCAGAGGAGAAGGGGACGACAGAGGATGACATGGTTGGATGGCATCACTGATTCGATGCATGTGAGTTTGAGTGAACTCCAGGAGTTGGTGATGTTCAGGGAGGCCTGGTGTGCTGCAATTCATGGGGTCGCAAAGAGTCGGACACGACTGAGCGACTTAACTGACTGAACTGACTGAAATGATGCTTGTCTTTGGCTGTTGTATCTGAGGTGTTCTCAGTTTGTATTTTCATGAGCTCCAAGTTAAAAGATCAAAGGTAAGGATCAAGCTTCTGACATTATGGGAGTCAAATGACTTGAGGTTTCATCAGGCAGATGTCACTCATGTTCCCACATCTATCTTCCTGTTGCCGAGGGAAGCCAGTATCACTGCTTAGAGAGTGGTGGGGTGTCATCCTTCAGGTATGAGGACTAGTTCCTTCATGTCCCTTGTGGATCTAGCTGCTTTGGTATTAGATCCTTGGAGCACTTCAAGGAAAATACATTTTGCCATTTCATGTCTGAATGCATGCTCTGTGCCTCCCTTCTTTATAGGCTTTTAATGCATCTCAACAGTAGCTGGATCTTGACTAGGATAAGAAATAATTGGAGGCCCCTCACCATATTTTAAGCAAAGCTTTAGCCATAAAATGATATAATGTCTACCCCTGACCTTGATATTCATTAACATGTTATCTTATGCGCCAGCCAAAATGCACTTAATACATCTAAACTAGTTTTGCTGTCAAAAATGTGGCCTTAAAGTGAAAGGTTGCTGCTGAGCCATGAAAGACATCAGGATTCTTGGCCTCCGGAGGACAGGAATTCAATCCGGGGTGAGTGACGAGGCTTGATGGCTCAGAGCTTTTGTTTAACAAATTTTTATTAAAGTATAAAAGAGATAGACAAAGCTTCTGATATAGACATCAGAAAGGGGAAGAAATAGTGCCCCCCTTGCTAGTTTTAGCAAGCTGTTTTATGTCTGTTAGAAAGCTATTAATCAGATAAGAGAGACACCTCAAGAGAGACACCTGGTAAGGGAGTTTCACCAGGCCCCTCTCCCACAAAATGCATTTTTGAGATAAGATGGCATGAGGTGTATCATCCCCCAGCCATCAAACAATTGATATGAATACTGGTTTGTTGAGCCATTATCTGCCAAAGCTTTGAGAAAAGGAAAAAAAGTTAGTCTTAGGTGGAACCACTTTGAAGAAAGGCAAAGTGAAAGTGAAAGTGAAGTCACTCCATCGTGTCTGACTCTTTGTGACCCCACGGACTGTAGCCTACCAGGCTTCTCTGTCCATGGGCTTTTCCAGGCAAGAGTACTGGAGTGGGATGCCATTACTTCTCCCGGGGATCTTCCTGACCCAGGGATCGAACCTGGGCCCCCACATTGTAGGCAGATGCTTTTTCTGAGATAGGGAAGAAAGGCAAATTCCAAAGCAAATACATAGTTTCATCAACATAGCTTATGAAAAACATTTCCATAAGAAAAACTCAAGGTTTGAGAAAAGTTAAGTTCATGCAGAACCAGGTGTCATCATGGCAACACAGAATTTTAAGAAAAACCTTCTTTTAACTTTGTACAGAGAAGGAAAACATTCTGACACTTGTAGTTTGTTTCCTCCTGCCGCTTAAGGGAGACATAAAAGATGTCTGACACTTGCAGCCTATTTCCTCCATTTGAAGATCCCTGCCTTTCTGCCTGTTACCTTCGCAAAAGTCTGCTGACTTTTCACTTTATTGTAATGCAGTAGGCTTCCCAGAAGAACAAAACATACACACATACACACACAATACAAAACAAACAACAACAACAACAACAAAACTTACAAGAGTAAGCCAATATTACCTTTACAGGAAGAAAGATTCCAGAACTGGTGTTACCCCTTGTCCCCACATATCTAGTCCAACTCCCAATCTTGTCCTTATACCTCTTCTTATCTCTCACTCTCACCTGCTGCCCAGCATTTTCTTCATTACCCTGTCCCTCGAGCTATCATCATCTCTCCACTGAGCAACTGTGCCTGCATCCTACCTGATCCTCCCTATTCCACACTGGGTCCATCCAATATCTCACAGCCCAGGGGCACAGCTGGTCATGCCCCTATTCCTCTCTGATGGGAAAACATTGATAACTTCTCCTGACTCTTGGAGATGGGTCCCTGAAAGTTATAGTTTGGGAAGTATCATGTTTAATGTCACTGCAGCCTCTTGTGATGCAGAAAGCCCTGCAGTCTTCTGTACAGCAGCCACACTGGCCTTTTCAAACTCATACAAGATGATGTGTCTTCCACACACAACTCATTTCCTCTACCTGGAACGTTTTTTCTTCTTTCTCATTCTATGTTTCCTTTATCTTCTTCAGTTTGCACTTTCACTGTTGTATTTTCAAGCTGAAATTCTTGGATAGCCCTTATTTTCTCCAATTATTTGATTTCTAAACAACATCTGCATCTTTTTGGTAATGTTTTCCACATTTGTTCTTTTGTATGTATACAAGTACATATATATATATATATATATATATATATATATATATATATATATATATATATATATGCACCTAAGACTGAATTTTTATTTACTATTAATTTCAAGGTGAATATCAAGTTAATAGTGGTTTAAATCTTCTGTTTAGACACATATTTCTTTTTATGGATATTAGTCTAGTTGCTAGCATATGTTACTTATTAGTGATAATTAGTCAAATGATCTTGCCCAATATATTGAGAGGTTTTTTTTTTTTTTTTTTTTCAAGACTTACATTTATTTCTCCTGTGTTTATGTGTTTTCAGATACCTGACTTGTGTGATCGGTTGAATATATTGATACTACCTCCCTCCCTATAATCCTCTTACACACACACATCTCTGGGCTCCTATCAATATCCTTGACCTATTTTCAGGCCAAGGTGAAATCACTATTTACCCACTAAGACTTCCCAGTACCTCCCAAGTGATCTGTATCTCTTCCCTTCTTCACTTCTACACCTCCACTGCATTGGGTATTAATTGAGTCCATGAATTTGCCTTGTCTGTCTTTGATTAGCTCAATGGGTAGGAAACAGGCCCCTAAAGGAGGACCGCTAATACATTAGGCTTAGTTCCACTCTGTGTATTGAAGATACGTGATCTTTGTGAGTCACCATCTCTCTTTACATATCTGATAATGGGTTTGCTTTCACCATGTACAGACACACATAGTCAAATACTGTATGTGTGTACTCAGTTGTGATTGACTCTTTGCAACCTCGTAGACTGAAGCCTGCCAGACTCTTCTGTCCATGGGATTTTCCTAGCAAGATTACTGGAGTGGGTTGCCATTTGCTCCTCCAGAGGATCTTCCTGACCCAGGGACTGAACCCGAGTCACCTGCATCGCCTGTATTGGCAGACAGATTCTTTACCACTAAGCCACCTAGGAATCCTTGTCATATAGTAAAATTATGTCATGACAATAAGGGAAATCATTGTAAACATCCAACAAATGAAGACAATGAGTACATTGTGTTAAGTCTTCAGAGCAGGTCTATGTGATAAGAGAACACTTAAGGAGAGTTTACTGAAGTACAAGAGACAGTCATACTGATATTTTGATACTGAGGATATTTGGAGCATGGAAAGATGGTGGGTCACATAAGGATCTTAGTGGAAAAAGTGTCAGGTCATCCTTTTGTTTAGTAAAATTACATAATAAAAATAATTCCAAAGGTAAGGATGGAATTTGTCATGTGACATGAATCAAGAGTAAAGTATTTAAAATTACTATGAAATGTCTTTACAGAATTTTATTCAGTTCAGTTCAGTTGCTCAGTCGTGTCTGACTTTGCTATCCCATGAATCGCAGCACGCCAGGCCTCCCTGTCCATCACCAACTCCCGGAGTTCACTCAGACTCATATCCATCGAGTCAGTGATGCCATCCAGCCATCTCATCCTCTGTCGTCCCGTTCTCCTCCTGCCCCCAATCCCTCCCAGCATCACAGTCTTTTCCAATGAGTCAACTCTTCACATGAGATGGCCAAAATACTGGAGTTTCAGCTTTAGCATCATTCCTTCCAAAGAAATCCTGGGGCTGATCTCCTTCAGAATGGACTGGTTGGATCTTCTTGCAGTCCAAGGGACTCTCAAGAGTCTTCCCCAACACCACGGTTCAAAAGCATCATCCATCAGCAGATGAATGGATAAGAAAGCTGTGGTACATATACACAATGGAGTATTACTCAGCCATTAAAAAGAATACATTGGAATCAGTTCTAATGAGGTGGATGAAACTGGAGCCTATTATACAGAGTGAAGTAAGCCAGAAAGAAAAACACCAATACAGTATACTAACGCATATATATGGAATTTAGAAAGATGCTAACAATAACCCTGTGTACGAGACAGCAAAAAAGACACTGATGTATAGAACAGTCTTATGGACTCTGTTGCAAAGGGAGAGGGTGGGAAGATTTGGGAGAATGGCATTGAAACAGGATTAATATCATGTATGGAATGAGTTGCCAGTTCAGATTCAAAGCACGATACTGGATGCTTGGGGCTAGTGCACTGGGATGACCCAGAGGGATGGTATGGGGAGGAGGGAGGAGGGTTCAGGATGGGGAACACATGTATACCTGTGGCGGATTAATTTTGATATTTGGCAAAACTAATATAATTTGTAAAGTTTAAAAATAAAAGAAAAGAAAAAAAAAAAAAAAGAGCATCAATTCTTCGGCACTCAACTTTCTTCAGAGTCCAACTCTCACATCCATATAGGACCACTGAAAAAATGATAGCCTTGACTAGATGGATCTTTGGTTTCTAGCAAATATCAACTTAAATCAGCTAGAGATATACATATGTCCATTCCCTCTTGAACCTCCCTCCCGCCTCCCTCCCCATCCCACCCCTCTGGTTGGTATAGAGTCCTGCTTTGAGTTCCTGAGTCATACAACAAATTCCCTTTCAATTAAAAAAATAAATAAAAAATTTCAAAGTATTATGAAATGTCCTTTTGCCAGGTCACCAAGCTTCTTATCTTGTATCTTCATGGTTCACTTTTGTTCCTCAATAATCTGGTCTTGGACTGTACTTGATTTATTCACAACTAATATCTTGCATTTCTATCTTTCTAACTCGGTCCCCTTTTAAACCTTCCAACACTCAGGGATCTTTGAGAAAGAGAATCCTCAGAAGTCAGGACAAGTTGGAGCAATTGAGCAACTCTCATGGCTTCAGGAATTGTGGTGAACCTACAGGGGGAGGTGACCTGCCCCATTTGCCTGCAGCTTCTGACAGAACCCCTGAGCCTTGACTGTGGCCACAGCTTCTGCCAAGCCTGCATCACTGCAAACAACCTGGTGTCCATGAATGACCAAGACGAGGACAGAAGGTGCCCTGTGTGCAGAATTAGTTATGAGCCTGGAAACCTAAGGCCTAATAGGCATGTGGCCAACATAGTACAGAGGCTCAGAGAGGTCAAGTTGAGCCCAGAGGTGGAGCAAGAGAGAAATCTCTGTCTTTGCCATGGAGAGAAACTCATGCTCTTCTGTGAGGAGGACAGGGAAGTCATTTGCTGGCTTTGTGAGCAGTTCCAGGAGCACCATGGTAACCACACATTCCTCATGGAAGATGTTGCCTAGGACTATCAGGTAAGAGAGCAGAATGGAGGAAAGACAGATCATAAAGTGTTACTTGAGGGGAAATCTGCACTTTGCATTGGACTTTGTTTACCTGTTCACCATGGACTTGAGGCCTGTGATCTCTTTTCATCCTATGCCCACCTTCTGATGTCTGTGGGATGTTTCTGTGAATTCCCCCAATTACAAAGTAATGATCCTACACACAGACTTTTAGTCAGAAGTAGGTGGAGATCTGATGCCCAAAGAAGCTCTCATGATGACTTTGGTCAGGAGGGTAATGAGGACACTGGGTGGATTGAGGTGTGTGGTTTCCCTGCTGCAGGATCAGGTTTCTCTAGAACGAAGAGAACCAGTCTTCTTTGGAAAGAGAATGCTGACTCCTATCTCTTGAGTCTTAAGAATACATTCCCCACCTCAGGTTTTCTCCCAGGTCATAGATTCTAATAGCTGTTCTCTACAATTTTTGTAAAGTGGATTCTCTTTGGAAATCAGCCTCATTTCTCTCTCATTTATCCTCTATAGTGATGCTGAGAAAGCCCATAACTTGACTCTGTGTGGTTCTTTTCTCACAGAAGAAACTCCAAGAAGCTCTAGAGAAGCTGAGGGAGAAGCAGCTGGAAGCTGAGGAATTGGAAGTTAAAGTCAGAGCAGATATTCCTGCCTGGAAGGTAGGAGAAGGGATTTCCTGAGGGATTTAGATAGATATCTCGGACAGGATCTTGGGTGGTCACAAGTAGCGGCCTTCCTCTTTGTTCCCTGACAGTTGTCATTTGATTAGTCCTTTCCTTGATCCTACCCCTGATGCTGCTGCTGCTGCTGCTAAGTCACTTCAGTCGTGTCCAACTCTGGGAGACCCCATGGACTGCAGCCTACCAGCCTCCTCCGTACATGGGATTTCCAGGCAAGAGTACTGGAGTAGGGTGCCATTGCCTTCTCCGTATACCTGATAGGGGTGGTGCTAAAAAGGGAACATATCACAGATGAACATAGATACTGGAAGGGAGGTATTTATACAGAGGGCATCTCTCATGAGGATAACAAGGGAACTTCAGATTCCATTCCTGTCATGTGTTTTTGTCCTTGACTCTTGCCGGGGTCCTGCCCCGGCTGATCCAGGGTATTCGAAGCGGGGACGGCATCGGCGACCTATTTATTTAAATATTTTATCAAAGATATAAAGAGTAATAGGATGAGGATAGCTCAGTAGGAAAATTCAGTGGAGAAAAGAGGCTGAGTAGCTTGGTTTACGCGGGAGACCAATAAAACTTCAAGACAAGAAGTTTGCACCACCTACGTAGGCCGCAGGCGTCCTTCCGTTCTCCCGAAGGAGAGGAGACACTGAGGCCTCCCCGGTCGGATCTTAGAAGCCCAGGCATAATTAGTAAGCATGGCGGGGTCCGCACTCCAGATGGAGACTCAACCAGAGTGAGAGAGAGCGCGACATGGGGAGACCAGTATTTCGAGAAACTGATCCCAATTCTTTATTTTCCATGGTCTACTTTTATACACTGAGATGTTATGCAAAAGTCACGCGGGGTCAGCAATCCTGACTTTTATCAAAGTCAGGTGCTTCATACAAATGTATACAGAGGTCTTAGGGGTGTTACATCATCTTCTGGCCAGGGGGGCCTGCTGACAATTTATGACCCTCTCCTTGTGACAGTGGTCAGTCAACCAGGACACTTATTTCTCCAGGGGTGATTATTCTTAAAACAGACGCCACCCAAATAAAGTTACATTCCTATAGGGTGAGGGTGTAGTGGGTTTTAGTTAAGGAAAGAATTTACTTAGCCTAAGGTCTAACATGATTAATATCAAAGGTTAATACTTATTTCTTCTATATATTCATTAATGTGTGTAAGGGCAGGAGATGTGGAGACTTAGCAACAAACATTGGCTCAAAAAATGAAAAACCCTTCACCAATACAACTTCTAATCAGCCCATTATACTTATACTAATAGTTTTCTAACTTTTCTAAGGAACCTGTTTTTAGAAGGTTTAAAGCATCTCATGCCTCTCACGGTTGGGAGGCTGTGAGCAATCACATGTGGCCGGACAAGCCTGTCAGGCAGGCTAGAGAACCTTCAGAGGAGTTTGTAGGTTAAAACACTCTTATCACGCCCAGGAATTATTATTAACTGGAGCTCTAGGTTAACTCCTTCTCCGAAAGAGGTCGTGGGGGACAGCCCCCCGTAAAGTCAGAGGTGTAGGTAAGAGCACAAAGTAGTAAAGTAGGCAGACTCTGGTTATGGGGGTAGACGCTCGAGGATTTCCAGGGGGACTCCTGAGGCTCGATCCCGCCTTTGCGTATGTCGAGCCTCCTTCCTCATGACCTTTGTCAGGGGCGGAGTACCTCACTCTGGCCCCCAACAGACTCTTCTGATTGAGACATTTGGCAATGGCTCGTGGCTCTGTCCTGGCTTCCCTGGTAGCTCAGCTGTTAAAGAGTCTGCCTTCAATGCAGGAGACCCCGGTTTGATTCCTTGGTTGGGAAGATCCCCTGGAGAAGGGATAGGCTACCCACTCCAGTATTCTGGCCTGGAGAATTCCATGGACTGTATAGTCCATGGGGTTGCAAAGAGTTGGACACAACTGAGTGACTGTCACTTTCACTTTCATAGTTCTGTCAGACATAACTGAGCAACTTACACCTGTCCTCAGCATTCAACCTTAGCAGAAGGTGGTGAGAGAGAGTCAAGTGTAATACAGGAAGGCACAAGCATCCTGGACATCTGTGTGAAGACTGATTCACGGCCAGGGGTCCCATTTGACTATGAGTTGTCTTCAACAATGCAGACTTGAAACTATTATTTTGAATTGTGATGTAGAGAAAAAAGAAATAGCATGTGAGCTTCCCTAATCATTGCTTCCCTCCTTTCTCTCTCTCTGTCTTCTTCTCTCTCTTTCTCATACTCCTGAAGGATCAAATACAACGTGAGAGACAAAATGTCAAGGCAGTGTTTCAAAAACTGAGAAAGAACCTTAAATATGAGGAGGTGAAGGAACTGCAAAAACTGAAGGGTAAGGAGGAAGTTGGTCTACTACCTGGCAGACTCTGAGCATGTGCTGATCCAGCAGACCCAGCTGGTGAGAAATCCCATCTCAGATGTGGAACATCGTTTGAAAGGATCAACAATGGAAATGCTGCAGGTAACACTGGGCAAGAAACCCCAGCGTCTGTGATATGAACACTTGAGCTTTACTGTTCGTATGATATATAACTTTCTATGTTTTTAACTTCACCCTTCTTGTATCATTGAATGTAAAATGTATGTCTTGTAGATAGCAATAGTGGCTTTTTATCAGGTCAAAAATCTTCCTTTTAATGAGGGTATTAATACAATTCCATTTAATAATGCAGTCATTTACTTGGTTATATTTAAATTTATCATTTTTTATTTGCATTCCATATGGCTAGTTTTCATTCTTCTCTTTCACTTCAACTAGCTTCTTTTGTGTTAAATATCTCTGGTATAAAATATTGTTTTGTTATTTTCTAACTATGTACATTGTTTTCATTTTTTCCTAATAATTTCTCTAATGATTAGAATGTTTCCTATCCCATCATGGTCTATTCCTGACTAACACCAATTTCATTTCAGTAAAAATAGAAACTTCCTGTACCACTGCTTCATTTCCTTCCAGCAACAATACAATGATGCTTTTAATATTCCACCCAATCCTACAGGCTAATGCCTGCAAGCATTTGAACTTTTCCAAAAAATGGGAAGAAAAATTCTCTTTTCTTCTGGAGTTTATGTCAGGAGATTTTTGTTTTCTTCAAAATTGAGAATAAAGTCAATATAAATGATAGTTGCTCAGTTGTGTCTGACTCTTTGCAACCTCATGGACTATACCCCACCAGGCTCCTCTGTCCATGGAATTCTCCAGGCAAGAATACTGGAGTGGGCTGTCATTTCCTTCTCCAAAAGTCAATATAGGTGGAGTAAATAGAATTGGAGAAAGACACAGACCAGATTCTGATGACAAGGCTGGAGCTTCAAAATTAAGCACTGATTAAAGTTGTAACTATATCCACAAAATTTTCTATTTATTGCAGTTTTATTTGATTTTTGTCATATACAAGAAAAGAGCAGAGAGACTTTGTTTTTGTTTTTTGGGTGTGGATCCAGCTGTTGTACTAGTTTTTGGTAACATGGAAATAAGTCTAATATTAAAGACACCAAATATACTGATATATATCTGTTCAAAGAAAACAACATCTCTGATGATTAAGAGGGTTAGATGGCTACAAACTGTTAAGGACTTGAACAAAACTGACTCAGTACAAACTAAAGTGCAGATAAATATTCTAGTTTTCAGAAAGTGATTGAGTGCTTATTGGTAACATTATGAAAATGAGATACAAGAGAGGAGACAGTTTGATTGCTGAATAGTAAGTTATGTATTAGACATCATAAATTACTGATTCTTGTGACTCATTTTTTACTGAATAGATTAATAAGCATTTAAGAGACAAAGATTTCTGGGAGAAATATCAAGAACCTCAGATATGCAGATGACACCACCCTTATGGCAGAAAGTGAAGAGGAACTAAAAAGCCTCTTGATGAAGGTGAAAGTGGAGAGTGAAAACATTGGCTTAAAGCTCAACTTTCAGAAAACTAAGATCATGGCATCCGGTCCCATCACTTCATGGGAAATAGGTGGGGAAACAGTGGAAACAGTGTCAGACTTTTTTTGGGGGGGTTCCAAAATCACTGCAGATGGTGATTGCAGCCAGGAAATTAAAAGACGCTTACTCCTTGGAAGGAAAGTTATGACCAACCTAGATAGCATATTCAAAACCAAAGACATTACTTTGTCAACAAAGTTCCGTCTAGTCAATGCTACGGTTTTTCCTGTGGTCATGTATGGATGTGAGAGTTGGACTGTGAAGAAAGCTGAGTGCCAAAGAATTGATGCTTTTGAACTGTGGTGTTGGAGAAGACTCTTGAGGGTCCCTAGAGGGTCTGCAAGGAGATCCAACCACTCCATTCTGAAGGAGATCAGTCCTGGGTGTTTCAATGTAAGGACTGATGTTGAAGCTAAAACTCCAGTACTTTGGCCACCTCATGTGAAGAGTTGGCTCATTGGCAAAGACTCTGATGCTGGGAGGGATTGGGGGTAGGAGGAGAAGGGGACGACAGAGGATGAGATGGCTGGATGGCATCACTGACTCGATGGACGTGAGTCTGAGTGAACTTCAGGAGTTGGTGATGGACAGGGAGGCCTGGCGTGCTGCAATTCATGGGGTCAGGAAGAGTAGGATACAACTGAGTGACTGAACTGAACTGAACTGAAAAGACAAAACTGAGTAAAAGTAAAGATTTGGAAATCAACTGCCCGTGTGTATGCTGAACTTAAGGGAGTGAAAGAGATCACTGATAGTGTGTAAAATGATGCTAGAGAGACATGAAAAACACATACATTAATACATTTGTTTATTTCCAGCCTCATAAAAGCCATGTTAATAGCGTGAGGAATATTAGGATTATGTATTCCTCTTTGATTCTCCAAAGCCTGACTTCAAGCTTGGCAAATAATAGTATAACACTTGATACTTTTGTTGAATAAATTAAAGAACCATTAAATATTCAAATAGCCACATGGGCCATTTTATGCCTTTGCAGGAAAGTGAATATGTTGGTTTTTTATGTTCTCTCATCAGCACATACTAAATTCCTTCTATTACAAGTGTCAAAGCTATTTTACCTTTGTTGAAAATGTGACAGCGTCACAAGAGTCTTCTAAAATGATTGGCCTCGCTCTTGTCTTTACTTTTGCTCTCACATTGAGACCATCCTATTCACACAATCAGGGGCTGGTGGGGATGTAATGAAGATTTGTAAGTGGGAGGACCTATTACTCCTTGACTCATGTTTTTTTCCTCACTAGGGTGTGAACAACATCATGAAAAGGTACGTGTGGGAGACCAGAGATAGTCCATTTATGGAATAAAAATAATTAAAATCACTGACTAGATTTATCTGGTGGCCAATTAGAGGGAAACAATGCTCAAGGCAGAAAAAGTGGTATATAGATTTGCCTTCAATTTCTGTTCACAAATCAAGGCTAAATTTTTCCTAATGATTAAGAATGGATCAACTTCTACCATAGATAATTGTGGTCATTGAAAGTCACAGAGTTTAGTCAGTAGCCATAATAGGAATAAGACGTTGCAATGACAGACTCCTGTGACCTCAAATATTTAATTCACACTTGGTGTCCTTATGCAACTCAGCTTTCATATTTAGTAGGTGCTTGAATTACCTTGGGAGAGTCATGTCTTCTTTATCAGCCAAGCACCCAAATTGGAGAGAACTCCTTTATATTTGAATTTTGCCTTGAGTATAGAAGAGACTTGGCCCTTCTATATCTTTCTGATTAGATTTCCCAAAACAGACTTGAATATCAAAGACTATTATGGCTGTGCTACAAACAATTGACCCATCTTGCTCATATACTCTACAAGGAAGAATGGAAAGTTAGCATCCTTGTGTTTAAATTTGCACATGTACATGGTAGCATCAAGATTTTTACAAACACATAAAATTTAAACCACTGTTGCTTTAGTATTCCTAATGTCCTGTTTCTCAAGGGTTTGTCATTATTCCCTGAGAACCTGAGATCTTGGGGTATTCTGAGAGCCTGCGTATTGGGGAGCAGACTTTGAAGATCTGGGGACTCTCTAGAGAGTGTTCTCATACCTGGTATGTCTCAAACATCTGGGAGCCAGGTCCTGCTACCTAACTTTCTGACACCTCCCTGGAACACGTATCTATGCAGGGATTTTTCCACAAATTAATTTTTTATGGTACCAAAATATTATTTCAAATAATTTCATATGCTTTCTAGGAGCTAGAGAGGGAAAAGTTAATGATCTCACTAAAGAAGGAAGAAACTGTCCTTCCAATAGGTCAGTACAGTCCCAGGTCACATGGAGGGTAACTAGGAAGGTGGACATTAGCATATTCCTTCTGGCGCCAAAGTCAGGTGTCCAGTCTCTCCTTTCCCAAGATAGTTCAAGTGCATCAGTGAAGTGAAAGTCAGTGGTTTTAGAGGAACAAGAAATCAGTCATGTGGGGGTGAATCTTTTCCTTCCCTAGGAGTGAAACCTTAACCCTGAAGAAGCCCAGAACACTCCCCAAGGGATAAAGGAGAATGTGTTCAGCTCTTGATCTGACAGACATACAGTGAGTGTATAATGGTGAGGAGTGCTACTGAAGTGGGTGTCTGTGGAATTCTTGTGATGGGGGTAAAATGGGGAGGAGCCTCCAAATGGGGAGGGGCCTCCAATTTCTAGATGTGGATAGAGACAGCAAAGCCCAGATACTTCGTGCTGACGATGTGGTCATATTTATGGGAAGTGACCAAGTGTTTGTTCATTTCTCTTTCATCAGTTCAGTACCTCACCACAACCCTTCCCCTAATCTGAAAAAAAATAGATTTCAGAGCTGACTCCCTTGTTTATATGTAACATTAAGGTTTATTATTATTATTTCAGGGCTGACAGACGTGCAATGCTACTGGGGTAAGGAAACATCACAATGTTATCAAGCCACCCTATTTGCATCATCTTTTAGACTTTTTCATTTTCTATTACGTCTCATATTTTAAGATGTCCGTTTCCACTCCCAATACACACACATACACACTACCTTTTCATTCAAGTTATTTTAAAGATCCCTTTTACAGTGTTACAAATAAACCTACATCATAGCCCTAATCCAACTCTGTAATTTTCCCACAGTTCACATGTTCCTGAATCTTCTTGCTAGGACCTTGCCATTTCTGAGGACCAGAAGCAATGAGATATGTGAGAGATTTGGAACCAAACAATATATATAAGAATGATGATTTTGAAGATCATGGTGTCCTGGGATCCCCAGTTATCACATCACAGAAATATCACTGGGAGGCAGATGTGTCAGAAAAACCTGCCTGGGTCCTGGGAATATATGGTGGAAAACAGAATGAATATACGATGAAGTTTCTATTTGAAAACAAGGGAAATGGTCAATATATTTACTGGAGATACCAACCTAAATATAGCTACTGGATTAGAGGGTTAAAAAATATGTTCAGTTTGAATATGATGCTTTTGAGGAGTCTTCTTCCTCAGGTCCCTTGATCTTAACCCTCTCCCTGAGTATTCCTCCCCATTGTATTGTGGTTTTCCTAGACTGTAATACTGATGTCTTATTTGTCAATGTCACAAACCAAGGAATTCTCATCTATAAACTCTCTTCATGTTCCTTTTCTCGGAAAATGTTTCCACATTTCAATCCTGGGAAATGTAATGCTCCTGTAACTGTGATGGCCAAATTCTTGAACTTTCTTAGATTCACACTCACTTCTTTGTAGTGTCTCTTGACATATGTGCATCTAAGACACCTTCGCTTATCTACTGTTGCCCCACCCCTCCGTCTTGTTCAATTTAAATGTCCTTAATTCATCAAAGGCTTCCTTGGTGACTCATTGGTAAAGAATCTGCCTACCAACGCAGGAGACCTTCAATGCAGGTGGGTTCAATCTCTGGGTCGAGTAGATCCCCTGGAGAATGAAAGGGCTACCTACTCCAGTATTCTTGTCTGGGAAATCCCATGGACAGAGGAGACTGGTGGGCTACAGTTCATAGGGTCACAAAGAGTCAGACATGAGTTAGAGACTAAATAACAACAACAATTCATCAATAGGGTGTAAGACTTGTTTTTGTTATATTTTCCCAATATCATTTTTGCATTATGAGAAAATTTTAATTCACCATTCTCTTATCCTAAGGAAAAATGACTGATGCCTCATAAAGAAAGAATAGTATTGAAGGGATGTCTCTGCCAAATTTTTACAATCTCATTTCCTCTGCCACTGACTGCTAAGAAGAAGGAAAGCTTTTCAACAACTTTTGCACACTGTCAAACACCTAGTTTAGGAGTCATTCTCTAAAGAATGAGTGCTGAACAGTGTCTCTGCTTATCCTTGATGACCCTTATTCATCAAGGAATTAAGGAGAAAATATCATAAATGATATGTACTAAGAGAGGAAGTTTTGTATCCAGAGTATTTGAGTTCAAGACCTGTCTCTTTACACATTAGCAGTATAATCTTGAATAACATCCCTAAACACTGTGCTTATTTTCTTAAAGTAATCTTGATATAAAAATTGCACCATACATAAGATCATTGTGAGAAGATAAATGTTACTAAATGTAAAGCATCTAAGTGTCTCCGCTTAAATATTTGATCTATTAATTAATGAAAAATAAAACCTTTATCAGTGTCCTATTAAACAGGTTTGTGCTTTCAGGGCATACTGTTTCGTTTTATTTTTTATTGACCTCTCTTTTTCCATATCCTAGACACCTTTATGCCTCTGTCCAGACTACTCCAACCAGCTCTCCCTGTCAAAGATTGTTAGAATTTTATTATAGTTTTTGTGTTTCTACACACTGGCTCTTAGCAAGTAAACTAGATTCTGTGATACTCAGAATCTCATTTGTAAGGGAAAAAAATTATACAAAATTTACCTGATTAGTATTGTGAAAGTTAAACAATACAATGTTTGAAACAATACCTGTAATTTCTAGCACATAAGGGAGTAGTCCCATAGGGTGTCTGTTCTTTCTTTGGTTCCCTTTCACTGTGACTGAAATCATAAGAATATATGTTTACTTTCAAAATTATTTCCATTTCTATGTTTTAAGAAACAGAATGCACTGATTAAGACATTATACTTTTCTTTCAATCTTACCTAATTTTTAAATAAATCTTTCTCTGTATAAATAGCATTTTTTCTTTCTTTCTTTTTTTTTGGCAACACCAAGAGACACATGGCATCTTGTTTCCCAAGCAGGAATCAAACTGGCACTCCCCCTACAGTGGAAATGCCAAGTCTTAATCATTGGACTGCCAGGGAAGTCCCACCTTTTCTTATTGTTAAAAACTTTTCTTCAGTAAATCTGTCTCATTGAAATTGAATTTTGATTTGTCACTTTGCCAATTTTTAAAGTTTATCATTCCCAGTGATATGTTAAGACTCAGAAGTGTAATTGTGGGATTTGTCACCGGTTTTGTGGCTAAGTATTGTCTGCTCTGATCAGACTTACTATTGCAATAAGGTGAAAGCTGTCAGAAAGAAAAGTCTGTTGTCTTCTTTCATTGAGATAGGAAGGATTATTCCTTCAATGGATATCCATCCAGGGCTTGGTGGGATCCCCTTGTCTTTTGGAATTTTTATGCATACCTCTTTCAACAGAGTCAGAGTTTTAAAATAAAATGTGGATTTTTGGTGAAGAAGTATCTGCTTTATCCCTGCTTATTCCAACGAATTCTCTACTTCTTTACCTTTTGAAGCCCTTTGGTGAGTCAAGGATTTCCAAGGAGGATTTTCCAGTTTCTGCATGTATGTGCACACATACATCCATGTCTTGGGACTTATTTATGGAAACTGAAGGAAACTGATCTTCTAACTTTTTCCTTTGACCTCTGTCTTCCTGTCACCCCATTGCTATGATGACTGAGACTCTGACTCACTAGTAAAAATCATACTCTTGGTTTATTGACACATGACTCTCTAGGGAAACTGACATCTTTTTATTTACTGGAATAGCTGATCCTCCAGTTCAGGATGAAGTACCCAGTTATGAGAGTATGAAAACTTAAATTTTTATATAAAGTAGAATAGAAAATATCTGCACACTGAAAGACTTTCACTTTCTAAGGGGGGTTCCTGGTCCGAGACGTAAAGCTTTCTGCTGAAAATAATGTGAAATCTATACATTGCTCTCAATTATAGGGTCTCTTCTCAGTAAAGGGACTAATAAGGTTTTCGGAATCTCTTCAAATATTGGTGCTGCGAAAACTGGACAGCTACACACCATATACATAAGTAAACTCAGAACAGATTAAAGACCTAAATGTATGTCCTCAGTTCAGTTCAGTTCAGTCCAGTCACTTAGTCATATCCGACTCTTTGCGACCCCATGAATCACAGCATGCCAGGCCTCCCTGTCCATCACCAACTCCCGGAGTTCATTCAAACTCGTGTTCATTGAGTTGGTGATGCCATCCAACCATCTCATCCTCTGTCGTCCCCTTCTCCTCCTGCCCCCAATCCCTCCCAGCATCAGGGTCTTTTCAAATGAGTCAACTCTTCACATCAGGTGGCCAAAGTATTGCAGTTTCAGCTTCAACATCAATCCTTCAAATGAACATCAAGGACTGATCTCCTTTAGCATGGACAGGTTGGATCTCCTTGCAGTCCAAGGGACCCTCAAGAGTCTTCTCCAACACCACAGTTCAAAAGCATCAATTCTTCGGTGCTCAGCTTTCTTTATAGTCCAACTCTCACATCCATACATGACCACTGGGAAAACCATAGCCTTGACTGGACGGACCTTTGTTGGCAAAGTAATGTCTCTGCTTTTGAATATGCCATCTAGGTTGGTCATAACTTTCCTTCCAAGGAGTAAACATCTTTTAATTTCCTGGCTGCAGTCACCATTTGCAGTGATTTTGGAGCCCCAGAAAATAAAGTCTGACACTGTTTCCACTCTTTCCCCATCTATTTCGCATGAAGTGATGGGACCAGATGCCATGATCTTCGTTTTCTGAATGTTGAGCTTTAAGCCAACATTTTCACTCTCCTCTTTCACTTTCATCAAGAGGCCTTTTAGTTCCTCTTCATTTTCTGCCATAAGGGTGGTGTCATCTGCATATCTGAGGTTCTTGATATTTCTCCCAGCAATCTTGATTCCAGCTTGTGCTTCTTCCAGCCCAGCGTTTCTCATGATGTACTCTGCATAGAAGTTAAATAAGCAGGGTGACAATATACAGCCTTGATGTACTCCTTTTCCTATTTAAAACCAGTCTTTTGTTCCATGTCCAGTTCTAACTGTTGCTTCCTGACCTGCATATAGGTTTCTCAAGAGGCAGGTCAGGTGGTCCTAAAACCATATAACTCCTAGAAGAAAACATACCAGTTCACTCTTTGACAGAAAGCACAGCAATGTATTTTTGGATCTATCTCCTAAGGCAAAAAAACTTAAAGCAAAACCAAACCAAAGAGACCTAATGAAACTTAAAAGCTTTGCACAGCAAAGGAAGCTATCCACAAAGCAAAAAGGCAACCAACTGACAGGGGGAAAATTTTTGCAAATGATATGAGCAATAAAGGATTAATGTCCAAAATTTAGAAACAGTTCATACAACTCAATATAAAAACAAACAAACAAACAAACAAAAAACAATTTAAAAATGAGAAGAAGCCCTGAAAATATATCTTCTGCCAAAGAATACACAATGTTCGACAGGCACATGAAAAAATGTTCAGCATTGCTAATCATCAGAGAAAAGCAAATCACACCTGCCATGAGATAACATCTCACACCTTTCAAAATTCTTATCATCAAAAAGACCACAAATAACAAATATTGGTGAGTTTACGGAGAAAAGGGAGTTCTAGCATAGTGTGGGTGAGATTTTTAGATTGGTGCAGTTCCTATGAAAACAATATGGAAATTTCTCTAAAAACTGAAAGTACAAATAGCATATGATTTAGCAGTTTCACTCTTAGATGTATATCTGAAGAAAGCAAAACAGAAACAAAAATTTGAAAAGATACCTGCACCCCAACATTCATGGCAGCATTATCTACATAAAGAAGATACGGAAGCAATCTGTGTCCATATAGATGAATGGGTAAAAAAGTTGTGGTAAGTACACAAAATGGAATATTAGCCCCCAAAAAAGAAAGAAATTCTTTCACTTGCAACGAATGTATGGATCTAAAATTCATTATGCTTAATGAAGTAAGTCAGACAGAAGAAATCAAGTACCCTAGATTGATACTTACATGTGGAATCTAAAAAAATAAAGTTATGAAACAAAACAGAAACAGATTCACAGATATAGGAAACAAATTAGTGCTTGCAACTGGGGAAAATTAAGTGAGGAGAAACAAGATACATATGAGTATAAGAGAAACAAACTTCTATGCATAAAATAAATAAGCTATAAGAATATATTACATAACATTACTTAGAAAAACTTTAAAAGGAGTATTTCTACAAATATACTGAATCACTAGGTTTTACACCTGAAACTAATATCATATTACATATCAGTTAAGTTCAGTTCATTCGCTCAGTCATGTCCGACTCTGCGACCCAATGAATCGCAGCACGCCAGGCCTCCCTGTCCATCACAAACTCCTGGAGTTCACCCAGACTCACGTCCATCGAGTCAGTGATGCCATCCAGCCATCTCATCCTCTGTCGTCCCCTTCTCCTCCTGCCCCCAATCCCTCCCAGCATCAGAGTCTTTTCCAATGAGTCAACTCTTCGAATGAGGTGGCCAAAGTACTGGAGTTTCAGCTTTAGCATCATTCCTTCCAAAGAAATCCCAGGGCTGATTTCCTTCAGAATGGACTGGTTGGATCTTCTTGCAGTCCAAGGGACCCTCATGAGTCTTCGCCAACACCACAGTTCAAAAGCATCAATTCTTCGGCGCTCAGCCTTCTTCACAGTTACTCTCACATCCATATATGACCATAGGAAAAACCATAGCTTTGACTAGACGAACCTTTGTTGGCAAAGTGATGCCTCTGCTTTTGAATATGCTATGTAGGTTGGTCATAACTTTCCTTCCAAGGAGTAAACGTCTTTGAATTTCATGGCTGCAGTCACCATCTGCAGTGATTTTGGAGCCCCCAAAAATAAAGTCTGACACTGTTTCCACTGTTTCCCCATCTATTTCCCATGAAATGATGGCACCAGATGCCATGATCTTCGTTTTCTGAATGTTGAGTTTAAGCCAACTTTTTCACTCTCCACTTTCACTTTCATCAAGAGGCTTTTGAGTTCCTCTTCACTTTCTGCCATAAGGGTGGTGTCATCTGCATATCTGAGGTTCTTGATATTTCTCCCGGCAATCTTGATTCCAGCTTGTGCTTCTTCCAGCCCAGCGTTTCTCATGATGTACTCTGCATAGAAGTTAAATAAGCAGGGCGACAATATACAGCCTTGACATACTCCTTTTCCTATTTGGAACCAGTCTGTTGTTCCATGTCCAGTTCTAAGTGTTGCTTCCTGACCTGCATACAAATTTCTCAAGAGGCAGATCAGGTGGTCTGGTATTTCCATCTCTTTCAGAATTTTCCACAGTTTATTGTGATCCACAAGTCAAAGGCTTTGGCATAGTCAATAAAGCAGAAATAGATGTTTTTCTGGAACTCTCTTGCTTTTTCCATGATCCAGCGGATGTTGGCAATTTGATCTCTGGTTCCTCTGCCTTTTCTAAAACGAGCTTGAACATCAGCAAGTTCATGGTTCACATATTGCTGAAGCCTGGCTTGGAGAATTTGAGCATTACTTTACATTACTTTACTGGATCTTCACTACGCATATAATCACGATGGTGTGATCACTCACCTAGAGCCAGACATCCTGGAATGTGAAGTCAAGTGGGCCTTAGAAAGAATCACTATGAACAATGCTAGTGGAGGTGATGGAATTTCAGTTGAGCTATTTCAAATCCGAAAGATGATGCTGTGAAAGTGCTGCACTCAATATGCCAGCAAGTTTGGAAAACTCAGCAGTGGCCACAGGACTGGAAAAGGTCAGTTTTCATTCCAATCCCAAAGAAAGGCAATGCCAAAGAATGCTCAAACTACCACACAATTGCACTCATCTCACACGCTAGTAAAGTAATGCTCAAAATTACATATCAATTATACCTCAATAAAAATCTTTTAGTGTATTATAAAATAATTATGATTGTGAAAGATCTTTTCTTATCAATTTCATAGCTGCCAGGCCCTACTTTATAATCACAATAGCCTCTTTAACTGAATATACTAATTAAAAGTTGATTTAACATCCTATCCTAATTTTGCAGTAGTCTTATTTCTTAAAAAATCCTTTTCTCTCTATGCCCAATATCAAAAAGTTATTGTTTAGGGCACTGCAGGAATAGTCAGGAGTATTTTGTGGAATTTCTCAACAATGTTGAAGGCAAACTTTGTTTCTCCTGGCTCACATCCCCCTTTCTAGAGGGCTCATAAACATGGCCATCCTGGAATGAAGACGAGACCGTTCTCCTCCCCTGGTGTGAAGGGAAGAGGGAATGTCCCTGGCACTGGTTATTCATGCAAGGCTTGATAGGATCCCTATGTCCTGTCCTTTAGAATTATGAACAAATCATTTTTCTTGAGTAAATAACATGAGTTGATTGATTTTTAGGGTCATATATATTTTGAGTCATAAACATATTATTTTCAGAGTGGTTGTCTCAGTTTTTATTCTCATGAAAGGAGAAAGAGATAACTTTGTATATGGTGGTTAATGCAGAGCTATGCAAATGTGACTTCGAATATAGACTATTTTTGATCTGAAAATCTTGTTGACTTTTGGAAGGGACTAGAAAGCTCAGCATGTGTGAGTGTGTTAATGTGGCCTGCAAGGGAGGAGGGTAAAATTTATTGTGAGGACCAAAGGTGATGAATTTCATTGTCCAAGGACCTCTCTTCTCTCTAATCCTTCTTCCTCTCTCTTGCCTCCCACAAATTCCATATTTCTCCTTTTACTCTCCAGTCCCTTTGAATGTCTAATCTGACCCTTCTTCCTGGACCCTAGAGAACTAAAGGATTCCCTCCAGAAGAGTCTGTGTGTGATATTTGTATGAGGTATATGTGCCTCTGGAATGTGAAGAAAGAACTCTTTCTGCTGGTGGAGGATGTAGACGCTGGCTCTTTATCAGGATCTCATCTCTTTAACATCCAAGAACTCCCTTTCTTCAAAAACTCAAACTCCTACTTATGTATTTCTGGGGAGACTGATATATAGCAGACTTGGATTGTAAAGTCTTGTTTCAATCTATAATTTGAAAATGGTGGCTATATAGATATCATGTGTTTCTGAGGTTGTTTGGTGATATTATCAAAAATACACTTGGAAAATATAGGAGGAAATCTGAACCTCGAAAAATTGTGAAAATGTAGGGGTAGGTGAGATCAATGTCCTGGGAACCTCCTCTGAAATATTAGATTTATGGTAAGAAGAAGCCAGTAAAGAAATCACAGTGGTGAGGTATAGAAAACATGGGCCAATGGGAAACCTGAATGATCCAAGCTCCTTTTCCCACCACCCAAAATCTGTGTCCAGAGCCAACTACATTGCTAGCAATTACATTACAGGTTATTGAAGAACCAGAGAATAATAAATTCTCCTTCAAGCTGTTTCCCCCTCTAACCTATACATTTCTTGTTGGAGAGGAATCTAATGAAAGATTTGTCACTTTGGGTCTTTGACTTCTAACTGTTTCTGGTCTAAAAAAACCCTAAAGTATAGGAAACAGTCGTTAGAGTTTGACCATATAGATAAACTAGATTAAGGTAAGTATCTGAGTAAACCTTTGGAACAAAACAGGGAAGATATTAAAATTGGTTAGTTAAGTTTTCTTCAAAGAAATTCATGTAAATGTTAATTGTAAGGCTAGTGAAGAGAAAAAGAGAGCAAGCTGGGCAGTCAGGCAAGAAAAGGAAATTTATTAGAAGGAAAAGAGAAGGTGACTGGCTCTTAAGGAGAACCAGTGTTCTCCCTTTCTGACTGAGTCCTTCTTATACCCCATCAGTGAAAAATTCTCTGAAGGGATGATCACGTAGTGGAGATCTGGAATCTGGTGGTCTCGCAGCTTTGAGAAGATAGGTGCCAGTGAGATAACAGGATGCTGTTTGGGCAATTTGGTCAGTCTTACAGATCACTGTGGTTTATTCTTTGTTTGCGAGGTCGACATAACGAGCCATCTTATCAATGAGACCCCATGTGGGCCCTATCACTCCTGCCTTTTTGATTTAGGATAAGGGCTAAAGGTCAATCTTCTGTAACTGCTTCCTGCGGGACAGGGGCAGGAAACGGGGGTGGGGGGCGGGGGCGCGTAAAATAAGAAAAGGCTGAAATGCAGGTCATGGGGATTTGTGTGGAGTCAAAATTTTTGATAATCTGAGTGAGTTAGAAGTAGCTCGTGGATAGTTCGGTTGGCGAAGGCTTGTAAGCGGTCCTGAAGAAATTTTGAAAAAAGACGCAATGAACATGGGCTGAAAGTTAGAATAGGGGTAAGTAGAAAGAGAGAGCCAAGAAAAGGTAGGACCCAGGGCATCCAATTCCATTTGCTTAACCAGTTTTCCCATGAATTACTGAGGTATTGGCATATTCTCGAGGCCTTGTTTGTTAGATTTCTTGCTG
Source organism: Bos indicus x Bos taurus (assembly GCF_003369695.1). NCBI lineage: Eukaryota > Metazoa > Chordata > Mammalia > Artiodactyla > Bovidae > Bos > Bos indicus x Bos taurus. Next base: position 36,274,582 of record NC_040090.1, read on the forward strand.
CTTCCTTTACAACACCTGATTTACTGGCATAGAAACAACAGACTTCCTCCAAAAATAGGCATCAGATCAGATCAGTCGCTCAGTCGTGTCCGACTCTTTGCGACCCCATGAATCACAGCACGCCAGGCCTCCCTGTCCATCACCAACTCCCGGAGTTAACTGAGACTCACGTCCATCGAGTCAGTGATGCCATCCAGCCATCTCATCCTCTGTTGTCCCCTTCTCCTCCTGCCCCTAATCCCACCCAGCATCAGAGTCTTTTCCAATGAGTCAACTCTTCGCATCAGGTGGCCAAAGTACTGGAGTTTCAGCTTTAGCATCATTCCTTCCAAAGAAATCCCAGGGCTGATCTTCAGAATGGACTGGGTGGATCTCCTTGCAGTCCAAGGGACTCTCAAGAGTCTTCTCCAACACCACAGTTCAAAAGCATCAATTCTTCGGCGCTCAGCCTTCTTCACAGTCCAACTCTCACATCCATATATGACCACAGGAAAAACCATAGCCTTGACTAGATGAACCTTTGTTGGCAAAGTGATGTCTCTGCTTTTGAATATGGTATCTAGGTTGGTCATAACTTTCCTTCCAAGGAGTAAACGTCTTTGAATTTCATGGCTGCAGTCACCATCTGCAGTGATTTTGGAGCCCAGAAAAATAAAGTCTGACACTGTTTCCACTGTTTCCCCATCTATTTCCTATGAAGTGATGGGACCGGATGCCATTTTCTGAATGTTGAGCTTTAAGCCAACTTTTTCATTCTCCACTTTCACTTTCATCAAGAGGCTTTTGAGTTCCTCTTCACTTACTGCCATAAGGGTGGTGTCATCTGCATATCCGAGGTTCTTGATATTTCTCCCGGCTATCTTGATTCCAGCTTGTGTTTCTTCCAGTCCAGAATTTCTCATGATGTACTCTGCATATAAGTTAAATAAACAGGGTGACAATATACAGCCTTGATGAACTCCTTTTCCTATTTGGAACTAGTCTGTTTTTCCATGTCCAGTTCTAACTGTTGCTTCCTGACCTGCATACAAATTTCTCAAGGGGCAGGTCAGGTGGTCTGGTATTCCCATCTCTTTCAGAATTTTCCACAGTTTATTGTGTTCCAGACAGTCAAAGGTTTTGGCATAGTCAATAATGCAGAAGCACATATTTTTCTGGAACTCTCTTGCTTTTTCTATGATCCAGCAGATGTTGGCAATTTGATCTCTGGTTCCTCTGCCTTTTCTAAATCCAGCTTGAACATCAGGAAGTTCACGGTTCACATATTGCTGAAGCCTGGCTTGGAGAATTTTGAGCATTACTTTACTAGCTTGTGAGATGAGTGAAATTGTGGGGTAGTTTGAGCATTCTTTGGCATTGCCTTTCTTTGGGATTGGAATGAAAACTGATCTTTTCCAGTCCTGTGGCCACTGCTGAGTTTTCCAAACTTGCTGGCATATTGAGTGCAGCACTTTCACAGCATGATCTTTCAGGATTTAGAGTAGCTCAACTGGAATTCCATCACCTCCACTAGCTTTGTTCATAGTGATGCTTTCTAAGGCCCACTTGACTTCACATTCCAGGATTTCTGGCTCTAGGTGAGTGATCACACCATCGTGATTATCTGGGTCGTGAAGATCTTTTTTGTACAGTTCTTCTGTGTATTTTTGCCATCTCTTCTTAATATCTTCTGCTTCTATTAGGTCCATAGCATTTCTGTCCTTTATCAAGCCCATCTGTGCATGAAATGTTCCTTTGGTATCTCTGATTTTCTTGAAGAGATCTCTAGTCCTTCCCAATCTGTTGTTTTCCTCTATTTCTTTGCATTGATCACTGAAGAAGGCTTTCTTATCTCTTCTTGCTATTCTTTGGAACTCTGCATTCAGATGTTTATATCTTTCCTTTTCTCCTTTGCTTTTCGCTTCTCTTCTTTTCACAGCTATTTGTAAGGCCTCCCCAGACAGCCATTTTGCTTTTTTGCATTTCTTTTCCATGGGGATGGTCTTGATCCCTGTCTCCTGTACAATGTCACGAACCTCATTCCATAGTTCATCAGGCACTCTATCTATCAGATCTAGGCCCTTAAATCTATTTCTCACTTCCACTGTATAATCATAAGGGATTTGATTTAGGTCATACCTGAATCGTCTAGTGGTTTTTCCTACTTTCTTCAATTTAAATCTGAATTTGGCAGTAAGGAGTCCATGATCTGAGCCACAGTCAGCTCCTGGTCTTGTTTTTGCTGACTGTATAGAGCTTCTCCATCTTTGGCTGCAAAGAATATAATCAGTCTGATTTCGGTGTTGACCATCTGGTGATGTCCATGTATAGAGTCTTCTCTTGTGTTGTTGGAGGATAGTGTTTGTTATGACCAGTGCATTTTCTTGGCAAAACTCTATTAGTCTTTGCCCTGCTTCATTCCATATTCCAAGGCCAAATTTGCCTGTTACTCCAGGTGTTTCTTGACTTCCTACTTTTGCATTCCAGTCCCCTATAATGAAAAGGACATCTTTTTTGTGTGTTAGTTCTGAAAGGTCTTGTAGGTCTTCATAGAACCGTTCAACTTCAGCTTCTACAGCGTTACTGGTTGGGGAATAGACTTGGATTACTGTGATATTGAATGGTTTGCCTTGGAAATGAACAGAAATCATTCTGTCGTTTTTGAGACTGCATCCAAGTACTGCATTTTGGACTCTTTTGTTGACCATGATGGCCACTCCATTTCTTCTGAGGGATTCCTGCCCACAGTAGTAGATATAATGGTCATCTGAGTTAAATTCACCCATTCCAGTCCATTTCAGTTCGCTGATTCCTAGAATGTCGACATTCACTCTTGCCATCTCTTGTTTGACCACTTCCAATTTGCCTTGATTCATGGACCTGACATTCCAGGTTCCTATGCAATGTTGCTCTTTACAGCATCAGACCTTCTTCTATCACCAGTCACATCCACAGCTGGGTATTCTTTTTGCTTTTGCTCCATCCCTTCATTCTTTCTGGAGTTATTTCTCCACTGATCTCCAGTAGCATATTGGGCGCCTACCGACCTGGTGAGTTTCTCTTTCAGTATCCTATCATTTTGCCTTTTCATACTGTTCATGGGGTTCTCAAGGCAAGAATACTGAAGTGGTTTGCCATTCCCTTCTCCAGTGGACCACATTCTGTCAGATCTCTCCGCCATGACCCGCCCATCTTGGGTTGTCCCACGGGCATGGCTTAGTTTCATTGAGTTAGACAAGGCTGTGGTCCCAGTGTGATTAGATTGACTAGTTTTCTGTGAGTATGGTTTCAGTGTGTTTGCCCTCTGATGCCCTCTTGCAACCCCTGCCATCTTACTTGGGTTTCTCTTACCTTGGGCATGGGGTATCTCTTCACAGCTGCTCCAGCAAAGCGCAGCCATTGCTCCTTACCTTGGACGAGAGGTATCTCCTCACCGCCGCCCTTCCTAACCTTCGAATAGGCCTCCTTTTTCTGCTTTGAGGAGGTCTAATCCTCTTCTGTTTTGAAGGACCATGGATGCCAGGGAATCTAGCTGATTTTGGATAGTGATAAGGCTGTTAGCTATTTCTTTTAGGCTGTGAGGTTTTTAGAAAGGCTTTGATAGTAATTTAAAGAGGTTGTGAGTTCTGTGGTCCCTTTCCCCATCCCAGTGGCTATTCCTAAACTGATTAATAGAGGAATGAATTGAATTGCCGGTGTGGGTCAGTTATGAGTTGGTGGGTTATTAGTTAGTGGGATAGGAAGGGTCTGATTGTTAGGAGCAATAGACGTATCTGGGGCCAGATATACCACGGTGCATGTTCCTGTCCAGTTAGTGAGAAGACATAAATAAATAGTGGTTCTACATAATAAAAATACTCCAGGAGTAAGAAGACAACAGCTGAAATCGATAGCAAATAGGAGTCTTTCTGGGAACTTGTTAGTGGTCTCTGAAACTGACAGTGAACTCCCCAGAGTAGCCCCTACAAGAGGAGTATTTATACCATATGCAGAAGGGAGTCTCCCTGAGAAAGTAAGAGAGTGTCCTGCAGTTCCTGAGATATGATAGATCGGCCTGAAGGGAAGGAGAGATGTGAAGTGTGATTACAGAGGTGTGGCGGTATAGTTCCTAGTTGGGGATAAAGAACTGTTTATAGAGTTTTGTCTGGAAAAACAGAAAGGAGTCTGTTGTAGACAAACATCAAAAGTGGTGGATGTTAAGGAGCAGTAACCAGGCTAGATCAGAGGGTGGGCTTGGGATAGTAATAGAGGCTTTGAATTTTGAGAGAAGGTCTCTCCCAAGAATAGGAGTGGGGCATTTTGGGAGTATGAGAAAAGAATGGGGAAATGGGGTATCTTGATGTGTGCAAGGTAGAGGCTTGGTTATTCATGGTGTAGATATTAAATCGTCAACCCCCATTACAGAGACCTGAGAAACCTTGGTTTTTCCAGAGTAGACAGGCAGAGCAGAGTAAGTGGCCCCCGTGTCAATGAGAGAGGAGACCGGCTTACCTGCCTCTCTGAGAGTTACCTGGGCTATGTAGAGGTGATGAGAATCGGGGCCTGGGACCCAGTCTTCAGCAGCAAGCCCAAGAAGACTGGGCAGAGCTGGGTGAGAGGACTCCTGCTTGGCACCAGGAGGGGATGTCTGGATCCCTGGAGGGGGCTTTAGGCAGTCGACCTTCCAATGTCCCTTTATGCCACAGCTGGGACAGAGACCTGGAGGGGGTCTTGGCTTTAGGCATGAGCAGGCCCAGTGGCCTTCTTTGCCACATTTGAAGCAGGGCCCAGATGGCTTCCTTTCTTTTTGGTTGATGGAGGCAGTGGCTAAAAGGTGGTATTTGGCCTGATCTTGTTGGGCCTTCTCTAGCTTTGCCTGTTCTTCCCGGTTATTGAAAATTTTAAAGGCTAAATTTAAAAGGTCTTGTTGAGGGGTTTGAGGACCTTCTTCTGCCTTTTTTTAGTTTCTTTCAGATATCTGGCGACGACTGGGAGATAAAATGGGTGTTAAGGACAATGGTGCCTTCTGCTGAAGTGGGGTCTAATTTTGTGTATTTTTGTAGTGCTTCCGTTAACCTGGCTAGAAATTGTGCTGGGTTTTCATATTTCCCTTGAGTTATTTCCTGGAGCTTATCAAAGTTGATGGCTTTATGCCCTGCCTTTTGAAGGCCCACAATGAGGCAAGCAACCATGTGATTACAGGCTGCTTGTCCAGGTCTCCCTGCCTGATAATCCCAGTTGGGATCATCTCGGGGGACAGCCATTGCCCCTATGGGATTAGTGTCATCAGTCCTGTGTATCTCATCAGCATGCATCTGAGAGGCTTGCCATACTTGTTCCTTCTCTTCTGGGAGAAGAGTGGAGGGAAGGATGATGTAAATATCATGCCAGGTTAAGTTATAAGACTGGGTAAAATACTTGAATTCTTTTAGATAATTATCAGGATCGGAGGAGAAGGACCCAAGACGCTTTTCAATCTGAGATAGATCAGTGAGGGAGAATGGGACATGAACCCAAACAATGCCTTCTGATCCAGCTACTTCCCATAAGGAGTGGAGCAGAGGAAGGAGAGGGGTCCTGTGGTGAAGTTTCCTGTTTTTAAGTTGTATGGGACTAGGCACAGGGAGGGGATCTAGGGAGGTGGGGTAAAGCCTTGGGAGCCTCCGGGTAGAGGGTGGGGCTGAGGTCTCAGAGCTTATCTCAGGCACAGGCTGGGGAGGAGGGTTGGGAGCTGCAGGTGGCAGAGGCCTGCACTTGAGAAGGAGGGAGGGAGGAGAGGACATAAGGTGGATGGTGTGGAACTGGATCTGGAGCAGCTGCAAGGGGATTGGGAGCAATAGCGGTGGCCTGTGGTTGGAAGGGTCAAAGGAAGAAGAACCTTCTGAACGGGGATTGGGAGACATTGTATTGGAAGGATTTAGTGTCTGTCTATAATGTGGAAGACCTGGAGTATCAAAATTGAGAGTTCTAGCCATTGGGACCTGTTATCAAGTCTGTTATCAAGACCTGTTATTGCAGCCAAACAGTGATAGAATAGTAAATAAGTCTTTTTAGTCTTATCTCCCCTTGGAAGCCCAAAGCTTTTAGGTTTTGGAGAAGGCATCCTAGAGGAGTAGATTTTTGAGGGCTGGGATTGAGAATTTCCCATTGAGGCTGAATAGGGAGGTTAGACAAGGGAGAGAGAAAGCGAGGAGAAAGGTCCAAGAGAAAAGGCATCCCTGTTCTCAGGACTTTCTCAGAGAGTAATAATAGTCTGCTTTGAAATGGGCATCCCCTATTTCACAGTCAGACGGGGCACAAAGCCGAGGGCCTGAGGGCCGTGGGGATCCTCCCTCCTAGAGAGAGGTGGGGGGGGATCCGAGAGAATGGATTTCACTCACCCTTGTAACCGATGGATGAAATGAATGGATGTCAGTCCAGCAAGACAAGTAGAGAGTACCGTCCGAGCTCGTCTCAGTTTCTAGGCAAGGTCTAAGGGAGGGAACCACTGGAGGTGGGCTCGTGAGAGGAGCCCACCCAGTTGTATCTTCCCTCCCATTTTGGCACCAGAATGTAAAGAAAAAGAGAGTGAGCCGGGCAGTCAGGCAACAAAAGTAAATTGATTAGAGGGAAAAGAGAGGGTGATTAGCTCTTAAGGAGAACCAGCGTTCTCCCTTTCTGACAGAGTCCTTCTTATACCCCACCAATGAAAAATTCTCTGAAGGGATGGTCACATAGCCGGAGGTCTGGAATCTGGTGGTCTTGCAGCTTTCAGAAGACAGGTGCCAGTGAGATAACAGGATGCCATTTGGATAATTTGGTCATCTCATAGATTAATGTGATTTATTCTTTGTTTGTGAAGTCAATATAACAGGCCACCTTATCAATGAGACCCCATGTGGGCCCTATCATTAATAATACTAGAGTTCCATTAGGTACCACAGCAATTATATTACTGCAACAATAGAAGAAAACCATGACTACCCTCAGTATGCTCAAGACAATTAAAACTGTATCAATAGCCATGTAACTGCATGTCTTTCTATTTGAATTTCACTCCTTATCCACAACAATTTGCAGCAGAACTGAGACAATAAAGAACAGCATAGAAAATTTCCCTCCCTGCCTTCAAAAACCTTACCACCGTTTGATCCATGAGGAGAGATTCTCAGTAACTGCATTATTTAATAACACAGAATATAAAGGAAAAAAATGCCATTCTCAAAATACCATTTCTACAAAAGTTAGATCGTTATCATTACACTTGAAAATCATCATAGGTTTTAGTTCATGCATACCCAAGAAAATGAAACTGTTCATATGGCTCAACAATTATGCCTAATATAATTTAATTTCTGCCTGATAGATATGAGTCAAAAAGAGTTTATAAGCCAGTATTAGCTTTTTTCTCCTGTGTATTATAAATAATATCAAAATATGTGTCCTTTAACTTTACAAGCATCTACTTCTCTGTCTCCCAACCTGCCAAACATCAGCTGATGTGTGCAGATTGCTATGCTTTGCAGTCTGTCAATCAAGGACCCAATATATATGATCAGAACCATCTATTAATTTATGTGTTCTTACCTGCCTCTAAGTTGCTAGATGAAATGGCAGTGATGTAGCTTTACCATAGTTAGTCTCTGGAAGACTGCCTCAGTAAGGAAGGATTGTGCATGCCTGAGTGTGCTAAGTCACCTCAGTCATGTCCAACTCTTTGTGATTCTTTAATACTACCAGGCTTCCCTGTCCATCACCAACTCCCAGAGCTTACTCAAACTCATATCCATTGAGTTGGTGATGCCATCCAAACATCTCATCCTCTGTTATCTCCTTCTCCTTCCACCCTCAGTCATTCCCAGCATCAGGGTCTTTTCCAATGAGTCAGTTCTTTGCATCAGGTGGCCAAAGTAGTGGAGTTTCAGCTTCAACATCAGTCCTTCCAATGAATATACAGGACTGATTTCCTTTAGGATGGACTGGTTGGATCTCCTTGTAGTCCAAGGGACCCTCAAGAGTCTTCTCCAAGACCACAGTTCAAAAGCATCAGTTCTTTGGTACTCAGCTTTCTTTATAGTCGAACTCTCACATCCATACCTGACTACTGGAAAAACCATAGCCGTGACCTGAAAGACCTTTGTTGGCAAAGTAATGCTTTTTAGTATGCTGTCTAGGCTGTTCATAGCTTTTCTTCCAAGGAGCAAGCATCTTTTAATTTCATGTCTGCAGTCACCATCAAAGTGATTTTGGAGCCCAGAAAAATAAAGTCTGACACTGTTTCCCCATCTATTTCCCATGAAGTGATGGGACCAGATGTCATGATCTTAGTTTTCTGAATGTTGAGTTTTAAGCCAACTTTTTCACTCTCCTCTTTCACTTTCATCAACAGGCTCTTTAGTTCTTCTTCACTTTCTGCCACAAGGGTGGTGTCATCTGCATATCTGAGGTTATTGATATTTCTCCCGGCAATCTTGATTCCAGCTTGTGCTTCATCCAGCACAGCATTTTTCATGATGTACTCTGCATCTAAGTTAAATAAGCAGGGTGACAAGATACAACCTCGACATACTCCTTTCCCTATTTGGAACCAGTCTGTTGTTCCATGACCAGTTTAACTGTTGCTTCTTTACCTGCATACAGATTTCTCAGGAGGAAGATCAAGTGGTCTGGTATTCCCATCTTTTTCAGAATTTTCCACAGTTTGTTGTGATCCAGACAGTCAAAGGTTTTGGCATAGTCAATAATGCAGAAGCACATGTTTTTCTGGAACTCTCTTGCTTTTCCATGATCCAGCGGATGTTGGCAATTTGATCTCTGGTTCCTCTGCCTTTTCTAAATCCAGCTTAAACATCTGGAAGTTCATGGTTCAAGTACTGCTGAAGCCTGGCTTGGAGAATTTTGAGCATTACTTTACTAGCTTGTGAGATGAGTGCAATTGTGTGGTAGTTTGAGCATTCTTTGGCATTGCCTTTCTTTGCGATTGGAATGAAAACTGATCTTTTCCAGTCCTGTGGCCACTGCTGAGTTTTCCAAATTTGCTGGCATATTGAGTGCAGCACTTTCACAGCATCAACTTTTAGGATTTGAAGAAGGTCAACTGGAATTCCATCACCTTCACTAGCTTTGTTGGTAGTGATGCTTGCTAAGGCCCACTTGACTTCGCATTCCAGGATATCTGGCTCTAGGTGAGTGATCACACCATCATGGTTATCTGGGTCATGAAAATCTTTTTGGTATAGTTCTTCTGTGTATTCTTGCCACCTCTGCTTAATATCTTCTGCTTCTGTTAGGTCTATGTGATCCTGAAGCTGCTCTAATTAACAGATAGAGATTAATATACGTTTTATTCTAAGGTGGCAGACGGGGGGATCATTGAGTCTGTGCTGTAGTGACCTTCACAGAAGGGAGGTTTAAAAAAGCAAAGAACCTGTTTTTTTTCTTGAAGATACTATTTCTGCATGCTGACTTACCCTCATCTTCCTTCTGTTCTATAGTTTTGATGTTCCAGCTTGCCAAGGTGAGCCAGAAGACTCTTTTTCAGAGACGTGCTCTTTTTCTGCAGAAAAGTTGTAAGATGGAGCCATGTTTTCCCTCTTATAAAGTTCAAGCTCCTGGTGAGAACCAGCAGATAAGAGAGCCCTTATCTGAAGTTATGTGAGAAGGAAAGAGATTTTAAGGATTCTGCCCAAGATAAGATTTTCTTACACTTCATCCTTTTACTTTTGTCCTGGTACCCTCTGGGAAACTGTCCATTGCCTTCCTGATAGATTACTAGTACTTCATCCAGCCTGATGAAATGGACCAGGTAATCAGATGGCTACCCACCTCTGCAGCTCCCCTGTAGTAACTGTCCCTCTGGAGCTTCAGGAATAGGGAATTCTCCTGTGAGTTTCCTGTTCTCCTGTGAGTGCCTATGACTGCCTCCTACCTCAGCAGCACCCCTTTCACCCTCTGGTGACCTTTCCTTCCTTAGAACTTGTTCTTCATCATTGATAAAATTCTCCATTGCTTATGACCTCAATTCTTTACTTTGTTCCCTTGCAACAAGATAAAATAGAGCTTGATAATTTCTCAAGAGGAAATTCACCTTAGTCTCTCTTCTGAAGACTTTGCACCTTGATCCCTATATTACACATAAGTTTATGTGCACATTTCTTTCCTTCTGCATTTCAGAAATTCTGAGTCTGTACCTTATTCCTGGGCAAAGCCTCTATCTCACATAGAGTAATTGTCTACTAAGGTGACAGTTGGAGAAGGGAATGTCCAGTACAGTGTCTGATAAACAAAAGAAAATGGATTTTTAAATTTCAATGTTTTAAATTAAATTCACAAGAAGAAAAATCAGGATTGAACTTCCCTGGTGGTTCACTGATTAAAAATCTGCCTGCCAAATCAGGAACACAGGTTTAATCCCTGATCTGGGAAGATTCTATGTGCTGTGGAACAACTAAGCCTGTGCACCACAACCACTGAGCCCACACTCTAGAGCCCAGGATCCACAACTACTGAAGCACACAGATTGAAAGTCTGTATAGCAAGAGAAGCCACCACACTGAGAAGCCTGCACATCATAATAAGGATAGCCCCTGCTTGCTGCAACTAGAGAAAGCCTGCACAGCAACAAAGACCCAGTGCAACCAAAAATAAAGAAAAAAATTATCCAAAAAAAAACAATCAGGGTTAACATCTATTGAACACAAAATACATATTAAGTACCTACAGGAGAAGGAAGTAAACATTGAAAGAGTAAGGCAGTATGCCAAAAGATAAAAATTACACTGCAGATAGTGATTGCAGCCATGATATTAAAAGACGCTTACTCCTTGGAAGGAAAGTTATGACCAACCTAGACAGCATATTAAAAAGCAGAGACACTACTTTGTCAACAAAGGTCCATCTAGTCAAGGTTATGGTTTTTCCAGTGGTCATGTATGGATGTGAGAGTTGGACTATAAAGAAAGCTGAACGCTGAAGAATTGATTCTTTTGAACTGTGGTGTTGGATAAGACTCTTGAGGGTCCTTTGGACTGCAAGGACATCCAACCAGTCCATCTTAAAGGGGATCAGTTCTAGGTGCTCATTGGAGGGACTGATGTTGAACCTGAAACGCCAATACTTTGGCCACCTGATGTGAAGAGCTGACTCATTTGAAAAGACCCTGATGCTGGGAAAGATTGAGGGAAGGAGGAGAGGGGACGACAGAGGATGAGATGGTTGGATGGCATCACCGACTCGATGGACACGGGTTTGGGTAGACTCCAGGAGTTGGTGATGGACAGGGAGGCCTGGCATGCTGCAGTTCATGGGGTCGCAAAGAGTCGGACACAACTGAGCAACTGAACTGAACTGAACTATGCCAGAAATGTAAAACAAAGAGACAACAATCAAAAAAAGAGGTGCATTAGGGCAAGGTATCCAGAAAGTCCTGGTAAAGGACTTCACACTTTTAAAAGGGTATCAAGTTAGGTGTCAGTGTAGGAAGATAACTCTAAGTGCATTATTCAAGGAAGTGATAGCTTTCAGATGAGTTTTACCATGTGTAATGCGTACTAACCTAGACCATGTTAAATACTGACTCACACTGAATGACATGCATTTGAGCAAAGAACTGACAATTTTTTATGTATATCATAAAAAAGTCACTTTGGCTGATGAATAGTGATGAGGACAGACAATATGAGACCATTAACAGTGTCAAGAAAAGCAATGGGAAAACCATTCTTGGAATCCATGTAGAAGTCTCTATGGGATGGGACCTAATTGAAGAGAGTGCTATAGAATTTTCTGATACTTTGTGAGAGAAAATCAGAGATAAAGGGTAGCTTTATAAAGATGGATTCCACTGCAAAATGACTTCTTTGAGACAAATGATCTGAGAGCTAGAGGGACAACTTTGTTAACTTGGGAAAGATTAAGCACTGGATTCTAAGTGTGGTAGAAGAGAAAGTTCAGTGTATAGAGGAGTGGGAAGGATTTGCCATATGTCTGGGTTCCCAAGGTTTTTGAATACTAAGAACACATGGCACCTTCCCATTGACCTGATCCAGGAAACAGAGCAAATTTCAAAGATGTTCACTCATGTCTTAATAGGACTTCCATTTATTTTTGAGACACTTTCATTTTTCTTGTCAAAACTGTGTAGATACAGAAGGCCATTGTGCAGACAATCACAATATAATGAGTTAAGGAAAAGTGAGACCTAGTTCGCCCTTATCCTATTGTAAAGACTTCTACATGGTACCATCTCCAAAGGGAGCCTACATTTTATCTGTCTGCCTTGTCTTAGTTGTGTGTATCTTAGTTGAGGAGTATTTTAATGAAGTAATCCTTCTTCAATGATAGAATTAAAAAACAATAAAAGGAAAATAATTACATGAATTAGTTTTTTAGGATTGTCACAAAAAATAAATACTATAAGCTGGGCGGCTTAAATAAAATTTATAGTCTCACAATTCTGGATACTAGAAATACAAGAACAAAGGTGTTGATGTGTTGATTCTTTTTCAGGGCTGTAAGGGAAGAATCTATTACATGCTTCTCTGCTAGCTTCTGACAGCTGCTGGCTGTCATTGGCATTTCTTGGTTGTACAGGCATCAACCTGATTTCTGCTTTTTATTCATACACCATTCTCTATGTGTCCATATCTTTCTATGTCAAAATTCTTATTTCTTCTAATAGGGACACTGTCATGATGGGTTAGTGAAGTCGCTCAGTCATGTCTGACTCTTTGTGATCCCATGGACTGTAGTCTACCAGGCTTCTCTGTCCATGGTATTTTCCAGGCAAGAGTACTGGAGTGGGTTGCCATTTCCTTCTCCAGGGGATCTTCCTGACCCAGGGATCGAACCCAGGTCTCCTGCATCGCAGGCAGATGCTTTACCCTCTAAGCCACCAGGGAAGCCCACTCAATTAGTACTTCATTTAAACTTGATATTTTTATTCTGCAAAGTTGCTTCTTCCAAATAAAATTACACTCACAGAAATCAGTCAGACAGAGGAGAAATATTGTATGATAACTCTTATATGTCGAAATCCAAAAAGAAATGATACAAATGAACTTGCATACAAAACAGAAAAAGACTCACAGACTTAGATGACAAACTTATAGTTGCTGGGGTGAAGGGATAGTTAGGGAGTTTTGGAAGGTCATGTACACATTGCTATATTCAAAATGGATAACCAACAAGGATCTGTTGTATAGCACATGGAACTCTACTCAATGTTATGTGCTAGCGTAAATGTGGGAAGGTTTGGGGAGAATGGATACATGTGAATGTATGGCTGAGTCCCTTTGCCGTTCTCCTGAAACCATCATAGCATTGTTAATGGCTATACCTCAATATAAAATAAAAAGTTTCTTAAAAATAAAGTTACACTCACATATATTGGCAGTTAGGACTTCAACATCTTTTGGGAGAACACAGTTCAGCCCATGACCTATGACAGCACTCAATGTGTGTGAAATGAAATACTAGTTGATGAAAATAAAGGTGAAAACCTAATAAGAAAGGTCTGGAGAGATAGTAAAGCATTGTATTCCTGTGTGTGATGCAATTTCAGTAACTGAAGCTGTATCACTGAGCAAAAGCAGTGCCTTATTTTGCATGGATTACCTTTTTGGAGGAAGAGGTAAATATCTAAAGGAAGATTTTATATATTGTACAATAAAAATAAGAAAAATACAGTGAATGTATAGTAAATGATATTAAGGGCAATTTTGCTATAGACAAGTTACAGTGTCTCCTTCTGATAAGAAAACACGTAAAGGAAAATTTAATGAAATGTAAGTATGAGTTCAAGCTGGTTTTAGAAAAGGCAGAGGAACCAGAGATCAAATTGCCAACATCCGCTGGATCATGGAAAAAGCAAGAGAATTCCAGAAAAACATCTATTTCTGCTTTATTGACTATGCCAAAGCCTTTGACTGTGTGGATCACAATCAACTGTGGACAATTCTGAAAGAGATGGGAATACCAGATCATCTGACCTGCCTCTTGAGAAACCTGTATGCAGGTCAGGAAGCAACAGTTAGAACTGGACATGGAACAACAGACTGGTTCCAAATAGGAAAAGGAGTACATCAAGGCTGTATATTGTCACCCTGCTTATTTAACTTCTATGAGAGTACATCATGAGAAACGCTGGACTGGAAGAAGCACAAGCTGGAATCAAGATTGCCAGATGAAATATCAAGAACCTCAGATATGCAGATGACACCACCATTATGGCAGAAGGTGAAGAGGAACCGAAAAGCCTCTTGATGAAAGTGAAAGAGGAGAGTGAAAAAGTTGGCTTAAAACTCAACATTCCAAAAACTAAGATCATGGCATCTGGTGGAAAATAGATGGGGAAACAGTGGAAACAGTGCCAGACTTTGTTTTCTGGGGCTCCAAAATCACTGCAGATGGTGATTGCAGCCATGAAATTAAAAGATGCTTATTCCTTAGAAGGAAAGTTATGACCAACCTAGATAGCATATTGAAAAGCAGAGACATTACTTTGCCAACAAAGGTCCATCTAGTCAAGGCTGTGGTTTTTCCAGTAGTCATGTATGGATATGAGAGTTGGACTGTGAAGAAAGCTCAGCGCCAAATTGATGCTTTTGAACTATAGTGTTGGAGAAGACTCTTGAGGGTCCTTTGGACTGCAAGGAGATCCAACCAGTCCATTCTAAAGATCAGTCCTGGGTGTTCATTGGAAGGACTGATGTTGAACCTGAAACTCCAATACTTTGGCCACCTCATGCAAATAGTTGACTCATTGGAAAAGACTCTGATGCTGGGAGGGATTGGGGGCAGGAGGAGAAGGGGACGACAGAGGATGAGATGGCTGGATGGCATCACCAACTCAATGGACATGAGTTTGAGTAAACTCTGGGAGTTGGTGATGGAGGCCTGGCGTGCTGCGATTCATGGGGTCACAAAGAGTCGGACACGACTGAGTGACTGAACTGAACTGAATTGAAGTATGAGTTATTTTGACATCATGGGTGGATTACTCTATGCAGAGGTAAGCAGGTGTAAAATCTGCGAGCCACAGTGGGCTCTGTGGATGTGCTTTGGCCATGGGGAAAAAGAGCAGGCTAAAAAACAATATGCCAAGTGAAAGAACCCAGACTGCAAAGATCATGTATTAAGGTTTTCATTTTTATGAATTGATCAAAAAGGAAATCTATAAAAATGTGAAAAAGATCGGTGATCATCTAAGGCTCATGTCAGAATGAAGATGACTGTTATAGTATTAGATTTGTTTTCAAGTGATGGAAATGCTCCAAATTTGCTTGTGGGTCAGAGACGTAGCCATGTGGAAAACTATCTTTCTCTCTCTGTCCTTCAATCTACAACCATTAAAACATTCACAGCTCAACAAAGGGCCCTCCATCCAACACAGTGTGACACTGAAGAATTCTGAGCATGAAAGATGGATGGCCTGGAACGCACAGTAGGTGGAACCAAGGGAACGGTGGGGATGGGGCCTGAGATCCCAGGCTTCTGACCATGGAAGCTGAGCCCATTGCTCCAGAGGAGCCAGCAGCAGCAGGCAAGGCAGCGCACATGACTCTGGCATCATGCATGGGCACACAAACCCTGCTTCCAAAGAAACGTGACAGTAGTGTCCATGAAGACCTGGCCCACACCCTCACCCTTCCTGCTGCTGAGGCATCAGAACCCCAGCTCCTGCACCCTCATCCACGGTGGTGGGGCCCTTGAACCTTACAACAAAGGTCAAGGTGGGGATGGGCTGCTCAATCCAGCTCAATCCAGGTCCTTCCAGCTCTCCCCCTCTTCCCCACAATGGAACCTGTTTCAAGGGATCTCGGATGTAAGGAAAAAGCCCGCCATTCTGATGAAGACAGCAGCTCTGGCACAAACAAAGCAGCAATAACACTGCTGTCACAAGATGGAGCAATGGAAGTGTGGAACCACCCACACCTCTTACAGAGCCGGTGGAAGCTGGAAAGTGCCAACTTCAAATGCAACCACAAGTAACTGCAGATACTAGAAGCCAAAAGCTTATGTGACGTTGCCACCTACTGGTAAATAAAAAGAAATAGACTATCTTGAATCTGTCATTTAATTTCAAAAGTGCAAGCAGAGGAAAAATGTATCAAACAATATGAAGAATTATAGTAACACTACACCACACAAAGAAAAAGATAATTTTCTAGATGCCAAATTTAAAATAACTGGTAGTCCAGTGGGTAAGAATCTGACTTCTAATTCAGGGGTCCCAGGGCTCAGCGGGGAACTAGGATCCCATATGTCTGGAAGCAACTGAGCCCGTGTGCCACGACTACTGAGTTTGCCTGCTGTAGAACCCATGCTCCAAGACAAAAGAAGCACTTGACTACTGCAACTGGAGAAAGCCCAGATACCACAGCAAAGGGGCCAAGCACCACAAGGAAGGCTCAGCGGAGCCAAAAATAAATAAATAAATAATCAGAATAGTGTGATCGAACTGTTGGAGAATTCAAAATAGTTGTCATGAAGAAATTCAAAGAGTTACAAGAAAACTCAGAAAGGTAATTTAATAAGCTGAGGAATAAAATTAAGGAACCCGAAGGATTACTTTACCAAAAAGACTGAAACCCTAAAGAAGAGCCAAACAAAAATTCTAGAATCAAAGAACACACTAAATGGGGTGAAGAATTCATTAGAAAGCGTTTAAAATAGACCAGATCATAGGAAGAGAGAATTAGTGAGCTCATAAATAGAAATCTAGGAATGATGCAATAGATGAGGAAAGAGAAATAAGATATAAAAAAAAAAAATGAGGAAATCCTACAAGAATTACTGGAAACTTTTAGAAAGGGCACCATTAGCATAATGGGTATCCCATTAGGAGAAGAGAGGGAAAAGGGAGAAGAAATATTATTTAAGAAATAATAGCTGTGAACTTCCCAAACTGGGGGTAGGAACTTGATATACAAGTCCATGAAGTCAAGAGAACATCTAAAGACCCCATTGCAAAAAGACCTTTTCCAGGACAAGATAATAAAATTGTCAAAATTCAATACAAAGAAAGAATTTTAAAGGCAGCCAGGGCAAAAGGGATGGTAACCTACAAAGGAGCTCCTACTGGACCATCAGCAGGCTTTCAGCAGAAACCTAACAGGCCAGGAGGGAGTAGAATGACATTTTTAAAATACTCAAAGATAAAACTTGTCACTCAAGAATATTCTATCCAACAGAGTTATTATTCAGCTATTATTCAGTTATTATCCAGCAGAGTTAGTATTCCCTGACAGATATGGCAGGGGAATACTTACCCAAGCAAGCAAAAGCTGAGAGAGTAGATGAACCCTAGACCTTCCTTACAAGAGATGCTAAAAGGAGATCCTCTACCAGAATCAAAATGGCAAAAATACACAAAACATTCAGCAAGGGGATAAAGAGACAGAACCGGAAAATTACAACGAGCTCTTTTTACCCTGTCATTAATCTACTCTTCTTGTATCACAAGGTTGTGATAACTTCAGGTGAACAGGAAAGGGACTCAGCCATACATATACACATATCCGTCCTCCCCCACAACCTTCTCTCATCTAGGCTGGCATATAACATTGAGTAGAGTTCCGTGTGCAATACAATAGGTCTTTGGTTATCCACTTTGAACACATTTTAATAATCTAATTTTCTTTACTTATTAAACATCCTGACCCAGTGCCTAAAGATTTGAAAAAAGATAACTTCAAAAAATATTTAAAATAACTGAGTGTTTGAATTTTGGATAGTAATAGCAATATAATAACAGTATTACAGCAGCATCGGGCTGCATCCTTCAGCCTGCAAGCCCTGTACTTGCTGAGTCTCAAGACCAAAGAGAAAGCCCAAAGTCAATGATAGAGACATGTTTAATAGACAGAGGAAACCTTATGTGTGTGAAGCAAGGTCCTGGAGCAACTCCCACTATCTGTAGCAGGTAGAGGAGAGAACACAGCAGCAATCTTGCTGTTGGACAGAACTGCCAACAACAGTGTTGAGGAGCTAGGGAAGCTGTCTGAGGGGTGAAAGTGAGGTGTGTCTGACTCTTTGTGACCCCATGGAGTATAAAGTCCATGGAATTCTCCAGGCCAGAATACTGGAGTAGGTAGACATTCCCTTCTCCAGGGGATCTTTCCAACCCAGGGATCTAACCCAGGTTTCCCATATTGCAGGTGGATTCTTACCAACTGAGCCACTAGGGAAGCCCAAGAATACTGGAGTAGGTGGCCATTCCCTTCTCCAGCGAATCTTCCCCACCCAGGAATCAAACTGGGATCTCCTGCATTGCAGATGGATTCTTTACCAGCTGAGCTACCAAGGAAGTCTGCAAGATACAGCACCCCTAATATTGATTTATCGGTTATCAGGGAAACCAGCAGAGGGGCTAAGGACCTTCATGGGGTAAAATCTTCCCTTTGAAAAAATAGCATGGTGGAGTCATTCTGATCTAAGGATTAGAACAATCACTAGCCAGAGTCAGGGGGAAGGAAGGACACAGGTTTTTACTGATTAGGCTTTAAATTTAAGAGGGAAGATCAGTCATGTGTGTAGGATGTAAGTAAAGCAGGGACTGGTAGAGCAGAGGATAACCCAGAGAGAAAGTCTGCTTGTACAGGCAATCAATGATTATTTATGCCATGAAATGTCTTGAGAAGTTTCTAAAGCACTTCCCAAATGCAATTATTATCCTTGACAAAGTGAAAATAAAATTAAGTCAAAGGAAGTTTAAGGTCACCAGCCCAAAGTCATATAATTAGCGAGCATTCAAATTAGATTTTGAATTGAAACTTGCCTCACTCACAACCACTTAGGGAGAAGAAAGCAATATTTGTACTTTCTTTTAAAAACTTTTGCTAATTATATTGAGGAGAAGGGTATAAAATTGTTTGAAAACAAGTCCATTTTGTAAAGAAAAATTCTGATCTTTTTCTAGTATAGAATAAAGTGTTAGCTGATTCTTAATCTCACCTTTTATCATTATACCCCTCTGACTCTAAGTTTATTTATCTTTACAATTAGTGACAAACAAACAAAAACAACAGAGACACAGCATGTAATAGAATTTCTGGAAAGTTTCTACTTCCCAGACTTTTATATGATAAATACTTCATAAAGAGAATTCCCTTCCAATAATTTTTCTCTTTTAAAAGTAATCCAGGAATTGTCTGTCAAAAACATAACTAGAGAAAGCATTTACATAAATCTTTTTTGTTTGCTTGTTTGCTTTGGTTTTGGTTTGGATTTTGCTCAGGTCGTCCACAGAGAATCAGCTTGAAATCTTTATGTACTTCTCCGTGTTTCTGGCTCAGAGGGTAAAGCGTCTGCCTGCAATGCAGGAGACCCAGGTTTGATTCCTGGGTCGAGAAGATCCCCTGGAGAGGAAATGGCAACCCACTCCAGTATTCTTGCCTGGAGAATCCCGTGGACAGAGGAGCCTGGTGGGCTACAGTCCAGGGGGTCACAAAGACTGAGCAATTTCACTTCACTTCACTTCTGTGTTTCTTACCTAGACATGGTACAGAGCAGTTTATGCCACACAAATCTTTTCTTCTGTCCCTTGGGTTCCTATAAACAAAGATGCTATTCAGCTCCTTGAGGACATTTAGGAACCTATATAAATCCTACTCAGCAGGGTAAGAAGTTGTACAGAAAGCTGAAGGCACTGGCAAGAAGACAAAGGTAAAATAACATAGTCATAGAATACCAGAAAAGTGAGATAGAAAGTAAGACTGAACAGGGAGAGTTATTTCTATGAACTGGACAAGTATATATGTATTACTGTTACTTAACTCAGGTTTCGTTGCTCTCTGCTCAAAAGCCAGTACTCAAGAAACAAGTGTTGCATGGATAGAAAAGCTTGCTTTATTGTGGAGGCTGACCACCTGGGGAGAAGGTGACTAGACTCGCATCTAAGAATGAACTCTGAAAATTCTACTTTACCATAAAAGTTTTTAAAGGGAGAAAGAAGTTAGTTGCAGTTAGTAATTTGAGAAAGGGGTCAGAGTCTTTGTTATCTTCCACTGTGTGCAGACTTTGTTCTGCACAATAAATCACAGATTTATTGGTGATGAGGGAGGTGTTCCAGGACTCATGCTTAGCATGACGTTATCATCCTCCACCTGGGTAAGGGTCTTAGTTCCTGCAGAACAACTCAATGATATTGTCATGTTTCTCCCTTGATGAAGAACCACAATCCTGCTTTATCATTGCACTATTGTTTCTTGATTTCTCCTTTGTTTCTTCAGTCCGTCACTGTTCTGTTTAGCAACTGCTTGAATCTGCCTTTTGGAACTCACGGAAGGTCTTATGAGGCTGCATGAAGTCCATTTCTTACAAACAAGAATCAGGGACATGAAAAGGATTTGTACCCACATGGTTCCCACAGGGTTCTGATTGGGTTCATTACTAAAGAGATAAGTGAAGGAAGAAGGCAATGGCACCCCACTCCAGTACTCTTGCCTGGAAAATCCCATGGACGGAGGAGCCTGGTAGGCTGCAGTCCATGGGGTCGCTAAGAGTCAGACACGGCTGAGCGATTTCACTTTGACTTTTCACTTTCACGCATTGGAGAAGGAAATGGCAACCTGCTTCAGTGTTCTTGCCTGGAAAATCCCAGGGATGGTGGAGCCTGATGGGCTGCTGTCTATGGGGTTGAACAGAGTCGGACACGACTGAAGTGACTTAGCAGCAGCAGCAAGCTTAGAAGATCACAGTCTACAAATGCATAAAAATTGTACCAAGGCACTAATTACTGAAGGAAACTTTTTATGGGTAACATTATTTTGGGAGAAAGGGCACCAAAGAAAATATTTATTAATGATGAAAAAGCTGCTGGACCTCTGAGTATAGAGAGAGGATAGTAATGAATCTGCAGAGATTTTGCCTTCCATCATCTGGGACTTCTCCCCTTCCTGTTCTCTTCCTGCCTCCCCAATCTATTAGTCTTCATATCAGTTAAGATAACATCTATTATGACCTTCAGTCACTTGGAGATTGCTGAGTACCAATTTTCTTTTTCTGATAGAGGACAGAAATAGCAAGATTTGAGCTTTTCAACTGCAAGATTAGAGAAAGCACAAGAAAGTTTTACCAGCTAGCAACGTTATGAAACAAACTGATGAAATAGTTTATCCAAACACCTGTAGGGGAATAAAATGATTTTTCCTTTATCCTTCTAGGTTTTTGACAAAACCTCCTCTGTAATAAAAGACAGATTAACAGGAGGAAACAAACAGAAGTTTAAGAATATGCATACTTCCTGTATACATGAGACACACCAAGGAAAACTGAGTAATTCATAGAAATGGCACAAGCCATCACCTTAAATATCTCTGCAGCTAAAACAAAGAAAGATTACCAGGGGTCTGTTAATAGGTTACAGGGAAAGCACAGTAAACAAGATTACAAGACAAGGTCAAAATGGTTATGGGGCAGAGGATGAGATGGTTAGATAGCATCACAGATTCAATGGACATGAACTTGGGTGAACCCCAGGAGATGATGAGGGACAGGGAGGCATGGAATGCTGCAGTCCAAGGGGTCAAAAAGAGTCGGATATGATTTAGCAACTCAACAACAGCAAAAATTGTTATGCAGATATAGGTCCTAGCCTTGTCTATTGATAAGAGTTTCCAGAGACTCACTCATCCTCTTCTCACACAGAGAGGAAGATACCTTACAAATGGACTGTCCCTCACAAATGTAAATATCTCTTCCAGAAGTGCAAATGTTCCAAGCTCACTCTGCTTGCTGTGCTCCAGGCCAATGAATCTGAGAGACAAGGTGTTGAGGCAAGAAAGAGACTTTAAATGGGGAGCCAGCAGACCAAGGAGATGGCAGGCTAAAGCCTCAAAATAACCATCTTATTGGGGTCTGGATGCCAGATTCTTTTATAGATCAGAGAGAAAGAAGCAATGAGGAACTAAAGTCAAAAGGCAGAATAAAGAAGGAGATGCAGTGAGGAAGAAAAGTAAAAGGGTCTTCAGTTTTGCAAAACATCTCCAAGGGAATGCCCAGCCTTCTGAAGGGGTGTGTTAATCTCTTCTATTCACAGGTGGGCAGACACAAGCTATCTCCATGAGCTGAACAAAGGCACTTTAGTTTACAGTCAAGCAGAGGGGCAGGGTCCTTCAGGCAAGCCATAGAATACAATTATAATAATATTATAATTATAATTATAAAAGCAAGTAAAGAAAACAGCTTCCAACATGGAGTCAAAATTGGCTTCCTCCTTGCAAGATAACTTTTAATTATAATTATAAAACAACAAAAGCAAGTAAAAAAAACAGTTTCCAACATGGAGTCAAAATTGGCTTCCTCCTTGCAAGATAACTTTTACCCAATTTTCAGAGATCCTATTATATCTGCAGTGTTTTGTTTTTGTTTTTAATAAATAATCAGCTCAATTCCAGAAACTATTTCTTAATCTTTTAATATATGTTATTTTGACAGATATCTGAGCACTGAAGTTTTAAAAATTTAGCTTATCTAATGTCTTTTTCTGACCCCTCTGCCAATATGCTGCTGCTACTGCTAAGTCACTTCAGTCATGTCCGACTCTGTGCGACCCCATAGACAGCAGCCCACCAGGCTCCCCCATCCCTGGGATTCTCCAGGCAAGAACACTGGAGTGGGTTGCCATTCCCCTCTCCAATGCATGAAAGTGAAAAGTGAAAGTGAAGTTGCTCAGTTGTGTGCGACTCTTCGTGGACCCCATGGACTGCAGCCTACCAGGCTCCTCCATCCATGGGATTTTCCAGGAAAGAGTACTGGAGTGGGTTGCCATTGCACCATCCCTAAAGGAGCTTTCCTGGTGGCTTAGATGGTAAAGAATTTGCCTGCAATGTGGGAGACCCAGGTTCAATCCCTGAGTCAGAAAGACTCCTCTGGAAAAGGGAATGGCTACCCTCCCCAGTATTCTTGCCTGGAAAAATTCATGGACAGAGGATCCTGGCAGGCTACAGTCTATGCGGTTGGGTCACAAAGCGTTGGATACCACTGAACAACAAACACTTTAACTTTCACTAAAAGTCTGTGAAAGTTTTTTTTTTTTTCTTTTTTCTCAAGATTCCTAGGTTCTGAAGACAGACATCTTTCCTCACTCTGCCACAGTTGCTTCATTTCTTTGTGATTTCATAGGCTCAAAAGACCCAAGAGGAATTGTTGGCTAAAAAAGAAATGCACAAGGTGAGAGTTATGAGTCAAGTTTTATTTGGGGCAAAAGGAGGACTGTAGCCCAGGAGACAGCAATTTCAGATAACTCTGAGAAACTGTAATCTACAGGACTCTAGGGGTCTTTCCTTGGACAGGCCACTCCCCACTGCCCCGTTCTCTGCTTTAGCTCCTCTCTGAAGTACCTAGATAACAGTATCAAAGGCACATTTCCTGTATTGTTTTACTGCTGTGAAAACCCCTCACCAAACAGGTGTTAACTACTTGATGACCCTGAGCATACAGCCCCAGGCCTATTGGAGCCTCAGTTCAGTTCAGTTCAGTCGCTCAGTCGCTGTCCTGTCTGACTCTGCGACGCCATGAATCACAACATGCCAGGCCTCCCTGTCCATCACCAACTCCGGGAGTTCACTCAGACTCACGTCCATTGAGTCAGTGATGCCATCCAGCCATCTCATCCTCTGTCATCCCCTTCTCCTCCTGCCCCCAATCCCTCCCAGCATCAGGGTCTTTTCCAATGAGTCAAATCTTCTCATGAGGTGGCCAAAGTACTGGAGTTTCAGCTTTAGCATCATTCCTTCCAAAGAACACCCAAGACTGATCTCCTTTAGAATGGGCTGGTTGGATCTCCTTGCAGTCCAAGGGACTCTCAAGAGTCTTCTCCAACACCACAGTTCAAAACCATCAGTTCTTTGATGCTCAGCTTTCTTCACAGTCCAACTCTCATATCCATACATGACCATTGGAAAAACCATAGCCCTGACTAGACGGACCTTTGTTGGCACAATAATGTCCCTGCTTTTGAATATGCTATCTAGGTTGGCCATAACTTTCCTTCAAAGGAATAAGCATCTTTTAATTTCATGGCTGCAATCACCATCTGCAGTGATTTTGGAGCACCCAAAAATAAAGTCTGGCACTGTTTCCACTGTTTCCCTATCTGTTTACCATGAAGTGGTGGGACCGGATGCCATGATCTTCGTTTTCTGAATGTTGAGCTTTAAGCCAACTTTTTCACTCTCCACTTTCACTTTCATCAAAAGGCTTTTGAGTTCCTCTTCACTTTCTGCCATAAGGGTGGTGTCATCTGCATATCTGAGGTTCTTGATATTTCTCCCGGCAATCTTGATTCCAGCTTGTGTTTCTTCCAGTTCAGCGTTTCTCATGATGTACTCTGCATATGAGTTAAATAAACAGGGTGACAATATACAGCCTTGATGAACTCTTTTTCCTATTTGGAACCAGTCTGTTGTTCCATGTCCAGTTCTAAGTGTTGCTTCCTGACCTGCATACAAATTTCTCAAGAGGCAGGTCAGGTGGCCTGGTATTCCCATCTCTTTCAGAATTTTCCACAGTTGATTGTGATCCACACAGTCAAAGGCTTTGGCATAGTCAATAAAGCAGAAATAGATGTTTTTCTGGAACTCTCTTGCTTTTTCTATGATCCAGCGGATGTTGGCAATTTGATCTCTGGTTCCTCTGCCTTTTCTAAAACCAGCTTGAACATCTGGAAGTTCACGGTTCACGTATTGCTGAAGCCTGGCTTGGAGAATTTTGAGCATTACTTTACTAGCGTGTGAGATGAGTGCAATTGTGCCGTAGTTTGAGCATTCTTTGGCATTGCGTTTCTTTGGGATTGGAATGAAAACGGACCTTTTCCAGTCCTGTGGCCACTGCTGAGTTTTCCAAATTTGCTGGCATATTGAGTGTAGCACTTTCACAGCATCGTCTTTCAGGATTTGGAATAGCTCAACTGAAATTCCATCACCTCCACTAGCTTTGTTCGTAGTGATGCTTTCTAAGGCCCACTTGACTTCACATTTCAGGATGTCTGGCTCTAGGTCAGTGATCACACCATCGTGATTATCTGGGTCATGAAGATCTTTTTTGTACAGTTCTTCTGTGTAATTTTGCCATCTCTTCTTAATATCTTCTGCTTCTGTTAGGTCCATACCATTTCTGTCCTTTATCGAGCTCATCTTTGCATGAAATGTTCCTTTGATATCTCTGATTTTCTTGAAGAGATCCCTAGTCTTTCCGATTCTGTTGTTTTCCTCTATTTCTTTGCATTGATCACTGAGGAAGGCTTTCTTATCTCTTCTTGCTATTCTTTGGAACTCTGCATTCAGATGTTTATTTCTTTCCTTTTCTCCTTTGCTTTTCGCTTCTCTTCTTTTCACAGCTATTTGTAAGGCCTCCCCAGAGAGCCATTTTGCTTTTTTGCATTTCTTTTCTATGGGACTGGTCTTGATTCCTGTCTCCTGTACAATGTCACGAACCTCATTCCATAGTTCATCAGGCACTCTATCTATCAGATCTAGGCCCTTAAATCTATTTCTCACTTCCACTGTATAATCATAAGGGATTTGATTTAGGTCATACCTCAATGGTCTAGTGGTTTTCCCTACTTGACCTATATATAAATATATAGGTCAGTCCTTCGGGGTCTTTGTCTTCCTTCAGGCCAATTACCTGGTTTCTTTTTCTCACACCTGACCTGCTCTGGGACTCTCCCCTGGGGTGCGCATATGCCCCTCAGTCAAGACAAATCAAGTGAAGGCTTCTGGGAGGAATAAGACTCTTTATGGCTTGACAATAGTCCCTTGACTTTTGACCCACAAGGAGACTTTCTGTGCATGTGTAGTGTCTCCCTTATCCCAAGAGAAAGAGGAGGGAGATCCCTTAAACCTTTCCTCAAGTAGGGTTTTGCCCCCTCTTTGTCCTTGCCATTACTATTACTTTACGGTATTTACAAGAGACAAATACTGGCTATTTACTCCGCTTCTGTTGTTATTTCCATTTTGGAGAGCAAACAGGAGGCTAATTATAAATTCCTTAACTGGAGCCCATCTATCTCTTGTCCCAGGAAATACAACAGGAAGCTAGTTGTAAATGTCTAACCTGGAGCCCATCTATTTCCTACATCAATGGAACTTTGGTTTCCCTTTTGAACTAGCCTTGGTCATTCTGCAGCTTCATCTCTGATAGGGCATTGGTTGAGGTTGCCCCTTTTTGGACTGACTGGGCATTTGTTGGGAATTTTCCTTTTTTAGGGCTAGGCAACTCTGACCCTGAACAATCATTCTGAATTGCTGTTTGCTTGATATTTGCTAATGGTGACGATGAATAATTAAGTGTGGATGATCAGAGCTCTGTTCATCTTACAGTCCCTTGGGGGTAGTTTTGCAAATTTAAGAGATCCTTTAGCTGTGCTCCCTAAATGAAAAAAATGCCTCAGTGCTCCCTGAGATCTGCAGGGCAGAGGCCTCTAATGGCTTGTCTATTGTATCAGAATGGATCTTTTGCAATTGCTTTTCTCTTGCAGCGGGTGGGGAGTGTGGGGGTTGGGGGTGGTAATGTGTGTGAATAGATGTCTCAGTACCTGAGTCCAATCCCTGACTCTCTTCCTGGTTTTGTTAAGAGTGGCTTAAGAGTGTGAGCAGATGATATGTATTATTGTCTATTACTGTTACTTGGTTTTCTTTCTTTCTTTCTTTCTTTTTTAACTGAGGTGAATATTTGGAAACTGGAAAAAAGAGTTCCCTGAATATACATCAAGATGGCTGGATTTTGTACAAGTAGAAAAAAATGTGCATTTTATCCTCCTGTGCCTTTGAGATGTAAATGATCTACCTAGGCCCTCTGGAGCTTATCTGTGTTGCTAGGAACTGAAGAAAAAAGGGATGCAAAAATAATATTTAAAAAACCCTCAAAACTACTGGGAATGCTCCCTCAGCGAAACTTTACATAAGTTTCATAAGAGATGATCAAGAAAATCAGTAAAACCATAATTTATCTAAGCAAGCAAATTTAATGTATTCAAACTATTCTTTGTAAGCTAGCAAATTTATATTGTTGTTTAGTCACTAAGTTGTGTCCGACTCTTGTGACTCCATGGACTATAGACTACCAGGCTCCTCTGTCCTTGGAATTTCCCAGGCAAGAAGACTGGAATGGGTCACCATTTCCTTCTCCTAGGGAGCATTCTGACTCAGGGATAGAACCTGCATCTCCTATGTTGCAGGCAGATTCTTTACCACTGAGCCATATAGGACTTTGTTGTTATTCAGTCGCTCAGTTGTGTCTGACTCTCTGCGACCCCCTGGACTGAAGCATGCCAGGCTTCCTTGTCCTTCACCGTCTCCTGGAGTTTGCTCAAACTCATGTCCCTTGAGTTGGTGATGTCATCCAACCATCTCGTCCTCTGTTGTCCCCTTCTCCTGCCTTCAATCTTTTCCAGCATCAGGGTCTTTTCCAATTAGTCGTCTCTTCACATCACGTGGCAAAAGTATTGGACACCTAGAACTTTAAGCACTTAACAATTCAAATATTTAAAAAGTTAGACAAAATGCGTTTCAAGTTCATGTGGAAGGGGAAATACTATATTGTTGATACTTGGCATTAAGGTTAGTTTGTTGATTTAATTAGGTCTAATGAATTTGGTCTAATTAATTAATTAGGTCTTTAGCGTCATCAACTTTCATGCTTTCACAAAGTAACATTTTCACTGAGCTTAGGTTTAGTAGAAGTTAAAGGAAATCTTGTGATATCTGTTGCAGATCTGTCAGTGAGAAAAATAACTTGGTGTGGTGAAATTTTTGAGTTAAACTATAGGAATAATTATGTTCTTAAATTATATAAAATAATCTCTCCAGATTTTGGTAAAAATTACTTGCTCTCTTGGTTTTCCTTAGAAATTAAGGTGTTTAAAAGTTGGGGATTCTAATTTAAATATGTAATTAAAGTTACTAGACATAATAAAACATTTCACTATATAGTAGGAAAGTGGGTTATATATTTTGAGAAAAAAGTTTTATGCATGGCCAGGCTTATTTTAGTTTAAACTTCATTGGGTAAATGGATTTTGTTATTAAAAGTAGACTGGTACAGGACTAGATTTGGTTCCTTTCTGCCAAAAGAACAAGTTTACTTCAAATGCTGCTTTTGATAATATATGTGAACTTCCTTGCCTTTCAATGATATGATTTTGTTTTGAAATATTTTAAGTGACCTATGATTCCACCAGACCAAATGTTCTTAAAACCTTTTGAAGTTTTTGATGAGCTTCTTATCAAATTCTGGGTTTCCCAGGTGGCACTAGTGGTAAAGAACTGGCTTGCCAATGCAGGAGAAGTAAGAGACCTGGGTTCGGTCACTGGGTCGGGAAGATCCCCTGGAGGAGGGCATGGCAACCCACTCCAGTATTCTTGCCTGGAGGAGAATACCATGGACAGAGGAGCCTGGCGGGCTACCGGCCATGAGGTCGCAAAGAATCCTACAGGACTGAGCAACTAATACACACACACAATCAAATTCTAATTAAATTTCTTTTGACTTCAGCTTGCTCTGGGATGCTTCAGAGGGCCCCTAAGTCATGAGATAATCCTTCCCAGGCAAATACTGGAGTGGGTTGCCATTCCCTTCTCCAGGGGATCTTCCAGACCCAGGGATGAAATCCAGGTCTTCTACATTTCAGGCGGATTCTTTTCCATCTGAGCCACCAGAGAAGCTCAGCACATTGAGTGGCCTACCAGGGAAATCTCCACCAGATTTGGGAATGAGCATTCCTATCATCACGAGATGAAATGGTCATGAAATACCCCCAAAGCTAGGATCAAACTTATAAATATGAAAAGGCCTTGCCAGCTGGAAACTGACACTTGCTCTCTATCTCTACAAGGATTAAATCATGAGCCACTGCAGTTCTGACCTTGAACACCCCTGAAAGGAGTTTCAGGGTGGAGATTAGGAATGGGGCACACTGTGCTCAGGGGTAAAACTGGCAAAACAGGCTCTCAAATAGAAATTTTAAGATTTTTATGAGCCTAAATCATCACATCTTCTCATATCTTAAAAAGCATTAAAAATCACTAATGGTGATGCCATTTTTGGCAATTTAGGAGAGAAATGCATTTGGATATAAAAATGGAGTAGCTGTCAGACTCAGACATGCCTAGTCGGTCTCACAGCAGTGTCTGTTGGAATTGTAACCCAGCAGAACACTGTAGGTACCTCTATCAAGTCTATGATTAACCTCCTTATCTGAACCTTTATTCTTTTTCTTGTTCAAAACTTGTTCTCCTCAAGATTGAGAATTGTCAAAGAAAAAGGGGGAATTGTAACCCAGCAGGACCCTAAGGAGCCTTCCCAGGACAGGCTTTTCCCATATCTTCTACTTTAGATATACTTAGATAGCAGTATTTGATGCAGTAATTTGACTGATAATGTTAACTCTGTAATATCACCCTGTTCCCTCACCCTCAGCCACTCAGAATTGTACACTCACTGATCACATACCCTGAAACCCCCTTCCCTTCCCTGGGTTTTAAAAATTCTTTGCCGAATTTCACCCTGTGCCGGGAGCTCAGGGTGGTGCGTGGGGGAGGGGGAGTGAGTGAGGCACATAAACTTCTTGTCTCATTGCATGGCCCTGCAATAAATACTTCTCTGATCCAAACTTCAGTGTTTCTGTGTGTTTGGCCTCACTCTATCAGGCACACAAACTTGCTCTAACAAAACTTTTCCAAAAATGTTGGTATACATGTGATCAGTAT
This sequence comes from Bos indicus x Bos taurus, assembly GCF_003369695.1. Classification (NCBI taxonomy): domain Eukaryota; kingdom Metazoa; phylum Chordata; class Mammalia; order Artiodactyla; family Bovidae; genus Bos; species Bos indicus x Bos taurus. The sequence goes on from NC_040090.1 coordinate 36,304,230, forward strand.
ACATATGATTTTAGTGAAGGAAGAATACATGCAATCAGGCACATATTTCTTTGTAGATTGCCACTAGTCACCAGGGGCAGAGGTCATTATGAAGAATTTTAGTGCTTTTCTAGATACAAGAAGATGCAAGAACTGGGCTCATGAAATCTCCTGAAAACATGTAACTATCTGAAGACATGTTCTGCCAGTTTTTCCCAGAGCACAGTGTCTCATTCTTGATTTCCACCCTGAACTCCTTTTAGGGAGTATTAAAGTTCAGCAGCTGCAGTGGCTCATAATTGGATCTTTGTAGAGGTAGAATGCAAGTGCCAATTTATAGGTGACAGTATATTGTATTGCTTTTTAACTTTATCAGTCTATGCTCTCTCTTCTCCAAACTTTATTGTATCAAAGAATATCCTATAGTAATCTTTTGTCTACAGCTATTCTCTCCAACAGCGATAAAACATTCCTATACTTTCCTGCTACAAGTGCATGACTGCTTTCTGGACAGATAAAAACTTCCTTAGGTTAAAAAAATGACTGATTTATGCTCTCAACTAGGTGAATGACAAGCTTTGAGCTAAAACAAGCAAAAATAATAAAGCATTTTGAGCTCATTTCCTGTTTATCTCTTTAACCAGATCTCTCTTGAAAATATATCACATGATGATTTAACATGGTTGTAGAACTTTAATCTTATGTTTTCCACTTTTCACAGATTTTGCAACAAACTCTGGTCTTATGGCTGCCTCCTCCAGTCACGCTTTTCATTACTGCTACTGCTACTGCTAAGTCACTTCAGTCGTGTCCGACTCTGTGCGACCCCATAGACAGCAGCCCACCAGGCTCTGCCATCCCTGGGATTCTCCAGGCAAGAACACTGGGGTGGGTTGCATTTCCTTCTCCAATGCATGAAAGTGAAAAGTGAAAGTGAAGTCGCTCAGTCATGCCTGACTCTGTGCGACCCCATGGACTGCAGCCCACCAGGCTCCTCCGTCCATGGGATATTCCAGGCAAGAGTACTGGAATGGGGTGCCATTGCCTTTTGGTTACTAACTCCACCCAAGTCCCCTTCTACTTCATCCTCATGGGCATGGGCATCTTCCATACCTGGATTTCCATCCCATTCTGCTGTCTGTACACTATCTCTATTGCAGGCAACACCACCTTACTGGCTGTCATCAAGGCAGAGCCCTCTCTGCATGAGCCCATGTACTTGTTTCTTTCCATGTTGGCCCTAACAGACCTGGGACTTAGCCTCACTGCTTTGCCTACACTCATGAGGATCCTCTGGTTCAATGCCTCAGAGATCAGCTTTGAGGCTTGCTTTATTCAGTTCTTCTTCCTCCATGGATTCTCCTTTATGGAATCTTCTGTGTTGTCGGCCATGTCTTTTGACCACCACGTGGCCATTTGCCACCCCCTCCATTATTTTTCCATCCTCACCAAGAAGGCAATCTGCAGAATAGTTCTAGCCATCATTTGCCACTATCTTCTGGCTGTTCTTCCTGCATTGTTTCTGTTGAAAAGGCTCCCCTTTTATGGCTCCCCTCATCTCTCCAACTCCTACTGCCTCCATCAAGACATTATTCACCTGGTGTGTGCTGACACCACTACAAATAATGGGTATGGATTTGTTCTAGCTCTGCTTATTATCATACTGGACCCCTTGCTCACTGCGCTGTCCTATGCACTCATCCTGGGACACGTCCTCAGAATTGCCTCCCAGGTTGAAAGGCTCCGGGCCCTCAGTAACTGTCTGTCCCACATTTTGGCTGTTTTGGTCCTTTACATACCCGTGGTTGGTGTGTCCATGACTCACCGCTTTGCCAAGCATGCTCCCCGAGTTGTACATGTCAGTATGGCCAGTGTCTATGTACTAGCACCTCCTGTGATGAACCGCATTATCTACAGTGTTAAAACCAAACAGATCCATTGAAGGATCTTTGATCTCTTTGCTCATAGACAGTTGGAATAGAGTGTTGAGAAGTGGGCTTTTGGTACTACTTTGTAAAATAATAGTTTGAGAAACTTGAAAAATTGGTTTGGATGTCTAGTCATGTATGAATCAGGAAGCAGGGTTGGGAGTTAAATACAATATTATGTTCATTGGATTTGTAATTTAAGCTAAGTTGAACCACCTGCATGTGGCAGAGCTGCTTCATTTACATGCACTTTTTGCACGCTAAGTTCCTCAACATTTGTATCCTGGAATTGCCAAGCTTCTAGTTCAAGATGTGAAATATGTTATAGAGTTAACTACCTGAGTTAGGTAACCCTTCAAAAGTCCTTCAAATGGGGACATCCTGTTTTTAACAGTGTCTCTTCTTGTGAAGCTCTCCCCTAACATGTACATGAAGCCGCTAAGTTGCTTCCATTTACACTGTTTCTTCTCGGAAAATGCCCTGAGAAGTAATTCTGGATTCAAAAGAAAACACAAAACAAAACAAAAACTCACTAGGCATCAAACGTGGGGTCTCTCATGATTCAATATAAGTTCTAGGGTTTCTCCTTCTCACCTCTCAGCTTCTAAGTGGCAATTATTTCATCTTGTATTTTTTAGACTTTAGATGTGTACTGGGACATTAATTTGGGAGATGGATATTCACAGTGAAAATTTGTTAAGAAGGAGATCAGAAGAACCTTGGAAATAAACTGGCTTCCTTTTACGGGTTCATTCATTCATTCATATACTTTTACTTGCTTTTCTTATTTTTTGGGCTAGGACCTACAGTTCAATGATGAACGAATGTTGACATGTTCCTTGATATGTTCCCAGTCAAACAGAGAAAGTATTCAATATTTAACCATTAAATATGATGTTAACTGTGTGCTTTTTCTTATTTAGCTTGAGCAGATTGGTATCTCTAATTTAATACTACCATGACTGGATAGTAGATTTGGTGTAATGCATTTCTGCCTACATTGAAATGAGCATGTGGTTTTTACCCTCTTGTTTCTTATTTAATTCAACTACACTTGCAGTTTTACAACTGCAATATCTTAGTATTTTTTCTGTACTTAAAGCCTATGTTGATACCTTGAGTTTTTTAACATGGTATTTAGTATGTATCCATACTTTAAAATACAACTAGTCTTTCTTTTGTGGTTCTCTTAAGCCAAAACTTCATCTGTTTTTTGATTGATTATCATTTTTAGTTTTAATTTGGCAATAAAAATCTATTTCTATTTGTCTTCATCTAGTGCATGTTAAATATAAAGTTATTTTCTTTTATATATTCCATACTTGATATAATGGCTGCTGTGAATTCCTTGTCTATTACATTCAATATCTGGATTATTTTGGAGCTGATCCCCACAGATTATTTTTCTCTGGAATATGCACCACATTTCTAGTTTCACTTTATGTTGAGTACTTTTAAATTGTATCTAAAATTCCCTCAACCATGTTTTGAATAAGATGTTGAGATTCTGGATTCTGTTTATATCTCTGAAGAATTTGATTGATTTTTATTCAGATAGTTAACTCATGGAACTCAAATTCTCAATTCACCCCTGCATTTTGAAGCACCTAATATCTTTGTTCAGTTTTGTTAGCCTTACATAGGCTGCTTGATACCTGTCTCAAATATGTACAGTTCAGATATTCACTGAGTTTATATGCACAAATTTGTATTCTTCTGCTTGATCTGTCTTTTACATGTATTTTCCTACCACCTTCTAGATAATCTGGCAGCTCCAAAACATTCCTTTTGTTTTTCAAACCAGTAAGTCTGTATGTTGTTTACTGAGTTTTAACTGACCCATCTCCTATCAATAGAGATCTCTGTAAAGCTAAAAGTCATAAAACAAAGAAACTCCTCAATAATGTTCTCTTTTTCTAAGTAAGTGTAACGTTTCTCTAAGTACATTGTACTTACCTTTCTCTTTTGTCACAATGGCACCCCACTCCAGTACTCTTGACTGGAAAATCCCATGGATGGAGGAGCCTGGTTGGCTGCAGTCCATGGGGTCATTAAGAGTCAGACACGACTGAGGGACTTCACTTTCACTTTTCACTTTTATTCATGGGAGAAGGAAATGGCAACCCACTCCAGTGTTCTTGCCTGGAGAATCCCAGGGACGGCAGAGCCTGGTGGGATGCTGTCTATGGGGTCGCACAGAGTTGGACACAACTGAAGCGACTTAACGGCAACAGCAGCAGCAGTGCTTTCATAGTTTTAAAAAAACACATTTGTTCAAGGTTTATAATGTTGATCTATGGGTTAAAGGTGTCATTTTGTTAGAATAAATACCTTTAGTCATTGAAATACATAGTCTTATCTATAGTTGAATTGCTGGATTGTACGGTATATTGTAATACAAACTGTCACATTGTGTTCAAAGTAGTTGTAACACTGCATCCCCTCATACTTAAGGAAGATGACAATGATGATATGGAGTATGGTGGTTAATGCAGAGATATTCAGATGTATTTTTAGGTATATCATACAACCAAAGTTGGAGGGGATTTGAGAGAGTGAAGTCACATTGGTTATATGACAAATACAGCAGAGGGGTACTGTTTTCAATGTTGAAAAGAAATGAGTCCCTTATCCAAATGTATTTTCTCTGTCCAATTCTCTTCCCAGTTCTTCTACAGATCCAATATCCATCCTTATACTCTTTCTTTGACTCTCTGAACTGATCCAATTTCCTTGGTTGATAATTTGCTTGTTTGTTTTATAAAGCATTAGATTTATAAGCCTCCAGAAGGCTCTGCACAAGCTGGAATCAAGATTGCCCGGAGAAATATCAACAACCTCAGATACGCAAATGACACCACCCTTATGGCAGAAAGCAAAACAGAACTTAAGAGCCTCTTGATGAAAGGCAAAGAGGAGAGTGAAAATATTGGCTTAAAACTCAACGTTCAGCAAACTAAGATCATGGCATCCAGTCCCATCACTTCATGGCAAATAGATGGGGAAATGATGAAACAGTGAGAGACTTTATTTTTTTGGGGGGGGGGCTCCAAAATCAATGCAGATGGTGACTGCAGCCATGACATGAAGACACTTACTCCTTGGAAGAAAAGCTATGACTAACCTAGATAGCTTATTAAAAAGCAGAGACATTACTTTACCAACTAAGATCTGTCTAGTCAAAGTTATGGTTTTTCCAGTAGTCATGTATGGATGTGAGAGGTGGACTATAAAGAAAGTTGAACACCAAAGAATTGATGCTTTTGAATTGTGGTGTTGGAGAAGACTCTTGAGAGTCCCTTGGACTACAAGGAGATCCAACCAGTCTACCCTAAAGGAAATCAGTGCTGAATATCCATTGGAAGGACTGATGCTGAAGCTGAAACTCTGATACTTTGGCCACCTGATGTGACTCATTGGAAAAGACCCTAGTTCCGGGAAAGATTGAAGGTGGGAGAAGAAGGAGACAACAGAGGATGAAATGGTTGAATGGCATCACTGACATGATGGACATGAGTTTGAGCAAGCTTTGGGAGTTGGTGATGGACAGGGAAGCCTGGCGTGCTGCAGTCCATGGGGTCACAAAGAGTCGGACATGACTGAGTGACTAAACTGAACTGAACTAAGGCTCTGTATTTAACCTCCAGTCATTAAATGTCATGCCTAGAGAGGAATCCAGTGAAATATTTCTCCCTTTGGCCCTCCCTTTTCTCCTTTGAGAAAATCTTAGGCCAAAGTAAGAGTTACTGTGGTTAAATTGTGGTAGTGGAGACAGATTAAATAACAATCTTGTAAATTTTAGAAAGAAAAGAGGAGATAGGAATAATTATTGGCCAGTCCTTCTCAAAAGAACCACATTTTGTTCATAATACCATAAAAATTGCTGAATTTCATTATGTGATATAGCAATTGTGTTTACATGAAGAAGAGTAGATAGATGCGTTATCATCAAGATGTTCAGTTCAGTTAAATTGTAGTCACATTTACATCTGTAGAACTGTATTTTTCACTCTTTTATACACCTTAGGCATTATTCAGTAAAATAAAGTCCTTATCTGACTTCATGAAACTTAGAGTTGGGGGCGCAATGTGGGGCTGTGTCGGAGATGACTAATGACAGTGTTCGGAGAAGTCAATGACACCCCACTCCGGTACTCTTGCCTGGAAAATCCCATGGACAGAGAAGCCTGGTGGGCTGCAGTTCATGGGGTCACTAAGAGTCGGACACGACTGAGTGACTTCACTTTCACTTTTCACTTTCATGCATTGGAGAAGGAAATGGCAACTCACTCCAGTGTTCTTGCCTTGAGAATCCCAGGGACGGGGGAGCCTGATGGGCTGCCGTCTATGGGGTCCCACAGAGTTGGACACGACTGAAGCGACTTAGCAGCAGCAGTAGCAATGACAGTGTTAGTAAAGAGCACTGTCCCCACTGTGCTTCACTTCCTTAGCTTCCACCAGGTGGTGCCAGTGGTAAAGAACCTTTCTGTCAATGCAGGAGATACAAGAGATGGGGGTTTGATCCCTGGGTCTGGAAGATCTCCTGGAGGAGGGCATGGCAACCCACTCCATTATTCTTGCCTGGCGAATCCCCATGGACAGAGGAGCCTGGCAGGCTACAATCCATAGGGTTGCAAAGAGTCAGACATGACTGAAGCGACAGCACACACATGTATTTTAACTTTCTAACTCGGGTACACTGGCTGAGTTCTCACCTCTAGGAGTACTCCTACTTCTAGCCAGGACTTCCTGAGAAATTCTAGCCGTCCTCTTCCTGGAAACATTGAAATGTCAGAATTAATCTACTTTTCACAGTAATAGCCACAGCTTTCATAGGTTATGCCACATCTTGAGGTCAAATATTCTCCTGATGTACGGCAGTCATTACAAATCTCTTTCCAGAAATTCTCTTCATGGATACTAGTCTAGTTGAATGAGTCTTGGGGTGATTCTCAGTTGATAAAACTGCTCTCTCTTAATTGTTTACCTTTCCCTTTATGCCTTAGTGTCCCAGGAGGAATCTCATCTGATATAGACAAAATTCCACCTCATCAATACTCTACAATCAAAGACATCTTGGGTGTCTTATTCCTAATTCTAGCATCATTAATGTTAATACTATTCTCAGTTCATCTTTTAGGAAATTCAAAGTATACTTCAGATAACTCTATCAAAACTCCCCTTCATATCAAATTATGTGATACTTCTTATTCACCTATGCAATCTTATGGTCCATTCCCAATAATTCAGTGGATGCACAGGCCTTAGTCTTTCCAGTTCTGATTTTAGCAATTATCTCAGTACTTAGTGCATGTGAGCTAAGTTGCTTCAGTCATGTTTTTCTCTTTGTGACCCTGTGGACTATAGCACTACAGGCTCCTCCATCTGTGGGATTCTCCAGGCAAGAATACTGGAGTGGGTTGCCATGCCCTCCTCCAGGGGATCTTCTCAACCCAGGTTCAGTCCCAACCCAGGAATTGAATTCCTGTCTCTTACGTCTCTCCTGCATTGGCATAAGGTTCTTTACCATTAGTGCCCGCCTGGGAAGCCCCAATACTGTATACATCAAAATAACAAAGCATAACATTTCAATCCCTTAGCTAATGCCTATTCTGTGTACTAGCAGCTGACCTACAAACACTAGCAAGAATTGGAGGACTATTGAGTTTTCATTTGTCATCACTGCACAATTAGCATCTATTTTATAATTTCTCCTAATTCTCATTCTTCCACCACTAGCCAGCATCATTGAAAACCACTACCTGAAATGTATTTATATATGTAACCGAATCTTACCACATATTCTTTATCCATTCCTCTGTTAATGGACATTTACATCACTTGCATGTCCTGGCTATTGTGGATAGTTCTACAAAGAAAACTGGAATTATGGAATCTTTTGGAATTGTGTTTGTCTCTGGGTATATCCCCAGGAGTGGAATTATTTGATCATATAATTGTTCTACTTTTAGTTTTTTAAAGGAAGCCCTATGCTATTCTCCATAGTGGCTGTACCAATTTGCATTCCCACCAACAGTCTAGGAGTGTTCCCTTTTCTCCACACCTGATCCAGCATTTATCGTTTGTAGATTTTTATTTTTAATGACCATTCTCTCAGGTGTAAGGTGCTACCTGATTGTACTATTGATTTGCATTTCTCTGATTAGTTGTGGTTAGTTAAGCATTTTCTATGCTTCTGGCACAAAAACAGAAATATAGATCAATGGAACATGATAGAAAATCTGGAAATAAATTCATGCATGCACCTATGGTCAATCCATCTATAACAAAGGAGGCAAGGATACAATGGAGAAAAGACAGTGTCTTCAATAAGTGGTCTGGGAAACCTGGGCAGCTACATGTAAAAGAATGATATTAGAATATTCCCTAACATAATAAATAAATAAACTAAAAATGGATCAAAACCCTAATTATAAGGCCAGACAATGTAAAATTCTTAGAGGAAAACATAGGCAAAAGACTTTCACGTAATTCACAGCAATATATTTTTTAGACCACCTCCTGAAATAATAAAAATGAAAACAAAAATAAACAAATGGGACTTAGTTAAACTTAAAAAGTGTCTGCAAGGAAATGAAACATAAAACAAAGAGACAACCCTCAGAATGGGAGAAAATTTTTGCAAACAAAGTGACCGATAAGGGGTTAATATCCAAAATACACAAACAACTCATGCAGCTATATGTTCAAAAAACAAACAACTCAATAAAAAAAAAATAAAAAGAAAAAGGCAGAAGGTCTAAATATTTCTCCAGAGAAGATATACAGATAAAAGTACATTGGTAATTTAAAAATACTTATAAGCTTCTGACTCTCACTTTATATAGAACTTTCCATGTTTTCTATATACTTGATGCTTTCCATACAAGCTGTTCTCTCAAAACTGAAAGGGAATTATTGAAATCTGCAACTGCTATTATTGAATCATCTCCTTCATCAAGGTCTTAGAGTTTTCAGAGGAAAGGTCATCACCTCCTTGCTTAAGTTTATTCCTAGCTATTTTATTATTTTTATGTGACTATAAATGGGATTTTTAAAAAATTTCTCTTTCTGATAGGTCATTATTAGTGTATAGAAAAGTAACCAATTTCAGGATATTAGTCTTGTATCCTGAAACTTTTCTGAATTCATTTATTAGTTCTAGTAGATTTCCTGGTGGAGACTTTAGAGTTTTTTTATATATTTAGTGTGGTAATCTGCAAGCAGTGTTAGTTGCTCAGTCATGTCTGACTCTTTGTGACCCTATGAACTGTAGCCTTCCAAACTCCTCTGTCCATGAAATTCTCCAGGCAAGGATACTGGAGTAGGTAGACATTCCCTTCTGCAGGGAATCTTCCCAACCCAGGGACTGAACCCATGTCTCCTGCATTGCAGGCAGATTCTTTACCATTGGGCCACCAGGGGAGCCCTGAGAATCCTATAAGTAATTGTAAATTTTTACATTTGTGAGGAAAGGTAAGCCTGATATCCCCCTACACTGCCATCTTAATGTTTCTTCCTTAAACCCTCTGTTTAGATTCATCTTTGTGTTTATTGATATTATTCTCATTGCTAGCATATAATTTGTCAATGATAATTAGTTGAACGATGTTGCCTAATGTTTTGAGAATTTTTCTCAAGACTAATATTGCTTTCATCTATTTCTATATATATTTTTAATGTATCTGACATGTGTGATCTGATGAGTATATACACCATATCTCTCCCCACAATTCTCAGGCATGTCACATCTTCAGACTTCTACCAATGTCCTTGGCTTACTTCCAGGCCAAGGTGAAATCTGAATTTGCATACTCAAGACTTCCCAGAAACTCTCAGTTGCTCTGAGGTCCTCACTTCTTTACCCCTACTTCTGCATTGCTCTGGGTATCACTGGGTCCATGAAGTTATCTGCACTTGATTAACTGAGTGGAAGAGGAGACAGGCCTCTGAAGGATGATCTCAAATACATGAAGTTCATCTCTATTCTTTGTATTTCAGATGTTTGTAAGTCACTATTTCTAGTTACACATCTGATAGAAGGTTTGCTCCCTCCATGTATTGTATCATATATATGATATATTGTCATATATTATATCATGATGATAGAAATAATTGCAAAGGAAAAGCAAATGATGGCAGTAGTTACACTGTAAACAACTTAGTTACAGCAGGTCTTTGTGATGAGAGAATATGTAAGGAAAGGGTTTATTGAAGTATGAGAGAGAGTCGTATCAAAATCAGGGCTACCATTCCATGTGAGAAGACCAGGTATGTATGCTCAAAGGCATAAGAGGTTTCAACCTATACACACTGAGGATAATTTGGGGGCATAGGAATGAAAAAGCAGGATAGATGGTGAGTCATACAAGTATCTTGGTAGAAAACGTCTCAGATCACCTTTTTGTTTAGTAAAATTAAATAATGAAAATCATTACACACATAAAGATGGAACTTGTCATGTGATATGAGTGAGTAAAGTGCTTAAAATTATCATGAAATGTTCTTTTCACCAGGTCATCAAACTCTTTCCCTTGTTTTTTCATTTGCTTTCATGTCCTTCAGTAACTTGGTTTTGGACTGCACTTGATTTATATCCTGTTAGTGTCATGTATGTCTACCTTCCTTACTCTCCCCCTTTTAACTTTCCCAATCATGCTGGGATCCATGAGCAAGAGAACCCACAGAAGCCAGGAGAAGTAGGAGCAGGCATTTCCTAACATGGCTTCAGTAATCCTGGTGAACTTACAGGAGGAAGTGACCTGCCCCATTTGCCTAGAGCTTCTGATAGAATGCTTGAGCCCTGACTGTGGGCAAAGCTTCTACCAAGCCTACATCACCACTGTTAGAAAGTGCAGCGCAAAATAGCCATGTAGGAGAAGGTCCTTGGGAAAATGGCAGAGGGCCAGAAGTACCCTGGCTTTGCGTGCTGCTGGTTGTAAAACATCTCCTGCCTTTAGCTATGCTCAGTGCCAAGATTTAATAATAAACATTAAAGATGTTGCTTGAGAAAATGGGTCATGGGACAAATACCTGGGTCATTTAGGATGCGCTGTCCTTGAAATATCTTTTACTGATTATGTCTTAACCCCGTACACGCTCTGCTGGCCATATACTCTAAGCTCTTTGTTCCTGCTTCTATAAAAAGGCTCGACTGCAGAAATAAATTTGTCAGTCCTTGCAAGAGACTGTCCGAGTGTCATTCTTTCAGATTTGTCATTTCCAAGTCCCGGGGAGAAAATCCCCACAAGTGGCGCCATGAACAGGGACTTGAAAGGAAGGCTGAACAAAGCAACGAGCACCTGCAGAAGGGGGCAAGCAGGATGGGACAACATAACAGTAAAATTCCTTTCATTTCTATAATGCATCATTTTTTTGAAACCAAAAGGTGTTAATGTTTCAAGAGATCAGTTGAATGACTGCTATCATATTTTACTGGAACAATTCATGGTTCCCAGCAGAGGGGACACTCAATCTAGACATATAGAAAAGGGTTAAAAGTAATGTTTTGCGAGCATATCAGTAAGGGTTACATGGTCACTCATAGGGGCTATCATAGAACAAATTGAAGGGCATAACGTTGATTTGGAAGTAAAGACTATTCAGTCTTTACATGAATATGAGCTTAAGGAACAAGATATGCAAGGTGCTTTGAAATATAAGAATGTTATGCTCAATCAGACACAATCCTTAGAAAAACAACTTAGAGACATATATATACAGGATGTGTCAAAACTGAAGCCACTTAGAACGGAGGTCATTTCATTCAACGGACAGCCCAAATCTGAGGTTTTCCCTTCTGCTCCGCCTGTAACAGCAGTTGCTAACTTTGCTCATACTAATCATTTCACTCCTTGGGAAATGCCTGCTTGCGCTTTCGCTTTCCCAATACAGTTTAATCAACCTGCCCAAGGCCAAAATACTTGGGCTAATCTAGATTTTGGCATGTTGTCTAACTTTAAGACAGCATGTACTCTGTATGGACCTACTTCTCCTTACTGTGTAGGATTTCTTAGAGGATGGGCTGACCATTGGATGCCATATGATTTTTTTCAAGTAGCAAAGATGATTTTAAATCCTCAAAAATTACTGCAGTGGCAAATGTAGGTTAGTGATGAGGCCCAACAACTGATAATTGACCAGCAATCTCGTGATAACCCCGCCAATTTAACTTATGATATACTTACTGGAACAGGGACCATGGCCGATGTAATTGCGCAATTAGCTAATATTACCCCTGAGATGTGGCATTTCATTAAAGAAACTGCCTGCAGGGCTTGGGCAAAGGTTGATAGCGCTAACTTTGATGGTTCATTTGTTAAGATTATTCAAGGACATGAGGAGGAATATTCTCAGTTTATAGGAAAATTAAAGGATACAATTGAAAAATCTATTAAGGATGTGACTTTACAAAATCTTATTTTAAAACAACTTGCTTTTGAAAACGCTAATGAGGAATGTCAATCCATGCTCAGACCAATTCGAGAAACTGGCTCTCTTATGGAATATTTGAAAGCATGTAAGGATATCGGATCTATGTCCCATAGAGCAAAATTGGCGGCATTAGAAACCTTTAATGTACAGAAAGCTGCTAATGCCAAATGTTTTAACTGTGGGAAGCCCGGCCATATGAAAAAACAATGCCACATGCCAACATAGGCCAGAAAAAATAATACTACTTTTAATAAGAAGAGACCCCCAGGAATCTGTCCAAGATGTAAAAAGGGGTTCCATTGGCTGAATGAATGTCATTCTAAATTTGATAAGGATGGAAACACCTTGACCCCCGGTGCACAACAAGAACAACAGGGAAACTAACAAAGGGGCCATCCTCTAGCCCCATTACAAAAGGAGGACCCAGCATTATGACGCTACAAGCAGCCACATCTAAGAGTGCTTGCATTGATATAACTAGTCCTTATGACATGGAACTAATAGAATTATACAACCCCCACAAAATTCCCACTGGATATTACGGCCCGATTCTATTCAGGACAGTGGGACTGATTTTGGGACGTAGTAGCTACACAATGAGAGGTTTAGTGGTATTGACCAGTGCTGTGGATGAAGATTATGAAGGGGAAATACATATTATGGTAAATGTTGTGAAAATTGGAAATATATACTTACAAAAAGGGGAACATTTTGCACAATTATTACTTTAGCCATATGTCAAACCAATGAAGGCATCTGATATAGTTTGGCAGGGAGGCTTTAGCAGTACCAACCTTACTGCTGCACTATCCACCTTATTAAAGGAACATCAGAAACCCATGCTCACTTTACACATATGGGAAAAAAAAATTTCACAGGCATGCTAGATACCGGAACTAACATTTCAATCATTAGAGCTACAGAATGGCCCCTTGATTGGGATAAGGTTATGGCTCCTTCTAGACTACTAGGAGTAAATAAAACTGATGGCACACAAACTTTTGTCAGTGCATCCTATTTACAAGTGTATGGCCCTGATCAAATTGTAGCTTATATTAAACCATATATTACTAATATCCCTATCAATTTATGGGGATGGGATTTTCTTGAACAAATGAAAGCCACAATTTCTTTGAATGAACCTTTTTAATGGGGGCCATTGAGTTAACACCGCTGCCTCTCAATTGGGAATCTGATACCCCAATATGGACACCTCAATGGCCCCTAACTAAAGAAAAATTGGCAGCTCTTACGCAATTAGTAAATGAACAATTACAAAAAGCTCATATAGAACCTTCATTTTCCCCATAGAACTCCCCTGTTTTTGTAATAAAAAAGAAATCAGGAAAATGGCAAATTTTGATAGATTTAAGAAATATTAATAATACCATGTTAGCTATGGGGCCCTTACAACCCGGATTGCCCTCCCCTTTTATGGTACCAAAAGGATGATCTATAGTTATTATTGACTTACAAGACTGCTTTTTTACTATACCTCTGCACCCTAAAGATAGAAAATGTTTTGCCTTTTCAGTTCCTTCTATAAATCACATGGCTCCTGTTAAAAGATTTCAATGGAAGATGCTACCTCAGGGAATGATGAACTCGCCTATCATTTGCCAATATCTCATATCTGTTTTATTACAACCTATTAGAGATAAGTTTCCTACTGCATTTATAATTCATTACGTGGATGATATACTCCTCTCTCTGGAATCTGAACTCTGCAACAGTTATATAATGAAGTTACTACTGCTCTTCAAAATCAGGGCCTGCTTGTAGCACCAGATAAAATTCAATTGAAAGCACCCTTTAATTATTTAGGACATATTATGGAAGAATCTAAAATCAAACCTCAAAAAACTCAAATTTCTATGCAGTCTCTATGCACGCTGAATGATTTTCAAAAATTGCTAGGAGATATTAATTGGCTACAGCCATCTGTTGGCATCCCCACCTATGTCTTACAAAATCTATTTAAAATTTTAGAGGGATCCCTTAACCATAATAGCCCTAGTCAACTAACAAAAGAGGCCAGAGAAGAGCTAGCTTTAATGGAGAAACACATTCAACAATCTTTTTCAACTCGGCTAGATCATGATCAACTGGTTTCTTTATATATATTCCCCACTGAACATTCGCCCACAGCAATTATAGCTCAGCATAGCCCAATAGAATGGGTATATTTACACACTAAACAGTCTAAAAAAATTATATCATATATTGAGAAAATAGGGCAATTAATTATGTCAGGAAGAAGCCATATACAAACTTTGACTGGATTTGATCCATATGCAATACACGTCCCCTTGACAAAAAAGGAATTGCAAATTGCCTTACAATATAAGCTGACCATGCAAATGGCATTAAATGATTTTCAAAATGTTATCTCATTTCATTTGCCGAAAGGAAAATTATGGGACTTTCTACAATGTACTAAATTCATTATAACTAATATCACTGCATCCCAGCCTATTTCCAATGCACCCACCTATTTCATTGATGGCAACAAGAAAGGCATAACAGGGATTGTCGGCCCTGATATCAAAGAGAAATTACCCACTACCTATTCTTGAGTACAAAGAGTTGAATTGTATGCTTTATATGCTCTTTTGTTGCTTCAACCATTATCCTTCAACATATATACTGATTCCAAATACCTTGCTTCCCTTTTTCCCGATTTTGTTACCACCTTTTTATACAACCTATGAAGAATTATATACTCTCTTTTCACAGACTCAAGCTTTAATTCTCTCATGTACGAAACCTTTCTTTATTGCTCTTATATGTGCTCATTAGGGTTTACCTGGCCCTCCGGTTGCAGGAAATGATGCTGTTGACAGTCTCATAGCTCCCATTTTTACGTCTGCCAGTGACGAACATGCTAATCTTCATACCAATGCTAACAGGTTGCACCCTAAATACCATATTCCTCTCACTGAAGCAGGGCATATTATTAAAACCTGTGATGTCTGCGCCCCTCTGCATTTACGGACTATGATTTCAGGAGTTAATCCCTGGGGGCAACAGCCTAATTCCCTTTGGCAATCTGACTTCACTCACTGCTCCTTAGGAAAGTTTTCTTTGCTTTTTGTCTCAGTTGATACATTTTCAGGCTTTATCTGGGCAGTACCTATCTCTTCAGAGTCCAGCAAACACGCCATTTCTGCACTCTTACTCACCTTCCCCGTTATGGGGATTCCTTCAGTCTTGAAAACAGACAATGGACCTGCATTCACCTCACATTCATTTCATTCATTTTTTTTAAATTTTATTTTATTTTTACACTTTACATAATTGTATTAGTTTTGCCAAGTATCAAAATGAATCCACCACAGGTATACATGTGTTCCCCATCCTGAACCCTCCTCCCTCCTCCATCCCCATACCATCCCTCTGGGTCATCCCAGTACACTAGCCCCAAGCATCCAGTATCGTGCATCGAACCTGGACTGGCATCTCGTTTCATACATGTTATTTTACATGTTTCAATGCCATTCTCCCAAATCTTCCCACCCTCTCCCTCTCCCACAGAGTCCATAAGACTGTTCTACACATCAGTGTCTCTTTTGCTGTCTCGTACACAAGGTTATTGTTACCATCTTTCTAAATTCCATATATGTGCATTAGTATACTGTATTGGTGTTTTTCCTTCTGGCTTAGTTCACTCTGTATAATAGGTTCCAGTTTCATCCATCTCATTAGAACTGATTCAAATGTATTCTTTTTAATGGCTGAGTAATACTCCATTGTGTATATGTACCATAGCTTTCTTATCCATTCATCTGCTGATGGACATCTAGGTTGCTTCCATGTCCTGGCTATTATCATCACAGTGCTGTGATGAACATTGGGGTACACATGTCTCTTTCCCTTCTGGTTTCCTCAGTGTGTATGCCCAGCAGTGGGATTGCTGGCCTACCTGACTTCAGGCTCTACTACAAAGCCACAGTTATCAAGACAGTATGGTACTGGCACAAAGACAGAAATATAGATCAATGGAACAAAATAGAAAGCCCAGAGATAAATCCACGCACATATGGACACCTTATCTTTCACAAAGGAGGCAAGAATATACAATGGATTAAAGACAATCTCTTTAACAAGTGGTGCTGGGAAATCTGGTCAACAAAAGAATGAAACTAGAACACTTTCTAACACCATACACAAAAATAAACTCAAAATGGATTAAAGATCTGAACATAAGACCAGAAACTATAAAACTCCTAGAGGAGAACATAGGCAAAACACTCTCCGACATACATCACAGCAGGATCCTCTATGACGCACCTCCCAGAATATTAGAAATAAAAGCAAAAATAAATAAATGGGACCTAATTAACCTTAAAAGCTTCTGCACAACAAAGGAAACTATAAGCAAGATGAAAAGACAGCCTTCAGAATGGGAGAAAATAATAGCAAATGAAGCAACTGACAAACAACTAATCTCAAAAATATACAAGCAACTCCTATAGCTCAACTCCAGAAAAATAAATGACCCAATCAAAAAATGGGCCAAAGAACTAAATAGACATTTCTCCAAAGAAGACATACAGATGGCTAACAAACACATGAAAAGATGCTCAACATCACTCATTATCAGAGAAATGCAAATCAAAACCACTATGAGGTACCATTTCACACCAGTCAGAATGGCTGCGATCCAAAAGTCTACAAGCAATAAATGCTGGAGAGGGTGTGGAGAAAAGGGAACCCTCTTACACTGTTGGTGGGAATGCAAACTAGTACAGCCACTATGGAGAACAGTGTGGAGATTCCTTAGAAAACTGGAAATAGAACTGCCTTATGATCCATTTCCTTCATTTTTATCAGAATGGGACATAACGCACATTACAGGAATACCCTATAATCCTCAGGGTCAAGCCATTATTGAAAGAGCCCACTGCACCCTAAAAACTCATTTATTAAAACAGAAAGGGGAAATTTGGAATAGGAGATACAATTCTTATTCTATGAACCCTCAGTTATTATTATCTTTAACTCTTTATTCCCTAAATTTTTTAAACCTAACAAAAAATAATTCTGACACTCATGCAGATAGACATTTTGCAGAAGACAAAAACAGCAAATTAGAAATCAATACACCAATATGATATAAGCAATTTTATCAGTGGCTGCCAGGAATCTTACGACTCCTAGGCAAGGCTTATGGTCTTCTCATTGCAGATGGAGAGGAAATCTGGGTTCCCCTTCGCCATGTCCGTTACCAAGAAGGACCCCAAGACCGGACTCCCTCGGCAAGTAACAAAGCTGATGTAAAGCGTCTCATCAATGACCTTGGAGGAACCAGTGAGGAAATGCCATCATCTGAATCCTTACCCGACATGGGCTCAAGTGAAAAACATGACTCGTCAGGCTGAGCAAACACTGAAGAACACTGGAACTCCTATGACTCCAGATAAGCTGTTTCCGGCAATGTTAGCTGTTCTTTCCTGTTCCTCTGGGGTAAGTGCAGAATATGTTTATTGGGCATATATACCTAATCCACCTTTGTTATCCATAGTGGATTGGGTTGACAAGGTCCCTGTGGTATTCACCAATGATAGTCTGCACTTCCCTACCCCATGGTCAATGCAGAGGCCAATTCATGAAGAAGATGAAGGTAAAAAGATAATTGTTTCAATTGGATTCAAGACACTACCTATATGCTTTGGAGCTCACTCTTTGTCCATGACTATATTCCCACAATGGTGGGCTTACTCTGTACACAATGTTTCTGCCTACAGTATAGGAATGTTTGCAACTGCATCCTTCCTCTTAAATGGTTCTGAAAGACATTATACTGGATAAATAGCTAACTATATTGACTCACTTTTCTAGCCTGCAGAACTAATATGTGATTCTGTATCTTGGAGAAAGAAACGATCAAATCAACCACTATATTGGTCTGACTGTCAGGGACAGTTCAGGAAAGTTTCTATCAAACAACAAAATCAATCCATATTCAAATTCATGGATTGGGGGGCCCATGGATTATTTGTGAATTGCTCTGAGGAGCAAGAAAAAAATCATAGCTGTTCCTGGTATCATAGACTCAACACGTGGGGATTCCAGAAGACCAATATTGGCTTTTTGGACTGACAAGGATGTATTGTTAAACTGGTATTATGGAGGGTTGTCTCCACCTCGGCCCAGAATTATAGTCCCTCTTATAGGACTTGAACAGTGGCATATTTGGAAGATTCCTGCTGCACTGGAACACTTTGCCAATTTACATGGGACTGCAAAGGCTTTAAAACCCCAAAACTATACCTTTATGTATAACAGTACAGGTTATATCCAATCCTGTGTGTACCTCCTGTATATGTTTATTGTAGGTAACTTTGATATAGATCTTTCTGCTAAAATTGTTAACTGTACAGCTTGTGCTTTATATACATGTTTAAACCATACTATTTCTTACCACAACGCCAACGTCACTATAGTCAAGTAGAGGTCTAAACCGTGGCTTTCTGTCAATTTAACAGAACCATGGACCGACTCTGTATTCCTTTCAGTTCTGCTCAGAAATGGTCTGAAAAGGTCGAAGTGCATAATAGGATGGATCATTGCTGGCATTCTTAGTCTAATACCCATTGTTACAATAGGAACTCTGTCTGCTATGGCATTACACAATTCTATACAAAATCATGATTTTATCACTGCATGGCACAAAGACTCTCATGATCTTTGGACTCGACAAGCCCAGATAGATCAGCAATTACAAACACGAATTAATGAGTTACAAACTGTGGTTATCCACTTAGGAGATCAAGTGCAGCAACTGACTTTCCAAACACATATATGTTGTCACTGGAATTTTATGTCTTTTTGTCTGACTAACATGCCTTATAATAGCACTGAGTTTCCTTGGGATAAAGTTAAAGCACATTTACAGGATCTCACAGACAACTCAAGTTTAGACATCAATCTGTTGAAACAACAAATTGCTAATTTTCAAGTTGAGGTACCTAAAGAATTGTGCAGCACTCAATTTTATGATACTTTAACTAAAACCCTATCGTCCCTAGACCCTAGAACTTGGTTTTCAGGAAGAAACATTTTTATATATGTGTTAATCACCCTACTTTTTCTGTCATTGATTATAAGATACAGATGTCTCTACTCAAGACTCCGTGCCTCTCACAACAGAGCCCAACTAGCAGCTGCCGTGCTTAAACTAAAAACAAAAGGAGGACGTGTTAGGAAGCACAGCACAAAATAGCCATGTAGGAGAAGGTCCTTGAGAAAATGGTGGAGGGCCAGAAGTCCCCCGGCTTTGCGTGCTGCTGGCTGAAAAACATCTCCTGCCTTTAGCTATGCTCAGCGCCAAGATTTAATAATAAACATTAAAGATGTTGCTTGAGAAAATGGGTCATGGGACAAATACCTGGGTCATTTAGGATGCGCTGTCCTTGAAATATCTTTTACTGATTATGTCTTAACCCCGTACACGCTCTGCTAGCCATATACTCTAAGCTCTTTGTTCCTGCTTCTATAAAAAGGCTCGACTGCAGAAATAAATTTGTCAGTCCTTGCAAGAGACTCTCTGAGTGTCATTCTTTCAGGTCCGTCGTTTCCAAGTCCCAGGGAGAAAATCCCCACAACTAAAAATGACAAGGAGTCAAATATTGGCCAAGAGGGAGAGAGTAACTCTTTTGTGTGCAGATTCAGTTATGAGCCTTGGAACCTGCGGCCTAATAGGCATGAGGCCAGCATAGTGCAGAAGTTCAGGGAGGTCAAGGGGAGCCTGGAGGAGCAAGACAGAAATCTCTGCACCATGGAGAAAACCCCTGCTCTTCTGTGAGGAAGATGGGAAGCTCATTTGCTGGCTTTGCGAGTGGTCCCAGGAGTACCGTGGTCACCACACGTTCCTCATGGAGGACGTTGCCCAACAGTACCAGGAAAGAGACCAGAATGGAGGAAAGAAAGGCCAGAAAATGATACTTAAGGGGAAATCTCTACTTGGCATTGGACTTTAACTACCTGGTCACCATGAACCTAAGACCTGTGATTCTTTCTTTCCTATGTTGTTGTTGTTCAGTCACAAAGCCATGTCCCACTCTTTGCAACCCCAATGACCACAAGCATGCCAAGCTCATCTGTCCTCTATCGTCTCTCAGAGTTTGACTGTTTATGGAATTCTCATGGAGTGGTTTGCCTTTCCCTCCTCTAGTGGACCAGTTTTGTCAGAACTCTTCACTATGACCCATCCATCTAGGGTGGCCCTGCACTGCATGGCTCATAGATTCATTGAGTTATGCACCCCTTTCACCATGACAAGGCTATGATCCCTGAAGGGGATATGCTTCACCATGAATTTCTCTCTTCTTTTTCTTTCATTCTAATATCTGAAAAACATTTCTGTGCACTCACCCACTTACAGAGTAATAGCCCTACATACAGACTCTTAGTCAGAAGTAGACATTCATGCATCTTGTATTAATAGGTGGAGAACTGTGCCCAGGAGAAGTTCTCATTACCCCATTGAACAGGAGGGTAACTAGGACACTGGGAAGATTGAGGTATACTTTTCCCCCACTCTAGAATCAGGTTTCTTCTAGAACAAAAAGAACCAGTCTTCTTTCTGGTGAGAGAAGATGGTGATTTCTATCTCTTGAGTTGTAAAAAATATATTCTCCACCTCAGTATTTTTCAAAATCAGATTCCAATTACTGTTCTCAGTTTATGTAAAGTTTATTTATCTATTTATTTTTTGGAAATCAGCTTGATTCCTCCAGCATTTATCGTCTACAGTCTTGCTTAGAAGACCCTTTCTTGACTCTGATCTGATTCTTTTCTCACAAAAAATGCTCCAATCATATTTGAAGAGGTTGAAGAGGGAGAAGCAGGAAGCTGCGAAGATGGGATCTTATTTCAAAAAAGAGATATCTACCTGGAAGGCAGGAGGAGACACTTACTGAGGAAATTAGATAGATATCTTGGCAGGACCTTGGGTTGATCACAAGGAGCTGCCTTCTTCTTTGTTCCCTGACAGTTAAGTCTTTTGACTAGGCCTTTTCTTCATCCTTTCCTGATAAGAATGGTGGCTGAAAAGTGAACATGTCACAAATGGCCACAGATATTTGGAGGGAGATATTTTTATAGAGGGACTCTCTGGTGAGGATGACAAGCAAATTTCATATTCCATTCTTGTCGTGTGTTTTAAACTTTGACTCTCAGAAGACATCTGGCAATGGCTCATGGCTTTATCCTCGGGGTTCAACTTTTTGGCAGAGGGTGGTGGAAGGGGATCAGGAGTAATACAGAGAGGCATGAACATCCTGGACAGATGTGTGAAGCCTGCCCACACCCAGGGGTCTCGTTTGGCTCTGAGTTGTCCTCAACAATTTGGGGCAGATTTTGGGGCCATATTTTTGAAGTCAAATAGAAAAAATGGACAAAGTCAGTTTCACCATGAATTGCTCTCCTCCTCTTTCTCTCTCATTTCTGAAGAATCAAGTATAACATGAGACAAAATGTCCAGGCAGAGTTTAAAAAACAGAGTGATCCTGGACAGTGAGGAGCTGAAGTGACTGCAAAAGTTGAGAAATGAAGAGAAAGTTGGTCTACAGAACATGGCAAATTCTGAGAATGGGATGGTCCAGTAGAGTCAATTGGTGACATCTCATCTCAGATCTGGAGCATCATTTGCAGGGATCAGCAATGGAGATGCTGCAGATAAGACTTGGAAAGAAGTCTGAGGATCCAAGGTATGAAAAAAAAATGAAGACTAAGTTTCCATCTTTTCTGTGTTGCTATACTCTTTGTGGTATTGTCAATAAGGTTGTTTTGGGCCTCCAGTACCCCTTCTTTGCATCTATTTCAGAGGTTTTAAGAATAAGTGAATGCATGAATTGAATGCAAGAATAATGAGGGAAATTTTCATTTTTTTAACGTACCAATTTCCCTGTAAATATGTTTGGCGGTTTTCTAAAGGCCCCTGTTATCTGTGATCTAGTGTTAAGTATTTATTGGATGCTTCTTCATGATGCAGCTTAGTCATAGACAAACAAACACACCTCAGATTCCAAGAATCTTTTTTTCTCCACTCAATGTGTTGAGATTTTCTCCCTCTTTCTCTATTTCTGAAGAAAGCTTTTGAAGGGTTGCTATTTATTTTCTAAATATTCATTGGAATTAACCATTGAAGAATCTCACTCTGGATATTTTTTATTGAAAGGGTTTAAAATATCTTGCTTGTGTTAGGATCATTTAGATTTTTTTTTACAGTCTTTGAGTCAGTTATTGTATGTCTTGTAGAAAGTTGTCTATTCTAAGTTGCCTGATTTGTAAGCATACAGTTGGTTACAACAATCCTCTATTATCCCTTTAATTTTTATTATAATCACAATATCTTTTATTCCTGATTTTGGTGATTTGCTTTTTCACTTTTTTTTCTCTTTAGCTATGCTTTGTTAATTTATTGATCTTTTAAAAAAACATTGTTTCAGTTATTTTGTTTTTAAGCTTTCTTTATTTTGTTTATTTTTAAACTTTCTTATTCATTTATTTCTGCTGTTACATTTATTTTTTTCTTTGTGTGTGTTTGTGTGTGTGTTGGGATGTGTTGGGGTGCGTTGTGGTGTGGGTGGGTGGGTGTGCTGGTTTAATTTACTCTTCCTTTCTGTTTATTGAACTGGAAACTTATCACTGATTTGGGACCATCTCTTCTGATATAGGGTTTAATGACATAAGTATATTTAACATTTCACACATTTTGATTGTTTAGTTTTAATTTTCATTCAGCTCAACATACACTCAAATTTCCTTCACACTTTTCTTTTTCTTTAAATTTTGTTTGTTTGTTAAAACTTGGACATTTTAAAATGTGTTGTTAATGAGAGAATACTTGGTGATTTCTGAGTTTAACATCTGTTGTGGATTTCAATTTTAATTCTGACATAATTAGAGAACAACTTGTGCACGGGTGCTTGCTCATTCGGGACTCTTTGCGACCCTAAAGATTATAGTCCACCAGGCTCTTCTGTCCGTGGGATTTCCCAGGCAAGCACACTGGAGTGGGTGGCCGTTTCCTTCTCCAGGGGATCTTCCTGACCCAGAGATTGAACCTGAGTCTGCTGCATCTCCTGCATTGCAGACGAATTCTTTACCACTGAGCCACTGAGGAAGCCCATTAGAGAACATATATTTTTATTATTTCAAGCTTATAAGTTTATTGACACTTGTTTGTGGCCTAAGGTACTGTATATCCAGAGAAAAAATTATTATGAATTTGAAAATATTGTATGTTTCTCGTTCATTGAGTAAAATTATCTTTATATGTCGATTGGGTCAATTTGGTTGATAGTATTGTACATGTCTTCAATATATTTGATAAGCTGTTATCTTATTGACAGTCAGTTATTGAAATATACAACTATTATTATTGAATTGTGTATTTCTCCTTTTATTTTTGCTTCAAGTATTTTGAAGCTCTGCTGTTCTGTGCATCTGTATTTATAACTGTTGTATATTTTTGATGTAGTGAACATTTTATAATTATAAAATTTCCCTCTCATCTTCCCTAATATTAATCTTGAAGTATTTTATCTAATATTAACATAAATCTTTGACCTATTTTTTAAATTTCTGCTTGCATTTCATGCAAGCATGGTATATATTTTTCTATCTTTTTTAACTTTGCCCTTTTTGCGCCTTGACTATGTCTCTTGTAAATAGCAAGAAATGAATTTTGCTTTTTATCCATTTCAACAAATCTCTGATTTCAACTGAGGCATTAATACATGACATTTAATGCAATTGTTGATGTGATTGTGTTTAAATTTACTGTTTTGCTGTTTGCTTCCTATGTGGCTATTGTAATTTTCGTTCTTTTTCTCCTTAACTAGCTTATTTTGTATTAAATGAATATAAACTAGTATAACATTTTGTTTCCCTGTGTTCAAGGTGGTATTTTTTCAGTTTTTTTTTTTTTTCCCTACTGGTTGGTCTAGTGATTAAAATGTGTTTCCTATATTATCTAGATCTACCTCAGACTAATATTAACTTAGTTTCCAAAAAATAGAAACTTTCTTCAGCATCCCTTCATTTCCTTTCTGCAACAATGTAGTGATGCTTTTAATATGGGCATCTGATTCTGTGCAGGCAAATGCCTGCAGGAATCTGAACATTTTGCAACATTTGGGAAGAGAAGCTCTCTTCATCTGGAGTTTATATCAGGATGTTTGTGTTTCCTGTATAAACTGAGAAAAAGAATCAATATAGGTCAAATAGTAGAATTGGAGAAAGACACAGATCAGATTCTGAAGACAGTGTTTGAGTATCAAAATTAAACTTTGATTAAAATGGTGACTGCTTCCCCTGCTCCAATCCTGCATTCTTTCTCTACTTATTCTAGTCTAATTTGATTTTTGTCATGTACACAAAAGAGACCTATTGTAGAGAGGTTTTTTGTTTTTGTTTTTGTTTTTTTTAAATTCAGATGTTGTCATAGATTTTGGTGACATGGGGAAAGTAAATCTGCAGTAAAGGAGACTAAATATAGTGGTACATACCGGTTAAAATAAATAAAACATTAAATGTAGTGATTAAGAAGATTACATGTCTAAAAAATGTTAAGCATCTGGACTCAGTTCAGTTCAGTCGCTCAGTTGTGTCCGACTCTTTGCGTCCCCATGAATCGCAGCATGGCAAGCCTCCCTGTACATCACAAACTCCCGGAGTTCACTGAGACTCACGTCCATCGAGTCAGTGATGCCATCCAGCCATCTCATCCTCTGTCGTCCCCTTCTCCTTCTGCCCCCAATCCCTTCCAGCATCAGAGTCTTTTCCAATGAGTCAACTCTTCGCATGAGGTGGCCAAAGTACTGGAGTTTCAGCTTCAGCATCATTCCCTCTAAAGAAATCCCAGGGCTGATCTCCTTCAGAATGGACTGGTTGGATCTCCTTGCAGTCCAAGGGACTAAACAGACTCAATAGAGACTAAACTGCAAGTAAATGTCCCAGGTTTTAGAAAGTGAGTGTATACTGGTTTGGTTCAGTTCAGTCGGGTCTGACACTTTGCAACCCCATGAACTGCAGCATGCCAGGCCTCCCTGTCCATCACCAGCTCCCAGAGTCTACCCAAACTCATGTCCATTGTGTCGGTGGTGCCATCCAACCATCTCATCCTCTGTCATCCCCCTCTCCTCCCACCTTCAATCTTTCCCAACATCAGGGTCTTTTCAAATGAATCAGCTCTTCACATCAGGCGGCCAAAGTATTGGAGTTTCAGCTTCAACATTAGTCCTTCCAGTGAACACCCAGGACTGATTTCTTTTAAGATGGACTGGTTGGATCTCCTTGCAGTCCAAGGGACTCTCAAAAATCTTCTCCACCACCACAGTTTAAAAGCATTAATTCTTTTGTGCTCAGCTTTCTTTATAGTCCAACTCTCACATCCATACATGACCACTGGAAAAACCATAGCCTTGATTAGACGGACTTCTGTGTATATTGGTAACTTTATGGAAATGGGTTACAAGAAAGGAGACAACTGGTTGGTGAATAACAATTTGCATATTAGATATTCTAAGTTACTCTTTCCTGTGGCTTATTTACTACTAAATATATTATTATATATTTAAGAGACAAAGGTGAGTAGAAATAAAAGAGTTGGAAATCAATTGCACGTGAGTATGCTGAATTTAATGGAGTGGAAGAGATTATCAGCTGTATACAAAATGAGAAGAGAGACACCTGTAAAGCACCTACATGGATATATTTGTTTGCTTGTACCCTCAATGAAAACCATATGAATAGCTTGAGGAATATTAGAATTATATTAGGATTATGTATTCATCTTTGATTCTCAAAAGCCTGGTTTAATGCTCAGCACAAAATTTGTATATCACTTCAATTTTGTTTAATAAATGATAGAATCATGAATTATTCAAATCATCTCTTAGGTCACCAGAATTATAGGCTTGTTTTTCCCATAAATATGTCTCATTTCCATATACTAGAAGCCTTGTGCTTCCACAGAGGTTGGAGATTTTTTACCTTTTTAGAAATCTGACAATATCACATTCTGGTATGATTGGGCTCATTCTTGTCTTTACTTTCTGGCTCTCACATTGAAACCATCTCTATTTCCACAATCAAGGGCTGATGGGGATGTAAATAAGCTTTTTAAGTGGGGGCACCTATCATTTTTTGACTCATATTTTCTTTTTTCTCAGTTGGATGTGAATGGCATCATGAAAAGCTACATATGGGAAGCCAGAGATGGTCCTTTTATACTGGTAAAATAATTTAAAGCTAATAGAGTTATCTGGTGGGCAATTAAGATAAAACAATGCTCAAGGCAGAAAAACAGAGTATATATTTAGCTTAGATTTCTGTTCACAAATCATGGCTAGATTGTTCTGTAAACTTTGAAAGGACCACATTCTATGGTAGAGAATTTTGGTCATAGGAAGTTGAAGAGTTTGTGTCAGAACCAGTATTAGGAATAAGATATTGCAGTATCAAAAGCCTGTGACTTCATAAATTTAACTCACACTGTGTGTAACTATGTAACTCAGGTTCCCATATTTAGTATGTGCTAGACATTACTTTGCCAACAAAGGTCTGTCTAGTCAAGGTTATGGTTTTTCCTGTGGTCATGTATGGATGTGAGAGTTGGACTGTGAAGAAGGCTGAGCGCTGAAGAATTGATGCTTTTGAACTGTGGTGTTGGAGAAGACTCTTGAGAGTCCCTTGGACTACAAGGAGATCCAATCAGTCCATTCTGAAGGAGATCAGCCCTGGGATTTCTTTGGAAGGAATGATGCTAAAGCTGAAACTCCAGTACTCTGGCCACCTCATGCGAAGAGTTGACTCATTGGAAAAGAGTCTGATGTTGGGAGGGATTGGGGGCAGGAGGAGAAGGGATGACAGAGGATGAGATGGCTGGATGGCATCACTTACTCGGTGAGCGTGAGTCTGAGTGAACTACAGGAGTTTGTGATGGACAGGGAGGCCTGGTGTGCTGCGATTCATGGGGTCCCAAAGAGTCGGACATGACTGAATGACTCAACTGAACTGAACTGAACTGGTTTATCATGTGAAAGTTGAGTCTTTACCTGTGAAGCACCTAGAATTAGAGACAACTCCTTTATATTTAACTTTCTGCTCTGGGAATAAAAGAGATACAGTTTTTTATTATCTTTCTGTTTAGATTCCCAAAAACAGACTTGAATCTTAAGGAATATTTTGTCCTTGCTGCAAAGAGTTGATTCATCTTAGCCACATAATTTAGGCACCAGAATGGAAAAGTACCATTTGGTGTGAATTTGCACACCAAATGTGTCAGCATCAGACTCTTTACAAACACATGAGATGCAGTCCCCTATTCATTTAGTGTTCATAATGTCTTCTTTTCCAGTGGTTTCTAATTATTCCCAGAGATCATGAAATATCATGCTGTTCTGAGAACCTCCCTATAAGGGAGCAGCCTTTGAAGACTTGGAGACTCTAGACTTTGTTCTCATATCAGATATGTCACAAACACCCAGGAGCCTGATCCAGCTACATCACATTCTGACATCTTCCTGGGAACACATATCTATGCAGTGATTCCACAAATTAAGTTTTTTAGGTACCAAAGTTTTATTAAATTTATCATTTCATATAATTTCATATTATCTCAAGGAGGAAGAGAGGGAGAGGTTAATGATTTCATTTTGAAAAGAAAACTGTCTTTCTGACAGGTAAAGATTATCTCAAATCACCCAAAGGTAACTGGGACACGAGCACATTTCTCTGCCTCCAAGGTCAGGCATCCACTCTTCCCTTTCCAAGGGTTTCCAAGAAGACAGTTCAAGTGCATAAATGGAGTAGAAGTAAAACTCAACAGTGTGGGGATCAATTTTTGTTTTCTCCAGGGGTGAGACCTTGACTCTGAAGTAGCCAGAAACTTTCCCAAAGGAACAGAAGAGAGTATTTTGAACTCCTGATTTGACAGACATACTATGAGTGTTTAATGGTGAGGCATGCTGCCCCGGAGGGTGTCTGTGGGATTCATGTGATGGAGAAAACCTTAGGAGAAGACTCCATTTCTAAGTGTGGGTAGGGAGAGGGAAGCCCGACACTATGTGCTGATGATGTGATCGTTTTTATGGGGAGTGACCAGGAACTTGGTTCATCCTTTCTTTCACCAGTTCACTACTTCACCATAATCTGGAAAAAAATAGATTATAGTGCTGATTCCTTTGCTTATATTTAATATTGTGAATTTTTAAAAAATCATTTCAGAGCTAACAGATGTGTAATGCTACTGGGATAAGGAGACATCACAGTATTATCAAGCCACCTTGTTCTCAGCATCTTTCAGAATTTTTCATTTTCTAGTTGGTCTCATGTTTTGAGACCCATGTTTTCCCTCCCAACACAACAAACATTGTCTTTGCACTGAAGTTATTCTATAGAGCCCATTCAAAATGTCTCAAATAAAACTACATCATCACTCTAATCCAAAAGTGAAAGTGAAAGTTGCTCAGTCCTGTCCGACTCTTTGTGAGCCCATGGACTTCACAATCCATGGAGGGGGTAGCCTTTCCTTTCTTCAGGGCATCTTCCCAACCCAGGGATCAAACCAAGGTCTCCCACATTGCAGATAGATTCTTTATGAGCTGAGCCACAAGAGAAGCCCGCCCTAACCCAACCCAACCCAACTCTATAATTTTACCATAGTTCACGTGACCTTCCATAATCCCACAGGTAAATCAAATATTGCCATTTCTGTGGATGAGAACATAACATTTCTGTACAATAGGAGATACACCTATCAATGGGATATAACTGATTGCCAGGGTCATAACTGATTGCCCAAAATAATTCCTGGCACTGTGGTCAATTAATCTATGGCAAAGAGGCAAGCATATACAATGGAGAAAAAAGCAGTCTCTTCAATAAGTGGTGCTGGGAAAAACTGGACAGCTTACATATAAAAGAATGAAGTTAGAACACTTTCTCATATACAAAAATAAACTCATAATGGATTAAAGACTAACAATAAGACTTGAAACCATAAAAATATCAGAAAAAATCATAGGCAGAACACTGACAAATTGTAGCGATATTTTGGGGGAATCTGTTCTGGGGCTTCCCAGGTGGCGCAGTGGTAAAGAATCTTCCTGCAATGCAGGAGATGTGGGTTCAATCCCTGGGTGGGGAAGATCCCTTGAAGTAGGAAATGGCAACCCTCTCCAGTATTCTTAATTGGAAAATTTCATGGACAGAGGCATCTGTCAGGCTAGAGTCCATGGGGATCACACGACTGAGCTACTGAGCGCTCCTAAGTCAAAGAAAAAAAAGCAAAAATAAACAAATGGGACCTAACTTAAAACTTTTTGTAGCAAAGGGAACTATTGACAAAATGAAATACAACCTAGAAATGAAAGAAGATTTTTACAAATTATATGTCTGATAAGGTGTTAATATCCAAAATGTATTAACATTAATATAAGCAGCTCATACAACTCAGTATCAAAACAATCCAATTTAAAGGTAGGCTGAAACTATTTTCAGGGCAGCAAAGGAGACACAGAGAGAACAGACTTATGGACACTAGGGAGGGAGAGAGTGGGATGAATTGCAAGTGACATTGACACATACACATTACCATATGTAAAACAGAAAGCTACTGGGAATGTGCTGTATGATGAGAGGAGCACAAACCAGGTGCTCTGTGATAACCTTAGGGGGTGGTATGGAGTGAGAGGTGGGAGGGAGATTCAAGCGAGGTGGGGGGAGGAAGAGACACGTATATATCTATGGCTGATACATATTGATGTGTGGCAGAAACCAACACAACATTGTAAAACAATTATCCTCCAATTAAAAATAAATTACGTGTAAAAAAAAAAACTGAGCACAAAGCCTCAAGAGACATGTTTCAGAAGATATACAGATGGCCAATAGGCACATGAAAAGGTGTTCAACATTGCTAGTCATCAGAGAAATGTAAATTAAAACTGCAATGAGATATCATGTCACCTTCCCCAGAAAGGCTATCATCAAAAAGAAGAGGAAGGCAGAAGAGAAAAGTCAGAGTGAAGTGTGAATATGGAACATTGCTGGCTTTGAAGATGGAGGAAAGGGACTAGATGCTAGAAAAAGCTAGTGAACAGATTACCTTCTAGAACTTTCAGAATGGAACACAGTCATCTTAATCCCTTGATTTTGGCCCAGTGACACATATGCAAGAATTTTGAATTACAAAACTATAAGATAGTAAATTTGTGCTATTTTAAGCACAAATTTGTTTTAGCAAATAGGAAAAAAGTATTCCGCATCCAACCAAAAAAAGGGTATTTGTTTATTGAGGAAATCAAAAGACTACATTGATTCAGTCATATATCATATTTATACTACTTATAATACAAATATACAGTATTATAAACATATAAAGTAGTTCCATATGAATGTACAGATTCCATGCATTCAAGATAAAAACTCAGAGTGTGTGTGTATGTGTTCTTGTAAGTTCAGAAATTGCTTTTAAAGCTATCATGGTAATGCAAAGTGCCAGGAATGGTTCAAAATTTTTGGAAGAAAAAGTTGGAGCACTTATATTCCAATATCAAGACTAGAAAATTTTAAGTGTAAAGAAAAGTGAAAGTGTTAGTCACTCATTTGTGTCTGACTCTTTGTGACCCCATGGACTGCAGCCCACCAGGGTCCTCTGTCTGTGGAATTTCCCAGACAAGAATACTGAAGTGGGTTGCAATTTCCTTCTGCAGGGGATCTTCCCCACCCAGGGATTGAACCTAGGTCTCCCACATTGCAGGTAGACTCTACCAACTGAGCCATCAGGGAAGCTTTTAAGTGTAAACCTACAATATTTATCCAAGTTTATACAACTAGACTAATTAATGAAAGCCAAAAGTACAGGAACATTCTTAGGCCTATGAGAATTCTGTCTCAACAGACTGAATTTTTTAGACTGAATCTCTCAGGGATCCAATATCCACAGCGTACTGAAACCATCAAACTTCATTCCATCTCAAGGGAGAGAAGTTAATACGTTTGATTCTATTCCTTGCCTGGGAATGGGAAATGGAGGGGATATAACTTATGTTCTGTCTCCTGGGGATATAAGAAAATGCATAAGTGTTTTCTTTCATCTCTTTCAGAATCTCTTCCAGCCTAAAATGTTGCTTTCTTCCTTTAAATTGAAACTTCCTACTATTTCTGTGAAGCAAGAGACAGAAGACAGAGTTTGGTGAGTTGAAAACTATAATTAACTAGAAAGAAGAAAAATGTTACACTGGCTCTGTGATTTTATCAAATAACATAGCCTTGAGTTTATTTAGTGTCCAAGTAGAGGCTGTGCCCTGGAGGACATGACTCTGGGAGGAAGATGTTCCCAAGTACTGTGACCGGTAATGGCAGAGGATTCATAAGCAAAGAAGAGCTCTCTGGGTAAAAGGCTGAGGTCAGTCAAATGATTTTGACTAAGGCAGCAGACTGGTTTGGATGTTTCTTTTTTGACTCCCTTTTGTAGTTTTAATGATTAGGGGTTTATTTTCTCCTTTTATTATAATTTTTTTTCCCTGTGACCCTGAGGAAATGTGCTTCTTTTCAGAAGGCAGTGAATTTATCCTCCAAAGGACTGAGTTGCAATCTAGCTTAAATTTACAGTTACATTTTTGAGCTTTCTTGGTCTATTTATTTTTCATGCTACAAGAGATGATGTCACCATCTTTTTAAGGGAGGATTTTGCAAGGTCTGTTGTTTTCTTTATTCTAAAAAGTTCAGTGCCTGTAGGAGTTCAGTCTGCATTAGATCTGGAGGAGTAATTTAGAATATGTATTCTTGGGCTTCCCTGGTGGCTTAGTGGTAAAGAATCCACCTGCAACGCAAGAGGTCTGGGAAGATTCCACATGCCCATGTACCACAACTATTCAGTCTGTGCTCTAGAGCCCAGGAGCCGTCACTATTGAGCTCATCTGCGGCAACTGCTGAAGCCCACACAACCTAGAGCCCATGCTCCACAAAAAGAGAAGCCATAGCAATGAGAAACCCACAGGCCGAAACTAGAGAGCAGCCTCTGCTCTCCATAACTAGAGAAAAGCCCATGCAGCAACAAACACCCAGCACAGTGAAAAATAAGTGAAATTATTATTATTATTGTTTTAAGTAAAGCAGCCTTAAAAAAAAATAGAATATATTTAAGTGGCAGAGAGCTGTCTTTGGACAGTGGGGACTAGTTACATTCCTCCTAAGTAGTTACTTTGTTCACTTAGGCTAATCCAGGGCTCTTGCAACAACCAAAACCATCCCTTGTGAGAAGCTCACTATATAAAGCTTTGAGCAGGAGTAGGAAAGAGATATCTCAAAATTCTACATGGCTCAATCCACTTCTGCCTCCTTGCCCACAAAACTCTAGAAAACTGACAAATTCAGTGATACAGAGCTGTTATAGGTTGTCCACAAAATCCACTTCCTTCCTTAAAAACTTTTTGAATGACTTTGTAAATACGTGACGGAGTATAAGAACTAAACCTCTCCGAAACTGGTCTAAAGATGGCTCATGTTGTGCTGGGTCTTTCTGATGCTGTGCTTCCTGGTAACAGTGTTCTGATTCTCTTTTCAAAAGTACTTTATAAAATAGATCACAGAATAGAGTTAAAACTCGAGGGATATTTCCAATACAAAAGTTATCTTAAAGGCCGGCTCTATATGGGTGAACTGAAGATTCCCAAAGATGGATTTGCAGTTCAAGTACTGGCAGATTAGAAAATGAAAACACTGATCAAAACTTTATTAGTCTTTATTTCATCTCTTGGAGGTGAAAATATACTCCACTTGACTTTGCCTAGGTTAAATCACTCTGGCTGATATCTAGTATGGAGGCATTCCCAGACCACAGATGAGTAGAGGTGTCTCCCCAGTTTATGTTAGGAAGCAGATCCTCCAAAGCTTAGGGCATTGCCCCTGAAGTCATAAATTATCCTCTGAGCTCACTGCTCTCTGAGTCACAGAAATGTTGCTCACTTATCTTGTGCATTTCCTGACAGAAGCCTTCTCTTATGGGCTTCCCAGGTGGCACAGTGGTAAAGAATCTGCCTGCCAATGCAAGAGATATAGGAGACTCAAGTTTGATCCCCGATTTGGGAAGATCCTTTGGAGTAGGTAGTGGCAACCTGGTCCAGTATTCTTGCTGGGATAATCCCATGGACAGTGGAGCCTGGTGGGCTACAGTTTATGGGGTAGCAAAGAGTCAGACATGACTGAGTCCCCATCCCTTTTCTTAATATTCACATCCCAGTAAGCATACCTTAATCTGAACTGTATTTCAATCTCTGTGTAACAAACCTCCCATAGTACACACACACTGGAATATGTCCTTTCTTTTTCTTCACCCCTGTCATTATTTTTCTGCTACTTTATTAAAATACCTCAGCTTATTTTATCAAACCCAGTGTCTAAGACATAATATTTACTCCTTACAGGTCAATTACTCCCTTTTTGTCTTGTCACATCCCATTTAATAATTTTAATATTTTTCTATTTTTTTCTCTCTCTTCCTCTCTGTCTCCCTCATACATGTCTCCTTCTTCCTCCTCATATATAACTTATTTCTTCATTTGAACCTATGCCTATCCTAAATATTCTCCATTGGTTAAAGGGGCATGATTATTTAGGTTTAATCATATGAAATTGCTGACCTACAAAAGTAACTATTTCACATGGTTTATTAACAAATGCATAAAGAAATGAAGTGGGGCCAACGGCAAAGCAAAAGGGGAATAACAAGTCAATTCTATAGATGCTAGTTCATCCAGGGGTTAAGGTACTTCTCACAGAGGAATGCTGAATGTGACAGCTGCTGTCCTCAACAGCTCACCACCAGAGTGCTCACCACCAGAGTGGAATTGTTATCTTTCATGATATATTCTGACAGCTGATTTGTCCTCAGGGCTCAAAAACCAGTGCATCTCAGACTGAAAAGACCATGTATAACTTGAGCTGTTACAATCCTGGTTCCTTTATCCTTGCTGGAATACCTGGCCTGGAGAAGTTTCACGTCTGGATCGGGATTCCCTTTTGTGTCATCTATGGTCTGGCTATTGTGGGCAATGGTACTCTCCTCTACCTCATTGTTGTTGAGGACAGCCTCCATGAGCCCATGTTTTTCTTCCTCTCTCTGCTGGCCACCACGGACCTCATCTTGTCTACTGACATGGTGCCCAAACTGCTCAGTAACCTCTGGCTTGGCTCCCAGGAAATAACTTTCACTGGTTGTCTCGCCCAAATGTTCTTCCTCCACTTCAGCTTTGTAGTAGACTCAGCCATCCTGCTGACTATGGCACTGGATCGCTATGTGGCTATCTGCTTCCCCTTGAGATACACCAGCATCCTAGCTCCTCAGGTGATTATCAAGCTTGTGGTGGTCATTGTTGTGAGGAGTTTCTCGGTCATCTTGCCAGATGTCTTTCTGCTGAAGCGGTTGCCTTTCTGTGGAACACGAATCATCCCCCACACATACTGTGAGCATATAGGTGTTGCTAGGCTTTCCTCCACTGACATCTCCATCAACATCTGGTATGGATTTTCAGTGCCTGTCATGACTGTTGCCTCAGATGTGATCTTTATTGCTGTGTCCTATATCTTCATCCTCCGTGCTGTCTTTCATCTCTCATCCCAGGGTGCCCGCCAAAAGGCACTCGGCACCTGTGGTTCACATGTCTGTGTCATCCTCATCTTTTACACACCTGCTGCCTTTTCCATCCTCGCCCATCGCTTTGGGCACAGTGTACCTTGAAATATGCTCATCTTATTTGCCAACTTCTACGTGGCCATCCCTCCTGCTCTAAATCCTGTAGTGTATGGAGTGAAGACCAAGAAGATTCAGGACAAATTTGTTCTCCTCTTTACTTTGAAGAAGACACAATGAGTGGGAAGCATCACTGAAGGAGAAATTTAGGTAATACTGATAAGATAAAATTTTGCATAACATTGGAAGACATAAAATAAAGTTGTATCTACTATTTACTTGAAATTTTAGAGTTCTACTCATGTAATAAAAGTATAAGCATGAGGGAGAGGGGAGAAATAAAGTCTTTGGGACTTCTAGAAAATCAAAGATTTTCTTGATTTAGCTTTTCTCACTACTTGTATGGAGAAACTAATGATGGGTACAGAACAGCAGTAAGAGTAAGGTTTATATATTTCCTATTCCTGATTTTGAGATTTGATGGCTAGATACTTCCTAACATGCAACCTATCCCTGTGTTTCCCAGTTTTTTAATCAAAGGCAAAGCCTCCTGCCTTTTTAACTATTAATTCTTTCTACTACAACTAACAAACTTAGGGGTTCACACTTCAGTCTTGATTCTATACATTATTAATTCCTCCTCCTCTGTCCTTTATTGCTTTTTTAAAAATTTCTTTTTATTTTATTTTATTTAACTTTACAATATTGTATTGGTTTTGCCATATATCAAAATGATATATCAATGCCATAGATCAAAAT
Organism: Bos indicus x Bos taurus; assembly: GCF_003369695.1. Lineage (NCBI taxonomy): Eukaryota > Metazoa > Chordata > Mammalia > Artiodactyla > Bovidae > Bos > Bos indicus x Bos taurus. The sequence continues at coordinate 36,340,038 of NC_040090.1, forward strand.
GAATATATCAAATGCCATAGATCAAAATGAATATGCCACAGGTATACATGTGTTTCCCATCCTGAACCCTCCTCCCTCCTCCCTCCTCCATCCCCATAAGGTCCCTCTGGGTAGTCCCAGTGCACCAGCCCCAAGCATCCAGTATTGTGCATCGAAACTGGACTGGAGACTCGTTTCATACATGATATTATACATGTTTCAATGCCATTCTCCCAAATCATTCCACCCTCTCCCTCTCCCACAGAGTCCAAAAGACTGTTCTATATATCAGTGTCTCTTTTGCTGTCTCGTATACAGGGTTATTGTTACCATCTTTCTAAATTCCATATATATGTGTTAGTATATTGTATTGGTGTTTTTCTTTCTGGCTTACTTCACTCTGTATAATAGGCTCCAGTTTCATCCACCTTATTAGAACTGATTCAAATGTATTCTTTTTAATGGCTGAGTAATACTCCATTGTGTACATGTTCCACTGCTTTCTTATCCATTCATCTGCTGATGGACATCTAGGTTGCTTCCATGTCCTGGCTATTATAAACAGTGCTGCGATGAACAATGGGGTACACGTGTCTCTTTCCCTTCTGGTTTCCTCAGTGTGTATGCCCAGCAGTGGGATTGCTGGATCATAAGGCAGTTCTATTTCCAGTTTTCTAAGGAATCTCCACACTGTTCTCCATAGTGGCTGTACTAGTTTGCATTCCCACCAACAGTGTAAGAGGGTTCCCTTTTCTCCACACCCTCTCCAGCATTTATTGCTTGTAGACTTTTGGATCGCAGCCATTCTGACTGGCGTGAAACGGTACCTCATTGTGGTTTTGAGTTGCATTTCTCTGATAATGAGTGATGTTGAGCATCTTTTCATGAGTTTGTTAGCCACCTGTATGTCTTCTTTGGAGAAATGTCTATTTAGCTCTTTGGCCCATTTTTTGATTGGGTCATTTATTTTTCTGGAATTGAGCTATAGGAGTTGCTTGTATATTTTTGAGATTAGTTGTTTGTCAGTTGCTTCATTTGCTATTATTTTCTCCCATTCTGAAGGCTGTCTTTTCACCATGCTTATAGTTTCCTTTGTTGTGCAGAAGCTTTTAAGTTTAATTAGGTCCCATTTGTTTATTTTTGCTTTTATTTCCAATATTCTGGGAGGTGGGTCATAGAGGATCCTGCTGTGATGTATGTCGGAGAGTGTTTTGCCTATGTTCTCCTCTAGGAGTTTTATAGTTTCTGGTCTTATGTTGAGATCTTTAATCCATTTTGAGTTTATTTTTGTCTATGGTGTTAGAAAGTGTTCTAGTTTCATTCTTTTACAAGTAGTTGACCAGTTTTCCCAGCACCACTTGTTAAAGAGATTGTCTTTAATCCATTGTATATTCTTGCCTCCTTGTCAAAGATAAGGTGTCCATATGTGCGTGGATTTATCTCTGGGCTTTCTATTTTGTTCCATTGATCTATATTTCTGTCTTTGTGCCAGTACCATACTGTCTTGATGACTGTGGCTTTGTAGTAGAGCCTGAAGTCAGGCAGGTTGATTCCTCCAGTTCCATTCTTCTTTCTCAAGATAGCTTTAGCTATTCGAGGTTTTTTGTATTTCCATACAAATTGTGAAATTATTTCTTCTAGCTCTGTGAAGAATACCATTGGTAGCTTGATAGGGATTGCATTGAATCTATAAATTGCTTTGGGTAGTATACTCATTTTCACTATATTGATTCTTCCAATCCATGAACATTGTATATTTGTCCATCTATTAGTGTCCTCTTTGATTTCTTGCACCAGTGTTTTATACTTTTCTATATATAGTTCTTTAGTTTCTTTAGGTAGATATATTCCTAAGTATTTTATTCTTTCCATTGCAATGGTGAATGGAATTGTTTCCTTAATTTCTCTATTTTCTCATTATTAGTGTATAGAAATGCAAGGGATTTCTGTGTGTTGACTTTATATCCTGCAACTTTACTATATTCATTGATTAGTTCTAGTGATTTTCTGGTGGCGTCTTTAGGGTTTTCTATGTAGAGGATCATGTCATCTGCGAACAGTGAGAGTTTTACTTCTTCTTTTCCAATTTGGATTCCTTTTATTTCTCTTTCTGCTCTGATTGCTGTGGCCAAAACTTCCAAAACTATGTTGAATAGTAATGGTGAAAGTGGGCACCCTTGTCTTGTTCCTGACTTTAGAGGAAATGCTTTCAATTTTTCACCATTGAGGATAATGTTTGCTCTGGGTTTGTCATATATAGCTTTTATTATGTTGAGGTATGTTCCTTCTATTCCTGCTTTCTGGAGAGTTTTTATCATATATGGATGTTGAATTTTGTCAAAGGCTTTCTCTGCATCTATTGAGATAATCATATGATTTTTATTTTTCAATTTGTTAATGTGGTGTATTATGTTGATTGATTTGCAGATATTGAAGAATCCTTGCATCCCTGGGATAAAGCCCACTTGGTCATAGTGTATGATCTTTTTAATGTGTTGTTGGATTCTGATTGCTAGAATTTTGTTAAGGATTTTTGCGTCTATGTTCATCAGTGATATTGGCCTGTAGTTTTCTTTTTTTGTGGCATCTTTGTCCGGTTTTGGTATTAGGGTGATGGTGGCCTCATAGAATGAGTTTGGAAGTTTACCTTCCTCTGCAATTTTCTGAAAGAGTTTGAGTAGGATAGGTGTTAGCTCTTCTCTAAAGTTTTGGTAGAATTCAGCTGTGAAGCCATCTGGACCTGGGCTTTTGTTTGCTGGAAGATTTCTGATTACAGTTTCAATCTCCGTGCTTGTGATGGGCTGTTAAGATTTTCTATTTCTTCCTGGTCCAGTTTTGGAAAGTTGTACTTTTCTAAGAAATTTGTCCATTTCTTCCCCGTTGTCCATTTTATTGCCTTATAATTGCTGATAGTAGTCTCTTACCATCCTTTGTATTTCTGTGTTGTCTGTTGTGATCTCTCCATTTTCATTTCTAAATTTATTGATTTGATTTTTCTCCCTTTGTTTCTTGACGAGTCTGGCTAATGGTTTGTCAATTTTATTTATCCTTTCAAAGAACCAGCTTTTGGCTTTGTTGATTTTTGCTATGGTCTCTTTTGTTTCTTTTGCATTTATTTCTGCCCTAATTTTTAAGATTTCTTTCCTTCTACTAACCTTGGGGTTCTTCATTTCTGCCTTTTCTAGTTGCTTTAGGTGTAGAGTTAGATTATTTATTTGACTTTTTTCTTGTTTCTTGAGGTATGCCTGTATTGCTATGAATTTTCCCCTTAGGACTGCTTTTACAGTGTCCCACAGGTTTTGGGTTGTTGTGTTTTCATTTTTGTTCATTTCTATGCAAATTTTGATTTCTTTTTTGATTTCTTCTGTGATTTGTTGGTTATTCAGCAGCGTGTTGTTCATCCTCCATATGTTGGAATTTTTAATAGTTTTTCTCCTGTAATTGAGATCTAATCTTACTGCATTGTGGTCAGAAAAGATGCTTGGAATGATTTCAATTTTTCTGAATTTACCAAGGCTAGATTTATGGCCCAGGATGTGATCTATCCTGGAGAAGGTTCCGTGTGTGCTTGAGAAGAAGGTGAAATTCATTGTTTTGGAATGAATTGTCCTATAGATATCAATTAGGTCTAACTGGTCTATTGTATCGTTTAAAATTTGTGTATCCTTGTTAATTCTCTGTTTAGTTGATCTATCCATAGGTGTGAGTGGGGTATTAAAGTCTCCCACTATTATTGTGTTATTGTTAATTTCTGCTTTCATACTTGTTAGTATGTGTCTTACATATTGTGGTGCTCCTATGTTGGGTGCATATATATTTATAATTGTTATATCTTCTTGGATTGATCCTTTGATCATTATGTAGTGACCTTCTTTGTCTCTTTTCACAGCCTTTGTTTTAAAGTCTATTTTATCTGATATGAGTATTGCTACTCCTGCTTTCTTTTGGTCTCTATTTGCATGGAAAATCTTTTTCCAGCCCTTCACTTTCAGTCTGTATGTGTCCCCTGTTTTGAGGTGGGTCTCTTGTAGACAACATATGTAGGGGTCTTGTTTTTGTATCCATTCAGCCAGTCTTTGTCTTTTGCTTGGGGCATTGAACCCATTTATGTTTAAGGTAATTATTGATAAGTATGATCCCATTGCCATTTACTTTATTGTTTGGGGTTTGAATTTATGCACCCTTTTTGTGTTTCCTGTCTAGAGAATATCCTTTAATATTTGTTGGAGAGCTGGTTTGGTGGTGCTGAATTCTCTCAGCTTTTGCTTGTCTGTAAAGCTTTTGATTTCTCCTGCATATTTGAATGAGATCCTTGCTGGGTACAATAATCTGGGCTGTAGGTTATTTTCTTTCATCACTTTAAGTATGTCTTGCCATTCCCTCCTGGCTTGGAGAGTTTCTATTGAAAGATCAGCTGTTATCCTTATGGGAATTCCCTTGTGTGTTATTTGTTGTTTCTCCCTTGCTGCTTTTAATATTTGTTCTTTGTGTTTGATCTTTGTTAATTTGATTAATATGTGTCTTGGGGTGTTTCGCCTTGGGTTTATCCTGTTTGGAACTCTCTGGGTTTCTTGGACTTGGGTGATTATTTCCTTCCCCATTTTAGGGACGTTTTCAACTATTATCTCCTCAAGTATTTTCTCTTGGTCTTTCCTTTTGTCTTCTTCTTCTGGGACCTCTATGATTCGAATGTTGTAGCGTTTAATATTGTCCTGGAGGTCTCTGAGATTATCCTCATTTCTTTTAATTCGTTTTTCTTTTTTCCTCTCTGATTCATTTATTTCTACCATTGTATCTTCTAATTCACTAATCCTATCTTTTGTCTCTGTTATTCTACTATTTTTTGCCTCCAGAGTGTTTTTGATCTCATTTATTGCATTATTCATTATATATTGACTCTTTTTTATTTCTTCTAGGTCCTTGTTAATCCTTTCTTGCATCTTCTCAATCCTTATCTCCAGGCTATGTATCTGTGATTCCATTTTGATTTCAAGATTTTGGATCAATTTCACTATCATTATTCAGAATTCTTTATCAGGTAGATTCCCTATCTCTTCCTCTTTTGTTTGGTTTGGTGGGCATTTATCCTGTTTCTTTACCTGCTGGGTATTCCTTTACCTGCTGGGTCTCTTCATCTCGTTTAAATTGCTGTGTTTGGGGTGTCCTTTCTGTATTCTGGCAGTATGTGGAGTTCTCTTTATTGTGGCATTTCCTCACTGTGTGTGGGTTTGTACAGGTGGCTTGTCAAGGTTTCTTGGTTAGGGAAGCTTGTGTCAGTGTTCTGGTGGGTGGATCTGGATTTCTTCTCTCTCCTTTTGAAGACAATGGGTTGCTTTTCTGGGTGCCTGATGTCCTCTGCCAGCATTCAGAAGTTGTTTTGTGGAATTTACTCGGCGTTTAAATATTCTTTTGATGAATTTGTGGGGGAGAAAGTGTTCTCCCCATCCTATTCCTCCGCCATCTTCAATGTCCTAGTCCCTTTATTGCATTTACTTTGCTATTTTCCTTACAAATATCAGATTACAAAAAGTGGATTATCTTTTATATCTATTTTCTTCAATTGAGTGCTCCAATAAATTTTTCACTGCCCTTGGCTCATATTTTACAACTGTAATTTAATTTATACTAATTATATTTAACTTAAAAATTTATATTTGAATATTTAACTTAAATTATTTTGAAAATATATTTAATTTAAAAATAACTTGAGAGAATATTAATTTATTTCACAGATGAGGAAACAGAAACATGATTACCAAAAGACAAATAGAGATTTAAGATCCAAACCCAAGTCTGTCTGATTTTGTGTTTTTTATCCCATTGCTTTTTGGATAGCTACTCACTGGACTGGTTCACAGTCTTCAGAAATTTAATTTTCCAAAACTGACCTGTAAATTCAGTAAGTTTCTCTATAAAAAGTGTTCTTCCTTTCCTGTCTTTCTGTACTGAAAATAGCACCACTTCAAACCTGAATTCCAAAGCTAGGTACCTGTGATTTGTCTTTTATTTTTTCTATGTCACTGTCCAACAAAATGAACTCAGTATTTGAGTTGAATATTTGAGTTTGAAGAGGTTAAAGGCCATTAGAGTGGGTATATACATCACATTCTCACCTTTATCATGGCCAGCTGCTCTGGACTCTTATCTATTACTTATCTCTCTTGAGAGCCTTTCAAAATCATCCTTTTAAATGAGTTCCAACCCTGTTCCATCCAAACCACTTTCTCTATAAAAGCCAAAGTGTTCATTTTACAAGTCAAATATGATCGTGTCACTTTGTGCATTGAAACTCTTCAATAGTTTCCTTCTTTAGATCATGAATAAGTATTGTCCTTAGGATCACTCCAGGGAGTGGAAGACTAATAAAAAGAGCAATCTTCCATGAAAATCAGAACCTTGCACTTAATTTACATTTATTCACACTTTATGTTTATTTTCATTTCATTTACACTTCTCGGACTCTTTGAGCAAGTAATTTCAAAAATGTTTTGTTTTTTTTTCTTTTGGATTGTCATACTCAATATTCTGTTATTTTGCAAAACATTACAAACTCATTGCAGGTAGAATGCATGTTGGGTGGATTTGGGTAGGAGTCATCCCTTCTCTTAAGAAAGTGTCCCAGGATAAAACCGACTGTTCTGAAATCTCAACTTATAAAGAAGCCATGTATACCTGTGGTGGATTCATTTTGATATTTGGCAAAACTAATACAATTATGTAAAGTTTAAAAATAAAATAAAATTAAAAAAAAAGAAGCCATGCTTTTAATCAATACGAACAAATTAAATTCCTTCGAAGTAAATAAGAAGTAAAGAGTAAAACTGACATTCTAAAATAAGATCCTTTGTATATGTGTGTATTGACTTTTTTTTTTTTCTTTTTGTCTGCAACACACTTTAGAGAGTTTAGAAGAGACACATGCAAGGACTGTTTTATTCAGAGCAGTCTCACAAACCATCATACTTATTTGCTTATTATTTATCAATCTACTCCTATATTATGAATTCCTTGAAGGCAGAAAGTTAGACCTAGGCCTCTTCTTACACCCTGTCTTATAAAAATACCTGACGCACCATGTGTTCTCCATAAAGGTTTCATGCATACACAAAATTCATCAGGAACCCCTTCCTTCATGCCATTGTCTCTTGCTTTTCCTTTCTCCTCTATCCAGTTTAGATCCCATAGTGTATCATTTTAGTTATTGTTTGTTTATCCTAAATGCAATTTGTCCTAAAATCAACTGTCTCTCTTATACACTCAGTTGACAAAAGATATTCCAGAAAAACAAAGTTAGCCTTACATTTTGAAGAAGTTGGAAAAAATGATCCCACAGGGCACATTGATATTACCATTAATAAAGTAAGATAATATACCTCCATACTTGCTGACTTTCAGCTTCTCAGATGTATCAGATTTCTTCTTCTCTTTTCTACCTGTGTTTTCTCTTTATTCTTTGCTTAGAAATTCCTTTTCAGGCTTCATTTGAAAATCCTTCCTCAGCTATTCCTCCTTTAACTCTGTGTATTAGATTAGTATCTATTGTATACATTCTCATTGCACAAAGTCCTTTTTATTTCAGGACTTATCATGAGTTTAATAAGATGATTGCTAGTATACATAACTATGTCATTGAGGACCAGGTTAGTTTCTGCCTTTTTTCTATCACATTCCTATCACTTGCAAAGCTCCTAGTTCATTACAGGTATGCAATAAGTATTTGCTGAAGAAAATGATTTTTGCTTAATGAATGAAACCCCTATTTTGCATGATGGATTTATGGAGTCACAGAAAAAGACATTTTGTCCACAGTAAGGTACTAGCTGTTTTTCCACTTATTCATCAAAGCTGTTCTTTAATCTTTTCCAAGTTATTACTTTTCCATAGTTGTGGAAACTGAACATTTCCAGAACAGTTTACATATTGTATTAGAGCACAAAGGAAGAGATGAATGGAACAAGGGATAAATTACAGATTTTGACCACTAGACAGTGAAAGTAGACTACCTCATTGAGCTGACGGGCAGTCGTATTGAAGGTCTTCCTACTGGAAGTCTATACCAATAGACTATACCTACACTGGCTATCTATGATCTTCAAACCTACACTTTGTGTTAGAGATCTGCACCACATTAACAAGGAATTACTAGCTTGCAATCTAAATAATGAGTTGAACACAAAGTGATGATTCTCAACTGATGGAAGATGGACAGAATTGCCAAGCAAGACTGAACACTGCAGTAAATGTCTAAAAAGACATTTCTTTTTAGAAATATCTTCCCACCTGGGAAAATGGCAGCCACAGTGAAAATTGTTTCCAGCATTTTATAGTCTAAGGCTAGAAGTAGATGCATTCCAATTTAACAGACATTTTTTGATTATCCGCTATGAAACAAGGGATTCAAAATAAAATGAAACATTCTCTGCACCAGAAGTTTTAGGAGGCATGGCAGAGTTTCTTTATCAAATTACTGATCAAGCTAAGTCAAGACCCCACTGAAACGCAGGTATGCTACCATCCTAGATTCCAGAATTACCAAGCCGCCACTCGTAAAAGCAGAGGTGTCAGTTCCTAAGCTGGGACAGTGTTAATTTGGCTGGATCCTGGCTCCTGCCCTAGATTGGCCTGGGGCCTTGGGACCTGAGACCCATACTTCCCTCTGGTTTAGAGGTCCTCTTCTAACTTGTCTCTAATCCCTGGAGAGGACAAGGGAAGTACTTTTGCACTCCAGTCCTCCAGATTTTGTTTGTCCTTCTCTATTGTAAGCATGGTCCTATGTCTTTCTCCCTTGTTGTGTTGCCTATTCTCACTAACCCTGGGACTGCTTTTTTTCCCCCTCTGATCCATTTTTTGATTGCTGTGTTTCTACAGTCTTCGGTTCTTACCCTGACTTTGCAAAACAGTTCCAGAACCAGGACTTTCAAGGTATCAACCAGTGGTAAACTTTATTGAGTTTCACTCAGCAGGGAATAAAGCTGGTGAGAAACATAGGTGTTGAGAGGGAAGTGGGGAAAGAGTGGGCTCTAGGAAAAAGGAAAGGCCAAGATTAGAACTTTGAATAAGATTCTATTAATAGACATGATATTTATGGTAAGAGTATGACATGAAAAAGAATTATCTATTAGAAGCTTAATTCTGAGTCCCTCTCCTATTGCTTTCCCCAAAATGTTTCTAGATTTTTCTGAAAAGTAAAAATGTTAAGTGCTGCTGCTGCTAAGTCGCTTCAGTCGTGTCCAACTCTGTGCGACCCCATAGACGGCAGCCTACCAGGCTCCCTCGTCCCTGGGATTCTCCAGGCAAGAATACTGGAGTGGGTTGCCATTTCCTTCTCCAATGCATGAAAGTTAAAAGTGAAAGTGAAGTCGCTCAGTCGTGTCTGACTTTTAGCGACCCTGTGGACTGCAGCCCACCAGGCTCCTCCGTCCATGGGATTTTCCAGGCAAAAGTACTGGAGTGGGTTGCCATTGCCTTCTCCTGTTAAGTGCTAAGGATATTTAAAAGAAATTTAAAGAGAATAAATGGTCATGATAGACTTAGGAATGGTTATAACCAACTGGGGCCCACCATTTGGAAATTAAAGTTTGATATGCTGCCTCAGGGGCTTCCCTGGTAGCTCAGCTGGTAAAGAATCTGCTTGCAATGCAGGAGACCCCAGTTCAATTCCTAAGTCAGGAAGATCCCTTGGAGAAGGGATAGGCTACCCACTCCAGTATTTTTGGGCTTCCGTGGTAGCTCAGATGGTAAAGAATCTGCCTGCAATGCAGAAGACCTGGGTTCGATCTCTGGGTTGGAAAGATCCCCTGGAGGAGGGCATGGCAACCCACTCCAGTGTTCTTGCTTGGAGAATCCCCATGGACAGAGGAGCCTGACAGGCAATAGTCCATGGGGTCACAAAGAGTTGGACATGATTGAGAGACTAGCACAGCATAGCACACCACCTGAGAGACTTAGGATATTTTGTGTAAACGTGGGTTTATATTTGTGAATGCGCTTTTGAATGTGTCCTGTTTTGTAGGATGATGGAGCAAGCACTAAGATATCCACCTGTCCTACACACCATGGAGGGGCACAAATAAATACATAATAGAGGTGAATGGTTACTTTCTGAAATGAGTCTTAAAACAGTCTTTCTGTAACCCATGGACCAACCATGAATATCTCCTTTCTCAAAAGGGACAGAAGGGAGATCTTCACAAAGGCACACAGCATAAAAAGAAAAATAATCATAAGGCATAGATTATAATATTTCATGATCAAGGTGGTATGGAAGGACCTATCCCATATTTAACTTAGTGCTGGAGGAAACAGCATGTGGAGATATAGGACATGCCATTGCAATATACCTAACCTTAGGAGAAGAAGAAGATGCTCAGCAATCAGTCGCAAACCAGTGAAATAAGGTGGGACTAGAATGCGTGCTGAAGACAAGATTCTATTTAGGATTCTGTCATGAGAAGGACTGTAATCAAAGACAGAGACAGTACTGATTATTAAAAAGAATGCATCATAGTGGCTACAGGACAGTTTCAAAAAAGTATGAAAATGTAAAGGTAGGGATCTTTCCATTGTTATCTACTTTGGAGGTAGGTGAGCAACATTCTACTAATTTTTCTCATCTAGCTCTGTCCTACCTTCCAGACCAGCTCAGTGGTTTGTAGTGTCTGGTTTTCCTAGGTCTGTTGGTGGGAGTCTTTACCTGGTTTAGAAGTATTTAATATGAGAAGCAAATTTTCATGCTTTTCTAGATCTTCCATTTTCAGAGTTGAAGTGTAGGAACTTGTTGTGTTTTGGTAGGTTGTGAGGGTACCAGATTGAGGGAGAAGAAGGTGATTGGTAGGGTAGGTACTTGAGTAAACTGTGTTCATGATGAAATCAAGGCAAGTGAAGACCAACAGGACCCCTCGGTCACTCATTTATTCAACAAATATTTATTGAATGCTCTACAGCAGACACTGATATAGAGGTAAAACAATTAAATTAGCAGACATGATATCTGTCCTCTTAAAGTTTAGCATTTATTAAAGGAGAAAGCTAAATAAAATGTGATAAATGTTCTGTTTGGGTAATATGAAGTGCCAGGAATACACCTGGGAATATGTTCTAATTTGAGTATTGTTCAGGAAAGCTTGCTGTGTACCGTAGATGAGTAGAAGTTACCTAGAGAAGGAGAGTCTATTAAGCTGAGAAATGTCCAAGATCAGACTTAGGTGCAAAATAATTCAGACAAAAATATTCTCAGAAACTGAAAGTCATATTGAGGATGACATATTTGGTAGACCAAAGTTATCTTCCTTTTGACATGGGAGACACTTTATGGCCTTTGCCACTTGGAATCTGGTGTTAGTTAATATATTACTTGTTTCAGACTGAACAAAAGAAATCACTGAGGGTCTTTAAAGTGGCATCGAGGAACTACATGATGACAGTGGTGTCAGTAAAGCCATGGGGCCTGATTAGGTAGAAAATCAAGAGCTGTATACAGATTCTTCAGTTATGAGGTATGCCAGTAAGAGATGTATAGATGTGGACACTAGTCACACAACCAGTTAATGTGTGTCTTCAAGTTGATATCCATTTGCTTACCTTATTAGATAGAAAACAAATGGGAATATTTTGAATAATCTTTCCAATCACTCTGTAATGCCAGGAGACAAAGCAGAAGACAAGAGAACACAAGAAAAACTTTGCTTCAAGATTAAAGAGATGAAAGAACGGTGATGTTTCTTTACTACTCTTTCCTTCACTCCTCTATCAATTGACACATTTTACCAATTCTGTCTTCTGTTTCTGAAAGAAATGTATTAATCTCCTCTGTGACATTCGTTCAGGTCTCCATTGTCCACCTCACTGCGGCAAATTATCACACTCTAGTGCTTTTTACACAATATGTTCTCTTTCCATCTGGGCACACATTAGGACTTAAAAGAATTTTACTGTTTCAAAGTTTATAAAATAGTTATAATGGTCTTCAAAAAAACCTAGATTTTCTGGCTTCCTATATGCTCAGAAATCAATTGTATCCTACATAAAATATCTAGTCTTTAAAAGTAATATCAAATGATACTGTTGATTAAATTTAGTCTGGGCACTATTTGGAGGGAGATAGAGCTCTGCCAACCTTTCTTTTTATTTCATGTAAATTGTTTATTCAGGTTTTATTATTATCCATGAATCATATTTGTTAATTTGTATTTTCCTGTGTATCATCGATTTTACTTTACTTGTCAAAACATTAGAATTAATTTTTAAAGTATCACTATTGTTAGAAAATATATATTTTTATCATTAGAGAGTATTTTTATCTTGATTCTAATCATGCTTACGTCTTTCTCATGCTTTTAGAGACTTAATTCAATTGATTACATTTACTGTATGTTTCTCTTTTTAAAATAATTAGTTTCCAATTTTTGACATAATATCAAGTTATGGAGCAAAAGATAATATTTATACTATTCATATTATAGTATTTCTCATTCACTTGAAAGTGAGTTTAAGACTAAAATTTTGAATATTAAAGCAGCATCTAATACTTTTTGAAGTTTTGCCATTTAGTGAGATTGTGCTATATGTACATTTTGTCTTCCTTCTTTATTTAATGTTTGTTGCTTACTTATTTACCTAAATGTATTTATTAAAAGCATTCTTATATGGATTTTAGATACATACCTTTTAAATAAAATTTAGAGGTTTAATTGTGACTTGATTTACATGTACTTTTTTGATTCAGGAGGAATTTTGTTATAGTTAGTGTGAGTTGTGAATCTAGCTACATTTTTTCTACAATAGACAATAAATAATTGTCAAACTATCTGTGGAATAATTCTGTATTTTCTCACTGATTTTTGACTCCTCCAATTGCATATAGTATTCAAGTTATGACTCATTTAGCATCTATATATTTTGCTCTTTGGGCATATTTATTCTTGAGCCATCATTATGCTATGTAATTTATTTATGTTTATTTAATTCATTTTTATATTTATATACTTAATAAGTATATTGAAGTTAATCATGCCATTTTATCCTTAACTCATAAATAATATAGGACTCATTTATTATCATTTAATATGTTCCCAGCATGTATTATATTAATTTTAAATATATTCTGAAATTATATTACCCTTTAAATATAAATCTTAAGTGGATTTTGTTATAATAAAATAACTGGAAGTAATTATTTCTTAATATTTTATTTTTATAAAAGCTCATTTTATAAAACAAATTACATACATATGAAGTTAAAAGTTCAAATTTCTTTCCTCACCTTACCTTTAATTTGAGAAATATTGCTTAAAATAGTTGATGTATATTCCTCCAGCCTTTTGAATGCAAATACCATGAATACCAAATCAACATTAACATAATAACATTATATTGCAATCTTTTTCCACATAAATATATTTTGGCATCTTTTAATTCCCATAAACATAGCTTTACCTTATTCTTTTCTTCAACTCTATATTCTTCCATTGTACAAAGAGATTGTAAATGTTAAAGTCATTTCCATATTAAAAGTTAAACTTGTGTCACCCTTTCAATTTTCATATTTTTATATTATAATTTCACTCAAATTTTAGATTAAATGTTACTACTATGAATATCTTCATGCCATTTTTTTAAATTTGTTTAACTGAATCTTTGGAAATATTCCTTAATCGGAACTACTCTGGGGCAATGAATATGCACATTTTATGTTTTGAAACATATTGCCAAGTGAGTTTCTAAGAATGTTACACAGTAAACCCTTGTAAAATAGTTATAATAGTTCTTCTTTCCTCAGACCCTTAACAGAGTTGGACATCAATGATATAATCAGTATTTATGACTTTTCTAACCCTAGAGTATACCACATCCTTGTTTTATATCGAGTTTAACTATTTATGAGACAGAATATTCTACATATGTGTTAAAGATTAGAATTTATTTTTACATGACTTTGTTTATAATTATTGTCAATTTTCCCACTGAGTCAAAGGACTTTACTGTAGTCATTTCTAAAAATACCTTAAATAAACTTTTTTTTATGACAACGTTTGTATTTTGTAAATCTCTTTGATATTTGGCTTTATAGAAGACAGATGGCTTCTCATATCAGCGTCTAATTTTCATCTCTCATAATACATTATTGTTATACATATCTCTACTACTTTTTTTGAAGATTCTTTTCCCATATAGGCCATTACAGAATATTAAGTAGAGGTCTCTGTGCTACATAAATATATATATTAACAGAATTTTGTATTTTTCATTTGAATTGATCTTTAATTATGCTATTTTTTGTTATGTGATTTACTGCCACCTGTGTAATTTTACTTTTCTGTGCATTGGTCTCTCCTGTAACTGAATTTTTTTTTTTAACTGAATCTATCTTTAATGAAATGGATCCTACCTAGATTTGAGCACAGATGATATTGACACTGCTCCTGACTGCCAGCCTAAGCATTTTTATCTGGAATTACAATCTTTCCACTTCCTTTTACTCACTGGTTAGGAGAGACCCTGCATCACATCTGCCTTTAATTTTTCAAGGAATATTAAATATGTTTGAGTTAGCCTATGCAGAAGTCTTGGTGGGAAATGATGGTATAAGACAGAGCAGTCAATACATGAGTAGTAAAAAGTGGATGTAATATAGAGATACTTAGGGAATCAATGCCTGCAATGTGGTAATTGAAAGATGAATAGGGTGACTGATATGAGGGAGCTATGACTAAGATAATTTCAAGGCTTTTAGATATAGACATTGATGGTATTACACGATTAGTTGCTGAGTTGAAAAACATTATAGGAGAAACAGATCTGGGGCAACGAGAAGAGAAATGTGGTAGTTTGGAACATACTGAGTTGGGTGCACTTGTGAGGTTTTTAAGTGAAGATGGCAGGCATAGGATAACTAGTTGCAAAAAGTATAAGCTAACTAGTTCCAAGACTGAGGAGAAGAATATTTTCAAAATTATAAACTCAACAGTCTTCAACATAGGAGTCACAGTTAAAGTCATGGTGTTTGGAGATATTACCCATGTGGAGTTTGTCAACCTAGGAAGCAACAGACATGGACAGAGCACTGAGAAATACCAACACTCAAGAACAGGTAGAAAAGGGTGGCTCATTCCCTGGTGGCTCAATGGTAAAGAATCCACTTGCCAGTGCAGGAGATTTGGGAAGATTTAACATGCTGCAGAGCAGCTAAGCCCGTGTGCCAGAACTACTGGAGCCAGTGCACCTTAGAGCCCATGCTCCGCGGGAAGAGAAGCCATCGCAATGAGAAGCTGATGCACATCACTCACCACACAAAAAGCCCATGCAGAAATAAAGACCCAGCACAGCCATCAATAAATATTAGTACATAAATAAAATAATGTATTAAAAAAGAACAAGTAGAAAAACAAATGAATACTGAAGTTGGAGTAAAAAATTTCTGTGTCATGTCACAAAATAAGACAGCTTGGAAGAAAGGCTCAACTGTTTGATGAAGTTTCATAAGACTGAGTAATTTTACAGATTAGATAGGGTCAAGAAGATCATTGCATAGTGCTGCCAGGAGACTGGGTTCCCTCTGTTGGGGTAGTTTTCCAGGATTAAAAAGCGGGTTCTATTCTTTCAGCAAGACAAATCTGACATAGTAAGTTACTGGAGAATGTCTGATCTTCAAAACTTTTCCAACCTGGGCATATCTGAAGTGGCAGATTAAACGACCTCAATCTTAGATTTTGTAGAAGAATTTTCTTTGTCTTCTCTTTATGTTTGTAAGGTATAGAGAAGAATAAAGAAGAGACTGCATGGTCTGCTTTGGTTTCATATATTAAGCCTATCTTTTCAGCCCCTTGTGACCCTTGGGCTTTACACTGAACTTTTTTCCAAATCCCTCACCAATGATGTTTCTTTGCCTAATATTATTTTTGCACATATTTTCTTATAAAATTTCCTGAGTTGCTGGTCGCCAGGCAGGACTTGCTTTAGAGTTACATGACTTGTATCTCTGGGAAAAATTATTTAGCTACCACTTCTATTATGACTTAAAATTGTGACTAAAAACTTTGCAAATATTTATGAGTAAAGAGAAGATAAGGATAGTTTATCACTTTCTAGAACTGAAAGTGAGCAGATGATACAGGAGAAGGCTCAGAGATGCATGTCTGAAGATAATGTTAACAATCAGTCATGACCTTTTCATTTTCAGTCTGTGAGACACAACCTATCCAAGATCATGATGACCATGTTCAACTTGACCAGCTTCATGAATCCAGGTTCATTCATCCTGCTGGGAATCCCAGGACTGGAGCACTTCCACATCTGGATCAGGATTCCCTTCTTTATCATTTACCTTGTGGCTCTCGCAGGCAATAGTGTCCTTCTCTATCTTATTTCCATGGAGTGCAGCCTTCATGAGCCCATGTTCTTTTTCCTCTCCATGCTGGCGGCTACAGTTCTCATCCTGTCTAACACGTGTACCCAAAACATTCAGCATGTTCTGGCTGGGTCCTTAGGAAATCACCTTTTCTGGATGTCTTACTCAGATGTTTTTTCTCCACTATAGCTTTGCCATGGATTCTGCCACCCTGCTGGCCATGGCATTTGATCACTATATTGCTATTTGCTTCCCCCTAAGATATAACACTATTCTCACCCGTCAGGTTATTACTAAGATTGTAATGGGTATTGTCAGCAGGAGCTTCTGTATCATCTTCCCATGCATGTTCCTAGTAAAGCGACTGCCTTTCTGCCAAACACTCATCATTCCACACACATACTGTGAGCACATAGGCATTGCCCAACTCGCCTGTGCAGACATCTCCATCAACATCTGGTATGGTTTTGCTGTGCCTGTAATGACTGTTATATCAGACCTGATCCTCAATGGCATCTCCTACACTCTCATTCTTCGTGCTGTCTTTAACCTCCCATCCCATGATGCCCGCCAGAAAGCCCTCAACACATGGGGCTCCCATGTTTGTGTCAGCTTATATTCTACATACCAGCCATATTCTCCGTCCTCACTCACCATTGTGGTCACAATATTCCTCACTCCTTCCACATATTGATTGCCAACCTCTATGTAGCCATTCCTCCTGCACTCAATCCAATCATCTATGGAGTGAAAACCAAGCAGATTCGGGAGAAGATAATCCTACTTTTCTTCCTTAAAGGGACCCAGTGACATGAAACTGAGAGTTTGGGAAAGAAAACAGGTAACCATATCAATTTTGGAACACATTTCATTTTTTTCAAAGCTAGAATACAATTACAACTTAAATTTTTATGAAATCCTAGAATTCCACTGAGTTGGAAGTGGAACTCCAACTTCACATCATTGTAAGAAGCAATGAGACAAGATAAGGAAGTAGATGTCAAGAAGGGAGATAAAATTACAAGAAAATGTGTATCTGAAAAGATAGATCAACAAAATGTTTCTATACCATTATGAAGTAGATTTCAGAGTCTTATGGCATAAGAGGAGGATCATGTATAATTTGGATAGACTATTAGTGTTATAAATAGGTTACAAGAGACAAGCAAAGGTCTACCAATTTGGAATATCTTTGTAGGACACTTTCCAGTTGAGAGTTATAAAAGCTAACAAGTGATTACCTTCTTTTAAGAATCATTCAGGAAAATTATTAACCTAAACATGGTTCTCAAACATTGGTTGGTGCCACAATCACCTAGGGAACTTGGCAAAAGTGTAGAGGCCCAGGCTGGACTGTAATTCACTGGGTTTTTGGGTTCTTTAACATTTCTTTGTACAATTCTGATACCTAAGAAATCTTGGACCCTTTCAGATCAAAAGTCTTGGTCCTTTGAAAATCTGTAGACTTGATTCTTGTAGTAACTTCCTTGGCCTGGAAGTAGCATAGTTCTTTATGTTCAGTATAGCTACTTCTTTACTTCTTTCCTCATATTATTTATTATTTCCTCATATTATTCACAACTTGAAATTTCACGTCTTAAAAATATACTATCCTTTCTGCCTGTGGAGGCCGCCGAGAAAGCACCGTTGAAGTCTTCCCTGCCTCCACTGCCATCATGTCTACATCAGAGTCTCCCAAAGAGCCCGAACAGCTGCGGAAGCTCTTCATCGGAGGACTGAGCTTTGAAACTACGGATGAGAGTCTGAGGAGCCATTTTGAGCAATGGGGAACGCTCACAGACTGTGTGGTAATGAGGGATCCAAACACCAAGCGCTCCAGAGGCTTCGGGTTTGTCACATACGCCACGGTGGAGGAGGTAGATGCGGCCATGAATGCAAGGCCACACAAGGTGGACGGAAGAGTTGTGGAACCAAAGAGGGCCGTCTCAAGAGAAGATTCTCAAAGACCTGGTGCCCACTTAACTGTGAAAAAGATTTTTGTTGGTGGCATTAAAGAAGACACTGAAGAACATCACCTGAGAGATTATTTTGAACAGTACGGGAAAATTGAAGTAATTGAAATCATGACTGACCGAGGCAGTGGCAAAAAGAGAGGCTTTGCTTTTGTAACCTTTGATGACCATGACTCCGTAGACAAGATTGTCATTCAGAAATACCACACTGTGAATGGCCACAACTGTGAAGTGAGAAAAGCCCTGTCTAAGCAAGAGATGGCTAGTGCTTCATCCAGCCAGAGAGGTCGAAGTGGTTCTGGAAACTTTGGTGGCGGTCGTGGAGGTGGTTTTGGTGGGAATGACAACTTTGGTCGTGGAGGAAACTTCAGTGGTCGAGGTGGCTTTGGTGGCAGCCGTGGTGGTGGCGGATATGGTGGCAGTGGGGATGGATATAATGGATTTGGTAATGACAGAAGCAATTTTGGAGGTGGCGGAAGCTACATTGATTTGGGCAATTACAACAATCAATCTTCAAATTTTGGACCCATGAAAGGAGGAAACTTTGGAGGCAGAAGTTCTGGCCCCTATGCTGGTGGAAGTCAGTACTTTGCCAAACCACGAAACCAAGGTGGCTGTGGTGGCTCCAGCAGCAGCAGTAGCTATGGCAGTGGCAGAAGGTTTTAATTACTGCCAGGAAACAAAGCTTAGCAGGAGAGGAGAGCCAGAGAAGTGACAGGGAAGCTACAGGTTACAACAGATTTGTGAACTCAGCCAAGCACAGTGGTGGCAGGGCGTAGCTGCTACAAAGAAGACATGTTTTAGACAATACTCATGTGTATGGGCAAAAAACTCGAGGACTGTACTTGTGACTAATTGTATAACAGGTTATTTTAATTTCTGTTCTGTGGAAAATGTAAAGCATTCCAACAAAGGGTTTTAATGTAGATTTTTTTTTTTGCACCCATGCTGTTGATTGCTAAATGTAATAGTCTGATCATGACGCTGAATAAATGTCTTTTTTTTCTTTAAAAAAAAAATATATATATACTATCAATTATCTATACTTATTGCAGTTTTTAAAGAATTTTGACTTTGAGCACAAAAACTTATCAATATTGTTGATTATTTTAATGTCAATAGAGATGACCCTTTAATAACGTGGTGTGATAGATTGTATTTTCCAAAGATATCCACAATAATAATATATTCCATTGTCTATGCTTTTCTGTGGGACAAGGCAATGGCACCCCACTACAGTACTCTTGCCTAGAAAATCCCATGGACAGAGGAGCCTGGTAGGCTGCAGTCCATGGGGTCGCTAAGAGTCGGACATGACTGAGCGACTTCACTTTCACTTTTCACTTTCATGCATTGGAGGAGGAAATGGCAACCCATTCCAGTGTTCTTGCCTGGAGAATCCCAGGGACGGGGGAGCCTAGTGGGCTGCCGTCTATGGGGTCACACATAGTCGGACACGACTGAAGCGACTTAGCAGCAGTAGCAGCATGCTTTTCTGTAGTGCAAATTTGCCATTCCCATGTTAACAAGTGGAATATAATTCTACTTCTTTTGAATCTGCACTAGACTTAGGGATTCTTTTACAAACAGAACTCAGTGTTAGTAATATTTGAAGCTTCTGAAATTAGACTATAATTTTTTTTTTTTTCTGTTTCTAGCTGAGTCTCTTGAAATACTTGACCTTGGTGTGCTCCCTCTTAGAATCCAACTACTATGCAATGAGCATCCCCAGCAACATGGAGAAGTCATGTCTAAATATTCTGGAGGGTGGCCCCAATTGAGACTCCAGTTAACAGTCAGCAACAACTGCCAGTTATGTTGGTAAGCCATCCAGAGCTTCCAGTCCAGCTGAGACTTCAGGTATCTATAGGATCTCAACTGACATCTCTCTGTAACGTATGAAAGACTAAAAGACAGAATTCTTCATCTAGTCAAAGCCAAGCCATAGAACCATGAGAGTAATAATTTGCTATTTTAGGCCAATAAATATGGGAATGGTTAGTCATGAAACAATAGATAAATATTGTAAAAATTGGTAATAAGAAGTATGGAGTTGGTATACAAAAAAGCCTAAAACATGCAGCATTCACTGTGGAATAAGGCAACAGGCAGAAGGTGAAAGGGCCTTGATGAGGCTGTTAATGAAGTCTTGAAAAACAAAGAGAAAATTATTACTAGAGGCTAGAGACAAATGAGTACTATGTAGTTGTAGAAAGTTTGGTAATATCATATTTGCAATACTGTGAAAAACAGAAAATATAACTAATTAACTGATGCATTTGGCTGAGGAGATTTTGAAGTAGAATACCAAAAATACCAACATTATTTTTATGTCACTTATGATAAAGTACAGATAAAGAGTTATAAGCTAAAATGAAAACTTTCAGTGTTTAATCATTGTTAGAGTAAATGCAAAGAAGTCATGACTGTTTGGGATCAAGGTTTGTTTTTTTTTTTTTAATTACCCACACAACAGTCTTTCCAAATGACAAAGGACTCGCAAAAGAAAAAATGCCCTCAGGGTATAATGTCATCTTTAGGATGAGTCTGTAAGATCCTTTGTTAAGAATACAGAAATATTTAAGGATATGCCTAACAAATCTTTTTAATTAGATAAAGAAGCTTCTAAGAATCTTAATCTTCCCAGAGAAGCATAACTCATGCAAAATCAGGCAGGTGGCAATCTGGAAGACATTTGTGGGTATGACTTTTGTCTAATGGGGTAAACACTAAAAGAGTCATAGAAAATCACAATTTTTAAGACAAAATAGACAGAAGCACTGTCATTTTGGACTAAAAGGGACAAAGTACAAAATTAGAAGGGGATTTGGGGTTTTCAACTTTATTCGTCTGGAAATAGACTGAAAAAAGTATTCAGATGTAAACACACCTTGTTTCTCATTGAAAAGCAAAGGTCATATGAAATATAGAGCTAATTGCCTAAAGGGCTTCCCTGGTGGCTCAGACAGTAAAGAATCTGCCCATAATGTGGGAGACCCAGGTTCGATTCCTGGGTCAGGAAGATCCCTTGGAGAAGGGAATGACAACCCACTCCAGTATTCTTGCTTGGAGAATTCCAAGGACAGAGGAGTCTGGAGGGCTACAGTCCATGGGGTCACAAAGTCAGACACAACTGAGTGACTAACACTTAACTTAACCAAGAGCTATGGAAAATCATTCCCAGGGAGTAGAAGTGGGTTCTTATGAAACTGATGATACTTACCTTTGAATGGATTTTAAAAAACTACAATGGACTAGTGACTGTAAGACAATTCTCCCAATATTTTACAAATGAATATTGCAGTTATCCTATCTGTATATCACCATGGTGCGTTGCCTGTGTGAGCAGTTGATTTCTTTCCCATTTCTTTACTCCACAGGTCTTGAGAGGAACTGCACTCAAGGATCTATATGCAAGGAACTGAGCTCAAGGAGTCCTATTCACACATTGTCCTGATTTAAAGGTTGAAATCCCAGACTTTGAACTAATCCCATAATATGAGTGAGATCTGGAAACCTTAGGGAAAAGGTGAATGCATTTTACATGTAGGAGGAGATCATTATTGTGGCCAAAGGGTACGTTGTTGCAGGTTTTATTTTCCCAAAATGGCCAAAACAATATTTTGCATCCCATGTACTTTCACAATATGGTCTGGCTATCAGAGAAGGCAATGGCAACCCACTCCAGTACTCTTGCCTGGAAAATCCCATGGATGGAGGAGCCTGGTAGGCTGCAGTCTATGGGGTCGCACAGAGTTGGACACAACTGAAGTGACTTAGCAGCAGTAGCAGCAGAATTGCTTCAAAAAGTCCAATATAATTCTACCCCGTCTTATCTGGGCTGCCTTAGAGACTTTGGAAAAAAGAATGCAATAGATGTGATGTTTCATGATATCCAAGACTAGATTTTAAGAAATCTTACATCTTCCTCATTGGTGTTATTGTATTTTTGGACATTCTCTCTAGAACACAGACATTATATTGTGAGAATCCCAACCCACATAGAGGGTTTATGTGATTGACAATCTGTCTGAGCTCCTAGTTAATAGCCAGAATCAATTGCATCAATTTTAATGAAACTTAGAAATGACTACAACTTCATAAAAAATCCGATTGCAGTCATTTGTGTGTGTGAGAGAAATCTCAAATGACAATAGCACATATAATCAATAAATCTACAGAATCATAACAGATAATAATAAGTTGTTTTAAGTCACTACTTTGGGGGAGTAGTTTGTAATGTAGTTATAAATAACTGAAAAAATTTTATTTTTAGTACTCTGATTTTTTCTCCAAAACTGTTAACCATTCTACTTCATCTATTTCATTGTTTGGAAATACATTAGAATTTGTGTTTCCATATATATATATATGGAATGTACATATATATATGTGTGTGTGTGTGTGTGTGTGTGTATATATATATATATATATTCTTCATAATCTAAATTATAGGCATTCAGTTCCTGACCCATTACCTCCTGTTTTCTAATTCACTTTCTCTTGAATCTGAATGCAATAATCCTTCAATTTCAATGCAGTAATAATAAAACTCATTACATTTCATATTGCCTCATTTTTTTCTCCTTCTTACCAGCATGAATTTAAGGTTCATTCCTATAATTACTGTTTGGTACAAATGCTTTCTTCTTTTCACTCTCCTTTACCTAGCATGCATGTGCACATGCACACACACACAATATATTGTGCTTTTTCAGTAACAGGACACTTGTCATTTCTATTCTAACTTCATTGGTTAAAACCAGCCACATGTGAACATGTGTGCTGTCACTCAGTCATGTTCCAACTCTTTGCAACCCCATGGATTGTAGCCTGCCAGGCTCCTCTGTCCATGGAATTTTTCAGGCAAGAATACTGGAGCAGGTTGCCATTTCCTCCTCCAGGGGATCTTCTGGACCCAGGGATCGAACCCAGGTCTCCTGAATCTCCTTCGTTGGCAAGCGAATTCTTTTTTTTTTTTTTTTTCAAATTTTATTTTATTTTTAAACTTTACATAATTGTATTAGTTTTGCCAAATATCAAAATGAATCCACCACAGGTATACATGTGTTCCCCATCCCGAACCCTCCTCCCTCCTCCCTCCCCATACCATCCCTCTGGGCCGTCCCAGTGCACCAGCCCCAAGCATCCAGCATCATGCATCGAACCTGGACTGGCAACTCGTTTCCTACATGATATTTTACATGTTTCAATGCCATTCTCCCAAATCTTCCCACCCTCTCCCTCTCCCACAGAGTCCATAAGACTGTTCTATACATCAGTGTCTCTTTTGCTGTCTCATACACAGGGTTATTGTTACCATCTTTCTAAATTCCATATATATGCGTTAGTATACTGTATTTATGTTTTTCCTTCTGGCTTACTTCACTCTGTATAATAGGCTCCAGTTTCATCCACCTCATTAGAACTGATTCAAATGTATTCTTTTTAATGGCTGAGTAATGCTCCATTGTGTATATGTACCACAGCTTTCTTATCCATTCATCTGCTGATGGACATCTAGGTTGCTTCCATGTCTTGGCTATTATAAACAGTGCTGCGATGAACATTGGGGTACACGTGTGGGCATACACACTGAGGAAACCAGAAGGGCAAGCAAATTCTTTACCACCAAGCCACTAGGAAGTCCAACCTACCACATTCCCCCATCTAAATACATCAGAAGCACATATACAGAAAGGAAAGACAAGTCAGACATATGAGAATGAAAAACCTCTATTGCAGAATCCAACACAACCTCGACTTGTTTGTCTCTGGTCTCATCTACTACTATTTACCTGACCTCCTTGCTCTTGCCATACTTGCCTTCCTGAATCTTCTCAAACACATCAAATACAGTCTACTTCAGGGCCTTGATAATTCACTTGCTGTAAATGTCCAGGTTTCATGTTGTATCAATTAAATCAGCATGGTTATGGGTAGGATTAATGCATCAGCAGTTTTTATAATAAAAAGCCCCAAGAATTTCCAGTCTATAGTAAAGTTTTGGAACCACCAACTTTAAGTAAAATTAATAGCTTTACTTTACAGTTGAGGAATCTGAGGATCTGAAAAATTGAAAATGTATTTGAAATTTTCCAGTTAGTAAATATCAGAGCTGGGACTCAAATTTGTATATCTCATTCCCATCTGCTATATTTCCTGTATAAAATAGATTCCTCTGTATGTGAGCACTAAAATAAGGGAAATCATCTTTCAAGTTTCTTTATAAATGTGTGCTAAGGCCCTTTAGTAGTGTCCAACTCTAATAGTGTTACAACCCTATGGACTGTAGCCCACAAGGCTCCTCTGTCCATGGGATTCTCCAAGCAGGAATACTGGAGTGGGTTGCTGTGCCCTCCTCCAGGGGATCTTCCAGAGACTGTACCATTGTCTTTTACATCTCCTTCACTAGCAAGCAGATAGATTCTTTAACACTAGAGCTACCTGGGAAACCCCAAGTTACTTCACACTTACTCTCAAATCACTTTCCAAAAATCTTGCACAAATTTAAACACCAACTTGCATGAAATTCACAGACAAATTTGGAATAGCATTTTGTACTGAATACGTACTTATAGTTCAATACCAATGAGTCAGATACTAGGTCTGGGGCATGAGAGGGAGAAAAGTGGTGACAGGATAACTAAGATGTTTACAATGATGTGAAATCTGCCCAGTGAGTACACTTGAAATAAATCTGAGTCCACCATGTCTCTTCTTCCTTGGAAAACTATATTCCCATAGCTCAGTCCTAGATAATCTTAGATGATGGTCCTATTCTGGGAGGAAACACCATTGTTTCCTGTCACATATTTCCCAAGTACACACTTTCCATGTTGCCTTAATTTATAGGAATTTTTCTTGACCCAATCAACCTAGCATTCAATTTTGCATTTCCAATCCAAGATACCTAGCTGAACCAAGTGAAAGTTTGATGGAGAACACTGAAGAATATTTCAGAAGACAAATATATAACTTCCTTAGAACATTGTTGGAAAAAACATGTATGTTACACTGGACTGTAACTAACAGTACCTTTGAGTATATAGCTTATCATCTGGTACAATTAGATGAAGGAAAAAAGAACAAAAGTTACCCAAATGGAGTCACAAAATGTTAAGAGAATAAAGACTCAAACTCAAGCTAGAGGAATTCAGATCAAACACAGTGATGATTTTCTTGAGAACAGGAGAACCAAAGGAAGTTGTGCCAAATCCAACTCCAGATAGATCTCTTCCCAGTGTATTTTTATTCCATGTTGCCTGCTTTCTCTTTGAATTTCCCTCTCAACAGTTTGACACAATTTGGCAAAATACTTTTTTTTTCCCCAAGGGCTGAGCAGGTATTAACTTACTGTGAGACAATGATGATCCCTCTTGACTTAAAAAAATGTTCAGCATTTAAGAGAAGACTCTGACATGACTTTGTGTTTCCCTAGAGATCTTCTTTGCAAATTCACTTTTACTTTTAGCAGCTGGGAGCACTGGTGCTCTGAGCCACACCACAGGCCGTGTGGGTCTAAAAAGTCTTCAGAGGGGAGAGATAAATGAGACAAAATCTCAGATCCTGGAAATATACTATTTGTGCTGGATCAAGGTTTCTCTAGTGCAGCTGACCATCAGTGCTGGGAGTAAGTGTTTAATGAACAAGAAGGATAGAAAAAGGTTGAAGACTGTTCTGTAAAGCCAAGAGCAGAGGTATGGAGGAGATAACAGAGGGATAACAATCCTACAAATATACTGATGTCCTTGTCTACTCCAGAAGTCATCTCAGATTGGCACCTGACTCCAGTACAGGATGCACAGTTTCTTGAATCCTTCAAGTATTAAGGTAGCCTTATTGCATACCAAAATGAACCATCAGTAAGTCTTTCTTTTATTTGTATCTCAATTGTTTTGTTGCAGTTAGAGATTTTAGTCCCTTACTATTTTACTTATGGGTTCAAGGTAAGTCAATCAAAGCTCTAGGAGTAGCTTTTCTTAAAGCAATAATGAGGGAAGAATGTCTCATTCTGCATCTTGTTCTCACTCGTATCAGTCAGGCCAGCCAGGCGGGAGTCAGGATACATGCATTTGTTAGAAAGCAACCTTGTACTTAAGTACCTAGGACCCTATAGTGCCCTCCGAAAACCTAGGAAATCAGCAAACTTATTAGATTTCCAATCTCCTCCATGCCTGAGGATTCCATCCTCCAAATCTAATTCTGTCCTACAATTTCTCACACAGAAAGTTTCAAAGCCCAAAAAGCTAGGAATACCTATCTCATTACCCTAGGTTCTGTTTGTCCATGGCAAAATCAGATCTCTGTCTTATTGAATAGTCTAAGAGAAATTCTTCCTTTAACAGAAATGATATGCACTCCTTCATCTTTACTCTTTCTTGGTAGCAGCACAAAACATATTCCCTTTATTTTAAAAGACTGATATATCAGAATTGTCTCTTGGTCCCAAGGGAGATTAATGAGGGGACCTCAATGACATTGCCATATTGATGGGCTCATTGAGGAGCCATCCATCTTGTTTCTTGAGAGCCCACCTAACCTAACTAACTGAGGACTAGTTTTGGCTACCTCTGAAAACAGTTCTTGATTTAAAAGAGGGTAAAACCACAGTGCCTTCAACCATGGCTTATAAACTCAAGAAAGACCAATATGTCTTTCAACTTGAGGAACTAAATAAAGTTTCCTTTTCTGAAAGGCAAATATATAGTTAGACTAACTGACTCAGACATTTGTAAATGCATGAGCAGTATCAGTGAGTATTGTAACAAATGTTTCTTAAAATATAGGACTGCATTATGTGTTTTATATGATTTTCTCATTTAAGTATTTGAAAAAACCATAAAACATTATTATCTGAAATTTATATTGGCAAACTGAAGACTGAGGAGAATAAAATATTTGCTGAGGATAATCCAGTTAGCAAGTAACAGCAATCAGATCAGATTCTGAACCTGGCAGTCTAAATCTAGTCTCTTACTTTCCAGAGTGGACAACATAAAGAGGGTGACAATCCTGGAAACTGAGTTGTGCAAGAAATGCTTGAAGCATTTGAGGAAAACTCATATTTGGAGACTAAATTTAATTTCCTCAAGGGCACTTTCTCTAAGTAGGAACTGGCTTATGTATGTTTTCTTCATAGCATGCATAACAAGGAAACCACTTTCAAAGGTGTGGGTATAAGAAAACTATAAGTGCTTATGAAGTTATTGGGTTAGTGATAGCAGGCACTGTCACAACCCTTGGACCAAAGGAACAAGAGGAGAAATATGGCTAAAAGAGAAAACCAGAGTCAAAAAGGCTGCTGGCAGAGAGATGTGTCCAGCTTGCAGCAACCTTGCTGGGAGAGAGCTGAAGGAATAAATCCCTGACCTCCCTCCAGTCTTCAGATGGTTTTTCCCATTGTCATATCAAACCAGAAATGAGAGGGCAAGGACTCTATCATTGTAGCCCAGGGTCCCAGGCACCAGAACAAGATAGAAAGTGGCAGAGAATCGACCAAAGGAGAAAAATACAAGATATTCCTCACAGCATGCACTAAGAAAGGTTATATTTGCATGATATTAATAGTTGATGATTTTCACACATTGGAATATTAGGCAGAAATGGAGAGGTTTCACTGTAAGATGAAAATCTTAGAAGGGGGCGTATTAGTTACAAAGCTATTTTAATTACTCAGGAAAGAAATGAGGAAGGCATGATTTGGAGTAGAACTGGTAGAAATGGAAGAAAGGTATGAAATTAAAGATTTGTAGGAGAAATAGATTGTTTCTAGGATGAATTTATTTCACCTTATAATAGCTTTCAGGAAGGTAAAGCCTGATTCTCTGCATCATTATGGTTTCTGCATCTGTCCCCAATGACACTACCTTCCATCCTTCCACATTTATTCTACTTGGAATCCCTGGGATGAGAGATCAGCACATTTGGGCTGCCATCCCCTTCTGCTCCATGTATATCCTCGCTCTGGTTGGCAATGGAACTATCCTCTACATCATTAGGAAGGAGAGAACTCTGCACGAGCCAATGTACCTCTTCCTGTGCCTGCTGTCTATCACTGACCTGGTACTTTGTTCAACCACATTGCCCAAAATGCTAACAATCTTCTGGCTTAAGTCCCACATAATATCTTACCAAGGCTGCCTCACCCAGATGTTTTTCGTGCATACAATCTTTGCCACAGAATCAGCTGTTCTGCTGGCCATGGCTTTTGACCGCTACGTGGCTATCTGCCATCCACTTCATTATGCATCCATCCTCAACGCCATGGTGATTGGGAAGATTGGTCTGGCATGTGTGGTCCGTGGCCTTCTCTTTGTTTTCCCCTTTGTCATCCTCATAGAACGCCTACCTTTCTGTGGACATCACATCATCCCTCACACCTACTGTGAACATATGAGCATTGCCAAACTGGCCTGTGCCAGCATCAGGCCCAACACCATTTATGGTCTCACTGTGGCCCTTTCAGTCACTGGCATGGACGTGGTCCTCATCGCCGCTTCCTATGGCCTAATCCTGCGGGCTGTGCTGCGCCTGCCCTCAAAGGATGCCCAGTTCCGAGCATTTAGCACTTGTGGAGCTCATATATGTGTGATTCTTGTATTCTATGCACCTGCCTTTTTTTCCTTTTTCACCCACCGCTTTGGCCAGCAAGTACCTCCTCACGTGCATATTGTACTTGCAAATCTCTATCTCCTTGTGCCCCCTGTTCTCAACCCCTTGGTCTATGGCATTAACACCAAACAGATCCGCCTGAGAATATTTCACTTTTTTATGGGGAGAAGATAGTTAAGTCTCTCCATAACCCAAGGAAGAACTGGTAAAGCTGTAATTAATTTTCTACTTTCTCAAACATCTCTTATCCTTATACTATAAGTTGCTGTTTCCGCCAATCTTAGCAAGCCAGTTGTTGTTCAGTCACTAGGTCGTGTCTGACTGTGATTGCATGAACTGCACATACCAGGCTTCCCTGTCTATCTTTCACTATCTCCTGGAGTTTGCTCAAACTCATGTCCATTGAATCGATCATGTCATACAACCATCTCATTCTTTTTTGCTCCCTTCTCCTCCTGCCCTCAGTCTTTTCCAGCATCAGGGCCTTTTCCAATGAATTAGCTGTTTGCATCATGTGCTGAAGCTGGAGCTTCAGCTTCAGCAACAGTCCTTTCAATGAACATTCAGGATTGATTTCCTTTAGGACTGACTGGTTTGATCTTGTTGCAGTCCAAGGGACTCGAGTTTTCTCCAGCACCACAATGAGAAAGGATCAGTTTTTCAGTGGTCAGCCTGCTTTATGGTCCAACTCTTATATCCGTTCATGACTACTGGAAAAACCATAGCTTTGACTATACGGACCTTTGTCAGCAAAGTGATATCTCTGATTTTTAATACAGTGTCTAAGTTTGTTATAGATTTTCTTCCAAGGAGCAAGCATCTTTTAATTTTGTGGCTATAGTCACCTTCTGCAGTGATTTTAGAGCCCAAGAAAATAAAATCTGCCACTGTTTCCACTTTTTCCCAACCTATTTGCCAATGAAGTGATGGGACCAGATACTATGATCTTAGTATTTTGACTGTTGAGTTTTAAGCCAGTTTTTCCACTCTCCTCTTTCACCTTCATCAGGAGGCTCTTTAGTTTCTGTGCTTTTTCTGCCATTAGGGTGGTGTCATCTGCATATCTGAGGTTATTGATATTTCTCCCAGCAATCTTGATTCTAGCTTGTGATTCATCCAGCCAGGCATTCACATGATGCACTCTGTATATAAGTTAAATAAGCAGGCTGACAATATACAGCCTTGACATACTCCTTTCCCAATTTTGAACCAGCCCATAGTTCCATGGCCAGTTCCAACAGTTGCTTCTTCCCCTGCCTACAGTTTTCCCAGGAGCCAGGTAAGGTGGTCTGTTATTCCTATCCCTTAAATAATTTTCCACAGTTTGTTCTGATCCACACAGTCACAGCAAGTCAGTACCATGTATTATCTGAGAGGTTTGGAAGAACAGCTCATTTATACCTGCTACATATATAGAAAATTAGTTTCCTAGAATGCTATTATATGGCTTGTTCATGGGCCTATAGGTCTTGAGTCTTCCTAGGAAAAGATCAGGAAACAATATAGTAACTTTGAATTGGCAGTAAGAACCATAGAAAGTTATTCTTTCTACATAAGAAATCCCATGTGCTGGAAATAGATAAAAAGTGGTCAAAAAAGAACTATTGACTTATAGTCAGCCCCAAGGAACTGAGAATAACACACACACTGATTAATTGATTGTTTACACTTTCTTTGATCAAGAGTGTTTGCAAGAGTGTTTGTTAGTCCTAGGTCAGAGATGGCTGTCAGAGGGCAGGATCTTTTGGATCTGGAATTAGATTTGAAAGAGATGAAGATGACTGCTGGGTGCTTAAATGTGAGAAGTCTGGAAACACATATATCAATGGGAAAGCCACAGCACAAGTTTCTCAACAAATTACTTCAAAGTGACACTTTGTCACTAATATTTACTTTATGACCAATGACCTTTGCATTTTCCCGATATTGTCAGAGCAATTATGTTTTACATGCAAATTATTTTGTGGGTCATTATGGACATATCCTGATATTTTATCTCATATAGTCAACAACACATTGTGTATCTTAGAAACCCCAGGACACAGAGTTTTCTGCTAACAGTATCCAAATTGACACAATAGAACAATGAAAAGAGATAGAGGCTTACGATCATAAAAGAAGAAAGACAAATATCATTACTAAGGAATGACAAGATTTTTCTACAGAGAAAACCCATAAGCCCCTAGAGATAGATTTTTAAAACTAATGATATTTAAAGAAATTTGCTGAGTTCAAAATAAATAAATAAAATCACGAACTGACACATTTTTATGTAAAGCCACAATTAGGAATGCATATTTTTTAAATTTATAGCAATAGCAACAAAATCTGTGGTACTTTAACAGAAATGTGCATGGTCTCTATGTTAAACAATTAAGAAAGTGTTTGAAATATATTTGAAAAAATAAAAAAGAATATATAGATCGCCCTGCGGAAAGCCAGGTCCTGTAACTGATTCTCCTGACTCCAAGACTTGAGCTTCAAAGGTTTGTCCCAGACACATTCCAGAGAATTTTGTACCAGAACTCAGATGCACAGTCCAGCTGACTACTGATAAATGCCTGAACACTGTTTCGGAAGAGGCCCTTCCCCCATCAGCTACTCTTTCTCTCATCAATTAGAAGAGTTGGATATGGGGGGAGGCAGGAATCCAGGGCCGTGCTTGGTTTCTACTGACCCTTCTTGCTACATGGGACTCGCAGTGTACCCCCTGGCCCCACCCAGCCTGTCCCCTTCTCATACAGCTTTAAAACCTTACTACTTTTATTTAAAGAGGAACCGGATTGGAGCAAGTGGCTTCCCCTGCCCTGAACACCTTGCATTTCCTGTGGGGGACACAGGAGGCATAGGGGGTAGGGGGTGGTGCATGAACACCATCTCCCAGGGCTTGGGGACGTCTTCCTGGCAACATGGCAACAGGGCTGTTGCACATGTTTGTTTGGAAACCAAGCCGAATGCCTGCCAGGCAGCCAGAGGTCTGGGTGATGGCTGACTCCCCTGCTCAGTTCAGGGGCGCCTGTCCTAGGCCAGCCTGCCATCCCTGGAGCAGGGGGCTACCTCCCAGGGTTCATTCCTGGGTCAGGGTGCCCAGGCGTGTGGCAGGAGGCTCACCTTGGAGAGTCCTTGTCCCAAGCACTGAGGCCCCTGAGGGCTGGAGGGTAGCTGAACAGCTGTGCATTGTAGGAGACAGGGCTGCTATGGATCCCAATGGCCAGGAATCAGCTTGGGAATCTCTGTATGCTGGGGGCACTAGGGGTCTCAGCTTCCCTGGACTTCTCAGACAGCCCTCCTCTTCCCAAAGCTATTGATGGAGCTTCTCTGGGATTGTTTGCCAAACCCCACATTAGACTCCAAGGGTCCAAGACCATTTCCATCTGAACACATGTTTTCCTTTTCTGTAGGAACTTGTGTTTTTGTTTTTGTTTTTTCCAACTAGCACCACACCATGCTTCTGAAGGCCACATTTTGCTTTTCCCCATCACTACACTGAAATAGTAGTTGTACAGTTCCCAATCTTGCCTTGGCTTGCTTGGATAAAACTTTGTATGTATTTTGTAAGACATAGATTCTATATTGTAATGATGCCCTATGCAAAAAGAAAAAAAATTAACAAAACTGTAAATTTTATTGTTTTAATGCATATGCATGTTTAGTGAAGTTTACATTTTGAAATAAAATTTATAATTCATTATTTTAAAAATTAAATAAAAAAATATATTATGAAATTCATGGATATGAAAAATGGTAAAATGGAAAAAATAGAAATAATAAAAGATAAAGGCATGCATTTATCAGAAGAAATATAGACAAAATTTTTTAATAAAATCAACCTCAACCATCTCAGTACTAAGAAAAAGGCAATGAAAACCACTTTTACACTCCTTAAATTAGCATATACTTAGAACAAAAATCAGAAAATACTAAAAATTAGTGAGGATATAGAGAAATAGCAATACTTATGCATTGCTAATGGGATATTAAATGTGCATCCACTGGTTTCAAGATCAATTTAAAATATTTAGCAAAGTTACAGATATGCATATCTTACAAACCAGAAATTTCACTCCTCAATATTATCCTTTGAGGCACACTGCACAAGTGAACAGCTATCTTTAAATAAGAATATTAAACACCATTTATTTTGGCATTATTATCTTCAAATGTTTGTTTTTACAGTTGAATCAGAATCATTTTGGCAAGATTTCAAATACAATAAATCATTAAAATGTGTTTGGATTTGCCATTAATTTATAAATTCATTTAAGAAGTTGTAGCTTTTAAATAGTTGTGCTGGATTCCCTCATGGTACAGTGGATAAGAATCTTCCCGTTAATGCAGGGGAAACGGGTTCAATCTCTAGTCCAAGAGGATTCAACATGGCTTGGAACAGCTGAGCCCGTGTGCCACAACTACTGAGTCCTTGCCCTAGAACACTTGAGCTGCAACTATTGAGCCCAAGTGCCACAAACTACTGAAGTCCAAATGCCCTAGAGCCTGTGCACCACAGGAGAAGCCATCACAGTGTGGAACACTTGCACCACAACAAAGAGTAGCGCCTGATCATGGCAACTAGATAAAGCCCGTGTGCAGCAATGAAGACCCAGTACAACCAATAAATAAATGAATAAATAAATTATTTTTAAAAGATTTGCTTTGTGTGTCTATATATATGGGAAAACAAAAGCAAGTAAAATTTCACAAACTAGGATACATATTTAGTTAATATTTAAATGACATTATTTGCTTAGTCATTCATTCATTTATTTGGCAATTATGTATGCCTACTATGTACCATGAAACTAGAGATCTCTTCAAGAAAATTAGAGATACCAAGGGAATATTTCATGCAAAGATGGGCTCGATAAAGGACAGAAATGGTATGGACCTAACAGAAGCAGAAGATATTAAGAAGAGGTGGAAAGAATACACAGAACTGTAGAAAAAAGAGCTTCATGACCCAGAGAATCATGATGGTGTGATCACTCACCTAGAGCCAGACATCCTGGAGTGTGAAGTCAAGTGGGCCTTAGAAAGCATCACTACGAACAAAGCTAGTGGAGGGGATGGAATTCCAGTTGAACTATTTCAAATCCTGAAAGATGATACTGTGAAAGTGCTGTACTCAATATGCCAGCAAATTTGGAAAACTCAGCAGAGGCCACAGGACTGGAACAGGTGAGTTTTCATTCCAATTCCAAAGAAAGGCAATGCCAAAGAATGCTCAAACTACCACACAATTGCACTCGTCTCACACGCTAGTAAAGTATTGCTCAAAGTTCTCCAAGCCAGGCTTCAGCAATACACGAACCATAAATTTCCAGATGTTCAAGCTGGTTTTAGAAAAGGCAGAGGAACCAGAGACCAAATTGCCAACATCTGCTGGATCATCAAAGAAGCAAGAAAGTTCTAGAAAAACATCTATTTCTGCTTTATTGACTATGCCAAAGCCTTTGACTGTGTGGATCACAATAAACTGTGGAAAATTCTGAAAGAGATGGGAATACCAGACGACCTGATCTACCTCTTGAGAAACCTTTATGCAGGTCAGGAAGCAACAGTTAGAACTGGACATGGAACAACAGACTGGTTCCAAATAGGGAAAGGAGTACGTCAAGGCTGTATATTGTCACCCTGCTTATTTAACTTATACAGAGTACATCATGAGAAACTCTGGGCTGGAAGAAGCACAAGCTGGAATCAAGATTGCCGGGAGAAATATCAATAACCTCAGGTATGCAGATGACACCACCCTTATGGCAGAAAGTGAAGAGGAACTCAAAAGCCTCTTGATGAAAGTGAAAGTGGAGAGTGAAAAAGTTGGCTTAAAGCTCAACATTCAGAAAATTAAGATCATGGCATCTGATCCATGGGAAATAGAAGGGGAAACAGTGGAAACAGAGACAAACTTAATTTTGGGGGCTCCAAAATCACTGCAGATGGTGAATGCAGCCATGAAATTAAAAGACGCTTATTCCTTGGAAGGAAAGTTA
The DNA here is from genome assembly GCF_003369695.1 of Bos indicus x Bos taurus. Classification (NCBI taxonomy): domain Eukaryota; kingdom Metazoa; phylum Chordata; class Mammalia; order Artiodactyla; family Bovidae; genus Bos; species Bos indicus x Bos taurus. The sequence continues at coordinate 36,374,939 of NC_040090.1, forward strand.
TGACCAACCTAGACAGCATATTCAAAAGCAGAGACATTATTTTGCCAACAAAGGTTCGTCTAGTCAAGGCTATGGTTTTTCCTGTGGTCATGTATGGATGTGAGAGTTGGACTGTGAAGAAAGCTGAGTGCTGAAAAATTGGTGCTTTTGAACTGTAGTGTTGGAGAAGACTCTTGAGAGTCCCTTGGACTGCAAGGTGATCCAACCAGTCCATTCTAAAGGAGATCAGTCCTGAGTGTTTATTGGAAGGACTGATGCTGAATCTAAAACTCCAATACTTTGGCCACCGATATGAAGAGTTGACTCATTGGAAAAGACCCTGATGTTGGGAGGAACTGGGGGCAGGAGAAGAAGGGGATGACAGAGGATGAGATGGCTGGATGGAATCACTGACTCGATGGATGTGAGTTTGAGTGAACTCCAGGAGTTGGTGATGGACAGGGAGGCCTGGTGTGCTGCAATTCATGGGGTTGCAAAGAGTTGGACATGACTGAGCAACTGAACTGAACTGAACTGAACTGAACATCGTGAGAAATGCTGGGCTGGATGAAGCACAAGCTGGGATCAAAATTGCCGGGAGAAATATCGATAACCTCAGATATGCAGATGACACCACCCTTATGGCAGAAAGTGAAGAAGAACTAAAGGGCCTGTTGAAGAAAGTGAAAGAAGAGAGTGAAAAATTTGCCTTAAAGCTCAACATTTAGAAAACTAAGGTAATGACATCTGGTCCCATCACTTCATGACAAATAGATGGAGAATAAATGGAAACAGTGACAGATTTTATTTTGGGGGGCTCCAAAATCACTACAGCCATGAAATTAAAAGACACTTGCTCCTTGGAAGAAAAGCTATGACCAACCGAGACAACATATTAAAAAGCAAAGACATTACTTTGCCAACAAAGGTCCATCTAGTCAAAGCTATGGTTTTACCAGTAGTCATGTATGGATGTGAGAGTTGGACTGTAAAGAAAGCTGAGCGCTGAAGAACTGATGTTTTTGTACTGTGGTGTTGGAGAAGACTCTTGAGAGTCCCTTGGACTGCAATGAATCCAACCAGTCCATCCTAAAGGAGATCAGTCCTGAATATTCATTGGAAGGACTGATGTTAAAGGTGAATCTCCAATCCTTTGGCCTTCTGATGTGAAGAACTGACTCATTGGAAAAGACCCTGATGCTTTGAAAGATTGAAGGTGGGAGGAGAAGGGGTCAACAGAGGATGAGATGATTGGATGACATCACCTACTCAATGGGCATGAGTTTGAGTAAACTCTGGGAGTTGGTGATGGACAGGGAGACTTGGCATGCTGCATTCCATGGGGTCACAGAGAGTCGGACATGACTGAGCAGCTGAACTCATTGATGTGCCATGTGCTGGGCTGTGCTTATCTCAGTCGTGTCTAACTCTTTGCAACTCTATGGACTGTAGCTCACCAGGATCCTCTGTCCATGGAGATTCTCCAGGCCAGAATACTGTAGTGCATTGCCCTGCCCTCCTCAAGGGGATCTTCCCAACCCAGGGATTGAACCCAGGGCTCCAGCATTGCAGACAGATTCTTTACCATCTGTGCCATCAGGGAAACCCAAGAATACTGGAGTGGGTAGCCTGTCCCTTCTCCAGGGGATCTTCCCAACCCAGGAATTGAGCCGGGATCTCCTACTTTCAGGCAGATTCTTTACCAGCTGAGCTACCAGGGAAACCTACTATGTGACATATATGATGTTAATGAGAGGGACACACTATTTGCAGAAAAGTTTTGACTAAAATGAGAATCCTCTGGTTGATAATAGAAGGTGCTTGATGGAATTGGGGGCATACTATGAAAAAAGGTTTCTTTAGTAAATGTGTTCAGCTATTTGACAGGCCCGAGGATAAAATAATGACAGGCCCAGGACTAGGAAGAAATGGTTATATTTGATTGCTACCTGTCATTCAGGACCACCATGGGACATAGAGAAAAACAAATGACCGAGCTCAAGATTTCTGCATGTTATTAGAGTTACAGCTTTCTGTCGGGGAAGCTGTGTGGATCTGTCTATGAACAGGTGCATCTATGTTGGCCCTTATGGTGATGCAGTGGTAAAGAATCTGCCTGCCAATGCAGGTGATACAAGAGATGTGGGTTAGATCCCTGGGTCAGGATGATTTCTTAAAGTAGGAAATGGCAACCCACTCCAATATTCTTGCTTGGAAAATTCCATGGACAGAGGAACCTAGTGAACAACAGTCCATGGGATCACACAAAGTTGGACATGACTGAGAAACTAAGCACATAAGTACATTGATGTACTCTTTCTATTGATGTACTGACTGACCCAACACATTAATTTTGTCACTCACATTCCTCTGTCATTGTTTCACTCTTACTGACACCTGACTGTGAACAAAGTCTTCCTACAGAGCCTGTCTGCAGGCAGAACTTGAACTATATCTGGTTTTAAAATCTGGCTTCCTGAGCCCTATTTCTGATACATCTTTGAAAGATTTTTATGATGGTTTTGTTCTGTTTTGTGCATTTTGCAATGGACTTGGAGAGATACTTTTGAAGACTTTAATAATTTGCTTTTTTTGGAACCATGAGAAAGGAAATATGGTCACATCTGGACTCAGAGATTGAGAGGATACTGAGACAGAAGAGACTGTGGTGCTGAGTGAAGGAAGTGGTATCGAAGAAAATTCCCTGGAGACTGTTTGGATCAAAACTATTAACCTGCGAAAAAAGTTAGAGTGAAGTCAGAAAGCACTGAGGGACAGACAGAACTTGAGACTACTAACACCATTTTACCAGGGTCTCAACAACAGGGTTTGTGACTATTTCATGAGCTTGAATACTTCAGCCAGAAAGCAAAGTCTCCCTGGTTCTCAAATGCTCACACGTGTGGGAATGGGGTCTTTGGGATGTCCAAACTGCAAAGCCCTAATATAGTTCCAGATTCAGATTTAACTTCACCCTCCATCTACAAGATCCCCTGGAGAAGGAAATAAGGACCCACTCTGGAGAAGGCAATAGCACCCCACTCCAGTACTTTTGCCTAGAAAATCCCGTGGACGGAGGAGCCTGGTAGGCTGCAGTCCATGGGGTCACTAGAGTTGGACACGACTGAGTGACTTCACTTTCACTTTTCACTTTCATGCATTGGAGAAGGAAATGGCAACCCACTCCAGTGTTCTTGCCTGGAGAATCCCAGGGACGGGAAGCCTGGTGGGCTGCCGTCTATGGGGTCGCACAGAGTTGGACACGACTAAAGCGACGCAGCAGCAGAAGCAGCCAGTACTCTTGCCTGGGAAAGATCCCATGGACGGAGGAGCCTGGCAGACTATACTCCATGGGGTCGCAAGAGTCAGACACAACTGAGTGACTTCACTTTCACTTTCCCCTCTCTCAAGCTCCTCTAGGACTGCTAAAAACAGGGTTATTCCCAACATCCCTAAGGTCTATCAGCATTATCTTTTGGGAGCTCAGGGCAACCTTCAGCATCAATCCTACAATTAACACAAGTAGTGTGCATGTTTAGGGGATGAAGGAGTAACAAAGAGCTAATTTTGGACACCCTGGGGTCCTTTACTTAAGTTATTTAATGAGACACACCACGGATTCTGGGTGCCTGAAAGAGAGGAGTGGAGAGATGCTGGGCCATGAGTGTGCTCTTCAAGAGGCAAATGAATGTTTGCTAAGACATGCCTGCATACATGTGTATGTACTCACAGACATTTGAAGACGGTGTGTGTACTAGCTTTCCACTCTCTTATTGCCTCACATTCAGATAAGTGATTCTAGGTGAGTGTGGACTTTATATTCACATTCTGGTGGCCTTGTTTCAGAGATTCTGATGATCAAAATCTTACTGCTTGCTTTATTCTAATTCAGCATTACAGTTTCCATGATTCCTAAGCCTGCAATATGTGTATTATTTAGCTGGATAAGAATTCTGCTGTAAGTTTTCAAGTTCTCTTATTTTATAAAAAGTTTTTTTGTTGACCAGTTTATTTGGTCTTTGGTTTGTTGAAAAAGGAATGTGATACTTCATCAATTTTTCTCTGTATTTCTATCTATGTCTGTTTCATATACTTTGAGTTATAGTCTTTAGGTGAAAATACATTCAAAAGGTATGCAATGTATTCTTATAAATTTAATGACATGTCTTGATAATTATGAATCCGTCTGTCCTTAATAAAATAGTTACTATAAAATATATTCTCTCAGATATAAATTTTATGCCACATTATTACTATTCTACTACCATAGCATATAATTCTTTTCTATTCTAATAAAAATCAGAATTATTTTTGTGTATCTTAATATTCCAACTTTTATTTCTACTTTGCAAATCTTGATTCTTTTTAAAATCCAGGCAAGGTTGTTTCTGAATTGCTCTTTTCAGGTGCTTCACCAGGGGGCCAGCATGACTGACTGCAATGCCTCCCAGGGCCACCCATCTTTCTTCCTTCTCCAAGGCATTCCTGGGATGGAGGACAAACACAAGTGGATCTCTATTCCTTTCTCTTCCATGTACTTTGTCACCATCCTGGGGAACTGCACCATCCTCTTCACCATCTCCACAGAGCACTCCCTGCATAAGCCCATGTTCCTGCTGCTTGGCATGCTGGCCCTCACGGACCTGGGCATGTCCACAACCACCATCCCCAAGGTGTTGTGCATCTTCTGGTTTGACCAGAGTGACATCAGCTTCGAGGGCTGCCTGGTCCAGCTGTTCTTCCTCCACTCCATCTCTGCCTTGCAGTCTGCCATCCTCATGTCCATGGCCTTTGACCGCTATGTGGCCATTTGTGAGCCCCTGCGCTATGCCACCATCCTTTCCAACAGCCGCATTGGGCTCATCGGCCTCGTGAGTTTAGTGCGAGCTGTCCTGCTCATTCTCCCCATGCCCATCCTCCTCCAGAAGATGCCCTTTCATGCCAGGCATGTCATCCCCACCACGTACTGTGAGCACATGGCTGTGGTGAAGATGGTGTGTGTGGACACCACGGTCAACAGGGTATATGGTCTGGTGGTGGCCTTGTTGGTTGCTGGCGTAGACATCTCAGCTATTGCCTCATCTTATGTGCTGATCATCCGGGCTGTAATGCGGCTCTCTTCTAAGGAAGCCCATCAAAAAGCAGTAAATACCTGCACCACACACATCTGTGTCATGCTTATCTCTTATACTCCCTCACTGTTTTCTTTTCTCACTCATCGCTTTGGCCAGGGAATCCCACCTCATGTGCACACCATTCTTGGCAGCCTCTACTTCCTTGTACCTCCAATGCTCAACCCTATTATTTATGCAGTGAAAACCAAAGAGTTTCGGGACAAATTGACAAAATATGGGTTCTGGAGGAAGAAGCTTATAAACATTATCCATGATCAGAAACCTCTCTGATTATTAGTGCTGGTGGGGATGAGAAAAAAAAATAATAAGTAGATGCTGTTCCTGGAGGAATTGGCTCATGGGAAAAATATGTCATACTTCAGATTAGCATCCAAAATCCTTGGACAGATGGGCTAAGACACATGAGACCCCCTGTTCACAGTAATTTCAAAGCAAGGCAGTTATCCTCCGTTAAATAAAAATAATGACATATTCTTCCATAACAGACATACATGTTGGGCAAATTATATGTGGTCGTACATGTAAGAACAAGCACTTGGAACAGTAACATACTGTACACATAAAATAGGGTGGTATGTTTCCATAAGAACATAAGAGCAAACAATAACTTGCTCACCACTTTGTCACATCAAGGCTAAGGTGTAATATACCTGTGTGTTTAAGGAGCAATAGAAAGTGGTGAAAGCTTGAGGTGAGTGAGAAGGAACAGGGAAAGTTCTAAATTGCATTTAGGGTCATTATTTTATTATCCCTGCTGCAGAAGGCTTACATTTGGGCATCAAGAATTGTTGCTTCCTTGAAGAACTAGGCAATTTGGGCAGTGAATATCATCTCCAATTAACAGAGAAATTTGAACAGATAGTGAAAAATGGGAAAATTCTAATTTTAAAAGGTTCATATGTATTTTAATTAATTTTATATTTTAATTCCTCAAGTCAACTCTCCTACCCTTTTCAACTAATTCCAGTGTCTGTCAGAATCTCTTAAAAAGAAAGAATTCTGAGAAATTCTGTTGATGGTTACAGTTATAAAAGTTGGTTTTATACTGAACATCTTTGGCTAAAGACATCTACAAGGCAATTTCTCTTGGAATATGGGAGGAAGTCATGAACAAGAACTTGAAGCGGCTTCTGGAGCTCTGATCCTCTGCTCGGATATGGGAATTCATTCAGTTTAGAAGTTATTGTTTAAGACTTCTAGACAATGATTATGGATATTCTGCAAATAATTAAAGATGCATGAAGGATGAAACCAAAATGATTCTAGGATTTGTCATCATATTGTAGAACCAATCTATGAAGGCAGAATTTGGTGAAAAAGAATACCCACCATAGGGTCAAGATGGCCACTGTTTAAAGGAGAGTCATGATACTTAAACTACAGGGGAATGAAAAACTTCTCCCGTGTAGTACCAGCTACAATAAATAATAATAAAGGCTTCCAATATACTGAATAATTCAATAACAAGGTCTGAGAAAGGAGGCATATTTCAAAGCTTGAAATAATGGGTGCAACCATAAGGAGAAAAAATAAAATTATGGATTTTATAGGAAGTGTGTCTTCTATAAATGGAGAAAACTTGCAGAAGCAATAATGGTTGAGTGCTGCCTATCTCTAACGCATACCAAGAGTAGGTATTTACCCCACCCGCAAACATATAGATGAAAAAAGACCCACAAATTACTCAGCATGATGTTTTATGATTGATCATAATATTTATATTATGTGTTGGAAATGACTAATGTGAACTTTTGAATCTAGGTTATAGAAGGAAATACAGACTTGTTCTCGCCTCTCTGCCTGAGCTTTGCCTTCCTTCCCTTATCCTTTTCATCTCTTCCTCCTCCATCTCTTTTTCCTTCTTCTCTCTCTCACTTATGTGTAAGCATTCCAGCTTCCTTGAAGCTGCCATGATATCATGTACAGATGGAGAGAAATTAATGAGGCTTCCTAGGTCTTCAAGCCCTTACCTATTTATATTCATTCAGCCCAGACACCAGACTTTGGAGTAAGTCAGTATTTAGATGATTTAAGCATTCTGTCTGATACCAAATTGAACTAGCCTTCAAATGCCTCAGCCAGTACCTACAGGAGCAGAAACAAAGTGTCCATCTGAGCACTGACTAAAAAGTCAGATTTGTAAGCAAAATAAAATTGCTGGTTTCTGCTACTAGTTTTCACTAAAATTTATTTATTTATCTGGTTGCACTGGTACTTCATTACTACATGCAGGCTTTCTCTAGTTGAGGTGAGTAGGGAATACTCTTCATTGCAGTGCATGGGTCTCTCATTGCAGTGGTTTCTCTTGTTGCAGAGAATAAGCCTTATTGTACATGGCCTTCAGTCGTTGTGGCACATGGGCATAGTTGCTCCATGGCATGTGGAATCTTCCTGGACCAGAGATCAAAACCATGTCCCCTGTGCTGGCAGGTGGACTCCCATCCACTGTACCACCGTGGAAGTCCTCAACAACTAGTTTTGAAGTGGTTTGTTATCAACAAAAAATAACAGATACCATGATTTACATTAAAATTTTTCCTTATGGTTAATTTAGCCTAATATGACTAAGAAAATGTTTCTCTACCCAGTGTTTATAGTTATCTAGAATTGGCCAAACTGTAAGTCCTGAGAGAGTAATTCCCACAAGATCACTCTCACTTCAGATGTCATCAGCTAGTTCAGGTTCCCCCAGATGATTAAAAATTGGGGGGTCACAATGATTACCCTCATGTTCAATACTCTTCTAGAGAAATCATGAAAACTTAGAAAAATATACTTATGATTAAAATTTTATTATAACAAGAAGATGTAGAGTAAAACAATAGAAGTAGAAGATATACAGAACAGAGTCCAGGAAGAGTCCATATGGGGAGTTTTAGTCATCTTTTCCCTGTGAAATCATTGTTGTTCAGTTGCTAAGTCATGTCCAACTCTTTGCAACCCCATAGACTGCAGCAGACCAGGCTTCCATGTCCTCCACTATGTCCTGGAGTTTGCTCAAACGCTTGTCCCTTGAGCCGCAGTATTGGAACTTCGGCTTCAGCATCAATCCTTCCAATGAATATTCAAGGTTGATTTCCTTTAGGATTGACTGGTTTAATCTCCTCACAGTCCAAGGAACTCTTAAAAGTACTACTTCCTCTTGGTCACCATTTGTGACAATACACAAGGTACTGCCAACCAGGGATACCCACATGAGCCTTTGAGCATAAAGAGTTATAAATATATTAAATACAAATATATTAAACTTTCCTCAACCATCTGAGTAATAAAGTAATTTAGTTAGAACCACTTTCACACTTCTCAGATTAGTAAAATTAAAACAAAATAATCACATAATCAAAGGGACTAGATCTGATAGAGTGCCTGATGAACTATGGACGGAGGTTTGTGACATTGGACAGGAGACAGGCAGCAAGACCATCCCCAAGAAAAAGAAATGCAAAAAAGCAAAACGGATGCCTGAGGAGGCCTTACAAATAGCTGTGAAAAGAAGAGAAGTGAAAAGCAAAGGAGAAAAGGAAAGATATAAACATCTGAATGCAGAGTTCCAAAGAATAGCGAGGAGATATAAGAAAGCCTTCCTCAGCTATCAATGCAAAGAAATGAGGAAAACAATAGAATGGGAAGGACTAGAGATCTCTTCAAAAAATTAGAGATCCCAAGGGAACATTTCATGCAAAGATGGGCTCAGTAAAGGACATAAATGTTAGGGACTTAATAGAAACAGAAGATATTAAGAAGAGGTGGCAAGAATACACAGAAGAACTGTACAAAAAAGATTTTCACAATCCAAATAATCATGATGGTGTGATCACTCACCTAGAGCCAGACATCCTAGAATGTGAAGTCAAGTGGGCCTTAGAAAGCATCACTACGAACAAAGCTAGTGGAGGTGATGGAACACCAGTTGAACTATTTCAAATCCTGAAAGATGATGCTGTGAAAGTGCTGCACTCAATATACCAGCAAATGTGGAAAACTCAGGAGTGGCCACAGGACTGGAAAAGGTCTGTTTTCATCCCAGTCCCAAAGAAAGGCAATGCCAAAGAATGTCAAACTACCGCACAATTGCACTCATCTCACAGGCTAGTAAAGTAATGCTCAAATTTCTCCAAGACAGGCTTCAGCAATACATAAACCTTAAACTTCCAGATGTTCAAGCTGGTTTTAGAAAAGGCAGAGGAACCAGAGATCAAATTGCTGGATCATGGAAAAAGCAAGAGAGTTCCAGAAAAACATCTATTTCTCATTTATTGACTATGCCGAAGCCTTTGACTGTGTGGATCACAATAAACTGTGGAAAATTCTGAAAGAGATGGAAATACCAGATGACCTGACCTGCCTCTTGAGAAATCTGTATGCAGGTCAGGAAGCAACAGTTAGAAATGGACATGGAACAATAGACTGGTTCCAGATAGGAAAAGGGGTACGTCAAGGCTGTATATTGTCACCCTGCTTATTTAACTTATATGCAGAGTACATTATGAGAAATGCTGGGCTGGAGGAAGCACAAGCTGGAATCAAGATTGCCAAGAGAAATATCAATAACCTCAGACATGCAGATGACACCACCCTTATGGCAGAAAGTCAAGAAGAACTAAAGAGACTCTTGATGAAAGTGAAACAGGAAAGTTAAAAAGTTGGCTTAAAGCTCAAAATTCAGAAAACTACGATCATGGCATCTGATCCAATCACTTCATGGGAAATAGATGGGGAAACAGTGGAAACAGTGGCTGACTTTATTTTTGGGGGCTCCAAAATCTCTGCAGATGGTGATTGCAGCCATGAAATTAAAAGACCCTTACTCCTTGGAAGGAAAGTTATGACCAACCTAGACAGCGTATTAAAAAACAGAGACATTACTTTGCCAACAAGGTCTGTCTAGTCAAGGCTAAGATCTTCCTGGTGGCTCATACAGTAAAATGTCTGCCTCCAATGTGGGACACCCAGGTTTGATTCCTGGGTCGGGAAGATCCCCTGGAGAAGGAAATGGCAATCCAATCCAGCACTCTTGCCTGGAAAAACCCCATGGACGGAGGAGCCTGATAGGCTACGGTCTATGGGCTTGCAAATAGTCAGACATGACTGAGCGATTTCACTTCACTTCACTTCAGTCAAGGCTATGGTTTTTCCAATGGTTATGTATGCACGTGAGAGTTGAACTATAAAGAAAGCTGAGCACAGAAGAATTGATGCTTTTGAACTATGGTGTTGGAGAAGACTCTTGAGAGTCCCTTGGACTGCAAGGAGATCCAACTAGTCCATCCTAAAGGAGATCAGTCCTGGATGTTCATTGGAAGGACTGATGTTGAAGCTGAAACTCCAACATTTTGGCCACTTGATGCAAAGAGCTGACTCATTGGAAAAGACCCTGATGCTGGGAATGATTAAGGGCAGGAGGAGAAGGGGACGACAGAGGATGAGATGGCTGGATGGCATCACTGACTCGATGGACGTGAGTTTGGGTGGATTCCAGGAGTTGGTGATGGACAGGGAGGCCTAGTGTGCTCTGATTCATGGGGTCACATAGAGTTGGACACGGCTGAGCAGAACTGAACTGAACTGAACTGAATCAAATAATACTGACAATTAGTGTCAATGTTGAGAAGTAGAAACACTATCATCTCTATATCCTCACTGTTAATATAGAGAAATAGGAATCACAGCTTATGGGATGCTAAATATGGATCAACTACTTTCAAAATCAATTTATTAATCTTTAGAAAAGTTAGAGATATTCTACACCCAGGGAATTTCACTCCAAATATAAGCACTTGAGGCACACTTCACAAGTAAGCAAGATAGCCTCATATTAGAATATTAATAACAGTATTATATTTACAAATAATTATAAACCACCTATGCTCATCAAAGAAAAATGAATTAATTAAATACAATTTTTTCATTCAAACAAAGGAATGAATTAAATGTGGTGTCTTAACTAAATATAATATCTTAACATGCTGCTGCTGCTGCTAAGTCACTTCAGTTGTGTCCGACCCTGTGCGACCCCAGAGACGGCAGCCCACCAAGGTCCCCTGTCCCTGGGATTCTCCAGGCAAGAACACTGGAGTGGGTTGCCATTTCCTTCTCCAATGCAGGAAAGTGAAAAGTGAAAGACAAGTCACTCAGTCATGTCCAACTCCTAGAGACCCCATGGATTGCAGTCTATCAGGCTCCTCCATCCATGGGATTTTCCAGGCAAGAGTACTGGAATGGGGTGCCATTGCCTTCTCCAAAATAAAACATAGGAGGAGCATATAGATGCATATAGTAGTAATAAAAGATTTATCAGTTCAGTTCAGTCACTCAGTCGTGTCCAACTCTTTGCGACCCCATGAATTGCAGCATGCCTGGCCTCCCTGTCCATCACCAACTCCCAGAGTGCACCCAAACTCATGTCCATCGAGTCAGTGATGCCATCCAGCCATCTCATCCTCTGTCGTCCCCTTCTCTTGCTGCCCCCAATCCCTCCGTGCATCAGAGTCTTTTCCAATGAGTCAACTCTTCACATGAGGTGACCAAAGTATTGGAGTTTCAGCTTTAGCATCAGTCCTTCCAAAGAACACCCAGGACTGATCTCCTTTAGGATGGACTGCCTGGATCTCCTTGCAGTGAAAGGGACTCTCAAGAGTCTTCTCCAACACCACAGTTCAAAAGCATCAATTCTTCTGCACTCAGCTTTCTTCACAACCAACTTTCACATCCATACATGACCACCAGAAAAACCGTAGCCTTGATTAGATGGACCTTTGTTGGTAAAGTAATGTCTCTGCTTTTGAATATGCTGTCTAGGTTGGTCATAACTTTTCTTCCAATGAGTATGCGTCTTTTAACTTCATGGCTGCAATCACCATCTGCAGTGATTTTGGAGCCCCAAAAAATAAAGTCTGACACTGTTTCCACTGTTTCCCCATCTATTTCCCATGAAGTGATGAGACCAGATGCCATGATCTTAGTTTTCTGAATGTTGGGCTTGAAGCCAACATTTTCACTCTCCTCTTTCACTTTCATCAAGAGGCTTTTGAGTTCCTCTTCACTTTCTGCCATAAGGATGGTGTCATCTGCATATCTGAGGTTATTGATATTTCTCTTGGCAATCTTGATTCCAGCTGTGCTTCTTCTAGCTCAGAGTTTCTCATGATGTACTCTGCATATAAGTTAAAGACACAAGGTGACAATATACAGCCTTGACATACTCCTTTTCCTATTTGGAACCAGTCTGTTCCATGTCTGTGGGGAGCCGGCGTGAGGACCTCCACCCGTGGCAAAGGTCATGAGGAAGGAGGCTCGGCATATGCAAAGGCGGATCGAGCCTCAGGAGTCCCCCTGGAAATTCTCATCCATCTACCCCCAAATCCAGAGCCTGCCTACTTTACTACTTTGTGTTCTCACCTACACCTCTGACTTTACGGGGGGTTGTCCCCCACCACCTCTTTTGGAGAAGGAGTTAACTTAGAGCTCCAGTTAATAATAATTCCTGGGCATGATAGGAGTGTTTCAACCTACAAACTCCTCTGAAGGTTCTCTAGCCTGCCTGACAGGCTTGTCCGGCCACATGTGATTGCTCACAGCCTCCCAACCGTGAGAGGCACGAGATGCTTTAAACCTTCTAAAAACAGGTTCTTTAGAGAAGTTAGAAAACTATTAGTATAGTAGAGTGGGCTGATTAGAAATTGTATTGATGAAGGGTTTTTCATTTGTTGAGCCAATGTTCACTGCTAAGTCTCCACATCCCATGCCCTTATACACATTAAAGAATATATAGAAGAAATAAGTATTAACCTTTGATATTAATCACGTTAGACCTTAGGCTAAGTAAATTCTTTCCTTGATTAAAACCCACTACACCCTAACCCTATAGGAATGTAACTTTATTTGGGTGGCATCTGTTTTAAGAATAATCACCTCTGGAGAAATAAGTATTGACTGACCGCTGTCACAAGGAAAGAGTCATAAATTGTCAGCAGGCCCTCCTGGCCAGAAGATGATATAACACCCCTAAGACCTCTGTATATATTTGTATGAAGCACCTGACTTTAATAAAAGTCAGGACTGCTGACCCCGTGTGACTTTTGTATAACATCTCAGTGTATAAAAACAGATCCTGGACAAATAAAAAATGGGATCAGTTCCTCAAAAGACTGGTCTCCCCATGTCCTTCTCTCTCTCAAACTCTGGCTGAGTTTCCATCTGGAGCACGGAGACCGCCAAGCTTACTAATTTTGCCTGGGCTTCTAAGATCTGACTGGGGAGGCCTCAGTGTCTCCTCTGCTTTGGGAGAATGGAAGGACGCCTGTGGCCTATATAAGCGGTGCAAGCTTCTTGTCTTGAAGTTTTATTGGTTTCCTGCATAAACCAAGCTACTCAGCCTCTTTTCTCCACTGAATTTTCCTACTGAAATATCCTCATTCTATTACTCTTTGTATCTCTAATTAATATTTAATTAAAGCTATTATTTCCTGATTGCCAAAGCCGTCTCCCCTTCGAACTCCCTGGATCAGCCAGGGCTGGACCTCGGCACATGTCCAGTTCTAACTGTTGCTTCCTGACTTGCATACAGATTTCTCAAGAGGGAGGTCAGGTGGTCTGATATTCCCATCTCTTTCAGAATTTTCCACAGTTTATTGTGATCCACACAGTCAAAGGCTTTGGCATAGTTAATAAAGCAGAAATAGATGTTTATCTGGAACTCTCTTGCTTTTTCCATGATCCAGTGGATGTTGGCAATTTGATCTCTGGTTCCTCTGTCTTTTCTAAAACCAGCTTGAACATCTGGAAGTTTAAGGTTCATGTATTGCTGAAGCGTGGCTTGGATAATTTTGAGCATTACTTTACTAGCCTGTGAGATGAGTGCAATTGTGTGGTAGTTTGAGCATTCTTTGGCATTGCCTTTCTTTGGGATTGGAATGAAAACTGACCTTTTCCAGTCCTGTGGCCACTCCTGAGTTTTTCAAATTTGCTGGCATATTGAGTGCAGCACTTTCACAGCATCATCTTTTAGGATTTGGAATAGCTCAACTGGAATTCCATCACCTCCACTAGCCTTGTTCATAGTGATATTTTCTAAGGCCCACTTGACTTCACATTCTAGGATGTCTGGCTCTAGGTGAGTGATCACACAATCATGATTATCTTGGTTGTGAAGATCTTTTTTGTACAGTTCTTCTGCTTATTCTTGCCACCTCTTCTTAATATCTTCTGCTTCTCTTAGGTCCATACCATTTTTGTCCTTTATTGAGCCCATCTTTGCATGAAATGTTCCCTTGATATCTCTAATTTTCTTAAGAGATCTTTAGTCATTCCCATTCTGTTGTTTTCCTCTATTTCTTTGCATTGGTCACTGAGGAAGGCTTTCTTATCTCTCCTTGCTATTCTTTGGAACTCTGCATTCAGATGCTTATATCTTTCCTTTTCTCCTTTGCTTTTCGCTTCTCTTTTTTCATAGCTATTTGTAAGGCCTCCCAAGACAGCCATTTTGCTTTTTTGCATAATAAATATTTCTCTAGACATACATGCAGAAACATAATTGTATCCCACAAATAAAATGTTATACCTGCATAAACATATGTGTATCTCACAAATAAAATCTCACAAATGATAAAAAATTAAAATTCAGAAAAATGGCATGGCATACACTATCTATATAAAGTTTAAAATATGCTTTAAAATATTATGAATTAACTAAGGATTCATACTTAAGTAGTGAAAATAAAATATATAAAATGTTATGGAAATGGTATGATATAATTCAACTCTGAAGAATAAAAGTAAAACAAATATTACATGAATAAACTGCACTGGAGGCTCTTAATATTTTTGTAGCACTTTGTTTCTTAATCTACATAATGAATATAAGAATGTATTCTATATTGTTCTTTATAAGCTTTGTGTGTCCAAAGTAGACTAAAATAAAAGAAACCTAGATTTGACATTGGTAGGCATGATAACATCATAAGTCATCTGAAAACATACATTTAATTATTAATTATGTTATCTAGAATCTAGCTTTTCTTCAGTGTTTTGAGATATTACCATAGTTGCATAATATACATTATACACTTGGACATCTATGTTGATGCCTTTTGTCCAGTTATTTATTTCTAAACCATAACCTCATTGTTCAAAGTAAAGAGGTTTTATAATGCACTTTAATTTCTAGTAGAATAAGCTCCCCTCTGTTGAATTATTATCTTCAGATATTTGTTTTTCCCATTTAATTTCAGAGTCATTTTGCCAAAATTTCAAGCAAAGTAGATAAAAACTTATGTGAATTTTGCCTTGAATGTACAAATTCATTTAAGGAGAAGTTATAGTCTTCAAACATAGGCATGCTTTTGGTGTTTATAGACACCAGACACAAACAAAAACATGTGAAATCTTATGAAATAGGATACATTTTAGTTCATATTAAAATGAGCTGATTCATCTGCTTGTTCATTCATTTGACATTTATATATGCCCACCATTTAGGCTTACCTGGTGGCTCAGTAGGTAAAGAAGTTGCCTGCAATGCAGGAAACTTGGGTTCAGTCCTTGGGTCAGGAAGGTCCCTGGAGACGGAAATGGCAACCCACTTCAATGTTCTTGTTTGGGGAATCCCATGGACAGAGGAGCCTGGCAGTCTTCAGTCCTTGAGATTGCAAGAGTAGGACATGACTTAGCAAAACTAAACTACCTACTATTTGCCGTATATGATGTTAGTGAGAGGCATACAGGATCTGGAGAGAAATCAGATGGGAATGATTGTCCAGAAAGCTAAGGTTAAAAGTTTTGATTAAAATGAGGATCCTCTGGTCAATAACAGAAGGTGCTTGATAGAATTGGGGACATATTATGCAAGAAAAGTTTCTTTAGTAGCTTTCATGTATTTGACAGAACCAAAGATAAAATAATGGGAAGGAGGACTAGGAAGAAATGATTGTTTTTTTCCTTGTTACCTGTCATTATAGCCCCTCAGGGCCAACTTGGAGTTGACTGAGCCCAGAATTTTTGCCTGTTATTAGAGCCACAGCAGCTGCCTGGCGCTTGAGCAGCAGCTGTGAAGCACTGGAGTGATTGTGAAGTGATACCCCACATCCAAGGACAAAGGAGAAGCCCCAGCAAATGGTAGGAGGGGCAAAATCACAGTTAGAATCAAACCCCATACCCACCAGAGACGCTCAGAGCGCTCAAACATACCTTGTACATGTCAGGACCCAGAAAACTCACAGAGACTGAGACAGAACTGTATGTGAGTGTCTCTTGAAGAGGTATAGGTCAGCAGTGGACTGCTGCAAGGGCAGGGGCTCTGGGTGCAGTAGACCTGGGTATAGCAAAAGCCTTCTTGGAGGAGGTTGCCATTAACTCCACCATAGAGCTGCTAGAACTTACACAGGACTGAGGAAACAGACTTTTCGAGGGTACAAACAGAACCTTATGTGCACCAGGACCCAGGGGAAAGGATCAATGACCCCACAAGAGACTGACCCAGACTTTCCCATGAGTGTCTAGGAATCTCTGGTGGAGGCTTGGGTTGGCAGTGGCCTGATGCAGGGTTGGGGGCACTGAGTGTAGTGGAGCTTGCATGGGACATTTTAAAGGAGGTTGCCATTGTCTTCATTACCCCCACTCTTTGCCCCCCTCAGGTCAAATAACAGGGAGGGAACACAGCCTCACCCTTCAACAAAAAATTGGCTTAAAGGTTTACTGAGCATGGCCCTGACCATCAGAACAAGACCCAGTTTTCCCCTCAGTCTCTCCCATCAGGAAGCTTACATAAGCCTCTTATTCTTCTTCATCAGGGGCAGACAGAATGAAAACCACCATCACAGAAAACTAACCAATTTAATCACAAGGACCACAGCCTTGTCTAACTCAATGAAACTATGAGCCATGCCATGTAGGGTCACCTAAGATGCACGGGTCATGGTGGAGAGTTCTGATAAAACATGGTCCACTGGAGCAGGGAATGACAAGCCACTTCAGTATTCTTGCCTTGAGAACCCCATGAACAGTGTGAAAAGGCAAAAGGATAGGACACCGAAAGATGAACTTGCCAGGTCAGTAGGCACCCAGTATGCTACTGGAGATCAGTGGAGATTTAATCCAAGAAAGAATGAAGAGACAGAGCCAAAGCAAAAACAACACCCAGTTGTGGATGTGACAGGTGATGGAAGCAAGTTCCAATTCTCTAAGAGCAATATTGCATGGGAACCTGGAATGTCAGGTCCATGAATCAAAGCAAATTGGAAGTGGTCAAACAGGAGATGGCAAGAGTGAACATGAACATTTTAGGAATCAGCGAACTAAAATGGACTGGAATGGGTGAATTTATCTCATATGACCATTATATCTACTACTGTGGGCAAGAATCCCTTAGAAGAAATAAAGTAGCCATCAGAGTCAACACATGAGTCTGAAATGAAGGACTTGGGCACAATCTCAGAAACAAGAGTGATCTCTGTTCCTTTCCAAGACAAACCATTCAATATCACAGTAATCCAAGTCTATGCCCCGACCAGTAAAGCTGAAGAAGCTGAATGATTCTATGAAGACCTACAAGACCTTCTAGAACTAACACCCAAAAAAGATGTCCTTTTCATTACAGAGGACTGGAATGCAAAAGTAGGAAGTCAAGAAACACCTGGAGTAACAGGCAAATTTGGCCATGGAGTACAGAATGAAGCAGGGCAAAGGCTAATAGAGTTTTGCCAAGAGAATGCACTGGTCATAGCAAACACCCTCTTCCAATAACAGAAGAGAAGACTCTATACATGGACATCACCAGGTGTTTAATACTGAAATCAGATTGATTATATTCTTTGCAGCCAAAAATGAAGAGGCTCTATACAGTCAGCAAAAACAAGACTGGGAGCTGACTGTGGCTCAGATCATGAACTCCTTCTTACCAAATTCAGAACTAAATTGAATAAAGTAGGGAAAACACTAGACCATTCAGGTATGACCTAAATAAAATCCCTTACAATTATACAGTGGAAGTGAGAAATAGATTTAAGGGACTAGATCTGATAGACAGAGTGCCTAATGAACTATGGACGGAGGTTCGTGACATTGTACAGGAGACGGGGTCAAGACCATGCCCAAGAAAAAGAAATGCAAAAAAGCAAAATGGCTGTCTGAGGAGGCCTTACAAATAGTTGTGAAAAGAAGAGAAGGGAAAAGCAAAAAAGAAAAAGAAGTTACATCCATTTGAATGCAGAGTTCCAAAGAATAGCAAGGAGAGATAAGAAACCCTTCCTCAGTGATCAGTACAAAGACACAGAGGAAAGCAATAGAATGGGAAAGACTAGAGATCTCTTCAAGAAAATTAGAGATACCAAGGGAACATTTCATGGAAAGATGGGCTCAATAAAGGACAAAAATGGTATGGACCTAACAGAAGCAGAAGATATTAAGAAGAGGTAACAAAAATACTCAGAAGAACTATCCAAAAATAATCTTTATGACCCAGATAATCACAATGGTGTGATCACTCACTTAGAGCCAGACATCCTGGAATGTGAATTCAAGTGGGCCTTAGAAAGCATCACTATGAACAAAGCTAGCGGAGGTGATGGAATTCCAGTTGAGCTATTTAAAATTCTAAAAGATGATACTGTGAATTTCAGTTGAGCTATTTAAAATTCTAAAAAATGATGCTGTGAAAATGTTGCACTCAATTTGCCAGGAAATTTAGAAAACTCAGCAGCAGCCACAGGACTGGCAAAGGTCAGTTTTTCATTCCAATTCCAAAGAACGGCAATGTCAAAGAATGCTCAAACTACCACACAATTACACTCATCTCACACACTAGTAAAATAGTGCTCAAAATTCTCCAATCCATGCTTCAACATTATGTCAACTATGAACTTCCAGATGTTCAAGCAGGATTTAGAAAAGGCAGAGGAACCAGAGATTAAATTGCCAACATCTGTTGGATCATGGCAATGAACTCTCGAAAAAGGAGGAAGGTTCCAGAAAAACATCTACTGATGCTTTATTGACTATGCCAAAATTTTTGACTATGTGGATCACAACAAACTGGAAAATTCTTCAAGAGATGGGAATAACAGACCACCTGACCTGCCTCCTGAGAAATCTGTATGCAGATCAGGAAGCAACAGTTAGAACTGGACATGGAACAACAGACTGGTTCCAAATAGGGAAAGGAGTACATCAAGGCTGTATCTTGTCACCCTGCTTATTTAACTTAGATGCAAAGTACATCATGAGAAATGCTGGACTGGATGAAGCACAAGCTGGAGTCAAGATTGCTGAGAGAAATAGCAATAACCTCAGATATGCAGATGACACCACCCTTATGGCACAAAGCAAAGAACTAAAAAGCCTTTTGATGAAAGTGAAGGAGGAGAGTGGAAAAGTTGGGTTAAAACCCAACATTCAGAAAACAAGGATAATGGCATCTGGTCCCATCACTTCATGGGAAATAGATTGGAAACAGTGACAGATTTTATTTTGGGGGGCTCCAAAATCACTGCAGATGGTGGTGACTGCAGCCATTGTATTATAAGACGCTTGCTCATCAGCAGAAAAATTATGACCAACCTAAACGGCATATTAAAATGCAGAGATATTGCTTTGCCAACAAATGTCCCTTCTAGTCAAAGCTATGGTTTTTCCAGTAGTCACGTATGGATATGAGAGTTGATTATAAAGAAAGCTGAGTGCCGAAGAATTGATGCTTTTGAACTGTGGTGTTGGAGAAGGCTCTTGAGAGTTCCTTGGATTGCAAGGAGATCCAACCAGTCCATCCTAAAGGAAATCAGTCCTGAATATTCATTGGAAGGACTGATGCTAAAGCTGAAACTCCAATACTTTGGCCACCTCGTGCAAAGAACTGACTCATTGGAAAAGATCCTAATGCTGGGAAAGATTGAAGATGCAAGGAGAAGGTGATGACAGGTGATTAGGTGGTTGGATGGCATTGCCGACTCAATGGACATGAGTTTGAGTAAATTCCAGGAGTTGGTGATGGACAGGGAGGCTTGGGATGCTGTAGTCCACAGGGTTGCAAAGAGTTGGACATGACTGAGTGACTGAACTGAAGTGTACTGAAGAGCCACAGCTTCTGCAGGGGAATCTGTGTGGATGTGTCTATGAGCAGGTGCATCTATGTTTATATTGATGTACTCTTTCTGTTAATATATTGATTGACCCAGCACCTTTATTTTGGCACTCATAGTCCTCTGCCACTGTTTCACTCTTATTGACACTGACTCTGAACAAAGTTGCCCTACAGAGCCTGTCTGCAGGAAGAACTTGCACTACATCAGGATTTAGAATCCAGCTCTCTGAGTCCTATTTCTGTTTAGTCTTTGCGAAATTTTGTGATAGTTTTGTTCTGCATTGTGCATTTTGCGATGGACTTGGCAGCATACTTTTTGATGAACTTTAATACTTTGCTTCCTCTGGTCTCTTGAGAAAAGAAACATTGGCCAAATCTGGATCCAGTGCTTGAGAGCATATAAACAGGCCAGCAAAGATGTATCTGCTTAGAGACACAACCACACAGCTTCCACTGCAGAAAGTTGGGACTCTAATAACATGAGAGACTATAAGGGCTCGGGAAATGTGAGTTGCAGACAGTGACCTGAGGAGTGTCCATGGAAAAGCCCTTGACCTGCAAATAGGTTAGAGCGAAATTCAGGATATCAACAACAGGGGTTTACCTCTTTTGCATTTATGAGCATGACTACTCCAGCCATGGAGTAAAGCTTTCCTGGCTCTCCTACCTACACATGTATGGGAATGAGGGCCACTAGGATACCAAAACTGCAAAGCCCTAATCTAGTTCTAGATTAAGTTTTAGCTTCACATCCTGTCTCTCAGGCTCCTCCAGGACTGCAAAACCCTGGAAGTTTCCCAGAATCCCTAAAGTCAACCAGCTTTATCTACTGGGAGCACAGGGCAACCTCCAGAGTCAATGTTACACATAATAGTAGTGATGCATAGTGAGTACGTTTGGGGAATCAGGGAGTAAAAAAAGAGCTAATTCTGGGCATTATGGGGGCCTTTACTTAGGTTACTTAAAGAGCCACATCATGAAGAAAGCCTGAAGGTGAGGAATGGAGAAATGTAAGATGATGAATGTGCTCTCCAAGAGGCAAATGGATGTTTACTGATATGCCTACATACATGTGTACACATTCACATGTCCATATTTGAAGACAGTGTGTGGGACTAGTTTTCCACTCTCGTTGCCTTACATTCAGGTAAGTGGCTCTAGGTGAGTAAGGGCTTTATATTCACATTCTGGTGGCCTCATCTCTGAGCTTCAGTTGATCAAAATCTCATCCCTTGTTTCATTCTTATTCATTATTATACATTTCTAGTCACTAGGGTCCCCTTGAGTCCCATATGAACAGTAAATCTGTATTTTTTAAATAATTGTGGATTGCTTTACTGTGTGAAAGTGATACATGTTCTCAAAAAATTTTCCTCATTGATAAATGTATATATTCCTTATCTGCACCATAAGTTTTCTTTTCCATCCCTTTTTTACTTTTTTACAATACTTTTTTTTTTAATTAAAGTATAGTTGACTTACAATATTGTATTAGCTTCAGGTTATAGTTTAGTTATCCAATTTTTTGTAGATTACAAACATAAAGTTTATTATAATATTATTGATTATATTCCCTGTTCTAGGCATTACATCCTTGTGACTTATTTATTTATAACAGGTAATTTGTACCTTTTAGTTCCCTTCACCTTTTTCACCCATTCGTCCACCCTCCCCTCTGGCAACAGTTTGTTCTCTGTATCTTTGAGTCTATTTCTTGCTATTTTTTTTATTTTTTAGATTCCTCATATGAGTGAAAATATACAAATATATTCCAAATAAAAGTGAAAAAAAAAATGTAGTTTTCTTTCCCTGTCCGACTTATTTCACTTAGCAAAAACCCCTCTAAATCTATCCACATTGTCCCAAATGGCAAGTTTTTTATGGTTGAATAATATTACACTGTATATATAACATCATAAATGTATATATTTACATTCTTGAATAGAAAATTATATTATAAACCTAAGTTCTATTATTTTTAAAAAACTTTTGTTGACCTATTTGATCTTATTGCTGAGAAGGCTATGTAATATTTTATTAATTTCTCATTGAATTTATTTTTGTTTCACATATTTTAACTTATAGTCTTTAAGTGAAAATACATTAAAAATAGATGCAATATATTCTTAAAATTTAGCATCCTCTGGTAATAAACAATGAATCAATCTGTCCTTAATAAAATAGCTATGATAAAACATATTCTCTTAGATAGTAATTTTATGCCACATTATTACTACTCTAATACTACAATGTGCTACTGTATTATATTGATTATATATATCATGATATCAGAATTATTTTTTATGCTACTTTAAATCCACCTTTTTTCTCATTTATTATTATTTTTTAATTGGAGTCCCAGGTTGTTCTTTTAGACTGCAACATAGAGGGGAATCAGGAGCATGAAGTCAATAGCAGTATTAACATACCAAGGTGTTATTACAAATTATAGCTTATCTAAATATAGTCTAGAAAACAGGGGAGTCAGTGCTTCATAGGATATATTCAACCATAACAGTCTAAATTTCTTGCCAGATGGACACATGCGGGCTTGCAGGAAAATCCAAACTGTGCTGAATCTTCGGTGTTCAACTTTGGAAAACACTGTGGAAACCTACAATTCTGATCAAATGGAAGTCAAACAGTCTGTGGTGGTTTTGAAGATATTCTCTTTTTTTCAGTTTTATTGAGATATATTTGATATACAGCACCTGTATAAGTTTAAAGAATACAGCATAATTTAACTTATATACCTCATGAAATGATTATCACACTAAGGTTTGTGAACATCTCTCATCTCATGTATAAACAAAATTTATTTGACAAAACTAATACAATTATATGAAGTTTAAAAATAAAATTAAATTAAAAAAAATAAAGACATAGAAAAAATATTTTTCCTTTTGATAAGAACTCTTAGGATTTACTCTTAACTGTCATACATATTTATCATACTGCACATTACATCCCTGGTACTAATTATAACAGAAACTTTGTACCTTTTGATTGCCTCCATCCAGCCTCCCCAATTATTTTTGTGTATCTTAATATTCCAACTTTTATTTCTACTTTGCAAATCTTGATTCTTTTTAAAATCCAGGCAAGGTTGTTTCTGAATTGCTCTTTTCAGGTGCTCCACCAGGGGGCCAGCATGACTGACTGCAATGCCTCCCAGGGCCACCCCTCTTTCTTCCTTCTCCAAGGCATTCCTGGGATGGAGGACAAACACAAGTGGATCTCTATTCCTTTCTCGTCCATGTACTTTGTCACCATCCTGGGGAACTGCACCATCCTCTTCACCATCTCCACAGAGCGCTCCCTGCATAAGCCCATGTTCCTGCTGCTTGGCATGCTGGCCCTCACGGACCTGGGCATGTCCACAACCACCATCCCCAAGGTGTTGTGCATCTTCTGGTTTGACCAGAGTGACATCAGCTTCGAGGGCTGCCTGGTCCAGCTGTTCTTCCTCCACTCCATCTCTGCCTTGCAGTCTGCCATCCTCATGTCCATGGCCTTTGACCGCTATGTGGCCATTTGTGAACCCCTGCGCTATGCCACCATCCTTTCCAACAGCCGCATTGGGCTCATCGGCCTCGTGAGTTTAGTGCGGGCTGTCCTGCTCATTCTCCCCATGCCCATCCTCCTCCAGAAGATGCCCTTTCATGCCAGGCATGTCATCCCCACCACGTACTGTGAGCACATGGCTGTGGTGAAGATGGTGTGTGTGGACACCACGGTCAACAGGGTATATGGTCTGGTGGTGGCCTTGTTGGTTGCTGGGGTAGACATCTCAGCTATTGCCTCATCTTATGTGGTGATCATCCGGGCTGTAATGCGGCTCTCTTCTAAGGAAGCCCACCAAAAAGCAGTAAATACCTGCACCACACATATCTGTGTCATGCTTCTCTATTACACCCCTCCACTTTTCTCTTTTCTTGCTCACCGTTTTGGCCATGGCATTCCACCTCATGTGCACACCATTCTTGGCAGCCTCTACTTCCTTGTACCTCCAATGCTCAACCCTATTATTTATGCAGTGAAAACCAAAGAGTTTCGGGACAAATTGACAAAATATGGGTGCTGGAGAAAGGAGCCCATAAATATTACCTATGGTCAGAAACCTGTCTGATTATCTGGCACTGCTGGTTGAAAGAAAATAAAAAATTTCAACATAAATGAAGTTCCTTGAGGAATTAGCTCATGGTAGAAATACATCATATTACAAATTATCTGCCAAAATTCTTAAATTGAGAGTCTAAGACACAGGAGAACTTACTCTCACTATTTCCAAAGCAAGGCTACAATCTCACATTAAATGAAAAAATAATATATTCTCTTCATCTGACGTGGTAATTGGGAAAACTGAATGTGACAATGGACATAAAAGAACTTTGAACAACACACACTGAATGCAAGTAAAATGAGGTGGAATGTTTCCAAATGAAGAGAATATTGGTAGAAGAGAATAGTGGTAGAACTTGTCTACCACTTTTCCAGGAGAAGGAAATGGCAACCCACTCCAGTTTTCTTGCTTGGTAAATCCCATGGACAGAGGAGCCTGGTATGCTGCAGTCCATACGGTCACAAAGAGTCAGACATGACTTAGTGACTAAAACAAAAACAACCACTTTGCCAAGGCTGGTCAAGTTGTGGGGGAAAAGGTTAAGATTATTTGAGGATGAGTGAGTAGGTCAGGGAAAGTACACTAATTTATTATACCTGCTGCAAGAGACTTATGTTTGGTTTACAGGACTTGCTTCTTTGTAGAACTAGGGGCAATATGGACAAGAAACATAATCCCCAATTCCTAGAGAAATTCCAGTGGAAAAGGAGAAATGGGAAGCTCCTAAGCTTAAAAGGTGGATATGCCTTTAAACTAATTTCACATTTTTAAAAATTCTTGTTGTCAACTCTCCTGCTTGTCTCTACTAATTCCAGTGTTTCTTAAGAATCTCTTACTGAGAAAATTCTGAGAATGTTTTGTTATTGCCTGTAGTTATAAGTCAGTTGTACACTGGAAGTCATTGGCTATAGACCTCTGAAAGGCAGTTTCTCTGGGAACACAGAAATGTCATGGGCAAGTTCTTGGACAGTTTGTGGAGCTCAGATCTTGTGCCCAAACTTAGGAATTCATAAAGCTCAGAGGATATTATTTATCACTTTCAGATAATGATTTAGGATATAGTGCAAATCTTTCAAGATGTATGAAGGGTAAAGTCCCAAAATTCTAGGGTTGGTCATTATATTGTAGAAGTAATATTTAAAGACAGAGCTCAGTGAAAAGACACCCTTGAAGCCACATAGCTGCCATTTAGAGGAGACTTTTTTTTTTTTTTTTTTGGCCATGCCTCGCAGCATGTGGGATCTTAGTTTTCTGACTAAAGATTGAGCCCATGCCCTCTGCAGTGGATGCACAGAGCCCTAACCAATGGATCACCAGGGAATTCCCTAAAACGAGACTCTTAAAACACTAATCTAGAGGGAAATAAATGATACTCCTCGAGAGTGATACCAGCTATAATAAATACTAATAAATTATTTATTAAACAATTATATATATTGTTCTTTGAACAATTCATTATATTGTTCAATCCAGTATATTGAACAATTCATTAACAAGGGCTGTGAAAGATGGAATATTTCAAAGCTTGAAATAATGGGCACAACCTTCAGGAGGAAAAAAAAAATGAGGCTTACTAGGAAATATTTCTTCTACAAATGGAGAACTAGAGATGAAGGAAAGCTTACAGGGGAAAAAATGGTTGAGGTACAGAGTATTGCCTATCTGACACCACAAACTTGAAGATTACACACACACACGCACAAATTACTCAGCATGATATTTTATGATTAAATATTTAATTGACACGTAAGTAGCAGTTTGTGAAGGAACTTGAAGCACTCATTAGCTGGAGGGGCTGTGGTAGCACAAAACTTAATTTTGCTGAGATCTCTGTCTGATTTAATGAGTTAAATTTAATGAGTCTGTATAATAAAATATTGCCTATCTCTCATATTTATTTTCTTCCTTTTACTTTATGACTGGTTATTTTATAAAAATAAGAAGTCTATTTGTACTGAAATTATGAGCAAAATATTTATTAACTTGGGAATAAAATGCATATTGGGAAAATTGTGGCAGGAAAGCTGTCAGCAGCAGATGATTCTGAGAAAACAGAGAGAGCTGAGAAACTCAGAAAAAGAAGCAAGTCTGACTCCATCTGTGTTTTTTCTCTTGGCCTGTTTTCTTATTTAAAAGTGTTTTATTGTTTCTACTGTAAGATCAGCTTGATTCATCTCCTGTAGACTTACTAACAAGATAGTATATGACATAGATATAAACTATTATTTTTCTCATGTCTATAGAATTGTTTCTAGCCATGCAAAGCTAGAAAAATGTTCAAATGTTTCGTATCATGGTCAGGTTTAAATCACTTTCTGTCTGCTAGGTATTCGGATTTGAGTTAATACAGAGTTGACTACCCTTCTATCATCTCCATTTTATGGAGAACTTAAGGTAAAGAATCTGCCTGCAATGCAAGAGATGCAGCTTCAATCCCTGGTATGGGAAGATCCGCTGGAGGAGGAAATGGCAACCCACTCCAGTATTCTTGCCTGGAGAATCCCATGGACAGAGGGTTCTGGTGGGCTACAGGCCATGGAGTCACAAAGTCAGACACAGTTGAGCAACTAAACAGCAAATATGCCTAGTAAGAGTCTCAGGCTCCCAAAATATAAACAATTAGAAAATAATTATATAATAGTAAATATATAAATAAGTATCTTGTAATAAATTTTCATGGAGGCAACACCTGACTAGAGTTTTAGGTATTGGGGCAAAAGATTTTGTAGCGTTGGGGTATATAACTCTAGATTCCCCAGAAAACAGGCCTGAGACAAAAGCTTGCATATTGGCAGCTCATTTAGATATGTAGTCACAAAATATGGCCCTCGTAAAACAGAGTGAAACAAGAAAGAGGAAAAGCCAATATAAGATTTTTGGTCCAGTTGCACACTGTTAGTGGAGACTGTTGTCCAGCCCTGCCAGAACCATCTAAAGAGACTTCTGAAATACCTCTCAGAGTATTTCATCTCCAGGGGATGAAAGGACTTCTCCCAATGGCTCAAACAGGGTTCCTGGCCTGCTCAACAGGTGTTAACTCCAGGTACTTATGCACGACAGCAGAGCTGTTTGCTAGGGGTATCCATGGACTTGGGGAAGCCCCATGGCAAGACATTACTAGGCATGACCTGAGCTTGACTGTCTGATTATACATGCTAGGAACTGGTCACAGCAGCACTGTTTGAATGAATACAAGAGGACTGTGGATGGTGTGCAAGAACTGTCTAACGTAAAAATCTACATGACCAAGGCCTCACAGGCTTCCCAGGTGGCAAAGCAGTAAAGAATCTGCCTGCTAATGCAGGAGACACAGAGATGCAGTTTCAATTCCTGGGTCAGAAAGATCCCCTGGAATAGGAAATGGCAACCCACCCCAGTATTCTTTCCTGGAAAACGCCATGACAGAGCAACCTGGTGGGCTACAGTCTATGGGGTCACAAAGAGTTGGACACAACTGAGCAAGTGAGCATGCAGGTGGCCTCACCATAAGCTGTGAACTTTCTTTGAGATTAAGAAGGGCTCACACCTTGAGTTCATCCAATAGATTCATTATTTTAATTTTTCAACTTCAAATAAAAAGTTATCTCATTATCATGGTTCAACATCCATAACTATAGCTAACTAAAAAGTATTCTTAAAATATTTAAAAGTGTTTCTAGAAAGAAAAGAGCTTCTATAGATGTGTATAGTTCTTCTCAATTCTTACTTCTTTCTGTCTTCTTTTTTACACAGAATGAAATAAATAGTGCTACTTACTATTGTTGTTCTTTCTATTTTTGTTGTTAAAATAATACATATACTTTGTAAAGCAAACAAATGTGATAAGATACACAATGAAGTATAAAAGTCTTCCTTCTCCTTTTACATGAAACTGGTCCCTGGAAGTAAGTCTTTTAAATAGATTTTATGCATAATTTACTACCTGTAATTACTTTGCTATTTAAAGTAAGAGTATAGATACAAACGTCTAGATATGATTCCTTTTTTCATAAGTATGACTTACATATTTATTTAACTTTGAACTTTTATGTGCAGCAGGATTTTTAAAATTTCTCTCTTTGTTGCCAATCGTGAATTTCCTTTTTCTGCCTCTTGACAAGACCAAGGAGCATTTTTCTTTGTTTTCATTTGCTTCATCGAGTCCTGGACTTTTCTACTTTGGTTCTTTGGTCAGCAACAATTCCCTGTGTATAATTCATTCTTCTTTACCATACATGAGACAAAAACAGACCTACTTCAAATAAAAATTAAAGACAAATAAGTCTATAGTTCCCCTTCCCTTTGTATTATCAGGTTGCCAGTCATAGACTTCCTGTATTGAGAAGGACAATGTTTCCTCCACTGCTGCAGGATTCTTTTACCTGAAGTGCTTCTTGTATTTTTTCCTCCATTGAGAAATATTTCCCAATTGCAGCTCATGCTCCATTTTGTTAAAATAAAAATACCACTCCACATGCCTCTCCTGAGAATCTCCCATGTATATGCAAGAGAGCTGATTTCTTTGTTGGAGGCTTGGTGGCATTCTCTTCTTCCTATCCAATAGTGTCAAGAGAAGCTTTAAGTTTACTGGTTTTACTCTGTAGTTTAAAATAATAGTTTATTTCTGCTTGTGAGGTATCAAATTTCATATCATGTGACTGAATGTGCTTTTTCCAAACAAACCTATGGTCAGTTTAACATAGATTTTTAGGTAGGTTTTCTATGCCTTTACTTAAAATAATACTGCTCAGAAGTTCTTTTCTTAAAATGTTAGTCCCTGTGGCTGTTTTAATAAACCAACACATCTGAGAATAAACTAGCATATTCATAACTTCTCAGCTTTACTTTATTTAACTTTAGAGAAAAATATGTATTTATCTAGCCATGTATCTCATCACATTCTTTGTTAACAACTCTATCAAAACATTTCAATATTCAGTTCTGTGGCAATGATGTCTGCAGATAGGTCTGTATATTTAGATCTAAATTTTGGAGTCTGATACTTTGTATATGTGCAACTTACTAAGGGCCTATTATTCAGGTGATAAATACTTCAGCTTCAGACAAACATTGCTTTATTTTTCTTTGTTTCTTCATTTGTTCACATTTATAAAGCTTTCAGTGATCAATGCAAAGAAATAGAGGAAAACAATAGAACGTGAAAGACTAGAGATCTCTTCAAGAAAATAAGAGACATCAAGGGAAGATTTTTTGCAAATACAGGCACAATAAAGGATAGAAATGGTATGGACCTAACAGAAGCAGAAGATATTAAGAACAGGTGGCAAGAATACACAGAAGAACTATTCAAAAAAGATCTTCATGACCCATATACCCACGATGGTGTGATCACTCACCTAGAGTCAGACATCCTGGAATGCAAAGTCAAGTGGGCCTTAGGAAGCATCACTACGAACGAAACTAGAGAAGGTGATGGAATTCCAGTTGAGCTCTTTCAAATCCTAAAAGATGGTGCTGTGAAAGCACTGCACTCAATATGACAGCTAATTTGGAAAATTCAGCAGTGGCCACAAGACTGGAAAAGGTCAGTTTTCATTCCAATCCCCAAAAAAAGGCAATGCCAAAGAATGTTCAAACTACCTCACAATTGCACTCATCTCACACACTAGCAAAATAATGCTCAAAATTCTCCAAACAAGGCTTCAATAGTAAGTGAACTGACAACTAAAAAGCAAGAGAATTCCAGAAAAACTTCTGCTTCTGCTTTATTAATTATGTTAAAGCCTTTGACTGTTTGGATCACAACAAACTGTGGAAAATTCTTCAACAGATGGGAATACCAGACCTCCTTACCTGCCTCCTGAGAAACCTGTATGCAGATTTCAAGAAGCAACAGTTAGAACTGGACATGGAACAAGACTGGTTCAAAATAGGGAAAGGAGTACATCAAGGCTGTATATTGTCACCCTGCTTATTTAATTTCTATGCAGAGTACATCACACAGAATGCTGGACTGGATGAAACACAAGCTGGGATCAAGATTGCCAGGAGAAATACCAATAGCCTCAGATATGCAGATGATACCACCCTTATGGCAGAAACTGAAGAGGAACTAAAGGGCCTCTTGATGAAAGTGAAAGAGGAGAGTGAAAAAGCTGGCTTAAAATTCAACATTCAAAAAATGAAGATCATGGCATTTGATCACATCACTTCATGGCAAATAGATGGGGAAACAATGGAAACAGTCATAGACTGTTTTTTAGGCTCCCAAATCACTGCAGATAGTGACTGCAGCCGTGAAATTAAAAGACGCTTGCTCCTTGGTAGAAAAGCTATGACCTACCTAGACAGCATGTTGAAAACCAGAGACATTACTTTGCCGACAAAGGCCACTCTAGTCAAAGCTATGGCTTTTCCAGTAGCCATGTATGAAAGTGAGAGCTGGACTATATAAAGAAAGCTGAGCACCGAAGAATTGATACTTTTGTACTATGGTGGTGGAGAAGACTCTTGAGAGTCCCTTGGACTGCAAGGAGTTCCAACCAGTCCATCCTAAAAGAAATCAGTCCAGAATATTCATTGGAGGAACTGCTGCTGAAACTGAAACTCCAATACTTTGGCCACCTGATGTGAAGAACTGACTCATTGGAAAAGACCTTGATGCTGGGAAAGATTGAAGGCAGGAGGAGAAGGGGACAACAGGATAAGATGGTTGTATGGCATCACTGACTCAATGGACATGAGTTTGAGCAAGCTCTTGGAGTTGGTGATGGACAGGGAAGCCTGGTGTGCTGCAGTCCATGGGGTCGCAAAGAGTCAGACACAACTGAGTGACTGAGATGAACTGAACTGATAAAGATCTATCCAAAGAGATGTCCTATTATAATTCTGGGAATTATTAGCAAGTTTTCAGAGTTTATATATCATAGCTCTATGGAAGAAGCTACAAATTTGATTCTTTGTCAAGAATGGGCAGAGGACCACAACTGAATAAGTAAATATTAATTCAAATAGTTAATATCAGAAGAATAAGAGGAATATTCACATAGGTCATGCAAAATACTACTGACCACAATGGAAGAAAACCACATCAGAGTTTGATAGATTTTTGTGGTCTGTCAACATCAGTTGAACTGTTGCTGAGCTATTTTAGAAGTGGCCTGTTTCAGGGAAGTTTCACTATGGATTTATGAGCTATGTACCTGGAATTTCATCAGAAAAAAATTTCAGTAATGGCTGATAGGTGAAAAATAAAAATTATTCCAAATTGAATCTTCTCCTTACCCCATTATATTTGAAGATATATTTTCTTTTGCTTAAATATATTAATGATAAAACCAATTAATTTTGTATTTAAATAGTCCAAAGATATTATTTTTATTTTTAATACTACAAAGCATCACAACACTCTTGTCCACTATAATGTAACCAGACTGTGCTGTTTAGATAAATTGGAATCTCGAAAACTAGGATCAGGGCATGAAAATCTGGATGGATGTTATAGCTCAGCAACCACTATAAATCTGTTGGTAGAATATTCTAATTTTAACTAATTACTAAATGAACTAAAGAAAAATGCATTTTAAGAAAAGATAAGTGTCATTATATGTAACTTTGTTCTGTATTTTCCAAGTCTTCTGTAACTGTGTTATCATACTTTCATAACTTAAAAAATAAAAAAGAAAGAAAAAAGATAAGACAGGTATCTTCACATGTCTTCTATGGAAAAAATATATGCATTGGAAAAATTAGACAAGAGATAACTTGTTGACAGCATTACAGATGAAAAACATAAATGATAACATGTTACTATGTTTTAAAATTTGTTTATTTAATAATATCTCTTAGCATTCATTCCGTATTAGCATAGGTAGACCTATTTTATTCCATTTCATGATTCTATAACATTCCTGTAGATATTTGTCAACATTTATTTCAGCAGTCATCTATTGATAGACATATATTTGTTTCCAGGATCTTGTTATGTATTGTGTTTTTAGAATTTTAAAGTGGCAAATTTTGTTGCCATTAGCTGTTTGGTGGCTCAGTCACGTCTGACTCTTTGTGACCCCATGGACTGTAGCTTGCCAGGCTCCTCTGTCCATGGGATTTCTTAGGCAGGAATACTGAAGTGGTTGCCATTTCCTTCTCCAGGGGCTCTTCCCAGTCCAGGGATGGAACCTTCAGCTCCTGCTGGGTAGGAGATAGACTAGCTCCAGTTTGAAAATTCACCATCAGCCAGCCTCTTCTTTGCATTTCCTGAGATAAGAGATATGTGTGCTCCAGCTGAGGAATTTACAACCAGCTCCACATTTGGGAATGAAAGTAACAACAGAAACAGGGTAAATAGCTAGTCTTTGTCTCTTGTTTACACCTCAAGGGAATAATCATGGCAAGGACAAAGAGAGGCACAGATTCTTGTAAGTAAAAGGTAAGGGAACACTATACATGCACAGGAAGGCTCCTTGGAGTCAAAAGCCAAGGCATAATGCCAGGCCATAATGAGTCTTGTTCCTTCCAGAAGCCTTCACTTTGAGATCCATCTTGGCTGAGGGGTGCATGTGCACCCCAAGGGAGAGTCCCAGGGCAGGGCAGGGCAGGAGCGGAAAAAGAAACCAGATAACTGGCTAGAAAGGAAGGCAAAGTCAGAAGAATCGCCTTATATTGTTGTAGCCGCGTTCATTCCAGAAAACAAACTCACTCAGAAGGACAATGCAGATAGCGGAGTGCAGTTTATTTCCCTGGTGGGCCCAAGGCAGAGTCTCCTCTTAGCCAAGGACCCCAACCAGTTTTTGTGAAAACCTTATATACTATAAGTGTACGTGCCCAAACCCACCTCCCCAAATTCCCTGAAACTAGTCTGAACAAAGGAAAAACAAATAGGAGTAGCACTGAATGCTGTGGGAGTCAACCCAGGCCTATGACAGTGGATGGTGCAGTGCTAAGTCATGTCCAACTTTTTGTGATCCCATGGACTGTAGTCTGCCAAGCTCCTCTGTTCATGGGAATCTCCGGGCAAGAATACTGGAGTGGTTTGCCATGCCCACCTCCGGGGATCTTCCCAACCCAGGGATTGAACCCACGTCTCTTACATCTCCTGCATTGGCAGGTGGGTTCTCTTACCACTAGCACCACCTGGGAAGCCCCATGGAAAAGAAAGATATGATCAAAGTTAACCCGTGATCCATATGCCTTAAGCCTAGGTAGTTAACAATGGAGAGTTATCAATAGGCCTGTGGTCATATCCCAGTAAGCGTAATAGAATTTATGATTGTATTCGGTTACACAGATAATTAGGGTATTTTTTTAGGCTACAGAGAGTCTAGGTACAAGCTCTGGGGCTCTTCCATTTGGCGGGGCAGGGGGGCAGTGTGGGGGGGTCTGGTTTTCCAGTTGGTATGTTGTTTCCATAGATACTGGGCATATAGCTCAAATTCCACAGTCTGGCCCAAGATGGAAGCCTGCTTTCAAGATGGAGCCTGTTCTGTCTGTTTCCTCCCTTAATATAAATGACTTAACTGCCTCTTTACTATGTTCTTCCTCACTAGAGGGGACACCCACACCCTTTCTCTCCAGGTATGCATCTCTGCCTTGCTTCTATCTCACCTAAACAAACTGCTTCTCCGCGTGCTCTCCTACTTGCGGTTGTGCTGTGTCTCTTATAATAAACTTTGTACCAGCATTTACAGTTTCTGTCTTTATGATAAATGCATTTTTCTCGGGGGGCGGGGCAAAGATCCAGGGAAAATTAGCCTCTAGCTTCTAGCCCTTGTTGGTTTGGTGGCCAGGATTCCTGGTTCTCATCCAGGTGGACCCAGGTTCAATAACTGGACAAGGATTTAAGATCTCGCTTCATGCCACCACTCACTGCTGCCTCACAGAGATCACTGCCACGTCTCCTACATTGCAGATGGATTCTTTAACCGCTGAGCCACCGCAGCATTATTGTGTACGAGGGCCATGTGAGTTAGACTATTATCATCTGGAGCATGCCCTTATTCAAAAATCTATTGGGAGAGTGGCACTGAAACATATACATTACCGTATGTAAAATAGAAAGCCAATGGGGATTTGCTGTATGACGCAGGGAGCTCATCCTAGTGACAACCCAGAGAGGCGGGTTGGAAGGGGAGGTGGGGGGAAGGTAGAAAGGGAGGGAACATATGTATGCATACTTGTTGCAAGGAAAATCAATTCGGACTCCAAGTTGGAACTGTTTCTTTGACTTGCTTTTGTTATTGTAATCATATATAATGACTTGCCTCAGAGAATCCTGCCCCTCTGCCTTGTGTTAAGCTTAAGAGCCTTGGTTCAGGACTTTGTCCACCTGTGGATGTCAGGAAGGAAGAAATTAACACATCTCCTACCTAAAGCTTGCCATTCTAGGAGATATTTGCAAGATTCATGGCCTTTTTACTTTGTTTCCTCACCTCCCTCTCATCTCTGATTGTAAAGAAACAGCACTTCTAGACCTCAATAAGATGGTTTTTTGGAGACATTAATCAGCTGGCTCAGAAAAAAGTAGTATTCCTTGCCTCAATATTTCATCTCTGATTCAATTCATTGGCCTCTTATGTGGCGAGCAGAGTGAGCTTGGTCTTGTTGATACCTATAACTGATTCTTTTGACATATTGCAGAACCCAGTACAACGCTGTAAAGCAATTATCTTCCAATTAAAAATAAAATTTTTTTTAAGAAATAGCAAAAAAAGTCTATATTAAAGAGCTAAAGCTCTATCTGTAGGCATCCACCAAATAGAGGTTAAGTCATACAAAACCAACATTACGTAAAAACTGGCAATGGTCAAAATCATCCCTTTTCTCCTGAGAGTTACTTTTCAGGTTATGTTGTTCTTTGAATGAATCCAGCCCAATGGGATACTCTAATGAAATAGTTTTGTTTTTTTTTAACCCTCCCTCTTTCTTTGATCTCTATAGAATCAGGCTGTGCCCTAAGTTCTTGGATAATGAAATCATAGAGTCCAAAATTTCCCTTATATAGTGTCAGAGCCTTAGTCCATGTAGAAAGGATGCTATATGTTGTGCCCAAGAAAAAGAAACAGGAGGAGATCCAGGGTGGCAGAGATCCCTTTCCCAGGGGCTAAGATCAACTCAGTGGAAAAGAAAAGTAGTGTTCTATGAAACATGAAATAGGCAGATTCAAGTTGTGACTTTGGAATGACAAGCTCAGGTTATCAAAAGAAAAGAGACTGGTAAGAATATGGGAAAACATTTCTAGGTAAGTTCTGATGTAAATCATTAGAACTACTCCTAAATCCCTTTCTTTTAATCAGATTGTTTTCTGTAAGTGCCTTCCATCTGTAGCACCCACTACTTTGAACTGGCCATTCATCTGCTAGTCACTTAGCAACCTTTACCAAGGATATCTGAAAGCAGTGCCTCACTTCAGAAAAGTAAACAGGTTTACAGAGTATATAGGAGGTAACAGAATAAAAGTTTCAAGAATCAGATGGTTTTCAAATAATGCAGAAATGTATTTAGATATGAGCATGTAGGGCTGATTTATAAGTCCCAGCTCGTTGTTATCGTACAATCAGTAAGTTGTGTCTGACTCTTTGTGACCCCATGAACTGCAGCATACCAGGCTTCCCTGGCCTTCATTAACTCTCAGAGTTTGCTCAAAGTCATGTCCATTGAGTCGGTGATGCCATCCAACCATCTTATCCTCTGTTGCCCCTTCTCCTTTTGCCATTAATCTTTCCCAGCATCAGGGTCTTCTCCAATAAGTCGGCTGTCCTTATCAGGTGGCCAAAGTTTTGGAGCTTCAGCTTCAGCATCAATGCTACCAATGAATAATCAGAACTGATTTCCTTTAGGATTGACTATTTTTATTTCCTTGAAGACCAAGGGACCTTCAAGAGTCTTCTCCAGTACCACAATTTGAAAGCATCACTTCTTCAGTGCTCAGCCTTCTTTATTGTTCAACTCTCACACCCATAGACAACTACTGGAAAAACCATAGTTTTGGCTCATAGTGAGTACTTAATAAATATTACTTAAGTAGAGAAATTGTTTAAGGAAAGGAAACTTAGCTTAAGCACTATGCAATAGGGTAGAGATATGGGCAGAAGCATGATGTGGTTTCCCTGGTAGCTCAGTTGGTAAAGAATCTGCCTGCAATGCAGGAGACCAGAGCTTGATCCCTGGGTCAGGAAGATCCCCTGAAGAAATAAATGGCAACCCACTCCAATATTCTTGCCTGGAAAATATTATGGACAGAGAAGCCTGGCAGGTTAGAATCCATGAGGTTGCAAGGACCCAACTTAGCGACTAAACTTACCCCATGATGTGAGCAACAGCAGGAAAGGGAAGGTAACAATGAGGCAAGGATAATTCTTGAGTTTTCAAGAAAAAAAGAAAGAAATTTTAGGTAAATTTTAGGAAAGCATTTTAGGTAATAGGAACTGTCAGTCATAGATCCCACTTCTAACCTTGTTTCCAAAACTCCACTTACGTGACAGCAAGGTCACGCTGATTTTCTCACTATTCCTTAATATACCTAAGTTTCCTAGGAATCAGAAGTCTACAAACTTTTCAGATTCTTCTAATATGCAACCAAGACTGGGAACCATTCTTTTGACTCTATGAAGTATGAAAATAAGCCAGGAGAGGGAATAGAGAAAAATGGCTGCTTCAGAAGATGATATACAGTTATTGTGATAAAAATAGAAGTTTAATAAACCAGTATTTTTTTTTTTTTTTTGCAGACCTACTTAAGGGTAGGGAGTGGGTCATGTGAAAGTACACAGAGAAATTGAACAGTAAGGGCAAATACCCTGAAGCAGGAACAAACTTATCATGCTTCAAGTACTTCATGATATGTCTGAAGAATAATTAGTAGCCCAGTGGACTAATTTGAAGTAAATTACTCATGATTAAAGGCAATTCAATCTACACAGGAGGGCTGACTGTAATGAAAGAAAGATGCACAAATCAGAAGAAAAAACACAGAAGACTGTCTATCAAGTGCATAAATACATAGCTTGCGAGAGAGAGTAGGAGATTGTTTTGTACTTGACAATACCTATGGATAGCCAGTCTGGTAGTTGGACCTGTCCTTGTAGTTCTTGGCATAAATGGAAGATGCCCTCAGCAATAGCCATCAGGAAACTTTGCAGCAAGTGGGGAAGGAGAAGAATGTTCATTACTAAGAAATGCTAGAAATTACATAGCAAACTTGGGACCACACAGTGAGGTCATGAGGAGCACCTAGGTCTTGGGTTCTTCTTTTATTGGAGTCAAGCATGTGGGCTTAGGATTTTGTAGGCTCACTGTTTGTTGGTGAATTTAAAACATAAGAGCAAAAATCTAAAGTATGGGGAAAGGGAAAACAAAGGACCCAAATGGCCAGATATCAAAAATAACCAAGAACTCTAAAATAAAGGAAACTGGCCTCCCCATTCATCTAGTCCTCTGGCTGCCAAAGTGTTTATGAGATAGCCATGTCTGAAGTGTATGCCTAGGCAATCAAAGCTCAAGGCAAGCACTTGCATTACAAAAAAAGAGAAAATCCAATTGTAAGGGTTTATCCTACAAAAGGAGCAAGCTGATGTTGTCTTCATTTAGACAATCTATGACATTTTGTCCAAGAGAAACAGAGGAATCCAGTGGGGAGAAACAGGATCATAACCAGAGACTAGATTTCTGAAAGAAGGATAACACATAAGGAACACGGAGACTCCCAACAGCACATCACTCTTGCAATAAAGGGTAAGCATATTTCCTCTCCGTAGGACGCTTCCCAATGAGAATATTACAGTTCTTCTATCATGTTCTCCCATCTTTTAATCAAGGTTGAAAATCTTTTCTCCTATTCTTACTCAGAATTTCAGACAAAATTTTTGATGTAGAGAATTGCTGAACTGGAAGAGGTGAGAGTTAAAGTCCATCACAACATTCCTTATACAGAAAAGAAGTTTGAGGCTCATAAAGAAGTGAGTGTGAAAATGATGTTGTGATAGAACTGAAGCCATGTTGAAAACTCCATGTTTCCAAAGGGGTATTCTTCCATTTTTCTCTGAACCCCAACTCAAGTGACTCACTGAAAGCCAAACTGATATAAAAAAAAACGGCACACTGCCATGTCTCATTGGGAAGTGTCAAAACTTCCTTTATCAACCACCACCAGTTTCTACTATGCTATCTTCAACCGCTCCAACTTTATGACCTTCACTTTGATGGGCATACCTGGCTTAGAGGCACAGCACTTATGGTTATCTGTTCCTTTCTTCTCCATGTTTTTGGCTATCCTCATCAGTAATGGTGCCATCCTTTTCATGCTGGCCAGGGAGCCCACACTTCACACACCAATGTACCTGCTCCTGGCTCTGCTGATGGTGGCTGACCTTATATCCACTCTGGCTCTGTTGCCTAAGCTCCTCTGCCTCTTCTGGTTCAATGATCGGGACATAGCTGTCAATGCCTGTTTCACTCAGATGTTTTTCATCCATGGAACATCTGTGGTACGATCAGCCCTACTTGTTGCAATGGCCTTTGACCGATTTGTGGCTGTGTGTGAGCCACTACGCTACAACACAGTTCTGAGCCATTCCTTAGTTGGACGCCTGGGACTGATGGCTTTAGCCAAGGGGGTGATTCTTATCCTGCCCATGCCTCTTCTACTGCAAAGGTTGACCTTCTGCCACATGGTCATTCCTCATACCTACTGTGACCACATGGCTGTGGTGAAACTGGCCTGTGATGACACCAGGCCTAACCGGATCTATGGGCTCTTTGTGATTCTTCTTGTGGTGGGGCTTGATTTAGTGCTCATTGGCTTCTCTTATGGTCTCATCTTGCAGGCCGTGATACGTCTCAATTCTCGAGATGCCATCTACAAAGCCCTTAACACCTGCTCAGCCCACCTCTTTGTCATCCTTATCACTTATGTGCCTGCACTTTTCTCTTCTCTCACCCACCGCCTTGGTCACAATATCCCACCTCATGCCCACATTCTTCTTGCCAATCTCTACCTTCTCATACCCTCAATGTTCAATCCCATCATTTATGGCATGAAGACAAAGGATATACAGGTCAAAGTGGCCAAATGCCTGTGCAGAAGACATTCATAGGTTACAAGTCCTGATCACGTACCTGTGAGTAAGTGAACACTGAGGACAATTGTATACACCTTTGCCCAACCATCCAAGATCCAGTTGTATCTCCAGATGATCTGTGGAAACCATGAAGAAGTATGTGTTGCATGTGTTAGGTTATATGAAGAGCAAATATGATTGCACTTTCATTGATTTGTAAACTAGAAAGGGGAAAGCCAAGATAGCTCTTTCTATGTCTGTTTAATAGCACCACTCTTATGACATGGGTCTCTTTATAATTTTCACATATGTGTTCATGTTTGCTAACTGCAGAAAAAATTTTTCTGTGAATGATCCAAGATAAACTTTTCCTATATTGGTAGAAAGTTTGTGTTTGTTTCAGTTTTCTATTTCTCTAATTCTATGTCTGTTTCTAAATAGTATTGTATTGTTGCAAGGGACCTGACAATACTCATTATCTTAAATATCACCTTAACGTGTAAAGTTTCTGAATTTTTTAGTGCAATGGACCTGGAGGGTACTTTGCTTAGTGAAATAAATCAGAGAAAGGCAAATACAATGTTATCACTTATCATGAATGAATATCATGAATGACTGCTGCTGCTGCTGCTGCTAAGTCGCTTCAGTCGTGTCCGACTCTGTGCGACCCCATAGACGGCAGCCCATCAGGCTCCCCCGTCCCTGGGATTCTCCAGGCAAGAATACTGGAGTGGGTTGCCATTTCCTTCTCCAATGCATGAAAGTGAAAAGTGAAAGTGAAGTTGCTCAGTCGTGTCCGACTCTTAGCGACCCCATGGACTGCAGCCTACCAGGCTCCTCTCTCCATGGGATTTTACAGGCAAGAGTACTGGAGTGGGGTGCCATTGCCTGGCATGAATGACTAGCAAAACAGAAAGAAACTCCCAAATATAGAGAACAATCTAGTGGTTACCAATGAGGAGAGAAAATGGAGGAGGGGTAAAATAGTGATAAGGGATTAAGATGTACAAACCATTTTGTATAAAATAATAATTATAAAATTACATAGTATAGCACAGGGAATATATCCAATGTTTTATAATAACTTTAAATTGACTTTATCTATGAAGATATTGAATTACTATGTTGCACATCAGAATCTAATATAATATTGTAAATCAACTATATTTCAATAAAACAAGTTACTTAAGATACAGCAGTGAAAGAGATACACTTTGATAGTTTACGATGAACAATGTCAGATTCACAAAGATTCCGAAGATTTAGCTTCAGGGCCAGAGACCAGGCTTGATCACTC
This sequence comes from Bos indicus x Bos taurus, assembly GCF_003369695.1. Classification (NCBI taxonomy): domain Eukaryota; kingdom Metazoa; phylum Chordata; class Mammalia; order Artiodactyla; family Bovidae; genus Bos; species Bos indicus x Bos taurus. The sequence continues at coordinate 36,415,539 of NC_040090.1, forward strand.
AAGAGCTTTTGTGTAGCAGTTTTATTAAAGTGAAAAAGGATAGAATGCTTCTGACGTAGACATCAGAAGAGGGACAGAGAATGCCCCCCTCTCTAGTCTTTGGAAAGGGAATTACATACTTTTTCAACTGGTTATTAAATCAAAAGAATGTCTCAAGGTTGTAAAGATCTTACTAGACCTCCCACAATTTACATTTTAAGATGGCAGGATTAGAATTAATAATATAAAGATCTTACCAGACCCAATCCCATAGTATACATTTTAAGATAATAGGATTAGTCAGAAGTTTCTCAAGACCGACAAATGTGTCCTCAAGTAGGATACATTGTTGTTATATAATCCTTACTAGACTAAGGTATGTAGAAAAAAAAGTTTGTCCTTTCCTTCTCCTTGAGAATTCCAGACTCCTGTCTCCTTTAGAGACCTAGACCTCTTTCTCCTCCTCAGGTACCCTGGACTTCTTATCAACCTGCCTCGGAATTGACTCTCTCAACTTTAATGACCCACCTCTCAGAGTAATGGAAATAAAAGCGCAAATAAACTAATGGGACCTAATTAAACTTAAAAACTTTTGTACAATGAAGGAAGCTATAAACAAGGCAGCCTTCAGAATGGGAGAAAATAATAGCAAATGAAACAACTGACAAAGAATTAATCTCCAAAATATACAAGCAGCTTATACAGCTCAATTCCAGAAAAATAAACAATTAAATTAAAAAAAAAAAAAAAAAAGGGCTGAGGAACTAAACAGACATTTCTCCAAAGAAAACATAGAGATGGCTACCAAACACATGAAAAGATACTTGACATCATCATCAGAGAAACGCAAATCAAAACCACAATAAGGTACCATCTCATGCCAGTCAGAATGACTGCCATCAAAAAGTCTACAAATAACAAGTGCTGGAGAGGATGTGGAGAAAAGGGAGCTCTCTTACACAGTTGGTGGGAATGCAACGAGTACAGCCACTATTCGAATGAGTACAGTGTGGAGATTCCTTAAAAAACTGGAAATAGAACTGCCATATGACCCAGCAATCTCCTGCTGGGCACACACACTGAGGAAACCAGAATTGAAAGAGACACATGTAACCCAAAGTTCACTGAAGCACTGTTTACAGTAGCTAGGACATGGAAGTAACCTGTGTCCATCGAGACGAATGGATAAGGAAGTTGTGGTAACGTGACTCATTGGAAAAGACCCTGTTGCTGGGAGGGATTGGGGGCAGGAGGAAAAGGGGACGACAGAGGATGAGATGGCTGGATGGCATCACCGACTCGATGCACGTGAGTTTGCGTGAACTCCGGGAGTTGGTGATGGACAGGGAGGCCTGGCCTGCTGTGATTCATAGGGTCTCAAAGAGTCAGACATGACTGAGTGACGAACTGACTGACTGATACACAATGGAATATTACTCAGTTATAGAAAAGAACGCATTTGAGTCAATTCTAATGAGGTGGATGAAACTGGAGCCTATTATATAGAGTGAAATAAGTCAGAAAGAGAAACACCAGTACAGTATATTAATGAATATATATGGAATTTAGAAAGATGGTAACAATGAACCTATATGCAAGACAGCAAGAGACACAATGTAAGAACAGACTTCTGGACTATGTGGGAGAAGGCAAGGGTGGGAAGATATGAGAGAATAGCACTGAAACATGTATATTACCATTTGTAAAATAGATGACCAGTGCAAGTTTGATGCATGAAGCAGGGCAGTCAAAGCTGGTGCTCCGGGACAACCCAGAGCAATGGGGTGGGAAGAGAGTTGGGAGAGGGGCTCAGGATAGGAGGACACATGTACATCCATGGCTGATTCATGTCTATGTATGGCAAAAACCACCACAATATTGTAAAGTAATTAGCCTCCAATTAAAATAAATAAATTAAAAATAATAAAGACAGATCTCAAAAAAAAAAAAAAAGGGAAATAGATACACTTTAACCCTCCTCTCTCCCTCCATGAGAGCAAACAATAAGTTTCTGATGTCAAAATGACAACCTCCTCACCAGAGACAGGATGTTGGGGCCAAGAAGCCTGTATAAAGAAATGGTGTCCCTTTTCTAATTTACTACCTCAAGCCCACACTCTGTTTAGATTCCTCATTAATTAAGTTTATTTGTCTTATCAATTCCTCACAAATTTATAGTTTCCTTCTCTAAATTTATAAAAACTGCCTGCTTTGCCATTTGTTAAGTTCTACTTCTACAAAACCTCAATGTACATGGATTAAATTTGTTTCCTTTTCTCCTGCTAATCTTTATGTGCCAATTTTATTATTCATCTGGCCATAAGAACTCAAGAGGAATACAAGGGGCAATTTTCCCCTCTCAAACTATAGTTTAGACTATCCAAGTTGACACATCATAGCACTATTGTAAGCTCCATAGAATGCACCACCCGGGACTTTTCCTGTATCTTGCTGAGAGCTAGACTTGATTAGGGGGGAACAAAGGCATTGCAAACCTTTATTTCTCCCTTGTTTTATTTTTATTTTTCATTTAACTAAAAGGAGTGAAATGGATTGAAAGTTTCTCTAAAGCACTTTTAGCTATAGACAGATGAGAACATTCAAGGCAGGTTTCAGGAAAGGAAAATTGCTACAATCCTGTTCTTCTCTAGGTTTTTAAGGTAACATGTTAAAGGTGTTTATGATAACTACATCGTCCAATAGCACTCACCAGAAGTGTAGACCATAGAGCAATTTGATAAGGAAAATCCAACCAAAAGATTTTTTTTTAATTTTCATTTTCTTAAAACAGTGTTTCTTAAAGTGTGATTCCTTTACCAGTGACATTTGCATTAATTGGGAAGTCATAAGAAAGGCACACATTAGGACCCTGCTCCAAATTTAGTGATTCAGAAATTCTGGAGGTATGGACTGGCAACCTGTGTCTTAACAGGAGCTACAGGTAATTTTGAAGAACACCAAGTTTGAAAACTGTTGACTTTGGAGAGACTCTCCAAAACTAGGATCAAGAGCATGCATGCAGTTGATTGAACATAGATCTAGTCTAGTTGTGGGAAGTGTCTACAAATGAAAATTGATCTCTTTGAATACGGTGGGACTAGAGGAGAAGCATTCAGAATGGTGATAAGGAGACCAAATTTTGCAGTAAATTATGGATAGAGACCATAATTCTACAGATAATTCTTGGACTATCCCCTCATAATATAAGGCCCTAGATGATGGCTGGGGCTGGTTTACTGGGAATAGAAGTTTAAGACATTTTTTCAAGAGACTTGGGATGCATAGTAAGTAAACTCTATGAGTGGTAAAGTTATATCAAATAAATAAACTCTTTACATATGAGAGTATTGTTACCAAGAGTGAATTAGACCCAGAGAACATAGGATTGTGGTTTTAATGCAAATGAGCTCTCTAACAGTACAGTTTACTGAGATTTGTTGTTTAGCCACTAAATCATGTTTAACTCTTTTGTGATCCCATGGACTTCAGCCTGCCAGACTCTTCAGTCCATTGGATTTTTCCAGGCAAGAATACTAGAGTGGGTTGCCATTTCCTCCACCAGTGGATATTCTTGACTCAGGGACTGAATCAGCATCTCCTGCACTGGCAGAAGGATTCTTTGCCACTGAGTCACCTGGGAAGTCTTCATTGAGATTAGCACAGTTGATAAATTCTCAGCAAAGAACAACAGGAGATAGAGGTTTAGTAATGTTTAATGTATATGACTTTTTAATATAATTACTTCATATGGTGAAAAACTGCATTCACATCTCCTGCTGCTGCTGCTGCTGCTAAGTCGCTTCAGTCGTGTCCGACTCTGTGTCCGACCCCATAGATGACAGCCCACCAGGCTCCCCCGTCCCTGGGATTCCCCAGGCAAGAATACTGGAGTGGGTTGCCATTTCCTTCTCCAATGCATGAAAGAGAAGTCGCTCAGTCGTGTCTGACTCTTAGTGATCCAATGGGCTGCAGCCCACCAGGCTCCTCCGTCCATGGGATTTTCCAGGCAAGAGTACTGGAGTGGGGTTCCATTGCCTTCTCCTAGATACCAGTATAATTTCCTTTTGAATTCCATCACTAGCTTGCTACATCATGCACAGGTTAAAAAAAAAAAAGTGTCTAACAAAGCCAATTACTGTGCAACTATGTAACAGTGACCAGTCTGGGGACATGTGCAGTAAATCCTCTATAACAGTGTAGTCCCAGGAAAAAGTAAACAAGGCAGAATGACTCTGGGATAAACAGGGACATGAAAGAGAAAGTATATCCACCCTGGGATCCTTGGAAAATGGAGCTGCATTGGAAACAGGGATCCAGGTCAGATAACCATAGCGCTTGTATCTGCAAGTTAAAAATGTTAGGTGCCCTTAGATAAATAGTCCCATCTCTGAGAGGTGGAGAATTAGAAAGAAAATGAAACAAAAATAGAGAAAGAATTTCAAGGATACAGACTATTAATACTCCTTCCCTGACTCTTTAACAAAAGCCTCTAGCTTCACCTCTAAAATCTGATCTGATCATCTGGAAAAGAAAGGCTTGGATGTTCTGTTTCCTAGGAAACACAGATTCTCCCTAGATGGCTCTGGCCTTAAACACAATGCAATCCACCTAACTCCCAAGTGGGACTGAGAGACAGATTTCATCAGCACAGCAACCTCTGGGCTCAGTATTCAGAAAGTTGAGGGCAGGAGACTAGTACTGTTCTTTCCATCTTCGGAGAATATTTCTACAATGTTGTGCCTTCTCTTCTCTGCTGTCCTGCAGTTATGTGAGTTTGGGCTAGGGAAAGATTCTAGGAAAGATGTTTCTTAGCCCTCAAGAAAAATCTTCCTGTGTAGACGGTGATGGAAATTTACTTCAAAGAAGAGAAAGTGAGATTTAGAGGTATGGAAAGGGGATTTTGCTAAATAACAACTCTATGTAATCTAATTTGGAATTTGTTCAGCAGATTTCCTAAAATGGGAGTTTTAATTTGTCATTAATCCCTCTAGTTGAAAAGGGAAGCTGAGTGGGGAGCCTTCAACAAAGCAAGTAGCAAGTGATTTATTAGTCAAACCAGAGAAATGGGAGGCATTATGAAGTAAATTCAAGACATGTGCTAAGAACTGATTACTCACTAAGCACTTGAGAGGAATGTGTGTGTGGTGACACTTTGCAGAGATCAACAACAGTTCAATGGTCTTACAATTGCCAGAGGTATCCCAGTTTAGCTGTGCTCTTACACAGACAGAATGACAGGCTTTGATTTGTGCTGCAGTTTCAGGCATGGAAAGTTTCTCCAACCTATGTTTAGCCAAATGGTGATGCTGGAACTTTTATCTTACTGAGGGCATTGGCTTTAATGTCACAATAAGAATTGGATTAGAAATTTAGTCAGAAGGCGAGATTCAAACTGAGGTGTGACTAAGAATGATCCCAAATATTTACCAATATCGTAAAATATTTTATGTAAGAGATGGTGTGAGACAGGGGTTTATTCCCGTGAGCTGGATGAGATGATAGTGGGAGAGAGTGACATGATAGGAGGACATGGCCTTCTGAAGGTGGTGGTACGCATAAAGTTTGGGATCCCTTAGATGAAAACTACAGGAACTACAGGTCGTGTTCACTTGCATCAATCAAATTATGAGCCAATCTAATCAGGTGATATGTGCAATATGTGATAAGTCCAACTTCTACAAGAAAAAAGTCATAAGACAGAAAGTCAGTGACTTAAGAAGTAGGAAGGAAACTCAGAGAACCGTCCTCAAATTAAGCATCCGGGCTAAGGGTGAGTGAATTTGTGAGAGACCGAAAGCCATAGGGATGTCTGGCATAAACTAAGTGGCTGGGTGGTGCTGTGAGCAGAGGTTTTCTGCTTTCACAATCTGACTCCTGCTCCGCTATCCATGTTGAGCCCTTCACATTAGCTCAGTGAGCATATCTGTGTCATAAAAGTAAGAGCTGAGGACATATAGTGTAGTTGAGATCAGACTGGGAAGCTGTTTTCCAGTCTCTGAATGATCATCATTTAACTGTAGAGATCATACAGAAAACACTTTAAAGAATATGTATTTTGTCAGTAGGTTTACCTTCTAATTCTTATTGTATAAATAAATATTCAAGATAAGATTAGATTCTAATAAATAGCAGGTTAAGGAAATTGTGTTAAAATAGGATATGAGGTCGCTGACCTATTAATATGAAAGCAATGGTAACAGCAAATGACATTGTTTACTGAACACCTTCTATGAGCCACACACTGTACAAGGTGGTGTTTGCATTTCAACATCCTTACAAAGTATTATTACCATATTCCAGACCAGAAATGGAAATCTGGTCTTAGAGGAAAATTGGCTTGTCCAAGGCAATAGTGTCAGTAAGAGATTTGTTCCCAGTTATATGGGTCCCAAGCTCTTTTTTTTTTTTTTCTCTTGTGAGCACCCCTTCCAGCTTTAAAAATTCTAAGATTCTGTATCTCTAAAATATTCCTGCCTCTCTTAAAAAATGAGAGAAGGCAAAAGAAAAAATCTAGAATATACTGTCACTTGAATATTTGGTGGAGATCTGGAGAGCTCAAAGCACATAAATAATGTTCACACTTTTGGACAGTAAAAACTTTTACCTCAATCAGTTTTAATTTAGGAATGAAAAGATCCTAAGTTAAATAGATCAGAACATTAGATCTTTGCTGTCTCTGCCCCCTCGGATATAAGTTCATGGGACAGTGTGTCCAACAATACTCTACATAAATACCTAATGGAATAAGCCATATTTATCCACCTTCTGTGGAGGTCATGTATTTATTGATCTTGACCTGTTGATAGAATAGTGCTTGTCACCAACCTTCTCTCCTCTTAATCCCTATGTTTATGAGAACAAACAACAGTTGCTCTTGTTCTGCACATTTGGGCTATCTGGTGCATTATCTCTTAAATTCATCCACATTGTAAGGAATGATATCCTGTGGAGTCCAAAATAAAAAAGTTTCTTCCCTGATTTTTCTCATCCTGTGACTATGCACATGCAGTGTCTGGTCTATTAAGGAATAGGAGAGTTTACTTCGCTTGTATTCTGTTAAGTACAAATGTGGTGTAAGAAAGAGAAATGTGACTCTAGCTGATTCATATCCCTGTTCTGTGTTGTTTCCTTAGGTGATGTCATGCTGTAGGAGGGTTTTTGACCCAAGAAGTTGCCTAGTACTCTTGGCCAGACCATGGTGTCTCCTAATCATACTTTCCTGGACTCTTCTGTTTTCATACTCATGGGCATCCCAGGTCTGGAAGAGTTCCACCTGTGGCTCTCACTCCCTGTGTGCCTCCTGGGCACAGCCACAATTGTGGGTAACATAACCATCCTGGTGGTCATTGTCACTGAACCAGCCCTGCACAAGCCTATGTACTTGTTCCTGTGTATGCTTTCAACCATTGACTTGGCTGCCTCTTTCTCCACAGTCCCCAAGCTGCTGGCCATCCTCTGGTGTGGAGCTGGACACATGTCTGCCTCTGCATGCCTGGCACAGATGTTCTTCATTCATGCTTTCTGCATGATGGAATCCACTGTGTTGCTGGCCATGGCCTTTGATCGTTATGTGGCCATTTGCCACCCACTCCGCTATACCACTGTCCTCACTGACACCATCATTGTCCGCATCGGGGTGGTAGCTATGGTGCGAGGTTCCATTCTTATGCTCCCATGCCCCTTCCTCATTCAGCGCTTGAGCTTCTGCCAAAGCCATGTGATCCCGCACACCTACTGTGAACACATGGCTGTAGTGAAGCTAGCCTGTGGAGACACCAGGCCTAATCGTGTTTATGGGCTGACGGCAGCACTTCTGGTCATTGGGGTGGACTTGTTTTGCATTGGTCTTTCCTATTTCCTCATTGCACGAGCTGTCCTTCGCCTCTCATCTCATGAAGCTCGGTCCAAGGCCCTAGGGACCTGTGGTTCTCATGTCTGTGTCATCCTAATCTCTTATACACCTGCCCTCTTCTCTTTTTTTACACATCGCTTTGGTCACCATGTTCCACTCCACACTCATATTATTTTGGCCAATGTGTATCTGCTCTTTCCACCTGCTCTTAACCCTATGGTATATGGAGTTAAGACCAAAGAAATTCGGGAAAGAGTTGTCAGGGTGTTTCAAAAGGGGCAGGGAACTGGGCTCAAGGCACCGGAGTGATCTAGGAGTATAGAAGGGACTTAGTCCATATGGTAATAAGCTTTTCAAGATTAAACTGTCCTTAGTGTTTGATACTTGCACAGAGGTTTAAAGAAGGTTATGTTGGGTCAAAGTATTTTCTAGACCATTCCAAAGCATAAGAAATCACAGTGAAAGTAAAGTTGGTTCATCATTCTTAATTTTCATCCAAGGAAGTATAACATAGTGAGATGCTTCCAAACTTGGTTAGAGGAGCTTTGGCATAGTCACTGGAACTTTCCTCACTACCTGGCCCTCTCCCAGTTCTGTGGGCATGGATTTTTAGCCTTATATTATTGCAGCTATATTACCAGACTTCCCTGGTAGCTCAGATGGTAAAGCATCTGCCTACAATGCAGGAGAATCAGGTTCAATCCCTGGGTTGGGAAGATCTCCTGGAGAAGGAAATGGCAACCCACTCCAGTATTGTTGCCTGGAAATCCCACGGACAGAGGAGCCTGGTAGGCTACAGTCCATGGGTCGCAAAGAGTCGGACACGACTGAGCGACTTCACTTTCACCTTCATTACCATCAGAAAGATCAAATAATAGGACCATACACAGTTAAAGAAATTAGAACTACAAGGGACTTACGCACTTTTGTATTAATGCTATATTTCTCCATTAGAACTTGAAGGCAGAAAGAGAAAAAAGTCTAACCAATATTCTCAATTTTAGCAAGTGGCAGATCAAGGGCTTGAAACCTAGACTCCTAAAACAGTAAGACCTTCATGGATGAGGGCACAGCATAGGTAAGGGAGGGCTGTTTCTAAACTTCTGACTCCAGCCTCTAGGGATCCAACCTAAGTCCGAGTGACCTGGAAATTATTCTGGGTCTAAGGTTTCTAAATATTATTATGCATTCATGTAATTAAGAGGTCCTTCCAGAGATCACTGACTCGTAACTACGAACCTAGGAGTCAGGATAGTCACTTGCTCAAACTAGTTGGGATAGGAAGTCTCAGCCTTTCATTCATACATTTATATAGAAGGAAAAAAGTCCCAAGTGGATCTTAATCTTTCAGTCTTAGCTAACACAATGTAGTGGAAAGGTCTTAATTGCATCGTTAAAACTGGGCTTGGAAATTGTTACTGTACAACCTAACTCTTCTGCTTTCCAAAAAGAATAGCCTCAGACAATCAGCTTGACACATTTAACTGACAAATTAATTTTCAACTGTGAATTTATCGATGGTTCTCATTGTCTGCTTGTCATTATCTGTTTGCCATCTTACACTGTTAGGTAGAAGAGACACAAAATTCCCTGTTGTAATTAACAGATTTTCCCATATCAGTCTCAAGGTGGTAAAACTAAGATGAGCTTTTAAAGCTTCCATTCTCATGAATATGAATAATTCTGATACTTCACATAGATGGGAATAAAATACATCAAACACTATTTTTCAGAGGAAAGGTAATCATTACACTGTTCTATAGGAAGATTGCCATTGTGTGGAGTGGCACTGATTTTAATTCTTTTTTTTAAATTATAGTCCTCAAATGGAAATGTTAACAGATTTTTAAGAATTGTGTACAATTCTTAACACCATGGTTCCTCAACTAAATTTCTATTTTGTCCTTCAAAATGACCAGCATACTGGCACACAAGCCCTATAACACCAACTCTGGAACAATTCTGTGCTCTGTGTCATGTGTTGCTATACTCCCAGTATGGAGCACTTCTGAAGAAAGTATAAGGATGGGCAGATTTCAAGCACCATGTGCTCATAATTTCAGATTTTAACTGGTATCTCATTACATAACTATGCTTTACCTATTACATGGTTTATAGCAATAAATTTTTTATCATACTAAATTTGTTATGTACCTCCTGCCTTTCATGGCTTCCATATTCCATTAATTTCTATTCCATAAGGAAAAATGAAAGCATTAGAAGTAAACTGGACTTCCCTGGTGGCTCAGATGGTAAAGAATCTGCCTGTCATGCAGGAGACCGGGGTTCGATCTCGAGTAGAGAAGATCCCCTAGAGGAGGGCATGGCAACCCATTCCAATATTCTTGCCTGAAGAATTCCATGGACAGAGGAGCCTGGCAGCCTACTGTCCATAGGGGTGCAAAGAATTGAACACGACTGAACGACTAACACTATCTCACTATCACCGTAGAAACAAACTATCTCAAATTCCAATCTTTTGACATCTACAGTCATTATTTTCTCATATTATTGTATTTGTTTATTACTAATATATTTTTATGATCAAGCAAAGTTCTCAAACTATGCTCTTGGGAGCTCAGACCATCACTCACTTTCTCTATTTCTTGTGTTCACAATGTGCTTGAACTTACTGACTTTTATATCTAATACCAGAAACCTTGTGACTTTTCTTTTTTATGCAAGTTTTTGATAAATATATTTGGAACTAATCATTTCTGCTTTCTTGCTTCCTATCTCTTCCCCCCATTATAATCTGGCTTCAACTGCAGGTTGAAGTTTCCAGTGAGGTGTGGGTCATCAAAGTCAACAGTATCTTGTCTAATTGGACTACTTTTCAACAAGTTGTATTATTGACCAATGTACTTCTCCACCATCTGTCTGCTATTGACTTCCTTGATACTGCACTATCCTATCTTTTCTTCTAAGTCTACAATGTTTTCCTTCATGTTCTGAAAAAAAAAATGATATTAGATCAAAAAGAAAACCTCAATGAGGTCCACAGAAAAAATAATAAAAAATACTTCAAAACTGAGTGCAATAAGACTAGACATTTTTTGAAATGTCAATACTATTGACCTGAAGCAAACAGACTGGCAGGTATGTTTCCAGTACAGATAAGTCTATTTGCAATCACCAGGGAATTGCAGTCTGGGCTCTGAAACCCTACTGAGACATATGAGTATTTGGGATATTAAGGAAAGAACTATTTTGCAGCAGGAGAAAGAAAGTTGGGATGGCCATAGTGAACCAAGGCTTCATGGTTTTTTATTAGCTGAATCCTTGCCTGAAAGAATAAAGGTCTTTCTTCCTGTTGGGCTATAATCTGTGAAAGCTTCCCTTTCTGAACTCCCAACTCCATTTAATTGAAATTTCTGTTTGTTAATTTTTTTTAACAAAATCTGGTTATTAAGCAACTCTAAATTTGAATGTCCATCTCCATGATATTTTTTGCAGGATATCAAGTAAATTTCATGTGACCTCACCCTCCACATGAGTTCTCCCTGTAATTCAAGTCTCAATAACATCAGTTTACAGGAAAGAAAAATATGAATAGGAAACTGAACAGTCATCTTGAAACATATATCTACAGAAACCAATGGTCTGGGGCAAGATGACTGAAATTACTGTTTTCACTTGTGAAAGAAATTTCAATTTAATAACTGTGATTTAACTCTGAACAAAATGTACTGTACATTCTTGTTTTTCACCAAAGTTCTCTGTTTTCTCAATGATATCTTAAAGATGAAATAGAGAGTTTATCATGAGGTCAATAATATAATGAATTGTAAGCCTCTGCTTGTCTTACGAGAAACATAGTGACCTGATATCTGACCAGGTCTCTCCTTGCGTGAGTCTTACTTATATTTGCTTCATTCCCACCTAATGAGTTGTCTCCTTTATTTAAGAGGGCTTTCAAAGAATGCACATTTTGGAGGGAGAAGTACAATAATGAAATGTATAAAATATTATAATAAATGTATTTCTATGAGTACATAGGGTTATGGAGAGCAGTGGTTGCTTTTCTTCCATTGAGCTGAAAATGAGACTAATTGACTTAAACATTTTCTGTATAATATTATGGATCTTTTTAAATTAATATGAAGTTGAGTGACAATGAATAATTTTACTTTTATAGACTTGTCACAGGTATCATAGCAAAGATTTCAGCATTAATTCTTCCTGCCCAGTTTCAAGATTTCACAATACTTTCCCCAATGTTGTTAGTTTACACTAATTTCTATTTTTTGATATATCTTTTTGTGTTTTTCATTTCTTAAAGGCACAAAGCAATCTTTCATCACAAAATCACCCTATTTTAATAGTTTATCTTGAAAGCAAAATTTAATGAAAGATTGCCAATGTTCATTCTCTCTACCTACTCATCACAGAATAATTCTTAGCCACCTCTGGCTTTCTCCAGAATACCTTACCTCTGAACATTTCACTGAAATAGCATTTGTCAATTTCACATATTACTCTCATGTCATTAAATCTAGTACTTTCACCTCTATGTCAATTATAGTCTACTTCTCAACAATCCTAAATATAACTGATTTGTCCCTTCGTCTAGAAACATTTTCTTTGCTTGACTTCTGGATCATACCACACATTCAAACTTACTCTTCACTCTCATGGAACACTTCTGATCATCCTTTGGCCCTTTATTTTTTTCTGGGTTTCTTTATACTAGGACATCCCTGGACTTAGGTTTCTTTTTCACTCTTTCCTTAGGTCTTCCAATATAAATGGCCATAAGCTTCAATGTATGCTAGTGACTCCAAAACTGATTAACTCATTAATAAATTTATTGAAGCTCAGTTGCAAGTTCAAGGTGAAGTAAGTTTCATGGTATCTTTTTCTTAATGGTACACAAACTGCATGTTTTCTGATCTATTTCTTGTTTTGCTTTTTGTTTTTACTTTTATGCTCCAATTTCACTTCTAATCCTTAGGCCTGTCAATCACTGGAATCTGCTAAACTGTGTTTGACATACGTCCTCAGATACATGAATATAAAGTCATTTACTGAACGCTTACTTTAGAAACTTGTATTCATCATATTGTGTTAAGTATTATTATATTGCTTACTTTTAACTCAATCATTTTAAATGTGTTTATGTAATTCATATTTCACTTTTGCTTCTAATTATTTTATAGACTTTCATAACATGCAACTGAAAAAGTTATTATCTGATTATTAATATCTAATTTTTTCCAATCTCTCTGTCACCAGGAATAGTTTTATGATAAACATCTCTCACATACACACATACACACACATGGGCATGTTCTTATGAAACAAGGGATATTTTATTTAGAATATAAACAAAGAAGTGAGCTTGCAGAATAATAATCTCTGCGCACTACCTTTAATATAGTAGCCTTTATACATGCAGTCAACTTTGCAAAAGACACCATTGAAGTCAGAAGACATGAAATTATATTTTTGAAGTGCTGAAAAACAATTTCTATCTTAGAATTCTAATCCAATGAAAATATAAATCAAAAATAAATACTTATTTACATAAATTATGTTATTCAGAATGTAGAGTAATGATTACTAATGGAAGAAAGAACTACAGAAATTAAACCACTAGAAAGAAAAAGCTGAGGATATTAATGACAAATATTTACTCTTTTAAATAGGAAAAATAATATGTAAGGTCTAAACATACATAGAGGTAAAATATATAGCAATAAACAGCAAGAGTAGGAAAGGAGTTATTGGAGTCAAAGTCTAGTAAGGTTCTTATATTATTACAGTGATAAATGTGCTACTTTGAGCACCTTAGACATTGAGAGGTAAAGTACAAAGTGATACCTATGTTAACCACTACAGAAAAGTAAAGGGACGCATAACAAAAACAGCTGCTGCTGCTAAGTCGCTTCAGTCGTATCCGACTCTGTGCGACCCCATAGACGGCAGCCCACCAGGCTCTGCCGTCCCTGGGATTCTCCAGGCAAAAACACTGGAGTGGGTTGCCATTTCCTTCTCCAATGCATGAAAGTGAAAAGTGAAAGAGAAGTCACTCAGTTGTGTTGGACTCTTAGCGACCCCATGGACTGCAGCCTACCAGGCTCCTCTGTCCATGGGGTTTTCCAGGCAAGAGTACTGGAGTGGGGTGCCATTGCCTTCTCCTAACAAAAACTACCACTGGAGAAAAATACAATAACAATAATAACACCTATTTTACTGGTCTAAAATGGCAAGAGGAACAAAGGAAAAAGAGAACAGAGGAAACTAAACTAAGATGATAGAAACATAGTAAACTTGAAAAAAGGTCAGCAACTACATAATGTAAGTTGACTTAGCAATCAAACTGAAAGAATATGAAATAAAAGTTTAGAAAATATCTTCGATAAAAATATACGATTTTAAGAGACATCATGTGTATATAAATACAAAAAGAACTTGTGTTCTACCTATAACAGACAAAGTAGATTTTAACATAATAAATATTAGAAGTGATAAACTGCAGCATTTCATAATGATTACAGTAGTACTTCAACACAAAAATATAAAATGACTCAATTTGCATGTGCTTAATATCATTATGGACACATATGCATATATACATACACACAGAATTTAACAGAACCAAGCAAAATTAGCAAATTCACAGTGAAATTAAAGTTGGATCTTTAAACAGGTCTTTTCAGTAACTGAGGGCTTCCCTTGTGGCTCCACTGGTAAAGAATCTGCCTTCAATGCAGGAGACCTGGGTTCGATCCCTGGGTTGGGAAGATTCCCCTGGAGAAGGGAAAGGCTACCCATTCTAGTATTCTTTCCTAGAGAATTCCATGGACTGTATAGTCCATGTGGTCACAAAGAGCTGGACAGGACTGAGCAACTTTCACTTTTTTAAGTAACTGAAGAACAAGGGGTTAGAAAGGTCAAAATGCCTGCAGAAGATCTGAAGAAGATGAGCATCGTATCTTGATTAGTTCATGCAGAAAACAATAACCAACAGCTCTAAGGTACAGTGTTTATTTCTCAAATGCAAAAAAAAAACAAAAACAAAATTAGAAACTGGACAGAAAATACAAACAGAACTTTCAGTGATAAAATCTACAAATGGCAAATGTGCACATGAAAAATGTTTGGCATTATTAAGCACAAATTAAAACAGAATATGAATGCACAAATATGAGAATGGATAAAGTATAACTTTAGAAGAAATTCAGGCAAGGATATGGAAAAACTGAAACATTAATACTTTGCTGGTGGGAATGTAAAATGATACAGCCACTCTGGAACATATTTTAGAAATTTCTTTAAATCACAACCTGTAACTATTTGAGCTTAGCAGTTAAATCTCTGGATACTTATCCCAGAACAATGAATATTTATGTTCACATAAAAACCAGTAGATGGTGAATGATATCAATAAAAATAGCAAAGTAGGAATATAAAAGTCTGTCTCTAATAAAACAAAGGATAACCTGGAAAAGTAATTGTCAGAATCAATCTTTCACAAATCTCAATGTTAATTAAAAACTTGCTACAATTAGGGGAAGGCTTAACCAAGAAAAAAAAATTAGCTTAATCTCAGTAAGAGAGGTGGGCTTCCCAGGTGGTGCTAGTGGTAAAGAACCCGTCTGCCAAGGCAGGAGATGTAAGACATATGGATTTGATGCCTGGGTTGGGAAGATCCCTGGAGGAGGGCATGGCAACCCACTCCAATACTCTTGCCTGGAGAATCCCATAGACAGAGGAGTCTGGTGGGCTACAGTCCATGGGGCCACAGAGAGTTGGACACAACTGAAGCGACTTAGCATGCACACAGTAAGAGAGGTATATGGCATTTTTTTAAATGTTGTAAAACTCATATAATATAAAATTTGCTCTTTAGAGCATTTTAAAGGTACAGTTTTAAATGTACAATTCTGTGACTTTTCGTACACTCACAATACTGTGCACCCATACACTAGAATCAGTTGTTGAATTTAATTATTGCTTCTTTCATAGTCATCATCATCACGTAAAGGTTCAGGCATCTAATTATTCTTAACTTAATATGTATGCATGACAAACCTGAATTTTTGATGACTTTTTAGAATGCCGTAATATGCATTATCTACTTCAGTTGAAAGTAAACTTCTTGAATAACAAGTCCAATGGTATCTATCCTCTACACATTTCCTAATATGATTTGGAAGGCACTAAGTACACTATGATGTTATTTACAGACATGACAAAATAAAAGTTTGATGGATATTTGAGTAATTGAAATATTCTTATTTGAGAGCTTTTGACTTGTGTCTCAGAATGCCTCCCATGGAAAGACAATACTCTGCAATAAATACTAAAAACATTCACTTTTACTAAAATTAGTTTGTATTCATTTAAATTTCTCTCCTTTGAATACATGTACATACACAAGTACATTCATAGATGCCAAAATATGGAATAATTTACTTATTTAAGTATTATCATACAGCAGTTAAGTGTGGAAGGCTTGTTCCTTTCTTTTTCCCATGAGGTTAACCTGATGGCTGTACAAGCATCTATGTCTTTTATCTTCTGAATTATCCCCTTGACATATGTGACACAGATTTTCCTTAAATACATATTCAATAGTACAGATATCTAGGGGTTTAGAAGTTGAGGACTACGCATGTACATATACTGTAGAAGCGTGATAGTTTCTGGTCAAGATTCTGAACACCTAGACCAGA
Organism: Bos indicus x Bos taurus; assembly: GCF_003369695.1. NCBI lineage: Eukaryota > Metazoa > Chordata > Mammalia > Artiodactyla > Bovidae > Bos > Bos indicus x Bos taurus. The sequence goes on from NC_040090.1 coordinate 36,432,051, forward strand.
TCACATTCAGCTCACTGTTCTTCTATCCAGAAGCTAAGGTATTTAAGGAAATAAAAAATGCAGTAGTGATAGAATTATTAGGGCAGTAAGATAATGTGGACAGAGGTTTTGAATGCATATGAATTGTTTATGATGTTTTTCAGAAATGTAGCTTTGAGTTCATCAATTATGTTTGAAGGCAGAAATGTACTGGGAATTTGGGAGGTTGGAAAATGCTTATTTCTTCAATTCTCAGATTGCATTTCAATGTAAATTCCCATCTTGATTATGAATAGCTATTTTATTTCCTATTGGAATGATTGGTTCAGTTGTGGTAGAAGTCAGATACAAATCACCCCCATGACAAGAAGAAATAGGGGGAGAGTTAGAGAATATTTCTGTTATGGTCAGAATATTCTTGCCTTTTAACTGCCCTCCCTTAACTGTTCTCAAATGACAGTCTAATTTTTCTTGGTTCATTTTTAGAGAGATGTAGTTATGACTATCGGAGAAGGCAATGGCACCCCACTCCAGTACTCTTGCCTGGAAAATCCCATGGACGGAGGAACCTGGTAGGCTGTAGTCCATGGGGTCGCAGAGAGTCGGACACGACTGAGTGACTTCTCTTTCACTTTTCACTTTCATGCATTGGAGAAGGAAATGGCAACCCACTCCAGTGTTCTTGCCTGGAGAATCCCAGGGATGGGGGAGCCTGGTGGGCTGCCATCTATGGAGTCGCATAGAGTCGGACACGACTGAAGCGACTTAGCAGCAGCAGCAGTTATGACTATATTTCATCCATTTTAGATAATACTTGCCTGGAGGAGCCCACTATCATATCGAGAGAAAAACATGAGTTTTTAAGATTGAGGATCTCCTAGTGAGAAAACACAGAGAAGGCAATGGCAACCCCCTCCAGTACTCTTGCCTGGAAAATCCCAGGGACAGGGGAGCCTGGTGGGCTGCAGTCCATGGGGTTGTGAAGAGTCAGACAAGACTGAACGACTTCACTTTCACTTTTCACTTTCATGCATTGGAGAAGGCAGTGGCAACCCACTCCAGTGTTCTTGCCTGGAGAATCCCAGGGAAGGGGGAGCCTGGTGGGCTGCCGTCTATGGAGTCGCATAGAGTCGGACACTACTGAAGCAACTTAGCAGCAGCAGCTGTGAGAAAAAAAAGCTTGTTGTCTACAGGGTTTAGGAAAGATATATAACAGATGATGTCAAAATAGTGCTTTATAAACGATGATATTCATGTGTTAATGTTACTCTTCCAATATGTGCTTTCCACATTCAGAGCATAATATTAATTAATTTTCCCTGTAATAAAAATTAAATTATAATGTACTTGAATGATCTTCAATTTGTTTTAGAAAATGTGTTATTGTGTGGTATAAGAATGGAGCTCTGACAGTGCTGCAAATGTGTTGAAAATGGGACCTAAAATTATTATATAACAAGAAAATCAGTTTTAGTAATTAAAAAATATCTGTAAAAGCACAAAAGTATAAATAGGATATTTATTTGGTATTTAGGAAAGATATTTTTCAGAATGCAGCACTTTGAAATTTGTTGTTTGTTTTTAAATCATAAATACCTATACTTTTCTTGATTTATTTAACTGATTACATGGAGTTAAGAGTTGAGTGTTCAAATGTATTAAGAATAAATGAGTAGTGATACCATTTTGTCAACAATTAATAACAATTTAGTATACACTATCCAAACATTTGACATCACCGATGCAACGGACATGAACTTGGGCAGACCTCTGGAGGTGGTGAGGGACAGGGAGGCCTGGCATGCTGCAGCCCATGTGGTGGCAAATGACACGACCGGGCAACTGAATAACACAGCCATATTTATCAAAAATCAATTTCAATTTTAATGGTACTTTTATATTTATATATATACATATGTACGATTTTTATAGTGTTTTTATTTCTTTCAGTACCTCTGTGAAAGTAACTTGAAAAACAGAATGTATTCAAAGAATTGTACCTTTACAAGCCTGACCGAAAGAGTGTTAAGTGTTAGTTGCTCAGTCGTGTCCAGCTCTTTGCAACCCCAGGGAATCATCCCTACCGAAGGACTGAACTCAGGTCTCAAGCATTCGTGGCAGGTTCTTTACTATCTGAGCCACCAGGGAAGCCAGAAAGACAGTTGTTGACAATTTTGGTATTCATGGAAAAACAACTGCAAAATTGTAAATCCAAAGTATTCTTTTTTTCAAAATGCAAAATTTAAGGTTTTTGTTAACCTTTTGATTACTACTTTAAAGCAATACCAATGATGTTAAAATATAATTGGGAATCAGCTAATAAGCTGCAATGTAATTTCAGGAATTGTACCATTTTAAAACTTCTACTGTGGACCAACAAGGTGAGTAAGAGAACTTATTTCTGTACTCCCTAATGTGCTGGTTGTGAAGAATCTTTGCCAAGCCTAGAAATGGAATTGTTTGGTACAGCAACTTATTTGCACTTCATTATACCTTCTTTTATTTTTCCCAAATGTGAACTTGATCCAAATTTTTCTTGCTTTTATTTCTGACTTGTCTGAAATTAATATTTGGTATGTTTCCATTTTGGTGTTTTCTGTTCAGCATGAAAATATTTCTACCTACTTTGAGCATGGTTTTTCTTTCTGATACACTTTTTTATTGTGATGCACATGTTTTTAAAAATGACTCTGAATTAAGATAAATTTATAGTATAATTGGGAGGGTCAAGGAGGCCTGGCATGCTGCAGTCCATGGGGTTGCAAAGAGTTGAACACAACTTAGCAGCTAAACAACAACAACAACAAAATGGTATCATTGATCCTATTTACCAAATAATTGATCCTATTTACCAAATCAATGTATTTTTCTTTTGCCTACTATCTTATTTTTTCTACTTTCTTGAGATTATTTTCTTTTCTTTATGATGAGTCTTCTTTGAAATTTAGAATATCTAGTGATTTATGAGCTATAAATTATGGTTTCATTTCTTCTGGTGGTTCCTTTGTGTTTTCCAAGTAAAAATATTTAGACCACAGTGTTCAATTTAATAATGCTTAAAGTATAAAAAGTCTAATTCATTAACCTGTTCATTCTTTGAAAAATACTTACAGGCATGTCATATTTAGTAGGTGTCTTGCTATATACTTCAGGTTTAAAATACAAATTGTTCTAAAATTAAGAATTTTATTAAACTGGATGATTTAAGGATATAACAATATTTTCATAATACCCTATAGGTAAAATAGTGACAAAATTGATTTCATCAACAAATCTATTCCTTAAACAAGTCTGGTACTTTGCTAATCATATGAAATTAGAAAATATATGTGTATATAACAAATATATATTATATGAACTTAGAGGTTGGCACTCTAACCTGATCAAGAGACTGGAATTTTACTGAAAAAATGTTATTCTAGAGGCTATTTTGGCTGTGACAAGGTGAATGTCAACAAAGGAGAAAAGATCGCAAATTCACAAAGCAAAAAATGTTCGTATGATTTGAGTAGGAAATAGTGAACAGCAACAAGAAAGAACACTGCTCTGCTTATTTTGGTCTGGAGGAATATAAGCATGATTCAGATCTAAGAGAAATGGTAAATTTCTTTTAGAAAATTTTCCTAATATAACTCAATATTTACTTAGGTTTCATTTCTACCTGCTCCTATTTGATTCTAAGATTTCTGTAATGGCATAAGAAGAGGTCTTTGAAGAACTCTATTATGAAGATGTTTATTCCATGTTGCTTTACTGTTTCCAAAAAAGTTTCCTTTTACAGTATTTAATCTGTCATCCTATGTGCAAATACATGAAAATAAAACCAAGACACACGCAGAAAAACTGACTAAGGAAATATTTGATACCTCTGATTAACACATTATTCTAAATATTACTTCTCCTCTTATACTGACTGGAAATTTATCCTGGGAAGAAATTTTAACATGTTCTATGAATACTCCAGTACTTTGGCCACCTCATGCGAAGAGCTGACTCATTGGAAAAGACTCTGATGCTGGGAGGGATTGGGGGCAGCAGGAGAAGGGGATGACAGAGGATGAGATGGCTGGATGGCATCGCTGACTCAATGGACATGAGTCTGGGTCAACTGCAGGAACTGGTGATGGACAGGGAGGCCTGGCGTGCTGCGATTCATGGGGTTGCAAAGAGTCGGACATGACTGAGAGACTGAACTGAACTGAACTGATGAATACATATATACAGAGTGTGACAAAGGTCAAAGATCAGCATCATTAAATATGTGAAGTCTGGATCCAGTATTCATATTCAAGTGTGAGATCTTCAGTAGCCTACTACTTATCTCCAAAAACACAGGCAACTAATTATATAATCCTTTAGGATACAGATTATTGTATTTTTCCTTTCCAGAGAAATAAAAAGAAAAACTAACTTTGAATCTGATACCTAAAATGCCTCGAAAGAGGCAGAGGTCCCTACTTGAGCACTCAAAGTAAATGAAACCAATTGATGAGGTTCACTCATCACCTGGAATTTTGAATTACTTTTCTGTAGTCTCTTATGTGTGTGTGTGTGCGCGTGCACACGCACGTGATAAGTCGCTTCAGTTGTGTCCAGCTCTTTGTGACCCTATGGACTTTAGCCCACCAGGCTCCTCTGTCCAAGAGATTCTCCAGGCAAGAATACAAGAATAGGTTGCTGTGCCCTCTTCCAGGGTATCTTCCAGACCTAGGGCTTGAACCTGTGTCTCACATCTTCTGCATTGACAGGCCAATTCTTTAGCTCTACATGGAAAGTCCCTATAGTCTCTTGCTGTGCTGTACTTAGTCGTTCAGTCATGTCCAACTCTTTGTGACCCCATGGAACTCATGGACTGTAGCCCACCAAGCTTCCCTGTCTATGAGATTCTTCCAAGCAAGAATATTGGAGTGGGTTGTCATGCCTTCCTCCAGGGAATCTTCCCAACCCAGGGATTGGAACCCAGGTCTCCCTTGTTGCAGGTGGATTCTTTACAAGCTGAGCTACCAGGGAAGTCCCTGCAACCCAGTCCAGGGTTCTTGCCTTCAGAATTCCATAGACAGAGGAGCCTGGTGGGCTACAGTCCATGGGGTCACAAAGAGTCGGACACAACTGAGTGACTAACACACATAAGTGTAAAGTAATAGTCTAGCCAAGGGTTACCATACACTTGAGAAATAACTCCAAAGTAAAAGATTACAAAAAGATATAAAAATAAAACATTGAAACTTCTACAATATAAAATAATATATATAAAGCACACATTTGTGTAATATATATGTATAATTATATATTATTGTCAATTCACAAATTTCAGGGAAAATAAGGTCAAATAGATTTAAGATCAGACTTTAAAAATGCTAATATATTTGGAAGATATGATTGATGAATTTTTAAGAAAAAGAAGCCAAAAAAAATAGAGAGATGAGGTTCAAGGGGAAAATTTTTTTAAAGAAACCAGCAGGAAAAAAAAAAAAAAAACAGAATAGACAGTATCTAGCTAAAAATAAATATAAGAAAATAACAAGGACCGCAGTTGGGAAGAAATAATCCAAAGTTAACAGAAGAAAATTTCCAAAACCAAAGATCATAGAGTTCCAGATTCAAAATTCCCAGTAAGTACCTGTACAATAAAAGATGCCAATGCATATTTATATCTCTATCATCACCAACATCAGCACTAATCTTGAAAGCATAGACATTTTAAAATAGTATTAGATATTTCCAGAGTCAAAAAGTAAATAGCATAAGGAGATTAAACTTAAAAGCCTTTGCACAACGGAGGAAACTATAAGCAAGGTGAAAAGACAGCCTTCAGAATGGGAAAAAATAATAGCAAATGAAGCACTGACAAAGAATTAATCTCAAAAATGTACAAGCAGCTCATGCAGCTCAATACCAGAAAAATAAATGACCCAATCAAAAAATGGGCCAAAGAATTAAACAGACATTTCTCCAAAGAAGACATACAGATGGCTAACAAATGCATGAATAGATGCTCAACATCAGTCATTATCAGAGAAATGCAAATCAAAACCACAATGAGATACCATCTCACACCGGTCAGAATGGCTGCTATCAAAAAGTCTACAAGCAATAAATGCTGAAGAGGGTATGGAGAAAAGAGAACATTCTTACACTGTTGGTAGAAATTCAAACTAGCACAGCCACTATGGAGAACAGTGTGGAGATTCCTTAAAAAGCTGGAAATAAAACTGTCATACGACCTAGCAATCCCACTGTTGGGCATACACACCAAGGAAACCAGAATTGGAAGAGACATGTGTACCCCATTGTTCGTTGCAGCACGTTTACAATAGCTAGGACATGGAAGCAACCTAGATGTCTATTGGCAGATGAACGGATAAGGAAGTTGTGGTATATATACACAATGGAATATTACTCAGCTATTAAAAAGAATGCACTTGAATCAGTTCTAATGAGGTGGGTGAAACTGGAGCCTATTATACACAGTGAAGTAAGTCAAAAAGAAAAACACCAATGCAGTATATTAATGCACATATATGGAATTTTAAAAGATGATAATGATGACCTTACATGCGAGACAGCAAAAGTGACACAGATGTAAAGAACAGACTTTTGGACTCTGTGGGAGAAGGCGAGGATGGAATGATATGAGATAATAGCATTGAAACATGTATTTACCATATGTGAAATAGATCACCAGTCCAGGTTCAATGCATGAGAGAGGGTGCTCAGGGCCAGTGCACTGGGATAACCCTGAGGGATGGGATGAGGAGGGAGGTGGGAGGGGATTTCAGGATGGGAGACACATGTACACCCATGGCTGATTCATGTCAACGTATGGCAAAAACCATTAAAATATTGTAAAGTAATTAGCCCGCATTAAAAATAAAAAAAAAAGAATAGTTTAAAAGGATCAAAATTGGAATGGTCCTCTTAATAGCTCTAACTGAGGCCAAGAGATTGAGAAAGGCTTTGAAAGTTGTACATGAAGAAACCTCATATACATTGGATCTCCATTTACTCAATTACAGAGTGCAGATTAATAGAAAAAAGACTTCATGATCTTGTTCAGTTCAGTTCAGTCGCTCAGTCGTGTCTGACTCTTTGCAACCCCATGAATCACAGCACGCCAGGCCTCCCTGTCCATCACCAACCCCCGGAGTTCACCCAGACTAACGTCTATCGAGTCAGTGATGCCATCCAGCCATCTCATCCTCTGTCATCCTCTTCTCCTGCTTCCCCCAATCCCTCCCAGCATCAGAGTCTTTTCCAATGAGTCAACTCTTCGCATGAGGTGGCCAAAGTACTGCAGTTTCAGCTTTAGCATCATTCCTTCCAAAGAAATCCCAGGGCTGATCTCCTTCAGAATGGACTGGTTGGATCTCTTTGCAGTCCAAGGGACTCTCAAGTGTCTTCTCCAACACCGCAGTTCAAAAGCATCAATTCTTCGGTGCTCAGCCTTCTTCACAGTCCAACTCTCACATCCATACATGGCCACAGGAAAAACCATAGCCTTGACTAGACGGACCTTTGTTGGCAAAGTAATGTCTCTGCTTTTGAATATGCTATCTAGGATGGTGGTGAGGATTAAATGAGTTAATATTTATGAAATTCTAAGGCTGTGCTTGGTGTATATTAAGCATGAGTATGAACCAAGAATGTGTTTAAACTATGTTTCTATTGTAAATTCCTGACATTTAAATTTTTGGGTTCTGTGATTTAAAGTGCAATACTGAACAAAGATAAGAGACACAGAGAGAAGATCCACAAATTTTCTGTTTTTCCAAATCTAGGAGGGTTAAAAAAAAAAAGCAATACAGGCATAAAACTAAAAACATACAATTTTCTTAATGACTCCACCAGCCTGATCATGATAATGCTGAACCAAACAGATGTGACACCAGCCTCCTTCATTCTTAATGGGATCCCAGGACTGGAGGACATGCACGTGTGGATTTCTCTCCCGTTCTGCTCCATGTATGCTGTGGCTGTTGTAGGGAACTGTGGTCTCCTCTACCTCATCCGCTATGAGGATGCCCTGCACAGACCCATGTACTACTTTTTGGCCATGCTTTTCCTAACTGGCCTTTTCATTAGCTCTAGTACAATCCCCAAAGCCCTCAGCATCTTCTGGTTCCATTTCAAGGAAATCAGCTTTGATGGATGCCTGATCCAGATGTTCTTCGTCCACACCTTAACAGGGATGGAGTCTGGGGTGCTCATGCTCATGGCCCTGGACCGCTATGTGGCCATCTGCTACCCTCTGCGCTACTCAACTATCCTCACAAATCCTGTCATTGCAAAGGCAGGTCTCTCCACCTTTCTCAGAGGGGTGTTGCTCATCATTCCCTTCACTTTCCTCACCAAGCGCCTGCCCTACTGCAGAGGCAATGTAATCCCCCATACTTACTGTGATCACATGTCTGTGGCCAAGTTGTCTTGTGGCAACATCAAGGTCAATGTTATCTATGGTCTGATGGTGGCCCTCCTGATTGGGGGCTTTGACATCCTATGCATCACAGTCTCCTACACCATGATCCTGAGGGCAGTGGTCAGCCTCTCCTCTGCAGATGCTCGGCAGAAGGCCTTCAGCACGTGCACTGCTCACATCTGTTCCATTGTTTTCTCCTATAGTCCAGCTTTCTTTTCATTCTTTTCCCACCGCTTTGGGGGTCACAGGATTTCTCCTTCATGCCACATCATTGTGGCCAACATTTATCTGCTCCTACCCCCCACTATGAATCCTGTTGTCTATGGGGTGAAAACTAAGCAGATACGAGATTGCGTCATAAGGATTCTTTCAGGTTCCAAGTTTATCAAATCCCATAGTATATGAAAGAGCTGTTTGCCTATGATGAGATGTGAAAGGAAAGAATGATCCTGTCTGTTTGTCTAAGGAGAAAGCTTTCCAAGAATACGTATCTGAATTTGCCAAGTGAGTGGATAATAATCCATCTCCTTATTTTTTTTGCTTTTTTGCAGAATTCCAAAATTTTTCATGTCAAATCACCATCCACATGAGTTTTTCACGTCTAGGTTCTCTGTATAACTCAGATCTCAATAATGTCAAGTTCCAAGAATGAAAAAATACTAATGGAAACTGGTGCAATTATTCAGTAAACTGAATTAGGCAAAAGCAATGATCTGGAACCAGATGACTGAAACTGCTGTTTTTAATTGTGAATGAAGTTTCAATATAATAACTGATTTAACTGTGGAAAAATCACAGTATATTTACTTTATTCCATAAAGTCTTCTGTTTTCTCAACAACTTCTTAAAGACAAGACTGTAAAGTATATACCACAGGGTCAATAATATTATGTTGTAAGCCTTTCTGTGTCTTATGAGAAACATAGTGACCTGGAATCTGACCAGCTATCTTCTTGTATGAGTTTTTCTCATAATTGCTTGCTTCTCAGTAAATGTTTTGTCTCTTTTTTCAAAAACACTTTAAAAGTTTGCACACATTGGAAGGAGAAGTAGAGTAATGAGATTTATAATATATTATAATAAATGTATTTCTATGAGTATAGGGTTATGCACAGCAATGTTTACCTCTTTGCTTTTGAGCTGAAATAAAATGACACTGAACAATAAAATTAGTTGAACATTTTCTGGAAAGTATTCAATGTCTTCCTAAATTAAAATGAAAGTGAGATATTATGAATATATTTTTATAGCATTGTCACAGATATCATAAAAAGAATTTCAAAGTTGATTCTCCTTAACCAACTTCCAAAATTCTACATTACTTTCCCCTGATGCTACTAACTTACACTAATTTATTTCCATTCTCTAATTGATCTTTTATTATTTTTCTTTTTATAAATGCGTAAAAAAACTTATACAAAATCATCCTATTTGCATATTTAATTTCTGTGTTCATCTGGATAGTAAAATGTATTAAAGATTGCCAGTATTCATTCTCTCCAGTTGCTCATCCCAAAATATTCTTCCCAACCTCTGGCTTTCTCCAGAATTCAATGAAATTGTGTTTGTCAGTTTCTCCAGTGATTTTATATTAAACCAAGTAGGTCTTTCTCTGTGTCAACCTTGTCATAGTTTTCACCTCTACTGAATATAATTGATTGATCTCTTTGTCTAGAAACACTTTCTTTCCTTGATTTCTCAAGTGCCACACATCCCACCCAGGTCGTTCTTCATTATCACTGAACATTTTCAACCGTGTCATTTGCCTGTTCTTTTCTTCTGGACTTACCATGGTTTCAGGTCTCTCCACTTTGCACTCTTTCCCTAGGCCTTTCAGTATAATTGGCTATAAATATCATTGCATGCTGATGACTCCCGAGTTGATAGACTCATTAATAAATTTATTAAAGCTCAGGTGTGTGTTCAGGTTAAGTAAGCTTCATGATACCTTTTTATTCATGGCACATTAACTGTGTCATTTCTGGGACCATTTCCTGTTTTGTTTTTACTTTAATGTGCTTATTTCAGCCCTAATCCTCAGGCCTGTCAATCACAGAAATCACTATGGCGTGTTTGACATGTTCTTTGATTTGTAAATGACTTACAAATCAGCCATTTACTGAATGTTTATTTTAGAAACATATCCATTTTTACTGTATTAAACGTCACGACTTACTTTTAACTGAATTTTTGAAATGTACTTTTGCTATTATCTGTACTTCATTTCTTGCTTCTAATTATAGACTTTCATAACATGCAACCAACACTATTTTCTTAATCATTTCCTGACTATGGATATCTAAGCTTTTTTCTTCTCTCTGTCAGCAGAAATAATGCTATGATGAACATTTTTCTCACATGCACACATATATCACACATATATACACATGTGTACATATTTGTGAAACATGGAATGTGATATTTTATTTCAAATATTTGCAGAAAAGTGGGTTTTCCTATCATAATCTCTGCACATTGCCTTTAATGAAGCAGTCTTTAGATTGGTGGCCATCTTTTCAATAAAAATTATGGAATCCAGAAAACAATGAAATTATATTTCTGGAGTACTGAAAAATCATTTTCAATTTAAAATTATAATATGATGAAAATATCCTTCTAAAAGAAGATAAATGTTTATTAATATAGATAAATGTATGTTATTCAGAACATAGAATAGTGATTACTCATGGAAGACAGAATGACAGAATTTAATAAAACCACCAGAAAAAGTGAGAGTAATTTGAAGAACATATACTCTTTAAAATGGGGAAAATAACACATAAAGTCTAAACAAATGTAGAGGTAAAATATATATAGTAATAATTAAACAAATGGCAGGAAAGAGGTTAATGGAATTAAAATCTTGATATATGCTAACACAGTTAAAATGTTAAGTGTACTGTTTTAACATACATTGATAATTAAAAGATGTATATTGCAAAGTCTAAGTTAATCTTTGCACCAACATAAAGGAATACATAACAAAAACCAAACTTGGAGAAAATTGCAACAATAAAAATAATAACAGCTGTTTCACTGGTCCAAAAGTAGCAGGAAGAACAAAGGAAAAAGAACACAGGTGAGACTAAATTAAAACAGTGGGAGCATGGTACACCAGTACATTTGAAAACAAAAGGCAACAATTACAATAATGTACTTTGACTAAACAATTGAAAGAAAATGAAATGAAAGATAAGAAAATATCCTCAATAAAAATATATATGACTTAAAAACATGTATGTATAAATACAGGACAAGTTTGTGTGGCTATAGCAAAGTAGATTTTAACACAATAAATATTAGGTGTGATAAAGTGGAGCATCCTGTAATATTTATAGTAACAATTCAACAGGAAAACATAAAATAACTAAATTCACAAATACTTAATATAATTACAGACATCTATGCTTATATACACACACATAGAAGAAACTGTTAGAACTAGAAGGAGAAATCACTAATCCACAGTGAAATTGTGGATTAGATCTTTCAATATACGCTCTCAGTATGTGAAGAACAAAGAGCTAGAAAGCTCTAAATGGCTGCAGAAGGTCTGAAGAAGATAAGCATCTTAAACCAATTGGTCAATACAGAAAATAATATACAATAGTTCTAAAGTAGTTTTTATTTCTTAAATGCAAATACATTTGCCAAAATAAACAGTAATAGAATATTAGAAACTAATTTATGCCAATGCTCTTTAAAATGTAGATGAAATAAATATATACTTAAAACAATACAACTGATCTAAGAAGAAGTGTAAAGTCATAGTAGTTATAGACCTATCAAGAAATTTAATCAGTTACATAAAAATCCCCATAAGCATTTGTGTTTGTGTGTGTGTACATGTATGTACCAGGGGTTATATGATAATAAATTAAAACCAAGTAGGATTTATTCTAGGAATTCAAGGTTAGTGAGAACACAAAATGTTTTCAATTTAGAATTAAAAGAGAAAAAAATCATAAGATTATTTCAATAGACAAAGAAGAAATTGTTCAGTTAAACATCCATTCTTGATAAAAACAAAGTAAGCTAAATTTGGAAAGGAATTTCCTTAACTTGATACTAAAAAATCCCTGTAGCTAACATCCTATTATTGATAAAATGTTAAAATCATTCTCCACAAGGATGCTAAGACAAAAACATCAATTGTTCACTCTTCTATCCAACATTGTACTAGAGTTCAAGCAATAGAACAAAATAAAGGAAATAAATACATTTGATATTCAAAGACATGAAACAAATGAAAATGGAAACACAGCACACTGAAATCTAGGGGATGCTGTGAAAGCAGTCCTAAGAGGAAAGATTATAGCAATAAATTCAGAGATTAAAAAGAAGATCTCAAATAAACAACCTAACTGTATATTTCCAGGAACCAGCAGAAGAAAAAAATTAAATGCAAAGTTAGCAGAAGGGATAAAATAACAAAAATCATAGTGGAATAAATAAAATGGAAACCAGAAAAAAACATGAGAAACCAAAGCTAAGTTTTTGAATAGATATACAAAATTGACAAATCTTTAGCTAGACTAAGAAAAAAGAGGGAGGACTCAAAAAAGTAAAATCCTAAAAGAAAGAGCTATCACAACTGATATCACCAAAATACACAGAATCATAAAAAATAACTATGAACAATTATATGCCAACAAATTGTATAAGCTAGATGATCAAATAATATACAGACCATTTATTGTTTTAGATTCAAATTGCTTCTTTGGTCTCTGGGACCACTTTTTTGAAAAAATGTTAATTGAAGGATAATTACAATATTGTGTTGGTTTTTGCCGTACATCAACATGGATCAGCCATAGGTATACATACGGTCTCTCCCTCTTGAACCTCCCTCCCACCCCACCCCACCCTTCTAGATTGTCACAGAGCCCCAGTCTGAGTTCCCTGAGTCATACAGCAAATTCCTACTGGCTATCTATTTTACATATGTTAGTGTATATGTTTCCATGCTACTTTCTCCATTTGTGGGACCACTTTTCATGTGCTGGCTAAACAGTTTTCACGTGGATGCTTCAGAGGCACCTCATGCTTGACATAACGTAATTTGAACTCTCTCTTGCCCTGTAACTTGCTCTTTTTCCAGTCTTCTTTAAGAATGTGAATAGCATCACCTGTCATCCCACTGCATATACCAAGAAATTAGAATTGTTGCCCACGTCTGCTGCATATCTTGCATTGCAGGCAAATTCTTTACCACTAGTGCCACCTGGGAAGTGCCCTTCAGGTATAAAAATGATCAATTTTATCTCTAACATATCTTCCAAATCTATCTGCTTTTATTCATTTTCACTTCCCCTATCCGGGTTCAAGACACAGTCATCTCTCCCTTGGATTACTGTTGCCTATCTAATCTGTATCCCTGTTACATTTAATCTCATCTTCACACTGCTGCTATTGTTAAACCTCCACTTTCAGTGGTCCCTTACTATTTTAACATTAATTTGCTTGTAAGTTTCTGCCCTCTGTTATCTTAAAAGTACTATTTCCCACTGTATTTCATTCTCCACTATATCTCAGAGCTAATGCCATATTTATCCTCTTTTATTACATTAAATATGCCAAGATCCTTCTCATTTGGGAATCTGAAACTTCCTAGAATATTTCATCTGTTTCCTTTTTCTCCCACTAAAAACATGCCATTTTAAACTCACATTGAAATATTTGTCATCAACATAAATTGGTATTGCTTCAGGAAATCCTTCTCTGACACCAAAACTAAGTTAATTCTTTTCATTTTAAGTTCTCAGATCTCTGGGTACTTTTGTTTCAAAGCACTTCTTTAATCTAAATAATATTTGCTTCATTATTTACCTAACATTTTATCCTTAGGTCCCAGCTAGATCACAATTTCCATGAGAACAGGGACTATGAGAGGTTTATTGGTCATTTTATCCCTACCATGCATTTTCAGTTCAGTTCAGTCACTCAGTCATCTTCAACTCTGTGACCCCATGGACTCCAGTATCCCAAGCCTCCACGGCCATCACCAACTCCCAGAGTTTTCTCAAACTCATGTCCATTGAGTCAGTGATGCCATCCAACCATCTCATCCTCCATTGTCCCCTTCTCCCCCAACCTTCAATCTTTCCCAGCACCAGGGTCTTTTCAAATGAGTCAGTTCTTCATATCAGGTGGCCAAAGTATTGGAGTTTCAGCTTTAGCATCAGTCCTTCCAATAAATATTCAGGACTGATTTCCTTTAGGATGGACTGGTTGGATCTCCATGCAGTCCAAGGGACTCTCAAGCATCTTCTCCAAAACCATGCATTTTCAGTAAAATAGCAACTCAGTATCTATTTTGGGGTCAATGAGTACTTTCTACTTTAAGATTATTTTTTTCTTTTGAGTGCAACATCCTAACTACAGAATTTAGGAACATGTGAATTTTTGTACTCAACAATTCAGACACTCTAATAAAATTACCAACCTCTATAGAATCATCTTGGCTTCATCAATGAAGATTTTGTGTGTTTGTTTGCTTATGGAAGTTCTCAGGTTAAGTTACTGGAAACCTCGCTAAGTTAATCTCCTTTCCAACCTTTCAGGATTTAATATCTTGGGAATTCAGTTTCTCTATGGGCCGTTCTCTTCTCAAGTCTCCAAAGGAGATCCATTATCCTTAGGTCACTAAGCTAGTACTACCTCCCATAAATTCCAGAAACTCATAATTTCTGTGCTGTGAGTCACCTGAGAACATTTTTTCATCTTATGTGAAATCTTTTTTAAATAGTTGTGCTTTTTCCCTTCCTGCTGTTAACCTCTCCTCTTCCTAGGAACTTAGACTGTGAGTCTCAGCATATAACCACAGTAAGTACTAAGCCTTGACATAGTCACATTGGTTAAATACCAGAGCATTCCATGGCTATTATTAACCTTTTCTTATTCTGTTTTTGGAAATACTGTGGACAAGAAAGTGACCCTTGCTTCTACCCCAGGAGGACATAGAAGCTTGGAGAACCTATTCAAGGGAATTATGGCTAGAATTATTTTTGAATGTCTCCTGTGGAAGTATGCATCAGCAGTGGACTGCCACAGGGACAGGGGTTCTGGGTGCAGCAGACCTGGGTATGGCAAAAGCCCTCTTGGAGGAGGTCACCATTAACCCCATCATAGAGCTAGACTCTTGGAGGACACAAACAGAACCTTGTGTGCACCAAGACCCAGGAGAAAGAAGCAGTGACCCCTTAAGAGACTGATCCAGACTTGCCTGTGAGTGTCCAGGAGTTTCCAGCAGAGGCGTGGGTTGGGGCACTGAGTATAGCCATAAATGCATGGGATATTTTTAGGGCAATGCCATTATTTTCATTACCTCCAGGATAGTTTGGACCAGGTAAATAGCAGGGGGGGAACATAGCTCCACCCATTAACAGAAAATCAGATCAAAGATTTACTGAGCATGGCCCTGACAATCAGAACAAGACCCAGTTTCCCCCTCAGTCAGTCTCACCATCAGGAAGCTTACATAAGCCTCTTATCCTTCTTCATCAGAGGGCAGACAGAATGAAACCCACAATCACAGAAAACTAAGCAATCTAATCACATGGACAACAGCCTTGTCTAACGCAATGAAACTATGAGCCACGCTGTGTAGGGCCACCAAGACAGACGGGTCATGGTGGAGAGTTTTGACAAAATGTGGTCCACTGGAGAAGGGAATGGCAAACCGCTTCAGTATTCTTGCTCTGAGAACACCATAAACAGTATGAAAAGGCAAAAAGATGGGACACCCAAATATGAACTCCCCAGCTTGGTAGATGCCTGATACGCTACTGGAGATCAGTGGAGAAATAACTCCAGAAAGAATGAATAGACAGAGCCAAAGCAAAAACAACACTCAGTTGTGGATGTGACTGGTGATGGAAGCAAGGTCTGATGCTGTAAAGAGCAATATTGCATAGGAACCTGGAATGTTAGGTCCAAGAATCAAGGCAAATTGGAAGTGGTCAAACAGGAGATGGCAAGAGTGAACGTTGACATTCTAGGAATCAGTGAACTAAAATGGACTGGAATGGGTGAATTTAACTCAGATGACTATTATATCTACTGCTGGGAGCAGGAATCCCTTAGAAGAAATAGAGTAGCCATCATAGTCAACAAAAGAGTCCGAAATGCAGTACTTGGATGCAATCTCAAAAATGACAGAATGGTCTCTGTTCATTTCCAAGGCAAACCATTCAATGTCACAGTAATCCAAGTCTATGTCCCAACCAGTAATGCTGAAGAAGCTGAAGTTGAACAGTTCTATGAAGACCTACAAGACCTTTTAGAACTAACATCCAAAAAAAGATGTCCTTTTCATTATAGGGGACTGGAATGCAAAAGTAGGAAGTCAAGAAATATCTGGGGTAACAGGCAAATTTGGCCTTGGAATATGGAATGAAGCAGGGCGAAGGCTAATAGAGTTTTGCCAAGAGAATGCACTGGTAATAGCAAACACCCTCTTCCAATAACACAAGAGAAGACTCTATACATGGACATCACCAGATGGTCAACACCAAAATCAGATTGATTACATTCTTTGCAGCCAAAGGTAGAGAAGCTCTATACAGTCAGAAAAAACAAGACTGGGAGCTGACTGTAGCTCAGTTCATGAACTCTTTATTTCCAAATTCAGACTTAAATTGAGGACAGTAGGGAAAACTAGACCATTCAAGTATGACCTAAATCAAATCCCTTATGATTATACAGTGGAAATGAGAAATAGATTTAAGGGCCTAGATCTGATAGACAGAGTGCCTGATGAACTGTGGACAGAGGTTCGTGACATTGTACAGGAGACAGGAGTCAAGACCATCCCCAAGAAAAAGAAACACAAAAAAGCAAAATGGCTGTCTGAGGGGTCTTACAAATAGTTGTGAAAAGAAGAGAAGGGAAAAGCAAAAGAGAAAAGAAAAGATACACCCATCTGAATACAGAGTTCCAAAGAATAGCAAGGAGAGATAAGAAAGCCTTCCTCATTGATCACTGAAAATAAATAGAGGAAAACAACAGAATGGGAAAAACTAGAGATCTCTTCAAGAAAATTAAAGATACCAACAGAACATTTCATGCAAATGGGCTCAAAAAAGGACAGAAATGGTATGGACCTAACAGAAGCAGAAGATATTAAGAGGAGGTGGCAAGAATACTCAGAAGAACTATACAAAAAAAACTTCATGACCCAGATAATCATGATGGTGTGATCACTCACTTAGAGCCAGACATCCTGGAATGTGAAGTCAAGTGGGCTTTAGAAAGCATCACTTCGAACAAAGCTAGTGGAGGTGATGGAATTCCAGTTGAGCTCTTTCAAATCCTAAAAGATGATGCTGTGAAAGTGCTGCACTCAATATACCAGCAAATATTGGAAAATTGAGCAGTGACGACAGGACTGGAAGAGGTCAGTTTTCATTCCAATCCCAAAGAAAGGCAATGCCAAAGAATGCTCAAACTACCACACAATTGCACGTATCTCTCACACTAGTAAATTAATGCTCAAAATTCTCCAAGCCAGGCTTCAGTAGTACATGAACCGTGAACTTCTAGATGTTCAAGTTGGATTTAGAAAAGGCAGAGGAACCAGAGATCAAATTGCCAACATCTGTTGGATCACTGAAAAATGAAGAGAGTTCCAGAAAAAAATCTATTTCTGCTTTATTGACTATGCCAAAGCCTTTGTGTGGATCAGTGTGAACCGTGGAAAATTTTTAAAGAGATGGGGATAACAGACCACCTGACCTTCCTCTTGAGAAATCTATCTGCAGGTAAGGAAGCAATAGTTAGAACTGGACATGGAACAACAGACTGGTTCCAAATAGGAAAAGGAGTACATCAAGGCTGTATATTGCTACCCTGTTTATTTAACTTATATGCAGAGTATCTCATGAGAAATGGTGGACTGGATGAAGCACAAGCTGGAATCAAGATTGCTGGGAAAATATCAATAACTTCAGATATGCAGATGACACCATCTTTAAGGCAGAAAGTGAAGAACTAAAGAGCCTCTTGATGAAAGTGAAAGAGGAGAGTGAAAAAGTCGGCTTAAAGCTCAACATTCAGAAAACTAAGATCATGGCATCTGGTCCCACCACTTCATGGGAAATAGATGGGGAAACAGTGGAAACAGTGGCAGACTTTATTTTTGGGGCTCCAAAATCACTGCAGACAGTGACTGCAGCCATGAAATTAAAAGACGCTTACTCCTTGGAAGGAAAGTTATGACCAACCTAGACAGTGTATTAAAAAGCTGAGACATTACTTTGCCAACAAAGTCTGTTTAGTCAAGGCTATGGTTTTTCCAGTAGTCGTGCATGGATGTGAGAGATGATAAAGAAAGCTGAGCACTGAAGAATTGATGCTTTTGGACTGCAGTGTTAGAGAAGACTCTTGAGAGTCCCTGGACTGCAAGGAGATCCAACCAGTCCATCCTAAAGGAAATCAGTCCTGAATATTCATTGGAAGAACTGATGTTGTACATGAAACTCCAATACTTTGGCCACCTGATGTGAAGAACTGACTCACTTGAAAAGATCCTGATGCTGGGAAAGATTGAAGGCAAGAGGAGAAGGGGACAACAAGGGATGAGATGGTTGGATGGCATCACCAATTCAATGGACATGAGTTTGAGTAAACTCTGGTAGTTGGTGATGGACAGGGAAGCCTGGTATGCTGCACTCCATGGGGTTGCAAAGAGTCAGATACAACTGAGCAACTGAAATGAACTGAACTGAACTGAGAGCTAGAGTTAGAAAACATTAAGTTTGTATGGTTGCCCCCCCTTGGTGCAGTGGTAAAGAATCCTCCTGCAATGTGTCAGAAAGATCCCCTGGAGCAGAAAGTGGCAACCCACTCCAGTATTCTTGCCTAGGAAATCCCATGGACTGCGGAGCCTGATGGGCTACAATCCACGGCAGGGGGAGGTGGGGGCAGCAGGGGTTACACAGAGTCGGACACGACCTAGAGACTGAACAATGGTTGCTCTAGAAACTACCTCTTCTAAAAACTATTGCCAGATTATCTTCAAGATTCACATATTAACTGCTAACCTCAAATTGCTGAAAATTTTTTGAAAAAATTATTTTCTTTTTGTGATCTCAGACTCGTTCCTTCTCTTAAATGTACTATGCAAGCAAATATCAATCAAAGGAAAAATTTTAAGGAAAATGGGGAAAATGTCAAAGCTACAAGAATGATTACAAGAATGCATGGTAATAAATGAGTGTTTGACAAAAATACCAGACTTTGAACCACCAAATGGGCTACAAACCTCCAAACTCTCATAATGGAGGTATTGTACTGGGATCCTTCAGAACTCTCATCTAAAAATCCACAGTCAAACTAGTTTTATCTCCAAATCTACTTGTCATATCCATTAAAATTTGCTGAAAAAAAATTTAGATGATTTTAATGTTCATCAAATCATAGCCATCATTTAAAAAGGGTGATTTGTATCATTATTAGGACATGCGTGCTTATTCAGAGAAGTAGCAAAAACATCTGAAAATAATTCATCTAGTTTTTAATATGAATCTTCTTTTGCTGGTAATGCCAGAAGGGGAATTTTAATTTCTTTTTAGAATTTTTTTTCTGATTTAAAAGCAATTGTGTCAAGAATAAACGTATAGGTAATTTAAATTGTTAATGCATACTGCAAAGTCGCTTCAGTCATGTCCAAATTTTTGCCGCCCAATGGACTGTAGTCCACCAGATTCCTCTGTCCATAGGATTCTCCAGGCAAAAATATTGGAGTGGGAATCTCTGCCCTCTTCCAGGAGATCTTCCTAATCGAACCTATGTCTCCTATGCCTCTTGCATTGGCAGGTGGGTTCTTTACTACTAGCACCGCTTGGGAAGCCCAAATGGTTAACTAAAATTACTTTAAATATTTTATTTCAAAACTTTCTCATACAATGTTTTAAAACATAATTTTACAGTCTCTGTTTTTTTACTCATAAATCTGAAATAGCATTTCACATGGTCAAATATTGATAATTGAATGTGTTGCAAAATAAAAAATTTTAGTTAAAAGCAAATATTTTGTCTGAAGTATAAGATACAAAGAGGTAAAACCAAGAGTTGATCTCAGTTGACTCATTCATGTCAGAGAGTGCATTCTGCACTATAAAGGAATTTGAATTATATTTGAAAGACAATGCAAGGGCATACATTGTTTTAAGCAAGGGAATATCAATTTTAGAAAGGTAAGATTGTTGACAAAAAGAGAGAAGCATGGGGAGAGAAGGTGTGACCAGGTGAGATGATAGAAGCAATAATACTGAAGAGAAGGGGTGTATGAGTGAAACAAAAGAAAGACATCAACAACAGAGTAAGGAAGCAATTATTTGTGGAAAGGAAAGCCCAGTTAGTAAATTTTAAGCTTGTCTAGTTGGGCCCTTGGACAGAATAAAAGTTCATGAGGAGCAGTCCTGGCAGGGCTTTTCTTTAGAACTCTGTGGTACGCATGACGTAGACATAGAAAACACAGCAGGAAGGAGAGGGCAGAAATGAATTGAGAGAGTAGCATTTATATATATATATATATATATATATATATATATATATATATATATACTACCATGTGTAAAAGAGATAGACTGTGGGAAGCTGCTGTATAGCACAGGGAGCTCAGCTCAGTGTTCTGTGATGACCTAAAGGGGTGGGGTAGAGGGGCGATGGGAGGGAGGCTCTAGAGAAAGGGTATATATGTATACCTATAGCTGATTCATGTTGTTGAACAGTAGAAACTAAAACAACATTGAAAAGCAATTATACTCCAATTTTTTAAAAGTATGTGAAAAACAATAGAGTCTGAGAAAAGCCAATGAGTCTAGTTTTGAACATGATTCTAAATCTACAGTGGCCACTGTGAAGACAAATCATTCTTATTCATTAAGTAAAATCAAAAGCACCTTATTCCCTGCCCCTAAATCCTGTTTTACATGTCTTCGTATGTTCTTTAAGATTCAACTAAAAAATAATAATTTGCTAAGGTTGCTTCCTATATGAATACTTATATTAACAAATTTAATCATTATCATTTAACTTCTTTTAAACTATTCTTCTGTGGCCACCTCAGAAGTCCATACAAAGTCAAACATCAAAGAAAGCTTTCCCCTATCAATCTGCAATATGCTTTATGTCTACAAATCTTTAAAAGTCTGTAATACCGAGGCGGTCCTAAGATGGTGGAGGAATACAGGAACAAGTAAAGGATGCCCACTTTCACCATTACTATTCAACATAGTTTTGGAAGTTTTGGCCACAGCAATCAGAGCAGAAAAAGAAATAAAAAGAATCCAAATTGGAAAAGAAGTAAAACTCTTACTGTTTGCAGATGACATGATCCTCTACATAGAAAACCCTAAAGACTCCACCAGAAAATTACTAAAGCTAATCAATGAATATAGTAAAGGTGCAGGATATAAAATCAACACACAGAAATCCCTTGCATTCCTATACACTAATAATGAGAAAATAGAAAGAGAAATTAAGGAAACAATTGCATTCACCATTGCAACGAAAAGAATAAAATACTTAGGAATATATCTACCTAAAGAAACTAAAGACCTATGTATAGAAAACTATAAAACACTGATGAAAGAAATCAAAGAGGACACTAATAGATGGAGAAATATACCGTGTTCATGGATTGGAAGAATCAATATAGTGAAAATGAGTATACTACCCAAAGCAATCTATAGATTCAATGCAATCCCCATCAAGCTACCAACGGTATTTTTCACAGAGCTAGAACAAATAATCTCACAATTTGTATGGAAATACAAAAAACCTCAAATAGCCAAAGCAATCTTGAAAAAGAAGAACAGAACTGGAGGAATCAACCTGCCTGACTTCAGGCTCTACTACAAAGCCACAGTCATCAAGACAGTATGGTACTGGCACAAAGACAGAAATATAGACCAATGGAACAAAATAGAAAGCCCAGAGATAAACCCACACACCTATGGACACCTTATCTTTGACAAAGGAGGCAAGAATATACAATGGATTAAAGACAATCTCTTTAACAAGTGGTGCTGGGAAAACTGGTCAACCACTTGTAAAAGAATGAAACTAGAACACTTTCTAACACCATACACAAAAATAAACTCAAAATTTGATTAAAGATCTAAACGTAAGTCCAGAAACTATAAAACTCTTTGAGGAGAACATAGGCAAAACACTCTCCGACGTAAATCACAGCAGGATCCTCTATGACCCACCTCCCAGAATATTGGGAAAAAAAGCAAAAATAAACAAATGGGATCTAATTAAACTTAAAAGCTTCTGCACAACAAAAGAAACTATAAGCAAGGTGAAAAGACAGCCTTCAGAATGGGAGAAAATAATAGCAAATGAAGCAACTGACAAACAACTAATCTCAAAAATATATAAGCAACTCCTACAGCTCAACTCCAGAAAAATAAACGACCCAATCAAAAAATGGGCCAAAGAACTAAATAGACATTTCTCCAAAGAAGACATACAGATGGCTAACAAACACATGAAAAATGCTCAACATCACTCATTATCAGAGAAATGCAAATCAAAACCACAATGAGGTACCATTTCATGCCAGTCAGAATGGCTGCGATCCAAAAGTCTACAAGCAATAAATGCTGGAGAGGGTGTGGAGAAAAGGGAACCCTCTTACACTGTTGGTGGGAATGCAAACTAGTACAGCCACTATGGAGAACAGTGTGGAGATTCCTTAAAAAACTGGAAATAGAACTGCCTTATGACCTAGCAACCCCTCTGCTGGGCATACACACTGAGGAAACCAGAATCGAAAGAGACATGTGTACCCCAATGTTCATTGCAGCACTGGTTATAATAACCAGGACATGGAAGCAACCTAGGTGTCCATCAGCAGATGAATGGATAAGAAAGCTGTGGTACATATACACAATGGAGTATTACTCAGCCATTAAAAAGAATACATTTGAATCAGTTCTAATGAGGTGGATGAAACTGGAGTCGATTATACAGAGTGAAGTAAGCCAGAAAGAAAAACACCAATACAGTAAGACTCTGATGCTGGGAGGGATTAGGGGCAGAAGGAGAAGGGGATGACAGAGGATGAGATGGCTGGATGGCATCACTGACTTGATGGACGTGAGTCTGAGTGAACTCTGGGAGTTGATGATGGACAGGGAGGCCTGGTGTGCTGCGATTCATGGGGTTGCAAAGACTCGGACATGACTGAGTGACTGAACTGAACTGAACTGAACTGAACGCATATATATGGAATTTAGAAAGATGGTAATGATAACCCTGTATGCGAGACAGCAAAAGAGACACAGATGTATAGAACAGTCTTTTGGACTCTGTGAGAGGGAGGGGGAGGATGATTTGGGAGAATGGCATTGAAATTTGTATAATATCATATAAGAAATGAATAGCCAGTCCAGGTTTGATGCAGGATACAGGATGCTTGGGGCTGGTACACTGGGATGACCCAGAGGGATGTTATGGGGAGGGAGGTGGGTGGGGGGTTCAGGATGGGGAACACGTGTACACCTGTGGTGGATTCATGTTGATGTATGGCAAAACCAATAAAATATTGTAAAGTAATTAGCCTCCAATTAAAATTTAAAAAAAAAGAAAAAAGTCTGTAATACCAAATTATTGGAATGGTATATAAAATATTAATGAATATCGGTTACAAGTTCAAGTGGTACAGTAAGAAAACATAGCTAATGTTCCAAAAAGTACATAAAGGAAATAAATCTGAATTTACAAAATCTACTTAATGTCACTTAATGATAGTCTGAAACAAGAAAGATAAATATGAAGAAAACAAACACATTTGCTTGATTTCACAGAATTTTTGAAAAGGAAATGGAAGATTTAAAAATCAAATCAGCAACAACACCAACATCAAACCCTAGAACTATATTTATGTGTTGGTCCCTGAATCTGAAATAACTGGAATCTGAAACAACTGAGGACAATGTACATAAAAATTTGAGATTCATGAAGAATTTTCTCTGAGTAACCAATATTGATAATTGCAATTTTTATGTTTACTTTCCACTTTGATTCCTGAGTCAGGAAGATACCCCAGAAAAGAGCATGGCTAGCCACTCCAGTATTCTTGCCTGGAGAATTCCACGGACAGAGTAGCCTGGCAGGATACAGTCCATAGGATCACAAAGAGTCAGGCGCCACTAAGCGACTAACACTTTCACTTTCACTTTTCCACTTCTAAAGTCCTAGAACTTCATTGAAATGTATTGTGAGATGGACTACAGAATCATTTCATTAATAGCAAACTACAAACTATGTTATGCAGAGACCATTTCAAAATGATGTTCAGTATAATTAGGCTCAGAGAATGCAACTTTAAAAATATATTTGTTTTACTCTTAGGAAAATACGTCTGCATCTCCTAAAGTCTCCAATAGCTCTAAATTTCATATCTCTGAGTTCATCCTGATGCGATTCCCAGGAATTCACAGTTGGCAACACTGGCTTTCTTTACCATTGGCGTTACTCTACCTCTCAGCGGGTGGCGCTAATATCCTCATCCTCATCACCAGCTGCCAGGACTCTGCTCTTCAGCAGCCCGTGTACCACTTCTTAGGCATCCTGTTTGTGTTGGACATGGGTCTGGCCACGACTGTCATGCTCAAGATTCTAGCCATTTTCTGGTTTGAGTCCAAGGTCATTAGCCTCCCTAAGTGTTTTGCTCAAATTTATGCCTTTCACTGCTTTGTTGGCATGGAGTCTGGTATCTTCCTCTGCCTGGCTTTTGATAGATACATAGCTATTTGTCACCCTCTTCACTATCCCATTGTCACCAGTCCTTAATCTTCAAATCTACCTTGTTCATGGTGCTTCAGAATGGCTTGCTTGTCATTCCAGTACCTGTGCTTGCTGCCCAGCATAATTATTGCTCCAAGAATGAGACTGAGCATTGTCTATGCTCTAATCTGTGGTCACTAGCCTGGCTTGTGATGGCAGGAGGCCAAACAGCATTTGCCAAATGGTTTTGGCATTTGGAATGGGGAATGATCTAAGTCTTATAATATTGTCATAGACTTTGATTTGTACTCTGTACTTAGACTGAACTCAACTGAAGCTGCATCTAAAGCATTGAGCACTTGTAGCTCTCATCTCATCCTCATCCTCTTCTTTTATACAGTTGTTGTAGTGATTTGAGTAACTCACTTGGCAGAGACAAAAGCTACTTTGATTCCAGTTCTACTAAATGTGCTGCACAATATTATGCCTGCTTCCCTCAACCCTATGGTGTATTCACTTAGGACTAAGAAACTTAGGGCAGGCTTCCAAAAGGGGTTTCGTTTGAGTTTAGAAAAGAAAGTAAGGCACCCAAGACCTTCTCCATGATGTATAGGTACTTCAACATCTTTAAGAGTAGATATTAGACATTCAGAGATGATAGGAAATGTGAATGCCTTTGAGATACCTTTCTCACATTTTCATATAAACAACCATGAAATTACTTGAAAGAAAAAAAAAAAGAAAGCTTCACAGTAGCTCCAAATTATGGACAAGAGCTAAATATATGTGAGGAAAGGAAACACTTTCTAACAAACAAATCAAACGGAATAAAAAACTGTAATTAATGATTTAGCTCTTCCCCATATAAAAAATAGGATATAATAATGGTATACACATGCATACACATTTGCAATCAAATAAATAAAAGTGAATGGGATGTGAATTACAAATATTGCCTGTTTACTGATAGCTGTGACTTGGTAGCAAAGTCAATCTGGCTGAACAAGCATCATTCCAGTAATATGAATGCAGATGCAGTGGTAGAAAATACTTCAGATAAGCAAAGCTCAACTATACTATAATGAGGTTTGGGGAGAATATGGCTAGATGACCAGACCGAGGAGAAAGTTGTAGATCAGTAGATAAATGCATGGGAGAGAGAGGGAGAGAGAGAGAAATATTCAGAAGGATCATTATCTTGCCCCATTTGTTTCTCCACATCTGCTCTCTGCCCTTTCTACACTGTTCTGTGCCCTAGAAGTCTGAAGCTCATATACCATATGACCCAGTGTCCTTTGTTGTCTAGCATTCAGTTGGACTGAGCTCACTGGCAGGAGATTACTGTCCACGAGTTGAAAGAGTTTGGGTTTTCTGTTTTGTTTTGTTTTTCTTTTACTCTTAGCCTGCTTTGACATCAGGGCTCTGATGCGTCCCTTAAGGTCTTGCCTTGCCGACCATCTGCTTGCGGCTACAGTTCTTATGGTTTTTACTCAAGAACACTTTTTTCCCTTTCTTTTCCCCTTAAGGGCAAGGGAGTGATTAAGTTCTTATGATCTTAGTCTCTGGATACCCAACCAGTCAATCCTAAAGGAAATCAACCCTGAATATCCACTGGAAAGACTGATTCTGAAGCTGAAGCTCCAATACTTTGGGCACCTGATATGAAGAGCCAACTCATTGGAAAAGACCCTGATGCCGGGAAAGACTGAAGGCAGTATAAGGGGACAACAGAGGACGAGATGGTTGGATGGCATCACTGACCCGATGGACATGAGTTGAGCAAGCTCCGGGAGATGGTGCGGGACTGTGTGCTGTGAGCTGCAGTCCATGGATCGCAAAGAGTCAAACATGACTGAGCAACTGAACAACAACAGTCCAGTATTTATTGTTTTCTCAACATTTGTTTTTTTATTTCCTTACTCCCTCCTACAACTCTGTTAATATCAACTTCATTGAATTCTTTTCTGATTAACATTGTTTGTGAGTCTTTTTTTTTTTTTTTTTTTGTGGCTGATTCATCAGCTTTACCTCCATCACCACACCTCTGCTACAAGCTACTTCTCAGCCTCTATGACAACAGTCACACAAGGATATAGGCTGCTTGAGTAAGAGAGGAATTTATAGATGATCAAACTAGAAATATCTGTAAGGCAGGAAGCAGATGCAGAATTTTCATCCCAGTGAAAAATCTTGCCCTGAATTTTTTTTTTTTTTCATGATCTTAAAACCAAAGAATAGCAGAAACAAAGCTTAGGCTATTAGTGTCATATATTTCATTACGTTCTGGGCTGGTTTACATTGAGCTCATGCTTGCTATTATTGTTGTTCAGTTGCCAAGTCCTGTCTGACTCTTTGCAACACCATAGACTGAAGCATGCCAGGATCCTCTGTCCTCCACTATCTCCTGGAGTTTGTTCAAATTCATGTGCACTGAGTCGGTGAGGCCATCCAACCAACTCATCCTGTTTCATCCCCTTCTTCTTTTGCTGTCTAATAATCTAATCTTCTGTCACCCCCTTCTCTTTTTGCCTTCAATCTTTTCCAAGATCACAGTCTTTTCCAGTGAAATGGCTCTTTGCATCATGTATTTTATTGTGATCTGCGCTGGTTTAGATTGGGCCCATGCTTAGAATGTTTCCTTAACTTGCTGAGATATGTTGTGAGATATGTTTCACCACTTGAAAATGAGGTCTAATTTGTATGCAGGCCCACCAGATGTTAGTAATTCTATTTCACATTGATTATAGTCACTCATTTTATAGCTAGAATTAAAAAGTAAATTCTATCAGTTCTCGGGTATTCTGAAAACAGCATAGAGTATTTTTCATTATTAATCTGGCTTTTCACACAAACTTGCATTTATTTATAGTCATTTAGAGTCTGACAAAGAGAAAACCCAATGTTCCATGCATTCATAAAACTACATTCTTTAATAATAACATATTTCAGAGCATTAAAATAATTTAAGTAAACACATGCTTGATATTTTCAATAAAGATGCAAGAAGATGGTATTTCTACTAAATAACCATGACACCATCAAAGTGCAATGAAAGAAAACAAAAATTACATGTCATTCCAACAGAGATAACCTACACATTACAGTCTAACAATTTAAATGTCAAGAATTTATGCAAGAGTAACAGTGAGAATTTCCAAAGACATTTAAAAAATGAAGAAAAATTTATGAGAAGCAGTAAGAAGTGCAGACCATGAATTTTCAAAATAACCCATTAACTTTATTACAAAAAAGAAAATCAATCAGCTGCAGAGATTTTGAGCAGCAGAAGTTGTCTTGGTGCATTGGTCAGAGGCTGCTGGGCCAGAAATGGTACTCTGTGATACTACATCCTGAGCAGTTCTGAAAGTTGTTTTTACCCAACTTATCCACAGAGTTGTTCATCTTTGGTGGCATTTCAATATCATAGATCTTCTTAAAATGGGCAAGATGATTCCCACTCAGATTTGATGCACTTGAAGAGTCATTTGCAGTAGTTGACCTCAATAGCAATGGATTCATTTGTGACTATGAACTCCTTAAGCTGAAAGAAGCCAATATGCCATACCAGGATATTAAATGAGATAAATTATACAAAATTCTATGTTGGATAGCAACTTTTTGAATAACTATGGGAAGATATGTTTTGACAAATTTATTTATATTTTCCAAGGGGTAAAAAGTAGTGATAATTGACAACATCTCCCACAAAGCAATTAACAGGGAAGAATGGATTTGCACTCAGGATCTTCAGAGCTGCCAGTGAAGGAATAAGTTTATGCTCTCCTTCTAAATAGCTGCCCTTTACATTGGCCTGCATTTTATCTCTGTGTATCATTTTCCCTGTTAGAATGTCCATCTCTTGGAGCTTGTTTAGATGATTAGACATGAATATTATTAGACAGCAATTTTGATTGCCATACAGTGTTATATTTTTCACTTGAGAACCCTGATCAGAGGGTATGTGGATATGAGTGTCCTTTGCTAATTGTTATAGCAGTAAAAATTTGCCAATGTCACTAACTATGAAGAATATAATGCAAGCTCTTTATAGTCTTTAATTCTTAAAATCAGTGGATTTTTACAATATTCTATCTGCCTGATCCTTTTTGTTCCTTTAACAATATTTTGTTACATTAAATAAGTACAGATTTTTCTACTTTTTAAAAGGGAAAAGTAAATAAGTAAAAGCATACAATTATGTAAGGAGTTGGAGGAGGACATGGCCACACACTCCAGTATTCTTGCCTGGAGAATTCCATGGACAGAGAAGCCTGGCGGGCTCAGTCCATGGGATCACAAAGAGTCGGACATAACAGAAGCAACTTG
The DNA here is from genome assembly GCF_003369695.1 of Bos indicus x Bos taurus. Classification (NCBI taxonomy): domain Eukaryota; kingdom Metazoa; phylum Chordata; class Mammalia; order Artiodactyla; family Bovidae; genus Bos; species Bos indicus x Bos taurus. Next base: position 36,461,515 of record NC_040090.1, read on the forward strand.
GCATGGCATGTAAAAAGTAAGTAAAAATGTATGTTATAGAGAAAAAAGAGTACCTTAAATGTGCATTTTCCTCTCATACCCAAAGTGTAAATAATTGACATAATTTCTCCAAAATACTTGATTTGATACATGCTTATTCATTTTAAAACTTTGTCATCAAACTCTGTTCAAATTTGAAATGGTGTTGAACATGACTCTTTTGAAGCAAGACTATGCTCAAACTCAAACATGGTACAGCAGTCAAGTATGCTGCATGTACATATGTGCTCAGTTGCTTCAGTTATGCCTGATTCTGCAACCCCATGGACTACACTGTCCATGGAATTCTCCAGGCAAGAATACTGCTGTGGGTTGCCATTTTCTACTCCAGGTTATCTTCCTGGCCAGGGATCTAACCCGGGTCTCACACACTGCAGGCAGATTCTTTACCATCTGAGCCGCCTGGTATATGTAGGACCTAATGTACTCTTGCATTGTCAAGCTGTTAGCTGTGGTTTTCAAAATCATGATGTTACTCTAACTCTAAATACTGAGGTAACTTTGTAGCAATGCATTACTTCAAAATAAAGGATTTATGTAATAAAGAAAAGAAAGTCAAGCAAATGCGTTAAAGATATAATGAACATTTATTCTATACAAATGTAGACTCTTGAGACTGGAAATCAAGAGGGTTTCTTTTGGTTTTAGGAAGCAGAATCTCCCTTAAACCAACATCAGCCAAAAGTATGTGACTTAGGAGGGTACAGAGGCTTAACACAGAAGCCAGGGAGAAAGTGAAACTGGGCTTCCCAATACAGAAATTTGAATTCCTGTATTAAGTATTTTCTGCCTTTAAGCAGTATGGTCTCTTACCTTCTCTGTGCCTATGAGAGAGACATAGAAAGAGAACTGGCCCAATTTTCTCTTCATGTAGGTCAGTTTTCTCTACTTCTCTATGAGTGTGGCCAGGGGTACATTCAGGTTTTCTAGATTTTGAAGCTGGAGAAGGCAATGGCAACCCAATCCAGTACTCTTGCCTAGAAAATCCCACGGACAGAGGAGCCTAGTAGGTTGCAGTCCATGGGGTCGCTAAGAGTCGGACATAACCAAGCAACTTCACTTTCACTTTTCACTTTCATGCATTGGAGAAGGACATGGAAACCCACTCCAGTGTTCTTGCCTGGAGAATCCCAGGGACAGGGGAACCTGTTGGGCTGCCGTCTATGGGGTCGCACAGAGTTGGACATGACTGAAGCAACTTAGCAGCAGCAGATTCTGGACTACATGCAAATTTAAGGATCCACTTAAAAATTAACCACAAAATAAATATTTACTTAGAATTAAGAAAGAATTAGTAACACAAATTTAATAGCTGAAATTCCACATATACTACAGATTCTTGAAAAATATAATTATTACCAGGTAAATATCAATAGCAACATTTAGATATACATTTTACTGATATAATTTCATATTTATAGAGTAGTTGTAGAAGTAAAACAAGTTCTGCATATTCTTTCACAGATTCACCAACAGGTTGCATTTTGCACCATTTTTTTTTTTTCTCTCTTTCCATTTGTATGTGTGTATATTTATATACTTTTTTTTTTTTCTGAGCAGTTTTGAAGTAAGTTGGAGAGACTATGACTGCTTACTTTTACAAATTTTAGTGTGTATTTCTAAGAATAAAGACATTTACTTGCATAACCATAACACATACAACAGAATCAGGTAAATTATGCTGATACTTTACAATAATCTAATCCACAGTACACATCCAAATTTTGTCAATCGTCTTGTAGCAAATCTTTCTAGGTTTGGGATAAAATCCCAAATATTTTAGTTGATTTCTCTGGTTTTCATTTTGATATAAGATTTCCTCACCTTACTTTGGATCTTTATATTTTATAAGAGATGTGGTAGGCATTTGCAAAACATCCCTAGCTTTGGGATTGACTGATGTTTTCTCATAATTAGTGTGGTGGCCCTGGACATGTGCCTTCAAGAGAAGCTGATTTGTGTAGCCCTGTTGATGTCAGCTGACTGCTGCACCTTGGAATGTGCCATGACACTCACACCAAGGTCATGCTTCCCTTGGCTGTTCCAAGACAAGACTGAACAAAGTAGAGGAACTTGAGCTAGGTCCTTCCTGCCAAAAATGGAGCTTTTTTAATGATCCAACTTTGCTTGTGGACTCCCTTGTAGCCTGGTTGAGAAATTCTCAGAGCTGCACTAAAGATCTAAAGTACCTAAAATTAGTGATTGTCCCTATCCTGCTGCTGCTGCTGCTGCTAGGTCACTTCAGTCGTGTCCAACTCTGTGCGACCCCATAGACGGCAGACCACCAGGCTCCTCTGTCCATGGGATTTTCCAGACAAGAGTACTGGAGTAGGGTGCCATTACCTTGTCCCTATCCTATTTTGGTTTAAGTCTCCAGTCTAGCCCTTGCAGAAAAAAAGATAGATCCTGGAGAACGGCTGTAGGCTACTGAAAGTTTGATCAAGCAGGAGCTGCAGTTACAATTGCAGGGTCTGAGGTTGTATATATGTTAGAACAGGTTAATTAAGTCCCAGGTACATGCTATGCAGCAACTGATCTGGTAAATGAATTATTTACTATTTTAATTTAAAAAAGGAGGGGGTCAGAAATAGTAATGATTCAAGTGGAAAATGCAACTGTACTCATTTAGAGCTTTCTCCAGGGTTGGAATGGTTTGTATTATTTTACAACTTTACTACATCTTGATGATTTTGTGTGTACTTGTTCTATCCATTACAGAAAGAGGAAATTGAAATTTTCATTTGTATTTTTGGATTTGTCTATTTTTCTGGCAGATCTGTATGTTTTTACTCCATACATTCTGAATTTCTCTTATTAGACTCATAAACATTATGAAATTGACTTTCTTTATCCCCTTGGTAAAATTATTTTCTCTGAGAGTATTTGATATTAAAATAGTCACTTCAGCTATCTTTTGACTAGTGTTGTTGTTGTTGTTTTAGTTGCTAAGTCATGTCTGACTCTTTGCGACTCCATGGACTGTAGCCTGCCAGGCTTCTCTGTCTATGGGATTTCTCAGGAAAGAATTTTGGAGTGGGTTGCCATTTCCTTCTCCAGGGAGTCCTTTCAATCCAGGGATCAAACCTGCATCTCCTGCTTGGCAGGCAGACTCTTTACCACTGCACTACCTAGGAAGCCCTTTTGACTAGTGCTAGCATTGTGTAACTTTTTTCATCCTTTAACTTTTAACCTATTTGTGTCTTTTTACTTCAACATTAACTATTAAAAATGACTATTGAAATGGTTAACTTTAGTCTATCATCTTTTACTTGCTTTATTTATTTATCATGTGTTCTTTGTTACCTTTGCTTCTTCTTTTTTTTGCCTTCTTGAGGATTAAATAACTATCATGATTGCATTTTATTTTCTAGCTTAACACAATTCCTTAATTGCAAGAAGAAATAAACAGAAAAACTAAAAGTGGAAGATGTGAATACACTATTTTTTTTCCAAGACAAATCAAGAGTACACACGAAAAGTAAGCCCAATAAATGAGGTATTTATAAACATATACCCCAATAACAGACAATATTCATTCTTCTCGGGGACATGTGAAAAATTAACAAAATATCATGCTCTTGTAAAGGAGATTACACAATCCCATCAGCAAGCCCTGTAGAGAGAAATAAAAGAAGCAACTCTCATCACAGTGAATCAAAACTAGTAATATAAAATTTTAAAATAGCATTTTTAATAAGTAACCAAGAGTATAATTAAACGACAATAAGACAGCAGTTTCTTATCAAATTGGCACATAACTTTTGGAATGGAAGAGGAGAACTCCAATACAAAATCGGAATTTGTCTTGAGGAAATAATCAGATCAGAAATGCAAAAGTTTCGCATATGGGTCAATTGCTATAGAGTTTTTTAAAAGGATCTATAATATGAGATTATGGTATCTTTAAGTAAATTATGAACTTTTATTCAATTATAATAATTCAGATGAAAATGGACTCATAAATGTTAAATAAAAATACCAGTGTATACTGTAGCATATTATGATTTTTTTGTTAAAACATAGATAATAAATATATATATAATTATATTTTATGCATGCATTTTTTAAAAATCAGGATAAAATACATAAGAAGTTTCCTCTAAGTTGTAGACTATGGGTGCTTTTTAATATCTTTTTAAAATACCTCCTGTTTTTCCAAATTATTCAATATATGGTGACATTACTTTTATTATCTATTTTAAGTAGGTAAAAATTGAATCAGTTATCTTTAAAATTACTGCTATTATCATGATTATTATTCTAAGGACATGCTGCTGCTGCTAAGTCACTTCAGTCGTGTCCGACTCTGTGCGACCCCAGAGACGGCAGCCCACCCGTCCCTGGGGTTCTCAAAGCAAGAACACTGGAGTGGGTTGCCATTTCCTTCTCCAATGCATGAGAGTGAAAACTGAAGTCGCTCAGTCATGTCCGACTCTTAGCAACCCCATGGACTGCAGCCTACCAGGCTCCTCCGTCCATGTGATTTTCCAGGCAGGAGTACTGGATTGGGGTGCCATTGCCTTCTCCGCTAAGGACATATATTAATCTAATTTTTCCTAACTTAATATGTAAGAATAATAAGCTTAAACTGTTGAAGACTTTATTTTCTAGACCACCATAATGTTTATCACTTCCCTTACTTGAAAGTAAACTTTATAAACCAGGGGCCGTGTTCATATACTTCCTAGCTTTGTTTGGAGAGTAGAAAATTCTCAATAAATGTTATTAAATGGGGAGATGAACTAATGCATGAATAAAAGAAGAAATTTTAAAAAATAAATCAAGGTGTGAATGAGAGAGAGTCCATACTCAATTGCTTTTGATATGTTTTCAAAGGGCAGTGGGTAAAAGGGAAATATTGCTTGCTGTTTAGTTACTAAGCTGTGTTAGACTCTTTTGTGACCCCAGGGACTGTAGCCCACCACGGTCCTCTGTCCATAGAACTTCACAGTCAAGAATACTGGGGTGGGTTGCCATTTCTTCCCCCAGGGGATCCTCCTGGCCCAGGAATTGAACCCATGTCTCCTGTGTCTCCTGCATTGCAGGCTCTTCTTTACTGCTGAGTCACCAGGAAAACCCAAAAGGGAAATATACATTTGAGATAAAATATTTAAAAGAAAATATTTAATCCTAGTTTTCATTAAAATAACTTGTGTTTACTTTCAATCTCTCCCCTAACAAATATACATGCTAATGCACAAACACACATATGAGAGTATTCACATATTTGTATATCATTATTTCAGCACTGAAAGTGGAAAGTGTTTACTCTGTTTCTTCCTTCTATAAGGGATGTTTTGATTCTCACATCAACGCTTGTGTCTTGATATTCTGAAATATCCCTTTGGGACATTTAACACACGTTTTCCTTTAAAGACTCAGTTTGATAGTACAGATAGCAAGGAAGCAAGAGGTTGCTTGCTATGTAAACACATTTATTCTAAGATTTGAACTTTTTTTAACCAAGACCCTGAATACTTGGACCAGATTGCCTTCATCTCACTGTTTTGCTGTGAAAGGAAAGCATAAGGTAATGAATATATACAAAAGAAAGGATAATGACAGGATTACTTTTCTCTCTTTTTTTCTTGTAAGCAGTAAGACAAAGTGGAGAAGGTCCATAGGTACATAGCAATTGCTTATTATTTTTCCAGAAATAAATCTTTGATTCTAGTCACACAATTTTAAGGAAGAAGTGTTGTATGATATTGGGCATTTATGAAAAATGTGCATTTCCCCAAGTGTAACATTGTGGTTATGATTATTTCTGTTATTTCTCTATCCAAAGAGAAATTAGAAGTAAATCACTCCCATGACAAAGAGAAATAGGGGAATAGTTAGAAAAGTGGTTCTCAATCTGATGGTAAAATTAATCTGATGGTAAAAATGCTCTTGTTTTTCCCTGATTCTTTTCTTATTCCTCAAAATCATAATGTCTGATTTTTACCATCTCAGTCTGATGGTAAAAATGTTCTTGTTTTTCCCTGATTCTTTTCTTATTCCTCAAAATCATAATGTAATTTGCCTTGATTATGTACTACAGAGACAGACCTATGACTTTTGTTTCAATGATTTTGGATAGAAAAAATTACATGGAATAAACAACCCTCAAATGAAAAGAAAAATATGAATCCAAGGATTAAACTGGTCTAATGAAAGTACATCTATTACCTATTAAGTTTAAGGATGAATATAAGCAATAGATATATTAAAGATGTATTTTATAAGTGGCCATAGTCCTGTGTTTGTATTATTACTCCAGTAACTCTGACCACACCCCAGTACCCTATTTTCTTTAACACAGGTAATTATTCTTTCTGCAGAGAAATTTATTAAGGCACTGAATTGACATTGTTCATTCTTGTCAAGAGACCCTTTTACGCCAAGAGAAGCTGCAAAGTTGCATTATGCACTACTATTTACAATGCAATATACAGTTCAAAGTTTTTCATTTATTATGTCAGCAAATCTGGAGGACCTAGCAGTGGCCACAGAGCTGGAAAAGGTCAGTCCTCATCCCAATTCCCAAGAAGGGTAGTACCAAAGAATGTGCTCACCATCGGACTATCACACTCATCTCTCATGCTAATAAGGAGATGCATAAAATCTTGCAGGCTAGGCTTCAGTGTTATGCGAACCAAGAATTTCCAGATGTCCAAGCTGGGTTTAGAAAAGGAAGAGAAACTAGAGACCAAATTGTCAACATTTGCTGGATTATAGAGAAAGCAATGGAATTTCAGGGAAAAAAAAAATCTCTCTGTTTCATCAACTATGCTAAAGCCTTTGACTGTGTGGATCACGACAAACTGTGGAAAGCTCTTAGAGAGATGGGAATACCAGACCATATTCCTTATCTCCTGATCAACCTGTATGCAGATCAAGAAGGAAGAGTTAGAACCCTGTATGGAACAACAGATTGGTTTAAGATCCAGAAAGGAGTATGACAGGACTGACTGCTGTCACCCTGTTTGTTTAACCTATATGCTGAGGATATCATGAGAAATGCTGGGCTGGATGAGTTACAGGCTAGAATCAAGACAGGAGGGAGAAACATCAACAACCTCAGATATGCAGATGATACCACTCTAATGGCAGAAAGTGAAGAGGAACTAAGGAACCTCTTTATGAGGGTGAAGGAGGAGAGTGAAAGAGCCAGCTTAAGGCTAAATATTAAACAACTAAGATCGTGGTATCCAGCCCCATTACTGCATGGCAAACAGAAGGGGAAAAGGCAGAAGTACTGACAGATTTCCTCTTTTTTGGGCTCCAAAATCACTGTAGATGGTGGCTGCAGCCATGAAATCAGAAGATGATTGCTTCTTGTCAGTGTGTTGAAAAGCAGAGGCATTACTCTGCAAACAAAGGTCCGTATAGTCAAGGCTATGGTCTTCCCAGTGGTCGTGTACGGTTGTGAGAGCTGGGCTATAGTGTTTCCTTTGTCATAAATTAAATGGCTGAACATGTATTTCAGAATTTGGTTTCTGGATTCTGTACTTCTTATGTAGTATTTTTAATCACATTTAAAGGGATGAGTAATTTGTTTTTTAAGGAAGTTATAGAAATCATCCTCATGCATATCTTTAAGAAATAGACAGATAAGGTTAAAATCTATATATTTCTCTTCTATACTGCTCTTCTTGTACTACCTGATCTTGGAAAAACTGAGATGTAATAAAATCTCAAGGAGATTAAGTGAACTACAAAAATCTATAGAATCCAATTTTCTATCCTATAAATTGGTGGGATTTTCATTATGATAGTTGACCATGTTTCTATGAAAAATCAGATAAACTTTCATATTCTGGTAATTATAGGGTTATTAAGAAGGTGTTTAATAAAACCAATTTTTTTTTCTTGGGAAATAGGTCACAGAATTATTTTCGTTCTAACTATAAAGCTTACATCCATTTTTGGTGATTTAGAGCCCACTGGCTAAATTATTATCTGTTGTTTGCAATCAGCCTTAGGCTTGCATGCAGCTCATTTTTCTTACCTGTTTAGCAGAGACCACAATAGCACTAAATTTTTTCCTTCCTTCTTCTGACCTAACTCCTAGACACTGCAGATCGTATTTCTTAAGGGAGAGGTAGGAGAGGATTCTAGCTTCTTCACTGCCAAACGCTTTCCAAGAACCATGAAGTTAACTAATGGCTCTCTGGATATTTATGAATTATTTATCACTTATTATTTAGCATCAGTGAAGTTCCTATTATCTGATAATTGCAAGATTCTTTGTGGTTTACTTCCTGGCCAAGCATCTAAATTATCACTTGTCCCCTCAACCCCAGTGACTTCTCACAGACTTGATCATTTGATTTCCATACTTTTGCTTATTGATTCTTTTCTCTGGAATTCCTTTTATAAATGTGTCTCCTTTACAGCATGTTTTCCCTTCTGAATAGGTATCAAACACCTTCTCTTCAACATAGTCTTTCTTTATAATCACCAATTCCTCCTTCAACACCCCATCAACAACAATAAACATCCAGTTTAATAGTCTAGTGCTCATTTAGAAGGTTGCACATACTTTTATTTTAATTCTTATTACATTTACTATGATAAATTATTTGCATCTTTGTCCACTAACTCTGATGTCCTTAATGAGTGAAACCCTTGTTCCCAACATTGTCAAATTTTAGATGTTCAATACATATATATGAGAAATTAAAAGATTAATAAAAGCATGAGGTAGCATTTACTTATCCCAAATCCTTAAGTTGAAAATGAGATTTAGCCACAAGCATGGAATTTGGAATTAATTAATTTTGCTCTTAAATGAGAAATAAATTTTATGTGTGGTAAGAAAGTGAAGAAGAACTAAAAAGCCTCTTGATGAAAGTGAAAGTGGAGAGTGAAAAAGTTGACTTGAAGCTCAACATTCAGCAAACGAAGATCATGGCATCCGGTCCCATTACTTCATGGGAAATAGATGGGGAAACAGTGGAAACAGTGTCAGACTTTATTTTTGGGGGGCTCCAAAATCACTGCAGATGGTGACTGCAGCCATGAAATTAAAAGATGCTTACTCCTTGGAAGAAAAGTTATGACCAACTTAGACAGCATATTGAAAAGCAGAGACATTACTTTGCCAACAAAGGTCCATCTAGTCAAGGCTATGGTTTTTCCTGTGGTCATGTATGGATGTGAGAGTTGGACTGTGAAGAAGGCTGAGTGCCGAAGAATTGATGCTTTTGAACTGTGGTGTTGGAGAAGACTCTTGAGAGTCCCTTGGACTGCGAGGAGATCCAACCAGCCCATTCTGAAGGAGATCAGCCCTGGGATTTCTTTGGAAGGAATGATGCTAAAGCTGAAACTCCAGTACTTTGGCCACCTCATGCGAAGAGTTGACTCATTGGAAAAGACTCTGATGCTGGGAGGGACTGGGGGCAGGAGGAGAAGGGGACGACAGAGGATGAGATGGCTGGATGGCATCACTAAGTCGATGGATGTGAGTCTGAGTGAATTCCAGGAGTTGGTGATGGACAGGGAGGCCTGGCATGCTGCGATTCATGGGGTCGCAAAGAGTTGGACACAACTGAGTGACTGACCTGAACTGAAGAAATATCAAATGTAAAGTTGAATTTATTTGTATTGTCTCCTACTAGAACTCGACTAACATGGTTCCGTTGTGAAATATATGAAAATGTACATTCAAAAGATCAGAGACAACCAATGAGAAAACAATAAAAATTAGAGATGTCAGTGTATTTATTGAATGATAAATATTACTAGAGTAACAAACATAATCAAGGCAAAGAACATAAATCCTTTTACTGAAGTATAATAATGTAAAACTAATTTGTTTTGGTTTTGCTATAAACACCAGATAATCTCAGAGGACAATGTTTAAAGGTAAAGTAGAAAGATTGGTAGAAACATAATAAAAAAAAAAAATTCATTACCATTGATATATTTATGCATCCCAAACAATTTTAGCCACTTACAACCTATTACTGAAAGCTTATTCTGATTAGAAATTAAAAGCATTCTAATAAATGCACATAGACCATAATAAGAAAAGGCAAAAATGAGTCAGTTTAAATGTGAAAGGACCAAACACAATTTTTCTGATTTGTGAGACCCCGATCTCCATTGAGAAATACATAATTTAATATTTACAAAAGGTTTCATACAGTGCCTTAATAATTAAATATCAACAATCAACTATTAAGCAAGAATAAGAATTTTTAAAGTCCTCATATCTTTTGGTTCATGGGTATAGTGACCAAAGGATGCTAAGATCACACCCACAGGGAGATCTATATATTTATTAACAAATGAAATTTTCTATCCAAAATCTCTTTAGAGAAGATATAACAGAATTACTTTTTATTATAAATCTGAAGGTGAAAAACTAGTTTTAAAAAACAATTTTGAATTAGTGTCTGTGATGTGAACTTGAAATTGCTTAATAAAAATTTATTGAGTGAATAAATGAAATAATCAGTAAACAAACAGAAGATATACTCACTGTCACTCAGTAAAGTTGACTGTTTAATCAAATAAACTACAGAATTTTAAAACATAGAAAAAGATAAAGTAACCATAAACTATATTTTCTCTTATCTTTATCTTACTCTAGGAAAAGTCACATAAAGTTTAAGTCTATTTGATCATGCTAATGCTGAATAAAACGGAGTGGGTCCCACCCTCATTCATTCTGAATGGAGTCCCAGGACTGGAAGATGTGCATATTTGGATTTCCTTCCCATTCTGCTCCATGTATGTTGTAGCTATGGCAGGGAATTGTGGACTCCTCTACCTCATCTACTGTGAGGACTCCTTGCACAAACCTATGTATTACTTCTTGGCCATGCTTTCCCTAACTGATCTTGTCATGTGCTCTAGCACAGTCCCTAAAGCCCTCTTCATCTTCTGGTTTCATCTCAAGAAAATTGGCTTTGATGGATGCCTGATCCAGATGTTCTTTGTGCACACCTTCACAGGGATGGAGTCTGGGGTGCTCATGCTCATGGCCCTGGACCGCTACGTGGCCATCTGCTACCCTCTGCGCTACTCAACTATCCTCACAAATCCTGTCATTGCAAAGGTGGGTCTCTCCACCTTTCTCAGAGGGATGTTGCTCATTATTCCCTTCCCTTTCCTCACCAAGCGCCTGCCCTACTGCAGAGGCAATGTAATCCCCCACACTTATTGTGACCACATGTCTGTGGCCAAGTTGTCTTGTGGAAATATCAAGGTCAATGCCATCTATGGTCTGATTGTTGCCCTCCTGATTGGAGGTTTTGACATCCTGTGCATCACAGCCTCCTACACAATGATCCTGAGGGCAGTGGTCAGCCTCTCCTCAGCAGAAGCTCGGCGGAAGGCCTTCAGCACCTGCACTGCTCACATCTGTGCTATAGTTTTCTCCTACAGCCCAGCCTTCTTCTCCTTCTTTTCCCATCGCTTTGGGGCCCATACAGTCCCTCCCTCTTGTCACATCATTGTGGCCAATATTTATCTACTGTTGCCTCCAACTATGAATCCTATTGTGTATGGGGTGAAAACCAAGCAGATAAGAGACTGTGTTTTAGGAATCCTTTCAGGTTCTAAGAATACCAAATCCCAAAACATATGAGTGGGCATTCCCAGGAAAGAAAAGAGAAAGATGACTTTTAGTTACCTGTTTAGGCGGGAGTTGGCAAAATCTTTGCAAGTTCTATTTTGGCCCCTAAAATGGGACTTATCTAGTAGTAAGTGCATCTCCAAATGCATGTCCTGTCATGAGAATCTCAGTATCACCTCCACACCCACCAATCTTTCTAAGAATTTCTTATTTCTCATTGCTGTGAAAGATTAATCTAATACCTAACCCAAGTTTTCTTGAACACAAACAAGTTAGACCATTTTTCATAAAAAGGTGAATAAAATGGGAGGACATGATTTTGTTTTAAATAGTGAATTTAATAATCAGATAGCCAGTTGTGACTTTCCCCTGAAAATATATACTCTCTACTTTTAATCACTAACAAAATATCTCTTTCTTTCCAAGGAACAGGTAGAAAGTATCCTATGATGAATTTTAAGGTTCTGGGAATTTTATTAGAATCTTACTTGACACTGAATAAAATGCCTGGAAAATCCCATGGACGGAGGAGCCTGGTAGGCTACAGTCCGTTGGGTCGCAGAGTCAGACACGACTGAGCGACTTCACTTCACTTCACTTCACTTACACTGAATAGGTCTCTCTTAGCCAGACTACATACACTATTGTACTACAGACTAATCTGGTGTTCATTTTCCTTTGAAAGTGTATCTGAAAGCACACAATCTGGAAGGTGAGGTAGATAAGTGTCAAGCAAATCTACAAAAAGAGCATAACTTATTTTTATAAGTATGGCATGAGATTGGATCAAAATTGACTTTTTTTCATCTTATCTCCAATTGTTAAACTAATAAATGAAATCTTTCAGATAATTAAAATTCTGATAAACAAGTGAGGGACTAATCATTAAGATTATTCCAAATTAATAAGCAAGTGAGGGACTAAAGGAAATGGTACTTTTTATTAGTTTCTTCAGAACTTAGTCAACTATATATAAGAATTTTAGAGAAAACTGAATTTTTACTTTTATCTCTCTTTTCAACTAAAAAAAGCATACATTGACTCTCCCCAATTCAGTTAACCACACACACAAAATTGCATTGAATTATTTAATTGTTTTTCTTTACTATCTTGTAAAATCCTACAGAACAACTCTACCCGCTAAACTGCAATTATACTCCCTGTATCATCTCATTTCTCTGTTCGCCTTGACCTCAAAACTTCTAAAACGAGTTTTCAACATTCTCTCCATTTTTCCCCCTCAACTTGAAATCACTCTTTCCCTAGCTTTTCTTTCTGTCATCCCTTCCATTAACTGAAATTGCTTCTGTCAACCTCACTAAGGACTTCCACAATAACAAATAAAGTTCCTTATGGGTTCATCTAATGCTACCTCTCAGGAATAAAGAATGCAATTCTGCATTTCCAGTATCTTGAAACACCACACCCTGTACACCCTGATTCATGTTGAGGTATGGTGAAAACCACTACAATATTGTAAAGCAATTAGACTCCAATTAAAATAAATAAATTAATTTAAAAAACTGCCATTTTAAAACTACAAATGCACAATACATGTTATGATTTTCTTCACTCCTGGGAAGGAAGACATAAAAATGGTCAACAGATATATAAGAAATTGCTCAATGTCACTAATTATCAGAAAAGACAGATCAAAATCACAATGAGATATCTTTTCACATCCTGTTAGGATGGCAATCATAAAAATTAGCAAACATTTGTTGGTGAGGATGTCAAGAAATTGGAACTCTTGTAAACTCATCTGTGAGAATATAAAATTGTGTAGCCACTATGGAAAGAGTAGGTTCCTCAAAAAATTAAAAATAGAGTTATTGAATGGTAGAACAATCCCAGTTCTGGTTATTTACCCCCCAAAACTGACAATAGGATCTCAGTGGGATATATACACTTTCATGTTCATCACTGAATATTCACAGTATCTAAGATGTGAATAAAAAGCTAAATGTACATGGATGTATGCCTAAGTAAGGAAATATGGTTTGTATACATGAAAAGAAGACATCCTGTCAGAGATTGCATCATAGACAGACCTTAACAAATTATGTTAAGTGAAAAAAGATAGTCAGAAGGGAAAATATGATTTCACTATATGAAATGCCTCAGCCATAAAGAAAAGAACAAAATGGTATTTGTGGCAATATGCATGGTCTTAGAGACTATCATGCTAAGTTATGTAAGTCAGACTGAGAAAGTAAAATATCATATGATATCACTTGCATGTGGAATCTAATAAAAACTGTACAAATGAACTTATTTACAAAATAAAAACAGACTCACGTATCTCAAAACCAAACTTCTGGTTACCAAAGGGGAAATGTAGGGGGAAGTGATAAATTAGGAGATTGGAATTAACATATACACACTACTATGTATATAAAATGGGCTTCCCTGGTGGTTCAGATGGTAAAGTGTTTGCCTGCAATGTGGGAGACCTGGGTTCAATCCCTGGGTTGGGAAGATCCCCTGGAGAAGGAAATGGCAACCCACTCCAGTATTGTTGCCTGGAAAATTGCGTGGACGGAGGACCCTGGTGGGCTACACAGTCCATAGGGTTGCAAAGAGTTGGACAAGACTGAGCGACTTCATTTCAATATGTATAAAATAGATATAACAAGGACTTATGTATAGCACAGAGAACTCTACTCATGATTATACTCAATATTCTATAAAAAATCTACATGGGAAAAGAATCTGAAAAAGAATTGACATATATATGTATATATATATAAATATATGAAAGTGAAATTAACTCAGTCATGTCTGACTGTTTGTGGCCCCATGGACTATACAATCCATGTAATTCTCCAGGTCAGACTGGAGTAGGTAGCTTTTCCCTTTTCCAGGGGATCCTCCCAACCCAGGTCTCCTGCATTGCAGGCAGATTCTTTACCAGCTGAGCCCCAGGGGAAGCCTATATATATACATACATACACACACATATATATACATACATATATATATATATACATATACACACATACACACACACATATATATAACTGATTCACTTTCCTGTACACTTGAAACTAGCACAACATTAAGTAAACGTTAAGTAAACCAACATTAAGTAAACCAACTATACTTAAATAAAAATTTAAATACAAACAAACAAAAACACAAACAAACAATGTAGTTTATATACATGATGAAATAATCAGGCATAAATGCAAGCCAGTCACAGAAGGACAAATATGATTCTACTATGTTAAAAAATGTGTTAGTACCTCAGTTATGTCCAACTCGTTGCAACCCCATGAACTATAGCCTGCCAGGCTCCTCTGTCCATAGAATTCTCCAGGCCAGAATACTGGAGTGGGTATTTATTCCCTTCTCCAAGGGATCTTCTCAACCCAGGGATTGAACCCAGGTCTCCTGTATTTCAGGCCATTTCTTTACCATCTGAATCACTAGGGAAGCCCTTGTTAGTTGTGTCTAACTCTTTGTGACTCCATAGATTGTAGCCCACCAGGCTCCTCTATCCATGGAATTCTCCAGGCAGGAATACTGGAGTGGGTAGCCATTTTCTTCTCCAGGGAATCTTCCTTTCTCCAGGGGATATATCGACCCAGGAGTCAAACCCAGGTGTCCTGTGTTGTAGGCAGATTCTTTATCATCTGAGCCACCAGGGAAACCATGATTCCACTATATGAAGTACCTAATGTACTTCCCATAGAATCTGAAAGTAGAATGGTGGTTATGCTTATATGTTATGATCATATGATCAAGAGTCAGTCACTAAGTCATGACTGACTCTTCAAGACCCTATGGATTGCAGCATGCCAGGCTTTCCTGTCCTTCACCATTTCCTGGAGTTTGCTCAAATTCATGTCCATTGAAGTGATGATGCCATCCAACCATCTCATCCCCTGTCATCCCCTTCTCCTCCTGCCTTCAGTCTTTCCTAGCATCAGGTGTCTTTACCAATGAGTCAGCTCTTCTCATCAGGTGGTCAAAGTATTGGAGCTTCAGCTTCAGAATCAATCCTTCCAGTGAATATTCAGGATTGATTTCCTTTAGGATTGACTAGTTTGATCTGTACAAGGAACTCTCAAGAGTCTTCTCCAGCACCACAGTTCGAAAGCATCAATTCTTTGGTGCTCAACTTTCTTTAGGCTCCAACTCTCACATCTGTACATGACTACTGGAAAAGCTATAGCTTTGACTCTATGGCCCTTTGTTGGCAATGTGATGTCTCTGTTTTTTTTGCTTTTAATATGCTGTTTAGGTTTGTCATGGGCTTCCCTGGTGGCTCAGTTGGTAAAGAATCTGCCTGCAATGCAGGAGTTCAGTTCAGTTAAGTCGCTCAGTTGTGTCCAACTCTTTGCGACCCCATGAATTGCAGCACACCAGGCCTCCCTGTCCATTCAAACTCATGTCCATCGAGTCCGTGATGCCATCCAGCCATCTCATCCTCTGTCATCCCCTTCTCTTCCTGACCCCAATCCCTCCCAGCATCAGAGTCTTTTCCAGTGAGTCAACTCTTTGCATTAGGTGGCCAAAGTACTGGAGTTTCAGCTTTAGCATCATTCCTTCCAAAGAACACCCAGGACTGATCTCCTTCAGAATGTACTGGTTGAATCTCCTTGCAATCCAAGGGACTCTCAAGAGTCTTCTCCAACACCACAGTTCAAAAGCATCAATTCTTCTGCACTCAGCTTTCTTCACAGTCCAACTCTCACATCCATACATGACTACTGGAAAAACCATAGCCTTGACTAGACAGACCTTTGTTGGCAAAGTAATGTCTCTGATTTTTAATATGCTATCTACTTTGGCAATGCAGGAAACCCTGGTTCAATTCCTGGGTCAGGAAGATCCCCTGGAGAAGGAAATGGCAACCCACTCCAGTATTCTTGCCTGGGAAATCCCATGGACAGAGGAGCCTGGTGGACTAAGTGGACTAGGTTTGTCATAGTTTTTCTTCCAAGGAGCAAGTGTCTTTTAATTTCATAGCTGCAATCACCATCTGCAATGATTGCTATCATATAGTAATATGTATACTATAATATATAAAGAACTATGTGGTACTGATGAAATAAATTATAAATATTTAAATGAAAAAATATACAGTGCTCATGAATGTGAAGATATCAATTCTTTCCAAAATAATATGCAGATGCATATATCAGTCAATTTTTACCATAAAGAAGAAGTTTTGTAGCTCTACAGGGGTCTTATCTAAGGGTGAACAGTGGCAGGTCCTGGGAAGTGGGAGAGATTTGGTCACAGGGCTTTTGGAAAAATCACAATAGAAACTTACAATTGTTTTTGACTTGGTGAGCAGTTATCTAGGGCATGCAACCACACAGGGATGTAGTGTTACTGTAAGGACCCCACAACCAAACAAATGGATGCAGAGGCAGAGATACTATGAGGCAGCTTAGCTAACCACTTAGTGCAATCTCCAAACACACCCAGAAGCAACGTTTAATCTAGGCACACCATGGCAGTCATTTTGACACATAAAAAGAAATGCCGCAATGAAAGGAATTAACACATGCAAAATATGAATTTTGAAACATCCTAAGTGAAAAAAGTCAGATAAAAATAGTTCATATTTTATCATTCCATGTACATGAAATGGCTAGAATAAAAGTCATAGAAATGAATGCCTATTAGTGTTTGTCCTATTCTGAAGGGAAGAGGCAATAGAAAATGATACTTAAAGAGTATAGGCCTTGCTTTTAATGTAATGGAAATATTCTACAATTAGGTAGAGAGATAGCGGTTACACATCATTGTGAACGTACTAACAAATGCTGAATTGTCCATTTTTAAATTGCCAAAATAATTCATTTTATGTGTTTCATCTCAAAAAATAAAAGTAAAAACATTAAGCAAAATATTTTTTCTATGTATATTTAATATTATCATTTCTTGTATAAAAAAATCTTAGTTTCCCAAGAAAATAGCAGTGTTTATATTTAATATGCTGTCATCCAAGTTTTTGTTAAAAACACATAGACTAATGTATATTAAGAAGTTTCATAGAGAAATATTTATCAGAAGAGTAATATGTTACCTTCACTTTACAGAATTTAATGGTGTTTTTAATCTCCTTCCAAAGTCATTTTATTTTTACATATTAATCAAAATGTATGGATATTACCTTTATTGTCTAACTGAAGGAATGTAAATCTAGAATCAATTGTTGTATTTTATTATTGCTACTATCTTAATCATCATTGTTTTTAATTTTATTTTATTTTTAAAATTTACAATATTGTACTGGTTCTGCCATATATCTAAATGAATCCACCACAGGCATACATGTGTTCCCCATCCCGACTCCTCCTCCCTCCTCCCTCCCCATACCATCCCTCCGGGTGGTCCCAGTGCACCAGCCCCAAGCATCCAGCATCGTGCATCGAACCTGGACTGGCGACTCGTTTCATATATAATATTATACATATTTCAATGCCATTCTCCCAATCATCTCACCCTCTCCCTCTCCCACAGAGTCCAAAATCATCATCATTTTTATACTTAATTATTCCTAACCTAACACATATGCATAACAAGCCAGAACTTTTGATGTCATTTTAGAAAGCCATAATATTCATCAATTTCAGTATCACCAACTCAATGGACATGAGTTTGAGCAAACTCTGAGAGATGATGAATGACAGGGAAGCCTGGTATACTGTAGTCCATGAGGTCACAGAGGATCAGACATGACTTAGCAACTGGACAACAAATTCAGTTGCAAGTAAACTTCTTGAAAATTAGGGTGCATGTTCTCTGATTTTTGCAGAGTTCCCAGTATGATTTGGGGAGTACTAGATGCTCATGATGGTTTAGACATGACAAAATAAAACAAATAAAAGAATAAATTAATGAATATGTGAGTGGTTGAAACATTCTGTATTGAAGAGCTTTCGACCTGTGTCTTAGAATGACTTCCAGGGAAAGAAACAATACTGAAATCATTCACTTTTACTAAAACTGATTTATGTTCATTGTAATTCCTCTCCATTGAATACGTTCTTATACATAAACACACGCATAGATACAAATCTATGGAATAAATCTTTTATTTATTATCATGTAGCTGTAAGAGTGGAAAACTTTTACTCTTTTCCTCCTCCCATTAGGTTAGCTTGATTGCTGTACAAGCATCTGTGCCTTCAATGTTCTGAAATATCCCCTTGAGACATATAACACATATTTTTCTTAAACGTCCAGTTCAATAGTATAGATATCAAGGGATTTAGAAGTTGAAGACTATGCATGTACATATATTGTACAGTCATGATATTTTTTAACCAGGATTCTGAACACCTGGACTAGTTCATATTCAGTTCACTGTTCTGCTATCCAGAGCTAAGGTATTTAAGGAAATAAACAGTGGGAGTAGTGATAGGATATTATTAGGATAATAAGATAAAGTGGAGAGAGTTTTGAATGCATATAAATGGTTTATGATACTTTTAGAAATGCAGATAACAATATTTGAAGGCAGAATTACATTGAAAGTTGGGAGGTTGGAAAATGTTTATTTTTCCAATTCTCAGATTGCACTTCAATGTAAATTTCCATCATGTTTATGAATAGCTAATCTATAGGAATGATGTGTTCAGTTGCACTAGAAATCAGGTATAAATCACCCTCACAACAAGAAGAAATAGGGAAATAGGTTGAGAGTATTACTCAGTCATGGTCAGAACAGTCTAGCTTTTTATCTTCTCTTCCCTTGTTCTCAAATGAACATCTAATTTTTCTTGGTTCATTTTTAGAAAGACTTAGTTATGACTATATTTCAACCATTTTGGATAACAACATTTGCCTGGAAGAGTCCACTGTCATAGGAAGAGAAAACAAGGGTTTTAAAGATTGAGGACTAGCTAGTGAGAAAGCAATCTAACTATCTACAGGGTTTGGGATAGAGAAGAAACAACAGGTATTCATGTGCTAAGTTACTATCAATAATCTGTCTACATTCACAGCGTAATATTAGTTAATTTTCCTTGTGAGGAAAAATAAATTATGATGCTTGAAATAATTTAATATTTGTTTTGGAAAATGTCTTATTTAGTTTGTGGCTAATATTATATTACTTTGATATAAGTATGAATCTGACAGTGTTTCAAATGTATTGAAGACGGGATTCAATTTTTAATTGTAACAAGAAAGTTTTAGTAATTAAAAACACATATCTTTATAAAGAACACACAAAAGTTAAAATGGGATATTTACCTGATATTTAGGAAAAATATTCTTCAGAATACAGCATCAGTAATAGACTGTTTATTTTTCAGTTATGAATATTTATACTTTTCCTGATGTCTCTACTGTTCAAATGTGTTAAGAAACAGAAATGAATGTTGATACTATTTTTCCAACAATTTATGGCAATTTAGTACACACTAGCAATGGCACCTCACTCCAGCACTGGAAAATCCCATGGATGGAGGTGCCTGGTGGACCACAGTCCATGAGGTCGCTAAGAGTCGGGGGCACGACTGAGCGACTTCACTTTCACTTTTCACTTTCATGCATTGGAGAAGGAAATGGCAACTCACTCCAGTGTTCTTGCCTGGAGAATCCCAGGGATGGGGGAGCCTGTTGGGCTGCCGTCTATGGGGTCGCACAGAGTTGGACAGGACTCAAGCGACTTAGCAGCAGCAGCAGCAGCTAAATATTTATCAAAAACAAATTTCAATGTCTATTTTATTTCAATGCTTATTATATATATGCATAAACATATGGACATATATACATACCTGTGATTTTTATAGCATTTTTATTTCTTTTAGTAACATCTGTGAAAGTAATCTGAAAATATATAATACCATATTCAAACATAAAATGTACTTTTACAAGCCTGACAGAAAGAAAGTTGATTGCAATTTTGGTATTCATGGAAACACAACTCTTATATTGTAAATCCACAGTATTCTTTATTTCCAAAGTGTGACATGTAAAGCTTTTGCTACTCTTGGTCTTAATAATTTAAAGCAACACCAATGGCACTAAAATAAGAAATGGAGGATCAGCTAATAAGCTGTGACATGATTTAAATGATGCCCAAGTTTGAAACTTCACCTGTGGCTCAACAAACTGAGCAGGAGAATTTATTTTAGTACCTAAAGAGGGAACAGTTTGATACATTAACTGCTGCATATCAAGCCTTTGTCTATTTTCCTCAAAAGTGCTCTTAATCCAACATTTTCTTGCTTACATTTTGGCATTGCCTGAAATCAGTATTTCCTCCCAAATTTCTTGATATGTTTATATTATTTTGGTGTTTTCTATTTCCCATAAAACTTTTGTGCATACTTTCAGCATGATTTTCTTTCTGACATACTTCTTTTTTAATATATATCTCTTAAAAAATAAAGCTTTAGTTTAAACGATTGATCCTATTTGCAAACAAATATGTTTATTTTGTCTATCACATTATTTTTCTTGCTTTCTTGAGATTTCTTTTGTTTTCTCCACTTTATTATGTACTTTTGGGGCATGTACAATTTCTGGTGATTTATTAGATCATATTGGAGAAGGAAATGGCAACCCACTCCAGTACTCTTGTCTGGAAAATCCCATGGACAGAGAAGCCTGATAGACTACAGTCCATGGGATCACAAAGAGTCGGACACGACTGATCGACCTTACTCACATTAGATACATATTATATTTTGTTTCTTCTGGTGGTTGCTTTATATCTTCCAAATAATAATGTTTCGACTACAGCATTTAGTTTAACAATGTTTAAACTCAAGTATAAAAGTATAATTCATAATCTGTTAATTCATTAAAAATATTTATTGACATCTAGTATGTACTAAGTGTCTTGCTATACAATGCAAGTATGAAGTAAAATCTTAGTATTAAGGATTTTATTATATTGTGTATGATTCAAGAATATAATAAGATTTTATAATATCATGATATTAAGCTAGTGGAAAAAATGATTTCATCTACAAATTTATTCTGTGACTATAAGCCAAGTATTTTGGTATTATATCTTATTAAGAAGCTTTAGAGATTGGCACTCTAACCTGTCCAAGAGTTGAATTTTCGTGAAAAATGTAATATAGAGGTTATTTTGGAAAGGATGGGGGAGTGGAAAAAAGGAGAGAAGACTGTAAATTCACAAAGCTAAAAATGTCAGTATGATTTGAATAGGAAAAAGCAAAAGCAAAAAAGAGAAAATATTGCTCTACCTGTTTGATCTGCCAGAAATATAAGCTTGCTTCAGGTCTGAGATGAATTGTCCATTTCTCCTAGAAAGTTTTCTTGATGTAACTCTAAGTTCACTTAGTTTTCATTTCTATGTGTTCTTATATTAGCGTAAGGTTTTCATGTTTGAGTGAACTCCAGGAGTTGGCAATGGACAGGGAGGCCTGGCGTGCTGCAGTCCTCCTCGGGGTTGCAAAGATTTGGACACAACTGAGAGACTGAACTGAACTGAAGGTTTTCACAATGGCATAGAAAGAGTAATTTAAAGAGTGCTTTAAGAAACATGATTATCCTATATTGCTTTACTATTTCCAAAAACTTTCCTTTTGCAGTGGTTTAACCTGTCATCCTCGGTATAAATACATGAAGATACAACCAGAATATAGGTAGAAAAACTGACTAAGGAACAATCCGATAGCTCTAATACATCTACCATTTTAAACAATGGTACTTTTATTTTATGGTGACTGGAAGTTTATTCTGGGAAGAAAGTTTAACAGGTAATATAAATGCATATATTTCAGGTGTGACAAAGGTCAAGAATGAAGCATCATTTAATATGGGAAGGTTGAATCTCATATTCACATTGAAGTGTGAGAGCCTCAGTCTTTCCACTGTGTCACTCCAAGATCACTGGCAGCCTGTTATGTAACCCTCCAGGATGTAGATTACTGGATTTTTTTCAGCAAAACATGAAAGCTCCTCAGGAAAAAAGCTATGAACCTGATAACTGTCTCCAACGAAGCAGAGGTTCCAACCTGAGGACTCAAAATAAATGCTACCAGTTGATGAGACTCACCAATCACTGGTATTTAGAATCAGAAACTTTCTATAACCTCTTTCTTAAGCATAAATTAATAGTCAATGGTTATCATATATTTCAGTAACACTTTCAAATGAAAGGCAAAAAATCTTTAAAAATAAAAATTGGATTCATTTAGATATTTGGCAAAACTAACACAATATTGTAAAGTTTAAAAATAAAATAAAATTTAAAAAATAAAAATAAATAAAAATTGAGACAGGCATTATTGAAATAATACATTTGAAGCATATATATATAATATACACATATATAACATATGTGTATTAAGTATATATAAAAATATTGTTCTCAGAGTCACAAAATTCAGAGAAAGTAAGATCTTGTAAAATCCATCAACAACAGTGCTACACAGGGGTGTAGTGTTAGTGTGATTTAGGAAAACATAGTTGAATTTTCTAGAAAATGAATCCAAAAAATGAATTGATTCAAGATGAGAAAAATTTTAAGCACAAAGAGAAGAAAAAGCCCAGAAGATTCAATATCTGGCAAAAAGTAATTGTAGTAAAATAACAAGGACCATGGATGGGAAGAAATGATCAAAAGTTAATAGAAGAAAATTTCCAAAATGAAAATTCATGGCCATAGATTTCCATATTCACAATGCCCAGTAAATGACTTCACAAAACAAGATATCAGTCAGTTCAGTTCAGTAGCTCAGTCATGTCTGACCCTTTAGGACCCCATGGATTATAGCATTCCAGGATTCCCTGTCCACGACCAACTCCTGGAGCCTACTCAAACTCATGTCCATTGAGTTGATGATGCCATCCAACCATCTCATCCTCTGTCAACCCCTTCTCCTCCTGCCTTCAATCTTTCCAGCATCAGGATATTTTCAAATGAGCCAGTTCTTCCCATCAGGTGGCCAAAGTATTGGAGTTTCAGCTTCAGCATCAGTCCCTCCAATAAATATTCAGGATTATTTTCCTTTAGGAGGGACTGGTTGGATCTCCTTGAAGTCTAAGGGACTCTCAAGAGTCTTCTCCAACACCACAGTTCAGAAACATCAACTCTTTGGCTCTCAGCTTTCTTTATAGTCCAACTCTCACATCCATACATGACTACTGGAAAAACCATAGCTTTGACTAGATGGACCTTTGTCAGTAAAGTAATGTCTTTGCTTTTTAATGTGCTGTCTAGGTTGGTCATAGCTTTTCTTCCAAGGAGCAAGCATCTTTTAATTTCATGGCTGCAGTCACCATCTGAAGTGATTTTGGACCCCCCCAAAAATAAAGTCTGCCACTGTTTCATCTGTTTCACCATCTATTTGCCATGAAGTGATGGGACCGATTGCCATGATCTTCATTTTCTGAATGTTGAGCTTTAAGCCAACTTTTTCACTCCCCACTTTCACTTTCATCAAGAGGCTCTTTAGTTCTTCCTCGCTTTCTGCCATAAGGGTGGTGTAATCTGCATATCTGAAGTGATTGATATTTCTCCTGGCAATCTTGATTCCAGCTTGTGCTTCTTCCAGCCTGGCATTTTGCCTGATGTACTCTACATAGAATTTAAATAAGCAGGGTGACAATATATAGCCTTGACGTACTTTTTCCCAATTTGGAACCAGTCTGTTGTTCCATGTCCAGTTCTAACTGTTGCTTCCTGACCTGCATACAGGTTTCTCAGGAGGTAGTTCAGGTAGTCTTGTATTCCCATCTCTTTCAGAATTTTCCACAGTTTGTTGTGATTCACACTGTCAAAGGCTTAGGCATAGTCAATAAAGCAGAAGTAGATGTTTTTCTAGAACTCTCTTACTTTTTCGATGATCCAATGGATGTTGGCAATTTGATTTCTGGTTCCTCTGCTTTTTCTAAATCCACCTTGAACATCTGGAAGTTCACAGTTCATGTATTGCTGAAGCCTGGCTTGGAAAATTTTGAGTATAAATTTGCTAGTGTGTGAGATGAGTGCAACTGTGCAGTAGTTTGAGCATTCTTTGGCCTTGCCTTTCTTTGGGATTGGAAAGAAAACTGACCTTTTCCAGTCCTGTGGCCACTGCTGCATTTTTCAAATTTGCTGGCATATTGAGTGCCATAATTTAATAGCATCATCTTTTAGAATTTGAAATAGCTCAACTGAAATTCCATCACCTCCACTAGCTTTGTTCATAGTGATGCTTTCTAAGGCCCCCTTGACTTTGCATTCCAGGATGTCTGGCTCTAGTTGAGAGATCACACCATCGTGGTTATCTGGGTCATGAAGATCTCTTTTGTATAATTCTTCTGTATTCTTGCCAACTGTTCTTAATATCTTCTGCTTCTGTTAGGTCCATACCATTTCTCTTCTTTATTCTGCTCATCTTTGCATGAAATATTCCCTTGATTCATCTATCATCACCATTATCAACATTAAACTTGAAAGCACAGACACTATAAAATTTTCTTAACTATTTCAAAGCCAGAAAGCAAATAAATGAAGAAAAACAAAGGAAGGAGAGGTAGTGTCAAAAAGATCAAAATCTTCTTAATATCTATACCTGAGGCTAGAATTTGGAAAAACCTATGACATTTATGTATGAAGAAAATTTCTACCAAGGGTTTCCATTTACTCATTTATAAAGTGCAGACCATTAAAAAGACTAAGAGCCAAAGAATTGATGCTTTTGAATTCTGGTGCTGGAGAAGACTCTTGAGTGTCCCTTGGACAGCAAGGGGATCAAACCAGTCAATCGTAAAGGAAATCAACCCTGAATATTCATAGGAAGGACTGATGCTGAAGTTGAAGCTCCAAAACCTTGACCACCTGATGCAAAGAGCCCACTCATTGGGAAAGACCCTGATGCTAGGAAAGATTGAGGGCAGGAGGAGAAGGGGTTGACAGAGAATGAGATGATTGGATGGTATCATCAACTCAATGGATGTGAGTTTGATCAAACTCAGGGTTTAGTGACAGACAGGGAAGCCTGGCGTGCTGCAGTTCATCAGGTCACAAAGCGACATGACTTAGAGTCTGAACAACAGCAGCAGCAAAGTACAGATTAATAAAAGATTACTTTCTGAGCTTGTAGTGAAGACTAAATGAGTTAATTTTTATAAAATCCTAGAACTGTGCCTGGTTTACAGTAAGCATATTTATGAACTCTATTAGAAATAAGAGCAATATTAAATGCATCCTAACCACATCTATTGTGTCACTGATGAGTAATTAATGAGATTTTCCTTAAGAAAACACCCAAAAGGAGATGTGTATAATAATTAACATTTATGTAGGATTAAACAAAAATTAATTAGAAAGACTGCAACCAATTAATTAAAAATTTATGAAGATTTATCTATTTTGAGATTCTTATTTATCAATTATAGGAATTTTTTCTTTTGTTTAAAATAATGTTGTTGCAATATATGTGATAGTGCCTGGCATATAATAGGCGATACATATATATTTGTTGAATGAATTGATCATTTATAAATTAACAAAGACTATATACCTGGCTTAAGCTATGTGTAAATAAATATTTCCTGGCATTAAAATGTTTGATTCTTTGATTTAAAATGCAAACTTAAAACAGACAGATAGAGGAACTGCAACTGAGATTTCTTTTTCTTTTTTCCAAATCTAGGAGGGTCAAAAAGCAAAGCAAAACAAAAAATAAAAGTGAAACCATATAAGCTTCTTAGTGACTATACCAGCCTGATCATGATAATGCTGAACCAAACAGATGTGACACCAGCCTGTTTTATTCTTAATGGGATCCCAGGACTGGAGGACATGCACATGTGGATTTCCTTCCCATTCTGCTCCATGTATGTTGTAGCTATGGTAGGGAACTGTGGACTCCTCTACCTCATTCGCTATGAGGACTCACTACACAGACCCATGTATTACTTCTTGGCCATGCTTTCCCTAACTGACCTTGTCATGTGCTCTAGTACCACCCCTAAAGCTCTTTGCATCTTCTGGTTTCAACTCAAGGAAATCAGCTTTGAAGAATGTTTGGTCCAGATGTTCTTTATTCACACCTTCACAGGGATGGAATCTGGGGTGCTCATGCTTATGGCCCTGGACCGCTATGTGGCCATCTGCTACCCCCTGCGCTATTCAACTATCCTCACCAATCCTGTCATTGCAAGAGTTGGGGTTGCCACTTTCCTGAGAGCAGTATTTCTTATCATTCCCTTGGTTTTCTTCACCAAGCAACTACCCTACTGCAGAGGCAACCTAATACACCATACCTACTGTGACCAGCTATCTGTGGCCAAGCTATCTTGTGGAAATATCAAGATCAATGTTATCTATGGTCTGATGGCTGCCTTCCTAATTGGAGGCTTTGACATTCTGTGCATCGCCATTTCCTACACCATGATCCTCCGGGCAGTGGTCAGTCTATCATCAACAGAAGCTCGGCGGAAGGCCTTCAGCACCTGCACTGCCCACATCTGTGCTATAGTTTTCTCCTACAGCCCAGCCTTCTTCTGTTTCTTTTTTAATCGCTTTGGGAGCCATACAGTTCCTTCATCTTGTCACATCATTGTGGCCAATATTTACCTTCTCCTACCTCCCACTATGAACCCTATTGTCTACGGGGTGAAAACCAAGCAGATACGAGATTGTGTCCTAAGGATCCTTTCAGGCTCTAAGAATACAAAATCCTATATCCCATATCTTTCAGGGAAAAGATGAAAGGCCAAAGGGAAAGAAACAAAGTGATACTTCTGTTGGATGTTTGGTCAGGATCTAAAACTATCTTTTTAAATGTAACATTTGGGTCACAACAAGTGAAGGTGCTGATTGAGGCAATGTTTTCAGAATGCCCAAAGCCTTGACACACCCCTGCCCCATGGGCACACACACTGTCTTACGAATTTTTTATCTCCTCACCTCTGTGAAAGACTAGTCTCCACATTAGCCCAAGTTACAATGAAAAAAAAAAAAAAAACATAGTGGAAATCAGAATAATTATTAAAAAATGAATAAGGAACAGATATCTGCCATAGATACTGGTCTTCTTTTCAAATAGTGATTGAAAATTTCAGTTGGAAACCTTAACATACCTCTCTCAACAATGGATAGAACAACTATACAGAAAACCAACAAGAATATAAAACCCAACAGAAGTTCAATCAACAGTATCTAATAGATCTTTATAGAACAATTTCCCCAACAATACTAGAATACGCATTCTTTTTTTCATGTGTACATGAAACATATACCTATAACAAGAATTATCCTGAGCCATAAAAAAAACCTAAATATTTCAAAAAGATCCAAAGCATATACTGTGTATTTTCCAACTACAACAGAATCTGACAATAAATAAAAAATTTTAAAAGACAGGAAAACCTACAAACATTTGGAAAGTAAGCAAGACACTTGTAAATAATCCATGAGTCAGAGAGGAAGTCTAAAGGAAAATTAAAAAAATACATTGACTAAAAATAGAATTCAATGTATCATAATTTCTGGAACACACTGAAGTATTGTTGAAAGGGTAACTTAGAGCACTCAATACATACATTAGAAAAGAGAAAAAATATCCAAGCAATATTCCAAATCTAGAAAAAGAATGACAGTAAGCTCCAGGAGTTGGTGATGGACAGGGAAGCTAGGTGTATTGCAGTCCATGGGGTTGCAAAGAGTTGGACATGACTGAGCAACTGAACTGAACTGAACTGATAACTCCTACAATGACTACTATTTCATTAGTAGAAGAAAGGGAATGATAAAGAGGAGAAGATAATGAAATTAAAATCAGAAAAATAAAGTTAAAATCAATGAAGCATATAGTTTGCTACTTGAAAATATCATTAACTAACTTGACTATTAAACTGACTAACTTCTATCAATATTAATAGGGAGAAAAAGAGAAGAAACAAATACACATTGCCAGGAATGAAACAGAATATCATGTTGGACTCTGAAAAAATGAAAGGGTAACGTGGAAATACTACACTACACAAAATCTTGACAATTGCTCAGAAAACACACCAAAATATACTCAATATGAAAAATACAATTTCAATAGCTCTGTTACCATTAATGCCATTGAATTTTTATTAAAAAAGTAATCTCCAGAGCCTTGTATTTTCATTGGAGAATTCTACCAAACTTTTGAAGTATTAACACCAATTCTATGCAATATCTTCTAGAAAATAGAAAAGAAGGGAATACTTCACAATTCTTTCTATTAAGTTAGTGTTATTCTGATACCCAAACTGGAGAAAGACAGAACAACAGCAACAAAATCTATAAAACAATATCTCTCATGACTCTAGATGGAAAAATTCCTAAAAAATACCCAACAAATAAAATTCAAAAATGCACAAAAATTATATACCATTATTAAATAATTAGTCCAGTGGATTTTATTCTCAGCATTCAAGATTGTTTCAGTATTCAACAATCAACCACATTAACAGGTTAAATAATAACCATCATGTTATCATACAATTGTTAAGGGAAAAGGATGACAAAATTTAAACCCATTCTTTTATATTTATGTGGTAAAGAAAGATAACATAAAAATGATCATTTAAAGGATTTTTAAATTTGCAGACCCAGAAGACGTGATTTGGAACCCTAGGTCAGGAAAATCCACTGGAGGAAGAAATGACAACCCACTCCATTATTCTTGCCCGAAAAATTCCATAGATAGATGAGCCTGGCAGGCTACAGTCCATGAGGTTGCAAAGAGTTGGACACAACTGATCACACACACACACATACACACACAGTAGTATTGACTATATGCACATTGCTGTATACAGATCTCTAGAACTTTCTTTTATCTTGCAACACCAACACTATATACCTATTGAACTATTCCCTTTTTTTCCTTCTCCACATCTCTGGTAACCACCATTCTATTTTCCCTTTCTAAGAGTTTGGTTGTTAAACAAATTATTTTAAGGGTAGTAAATACACACAACATAAGATTTACCATATAAACCATTTTTACGGGTACATTTAAGCAGAGTTGAATGTATTTACAATGCTGTACAGCAGAACTCTAGTACTTGTTCTTCTTACAAAGAAGAAACTCTTTACAGAGTGAACAGCAGTTTTTCCATTTCTTTCTCTTCTCATCTCTTTGTACCAACATTCTACTTTCTGTTTCTATGAGTCTCATCATTATAGATGCCTCATATATGTATAATTCTTGTGTGTCTTTTTATGACTATCTTTTTTCACACAGCATAATGTCCTCATGGTTCATTCATGTTGTGACATATGATATGATTTCTTCCTTTTTTAAGATTGAATAACATCCTATTGTATGTATATACCATATTTTATTTATTCTTTCAGTGGTCTACTGACATTTAGCTTGCTTCCACTTTTTGGCTAATGTTAATAGTGATGAAATGAACATTGTTGCGCAAATATCTCTTCAAGATCTTGTTTTTACTTCTTTTGGATATACATCCAGAACTGTGATTACTGAATTACATATTAATACTATTGTTAACTTTTGGAGGAAATCTCTTCTTTTGCCATGGATGCCACACCCTTTTACATTTCAACAAGAATACATGAGGGTATCAATTTCTCCACATCTTCACCAGCACTAGTTATTTTACGTTTGTTAGTTTTTTATATTGGCCACTATACCATGTGTGAAGTGATATCATATTGTGGTTTGGATTTGTATTTTCCTAATCAAGAACTGATGCTTTCAAACTCCAGTGCTGGGGAAGACTCTTGAGCGTCCCTTGGACAGAAAGGAGATCAAATCAGTCAATTCTAAAGGAAATCAGCCTTAAATATTCATTGGAAGGATTGATAATGAAGCTGAAGTTCCAATATTTTGGCCACCTGATGCAAAGAGCCAATTTACTCCAAAAGACTCTGTTGCTGGGAAAAATTGAGGGCAAGAGGAGAAGGAAGGGACAGAAGATGAGATGGTTGGATGGCACCACTGACTCAATGGACATGAGTTTGAGAAAACTCAGGGAGATATTGAAGGACAGGGAAACCTGGCTTGCTACAGTACATGGGGTTGCAGAGAGTTGGACGTGACTTGGCGACTGAACAACAACAATCAATGATGTTGAGCATATTTTTGTGTGCTTGCTGTTTATTTGTATATCTTCTCTGGAGAAACGTTTTTCAAGGTTTTTTTTTTAATTTTAAAATTAGATTGTCTTTTTTTGTTGAGATGAAAGTGTTCTTTATATATTCTGATATTAATCCCCTATCAATATATGCTTTGCAAATAACAGAACTTATCACATTCCATGGATTTCCTTTTTATTCTATTGTTTTCTTTGTTGCAGACAAGTTTTTAGATTTAATATAGTCCATTTTTCTAGATTTTGCTTTGTTGTCTGTGTTTTTGTTGTAATTTTTTTTAATTTTATTTGTTGTAATATTTAAGAAACCATTTTCAAACATAATTATCATGAAGAGTGTTCCCTATGTCTTATTTTTCAGTTCTTATGTTTCAGTATTTAACTAATTTTAAAGTAATTTTTGTATATGGAATAAGGTAATGGTCCAATTTTATTTTTTGTAAATGAGAATATCCAGTTTTCCCAGTGTGATTTGTTGGGGTCCTATGCTGAGGAGACAAACCCTCTTGGCTGGATAAGAGAATGACTGAAATAGGTAGAAAGGCTGGAGAAGCCTGGACTCTGCTCCTGAAAAGCATGTGCCTACACGTTTGTCCCCAGGAAGGGCAGAAAAAGTCTGTCCTAGCAGCCATTGGGATTTTTGCAACTGCCTTGTCACGTTCTCCAGTCTCAGTCCTGGTGAACTGTCTGGACTGACTCATTTTGAGCTGCAACATGGTGCTGAATCTGAGGTGGCCAGAACCAGAGAAAAGATTTGACCAGGCTGCAGATGCAACTCATTCCTGGGGCGGAGTCTGGGTGAGGTGGTGTTGGCCATTGCTGACACTTACCCAAGTGGGACCCCAGAAGTAGCCAAGACTTCCTACAATAGCCATTCTACAACAACTCACATCTGTACCCCCATATAGGCAGAAAAACCACAAGGGTCCAGCCTGCCCTGAAGAGTCATCCTATAGGGTAGAAGCAGATACAGAAGCTGGGGACAGTGGTTAGATGTGAGAGACAAACTGCATCTCTTTGAGAAGTTCTGCTATAAAAATTTATATACATTTTTTGGGAATATTTGTTTTCAAGCAGGAGGAGAAGGTGACAACAGAAGATGAGATGATTGGATGGTATCACTGACTCAATGGACATGAGTTTGAGCAAGCTCCAGGAGATGGTGAAGGACAGGAAAGCCTGGCATGCTACAGTCCATCGTGTTGCAAAGAGTCAGACATGACTGAGCGACTGAACAATAAAAAAATATCTCACAGCGGAATTGTTAAATCATATGGTAATTCTGGGGAGGCCTTACAAATAGCTATGAAAAGAAGAGAAGCGAAAAGCAAAGGAGAAAAGGAAAGATATAAAGCATCTGAATGCAGAGTTTCAAAGGATAGCAAGAGATAAGAAAGCCTTCCTCAGCAATCAATGCAAAGAAATAAAGGAAAACAACAGAATGGGAAAGACTAGAGATCTCTTCAAGAAAATCAGAGATACCAAGGGAACATTTCATGCAAAGATGGGCTCGATAAAGGACAAAAATGGTATGGACCTAAGAGAAGCAGAAGATATTAAGAAGAGGTGGCAAGAATACACAGAAGAACTGTACAAAAAAGATCTTCACGACCCAGATAATCACGATGGTATGATCACTGACCTAGAGCCAGACATCCTGGAATGTGAAGTCAAGTGGACCTTAGAAAGCATCACTATGAACAAAGCTAGTGGAGGTGATGGAATTCCAGTTGAGCTATTTCAAATCCTGAAAGGTGATGCTGTGAAAGTGCTGCACTCAATAAGCCAGCAAATTTGGAAAACTCAGCAGTGGCCACAGGACTGGAAAAGTCAGTTTTCATTCCAATCCCAAAGAAAGGCAAGGCCAAAGAATGCTCAAACTACTGCACAATTGTACTCATCTCACATGCTAGTAAAGTAATGCTCAAAATTCTCCAAGCCAGGCTTCAGCAATATGTGAACTGTGAACTTCCTGATGTTCAGGCTGGTTTTAGAAAAGGCAGAGGAACCAGAGATCAAATTGCCAACATCCACTGGATCATGGAAAAAGCAAGAGTTCTGGAAAAACATCTATTTCTGCTTCATTGACTATGCCAAAGCCTTTGACTGTGTGGATCACAATCAACTGTGGAAAATTCTGAAAGAGATGGGAATACCAGACCACCTGACCTGCCTCTTGAGAAATCTGTATGCAGGTCAAGAAGCAACAGTTAGAACTGGACATGAAACAACAGACTGGTTCCAAATAGGAAAAGGAGTTACATCAAGGCTGTATATTGTCACCCTGCTTATTTAACTTAGATGCAGAGTACATCATGAGAAATGCTGGACTGGAAGAAACACAAACTGGAATCAAGACTGCTGGGAGAAATATCAATAACCACAGATATTCAGATGACACCACCCTTATGGCAGAAAGTGAGAGGAACTAAAAAGCCTCTTGATGAAAGTGAAAGTGGAGAATGAAAAAGTTGGCTTAAAGCTCAACATTCAGAAAATGAAGATCATGGCATCTGGTCCCATCACTTCATGGGAAATAGATGGGGAAACAGTGTCAGACTTTATTTTTCTGGGCTCCAAAATCACTGCAGATGGTGACTGCAGCCATGAAATTAAAAGACGCTTACTCCTTGGAAGGAAAGTTATGTCCAACCTAGATAGCATATTCAAAAGCAGAGACATTACTTTGCCAACAAAGGTTCATCTAGTCAAGGCTATGGTTTTTCCTGTGGTCATGTATGGATGTGAGAGTTGGACTGTGAAGAAGGCTGAGCGCCGAAGAACTGCTGCCTTTGAACTGTGGTGTTGGAGAAGACTCTTGAGAGTCCCTTGGACTGCAAGGAGATCCAACCAGTCCATTCTGAAGGAGATCAGCCCTGGGATTTCTTGGGAAGGAATGATGCTAAAGCTGAAACTGCAGTACTTTGACCACCTCATGGGAAGGGTTGACTCATGGGAAAAGACTCTGATGCTGGGAGGGATTGGGGACAGGAGGAGAAGGGGACAACAGAGGATGGGATGGCTGGATGGCATCCCTGACTCAATGGATGTGAGTCTGAGTGAACTCCAGGAGTTGGTGATGGACAGGGATGCCTAGTGTGCTGCGATTCATGGTGTTGCAAAGAGCCGGACACAACTGAGTGACTGAACTGAACTGAACTGATGGTAATTCTGTGTTTAAATTTTTTAAATTAATTTATTTAATTAGAGTCGAATTAGTTTACAATATTGTAGTGGTTTTTGCCATACATTAACATGAATCAGCCTTGGGTGTACATTTGTCTCCCATCCTGAAATTCCTTCCCACCTCTTTCCATATCCCATCCCTCAGGGTCATCCAGTGCACCGGCCCTGAGCGCCCTCTCTCATGCTTCAAACCTGGACTGGCAATCTATTACACATATGGTAATATACATGTTTCAATGCTATTCTCTCAAATCATCCCACCCTTGCCTTTTCCCACAGGGTCCAAAACTCTGTTCTTTACATCTGTGTCACTTTTGCTGTCTCGCATGTAGGGTCATCATTATCATCTTTCTAAATTCCAAATATATGCATTAATATACTGTATTAGTGTTTTTCTTTCTGACTTACTTCACTCTGTATAATAGGCTCCAGTTTCACCCATCTCATTAGAACTGACTCAAATGTGTTCTTTTTTATAGCTGAGTAATATTCCATTATGTATATGTATCAAAACTTCCTTATCCATCCATCTGCCAATGGACATCTAGGTTGCTCCCATGTCCTAGCTATTGTAAACAATGTTGCAATGAGCATTAGGATACAGGTGTCTCTTTCAGTTCTGGTTTCCTCCATGTGTATGCCCAGCAGTGGGATTGCTGGGTTGTATGGCAGTTCTATTTCCAGTTTTTTAAGGAATTTCCACACTGTTTTCCATAGTGGTGTACTAGTTTGAATTCCCACCAACACTGTAAGAGGGTTCCCTTTTCTCCACACCCTCTCCAGCATTTATTATTTGTAGACTTTTGATAGCAGTCATTCTGACCGGCGTGAGATGGTACCTCATTGTGGTTTTGATTTTCATTTCTCTGATGATGAGTGATGTTGAGCATTTTTTCATGTGTTTGTTAGCTATCTGTATGTCTTCTTTGGAGAAATGTCTGTTTAGTTCTTTGGCCCATTTTTTAATTGGGTGGTTTATTTTTCTGGAATTGAGCTGCATGAGCTGCTTGTATATTTTTGAGATTAATTCTTTGTCACTTACTTCCCTGGTGGCTCAAATGGTAAAGCATCTGCCTACAATGCAGGAGACCTGGGTTCAACACCTCGGTTGGGAAGATACTCTGGAAAAGGTAATGGCAGCCAACTCCAGTACTCTTGCCTTGAAAATCCCATGGAGGGAGGAGCATGATAGGCTACAGTCCATGGGGTTGCAAAGAGTTGGACATGACTGAGTGACTTCACTATTACTTTGTCAGTTGCTTCATTTGCTATTATTTTCCCCAATTCTGAAGTCTGTCTTTTCACCTTGCTTACAGTTTTCTTAGTTGTGCAAAAGCTTTTAAGTTTAACTAGGTCCCATTTGTTTATTTTTGCTTTTGTTTCCATTACTCTGGGAGGTGGGTCAGAGAGGATCTTGCTGTGATTTATGTCAGAGAGTGTTTTGCCTATGTTTTCCTCTAGGAGTTTTATAGTTTCTGGTCTTAAATTTAGATCTTTAATCCATTTTGAGTTTATTTTTGTGTATGGTGTTAGAAAGTGTTCTAGTTTCATTCTTTTACAAGTGGTTGACCTCTTTTCTCAGCACTACTTGTTAAAGAGATCCTCTTTTCTCCATTGTATATTCTTGCCTCCTTTGTCAAAGGTGAGGTGTCCATAGGTGCATAGATTTATCTCTGGGCTTTCTGTTTTGTTCCATTGATCTATATTTCTGTCTTTGTTCCAGTACCATACTGTATTGATTACTGTAGCTTTGTAATATAGCCTGAAGTCAGGCAGGTTGATTCCTCCAGTTCCATTCTTCTTTCTTAAGATTGCTTTGGCTGTTTGAGGTTTTTTGTATTTTCATACAAATTGTGAGATTATTTGTTCTAGCTCTGTGAAAAATACCGTTGGTAGCTTGATAGGTATGCATTGAATCTATACATTGCTTTGAGTAGTATACTCATTTTCACTATACTGATTCTTCCGATCCATGAACATGGTATATTTCTCCATCTATTTGTGTCATCTTTGCTTTCTTTCACCAGTGTTTTATAGTTTTCTATATGTAGGTCTTTTGTTTCTTTAGGTAGATTTATTCCTAAGTAT
Source organism: Bos indicus x Bos taurus (assembly GCF_003369695.1). NCBI lineage: Eukaryota > Metazoa > Chordata > Mammalia > Artiodactyla > Bovidae > Bos > Bos indicus x Bos taurus. The sequence continues at coordinate 36,497,435 of NC_040090.1, forward strand.
TTTATTTTCAAGGAAATCACGAGTCCATTCTGAAGGAGATCAGCCCTGGGATTTCTTTGGAAGGAATGATGTTAAAGCTGAAACTCCAGTACTTTGGCCACCTCATGTGAAGAGTTGACTCATTGGAAAAGACTCTGATGCTAGGAGGGATTGGGGGCAAGAGGAGAAGGGGACGACAGAGGATGAGATGGCTGGATGGCATCACTGACTCGATGGACGTGAGTCTGAGTGAACTCCAGGAGCTGGTCATGGACAGGGAGGCCTGGGGTGCTTTGATTCATGGGGTCACAAAGAGTCGGACACGACTGATCTGATCTGATCTTATTTTATTTTCATCACAATGGTAAATATAATTGTTTTTTTAATTTCTCTTTCTATTTTCTCATTGTTTGTGTATAGGAATGCAAGGGATTTCTGTGTGTTAATTTTATATCCTGCAACTTTACTATATTCATTGATTAGCTCTAGTAATTTTCTGGTGGAGTCTTTAGGGTTATCTATGTAGAGGATCATGCCATCTGCAAACAATGAGAGTTTTACTTCTTCTTTTCCAATCTGGATTGTTTTTATTTCTTTTTCTTCTCTGATTGCTGTGGCTAAAAATTCCAAAACTATGATGAATAGTAGTGGTGAGAGTGGGCACCCTTGTCTTGTTCCTGACTTTAGGGGAAATGCTTTCCATTTTTCACCATTGAGGATAATGCTTGCTGTGGGTTTGTCATATATGGCTTTTATTATGTTGAGGTATATTCCTTCTATGCCTGCTTTCTGGAGGGTTTTTTTTTTTTTATCATAAATGAATGTTGAATTTTGTCAAAGGCTTTCTCTGAATCTATTGAGATAAACATATGGTTTTCATCTTTCAATTTGTTAATGGGGTGTATCACACTGATTGATTTGTGAATACTGAAGAATCTTGCATCCCTGGAATAAAGCCCACTCAGTCATGATGTATGGTCTTTTAAATATGTTGTGGATTCTGTTTGCTAGAATTTTGTTGAGGAATTTTACATCTATGTTCATCAGTGATATTGGCCTATAGTTTTCTTTTTTTGTGGCATCTTTGTCAGGTTTTGGTATTAGGGTGATGGTGGCCTCAGAGAATGAGTTAGGCAGTTTACCTTCCTCTGCAGTTTTCTGGAAGAGTTTGAGTAGGATAGGTATTAGCTCTTCTATAAATTTTTGGTAGAATTCAGCTGTGAAGCCATCTGGTCCTGGACTTTTGTTTGTTGAAAGATTTTTGATTATAGTTTTGATTTCCGTGCTTGTGGTAAGTCTGTTAAGATTTTCTATTTCTTCTTGGTTCAGTTTTGGAAGGTTATACTTTTCTAATAATTTGTCCATTTCTTCCAAGTTGTCCATTTTATTGTCATATAATTGCTGATAGTAGTCTCTTATGATCCTTTGTATTACCATGTTGTCTGTTATGATTTCTCCATTTTCATTTCTAATTTTGTAGATTTGATTCTCATCTTTGTTTTCCTTGACTAATCTGGCTAATGGTTTGTCTATTTCATTTATCTTCTCAAAGAACCAGCTTTTAGTTTTGTTGATTTTTGCTATAGTCTCATTTGTTTTCTTCTTCATTTATTTCTGCCCTAATTTTTATGATTTCTTTCCTGCTACTAACCCTGGGGTTCTTCATTTCTTTTTTTTTTTCCCCCCTAGTTGCTTTAGGTGTAAAGTTCGGCCATTTATTTGATTTTTCTTTTGTTTCTTGAGGTAGGCTTGTATTGCTATGAACTTTTCCCTTAGCTCTGTTCTTACTGAATCCCATAGGTTTGGGGTTGTAGTGTTTTCATTTTCCTTGTTTCTTTGCATATTTTGATTTCTTTTTTGATTTCTTCTGTGATTTGTTGGTTATTCAGAAGCATGTTGTTTGGCCACATATGTTTGTATTTTTAAAAGCTTTTTTCCTGTAACTGACATCTAATCTTACTGCATTGTGCTCAGAAAAGATGCTTGAAATGGTTTCAATTTTTTAAAATTTACCCAAGCTAGATTTATGGCCCAGGATGTGATCTATCCTGGAGAATGTTCCGTGTGCACTTGAGAAAAAGCTGAAATTCATTGTTTTTAGGTTAAATGTCTAGATATCAATAGGCCTAACTGGTCTATTGTATCATTTAAAGTTTGTGTTTCCTTGCTAATTTTCTCTTTGGTTGATCTATCCAGAGGTGTGAGTGGGGTATTAAAGTCTCCCACTATTATTGTGTTACTGTTAATTTCCCCTTTCATACTTGTCAGCATTTGCCTTACATGTTGTGGTGTTCCTATGTTGGGTGCATATATATTTATAATTGTTTTATCTTCTTCTTGGGTTGAGCCTTTGATCATTATGTAGTGTCCTTCTTTGTCTCTTTTCACGGCCTTTATTTCAAAGTCTATTTTATCTGATATGCGTATTGCTACTCCTGCTTTCTTTTGGGTTGCATTTGCATGAAATATCTTTTTCCAGCCCTTCACTTTCAGTCTGTATGTGTCCCTTGGCTTGAGGTGGGTACTTATACACAGCATATATAGGGGTCTTGTATTTGTTCAATCTAGCCAATCTTTGTCTCTTGGTTGGGGCATTCAAGCCATTTACATTTAAGGTAATTATTGATAAGTGTGATCCCATTGCCATTTAATTTGTTGATTTAGGTTCGAGTTTATAAACCTTTTCTGTGTTTCCTGTCTAGAGAAGATCCTTTAGCATTTGTTGAAGAGTTGGTTTGGTGGTGATGAATTCTCTCAGCTTTTGGTTGTCTGTAAAACTTTTGATTTCTCCTTCATATTTGAATGAGATCTTTGCTGGGTATAGTAATCTGGGTTGTAGGTTCTTCTCTTTCATCACTTTAAATATGTCCTGCAGTACCCTTCTGGCTTAAAGGGTTTCTATTGAAAGATCAGCTGTTATCCTTGTGGGGATCACCTTGTGGGTTTTTTGTTGCTTTCCCTTGCTGCTTTTAATCTATGCTTTTTTGAGTTTGATCTTCATTAACTTGATTAATATGTGTCTTGGGGTGTTTTGCCTTGGGTTTATCCTTTTTGGGACTCTCTGGGTTTCTTGGATTTGGGTGGCTATTTCCTTCCCCATTTTAGGGAAGTTTTCAACTATTATCTCCTCAAGTGTTTTCTCATGCCTTTTCTTTTTGTCTTCTTCTTCTGGGACTCCTATGATTCCAATGTTGAGGAGTTTAACATTGTCCCAGAGGTCTTGGAGGTTGTCTGCATTTCTTTTAATTCTTTTTTCTTTTCTCCTTCATTTATTTGCATCGTTCTATCTTCCACCTTGCTTATCTTATCTTCTACTTCAGTTACTCTACTGTTGCTTCCCTCCAGACTGCTTTTAAACTCAGTTATTGCATTATTAATTACTGATTGACTTTTTTTTATTTCCTCTAAGTCCTTGTTAAACATTTTTTGCATCTTCTCAATCCTTGTCTCTAGTCTACTTACCTGTAACCTGTAATTTTGGATCATCTTTGCTATCATTATCCCATTATCCTGAATTTTTTTTCAGGTAGACTCCTTATCTCCCCCTCTTTTGTTTGGTTTGGTGGGCATTTATCATGCTAGTCCCAGCTGCTTTGTTTTCAGGGTGCACCATGAGAGCGCCATCTCAGGTGTGCCGTGTGTCTCCTCTGGGGAACTGATCTCTGGCTGTGACCCTCCTGGCAGATGTCAACCATCCAGGATCCCAGAAAGATGGTTAGCAACTGGGAGCCTTCTCACAGTTTGGTGGAGGATGCTGGTCTCTGGGGCCGGGATTGCCCCTTACCTTCTGAGCTGTCGCATGCCTGCTTCTCTGCATCCGGTAGGGGGAGGGTCCAGTCCGCAGCTGGCTAGCTCTCCTTTGCTATTCACTCAATCCTTTGTTCTGTGAGCATGCCAGGATGCACCCTAGGTTAGAACTTTCCGTGGGAAAGTTCTCTGTCTCTCTTTTTTATTTTATTTTTTCTATCTCTGGCTATCCCACAGTTTGGGTTGCTAACTCATGCTAGATCCCTCAGATTGTCCTAAGGGCATTCAGGCCCGGTTCTTACCCTAAACATGCAACTCGCGCCTCCCTGTCCAGCCCCCTCTAGCTAGTGGTGGATGTGAGCATCTGTGCTACTTCTCTGCTGTGAGTGTAGTTAGGCAAGTATTCTGTGGTTTTTTGTTTTTGTTTTTTCTTCCCCTCCTGGTTATGTTGCCCTCAACAATACAAGAGGACTCTTCATATGGAAATCACTAGATGGTCAACACCGAAATCAGAATGATTATATTCTTTGCAGCCAAAAGTGGAGAAGCTCTATACAGTCAGCAAAAACAAGACCAGGAGCTGTCAGACTTAAATTGAAGAAAGTAGGGAAAACCACCAGACCATTCAGGTATGACCTAAGTCAAATCCCATACAATTATACAGTGGAAGTGATAAATAGATTTAAGGGACTAGATCTGATAGACAGAGTGCCTGAAGAACTATGGATGGAGGTTCCTGACATTTTACAAGAGACAGGGAGCAAGAACATTCCCAAGGGGAAAAAAACTGCAAAAAAGCAAAAATGGATGTCTGAGGAAACCTTACAAATAGCTGAGAAAAAAGAGAAGCAAAAAACAAAGTAGAATCCATTTGAATGCAGAGTTCGAAAGAATAGCAAGGAGAGATAAGAAAGCCTTCCTCAGCGATCAATGCAAAGAAATAGAGGAAAACAACAGAATGGGAAAGACTAGAGATCTCTTCAAGAAAATTAGAGATACCAAGGGAACATTTCATGCAAAGATGGGCTCAATGAAGGACATAAATGGAATGGACCTAACAAGAGCAGAAGATATTAAGAAGAGGTGGCAAGAATACTCAGAAGAACTATACAAAAAAGATCTTCACGACCCCAGATAACCACGATGGTGTGATCACTCACCTAGAGCCAGACATCTTGGATGTGAAGTCAAATGGGCCTTAGGAAGCATCACTATCAGCAAAGCTAGTGGAGGTGATAGAATTCCAGTTGAGCTATTTAAAATTCCAGAAGATGATGCTGTGAAAGTGCTGCACTCAATATGCCAGCAAATTTGGAAAACACAGCAGTGGCCACGGGACTGGAAATGCTCAGTTTTCATTTCAATCCCAAACAAAGGCGATGCCAAAGAATGCTCAAACTACTGCACAGTTGCATTCCTCTCACACTCTAGTAAAGTAATGCTCAAAATTCTCCAAGCCAGGCTTCTGACCTTCCAGATGTTCAAGCAGATTTTAGATAAGGCAGAGGAACCAGAGATCAAATTGCCAACATCCATTGGATCATGGAAAAAGCAAAAGAGTTCCAGAAAAACATCTATTTCTGCTTCATTGACTATGCCAAAGACTTTGACTGTGTGGATCACAATAAACTGTGGAAAATTCTGAAAGAGGTGGGAATACCAGACCACCTGACCTGCCTCTTGGAAAATCATATGCAGGTCAGGAAGCAACAGTTAGAAATGGACATGGAACAACAGACTGGTTCCAAATAGGAAAAGGAGTACATCAAGGCTGTATATTGTCACTCTGCTTATTTAACTTATATGCAGAGTACATCATGAGAAACACTGGGCTGGAGGAAGCACAAGCTGGAATCAAGATTGCTGGGAGAAATATCAATAACCTCAAATACGCAGATGACACCACCCATATTGCAGAAAGCAAAGAAAAACTAAAGAGCCTGTCGATGAATGGGAAAGAGGAGAGTGAAAAAGTTGGCTTAAAGCTCAACATTCAGAAAATGAAGATCATGGCATCTGGTCTTATCTTTTCATGGGAAATAGATGGGGAAACAGTGGAAACAGTGTCAGACTTTACTTTTTTTGGCTCCAAAATCACTGCAGATGGTGACTACAGCCATGAAATTAAAAGATGCAGTTATGTCCAACCTAGATAGCATATTCAAAAGCAGAGACATTACTTTGCCAACAAAGGTCCATCTAGTCAAGGCTATGGTTTTTCCTGTGGTCATGTATGGATGTGAGAGTTGGACTGTGAAGAAGGCTGAGTGCCGAAGAATTGATGCTTTTGAACTGTGGTGTTGGAGAAGACTCTTGAGAGTCCCTTGAACTGCAAGGAGAGCCAACCAGTCCATTTAAAGGAGATCAGTCCTGGGTGCTCTTTGGAAAGATTGATGCTAAAGTTGAAACTCCAGTACTTTGGCCACCTCATGCGAAGAGTTGATTCATTGGAAAAGATTCTGATGCTGGGAGGGATTGGGGGCAGGAGGAGAAGGGGACGACAGAGGATGAGATGGCTGGATGGCATCAATGACTCGATGGACATGAGTCTGGGTGAACTCCGGGAGTTGGTGATGGACAGGGAGGCCTGGCGTGCTGCAATTCATGGAGTCGCAAAGAGTTAGACATGAATGAGTGACTGAACTGAACTGAACTCATACATGTTCTGAATGCTAGATCCTTTTCAGATCTGTAATTTGCATGTATTTTCTTCTATTCTGTGATTTGTCTTTTTCTTGCTAGTATTCTTTGATATAAAAAAAATTGTTTGCTTTTTAATTTTGATAAAGTTCAATTTATTTTTTTTCTTTTGGTCCTCAAGCAATATGATATGAATCTAATAAGCTACTGCCAAATCTAAGGTCATGACATTTTACCTCTCTTTTTTGTGTGTAATTGGTTTATAATTTTAGCTTGTATTTAAGTATTTGATCTAGTGTAAATTTTTGTATGTGGTGTGAAGTCAAGGTCCAAATTCATTCTTTTGCATTTGGGGATCCTGCCACCCCAGCATTTCTGTTGGAGACAATACTTGCCTCATCAAAAGGTCTAGGGGCTAGAGTCTAATAAATATACCTTAGATGTATGAGTTTATTTCTATGCTTTTAATTCTACACCATAAGTGCCTATCCTCATGTCAATATTGCATCTTTTTTTTTTCTTTTTTTAAATTTTATTTTATTATTTAACTTTACAATATTATATTGGTTTTGCCATATATCAACATGAATCCACTACAGGTATACATGTGTTCCCCATCCTGAACCCTCCTCCCTCCTCTCTCCCCGTACCATCCCTCTTATCATGGCTTTGTACTAAGTTTTAGAATTAGGAAGTTTGAGTCATCCAATTTTATTCTGTATTCAGATTGTTTTGGCAATTTACATTTTCTTGAAACTGTAGGAATTGCATTGAATCTATAGATATTTTGGATAATATTGTCATTTTAATAATATTAAGTCTTATAATTCATAAACATGGGAAGTCTTTCCATTTAGTTAGGTTTTTTAAATTCTTTTCATAATTTTTTGGTCATCAGTGCACAAATTTTATACTTTCTTAATATAAGACATTACCCCATTACATTACCCCTTTTACATATAAACATATAAACATTACCCCATTTACATACGTTGTGATTACTCTCTGGAAGGACTGACTTCTGTCATTTTGCTGTTTGCTTGGCTAGTATGTTTCTTATCTTTTTAAATGAGCAAATAACTTTTGTAGGTATGCTTCAAAGAATAATAATACAAATAGCCAATAAATCATAAAATGATTAATATTGTTAATCATTTAGCAAATGTCAACCAAAACCAAAATAAGATAACAATACACCGCTAGAATGGATACAATAACTTAAAAAAATATAAAATGGCAAGAGTTAGCAAGGATGTAGATACACTGAAACTCTCATACATTGCTGGTGAGAATGTAGAATGCTGCAACCAGTGTGGAAAATAATGTGGCAGTTTTTCAGAAGTTGCATATAAAATTACTGAGTGGTGTAGCCACCTAGTGTTTAAGTATTGAATCAGAATAATTGAAAACAGGTGTTATAACAAATATTGTTTTGGTACATATTTAATCATTTATATGATAATTTATAGGATCACTTGTAGCATCATTTGCCCAAAAGTGCAAAGAAACTACATGTTCATCAGCTGCTGAATGGATAAAGAAAATGAAACATATCCATAAGATGGATCATTATTCAGCCAGGAAAAGAAAAGAAATACTTATACATGCTGCAGCATAAATGTATTTTGAAATAATTATGCTAGGGAAAAAATCCAGACACAAAGGATATGTATTACATCATTTCATTTCTATGAAATGTCTATAATAGGTGAATCCATAGAAATATAAAGAAAATAGCTGTTGCTAGGAGCTGAGGAATGGGGCAATCATAAGCAACTGTTTAATGTTTAGTAGTATTTCTTTCTGAGATAGTGAAAATGTTCTGAAATTATATAGCAATGATGTTTGAATTGCATTGTGAATGTACTTTAAACCACTCAGTTGTACAACTTAAATGGTTAAAATTATTAATTTTATGTTGTGTGAATTTAATTTTAAAAAGACGTTCAAAAGTTGATTGCTAAAATATTCTTTAAACATATATTTATTCTTTCATTTCCTGTGAAATAAAAGTAACTTCACAGAAGAAGAAAATTGTGAAAAACTTGTTAAATACACATTATGAACTTTTATTCAACCAGGAGGTCCAACCAGTCCATCCTAAAGGAGATCAGTCCTGGGTGTTCATTGGAGGGACTGATGCTAAAGCTGAAACTCCAATACTTTGGCCACCTGATGCAAAGAGCTGACTCATTTGAAAAGACTCTGATGCTGGGAGGGATTGGGGCAGGAGGAGAAGGGGATGACAGAGGATGAGATGGCTGGATGGCATCACTGACTTGATGGACATGAGTTTGAGTGAACACTGGGAGTTGGTGGACAGGAAGGCCTGGCGTGCTGCAATTCATGGGGTCGCAAAGAGTCAGACACGACTGAGGTACTGAACTGAACTGAACTGAATGCTAAATAATCCTTGCTAGAATGGTCTAATTATATGTCATTTGAAAATAGCCAAATTTATGTTTTAATATCATATGATTAAAGTTTTTGTCAAAACACAATATATAGGCACATATATATGAAATGTATTGTTACATTGATATTATAAAATTTAAGAATGCTATTTATTCTCTTACAAGGACTGTATTCTAATATATCCATGATGTCTTGCTAGATATTGTAAATATAAATACAATACGTCCAAATATTAAGGGTTTGGATAAACTGTGGTTGATTAAAAAATACAAAGGGTTTTTATATTACCATGACATTAAAACTAAAATACACACACACAGATATATATAAGCGGCATCAATAAATTTATTCTCTCCCTACAAAGCCTGCCACAGTTCCAATGATATCATGCTAAAAAGATTCAAGAAGTGGGTTTCTGTCCTCTATGAAAATAAGTTGTTCTAAAGAAGCACAGATGGAAGTTAGATTTGTTGGTGGAAGGGCATAAGACAGAATAGAGGGTTGATTGGTAAATCACAAGGTTAAAACTATTAATCTGATATAAATTGGAAAGAGCAAACAGATCAGAATGAAACACTAATCTAGCACATTCCTAATCAAGCTTTGGACTTCCCTGGTGGCTCAGTGGTAAAGAATCTGCCTGCCAATGCAGAAGATGCTGGTTCAATCCTTGGGTTGGAAAGATCCCCTGGAGAAGGAAATGTCAACCCACTTCAGTCATCTTTTTTAAATTTATTTTTGACTGGAGAATAACTGCTTTACAATATTTTGCTGGTTTCTGCCATACATCCACATGAGTCAGCCATAGGTATACATATGTCCCCTGCCTCTTGAACCTCCTCCCACCGTCCACTCAATCCTACCTCTCTAGGTTGTCACAGAGCATCAGGTTTGAGCTCCCTGCATCACAGATCAAATTCCCACTGGCTAACTATTTTACATATGGTAACATATATTTTTCAATACCACTCTCCCAATTCATCCCACACTCTTCTTCTACAACTGTGTCCACAAGTCTGTTCACTATGTCTGCATCTCCCCTGCTGCCCTGAGTAAATGTCATCATTACCATCTTTCCAGATTCCATATATATTCTTTAGTGTATATTTGTTTTGCTCTTTCTGACTTACTTCACTCTGTTTAATAGGGTCTAAGTTTATCCACTTCATTAGAACTGACTCAAACGTGTTCTTTTTATGGTTGAGTAATATTCCATTGTATCTATGTGTCACAACTACTTTATCCATTCATCTGTCAATGGACATCTAAGTTGCTTCCATGTCCTGCTGCTGCTACTGCTGCTAAGTCGCTTCAGTTGTGTCCGACTCTGTGCAACCCCATAGACAGCAGCCCACCAGGCTCCCCTGTCCCTGGGATTCTCCAGGCAAGAACATTGGAGGGTTCCATGTCCTAGATATTGTAAATAGCGCTGCAACGAACATCGGAGTGCCTGTGTTTATTTCAATTATCATTTCCTCAAGATATATGCCCAGCAGTGGGATTGTGGGTCTTAAGGTGTTTTATGGTCTTAAAGTGTTTTAGGGTCTTAAGTTTTAAGCTCTAAAGTTTTATTCCTAGTTTTTTTTTTTTTTTTAAGGAATTGTCGTACTATTCTCCATAGTGTCTGTACCAATTTACTTTCCCACCAACAGTGCAAGAGAGTTCCCTTTTCTCTAAACCCTCTCCAGCATTTATTATTTGTAGATTTTTTTACGATGGCCATTCTGACTGTTGTGAGGTGATACCTTATTGTAGTTTTGATTTACATTTCTCTAATAATGAGTGATATTTAGCATCTCTTCATATGTTTATAGCCATCTATGTCTCCTTTGGAGAAAGGTCTGTTTAGGTCTTCTGCATATTTTTGATTGGGCTATTTGTTTTCCTGATGTTGAACTGTATGGAATGCTTATATATTCTGGAGAGTAATCATTTGCCCGTTGTTTCTCTTGCAATTATTTTCTCACTTTCTGAGGGTTGCCTTTTAATCTGGTTTATTGTTTCCATTGCTATGCAGAAGCTTTTAAGTTTAATTAAACCCTTTTGTATATTTTCATTTTTATTTCCATTATTCTAGGATGTGGGTCATAGAGTATCTTGCTGTGATTATGTTAAAGAGTGCACTGCCTATGTTTTCTTCCAAGATTTTTATAGTTTCTGGCCTTATGTTTAAATCTTTAATGCATTTTGAGTTTATTTTTGTGTATGATGTTAGAAAGTGTTCTATTTTCATTCTACTACATGTCGCTATCCAGTTTCCCCAGCACTACTTATTGAAGAGGTTGTCTTTTCTCCATTTTATATACTTGCCTCCTTTGTCAAAGATAAGATGTCCGTAGGTGCATCTGCTCCAATATTTTTGGCTGGGAAATCCTGTGGACGAAGGAACCTGGTGGGGTATAGTCCATGGGATCTCTAACAGTCAGACACAACTTAGCAACTAAACAACAGCAACAAACAAATCAAGCTTTAGGTCAAAGACCATTCATCTTTCCTTTTTGTAAAATATCCTAATCTCCAGAATTTTGCTTAGTTGCCATTTCCTGACTACTTCTTTATTACTCTGAGTTTATAGTAACACAATATAAGTCTTTGAAAAGCACTCTTATGAAGTAGTTTGCCATGTATTACTTTGCTATTTTCAAAACAAGTCACTTTTTACAATATCTAAACTGTCTTCCTTTGATGTGAAGGTGTGCATGCCAAGTTGCTTCACTTGTGTCCAATTCTTAAAGATCCTGTGGACTGTAGCCTGCCATGCTCCTCTGTCCATGTATTTGATGTGAAAACATAAAGGTAAAATGGGATGTAGTTAGAAAATACAATAAGGAACAGTTGAAATCTTAGATTTATTCATCATTTTAAACAATGCTAAATGTTAATGTAATCTTATGACGACTACAAGTTTACTGTGGGAAGAATATTTAACAAAAGAGTGTAAATATAATGCCAAATATGAGCCATCATAAAAATGAGAAGGCTTAATCCATCATTTACATTATGGTATGATTTCCACTGTCCTTCTACCATTCACTGTCAAGAATGCTGACAACCAGTCACATATTCTTACAGGAATAAATTGGTGGATTATATTCAGGAAAAACTGAAAGTCCCTGAGAGATCACTTCTAACTAAGGATTTCCACAATAAAGAAAAGAGCACTCCAAGTCAATACTACCAGTAGATGAGTCTCAGTAATTACATAGCTTCAAATCCGCTTTCTAAAGGCTTTTGATTAGTGTTAGGTAATAGTAAACTATTGCAAGACATTTAAGAAAGAGTTCCAAATTTAAAAAACAAAGCAAGGTACTAAAATAAATGATTGAAACTTAGAAGTTATAAAAATATATGATGCAACATACATATGTATATAAATATATAACTTTTATTTACCTTTCTTGGTTATGTTAAAAGTAAATGAAATATTATTACATGGTTTAAGATTAAGTCCACCAAGTCCATATTAATATTTTTTCTTGTAGATAGTATAATTTTGAACCGCCTAGTATTAAAATAGCATGCCTTTATATTATGTATTTAATATTTTTTTAATTTTATTTTATTTTTAAACTTTATATAATTGTATTAGTTTTGCCAAATATCAAAATGAATCCATCACAGGTATACATGTGCTCCCCATCCTGAACCCTCCTCCCTCCTCCCTCCCCATACCATCCTTCTGGGTCGTCCCAGTGCACTAACCCCAAGCATCCAGTATTGTGCATTGAACCTGGACTGGCATCTCGTTTCATACATGATATTTTACATGTTTCAATGCCATTCTCCCAAATCTTCCCACCCTCTCCCTCTCCCACAGAGTCCATAAGACTGTTCCATACATCAGTGTCTCTTTTGCTGTCTCGTACACAGGGTTATTGTTATCATCTTTCTAAATTCCATATATATGCGTTAGTATACTGTATTGGTGTTTTTCCTTCTGGCTTACTTCACTCTGTATAATAGGCTCTAGTTTCATCCACCTCATTAGAACTGATTCAAATGAATTCTTTTTAATGGCTGAGTAATACTCCATTGTGTATATGTACCACTGCTTTCTTATCCATTCATCTGCTGATGGACATCTAGGTTGCTTCCATGTCCTGGCTATTATAAACAGTGCTGCGATGAACATTGGGGTACACGTGTCTCTTTCCCTTCTGGTTTCCTCAGTGTGTATGCCCAGCAGTGGGATTGCTGGCTCATAAGGCAGTTCTATTTCCAGTTTTTTAAGGAATCTCCACACTGTTCTCCATAGTGGCTGTACTAGTTTGCATTCCCACCAACAGTGTAAGAGGGTTCCCTTTTCTCCACACCCTCTCCAACATTTATTATTTGTAGACTTTTGGATCACAGCCATTCTGACTGGTGTGAAATGGTACCTCATAGTGGTCTTGATTTGCATTTCTCTGATAATGAGTGATGTTGAGCATCTTTTCATGTGTTTGTTAGCCATCTGTATGTCTTCTTTGGAGAAATGTCTATTTAGTTCTTTGGCCCATTTTTTGATTGGGTCATTTATTTTTCTGGAGTTGAGCTGTAGGAGTTGCTTGTATATTTTTGAGATTATTTGTTTGTCAGTTGCTTCATTTGCTATTATTTTCTCCCATTCTGAAGGCTGTCTTTTCACCTTGCTGATAGTTTCCTTTGATGTGCAGAAGCTTTTAAGGTTAATTAGGTCCCATTTGTTTATTTTTGCTTTTATTTCCGATATTCTGGGAGGTGGGTCATAGAGGATCCTGCTGTGATGTATGTCGGAGAGTGTTTTGCCTATGTTCTCCTCTAGGAGTTTTATAGTTTCTGGTCTTATGTTTAGATCTTTAATCCATTTTGAGTTTATTTTGTATTTAATATTTTAAAAATTCAAAGAAAAGATAACAAACAGCTAGAAAAAAGATAAAAAAATATTCTTTGTTCAGTTTTTAATTTAAAATATTAATAAAAGATGAAATCAAGTATGCCTTCGATATGGTGTCAGTGATTTTAGCAAGTCATCTGTCAAAACATTTATCTCAGCTTCCTTGTTTTATATTTTGATGTCTGCTTTATTGAATATAGTGTGACTGTCTGGGCTCCTCCAAAAAGAAAAACTCTGTCCAAATAAGGGAAAGTTGCTTAAAACCAGAATCAACTGGATTCAAAAATACAAATTTCCCAACCATATTTGTATCTTTCATAGTTGCTGCTGCTGCTGTCACTTGGCATTAAATAGCTTATCAGTATTTGCAGAAGTCAGCTTTCTCACAGAAAAATTATATACTAACCTACCTCATATATTTTAACAAAAATTAAATGATATTCATGAGTATTTCACAAATGTTCATGTATTTGACAAAAAAGGTGTTTTTTTTTTTAATATATAGGTACGTGTTACTTAAAATGTTATTCCAGGCCTTTGTGTGTTTAATAATGTGTTTTATATCTTTATAAATAGAAAAAGACCTCAAACAGAGATTTCTCTAAAGAAGATGTGGGATGGCCAACAAATACATGAAAAGATTTCAGTATAACTAAATTCACATCAAAACCACAAAGATAATAACGTATAACCTAAAAAGCTCTTTTCATAAATAGTGCAGATACTGGTTGCTGCTGCTGCTGCTAAGTCGCTTCAGTTGTGTCCGACTCTGTGCGACCCCATAGACAGCAACCCACCAGGCTCCCCCGTCCCTGGGATTCTCCAGACAAGAACACTGGAGTGGGTTATCATTTCCTTCTCCAATGCATGAAAGTAAAACGTGAAAGAAGTCGCTCAGTCGTGTCTGATTCCCTGCAACCCCATGGACCTCAGCCTACCAGGCTCCTCCATCCATAGGAGCGTGGAAACATTAGTTATTGTACATTGCTGCAGGGTATGTAAAAAATCACACAGGAGCTGTGGAAAACAGTTTAGCAGTTACTTGTTTTGAACACAGTTACTATATGATTCAGAAAATCAACCCTTAAGGTTATAACCAGACAATCGGACACAAATGTAAAAACAACTTATACACAAACATTTATCCTATCGGTATTAAATTTAAAAAGTAGAAAGAAGATAAGTATCAATGAATATCAGTAGAATGAATAAACAGAACTAAGCATATCTGTATCAGGCATTTTTATGCATTCATAAAATGATGAAATGCTGGTACATGCTATTACATATATGAAATTTGAAAACACTATGCTAAATTTAAAAAGTAAGACAAAAATGGCTACATGTTGTCTGACTTAAATTACATGAAATCTCCAAAATAGGTAATCATTAAACCAAAAGGCAAATTTGTTTTGGCAAGAACTAGATGGACAGGCCAAGAAGTGACTGATAAATGGCTACAGATATACATTGTTCCTTTGTAACAATGGAAATGTTCTGAAATTATATAGTACTGATGTTTGATCAACATTTTGAATGTACTAAAAGGCAATCAATTGCATATTTTAAGTGATTTAAGTAGTTATTTTATAGCATGTGAATTTCACTTCAATCAAAAATGATTTAACATTTTTATATTTTAGTATAAAAGCATTACTCCATCTCTGTCTTTCTCTCTAAATATATCTCTCTCTATATATATATAGTTAAAATTATTTAAATTATTTATCACATAGCAGCAATTTAAAATTGTAGAATTTATGTTTCAGTATGGTATTATTCAAATTTTTAATTAAATATGTATATATAAAATGTATATTAGACAATCTATCAACAGTTACCTCTAGATTATAGAAATTAAAGGGTTTGATTTATCTACTTCTAAAATCATTTTTTCCAATTAATAAGAAATATAAGAATCAATTTTAATATCTAATTAATGAAAACAACTAGAATCAGTTGTGTATCATTATTATTTTTTATAGTATCACCATCATCATTATTATCCCAAAACATGGGCATTAAAATATTACTAGTATAATTAGTCTGAACTATTGATTGAAGTTCTTCAATATTCATCATCTTCCTCACTTGAAAGAAAACTGAAAGGATAAAAGGACATAGGAGTGTGTGTGTGATTAAAACCTTCTGAACATTCACACAAGGAAACAAGCAGAACTCTTTAATAAATAGTAAATCTCTAATATTTATTAAAATTAGGTTACATTCATTCTCATTCTCCTGTATACATTCCTCACATTCAAGCACACGGATTAGACATGTTCAGATAAATTTGTTCTTCATGCGTTATCTCATAGACTGTGGGTGGAAACTCCCACTCTTCCTTCTCCAATAGAATTCCCATACCAGCACCTGTATTTCAAGTGCTTTGCAATACCCTCTTGGGATATATATCACATTCTAAATATATTCAGTTCAACAGTACAAATATCACGGGATTTAGAATTTGAGGACTGTGAATGTACATATATGGTAGATCCATGATTTCTTTTGGTGGGGGGTGCAGAATCCTGAACACTTGGACCAGATTGCATTCAGCTCATCGTTTTGCTATCCAGAAGCTAAGGTAATAAAGGACATGGAAAAGTGAGAGTGGAGACAGATTTTTTTTTTTTAACTGTGCAGGTAATGAAAGTGTCTTCCCAGGTGGTACAAGTGGTAAAGAATCTGCCTGCTAATGCAGGAGACTCAAGAGTTGCAGATTGGACTCCTGGGTACGGAAGATCCCCTGGAGAAGGAAATGGCAACCCACTCCAGTATTTCTTGCTTGGAAAATTCCATGGACACAGGAGCCTGGAGGGCTACAGTCCATCAGGTTACCACGAGTCAGACATGACTGAGCACACACACACACACACACACACACACACACACAGAGCACACACACACACACACACAGAGCACACACACACACACACACACACACACACAGAGGCAGTGAAAAATGTGGAAAGAGCTTTTGAATGTATACGAATTGATTATCATATCTACATAACTTCAGGTGTGATTCCATCTACTCATTTGAAGAGAAGAATATTATGAAATGCTGGATTTTCATGGCAAAATATTTATTTCTCCAATTCTCAGGTTGCAATACAGTGTAACTTTCCATGATTATTATGAATACTTATTCTAAGCAAATAGTATCCTTTGATTCGATTGTGGTGGATGTTAGATATTAACCATCCACATGACTAGAAGAGATAGGGAAATAGCAAGAGAATAGTTCTTGATCATGGTCACAACGTATCTGCTCTTCACCTATCCCCCCTCTGCTCTCAGAATAAGTATCTGATTTATTTTCTTTATTTCTAGAGACATTTATTTGTGACTGCATTTCGTCCAGACTGGGGCTTCCCCCAAAGCTCAGTAGGTAAAGAATCTGACTACAGTACAACAAGAGACATGAGTTTGATCCCTGGGTCAGGAAGATCCCAGGGAGAAGGAACTGGCAATCCTCTTTCCTGGTGGCTCAGAGAGTAAAGCGTCTGCCTGCAATGCAGGAGACCAGGGTTCGATCCTTGTGTTGGGAATATCCCCTGGA
Organism: Bos indicus x Bos taurus; assembly: GCF_003369695.1. NCBI lineage: Eukaryota > Metazoa > Chordata > Mammalia > Artiodactyla > Bovidae > Bos > Bos indicus x Bos taurus. The sequence continues at coordinate 36,514,636 of NC_040090.1, forward strand.
GAAAGAAATGGCACCCCACTCCAGTACTCTTGCCTGAAAAATTCCATGGACTGAGGAGCCTAGTAGGCTACAGCCCATGGGGTCACAAAGAGTCGAACACAACAGAGTGACTTCACTTTCACTTTTCACTTTCATTCATTGGAGAAGGAAATGGCAACCCATTCCAGTGTTCTTGCCTGAAGAATCCCAGGGACGGGGGAGCCTGTTGGGCTGCCGTCTATGGGGTCGCACAGAGTCGAACACGACTGAAGCGACTTAGCAGCAGCAGAAGCAGCAGCAGCAGCAGCAGCAGCAGTGAAGAAACAAACATTTTCTATGGAGTTTAGAAATGGGAATTCTCAACATGTGCTATGATAATTGAGCTTCCTGGGTGGCTCAGTGGTAAAGAATCCACCTTCAATTCAGGAGCCACAGGAGACCCTGAAGTGGGTGGGGATCCCTGGGTGGGGAGGATCCCCTGGAGGAGGGCCTGGCAACCCACTTCAGCATTCTTGGAGAATCCCATAGACAAAGGAGCCTGGCAGGCTATAATGGGGCTGCAAGGAGTTGGACACCACTGAAGTGACTTAGCATGCACGCGGACTATGATAATTGTACGTATAAATAAGTAGTCATATTCTTGTGTTAATGTAACAACTTTGATACACTGGTCTCCCATAGAATAATATAAGCCCATTTTACTTGCAGAAAATTAATCTATAATGTATGGAAATAATTCAAATTTTGTTTGGAAAACATCTAATATAAGTATGGTTGATATTACAATATTTGATGTACAATATTTGATGTGAGCTTGGATCATTAACTAGGGAGTTTTACAAATGTATTGCAAATGGTACCTAAACTTTAATGTAAAATAAAACCAGTTTTAGTAATCAACCTTAGACCTAACAAAAACCATGAAGGATATAAATAGGATACTTATTTCATATTTAGAACCTATATCCTTAAGAATAGATCATAAGCAACCTCAGAGATATAGTTGCTATTCTCAATTTATCAGTTTCTATGCTAATTTCTCAACCTGCTTTTGTTACACTTACACATAGAGTTAACAGTAATCGTTTAAATGTTTTGAGAGGAAGAAATGCATAAAGATCCTATTTTTTCAGCAATTTTGAAAATCTGTATATACAAGTGAATTATTTATAAGACTACATTTCAAAGTTTATCTTGTTATAAAGTTAATTAGTTAAATATATGTAATTATACACATATGAGTTATTAGTTTTGTTTCTTATTGAAAAATTTAAAAGAAATGTGGAAAGTATAATGGTATACAAAATTAGGAACAGATTTACAAGCCTTATGAGAAAGAAACCTGATGACAATTTCGGTGTGTATGGAAACACATTCTTATACGGTAAACTCATGTTAATCTTTGTCAATAATGAAAATTCCAAGACTTGTTAGCCTTGCAACTGTTAGCTTAAGTCCAGACGAGTGCTGTTAAACAGGATATTGATGATCAGTTAATAATTTGTGATTGCTTTAAATTCCCAACTTTTACATTGATCAAGTGAACATGATAATTTCAGTATATTCTATTATTTTGCCTGTGGCCAATCACAAGGAACATGGGAATGAAACAATTTTGTGCACTAAGATTTAATTACTGTGTGTAAAATGTGTCATCTATTATTTTATGAAAGTTAAAGTGTTAGTCACTCAATCATGTCTGACTCTTTGTGATTCCATGGACTGTAGCCTGCCAAGCTCCTCTGTCCATGGAATTTTCAAGACAAGGATACTGCAATGGGTTGCCATTTCCTTTTATGAAGGTGATCTTAATCCATATACTTGTTTGAGTTTCTAATTTGGCTTTTATATCTTCCTTATTTGGGAGTATGCATTTGGTGTATTAGTATAACTTTTCCTTCCAAATATTTTGTGCATTTTCGTTTACTGTTTTCTTTGCAGTCTCTTTTGGTGATTCATATTTATATATTTTATTGCATAAGTCATGTCCAACTTCTTGGTGACCTCATGGACCTAGCCTTCCAGGCTCCTCTGCCCATAGGATCTCCCAGAATACTGAAGTGGTTGTCATTTCCTTCTCCAGGTTTTTTCCCAACTCAGGAATGGAACCCACATCTCCTGCATTAGCAGGCAGGCCCTTTATCACTGAGTCACCGGGGCTAATCATGGAGGTTCATACATATACATACATATATATATATATATATATATATATATATATATAAATATTTTATTACATAAACACTTGCATATAATCAATGTAAAATATGGTCAACATGTAGCATTGTCTAACTGACTGAACTTAATTTCCAAATCTAACATACTTGTTTTGACTGTTGACTTATTTTGTTCCATGCTCCTTTGATTTTTTTTTTTAATCTACTTTGCAGTGGGGACTTCCCTGGTGGTTCAGAAGGTAAAGAGTCTGTCTACACTGCAAGAGACCTGGGTTCAATCCCTGGGTTGGGAAGATTCCCTAGAGAAGGAAATGGCAACCCACTCCAGTATTCTTGCCTTGAAAATCCCATGGACGGAGGAGCTTGGTGCAGGCTACTGTCCATGGGGTCGCAAAGAGTTGGGCATGACTGAGTGACTCACTTTCACTTTTGCAGTGGGGAATATTTTTTTATTTTAGGAATTTAAGTTTTCTGTTGAATTATGAAATAGTATAGTTCTTTCTTCTCATGTTTCCTCTTATACCTTCCAAAAATAATGTTTAAAATACAGTGTAATAGTTCTTAAAGTCTTAAAAAATCTGAATCATTTATTCATTAACGTCTTCATTCACTCAAAAATATTTATTGATATCAAATATGTGCACATTGTCTTCACAGACAATGCAAATATTAACATAAATACATATGTCTAAGCACTCAGATTTTGGCTAAAATCTGGTGAATTCATGTTATTGATACAGTTATAATATTATGATGTGAAATGAGAAATGTATTTCAATCTACTGCCAGATATACACCATAACTACAATGCCTACATCTTTTGCAGTTATATTAAGAAAATTCAAAGGATGGCTCCCTGTCTCCTCTGACAGAGAGCTGAGTATTCTTTTTTCTAATTTTTATTTATTTTTGGGTCTACTGGATCTTCATTGCTACAAGGGTTTTTCTCTAGTTGCGATGAGCAGGGCTGCTCTCTAGATGCAGTGCTCCGGTTTCTCATTGCCTCTTGTTTTCTGAGAGCACAGGCTCTAGAGCACAGGCTCAGCAGTGTGGCACAGAGGCTTAGCTGCTCCACAGCATGTGGGATCTTCCCTGATCAGGGATTGAACCCGTGTCCCCTGCATTGGCAGGTGGTTTCCCTACCACTGAGCCACCATGAAAGTTCACAGCTGAGTATTCTTAAAGAATGTGATGTTTGAAGTTGGATTTGATTGTGGTTGGGCACAAAATAGAATATAATATTGCAAAATTACAAAGCTAAAAATATTGGTGAAAGTGAGTAGAAAAGCAAACGACTACAGAAGAAAGAAAGACACTGATCTAGCAGAATTCTAACCATGCATTAGATGTAACATCATTTGTCTATTCCTCTTTGAGAATTCTCTGGATCTCTTCCAAACTTTTACTTAGTTTCATTTCCACTTATATCTGTACCTCTCTTTTCTCAAAAATGTGGAAGTCCCTGGGTGGATGAGGGGGACCTATGAACCAGGAAGGTCAACAGTGAAGCAAAGAGGACTGTACAGGAGCACACAAAGTAGATCCTACCATGTAATGATATCCACTCATCATCTGAAGTTTCAAATCAGTTTTCCAAAGACTCTTTATTAAGTGTGAATTAATAGTCAAAGAATGTATGACATTTGATAAATAGTTCCAATGTTAATAATAAAAACAATGAAAACTATAAAATAAAATATTGAAATTTAGAGGTTACTAAAATAACATATATGAAGCAGAATAAGTATATTTGCATAAATATGTATCTTCTGTAGTCTACCATTTTTTATTTTGTTATAAGTATAATTGAATATCATCACTTCTTTTGAGATGAGTATATTCATCAGGTGTGTGTATCCTTATTGTTTTTCTGTAGATACTACAATTACCAACCACAGAGTTTTTCAAAATTATATATCCTAATAATACATGCTAAATATTTAAACTATTGAAAGGAAACAAATAAGTAGCAAATATTTAGGAGAAACAGATTATGCAAATCTCAGTTTTTAGATTAAAATGAACAAATGATTAAACTAAAAATATTTGATAGATACAAAGTAATTTAATCGAGTAATTCATTTCAAACAATTTTTCTGAAGCTAAGTTTTAATTATCTGTTTTACTGTTTATAGTATGACTATCCGGAGTGCTCCAAAAACCGAAACTATGTCAAGTAGAGGAAAATTACTGAAAACCAGAAACAGTTGCTTTTACATTATGCTGAGATACCTCAATTATTTTTCTCTCCTTTTGTTACATGATTTCATATAGGTCATTAGCAATTTTGATATCAGTTTACTCACTAAAACAAGTATATGATAAATTACTTAATATATTTTAATTAAAGTGAATAATACTCATGATTATTTCACAAAATCTCATGACCTAGAAAAAAGTTATTATCAATATCATATAATGTAATGTTACCTAAATATCTCTGTACTCAAAAATCTTTATACTCATACTATATATTAATATTAAGTCTCTAATAATCCAACACTTTAGTAAAACCAACTTTAAGATGCCAGGCTGTGAAATTAGAGGGCTTTAATTTTGTCCAAATTCCATAGTCTCCAGGCTGAAGATAGTGACCGAAGTTCCAATTTTCACTAACTTTTTCCCCTCAGTCTTGAGAAGGACAAACCAATATGAACTTCCTTATGGTATGAAGTTTGTATTTTGATTAACTAGTGTTACAAAAGTTCCTGTTTAACTAGAAATATCCAATACATATTAGTGCTGGGATGAGAATAGAAAAGACAATGACTCTGTACCACCACCACCAAGAATATCATGAACCTGAGTAACTTCTTTTTAAACACTGTCAGGGAAATTATTAAGAATAGTAACCTTGCATATTTTTCCTCTTAGTGAAGATGTTCCAGGATCTCAGAGATTCCAACAGTTCAAAGTTCCAGGTCTCTGAGTTCATTCTGTTGGGATTCCCAGGCATTCACAGCTGGCAACACTGGCTATCCCTGCCCCTGGCTCTGCTCTACCTCTTAGCTCTCAGCTCCAACATCCTTATCCTGATCATCATCAGTAAGGAGGCAACACTGCACCAGCCCATGTACCATTTCCTAGGCATCCTGGCCGTGGTAGATATGGGCATGGCTACCAACACCATGCCCAAGATTTTGGCGATCTTGTGGTTCAATGCTAAGTCTATCAGTCTCCCTGAGTGCTTTCTGCAAATGTATGTCATACATACATTTATGCTCATGGAATCAGGCATCTTTGTCTGCATGGCTATAGATAGGTATGTAGCCATTTGTCGACCACTACGCTATCCATCAATAATCAACGAATCTTTTGTGGTCAAAGCCACTGTGTTCATGACACTCAGAAACAGTCTGTCTTCTATCCCTGTGCCTGTGTTGGCTGCTCAGAGACACTACTGCTCAAAAAACCAAATCAAGCACTGTCTGTGTTCTACTCTTGTAGTCGCTAGCCTATCCTGTGATGACAAGAGAATCAACAGTGTCTATCAGTTACTTCTGGCCTGGACACTCATGGGAAGTGACTTGGGTTTGATTATTATATCCTATGTTCTAATTCTTCACTCTGTGCTGAAACTGAACTCAGCAGCAGCTGCATCCAAGGCCTTAAGCACTCACACTTCCCACCTTATCCTAATCCTTTTTTTCTATACAATTCTTATTGTCCTTTCTGTCACCCATGGTGCAACAAAGACAGTTCCCCTCATCCCAGTTCTACTCAGTTTACTTGAAAATGTCATTCCTCCTGCCCTCAACCCCATGGTCTATGCACTCAAGAACAAGGACCTGAGACATGGCTTATATAAGTTCCTTAAGCTGAGAGGATGCTCACCTTTGTAATATCCCCACATATATATCCATTATATCCTCCTAGGGTTGTAGATGTAAGAAGAACTAAGAAACATTGATATTTTTTGGTTGATTTAAGTAGTCTATTGCAACTAATGATGCTTCCAAAAAAGCAGTAAAACTAATATTCAGAACCATGTTTTTCAAGAAATTTCTTTGTTATCCAAAATGATGATGATTCAAAAATCCAAAGGAAAGAGAAGCAGAGTAAATATTTTATTTTCTTACCTAGTTGCCCTGGCTAAAACTTCCAGACGATGTGGTTAAATCATATATCTGCCATTCTATTCTTTTTAATTAGAGCCTTAAAACCATGTACATTTCATATAATTACTGATAAGGTAGCACTTCCTCCTACCATTTGTCTATTGGATTTATGATGTGTCATTATATTTTTTTAAAAGATCAAGGACTTAAAACGACATTTCTCTCAAGAAGATGTACGATTGCCAACAAGCACGTGAAAAGTGCTCAGTATATGCACTTAAGAACAAGGTCAGTCAGGGCTTATATAAGTTTCTTAAGCTGGACAACAAGAGCAATTAATATGGAAAAGGTGCTCATTTTCCAAATATATATCCATCCTATTCTCTAAGATTCTGAAATGGCAAAAGAGATAAGGACACTGATACTGGCAGTTTTTCAGTTAGCATAAGGAATTTGTGGTGAAAAATGAAACTTAAAAAAAAGTACTAAAGCTAATACTTGTAATCTTAGTTGTCAAGAAATATCTTCATTTAAAGCAGAATAACACATTGATTCTCATTACTTCAAGAAATTCAAGAGATGTGCAAGTGGAATATGCATTATTTTTCCAGACAAAGATGAATAGACACAATTAAATCAAATATCTGACAATCCTTTCTATTTAATTAGGGAATTGAATCCAGGTACAATTTATATAGCTTCTGATAGCACAGGATTTACTTCAGCCATCTGTGCATTTGCATCCTAATGCATTTTATATCCTCTTCAGTGGACAAATAACTTGAATAGGTATTTCTCTAAAGAAGATGTACAAGGCCTACAAGCATATGAAAAGATGCTCAACACTATTTTTCATTAAACAAATTCAAATCAAAACTGCAAAAGAGACCACTATTTCCCCTAAAAGGATTTTTTTGTTTTTTGGTAAAATGAAATTAGCAAGTGTTGGTGATTTTAATGTATCGGGATCCTAGTACATTGCATTAGAAATATAAAATCATGCAAGAGCTATGGAAAACAGTTCTGGCAGTTAGAAAGACACATTTGCTGTGTAACTCAAGAATTCAACACTGAAGTGTCTACCTAAAATATTGGAAAGCTTGTATGAAAAAAGAACTTGTACATTCATATTTATAGCAGCACTACTAGAAAAAAGCTAGAAAGAACACTTCATCTATTGAATGTTAAAACTATATATATATATATGTATACAAGGAGTTATTAATCATTCATATAAAATGAAGTACTCATATATATGGTTATGTAAATGCTGTAGAGGATGTGGAAAAAGAGAACTCCCCTGCATTGTTGGTGGGAATATAAACTGGTACAGCCATCATGAGAAACAGTATGGATGCTCTTCAGAAAACTAGAAATAAAATTACCATATTATCCAGCAATCCAATGCCTGGTCATATATCCACATAAAACTCACATCCAAGAAGGTACAGGCACCAATGTGTTCTTAGCAGCACTATTCACAATAGCCAAGACTACTTTACATACTTCTGGGAAACACCCAAAAGAGAACCAATCTAAATGTCCATCAACAGATGTATGGATAAAGGAGATGTGGTACATATATATAGTGGAGTACTCTTCAGCCATAAAAAGAGCAAAACAATATCACTTACAGCAACACAGGTGGACCCAGAGATGGTCATACTGAGTGAAGTCAGTCAGACAGAGAAAGACAAATCATACAATATCACTTACATGTGGAATCTAAAAAAGTGGTTAAAATGAACTTATTTACAAAAGAGAAATAGATTCATAGATACAGAATACAAATGTATGGTTTTCTGGAGAGAGCAAATGGGGGAAAAGATGGAGTGGAGATTGGGTTTAGCTGGGTTTAGCAGATGTAAACTGTTATACATGGAATGAATAAGCAACAAGGTCCTGCTGTATAGCGCAGAGAATTACGTGAAGTACCTATGATAAATAATAATGGGAATGAATATTTTGAAATGTATACATACATATAACTGAATTCCTTTTCCATATAGCAGTAATCAATACAGCTTTATAAATCAACTATACTTCAATCAAAATAAATTAAAATTATATGCTGTTATGGAGATGAAATTTGAAATCATCATCTTAAGTGAAAAAGCGCAACATAAATGGTTATGAATTCTATGATTTCTTTTATATAAGATAATCAGAATAGGTAATCAGAATGCAAATTATTTATTGACAGGAGCTAGAAAACCAGGCCAATGAGTGACTGATTTCCTTTGAGGTAACAAAAATGTTTTGGAACTATATAGTGCTGATATTTGCACAGCCCTGAATTTACTTTTCAAAGAGTAAAATAGTTAATTTAATGGTATGTGAATTTCACCTCAATAAAAAATTATTAAGTAAAAAAACACTGTGCTAAAAGTTTTCTTCTACATATAAACTTGTATCATATTTCTGCAAAATAACATATAAATCTAAGAATGGGAAATCATTAAATAAATTGTATAAATATGTATGATGGACTTTCATTTAGTTATAATTTTTCTGAATAGCCCTGCTGTGAATATCCATTTAAACTTGAAGAACTTTTGTTTTAATATGACATTGTCAAAACTTTTTTTCAAAAATACATATAACAAATGTTTATTAAAAATTTTGACATATATACCTTATCATGTGTGAAATAGATAACTAGCTGGAAACTGCTATATAACATAAGAAGCCCAGCCCTGCCCTCTGTGACAACCAACAGGGGTGAAATGGACAGAGGGGAGGGAGGCTTGAGAGGAAGTGTGTATATATATATATGATAATAAATATATATTAAGAATACATATATAATATATATAAAGAATAATGAATATATAAATAATATATAATAATATAATTATATAATATAATAATATATTAAAATATAATGTTTTATATATATAAAATAATAATTAATTCACATTGGTGTATGCCAGAGACAACCACAACATTGTAAAGCAATTATCCTTGAATAAAAAAAAGAAAAAAAAGTTTATTTGGTAAATGTAATTTCTGAAATTTAAGTGTTGAAATTATCTCTTTCCAAACTTGTTTTATTTTTCCAGTTAATAAAAATATGCAGCATTGATTTATCATCCAACTAAAATGGCACCCCACTCCAGTACTCTTGCTTGGAAAATCCCATGGACGGAGGAGCCTGGTAGGCTGCAGTCTATGGAGTCGCTAAATCGGACACAACTGAGCGACTTCACTTTCACTTTTCACTTTCCTGCACTGCAGAAGGAAATGGCAACCCACTCCAGTGTTCTTGCCTGGAGAATCCCAGGGACGAGGGAGCCTGGTGGGCTGCTGTCTGTGGGATCGCACAGAGTCGGACACGACTGAAGTGACTTAGCAAAGGGTATAAAACTAGAAGCAGTTGTTATGTTTTATTATTAGTTATTGCCATTATATCATCATCATTATTAATCTCAAACTTTGGGCATCTAAATATTCCTCACTTAATATATATGTTTAATAAGTCTGATCTTCTAATGAAGTTCCTCAATGTCATAAATTCATCTTCAATGTCACTTGAAAGAAAAATAAACAAATAAAGGGACATGAGAATATATGTGCTTGAGAGTAAATTAAAAGCTTTCAAAACATTGTAAATATCTTCAGCTGTGTCCTTTGTGACACAGAAAGTAGATAATTCTGTAAATGTTAAAATTAGTAATATTCATTAAACACTACAGTGTTCATTCTACAGCCCCTATATATACTTCTTCACACAAAGCAAACAGATGCATATAGATGCATGTATATGAAATTGTTCTCTTGTTTATGTCTTATCTTATAGATGATAAGCAGAGAGCTGAATGCAATCTGGTTCAGGTGTTTAGGGTATTAGTCAAAAGATATCATGATTAGGCAATATATGTACATGCACAATCTTCAATTCCTTAGTCTTTTGTTATTTATACTATTGAATGTGGAATTTAAAGAAAAGAACTTCCCTGGTGGCTCAGATGGTAAAACAGCTGCCTACAACACGCGAGACCGGGGTTCGATCCCTGGATCAGGAAGATCCCCTGGAGAAGGAAATGGCAACCCACTTTAGTACTCTTGCCTGGAAAATCCCATGGATGGAGGAGTCTCGTAGGCTACAGTCCATGGGGTCGCAGAGAGTCGGACGCGACTGAGCGACTTCACTTTCACTTTTCATAGGTGATAAGAATGTAAACCTTCCATTTTCCTCCTCAGATAGACGTTAGTTTAATTCCCATGAACAGCCTGTGTATCTTTAACGCTGTGCATATGTTCTTGGGCTAAATTGCACACGTTTTTCTTTAAATCCCACATTCAATAGGATAAATAACAAAAGACTAAGGAATTGAGGATTGTGCATGTACATATATTGCAGAATCGTGATATCTTATGACTAATACCCTGAACACCTGAACCAGTTGCATTCAGTTCTCTGCTTTGCTATCCAGAAACTAAGGTACTAAAGACATACGAAAGAGGGAGTAGAAGCAGAATTTTTTATTTATTCTTTAAGCAATAAAAAAAGGTGGAGAGGGTTTTTGGATGCATATTAATTGATTATTATGTTTGCACAACTTCAGCTTTGATTCCATCTACACATTTTGGAGAAAAGATAACAAATAGCATACTTTGGTTAGAAACAGATCATAAAAACTATGCTTTAAGTTTTCAAATTAGAATACTGATAGATGATTAAATTAAGTGTATCTTAGATATAGTATAAATAAATATTACACTCATTGTTTTGTGATTTGATTGATTTTCAATTGACATGCAATTAACCCATTCTAACAAGGATTATTCAGCATTACTATGATTGAAAAAGTTCATAATATATATTTAAAAATTTGTTCACAATTTTCCTCTTCTTATACGTGAAGGTTCTGGGAGTACCAAATCCTCAGTGATGTTATTTAGAGAGATGAAAAAATAAACAAATAAAAGGAAAATAGATGGGTGTGTGAATGATTGAAACATTCTGTAACTCAAGTGCTTTCAGTTTGTCTCCCATAATGTCTTCCGCAGAAAGAAACAATCACTTCGCTTCAGTCGCTTCAGTCGTGTCCGATCTGTGCGAACCCAGAGACGGCAGCCCACCAGGCTCCGCCGTCCCTGGGATTCTCCAGGCAAGAACACTGGAGTGGGTTGCCATTTCCTTCTCCAGTGCATGAAAGTGAAAAGTGAAAGTGAAGTTGCTCAGTCGTGTCCGACTCTAGCGACCCCATGGACTGCAGCCTACCAGGCTTCTCCGTCCATGGGATTTTCCAGGCAAAAGTACTGTACTCTGCAATAAATATTAAAGTCATAATTTTTAATTTAAAATTTTGCATTTATTTTCTTTATTTTCATTCCTTTCTATTTATACATGCTCTCACACAATGCACAAATACACACACACGGAACTATTCACTTATTTACATACCACTGTATGGGTAGTAAGAACCGAAAACTTTGATTACTTTTTAATTTTCCCATAGGAGCAAGCTTGATTCCCACAAGAGCACCTGTGCCTCCAATATTTTGAAATCTTCCCTTGGGATTTGCAACACATATTTTTCTTAAATGCTCATTTCCATAGTACAGATAACAAAGGATTAAAAAGTTGAGAATTGTGTGCATACATGTGTATGTATATTTGTAGAATTGTGATGTTTTTTGACCAGACTCCTGACCATCTGAAACAGATTGCATTCAGCTTATTGTTTCCTCACCAGAAAACAAGGTATTAAAGGGCATATAAAAGTGAGAGTGCAGACAGGATTCTTTTACTTAGTAGGCAGTATAAAGAAGTGGAGAGTTTGGGGATGTATATGAATTGACTGTTAGATTCTCACAACTTGGGGTTTGATTCCAGCGTCCCAGTTGAAGGCAGAAGTGTTGTAAAAGACTGAGCTTTCCTGGAAATGTTTATTTCCTCACAGACTGCAATCCAGTGTAACTTTCCATCATAACTATGAATATCTAGTTATTTTCCTAAACAAATAGGCATCTTTGGTTCTGTTGTAGTGAAAGTCAAGTCTAAATCACTCCCATAACAAGAAGAATGGGAGAATAGCTACACAATGGTCACATTCTTCATCATGGTCACAAAACTCTTTTAACTGCCCTCCTATTCTTCTCAAATGAGAATCTGATTTACATTCTAGAGACACTATTTGTGACTGTTTTTTTTTAATCTATTTTAGATGGCAAATTTAGTTGGAGGAATCCACTGTCATATTGAGAGAACAAACAGTTATAAAATTGAGGACAGTCTAGTAAGGAAATAAATTGATTATCTATGGAAATTGAGAGTGAAATAACTGACAGACTATAAAATATTATATTTGATAAGTTCTGGTATTCATGTATTGATGTTACTATTTATTAATTCTTGTATATTGATTATACTTGCCCACTGACAGCACAGTATGAATCTATTTTCCTTGGAGAACAATTTAGCTTACATTCAAAATCAATGTGAATTTAATTTGGCAAAGGTCTGCTGCCATGTCATTTCAGTCGTGTCCAACTCTGTGCAACCCCAGAGACAGCAGCCCACCAGGCTCCCCCATCCCGGAAAAGGTCTAATTTGTGGTTAATATTTTATTACTTGATATAAGCTTCCATCTTTAAGAGTTTGATAAATTTATAGAAAATAAGATATTCTCACATAACAATAAAGTTAGTTTCATTAATGGACACTAGAACCATAAAAAGAAAAACACAAGAGACATAAATAGGATATTCCATCTCATATTTAAGAATTATATTCTTAAAAATAGGGCACAGGTAATTTTGGAATATTTATATCCTCAATTTCTGTGTATCTATGTTTTCCCTAGCTTTTCTACTTCTATCAATATTATATGAATTCCTAGAATTGAGTTGGTTGATCGAATATATTGAAAGGGACAAATGAGCAGCAATCTTGTTTTTCATCACTTATGACAATTTCATTTTTGCTGGCTAAATATTTTTCAAAAATGTATTTCAAAGTCTAAATTTTTTCCACTCATACAAACATGCATATATCTATGGTGTTTGTGGGCATGTGTTTTATGCATATAAATGTATATGTACATGTATATGTGAATTGTTAGTTTTGCCACTTTTAATAATGCCTGTAAAAGTTATCTGAAAAATATAATGTACACAAAGTAGAATTTCACACACCTGACAGAAAAAAAAAAAACTTGCTGACAATATTGGTAATTAAGGAAACATATTCTTTTATTATCAACATACATTGTTCTTTTGTCTATAACTCAGATTACAAGGTATCTGTTAGCTTTGCAGTTATTATCTTATGTCAACACCAGTGATGATACCTAGAAGATGAAGAATCAACTAATAAGCTGAGATATGGTACACACTGATAACTAAGGATGCAATGAAGAGGTCTCTAGAAGAATACTCAGTAAGTGCTATCAATTGATGAGACTCACTCATAACCTGGAGTTTCAAATCACCTTTCTAAAGATTCTTTATTAAATGTGAATTGGTAGTTAAAATTGACGATTAAGAAACATTTCCAAAATATAAGATAAAAAAAACAAAGCAAGCTATAAAAATAAATCATTAAAACTGTGAAGTTTGAAATAACATTCAGGGAGCAATATAGTACCTTCCCAACCCAGGGATTGAACTCATGTTTCCTCCCATTGTGGGCGGATTCTTTACCAGCTGAATCACAGGGGAAGCCCAAGAGTACTGTAGTAGGTAAACTATCCCTTCCCAGTAGATTTTCCCACCCTAGGACTTGAACTGGGGTCTGCTGCATTGCAGGCAGATTCTTTACCGAATTATCAGGGAAGACTCATACATAGAAAGTGAAGTCGCTCAGTCCTGCCGACTCTTCGTGACCCCATGGACTGTAGCCCACCAGGCTCCTCCATCTGTAGAATTTTCTAGGCAAGAGTACTGGAGTTGGTTGCCATTTCCTTCTCCAGGGGATCTTCCCGACCCAGGGTTGTATATATATCTATGAGTCGGACATGACTGAAGTGACTTAGCATGCAGGCATATAAATACAAGTTATAAATGCATAGCGCTTATGCTAAAGAATCTGCCTGCCAGTTGTGGCAACGCGAGGGACACAAGGGGCATGAGTTTGATCTCTGGGTTAGGAAGATCCCCTGGAGGAGAAAACGGCAACCCACTCCAGTATTCTTGTCTGGAAAATCCCCAAACAGAAAAGTCTGGTGGGCTACAGTCTATGGGGCTGCAAAGAATCAGACATGACTGAGCGACTGAGCACGCGCACGCACACACACACACACGTAAATATAAATACATGTGTATAGTATATTGACAATAAGGAGATAAAAGTAAGATCATAGAAATTCATAATATTAGACAACAAAATATGTGAAGATATTTGGAAGATATAATGAAGGAGCTTTTATGGAAACTGTAGCAAATACATAGAACCTAAAAAAAAAATTAGCAAAAAGTGAGAATACATTCAGAAGAACCAATATCTAACAGAAGTTGTAAAAAGATACAAACAAACAATAAGTTAAGAAGAAATTAATAAAATTCAGTGAAAAAAAATTTCCAAAAGAATAGGTCATAGAGTTCTACTCTCAAAAACTCATTAAGTGCCTTTGCAATAAGACATACACAAGCACACTTACACCCTTATTATCACCATTAAGCTACAAAGCTCAAAAAATGTAAAATGTTTTCAATTAATGTAGGGCCAAAAAACATATGAAGAAATACAAAGGAAAATAATTAACATATAAGGATCAAGAATCAGAATGTTCCTTTAAAATCAACATTGGAAGCTAGGAGACAATAGAGAAATGTCTTGAAGGAAAATAAAGCTAGAATTTTTAATCCAGCAAAATTATAAATATAACAAGCCATATTCAGACATGGATATTCTCAGAAACATGTTTTCCATGCAGTCAGAAATATAGAAATAAGAACAATGAGGTCCACAAATAATGATATGACACAAACAGGAGATGAAGGGGGATTTCTGGATGAGAATCATGCGTCAAAACTAGCAAAGGCTGTATTTCAGAGAAGCAGAAGTACAGAGACTTTCTAGAAATAAACAAATTATAAAGAATTATCTCTGATAGATTGTGTTTAATTGTCAACAATAACAGTAAAAATGTTCTACAGTTCTAAAAATGAGTTAAAATGTCTGAGATATCTATACCAAATACTAAGCCCAATAAAGAAAATTGTCATCAAAAGGAAAAATATTGAACAGAGGAAGAAAATATAATTATCATATGAGGAGACTTAATTAACAATAATCCTATAAAAATGAATAATTTCAACAGCAACAATCATAAAGGAAAAAGGAAGAAAAAGCAAGCTGAACAAACTATTTAGAAATGCAAAGGTCAATTCTGTGGAGGTTTGAAATATAGGAAAGTGAACTTCAGCAATCAAAATGATGGAGCTGAATATTTTTATTTTCATTATTATTATATGGCACTATTTTTTCTAACACACTTTTCTCTGTCAAGGTCAGAGAGGGCTCAGTTTTGGAATTGAACATACAGCAACTCAGACATGTAGGAGTCTCATCTACATAGTGCCTCCACTTAATCAATTATAAAGTGCAGATTAATTTAAAAATACTTCCTGGACTTGTGAGGATTGAGTTACTATTTGTAAAGTTTAGTACAGCAGAAATATAACCCTTTAGAATCAATAACAATAAAAACAACCTTATCTTGTGTCAGGTCATGCGATCAGCAAAGTTTGCCTTAAGAAAACACTCATCAGAATATGTGTATCGCAATTAACATTTAAATAAGATATTCTAACAAAAGATCATTAGAAAGATCTCAATCCAATTGCTTTTAGTTATAAATTTATGAGGATTTAATCTATGTCATTTTTTGTTTCAAAATAATGTGGAAACAATATATGTGACAGAACTTGGGACATAGTGACTGCTAAATAACTGTTGGATGAATTGATAAACTGAACTAACATAGAACACATACTTGGTTTTAACTTATTTAAGTATTCTACTGCATTTAAAAATTTGATCATTTGATATTAAAATGCACATTTCGCTGAAAGAAGTCGAGAGTGAAAGAGAGAGTACAACTAAGATTTTTCTCCTTTTCCACCTCTAACCCTGAAGGATGGAAAACAGAAAACAAAGAAACACACGAAAATCCTACTAGCTGCTTAATGATTATACCAACTTGATCATGATAATTCTGAACCAAACAGACTTGACACCAGCTTCATTCATTCTTACTGGAACCCCAGGACTGGAGGACAGGCATTTCTGGATTTCTTTGCCATTCTGCACAATGTATGTTGTGGCTGTGGTTGGTAATTGTGGACTCCTCTACCTCATTCGATATGAGGATTCCTTGCACAGGTCCATGTATTACTTTTTGGCCATGCTTTCTCTAACTGACCTTGTCATGTGCACTACTACAATTCCTAAAGCCCTCTGCATCTTCTGGTTCCACCTGAAGGAAATCAGCTTTGATGAATGCCTGGTCCAGATGTTCTTCATCTATGCCTTCACAGGGATGGAGTCTGGGGTGCTTATGCTTATGGCCTTAGACTGCTATGTGGCCATCTGCTACCCTCTGCGTTACTCAACTATCCTCACCAATCCTATTATTGCAAAGGCAGGGCTCATCACTTTCCTGAGAGGTGTGTTGCTTGTCATTCCCTTGACTTTCATCATCAAAAGACTACCCTATTGCAGAGGCAATATAATACACCATACCTACTGTGACCACATGGCTGTAGCCAAGTTATCTTGTGGAAATATCAAGATCAATGTCAACTATGGTCAGATGGTTGCCCTCCTGATTGGGGGTTTTGACATCTTGTGCATCTCAGTCTCCTACACAATGATCCTCTGGGCGGTGGTCAGCCTCTCCTCAGCAGAAGCTCGGTGGAAGGCCTTCAGTACCTGCACTGCCCACATCTGTGCTATAGTTTTCTCCTACAGCCCAGCCTTCTTTTGTTTCTTTTCCCACCGCTTTCGGGGTCACAGAATTCCTCCATCATGCCACATCATTGTGGCCAATATTTATTTGCTCTTGCCTCCCACTATGAACCCTATCATCTATGGAGTGAAAACCAAGCAGATACGAGACTGTGTCATAAGGATCCTTTTAGGTTCTAAGGATACTAAATCCCACAGCATATGAAAGGGCTATATATATCAGCTAAGGGAAGAAAAATGAAGGGAAAGAGGAGCAAGGGAAAGAGAAAGGAGGAGGAGAGGGAAGAGAATGCAGGGGACAAAATAGAAGGAAAGGGATACTTCTGTTGGCAATATAGTCAGGGTCTAATAATCCCTTCCTGAGAGCACCATTTTGGCCATGACATAGAAGAGTGTTGACTACTGCATTCCCAGTGTCTCCAGAATCTCAACATTACTGGCATGGCCACCATACTTTCTAAATGTTTTCATCTCCTCACCCTGGGAAGGGCTCGTCTCATCATTAACCAATATCTCCATGAACAAAAACATCAAAGAATGTTGAGACAATTGAGGGATAGAAAATCAGCATCAGTGATTGTCTGATGGAAAGAGATCATCTGCAGCCAGAAGCCACTTTATCCTATATCCAAATAGGGACTGGAATTTCCAGTTTGAAGGCTATTGTTATTTTCCTCTGGAAAATAAATTCTGTATTTTTCTCATCATTATCAAAATTCCTCTATTTTCAAAGTTGTCTTTCTGAGGAAGAACTAGGAAGTATACATGAGGTCGTTAATTTAATGAGGTCAAAGTCTCTGGATTTCTAATTTAGAAATACATTATTCACCTGACAGCATTCTTCTTCTGTGGATCTCAAATAAAACTGCTTCCCCACAGACTGGTGGGATCTGCAGGTCTATTCAAGATGGCCTTCAAAACTACATAGTCTGGAGAGACAATATAATCTGTTAAGCAAATTAAGAAACATAATGATAAATGTCGGAGAAGGCAATGACACCCCCACTCCAGTACTCTTGCCTGGAAAATCCTATGGACGGAGGAGTCTGGTAGGCTGCAGTCCATGGGGTCGCTAGGAGTCAGACACGACTGAGCTACTTCACTTTGACTTTTCACTTTCATGCATTGGAGAAGGAAATGGCAGCCCACTCCAGTGTTCTTGCCTTGAGAATCCCAGGGACGGGGGAGCCTGGTGGGCTGCCGTCTATGGGGTGGCACAGAGTCAGATACGACTGAAGCAACTTAGCAGCAACAGCAATGATAAATGTTATTTTATAAGCACAGGATAAAAGAGGGGAAAAGTACTTATTTAGAGTCTTATTTCCATCTGAGAATGAAATCTACATTCACTTTAAATTTTTCACAAATTAATAATTAGAGGAGAGACAAAATAAAATATTAATTTATATTAATATTACAGAAGTAATATAAATTAAATAGAATAAAGAGAAATTCAATTTTTACTCTGATCCCTCTCTAACCAACTAACAAGAAAACACATTTCTTCCTTTGATTCAATTTATGTGAACTCATTACATTTTATTTAATTTTGCCCAGTTTTCCCCTGCTACTTCCATTTTAAAATTATGCCAAAAAACCACCCCAAGTCCTAAAATAGAATCTTTTCCACTTTCAAGAATAAGACTTCTGTAATGAATTGTCAACATTCACTTTTTCCTCTTTCAAAACAAAGCCAGCTTAGGTATCTTCTTTCCTACCCATCACCTGGAATTACTTTAGTGACTTCACCATTGCCTTCCAGCTTGAATTGAATAGGTTATTCTCCATTCTCATCCAATATTACCTCTCAGAAATATTGAACATAATTCATTCATTCCTGATGCCTACAAATACATTTTTTTTACTTCAGATACATTACAAATTTATTGTTTTCTTCAACTTTCACAATCACCAGTATACAGAGTAGCTTTGGATATCTTGGCCTTGCTCTTTTTTCTCATGGGTCTTTTTTTGTTTGTTTGTTTTTTTAATGTGGACCATTTTAAAGTCTTCATTGAATGTGTTACACTATTTATTTATCTTTTATTTTTTTTTCTTGTCTCCAATGTATGTGGAATCATAGCTTCCTGATTAGGGATCGAATCTGCACCGCCCCCCCACCCCCCTCCATGCTGGAAGGTAAAGTCTTAACCACTGGCTGTCAGGGAAGTCCCTCTTTGCCTTGCTTTTAATGTTAATAAGCTGAAGTCTGAAACTCCTTGTTAAGTATGATACAACTTGGGCTTTTCAGTACATAACTTTTATTTAATCAAAAAGTTTTCCTCTCTTTAAATTTGTTTTTATTATAAATTGACATAGAAATTTATAAAATGATTTTCCATAATTTCTACAAATATTGGATAATTATATGATTTTGATCCTTTTTAAATACTGAAAAGAAATATATAACTTTGCTAAATTAAATCAAAAGTATATCATTGGAATAAACATTCTTTGATTATTTATTTGGTTTTAGAGCACTGTTACTGGTTAACTTTTATTTATAAATTTTAATATAAATTTATGAAGAAACTACATCTATAACTTATTTCTATTGATATATGTTACTTGTACAGTCTGCACTTTTGACCTTATAAGTGCCTTGCAAATAAATTGTACGTCTTTCCTATATCTGGTCATACTTTGTATAATTCAAGAATAAAGAAACTTGTTCTTCTTCAGTAAAGAGAAACAATATAGATCCACTGTCTTTGACAGCATACTTGCTTGTTAGGGGAATGCAGTGGATTGTGTTAGGGGAATGCAGTGGATTGGAGAGATTTGAATAGGAGGTTGATTTCTTTAATAAGTTTTCCTTGCTTATGTTTTAATCCTTTTGTGTTATTTTTTGTTTTCAAATTCATTAGCATATAGTATTTGTAATGTAAACATTATTTTAGGTTGAGTGCATGCTACTCATTTCTAATAATCTTTGAAGGTCTGAATTTGGTTTAATTGTATCTCATTTCTAATTTCCCTTGATCGATTTTTTTACAAGAAATATATCTATTTGCATATTTTAAGTAATTTTTTGTTTTCCTTAATGTATATTTCATAGTTTTTCTTATTTTAATTGCATGAATTTCTGCTCTTGTTTATTGTCTTGTTTTGAGTTTACTCACTTGCTCTTTGTCTGGACTTTTGGATCAAATATTTTCTTTATTATTGCTAATTTGTCTTCTCTTTTGATAGAGGTTATAAAGCTAAAAATAGAAAAAACTTCTTTGGATATATGCTTTAGACATATCATGATATTTTATCATGAAGTTCTTTAAATATTATTAATTTTTATAAATTTTTTTCTCAAGAGTTAGTTAGTTGCATTATATTTTAGACTCTCCTCTAATTCTTCCTTTGTTATTAAGTTTCAGCTTTATTATAGTTAGATAATATATTTTATTGGGAAGGTTTTTTGAGGGATTCAGACGTTATTTGGAACCCAATATACATTTACTTGTAAATTACACATTTATTACACATCTCCCGATCTTGTTAATAGATGTATGTTTTCTCTTTGCTTGCTGTGGGATTTCATATCTGTTCACTGTTTATACTTGCTAATCATGTTATTCGTGGCTTTTTTTTATTTGCATCTTTCAAGTCTAAGTTCTAAATTCTGTAAAAAGTTTCTCCAATTACTATATCATTAAAATCATTATTTCTTTAAGCATTTTTAATTATATGTTTTTCTCTCCAACTAACATGTAGGGCTTCCCTGGTGACTCAGTTGGTAAAGAATCTGCCTGTAGTGCAGGAGGCCACTTGCAATGTAGGAGACCTGGGTTTAATTCCTGGATCGGGAAGATCCCCTGAAGAAGAAAATGGCAATCCATTCCAGAATTCTTGCTTGGGAAATACCATGGATGGAGGAGCCTGGTGGGCTACAGTCCATGGCGTAGCAAGAGTCAGACATGTCTGACTCTTTGCTCGGACAAAGTGTGAGCAAAATGTAATGAGTGTTCCTCAGAGCAGAAAATGTTTCCTTCTTGTTCAGAGTAACTACTGGGTCAGTTTATGTAGGAATTTGGAATAGGCCTCAAAATAGGATTATGTTTGATTAATAGTGATTCTGATCTAGTCTTGGCATTGTCCTTTGCAGAGATAAGATGAATGGAAAATGATAAGCACATGAATTCCAAGTTCAGTTCTACCACATACTGAGTGACGTCAGGCTTTGCTGATTTGTGTATGTTTGTGTAGGGCTGGTTGGGGTAGGACTGAGGTGAATGATTGAACTCTTCTTGAAGACTATTCCTAGAGTTACCCAGAGAGAAACAAGCTACTCTGCAGCCTATCAGAGAGTTAGGGTACACTCTTTTTTCTCATTACTCAATGGAGATCAGACAATCTGAGTTACGTGCAACATGGTGCAAGAATGTCAAGTCTGTTTTCAGGTAGTTTCTCATTTACTTATACTGAGAGCTCACCAAGCCAATTACTTTTGAATGCTCTTCTTTCATTTAAAATTGGACCAGTTCTAGAGAGACAAATTGAGAGAGAATCCCTCTGCAATTTCTGTATATATAAAACTTAAAGTACATACACAAGGAGGAAGAGATGTCACATTCCACTTTTCCTTCAAAATTTTTTTCCAAAAGGCTTTCTATAAAAAGAAAGCTATTCTAAAACATAGATATTTCAACACATTTGTGCTTGTTTTAATAAAAGTGCATCAAACTCAAATTAGGAAGTTAGCTAAATGGCAAGACATTAATACTTATCCCTAATTACCACATTCACCTGGATTTGACTATGTCAGTCTGACTTGGCGTTTACAACTCCAGGGAATTGGCTTTCTTTCCATTACAGTAGGCCCCTTGAGTTTATCTCCATCTGTCTTAAAATCTAGAATCCATCTGCATTAGTTGTAAGCCAGTTGCTAGTATACTGAAATTCGACTATACCCGATACAAGTTGAGTACAATACTCTCTACTTAAGATGAGTCAAGTACAGTACCCCCACTGTAAGTACATTGTTGGGGCCAGAGCCAGTCTTTTCATCTTTTGCAGCAATTTGGGGTTGTCTTATAGAAGGATTCATTTGTGATGGGAGTAGCTGCATAATAATCCTTCAATGTCTCTATAGAAATTATGAGGTGCACTCTGTGTGAAATTAACCTAAATATTGAAATATGTTATTGACCTTGACATATCAAAATATTAGAATTTTCCATAATCACTATGTCCTGATATATAAAAAAATTATGGTAAAGTGTATTAATATCAATATTCTTTAGAGTCATATCTGGTGTTTTCTTAATTTTATTACTTTTTATCTGTAAAATATTTCATGAAATTTCCAAGCCCACATTTTAGCTGGCTGTATCTGAAGTCATCATGCTCCAATTCCACTGAGTTTCTGTGGATAATCATGCACTTGTTTTTCTTACCTTTTTGACTTCTAAGAAATATCATGGTATCAGACCTTGATGGGTACTGTCTTGACTGAGGAAACAGATATTTAGGATCCCATTGAAATTGACTATATAAATATTTAATTGTCATTCTGCCTTACAAGTATTTTAACTAAGGATTTGAATATAACTTAATTCTTCTCCCAACCCCTGTAGCTAGAAATGAATATTATTTTATAGATTAGAACAGAGGATCCTAGAGGCGTAATCAATTTTTCAATTTCATAGGACCACATAGAGCTACATTTTCATCCAAAATATTTGAATTTTTGCTAAACCGAAAGAATAACATATTCAACTGTATAATTGAAAGGACATAATTTCTCCTACTCTCCAGGCAAGATGAAATATTAATATTTAGCACATTATCAGTGGATAAATAAAATTTATCCAGTTTAAGAATACCTTACACTGTTGTTCCAAACCATTTTTCATGTTTAAAAAGTTTTGTCCTAAAATTTTTTGGTATTTTCATCTAGGTCATTACATTTTCATCTAGGTCATTACATTTTCTTAGCTGCAAACTGGGAATGTGTGCGTATGTTCTTACAAATCCATTACTTTTAGATCTCAATTATATTGAATAGGAACTGAGATAATGGGCACCCCATGGAATTCTCTAGGCCAGAATACTGGAGTGGGTAGTCTTCTCCAGGGGACCTTCCCAATCCAAGGGTCAAACCAAGGTCCCCTGCATTGCAGGTGGATTTCTTACCAGCTGAGCCACAAGGGAAGCCCAAGAGTACTTGGAGTGAGTTGCCTATCCGTCTCCAGCAGATCTTCTTGACCCAGGAATTGAACCAGAATCTCTTGCATTGCAGGTAGATTCTTGACCAACTGAGTTATCAAGGAAGCCCTGTTCCTTAAATAGGTAATTTTTAAATTTCACTGTATAATGCATATTATAAAAGTTCCCTTTTTGCCTGGTTTAAATTTAATTTGTAAGAATAAATAGATAAAATCAAACATCTCATTGGTATATCTTGCCACATTGATTTTTCGTTTAAAATTTAAAACACTTTTTAATACATTTTATATTTTAGAGCAATTTAGTTCACAGAAAAAATTAGCAAAAAGCAGTTTTTCAAAAAATTAAAAATAAGTTTACCATATAATCCAGCAATTCCACCTTTGAATATATATGCAAAATAATTGAAAACAAGGTCTGGAATACATATTTGTACACCCATGTTTATAGCAGCATTATTCACAATAGCTAAAGCATGGAAGAATCCCCTGTCCATCAATCAATAAGTGGATAATAGAAATGTGTTATACACACAAAATAAACACACACACACACAATGGAATGTTATTTATCCTTAAAAAGGGAGGGAATTCTGTAATGTGCTACAAAAAGGATAAAACTTGAGGACATAATGCCAGTAAGAAAAAGACAAATGCTCTGTGATTCCACTCTGATATTTTGAAAGGTCAATATTAAAGATAAAAAATGTAATGGTAGTTTCTAGGGGATTTGAGGAGGATAGAATGTAGAGTCATTTTTTGATAGGTACAGAATTTCAGTTTTACAAGATGAGAAGAGTCAGGAGATGAATGATGGTAACGGTTATAGAAAGGAAATATATCTAATGACACTGAACTGTACCCTTAAAAATAGTTAAGATAGTAAATCTTTTTTTTTTCTTGCCTATTTGGGGGCTTCTCTGGTGGCTCAGATGGTAAAGATTCTGCCTGCGATGCAACCCTGGGTCTAGAAGATGCCCTGGAGAAGGGAATGTCTGTTCACTCCAGTTTTCTTGCCTGGGAAACCCATGGACAAAGGAGCTGCAGTCCCAGGGGTTGCAAAGGGTCGGACTCAAGAGTAGGACATGACTGATCAACTAACACTCTCACGTCTGTGTCTATTTTACCCCCTCCCCCCAAAAAATGAGTGGAAGACATAAAAATATCCAATATACCTTTTACACCCCACATATATTTTCCCTTAATTTTTTAATGTAATAAATTACAACTAATAAAATATTTTTGTTAGTTATAAAATAATTTTTTAAAATATTACAACTTTAAAATATTTTACAAACCCTAAATGTTCAATCTTGAGTCATAAAATGATTCATTTCATTGTATAGCATTATAAAATAATTTTTACCTGCCATGTCCCAATTTTTTATCTTTGTTTTCAATTGAATACTTTCTTAGTATTTTATAATTCTCTTTAAATAAAATCTTTCATTCTTAGAGATTTGTTGTT
The DNA here is from genome assembly GCF_003369695.1 of Bos indicus x Bos taurus. Lineage (NCBI taxonomy): Eukaryota > Metazoa > Chordata > Mammalia > Artiodactyla > Bovidae > Bos > Bos indicus x Bos taurus. The sequence continues at coordinate 36,539,397 of NC_040090.1, forward strand.
AAATTTTTTAAAAAATTCCAGTAGTTTATTTTTATTCTGTTTTCTCTCTTTATATTGAAGTTTGTTTCTATTGTTTAGTCACCAAGTTGTATCTGATTCTTTTGTGATCCCATGGACTGTAGCCTGCCAGGCTCCTATGTCTATGGGATTTCCCAGGCAAGAATTTTGGAGTGAGTTGCCATATCGTTTTCAGGGAATCTTCCCGATCCAGGGATGAAACCCGCTTCTCCTGTATTGGTAGGCAATTCTTTACCACAGAGCCACCAAGGAAGCCCATACTGAAGTTAGTTATTTGAATTCCTGTATGAAGTAATTATTCTAAAGCATAAACATTTTTGTTTGTAATATACTCATTTAGGTTATAGATGTATTAGATATCAGTTTAACTATATCTCTCAAGTTTTGTTTCTCATCGTTTTACTATTCATTACATTTTGTGATTTTCATTATTATTTACACTTGATCCATTTATTATTTCATATTGTTACCTAATATTTTCATGTATATGCATTTATAATATTTTGTCTCTTTTATGGTATCAATGTTTTTTTTTAAAGTTTTGATTTGTGATCTTTATTATGTTAATTCTTTTTTTTTCAAATCAGATGGTTTTTTCATATTTTTATTGAAGTATAGTTGATTTACAATGTCTGTTAGCTTCAGGTGTACAGCAAACTGAATCAGTTACACATATATATAAAAGTGTTGGCGCACAGTGGCGTCTGACTCTTTGCGACCCCATGGATTGGGGCCTACCAGGCTCCTCTGTGCATGGAATTTTACAGGCAAGAATACTGGAGTAGTTTGCCATTTCCTCCTCCAGGGGATCTTCCCAACCCAGGTATCAAAACTACATCTTTCCTGAGTCTCCTGCATTGGCAGGTGGGTTCTTTACCATTAGCCCCACATGGGACAATACTAGATATATATATACATTCCTTTTCAGATTTTTTTCCCATATAGGTTATTAGAGATTATTGAGTAGAGTTCTCTGTGCTATAAGTAGGTACTTGTTAGTTATCTGTTTTATATATAGTGCAGTACTGTGCTTAGTTGTTCAGTCATGTCCGCCTCTGCGACGCTATGGACTGTAGCCCACCAGGCTCCCAAGTGTGTGCGGAATCTCCAGGCAAGAATACTGGAGTGGGTTACCGTGTCCCCTTCCAGGGGATCTTCGCAACCCAGGGATCAAACCCAGGTCTCCCACATTGCAGGAGGATTCTTTACCATCTAGCCACCAGGGAAGCCCCAAAATACTGGAGTGGGTATATCCTTTCTCCGGGATATCTTCCTGACCCAAGAATTGAACCAGGGTCTCCTGCATTGCAGGCAGATTCTTTACCAGCTGAGCCACCAGGGAAGCCCTTTTATATATGATAATGTGTGTATTTTAATTCCAATCTCTCCATTTATCCCTTCCCCCCAACATTCCCCTATAAAGCTTGATTTCAAGATCTTTGAGTCTGTCTCTGTCTCGTGAATATATAATTCATTCTTTTTTACTTCTCACTTATAATTAGAACATGGCTTACTTTTATGTTTAAAATGCTCTGTAATCTCATATTTTTTTATATAGGTTTATACATAAATTTTTTGGTACAAAATTGCTGTTAGTGCCGTCAAATCTATGTCATTACCAATTTAGGATTACCCATTCATTTTAAGAAATAGTAATATTTTTAAATTTCTTACCATAATTTTGACTTTTTAATTCTCTACTTGTATTTCTTTCAGGTTAAAGCTATGTGTTTAGATTCAGGCAAGGCACAAATATTATATTGTTTTGTTGAACCATTCCTCTCATCATTGTGTAATTATCATTTTAACTGAATTATTTTCTCTAAAATATCCAATGTTGATATCACTAGTTTTATTTAAGTAAGAATATTTTTTCATTCTATGTATTTGTTTTCAAACTTTGTATTTTAAGTGATTTTTAAAATAAATACTATATAACTTTTTAAAATCTAATCTCAGAAAGCCTATTTTAATCAACAAGCATGCTGCTGTGCTGCTGCTAAGTCGCTTCAGTCGTGTCCGACTCTGTGCGACCCCATAGATGGCAGCCCACCAGGCTCCACCGTCCCTGGGATTCTCCAGGCAAGAACGCTGGAGTGGGTTGCCATTTCCTTCTCCAAATCAATAAGCATACTCCATAGCAATTATTGTGTTTAGAGATATGTGTGAGTTGTCTTTTTCATGTTTTTTTCTAATATTCATGGTTTTATTTTTTACTTCATTTGGCTTTGATAAAATAGTCATTATTTCTTCTAACCCTTTGTTTGACATGATTATTTCTGCTCCACCCACCCTACTATTGTTCCTTTACATATTTAACATATTCACCTGTCAATGGCTCTAACCTCCTCATCAATAATACAAAAAACCATGGACATGTAAACTGTATAACCCTCCTTCAATATTTATTAACATAACTAATATATACTGAGTGCCTGTTCAGTGCCAGTCTCTCAGAATAAACCAGTAATATAAATGGCAAATACATCATGCCTTGGTTTCTTCAGGAGATATGTATACTAACTTAATGATCTAGGCTTTAATACACATCTTTTTTTCCTTCTTTAGACAATAAAAACAGGCTTTCTAATTGCTCATTTTAATGAAGTGGAAGCTATTCCATTGCTCTAAATTGATAAGGCAATCTCACTATTAAGAACCCATATATCATGCTTAAGATCATTTTCCTTTTCAGATTTGGGTGTTAAAATGCCAGATCAAAGTCACTGTAACATTTGCCTATAGAGTATCTCTCTAGATTACTATGGGATCTTGACAGTTTTAGAAAGATGTATTAAATGTATCCCTTCATTTCAAACTCAAATATTTTTAATTTGCTGTTTAGAATAATTAGTAAAATACTGTTTGTTGTATTTCATTAAGAATTAAAAATTTATAGTTCCATCTTCTTCATTAATTTCCAGAGTCTGTTATGTTTTGAATAGAACACAATGCCATTATCTGGGTTAAGCTAAATATACCCACAAAGTTTACATCAACACTGTTCCTCTGTTTAAACTGTAACTTTCAATAAAATTTTTAAAATATCCTATATTTATATCTTTAATATATGAAATTCCTAAAAGAAAGTGAATAATAATTAACATATATGGTATAAATACATAGTAACAATATTGTTTCCATTTTAAAATAAAACACTAATTAAATATCATATGTAGGAAGGGTATTAGATATAGAGTTACTTGATTTTAGCAGAACTTCTGGAAAAATATTTACGTCAAACTCACCAGTTTGGTTAGTTTCTTTTATTTGTTTTTATGTCTGCTTTAATAGTTATAATGTGAATGTCTACAGTACTCTAAGAAGCAAATAGATGTTGGAATAGGGAAAAATTACTCAAAAGAAGAGACAACTGGGTTTAAACATACTGAGATTTCCAAGCCATTTTTCTTCATAGTTGCTTGGTTTTACACAGATTGTTAACATTTTAGACATCATTTTCCTTGCTATAAAACAGATACGCTATGTGAACCCATATATTTTAATTCAAAGTAATGACATTTCTGAGTACTTTATTTTTTTTTTCAGAGTAAAAAATCATTTTATTTATTTATTTTATTTTTATTTTTTATATAAATTTATTTATTTTCATTGGAGGTTAATTACTTTACAATATTGTATTGGTTTTGCCATACATCAACATGAATCTGCCAAAGGTATACATGTGTTCCCCATCCTGAACCCCCCTCCCACTTCCCTCCCCGTATCATCCCTCAGGGTCATCCCAGTGCACCAGCCCCAAGCATCCAGTATCATGCATCGAACCTGGACTGGCGATTTGTTTCATATATGATATTATAGATGTTTCAATGCCATTCTCCCAAATCATCCCACCCTCTCCCTATCCCACAGATTCCAAAAGACTGTTCTATACATCTGTTTCTCCTTTGCTGTCTCGCATACAGGGTTATCGTTACCATCTTTCTAAATTCCATATATATGCGTTAGTATACTGTATTGGTGTTTATCTTTCTGACTTACCTCAGTCTGTATAATAGGCTCCAGTTTCATCCACCTCATTAGAACTGATTCAAATGTATTCATCCTCAAATCCTTGAAAAGTAGGGGTTTTTTTTAAATTTATTAAATATAGCCTAATATTTTATCTAAAATGACTACATGCATAAAATCCACTACTCTGAAGCTATGTATTTGGTCTCTAAAGAAGACAACCCATTAGCAAAGTCAGTCAAGAAACAGGCTAATTTCAGAGGACTTTCATCTTGTCCAACTTCCATGACTTACTGAAGATCATGACAAGGTCCTGATTTCCTTTAATGTTCTATTCCTCTGCTATGAGAGGTGGAAAAACATGACTTGCCTTTGTATCGGTTTTCTGATCATTAGCCAAATTGACAATAAAGAATGTGTTACCACAGTTCCTATTTGTCCAAGAAATGTTAGTGCAACAATGAGAATAATAAAGATAATGAATTCTCCTTTGATGTTCTTTGATATTATGATATCTTTGATATTATGAACCTGGATAATGCCTTTTCAAATATTGTCAGTCAGAGAAATTATTAAGAAAATAACTCTCTACTTCTTCACTTAGTGAAGTCCCAGGATCTCAGCAACTCCAACAGCTCAGAGTTCCAGGTCTCTGAGTTCATTCTTTTGGGATTCCCAGGCAATCACAGCTGGCAACACTGGCTATCCCTGCCCCTGGCTCTGCTCTACCTCTTAGCTCTCAGTGCCAACATCCTTATCTTGATCATTATCAATAAGGAGGCAACATTGCACCAGCCTATGTATTATTTCCTGGGCATCCTGGCTGTAGTAGACATGGGTCTGCCTACTACCATCATGCCCAAGATTTTGGCAATCTTGTGGTTTAATTCAAAAGCCATCAGTTTCCCTCAGTGCTTTATACAGATGTATGCTATACACTGTTTTGTGGCCATGGAATCAGGCATCTTTGTTTGCATGGCTATAGATAGATATGTAGCCATTTGTCGACCTCTACGCTATCCATCGATAATTACTGGCTCCTTTGTGGTCAAAGCAACTCTGTTCATGGCGCTCAGAAATAGCCTGACTACTATCCCAATTTCTGTGTTTGCAGCTCAGAGACAGTACTGTTCAAAGAACCAGATTGAGCACTGTCTTTGCTCAAATCTTGGAGTCACTAGCCTATCTTGTGATGATGACAAGACAGTCAAGAGTATCTACCAGCTACTTCTGGCATGGACACTCATGGGAAGTGATTTGGGTTTGATTATTTTATCATATGCCTTGATACTTCAATCTGTATTGAAGTTGAACTCAGCAGAATCTGCATCCAAGGCCTTAAGTACCTGCACTTCCCACCTCATCCTAATTCTTTTCTTCTACACAGTCATTATTGTCATTTCTATCACCCACAGTGCAGCAATGACAGTTCCCCTCATCCCAGTTCTACTCAATGTACTCCATAATGTTATTCCTCCTGCCCTCAATCCCATTGTCTATGCACTCAAGAACAAGGAGCCCAGACAGGGCTTATATAAACTTCTTAAACTGGACTTCAAAGGCAACTAACTTGGAGAGGATGCGCATCTTTCAAATTTTCCTACATCTGTGTTCATTACATTCTCAAGGACTGCAGATGACAGAAGTTCTAAGGAATACAAACCATTTTTAATTAATATAAGGAATCACACACAATTAATGAAATTTCAAAAAGGGGGTGAAACTAATACTTTATCATGTTTATCAAGAAAGACCTTCATCCAAAAGAAAAAAAAATGAACAATAGCACAATTATGGAGAGTGAATCAAGGAAGCCAGGGTGAGACAAATGGAATATACATTTCATTTTTGTATCTCGCTGCCCTGGCTAGAAATTCTGGACAATGTTGTACAGGGATGGTTAGAGTAGATATCTGACAATGTTTTTTTTTTTTTAATTAGAGTTTCTAACCCATGGACAGGGAGGCCTGGCGTGCTGCGATTCATGGGGTCACAAAGAGTCGGACACGACTGAGTGACTGAACTGAACTGAACCCATGTACATTTCATGCAATTACTAATAGAGTACAACTTACTTCTAGATATTTGCATCTTTGCTTTCTAATGTGTCTTCTATTCTTTAAATGGAAAACGGACTCCAGTAGACGTTTCTATAAACATGTGCAACGTCCAACAAACATATGAAAAGATGCATCATTGAATTCAAATCAAATCCACAAGATACCACTATATACAATAAAATGGCTGTATTTTTTTAATTTAACAGAGATTGGAAACATTAGACTTTTTATATATACTAGAGGGTATGTAAAAATCACATTGAGCTGTGAGAAACTGTTAGACAATTAGACAAAATTTGAAACACAATTACCATATGACAGAAGTTCAACACCTAAGTATATAAGCAGAATAACTTAATACAAGAGTAGCAACAAAACTTATACACAAATGTTCATAGCATCGTTATTAGTGAAAAATTGGAAAGAATTCAAATATCCACCATTTGTTTAGTGGATAAACCAAGTGGAGCATACCCATAGCAAGGATTATTATTCATTTATGAAAGGATGAAGTACAAACGTATGCCCTTTCACAGATGAACTTTGCAAACACTATGCTAATTTTAAAAAAGCAAACACTAAAGGCTACTGCAATATGATTTCAATTACATCAAATCAATTACTAGAATAGATAATCAAAAAACATACTAGATGTTGGAAGGGATCAGAGGAATAGATCCATAGGTGGTGACTGATTAATGGTTATGGAGTTTTCTTTTTATGCAATTGAAATGTCCTGAAATCAGATATTGGTGATGGTTGCACAACATTTTAAAAGTACTAAAAGGCACTCAATATTGCATTTCAGAGGTTTAAATGATAACCATTTATGGCTTGTGTATTCCACTTCAATAAAAAAAGATAAAGTGTAACAAACTCTGTGTTAAAATTTTTCTCCTGTTTCTCTCTCTATATATAAACACACAGTTAAATTAACTAAATTGTGTAAATACATATGATGCACTTTTATTTAATCATAAAATTCCTGAATAATCATTATTTAAATTAATTATCATATTCTGTAAATTAAAATAGAAGACTTTATTTTTCAATATTGTTTTATCCAAATATTGTCTCAACATATATAGTAAATGCATATTAAGAAATGAAGGGAGAATGAATACAGGTATACATGTATAACTGAGTTCCTTCACTGTCCACCTAAAACTACCACAACATTGTTAATCAGCTATACCTCAATACAAAATGTTTTTGATGTTTTAAAAAAATTTAAAAAGAAATATATCAGAAGTTGCCTGTATGTTATATAATTTGAACGTGAATGAGTGTCAATAAAACCTTCTGAAACATCATTAGTGCTTTTAACTTCTGTCCCACACGTCCTTACAAGGAAAGAAAAAAACACTTCAATAAATATTAAAGTATCTAATATTCATTGAAGCTAAATTGTGTTCATTCTCACTCCCCCATATATAAGGCTCTTATGCCAGCATGTAGATATAAATACATACAGATAAATTTATTCACTAATTTGTGTGTCACTTTATAAACAGTAAGAATGGAAAGCTTTCACTTCTTTTCCTTCTCCAATAGGTGTTAGCTTAAATCCAATGCCAGCACCTGTATCACAAGTGTATGTATTCCATTGGGATACATAATACGTTTTAAGATATATTTAGTTCAAAGGTACAAATATCAAGAGATTTAGTAGCTGAGGACTGTGAAAGTACATATAGTGTAGAATCATGACATTTTTTTTTAAGTAGTATCCTGAACACCTGGACCAGATTGCATTCAGCTCACTGTTTTGCTTCAGAAATTAAGGTATTAAAGCACATTCAAAAGCAGGAATAGAAACAGGGTTTTTGTTTAATATACAGGCAGAAAACACATGGAGATAATTTTTGGATGTACATTAATTGATTATTAACTTCACATGACTGAAGGTTTTATTCCATCTACCTATTAGAAGGCAGAAGTAAAGATTGGATTTAAAAAGAAAAATGTTTATTTCTCCAATTCACAGATTGAAATATAGTGTAATTTTCCATGATTATTTTTCAAAGTAAATAGAAATCCACATCTGTAGTGGTAAATATCAAGCCGGAATCACCCTCATGACCAGAGCAATGGGACTACGGCAGGAGAATAGCTCTTGAGCATGATCACAACACTTGCCATTCACCTACCTCCCATTGCTCCCCAGAAAAGAATCTCGCTCACTTACTTTATTTCTAGAGATACATATTTGTGACTGTATTTAATCCGTTTTAGACAGGGAAACCAGCTTGGAGGAATAAACTTCGTGTTCGAAAAAGAACATGGGATGTAAAATTGAGGACTGACTAGTGAGGAAGCAAACATTTTCTATGGAATTTAGAAATGAGAATAGTCAACAGGTGACAATAATTGTACTTATAAATAAGTAGCCATGTTCTTGTGTTGATGTAAACACTTCAATACACTTGTCTCCTACAGAATAGTATGAGCCCATTTTCCTTGCAGAAAAATTAAGCTATAATGTATTGAAATCATTTTAAATTTGTTTTGGAAAAAACCTAATTATGGTCAGTACTACAATATTTGGTGTAAGTTGGGATCTTTAACTGAGTGTTTTTGCAAATGGGACCTATACTTCTCTTGTAACAATAAATCCAGTTTCAATAATCAACACTAGAGCTATCAAAAGGAAATATGAATGACCAAATAGATATGTAGCTCATATTAGGAGCTATATCCCTAGGAGTAGAGCAGAATGAACTCAGTTATGTTTACTATTCTCGCTTTGTGGGTATCTATGATTTCCCTACTTCTTTTGCTTGGACATACATAGTTAAGAGTTGACTATTCACAATATTGTAAAGCAATTCCCCTCCAATTAAAGGAAAAGAGTTGACTATTCAAATATATTGAGAGGAAGAAATGAGTAACAATACTATTTTTTCAACAACTATTAAAATCTGTATACACTGGTCAAATAGGTATCAATAATACATTTCACAGTCTATTCTATTCCATAATAATCAGTTATAATGTGTGAAAATATATGTGTAACTGCATGTGTATATATACATATATATATATATATATATATATATGAATTGTTACAGTTTTGTTCGTTAATGACAATTTTCAAAGAAATGTGGAAAATATAACTGCATACAAACATTAGGAGCAAATTTACAAACCTGACAAGAAATAAATCTGATAACAATTTTGTTATGTAAGGAAACCCATTCTTATACACTCATATGATTCTTTGTCAAAAATGCTAATTGCAAGGCCTTTGTTAAGCTTCGAGATTATTAGTTTCAGTCAAAATCAGTGTTGCTAGATAGGAATGCTGCTGCTGCTGCTAAGTCGCTTCAGTCCTGTCTGACTCTGTGCGACCCTACGGACAGCAGCCCACCAGGCTCCTTTGTCCACTGGATTCTCTAGGCAAGAATACTGGAGTGGGTTGCCATTTCCTTCTCCAAGGCATGCATGCATGCTAAGTCGCTTCAGTCATGTCCGACTCTGTGCAACCCTACGGACAGCACCCCACCAGGCTCCTCGGTCCACAGGATTCTCCAGGCAAGAACCCTGGAGTGGGCTGCCATTTCCTTCTCCAAATAGGAATGAGGTTCAATTAATGTTATGATTGCATTAAGTGAGTTCCCTACCTTTAATATTTGCATTGTATGGGGACTTCCCTGGTAGCTCAGACAATAAAAAATCTGCTTGCAGTGCAGGAGACCCAGGTTTGATTTCTGGGTCAGGAAGATCCCCTGGAGAAGGGCATGGCAACCTAGTCCAGTATTCTTACCTGGAGAATCCCATGGACAGAGGAGTCTGTCCAGCTACAGTCCGTGGGGTCACAGAGTCAGACACGACTAAGAGACTAATGCACTAACTCATTTGCCACCTTTAAATTTTCTACCATGTACTAATAAAGTGAACAAGATAATTTCAATTTATTATTTTATTTTGCTTGTGGGCAGCAATATGAAACAGAGAAATTAAGCAACTTGATACAATGAGGTTAAACTGCTGCATGTAAAGTATCTCATCTATTGTTTCATGAAGGTGATCTTGGTCCACTATTTATTGAGTTGGCCAAAAAGTTGGTTCAGGTAGTGAATATATTATTCAATACAGTTCTGGATGAAAATGAAAAATGTGTCTTTTATTTTTACTGAAAACCAAATGAATTCTTTGGCCAACTCAATACTAGTTTGTATTTCTATTTTGTAATATTTCTTCCTTAACTTGTGGGTATGTTTTTAGTGTATTGGTGTAATTTTTGTTTAATTTGTATAAATTTTGTTTCCAAAAATTTTGTGCATTTTCAGTTTATTATTTTCTTTGCACTCTCCTTATGATTCATATATACATATACATTTTATTGCATAAATATTTTCATATAATCAAGGGCTTCCCAGGTGGCACTAGTGGTAAAGAACCTGCCTGCCACTGCAGGAGACCTGAGATGCAGTTTTGATCCCTGAGTCAGAAAGATCTGGAGAAAAGGGCACAGCAACCCGCTCCAGTATTCCTACATGGAGAATCCATGGACAGAGGAAGCACAGTTCACAGGGTCGCAGAGTTGACATGACTGAAGCGACTTGGCTTGTATGCATGCGATGTAAAACGCCACCAATTTGGAGTATTGTTTTACCAACTTAAATTTATTTCTAAATCCAAATATCTGTTTTGACTGCTGCCTTATTTGTTACCTTCTTTTTGAAATTCTTTTGTTATCTATTTTGTAATGAGGAATTTTTTTAGATTTAAGTTTTCTCTTGTCTTATGAAGTAGAATTTATACTTCTGTTTCTTCCTTTTATACTTTGAAAAAATAATATTTAAATACATGTTTAAATACTTAGAATGTCCTTGAAACGTGTATTATCATATGTGAAATGGATCACCAGTCCAGATTCTATGCATGATACAGGGTGCTTGGGGCTGGTGTGCTGGGATGACCCAGAGGGATGGGATGCGGAGAGAGGTGGGAGGGTGGTTCAGGATGGGGAACACATGTACACCCATGGCGGATTCATGTCACTGTATGTCAAAACCAATACAATATTGTAAAGTAATTAGCCTCCAAAAAGTAAATAAATAAATAAATGTTAAAAAGTAAAAAAAGAAAAAAAAAAGAAATTATGTTTTGTACTATGTAAGTTTAAATATAATTAAAAATCCTTAAACCCTGAGATAATTTAAATTAATTACTGATTAATCATTTTTTAACTAGATTTTTTTTAAATTGAATTCTAAAACATTGATTAATAGAAGCATAATTTTAAGTTCAAATAAATAAATACTTAGAATGGAGTGTAATAGTTCTTAAAGTTTTATGAAATTTGAATCATTAGTTCAGGAATCTATTCATTCACTCAAAATTTATTGATATTTAAAGTGTAATGTGTTGCTATACAATGCAAGTGAGTTAGTCACTCAGTCATGTCCGACTCTTTGTGACCCCATAGACTGTAGCCCGACAGGATCCTCTTTCCATGGGATTCTCCAGGCAAGAATACTGGAGTGGGTTGCCATACCCTTCTCCAGGGGATCTTCCCCACCCAGGAACCAAACCCAGGTCTCTTGCATTGCAGGCAGATTCTTTACTGTCTTAGCCACCAGGGAAGTCCCCACACTATGCAAATATAAATATAAATACAATAAGTTCAAATATTAAGATTTTGCTTAAATTCTGGTGGATCCAAGTTGTGATTTCTTTTTATATTACTATGATGCTAAAATAGAAAGAGATATTGATCCATTGACAAATATATTCCTTACCTATGATGCCTGCCTCTTTTTTATTTACATCATGGTAAGTAGTTTAACAGATGACTCCCTGTCCTCTCTGAGATAAAGTTGATATTCCAAAATAAAGTGGTGCTTGAAGTTGCAGTGGTTGTAGAAGGATACAAAATAAGATAGAAAATTTCAATTAACAAAGCAAAAAATAGCAGTGAACTTGAGAAGAAAGCAGAGCACAGTAACAGAAGAAAGAAACTGTTCTAGCATGCTCTAAGACCATTTTCCTTTTCCTCTTTAAATTCTCCAGATATCCTCCAAAATTTTGCTTAGTTTGATTTCTACCTACTCTTATATGACTCCAAGAATTTATTATAGCACAAGAAAGGTCTTTGAAGGGCACTCTTATAAAGCAGTTCATACCATGTTACTTTACTATTTCTAAAAAAGTTGCTTTGCGATATCTAAACTGTCCTCTTTTGTTGTGAATATATAAAGATAAAACAGGGTTGTAGGTAGAAAAATTAACAAGTAACAACTTTATATCCCTGATTCATCCACTATTTTAAACAATGCTAACTATACTCCTAGTGTATCATTGGACTGTAATATAAGTATATATAGTAAAATGATGGCCAAAGTTTAATTTAACATATACTATGTGAAATTAATTTATGTTATGTTATTTAACATAATATAGGTTTAATTAATTTAACATAGGGAAAAATTTAACATATACTATGGATGCAAATATATCAGATGTGATAAAGTCCAAGGACGAGGCATCATTAAAATTGACAAGGTGAATCAAATTTTTATATTTAACTGTGAGATTGTGTCCCTCTATTACTCAATATCAAGAACACTAGAAGCCAATCACATATTTCTCTAGGATGCATATTGGTCAATTATTTTCTGGGAAAAATGCAAATGCCTCAGGGAAAAAATTCAGTGGGAAATAAGAATGTCAACAGTGCTACAAAGGAGACTTTACAGGAGCACACAAAATAAATCCAACCAATTAATGAGACTCACTCGTCACCTGGAGTTTCAAATCAGCTTACTAAGGACTTTTTGTGAATTAATAATCAAAGAACACTAATAATGAGAAAATAGAAAGAGAAATTAAGGGAACAATTCCATTCACCATTACAATGAAAAGAATAAAATACTTAGGAATATATCTACCTAAAGAAACTAAAGACCTATATATAGAAAACTATAAAACACTGGTGAAAGAAATCAAAGAGGACACTAATAGATGGAGAAATATACCAATGTTCATGGATGAGAAGAATCAATATAGTGAAAATGAATATACTACCCAAAGCAATCTATAGATTCAATGCAATCCCTATCAAGCTACCAACGGTACTTTTCATAGAGCTAGAACAAATAATTTCATAATTTGTATGGAAATACAAAAAACCTCGAATAACCAAAGCAATCTTGAGAAAGAAGAATGGAACTGGAGGAATCAACCTGCCTGACTTCAGGCTCTACTACAAAGCCACAGTCATCAAGACAGTATGGTACTGGCACAAAGACAGAAATATAGATCAATGGAACAAAATAGAAAGCCCAGAGATAAATCCATGCACATATGGACACCTTATCTTTGACAAAGGAGGCAAGAATATACAGTGGATTAAAGACAATCTCTTTAACAAGTGGTGCTGGGAAAACTGGTCAACCACTTGTAAAAGAATGAAACTAGAACACTTTCTAACACCATACACAAAAATAAACTCAAAATGGATTAAAGATCTAAACATAAGACCAGAAACTATAAAACTCCTAGAGGAGAACATAGGCAAAACACTCTCCGACATACATCACAGCAGGATCCTCTATGACCCACCTCCCAGAATACTGCAAATAAAAGCAAAAATATACAAATGGGACCTAATTAAAATTAAAAGCTTCTGCACAACAAAAGCAAGGTGAAAAGACAGCCTTCAGAATGAGAGAAAATAATAGCAAAAGAAGCAACTGACAAACAAACTAATCTCAAAATATACAAGCAACTCCTGCAGCTCAATTCCAGAAAAATAAACGACCCAATTGAAAAATGGGCCAAAGAACTAAACAGACATTTTTCCAAAGAAGACATACAGATGGCTAACAAACACATGAAAAGATGCTCAACATCACTCATTATCAGAGAAATGCAAATCAAAACCACAATGAGGTCCCATTTCACACCAGTCAGAATGGCTGCAATCCAAAAGTCTACAAGCAATAAATGCTGGAAAGGGTGTGGAGAAAAGGGAACCCTCTTACACTGTTAGTGGGAATGCAAACTAGTACAGCCACTATGGAGAACAGTGTGGAGATTCCTTAAAAAACTGGAAATAGAACTGCCTTATGACCCAACAATCCCACTGCTGGGCATACACACCGAGGAAACCAGAATTGAAAGAGACATGTGTACCCCAATGTTCATCGCAGCACTGTTTATAATAGCCAGGGCATGGAAGCAACCTAGATGTCCATCAGCAGACAAATGGATAAGAAAGCCATAGTACATATATACAATGGAGTATTCCTCGGCCATTAAAAAGAATATATTTTAATCAGTTCTAATGAGGTGGATGAAACTGGAGCCTATTATACAGACTGAAGTAAGCCAGAAAGAAAAACACCAATACAGTACACTAACGCATATATATGGAATTTAGAAAGATGGTAACGATAACCCTGTATGCGAGACAGCAAAAGAGACACAGATGTATAGAACAGTCTTTTGGACTCTGTGGGAGAGGGAGAGGGTGGGATGATTTGGGAGAAAGGCATTGAAACATGTATAATATCATATAAGAAACAAATCGCCAGTCCAGGTTCAATGCAGGATATAGGATGCTTGGGGCTGGTGCACTGGGATGATCCAGAGGTATGGTACAGGGAGGGAGGTGGGAGAGATGTTCAAGATGGCAAATACATGTACACCCGTGGCAGATTCATGTTGATGTATGGCAAAACCAATACAATATTGTAAAGTAAAAAAAATAAAATAAATACATTAATGTTTTTAAAAAAAAGAACATATGACATTTGAAAAATAGTTCAAATATTAAGATTAAAAACAATACAAGCTATAAAAATAAACTATTAAAATTAGAGGTCATTAAAATAGTATATATAAAAGAATTGTTATTTTTGTCTAAATATATATCTTTTTAAATCGACCTTCTTCATTATCTTATTATAAGTATAATGGAATGGTATCACTTGGATTAGAATGAATATATTTTCCAGGACTATATTCACACTATTGTTCTGTACATACTATTATTTCGAACCACATTTTTCAACATTTTATGTCCTGATAATATATCCCTAATATTTAATTTATTGAAAGCATATAAATAAATATATAATAGACAGTTAGGAGAAACAGATCATGAAATATGTTTCCCCTTTTGCATTAAAATGTATAAGTGATTAATAAACTTTGACAGATAAGCACTAACGTGATTCAAGTAATTTGATTTTCAAAATCTTTACCTCAAACTAATATTTTAATGCCTGCTTTATTCTTTATACTTTGGCTATCTGGAGTGCTCCAAGAATCAAAACTACATCAAGTAGGAGAAAGTTACTGAAAACCAGAATTAATTGGTTTTGAATAACAATGATATTCCTAAATCACATTTCTCTTTTATTTTTACAGTTTTGGACAAGTCATTAGCAAATTTTGATAAAAGCTTCCTCACTTAAAATGTGCACTAAATTATTTCATATATTTCAATTAAAATTAAATGGGACACAGTATTATTTAACAAAATCTCAAATCCTTGAAATAAGAGTTATTTTCAGTATCATATATTCTAGTCTATTACTTAAATATCTCCATGCACAGAAATTTCTATACTCCTTGCATATATTAAGTTTCTAATAATTCAGCAAAACAAATTCAAGAGTGCAGGCTGTGATATCAGAAGGCTACATCTTCTCCAGCTTTCATGACTTGTAGGCTGAAGATAATGTGCAGAGTCATGATTTTCTCTAAAGTTCTGTTCCTCAGTTACGAGAAGATGAAACAATACAAACTAACTTATGGTATGAAGTTTGTGTTTTGATAAATAATTTAATACTCAATGTGTTAAAATAGCTCCTGTTTAATTAGAAATATCGAAGGAATGTTGGATACTTCTAATCTGCCTGCAAAGCCAGAGCCCCAGGTTTAATCCCCCAGTCATGAAAATCCCCTGGAGAAGTGAATGGCTACCCACTCCAGTATTCTTGCCTGGAGAATTCTATGGACAGAGGAGCCTGGTGGGCTGCAGTCCATGGGTTCGCAAAGAGTTGGACACGACTGAGTGACTAACACTCTCAAAAACTTCATTTTCAAGGAATGTTAGTAATGGAATTAGAGTTTAAAAAGAGGATTCCCCTACAACACCTACAAAACCATGAATGTAACTTCTTCAAACACTGTCAGAGAGATTATTAAGAATAGTAACCTTGAATGTTTTTCTTCTTAGTGAATTATGTTCCAGGATCTCAGAAATTTCAACAGCTCAAAGTTTCAGGTCTCTGAGTTCATTCTTTTGGGATTCCCAGGCATTCACAGCTGGCAGCACTGGCTATCCCTGCCCCTGGTTCTGCTCTACCTCTTAGCTCTCAGTGCAAACATCCTTATCTTGATCATCATCAATCAAGAGGCAACACTGCACCAGCCTATGTATTATTTCCTGGGCATCCTGGCTGTGGTTGACATGGGCCTTGCTACCACCATCATGCCCAAGATTTTGACCATCTTGTGGTTCAATGCGAAGACCATTGGTCTCCCTGAGTGCTTTGTACAGATGTATGCCATACATAGCTTTGTAGGAATGGAATCAGGCATTTTTGTCTGCATGGCTATAGATAGATATGTGGCAATTTGTCAACCACTGTGTTATTCATCAATCATCACCAAATCTTTTGTGCTCAAAGCTACTGTGCTCATGGCACTCAGAAACAGCCTGACTACCATCCCAATTCCTGTGTTGGCGGCTCAGAGACACTATTGCTCAAAAAACCAAATTGAGCACTGTCTGTGCTCTAATCTTGGTGTCACTAGTCTATCCTGTGATGACAGAACAGTCAACAGTGTTTACCAGCTACTTTTGGCCTGGATACTCATGGGGAGTGACTTGGGTTTGATTCTTGTATCCTATGCTTTGATACTTCACTCTGTACTGAAACTGAACTCAATGGAAGCTACATCCAAGGCCCTGAGTACCTGCACTTCCCACCTCATCCTAATCCTGTTTTTCTACACAGTCGTTATTGTCATTTCTATCACCCATAGTGCAACAATGACGTTTCCCCTCATCCCAGTTCTACTCAATGTACTCCACAACGTCATTCCTCCTGCCCTCAATCCTATGGTCTATGCACTCAAGAACAAGGAGCTCAGACAGGGCTTATGCAAGCTCCTTAAGCTGGACTTCAAAGGCAATTAACTTGGGGAGGATGCTCAACTTTGTAATTTCCCTATGTGTATAATCATTACATTCTTCAAAGATTATAGATAAAGAAGAACTAAGAAACACTACATTTTTCAGTTAGTTTAAGGAATCAGTGGCAATTAATGAAACCTTCAAAATGAGAATGAAGTAATCTTGCTTTTCAATAAATTTCTTCATCAAATGAGTAATGCAATGATGTTGATTGTCTCAAGGAATCCACAGAAAGACAACAGAATATATACTCCATTTCTGTCTCCAGTTCCTCTAAATAGACCTTCCTAACAAAGTTTAATGCTGCTGCTAAGTCACCTCAGTCGTGTCCGACTCTGTGCGACCCCATAGATGGCAGCCCACCAGGTTCCCAGCTGGGGTTCTCCAGGCAACAATACTGGAGTGGGTTTCCATTTTCTTCTCCAGTTCATGAAAGTGAAAAGTGAAAGTGAAAGTGAAATCGCTCAGTCAAGTCCGACTCTTCGCGACCCCATGGACTGTAGCCTACCAGGCTCCTCCATCCATGGGATTTCCCAGGCAAGAGTACTGGACTGGGTTGCCATTGCCTTCTCCAACAATGTTTAATAGAGATGGTTGAAAGAGATATCTGCCATTTTATTCTTTTTTAATGAGAGTATTTAATCCATATATATTTTATTTGATTACTGATAGCATATACCTCGGAGAAGGCAGTGGCACCCCAATCCAGTACTCCTGCCTGGAAAATCCCATGGATGGAGGAGTCTGGTAGGCTGCAGTCCATGGGGTCGCTAAGAGTCGGACATGACTGAGCGACTTTACTTTCACTTTTCACTTTCATGCATTGGAGAAGGAAATGGCAACCCACTCCAGTGCTCTTACCCAGAGAATCCCAGGGATGGAGGAGTCTGGTGGGCTGCTGTCTAAGGGGTCACACAGAGTCGGACACGACTGAAGTGACTTAGCAGTAGCAGCATATACCTGCTCCATGACAAAACTAGACAGCATATTAAAAAGCAAAGACATCACTTTGATGACTTAGGCCCTTATAGTCAAAGTTATGGTTTCTCTGGTAGTCACTTATGGACAGGAGAGTTGGCTTGTAAAGAAGGCTGGTGCTAAAGCTGAAGCTCCAGTCCTTTGGCCACCTGCTGCCTAGTACTGACTAATTCGAAAAGACCCTGATGCTGGGAAAGAATGAGCGCAGGAAGAGGAGGGGGTGACAGAGGAAGAATGATTAAATGGCATCCCCGACTCAATAGACATGGGTCTGGGCAAACTCAGGCATACAGTGAAGTACAGGGAAGCCTGGCATCTGCAGTTCAAGGGTCTCAAAGAGCCAGACATGATTTAACAACTGAGCAACACAAACTGCTCCAGATATTTGTGCTTCTTTCTGAGGAGTTTTACCATTTTTAAATGGTCAAAAAACTTGAGTAGACACTTCTCTAAAGAAAATATGAGATGCCAGCAAATATATGAAAAGATTTTTATAAATTAAAATCAAAACAACAATAATCACAATAAGTTTAGGATAATTAATATACACTCTAAATGATTACTATTTTGTTTTAAATTTAGCAGATGTTGACAATATTGTGACAATATTTTGAAACATGGCATTATTATACATTGATAGAGAGTATGTAAAAATCACACAGGTGCTCTGGAAAAAACTTTAGTAATTACTCAATTTAAAGGTAGTTACCATATGACTCAGAAATTTAACTCCTAAGCATATAATCAGACAACTTAACACAGCTGCAGCAAAAATTTTAAGTAGAAATATTCATAGTATCATTGTTAATCAAAAAGTGGAAAGAAGTCAAATGTTGAATATCAGTTGTTTAATAGATAAACAATATTAAGCATATCCATTTCAGGAATTATTCATCCATAAAAAGGATGAAGTTCTGATACATATTCTTGCATAAATAAAATTTGAAAAAAGCATGCTAAATAAAAAAGACAGACACTAAAGGCTACAAGTTGCATGCTTTCAATTACATCAGATCTCCAGAAGAGGGAATCCATTGAACAACAACAACAACAAAAATAGTCCTTGGTAAGAAGAGAAGTGACAAATTAATAAGCAGTTACTGATTAATGCTACAGAGGTAATGGAAATGTTTCAAAACAGTATTGTGCTGACGGTTGTGCAGCACTTTGAATGTACCAAAGGGTACTCAGTTTTGCATTTTTGAGTGCTATTTTATGTGGCATGTGAATTTCACTTCAATAAAAAAATGATAAAATGCAAAAAAAAAGACTGTTCTGTGTCTTTATGTATGTATATATGTCTCTCTCTATATATGGAAAGTGGTTAAAATAATTTACTTATCATTTAACATCAATTTAAAATGGTACAATTTATTTTTCGGTAGGTATTACCAGAACTTTTGTCAATACAGAAGCCCATGTATATACATCTGTCTCTTTCTCTTTTTTTTTTTTTTGGCCCTGAAAAGGGTCTTTGGTTGAAATCAAGCTCCTGAGAGCAAACTGGAAAGCTTAACCGCCAAAGCCGTAGAGAGTACGGCCCTGGCGCTTGAGAGCGTAGACCACGTCCATAGCGGTGACTGTCTTCCGCTTGGCATGCTCGGTGTAGGTGACCACGTCCCGGATCACGTTCTCCAGAAACACTTTCAGGACCCCGCGGGTCTCTTCGTAGATGAGCCCAGAGATGCGCTTCACACCACCACGACGAGCCAGGCGGCGGATAGCAGGTTTAGTGATGGCCTGGATGTTGTCGCGCAGAACCTTACGGTGGCGCTTAGCGCCGCCTTTCCCCAGACCTTTGCTGCCTTTGCCGCGTCCAGACATGGTTTCACGAAAAGTAAACCCAACAGCAACTCTGTCTCTTTCTCTTTAGTCGCTAAGTCGCAAGCTGACTCTTGCGACCTCATGGATAGTAGCCTGCCAGGCTCCTCTGTCCATGGGATTCTCCGGAAAAGAATACTGGAGTGGGTTGCCATTTCCTTTTCCAGTATATACATATAGCAAATACATGGGCTTCCCTGGTAGCTCAGATGGTAAGAAGCAACTGCAATGTAGGAGATCCGAGTTCAATCACTGTGTCAGGAAGATCCCCTGGAGGAAGTCAAGGCAAACCACTCCAGTATTCTTGCCTGGAGAATTCCATGGGCAGAGGACCCTGGCAGATACACTATGTGGGGTCACAAAGAGTCAGACATGACTGACTAAAACACACATAGAAAATATACATTTAAAAATGTGCCAACAGAAGCTTTTAAGTTTAATTAGGTCCCATTTGTTTATTTTTGCTTTTATTTCCAATATTCTGGGAGGTGGGTCATAGAGGATCCTGCTGTGATGTATGTCGGAGAGTGTTTTGTCTATGTTCTCCTCTAGGAGTTTTATAGTTTCTGGTCTTACGTTGAGATCTTTAATCCATTTTGAGTTTACTTTTGTGTGTGGTGTTAGAAAATGTTCTAGTTTCATTCTTTTACAAGTGGTTGACCAGTTTTCCCAGCACCACTTGTTAAAGAGATTGTCTTTAATCCATTGTACATTCTTGCCTCCTTTGTCAAAGATAAGGTGTCCATATGTGCATGGATTTATCTCTGCGCTTTCTATTTTATTCCATTGATCAATATTTCTGTCTTTGTGCCAGTACCATACTGTCTTGATAACTGTGGCTTTGTAATAGAGCCTGAAGTCAGGTAGGTTGATTCCTCCAGTTCCATTCTTCTTTCTCAAGATAGCTTTGGCTATTCAAGGTTTTACGTATTTCCATACAAATTGTGAAATTATTTGTTCTAGCTCTGTGAAGCAAATGAAGCAACTGACAAACAACTAATCTCAAAAATATACAAGCAACTCCTACAGCTCAACTCCAGAAAAATAAATGACCCAATCAAAAAGTGGGCCAAAGAACTAAATAGACATTTCTCCAAAGAAGACATACAGATGGCTAACAAACACATGAAAAGATGCTCGACATCACTCATTATCAGAGAAATGCAAATCAAAACCACTATGAGGTCCCATTTCACACCAGTCAGAATGGCTGCGATCCAAAAGTCTACAAGCAATAAATGCTGGAGAGGGTGTGGAGAACAGGGAACCCTCTTACACTGTTGGTGGGAATGCAAACTAGTACAGCCACTATGGAGAACAGTGTGGAGATTCCTTAAAAAACTGGAAATAGAACTGCCTTATGATCCAGCAATCCCACTTCTGGGCATACACACTGAGGAAACCAGAAGGGAAAGAGACACGTGTACCCCAATGTTCATTGCAGCACTGTTTATAATAGCCAGGACATGGAAGCAACCTAGATATCCATCAGCAGATGAATGGATAAGAAAGCAGTGGTACATATACACAATGGAGTATTACTCAGCCATTAAAAAGAATACATTTGAATCAGTTCTAATGAGATGGATGAAACTGGAACCTATTATACAGAGTGAAGTAAGCCAGAAAGAAAAACACCAATACAGTATACTAATGCATATATATGGAATTTAGAAAGATGGTAACAATAACCCTGTGTATGAGACAGCAAAAGAGACACTGATGTATAGATCAGTCTTATGGACTCTGTGGGAGAGGGAGAGGGTGGGGAGATTTGGGAGAATGGCACTGAAACATGTATAATATCATGTATGAAACGAGTCACCAGTCCAGGTTCGATGCACGATACTGGATGCTTGGGGCTGGTGCACTGGGACGACCCAGAGGGAGGGTATGGGGAGGGAGGAGGGAGGAGGGTTCAGGATGGGGAACACAGGTATACCTGTGGCGGGTTCATTTCGATATTTGGCAAAACTAATACAATATTGTAAAATTTTAAAATAAAATAAAACTAAAAATAATAATAATAAT
Source organism: Bos indicus x Bos taurus (assembly GCF_003369695.1). Taxonomy (NCBI): domain Eukaryota; kingdom Metazoa; phylum Chordata; class Mammalia; order Artiodactyla; family Bovidae; genus Bos; species Bos indicus x Bos taurus. The sequence continues at coordinate 36,561,435 of NC_040090.1, forward strand.
AATAAAATATGCCAGTAGTTAATTCTACATTATAAAATTTAAAGTATCTGATTTATCTATTTCTAAAATGATTTTTCCAAATAGTAAAAAATACAAGTGCTGCTTTCAATATCTAATTAATGGATATGTAACTAGAATCATTTGTGTTTTATTATTTTTTTTGTTATCATCAACATCATTATTATCTCAAAACTTAGGCATCAAAATATTACTAACATAATAAGCCTGAACTATTGATGGAGTTATACATTTCCATAATATCCATGATCATCCTCACATGAAAGAAAAAAAAGTGAATGAATAAAAAGAAATAGGAATGTGTGTGTAATTAAAACCTCTGAACATCCTTACAAGGGAAGAAAGAGAATTTTTAATAAACATTAAAATCTCTAATATTCATCGAAATTAGATTATGTTGATTCTCACTCCTCCATATATATTCCTCATGTGCAAGCACACAGATTAGATACATACAGATTAATTTATTTTCCATGTGTTATCTTCTAGGCAGTGAGAATAGAAACTTCCACTGCTCCTTCTCCAATAGGTGTTAGCTTAATTCCCAAATCAGTACCTGTATCTCAAGTGTTTTGCAATATTTCCTAGGATACATAACACATCTTAAAAATATTCAGTCCTATAGTGCAAATGTCAAAAGATTTAGTAGTTGAGGACTTGAATGTACATATATTGTACATTCTTGATTTTTTTAAACCAATATCCTGAACACCTGGAGCAGATTGCATTCAACTCACTGTTCGGCTTTCCAGAAACTAAGGTATTAAAGGACTTACAAAGTGAGAGTAGAGGCAGAATCTTTTTTAATTCCCTATTGGAGAAGGAAATGGCAACCCACTCCAGCATTCTTGCCTGGAGAATCCCAGGGACGGTGGAGCCTGGTGAGCTGCCGTCTATGGGGTCGCACAGACTCGGACACGACTGAAGCGACTTAGCAGCAGCAGGCAGTAAAAAATGTGAGGAGTTTTGGGATTTATAATAACTGATTATTATATCCACACAACTTCAGGTATGATTCCATCTACCAATTTGAAGGCTGAAGTGTTCAGAAAGACTGGATTTTCATGGGAAAATATTTACTTCTCTTCTCAGATTACAATAAAGTACATTTTTCCATGTTTATTATGAATATCTAGTTATTTTTCTGAGCAAATGGTAATCTTTTTTGGCTCTGTTGTGCTAATATCAAGAAAGAAGCACGGCCATTTAATGAAGAATGGGGAAACAGCAAGAGAATAGCTCTTGATCATAGTCAAAGGACTCTTGTAATTTACCTACCCTCCGACTGATCTCAGATTAAGAATCTCATTTACATAGTTTATTTTTAGAGATACTTATTTGTGACTGAACTTTATTAAATTTATGTAGGAAAATCTATTGGGAGGAGGAATAAACAACCATATTAGAAAAAGAACATGGAATGTAAAATTGAGAACTGATTAGTGAGGAAACAAACATTTCTATGGATTTTAGAAACAGGAAGAGGCAACAGGTGGTACAATAATTGTACTTATAAATAAGTGACCATGTTCTTGTGTTAATGTCATAACTTCAACACACTTGTCTCCCACAGAACAACATGAGCCCATTTTCCTTGCAGAAAACTTAAGTTATAATGTATTGCAATCATTTTAAATTTGTTTTGGAAAGTCTTATGTAATTAATGGACTTCCCTGGTGGCTCAGATGGTAAAGCGTCTGCCTACAATGTGGGAGACCCCAGTTCAATTTCTGGGTTGTGAAGATCTCCTGGAGAAGGAAATGGCAACCCAGTCCAGTATTCTTGCCTGGAAAATCCCATGGACGGAGAAGCCTGGTAGGTTACAGTCCATGGGGTCGCAAAGAGTTGGACACGACTGAGCAACTTATGACTATGTAGTTATGGTCAGTACTACAATATTTGGTTTAAGCTTCACTTGTTAACTGAGAGTATTGTAAATGTATTGCAAATGGACATAGATTTCTCATGTAACAAGAAAACCAGCTTTAATAATCGACACTAGAACTTTTAAAAGGAAACAAGAAGGACATAAATAGGATATTTATCTCATCTTTAGGAACTATATCGTTAGAAATAGAGCACAAAAGACTTCAGAGATATATTTGCCATTCTCAGTGATTTTTTTTTTAAATCAGTGCTTTTTCTGGGCTTCCTTGGTGGCTCAGACAGTAAAGAATCCACCTGCAATACAGGAGACCAGGGTTCAATCCCTGGGTTCAGAAAATCCCCTGGAGAAGGGAATGGCTAACCACTCCAGTATTCTTGTCTGGAGAATTCCTCAGACAGAGAAGGCTGGCTTTCGCTACCTGTATTTCATGGACACAAAGAGATAAGAGTTGACAGTTCAAAGGTATTGAGAGGAAGAAACAAGTAAGATCCTAGATTTTCAACAACTTTGAAAATCTGTCTACACTAGTCAATAATACACTTCAAATTCTTTCTTATTCAACAGTAACCATTATATAAGTGTGCAAATATACCTACACACATATATAAATCGCTACAGTTTTGTCTCTTATTGAAAAATGTAAAAGTAATGTGAAAAGTATAATGGCATGCAAACATTAGAAAAATATTTACAAGCCTGACAAGAAAGAAACCTGATGACAATTTTGGTTTGTAAGAAACATATTCTTAGTATATTGTAAATTCATCTTATTTGTCAAAAACACAGATTGCAAGGTTTCTGTTAGCTTTGCCAATGTTAGCTTGAGTCCACACCAGTGTTATTAAACAGTTATTTGAAGATTAGCTAATAAATTTTGGCTGCTTTAAGTGAATTTCCCAATTTTGAAATTTTTTCCACATACTAATAAACTAGATAATTTCAATATATTTTATTTTGCTTGTGGACAATCATATGAACATGGAAATGGAACAATGTGATATACTGAGGATTAACTGCTGTGTGTAAACATGTCATCTATTGCTTTACCAAGGTGATCTTCACCCACCATTTACTTGTTTGGGTGTCTATTTTGTTTGTGTGTCTATTTCCTCCATTTTTGGGGGAGTATGTGTTTGGTTTATATAATTTTTGTTTCCAAAAACCTTTGTGCATTTTTAGTTTACACTCTTTTTGTCATTTATATATATACTTACTTACAGATATGTATTTTATTGTGTAAGCATTTGCAAATAATCAGTGTGAAATAACGCCAACTAGCAGTATTGTTTTACTGATTGAAATTTATTTCCAAAACTAAACAATTAGTTTTGATTGCTGCCACATATTTTCCTTGCATTTTTGAAAGTGTTTTTATTATATATACTTTATATTAGGGAATTGCTTTGAGAATTTAAATTTTTCTGTTGATTTGAAAGAGATATTATAGTTCTATTTTTCCTGATGGTTCCTTTTATACTTTTGAAAAGGAAGCAATTAAATTACAGAATAATAATTCTTAAAGTCATAAAATGTGAATAATTTATTTAGTAACCTGTTCATTAACTCTAAAAAATTTATTGATATCAAATATATGCATTATGTCTTACTGCTGCTGCTGCTGCTGCTGCTGCTGCTAAGTCACTTCAGTCGTGTTCGACTCTGCCCATAGACGGCAGCCCACTGGGTCCCCTGTCCCTGGGATTCTCCAGGCAAGGACACTGGAGTGGGTTGCCATTAAACAATGCAAATATAAAAAATATTATGCACAAATAATAATTTTTTGTTAAATTCTGGTGGATTCAAGTTATCAATGTGTTTTATAATATCATGATGTTAAAATAGAAAGAGATATCGATCCATTGGCAAACATATTCCTTACCTACAAAGTCCTCCTCGTTTGTGTGTTTGTGTGTTCAGTACTCAGTCATGTCTGATTCCTTGTGACCCCACAGACTGTAGCCTGTCAGGCTGATCTGTCCATGGAATTTTCCAGGCAAGAATACTAGAGTGGGTTTTCATTTACTATTCCAGGGGTTCCTCCTGACCCAGGGATCAACCCATGTCCCTGACATCTCCTACATTGGCAGGCAGACAAAGATTCAAAGGATGGTTCCTTGTCCTCTCTCAGACAAAGTTGATATTGCTAAAGCAGGTGATGCTTGAAGCTGGAGTGGAGGTGGGAGGGTACAAAATAGAATAGAAAACTGAAGAACCACAAAGCTAAAACTATTGGAGATTTTGAATAAGAAATATCAAACAACAGAAAAAATTTTTAAAAGAAAGAAAAAAAAAAGAAACTGATTTAACAGAATTTTAACCATGATTCAGTTGTAAGATCACTGGTCTTATAACTATTGGTCTTTTGATATTTGGTCTTTTGCTATTTGAAAAATCCCCTGATTGCCTGCAAAGTTTTGCTTGATTTCATTTCTACCTGCTCCTTTATGAGTCCAAGAATTTGTTATAGCACAAGAAAGGTCTTTGAAGAGGCTCTTATTAAGTAGTTCATATTATATTGCATAGCTACTTCCAAAGAAGTTGTTTCTTGCAGTATCTAAACTGTCCTCTTTCATTGTGAATACATAAAGATAAAACAGGATGTAGGTAAAAAAAATAATAAGTAACAACTTTATAACTCTGACTCATACAGTATTTTAAACACTTAACTACTGTCTTGGACTTCCTTGGTGTTTCAGTGGGAAAGAATCCTCCTGCCAATGCAGGAGACATGGGTGAGGAAGATCCCCTAGAGAAGGAAACAGCAACCCAGTCTAGCATTCTTGCCTGCGAAATCCCATGCACAGAGGAGCCTAGTCAGCTACAGTTTGCTTGCAGTGGGTACTAAGTCACTTCAGTCCTGTCCAACTTTTTGACCCTATGGACCGTAGCCCACCAGGCTCCTCTGTTCATGACATTCTCCAAGCTAGAATACTGGAGTGGGTTGCCATCTCCTTTTCCAGGGGATTTTCCTGACCCAGGGATGGAACTGTGTCTCTTGTGCCTCATGCATTGGCAGCTGGGTTCTTACCAATAATGCCACCTGGGAAGCTCAAGGCTTCCCTGTCTCAGTTCAGTTCAGTCACTCAGTTGTGTACGACTCTGTGACCCCATGAACCACAGCACACCAGGCCTCCCTGCCCCATTACCAGCTCCTTCAGTTCACCCAAACCCATGTCCGTTGAGTCGGTGATGCCATCCAACTATCTCATCCTCTGTCGTCCGCTTCTCCTCCTGCCCTCAATCTTTTCCAGCATTAGGGTCTTTTCAAATGAGTCAGCTCTTCACATCAGGTGGCCAATGTATTGGAGTTTCAGCTTCAACATCAGTCCTTCCAATGAACACCCAGGAGTGATCTCCTTTAGGATGGACTGGTTGGATCTCCTTGCAGTACAAGGGACTCTCAGGAGTCCTCCAACACCACAGTTCAAAAGCATCAATCTTCGGCACTCAGCTTTCTTCGCAGTCCAACTCTCACGTCATACATGACCACAGGAAAAACCATATCCTTGACTAGATGGACCTTTGTTGACAAAGTAATGTCTCTGCTTTTGAATATGCTATCTAGGTTGGTCATAACTTTCCTTCCAAGGAGTAAGCGTCTTTTAATTTCATGGCTGCAATCACCACCTGCAGTGATTTTGGAGCCCCCCAAAATAAAGTCTGACATGGTTTCCACTGTTTTCCCATCTATTTCCCATGAAGTGATGGGACCAGATGCCATGATCTTAGTTTTCTGAATGTTGAGAAATAACATTGCTCTCTCTTTCTTACTTGGTTTTGGACAGATCATTAGCAATTTTTGACAAAGGATTCCTCACTAAACATATGTATACTAAATTACCATGTATACCTGTGGTGGATTCATTTTGATATTTGGCAAACTAATACAATTATGTAAAGTTTGAAAATAAAATAAAATTAAAAAAAAAGAAAAAACATTTCAATTAAAATTTAAAAAACGCTCATATTTATTTGTCAGAATCTCAAGTCCTTGAAAAGTTATTTTCAAGCAGTATCATGTATTCTAATCTGTTCCCTAATTATCTTGATAGATAAAAATATCTACACTCATTCCATACATTGTTTGTAAGAATCCAACACTTTATAAAAACAAAATTCAAGAGTCCAAATTGTGATATCAGGGCTTCCATCTTGTCCACTTTCCATTATTTCCAGCTGAAGATAGTGACCAAGCTCCTGATTTTCTCTATGTTTTACTTCCTGGTTAGAAGAATATGGGAAAAATGTGAAATGGTGTGCTAAAACTGAGAAATTTTAGTTTAGATTAACTAAATTAGCACATAACATGGTATAAGAGTTCCTGTTTCACTAGAAATATCCAATATGTGCTAATATGGTAGTGAGAATAAGAAAATATTAATACAATGACTACTCACCACTACCACCTACAATATGATGAATGCAGGTAGCTAATTTTCAAACACTGTCAGAGGAATTATTATTAATAATAATAATCTTGAATACTTTTCCTTTTGGTGAAAGATGTTTCAGGATCTTAGAGACTCCAAACGCTCAAAGTTTCAGGTCTCTGAGTTCATTCTGACGAGATATGCATGCGATGTTCTATTTAATTGTAACAAAAAGGTGAAAAGACAGCCTTCAGAATGGGAGAAAATAATAGCAAATGAAGCAACTGACAAACAACTAATCTCAAAAATATACAAGCAACTCCTGCAACTCGATTCCAAAAAAATAAATGACCCAATCAAAAAAGGGGCCAAAGAACTAAACAGACATTTCTCCGAAGAAGACATACAGATGGCTAAAAAACACATGAAAAGATGCTCAACATCACTCATTATCAGAGAAATGCAAATCAAGACCACAATGAGGTCCCATTTCACGCCAGTCAGAATGGCTGCGATCCAAAAGTCTACAAGCAATAAATGCTGGAGAGGGTATGGTGAAAATGGAACCTTACACTGTTGGTCAGAATGCAAACTAGTATAGCCACTATGGAGAACAGTGTGGAGATTCCTTAAAAAACTGGAAATAGAACTGCCTTATGACCTAGCAATCCCACTACTGGGCATACACACTGAGGAAACCAGAATTATTATTATTATTGTTTAGATTAATTATTTTTATTTTTTTTAACTTTACAATATTGTATTGGTTTTGCCATGCATCAACATGCATCTGCCATGGGTGTACACATGTTCCCCATCCTGAACCCCCCTCCCACTTCCCTCCGCATACCATCCCTCTGGGTCATCCCAGTGCACCAGCCCCAAGCTTCTTGTATCCTGCATCAAACCTGGACTTTCAATTCATTTCTTATATGATATTATACATGTTTCAATGCCTTTCTCCCAAATCATCCCCCTGCTCCCTTTCCCAGAGTCCAAAAGACTGTTCTATACATCTGTGTCTCTTTTGCTGTCTCGCATACAGGGTTGTTGTTAACCTTTTTCTAAATTCCATATTTATGTGTTAGTATACTAGTATACTAGTATTGGTGTTTTTCTTTCTGGCTTACTTCACTCTGTATAATAGGCTTCAGTTTCATCCACCTCATTTGAACTGATTCAAATGTATTCTTTTTAATGACTGAGTAATATTCCATTGTGTATATGTACCACTGCTTTCTTATCCATTCATCTGCTGATGGACATCTAGGTTGCTTCCATGTCCTGGCTATTATAAACAGTGCTTCAAAACATTGGGATACACGTGTCTCTTTCAATTCTGGTTTCCTCGGTGTGTATGCCCAGCAGTGGGATTGCTGGGTCATATGGCAGTTCTATTTCCAGTTTTTAAAGGAATCTCCACACTTTGCTCCATAGTGGCTGTACTAGTTTGCATTCCCACCAACAGTGTAAGAGGGTTCCCTTTTCTCCACACCCTCTCCAGCATTTATTGCTTGTAGACTTTTGGATCGCAGCCATTCTGACTGGCATGAAATGGGACCTCATTGTGGTTTTGATTTACATTTCTCTGATAATGAGTGATGTTGAGCATCTTTTCATGTGTTTGTTAGCCATCTGTATGTCTTCTTTGGAGAAATATCTATTTAGTTTTTAGCCCCTTTTTTGATTGGATCGTTTATTTTTCTGGAATTGAGCTTCAGGAGTTGCTTGTATATTTTTGAGATTAGTTGTTTGGCAGTTGCTTCATTTGCTATTATTTTCTCCCATTCTGAGGGCTGTCTTTTCACCTTGCTTATAGTTTCTTTTGTTATGCAGAGGCTTTGAATTTTAATTAGGTCCCATTTGTTTATTTTAGCTTTTATTTCCAGTATTCTGGAGGTGGGTCATAGAAGATCCTGCTCTGATTTATGTCAGAGAGTGTTTTGCCTATGTTCTCCTCTAAGAGTTTTATAGTTTCTGGTCTTATGTTTAGATCTTTAATCCATTTTGAGTTTATTTTTGTGTATGGTGTTAGAAAGTGTTCTCATGTGTCTTTTTCAATTGTGGTTTCCTCAAGGTATATGCCCAATAGTGGGTTTATTGGGTCATTTGGTAATTTTATGGGTTTCCCAGGTAGACTAATGGTAAAGAACCCACCTGCCAATGAAGGAGAAATAAGAGACACAGATTCAATCCCTGGGTCAGGAAGTTCCCTGGAGAAGGGTATGGCAACCCACTCCAGTGTTCTTGCCTGGAGAATCCCATGGACATAGGAGCCTGGTGGGCTACAGTCCATTGGGTCACAAAGAGTCAGACATGACTGAAGTAACAGCATGCACACAGGCACAAGTGGTAATTTTAGTCCTAGTTTTTTAAGAAATCTCTATACTGTCTTCCATAGTGACTTTATCAATTTACATCCCCACCAGCAGTGCAAGTGGGTTTCCTTTTCTTCATACCCTCTTATTGTTTGGAGATCTTTTGATGATGGCCACTCTGACAGGTGTAAAGAGATGTCTCATTGCAGTTTTGAATTGCATTTCTCTAATAATGAGCTATATTGAGCATCCTTTCATATGTTTATTAGCCATCAGTATGTCTTCTTTGGAGAAATGTCTAAGTCTTCTGCCCACTTTTGGATTGGATTGCTTGTTTATCTGGTAGAGAGTTGCTTGAGCTGCTTGTATATTTTAGAAATTAGTCCTTTGTCTATTTTTTCATTTGCTATTATTTTCTCCCATTCTGAGGTGTTTTCTTGGTGGTTCTTCTTATACTTCAAAAACAATATTTAAAAACCAGTGTAATGATTCTTAAAGTCTTACAAAATTTGATTTATTTATTAACTTGTTCATCCACTTAAAAATATCTTTTAATATCAAGTACATGCATGCCAGCTTGCTAGACAATGGAAATATAAGCATAAATACATTGTGATCAAATTGCCAACATTCGTTGCATCATTGAGAAAGCGAGAGTTCCAGAAAAACATCGACTTCTGCTTTATTGACTATGCCAAAGCCTTTGACTGTGTGAATCACAACAAACTATGGAAAATTCTTAGAGTTTGGAATACCAGACACCTGATCTGCCTCTTGAGAAATCTGTATGCAGGTCAAGAAGCAACAGTTAGAACTGGACATGGAACAACAGACTGGTTACAAATAGGAAAAGGAGTATTTCAAGACTGTATATTGTCACCCTGCTTATTTAATTTATATGCAGAGTACATCATGTAAAATATCAGACTGGATGAAGCACGAGCTGGAATCAAGATTTCCGGGAGAAGTATAAATAACCTCAGATATGCAGATGACACCACCTTATGGCAGAAAGTGAAGAAGAACTAAAGAGCCTCTTGATGAAACTGAAAGAGGAAAGTGAAAAAGTTGGCTTAAAGCTCAACATTCAGAAAACTAAGATCATGGCATCTGGTCACATCACTTCAAGGGAAAGAGATGGGGAAACAATGGAAACAGTGACAGACTTTACTTTGGGGGGATCCAAAATCACTGTAGATGGTGACTGCAGACATGAAATTAAAAGACCCTTCCTCCTTGGAAGAAAAAATATGACCAGCCTAGAGAGCATAATAAAAACCAGAGACATTACATTGCCAACAAGTGTCCATCTAGTCAAACTGTGGTGCCGGAGCAGACTCTTGAGAGTCCTTTGGACAGCAAGGAGATCCAATCAATCCATCCTAAGGGAAATCAGTTCTGAATATTCATTGGAAGGACTGATGCTAAAACTGAAACTCCAATACTTTGGCCACCTGATGCAAAGAACTGGCTCATTTGAAAACATCCTGATGCTGGGAAAGATTGAAGGCAGGAAGAGAAGGTGATGACAGAGGGTGAGATGGTTGGATGGCATCACTGACTCAATGGACATGAGTTTGGGTGAACTCCAGGAGCTGGTAATGGACAGGGAAGCCTGGTGTGCTGCACTCCATGGGGTCACAAAGAGTCGGACACTACTGAGTGACTGAACTGAATGTTTTTTCTAAATTTTAAAATTTTGGTTAAATTCTGGTGAATTTAAGACATCGATATTTTTTAATACCACGATTTTAAAATAGAAAGAGATATTGATCCACAGATACATATATTTCTTACCTAGAAAGCCTATCTTTTCTTGCAACTACATCATGTTGAGTTGGCCAAATGTTTGTTTGGGTTTATCTGTAATATCTTAAGGAAAATCTGAATGATTTTTTTTGCAAATTCACAAATGTTGGTTCCTGTCCTTTCTGAGAGAGAGTTGAATACTACTAAGAAAGTTCATGCTTAAAGTTAGATTTGGTGGTAGGAGGGGACAAAATATAACAGAATATTTCAAAATCACAAAGATAATAGTATTGGTGAACATAACATATTGTATAATATTATATGATATGTCATAATACCAGTGAACATAATAATATCAGTAGGAAATAGCACACAGCACCAGAATAAAGAGTAAGAAAAAAAGGAAGGATGGAAGAAAGGAAAAAAGGAAGAAAAAACTGATCTGGCCAAATCCCCACCATGACTCAGTTAAGACCATGTCTCTTTTCCTCTTTGAAAATTCTCAGAATCTCCCCCAAAGTTTGCTTAGTTTTGTTACCCTCTACTTCTTTATGACTCTAAAAATTTGTCATGGCACAAGGAAAGTCTCTGAAGAGAACTCATCAAGTAGTTCATTCTATGTTACTTTGCTACTTCCAAACAAGTTACTTTTTGCAGTATCTAAACTTTCATCTTTCATTGTGAATACCTGAAGATAAAACAGGGAAGCAGGTATAAAAATTAATATATGACAACTTTATATCTTGATTCCCTCACTATTTTAAATAATGTTATCAACCCTCTTATGATGACTGAAAATTTATTCTCAGGGAGAGAACATTAATATGTGCTATGAATTAAATATATCAGATGTGAAGAAGCCTGAGGATGAAACATCAAAAAAAAAATTTTTCCTAAAAAACTAGGAATAAAACCACCATGTGACCCAGCAATCCCACTCCTAGGCATATACCCTGAGGAAACCAGAACTGAAAGAGACACATGTATCCCATTGTTCATTGCAGCACTATTTACAATAGCTAGAACATAGAAGCAACCTAGATGTCCATCAACAGATGAATGGATAAAGAAGTTGTGATACATATACACAATGGAATATTACTCAGCCATAAAAAGGAACACATTTGAGTCAGTTCTAATTAAGTGGATGAACCTAGAACCTATTATAGAGTGAAGTGAGTCAGAAAGAGAAAGATAAATACCGTATTCTAATGATATATGTGGGATCTAGAAAAAGGGTACTGAAGAATTTATTTACAGGGCAACAGTGGAGAAACAGACATAGAGAACAGACTTATGAACATCGGGAGAGGGGAGGAGAGGGTGAGATGTATGGAAAGAGTAACATGGAAACTTGCATTGCCATATGTAAAATAGATGGCCAATGGGAATTTTCTGTATGGCTCAGGAAACTCAAACAGGGATTCTGTATCAACCTAAGGGGTGGGAAGGGGAGGGAGATGGGAGGCAGTTTCAAAAGGAAGGGGATATATGTATCCCTATGGCTGATTCATGTCGATATTTGACTAAAAACCCCAAAATACTGTAAAGCAATTATCCTTCAATAAAAATAAATTTTAAAAAAATGACAAGGTGAATCCAATACTCATATTTAGGTGTAAGACAGTGTCCTTCTACTACTCAATATCAGGAACACTGAAAACCAGTTACATATTTCTCCTAGATGCAGATGGGTAGGTATTTTTCTGAAATCAGCTTTCTGAAATGTGTGGGTTAATAGTCAATTAATAGTCAAAACAGTATCACATTTGAGAAATAATTCCAGTATTAAAGATAAAGACAATGCAGACTACACAAATAAACTATTGACATTTAGAAGTTATTAAAATAATACATATGAAGTAGAAAGGAACAATATGTATAAATATATAACTTCTTTTTTTATTTTATTTTTAAACTTTACATAATTGTATTAGTTTTGCCAAATATCAAAATGAATCCACCACAGGTATACATGTGTTCCCCATCCTGAACCCTCCTCCCTCCTCCCTCCCCATACCATCCCTCTGGGTCGTCCCAGTGCACTAGCCCCAAGCATCCAGTATCGTGCATCGAACCTGGACTAATCTACTATTCTTTGTTATCAATATGATAGAATGTCATCACTTGGATTAAGATGAATATACTCAGCAGGTATATACTCACACTGTTGTACTGTAGATACCATAATGTCAAACCATAACATTTTTCAAATATTTGATATCTTGAAATGTATTCTTAAGATTTAAATTATTGAAAGGAAAAAGTAATAAAGAGCAAATATTTAGGAAATATTGATCATAAAAATTTGTTTCTGTTTTTAGATTAAATGATTAAGTTAATAAATTAATGTAGATATACACTAACTTGATTTAGTCATGTAATTTTCAAAATATTTATCTCATACAAATTTTTGAAGGTCTGATGCTCCATTCTTTGTTTTATGACTATCTAGAATGCTCCAAGAATCAAAATTTGTCAAGTAGGGGAAAGTTATTAAAAAACAGAATCAATTGTGTATAAGTGAGAGCCCTAAATCACATGTCTCTTACTGTTAATCAATTTTGGACAAGTCATGAGCAATTTTTAACATCAGTTTCCTAACTAGAATATATATATACTAAATTAATTCATACATTTCAATTAAAATTAAATAATTCACATGATTATTTCACAAAATCTCAAGTACTTGATGGAGAAGGCAATTGCAACACACTCCAGTGTTCTTGCCTGCAGAATCCCAGGGACAGGGGAGCCTGGTGGGCTGCCGTCTATGGGGTCGCACAGAGTCAGACACGACTGAAGCGACTTAGCAGCAGTAGCAGCAAGTACTTGAAACTTATTTCAAAACATATATTCTAATCTGCTACTTAAATATCTTCATGCATAAAAATTTTTTTACACTCATTGCATTCATTATGTCTCTGATAATCAAACACTTCCCTGGTGGCTCAGTGGTAAAGAATCTGCCTGTGAAGCAGGAAACATGGGTTCAATCCCCAAGTCAGAAAGATTCCCTTGGAGAAGGAAATAGCAATCCACTACAGCCCAGGGAAATCCCATGGGTTGAGTTTGCCATGCTACAGTATGTGGGGTCTCAAAAGAGTTGGACTTGACTTAGCAACTAAACAGCATAATCCAACACTTTAGCAAAACCAAATTCAAGAGTCCAAGCTACGATATCAGAGGACTTTCCTCTTGTCCAGTTTCCATGACTTCCAGGCTGAAGATAACAACCAAGGTCCTGATTTTCTCTAAAGTTCTATTCCTCAATCATGAGAAGTTGAAAGTAATCTGAACTGCCTAGTGGTTTGATGTTAGGGTTTTGATTAGCTGAATTACATATAATGAACTGTCACAGTTCCTGTTTCACTGGAAATATACGATAAGTGTTAGTGCTGGGATGAGAATTAGTGTGAATACTGTTAGGTGCTCAGTCAGTGTCTGACTCTTTGCAGCCCCATGGACTGTAGCCTACCAGGCTTTTCTGTCCATGGAGTTCTCCAGTTAAGAATATTGGAGTGGGTGGCCATTCCCTTCTCCAGGGGATCTTCCTGACCCAGGGATTGAAACCAGGTCTCCAGAACTGTAAGCAGATTCTTTACCAGAATTTTAAAATTACAGTAACTCCCTGCCATCACCATCTAAAATATCATGGATCTGGATAACTCCTACTCAAACATGGTCAGAGAAATTATTAAGATTGTAATGTTGAATATTTTTCCTCTTCGTGAAGATGTTCCAGGATCTCAGACACTCCAACAGCTCAAAGATCCAGGTCTATGAGTTCATTCTGTTGGGATTCTCAGGCATTCACAGCTGGCAGCACTGGCTTTCCCTGCCCCTGGCTCTGCTCTACCTCTTAGCTCTCAGTGCCAACATCCTTATCCTTATCATCACCAATCAGAAGGCAACACTGCACCGGCCTATGTATTATTTCCTGGGCATCCTGGCTGTGATTGACATGGGTCTGGCTACCAACATCATGCCCAAGATTTTGGTCATCTTGTGGTTCAGTGCTAACACCATCCATCTCCCTGAGTGCTCTGTGCAGATGTATGTCATACATTGTGTTATGGGCATGGAATCAGGAATCTTTGTCCTCATGGCTGTAGATAGATACATAGCCATTTGTTGACCACTACACTATTCATCCATAATTACTGACTCTTTTGTGGTCAAAGCCACTGTGTTCATGATACTCAGAAACATCCTTCTTACCATTCCAGTGCCTGTGTTGGCTCCTCAGAGACACTATTCCTCAAAAAACCAACTTGAGCACTGCCTGTGCTCTAATCTTGGCGTCACTAGTCCATCCTGTGATTACAGGACAATCAACAGTATCTACCAGCTATTTCTCTCCTGGACATTCATGGGTAATGACTTGAGTTTGATTTTTACATCCTATGTATGCGTTGATTCTTAATTCTGTGTTAAAGCTGAATTCAGCAGCAGCTGTAAACAAGGCCTTAAGTACCTGCACTTGCCACCTCATTCTAATCAGTTTCTTCCACATAACCATCATTATCATTTCCATTACCACAGTGCAGCAATGACATTTCCTCTCATCCCAGTTCTACTCAATGTATTAAAAAATGTTTTTCCTCCTGCCCTCAACCCCATGGTCTATGCACTCAAAAACAAGGAGCTCAGACAGGTTTTATATAAGGTTAAGTTGGATTTCAAAGGCAACTAATTTGGAGAGAACGCTCACCTTTGTAATTTTCCACCACACACACACACACATATATATTAGATCCTCCAAGGATTGCAGATGACAGAAGAACTAAGAAACACTGACATTTCCAGTTAGTATATTAATTGGATACAGCTAATGAAACTTCAAAAAAAATAGTAAAACCAATAATTTAACCATGTTTTTCAAAGAAAATCTTCATCAAGAATAACACAATGATGACCGCCTCAAGAACTCCAAGAGAAAGGTAAGTTGAATAAACACTTCACTTTCTTACCTAGTTGTCCTGGTTAAACACTGGACAGCATTTAATCACATTCGTTAGCACAGACACCTGCCATTTTCTTCTATTTAATGGAAGTATTTATCCACGTACTTCTCATATAATTGCTGACAGGTTAACACTCACTCCTGACATTTGTGTATTGATTTTATGATGTGTATTATTATCTTTTTTATAATAATAGATATAATATAAGACCATGTACTTGAATGTACATTTCTCTAAAGAAGACATGCAAAGGCCAACAAGCACAGGAAGACCCAACATCCTTAGTCATTAGATGAACACAGGTCAAAACCACAATAAAATACCCTATATTTTCTTAAATGGATATATTCTTTTTTAATGATATTAACAAGTTATGGCACCTTTGTGGATACATTGGAGCCCTTGTATATTAATGGTGGAAATATCAAGTCACATCATAAATGAGGAAAATAGCTTGACAACTAATCAAAAAGTTGAGCACAATTCCAAACTTATTCAGAAATTCAATTCTTAGTCTATACCTAAAATATTCAAAACAGAAGTTAAAGCAAAACTATGTACACTAATGTTCATAGCAACATTATCTGCCAAAACAATAGGAAGAATCCAAATATCCATCACCTGCTGAGTTTATGAGCATAACCACAAGAGATCATTATCATTCCTCACAAGGACAAAGTATGGGTACATGTTGTTGCACTGATGAAAGAATTCTGCTAAGCGAAAAAAAAAAAATATGTAAAGTGCTACAACTTGTATAACTTCATTATATCAGTGTCCAGAATAGGTATATCTATTGAATCAGAAAGTAAATTGACTGTTTCCAGCGGCTGGGGGCACTGTTTAATTTGGAGTGACGGAGGAATAGTTATGGATTTCTTTTTGAGGAATTGAAACTGTTCTGGGATTACTCAGTGCTGAAGTTTGCACAGCACTGTCAATATAGTGCTGTGCATTCTTAAATCATAAATGGGTAGTTTGATCGTATGTAATTTTCATGTCTATAAGAAATAATAAAATGAAAACATAGTACAAAATTTATTTTCAACATATGTATTTATTGCATTATTTCCTATAAGTTAAAGGAACATATATGTCCAAGAACAGAAAAATGTTAAATATATTATGTAAAAACAAGATTGCACTTTTATTTAATTATAATACTGATGAATAATCGTGTTTTAAATTTGCTTAGTCTATAAAGTCAATTGAAAATTCCATAACTATGTTTTAATATGATATTTTTCAAGCATTATTTTCAAACTCATATGTAGAAAATATGCACTAAAAATGTATCAGCACATGCCCCCCCACTCTTCATAGTAGCACTATTTGCAATAGCAAGACATGGAAGCAACACAACCATCCATCAACAGATGAATAGAGATGTGGTATGTGTGCATGCATGCTCCGTCATTTCTGACTCCTTCTGATCCCATTGACTGTAGCCTGTCAGGCTCCTCTGTCCATGGAATTTTCTAGGCAAGAAAAGTGGAGTTGGTTGCACTTCCTTCTTGAAGTTTTCTTCCTTCAGGGGATCTTCCCGACCCAGGGATCGAACTCAGGACTCCTGCATTGGCACAGGGGTTCTTTACATTATAGAATTTAAGGTTTAGATTTATCTAATTCTGAAACCTTTTTTTATTCTTTTAATTCATAAACATTTAGACTCACTACTTTTATTGTCTAAATAAAGAATATAAATTTAGAATCAGTTGTGCTTTATTATTGTTTTTGATATTAACACCATTGTCATTATTATCTCAAACTTGGGCATCTAAATTTTCCTAACTTAATATCTAAGTAGAGTAAGCCTGAAATCTTGATGAACTTCTAAAGTGTCATAATATTTATCATTATCCTCACTTGAAAGTAAGATAGATATACAAAGGAACACATACATGAATGCACAGGTGAGTGATTGAAACTTTCAAAAACATTGTAAATGTTTTCAAATTTTGTGCTTAGAGATTTGACACAAAAAGAAGTAAAAATACATATTAAAATTTCTAATGCTCATTAAATTATGATCATTTTCATTTCTGTATTTATATATCTCAGACAAAAGCACACAAATATAGAAACATGCAGATGAAAAAATGCTGTTACTTATGTATCATTTCATAGTAAGAATGGAAAATTTCTACACTTTTCCTTCTCTAATTAAAATTAGCTTAATTCCCATACCAGTACTTGCATCTCGAGTGTTTTGCACTTATCCTCTGGGATATATAACACTCATCCTAATCTCTAAATATTCAATTCAATAGTACAAATATCAAGGGATTTAAAAGTTGAGGACAGTAATGTACAGCTATTATGGAATAGTGCTTATTTTTTTTTATTTTTTACTGATGTCCTGAACACCTGGACCCAATTGCATTCAGCTTTTTTGCTATCCAGAAACTAAGGTATTAAAGGACATATGAACGTGGGATTAAGAGTAGGATATTTGCTGCTGTTGGTTGTGATAGGATAAAGCAGAGAGAGACTTTGAGTGTACATGAATTCATTATTGTATCCTCAGAAACCCTGGCTTGATTCCACCCCACATTTAAAGGCAGAAGTGCTGTAAAAGACTAAATTTTCTAAAAATGTTTTTGCCCATTTCTCAGACTGCAATTCAGTGTGACTTCCCATAATGACTATGTAGTGATTTTTCTAAGAGCAAATAGGATCCTTTGGTTCTTCCATGGTGGATGTCAGGTATGAATCAACCCCTGTAACTAGAAGAAGTGGGAGATACACAAGAAAATGGTTCTCCATGATTACAGTGGTTGCTTTTCACCTACCTTCCCATTGTTCTCAGGATAAGAATCTAATATACTTGCTTAATTTCTAGGGCATTTACTTGTGACTGCATTTCATCCAGTTTATATAAGAAAATCTACTTGCAGAAACAAACCATCATATTAGGAAAAGAAATGAGGTGTAAAATTGAGAACTGACTAGTGAGGAAGAAGCTTTTTTTATAGTTTAGAAATGGGAATAGGCAACATGTAGTATGATAACTGTACTTATAAATAAGTGACCATGTTCTTGTGTTAACATAAGTCTCCCACAGAATAATATGAACCCAGTTTCCACAAAACTTAAACTCTAATGTATTGAAATCATTTAAAATTCACTTTGGAAAAAGTCTAATGTAATTATGGTCAATACTACAATATTTGGTATAAGCTTGGATCATTGAGAATTTTGCAAATGAATTGCAAATGGAGCATAAAGTTGTTCTTATGTAACAATAAAATCAGTTTTAATAATAAGCACTAGAACTATCAAAAGGAAAGATGAAGGACATAAATAGGATTTTTATCTCATATTTAAGAGCTGAATTCTTATGAATAGAGCACAAATAAATTAAGAGATAGGGCTTCCCTGATTGCTCAGTGCTAAAAAATCTGCCTGCCAATGCAGGAGATGTGGATTTGATCCCCTGGTTGGGATCAAAATTTGTCATTTGGAAATATTGGCTCACTGTGCTAAGCAGATCTTCCAAATGTTGACATCCTTAATTTTTACAGTGATAATCTCACATCATATGGACTCTAGAAAATCCCTTTGTACATTAGTAAGAGAATGAAACTAAAAAACAGCCAAAAATGCCTTAATATTTCTCTGAAAATTGTTGTGACTTCACACATCTTTTCCCAAATGGTCTTGAGGTTCTCAGGGCTGCATGGACGACACCTCAATGCATGTTGCATTAGAAACTCCTGAGGTAGAAGGGGAGAAGCAAGGTAGATGATTATCAGTGAACCAAGAAAAATAAATTATTGAGTTGGGAATTACAGTAGAGAGGTTATATACAAGATTTTTTTATACAAAATTGGTAGTTGTTAGCATTACTTATGTAGTTTCCATTGGCATAATAGATAAGTCATTTTATTTAATAGAGAAAAAGCCTCAATATCAGTAAAGGAAAAATAAATCCATATTCTGAAACAACACAGCTGTTTTGAGATGTATATTTCATGTATTTTTTTTTTAAAGCTAAGCTATAGATAATCATGATGGTGTGATCCCTGACCTAGAGCTAGACATCCTGGAATGTGAAGTCAAGTGGGCCTTAGAAAGCATCACTATGAACAAAGCTAGTGGAGGTGATGGCATACCAGTTGAGCTATTTCAAATCCTGAAAGATGATGCTGTGAAAGTGCTGCACTCAATATGCCAGCAAATTTGGAAAACACAGCAGTGGCCACAGGACTGGAAAAGGTCAGTTTTCATTCCAACCGCAAAGAAAGGCAATGCCAAAGAATGCTCAAACTATCACACAGTTGCACTCATCTCACATGCTAGTAAAGTAATGCTCAAAATTCTCCAAGCTAGGCTTCAGCAATACGTGAACAGTGAACTTCCAGATGTTCAAGCTAGTTTTAGAAAAGGCAGAGGAACCAAAGATCAAATTGCCAACATCCTCTGGATCATGGGAAAAGCAAGAGAGTTCCAGAAAAACATCTATTTCTGCTTTATTGACTGTGCCAAAGCCTTTGACTGTGTGGATCACAATAAACGGTGGACAATTCTGAAAGAGATGGGGATACCAGACAACCTGACCTGCCTCTTGAGAAACCCATATGCAGGTCAGGAAGCAACATTTAGAACTGGACATGGAACAACAGACTGGTTCCAAATAGGAAAAGGAGTATGTCAAGGCTGTATATTGTCACCCTGCTTATTTAATTTCTATGCAGAGTACGTCATGAGAAACGCTGGACTGGAAGAAGCACAAGCTGGAATCAAGATTGCCGGGAGAAATATCAATAACCTCAGATATGCAGATGACACCACCCTTATGGCAGAAAGTGAAGAGGAACTCAAAAGCCTCTTGATGAAAGTGAAAGAGGAGAGTAAAAGGGGGAGGAGCCAAGATAGCGGAGGAGTAAGATGGGGAGAACACTTTCTCCCCCACAATTCATCAAAAGAGCATTTAAACGTCGAGTAAATTCCACAAAACAACTTCTGAATGCCAGCAGAGGACATCAGGCACCCAGAAAAGCAACCCAACTCTTCAAAAGGAGGTAGGAAAAAATATTAAAGACAAAAAAAGAGACAAAAGAGGGAGGGATGGAGTTCTGTCCCGGGAAGGGAGTCTTAAAAAGAGAGAAGTTTCCAAACACCAGGAAACCTTCTCACTGCCGAATCTGTGCCGAGCTTTGGAAGCACAGAGGGCAACATAACAGGGAGAAAAAATAAATAAACAATTAAAACTCGCAGATTGCGAGCCCTACAGTAACTCCCCCAGCGGAGAAGCAGCGCAGACGCCTGCATCCGCCATTAACAAGCGGGGGCTGGGCAGGGAAGCGCGGCGCGCGCTGCATCGCTGAGAGTAAGAATCTGGCCTGAATACCCTGAGCGCTATCTGAGCGAAATAATTTGGGCTAGCAAACCAGACTGTGGGATATCTACCACGCGAAAAGCCAGCCCTAACCTAAGACACCACCAGGCCCATGCACGGAACAAAGGACTGAACAGAGATAGCCGGCTGCAGACCTTCCGCCTCTGGTGACAGGCAGCCAGAGCCGGAAGGGGGCAATCGCAGCCCCAGAGAGACATTATCTATAAAACTGTAAGCAGGCTTCTTTGCTAACTAAAACTTATTGGGGGTCTGGACGGTCAACATCTGCCTGAGAAGATGCGCCGGTTTTACACCCAGATAACCGAGTGGCGGGGAGGCGATAAGTAGCAGCATTTGTGCTCGCCAAACACCTCATCACCTGAGCTGCTCGGACCTGGGAAGAGCACAAAACGCAGGCCCAACTGAGTCTGCGCCTCTGAGGACTACCCAAGTGCCTGAACTTGAGCGGCTTGGACCTGGGAGGTGCATGCAACCCAGGGCCGGCCTTGGATTGTTTCCGGCGGAACAACCTAGAGCCCGAGCAGTGTGGGCAGGGAGGCTACATGCGCCGTGAGCGGGGACAGACCCAGTGTGGCTGAGGCACTGCGAGCTCACGCCAGTGTTATTTGTTTGCAGCATCCCTCCCTCCCTCCCCACAGCGCGACTGAACAAGTGAGCCTAAAAAAAAAAAAAAAAAAAAGTGTCCTCCACCGTCCCCTTTGTGTCAGGGCGGAAACCAGATACTGAAGAGACTAGCAAACAGAAGAAGATATAACAGAGGGAAACGCCTTGGAAGCTACAGGTAATAGATCAAAACCCTGTGGTTACTACGGACTACATAGGAAGGGGCCTATAGATCTTGAGAAATATAAGTCAGACCAAGGAACTAGCCAAAAATGAACTGAACCCACAATACCCACAACAAAACCAAGAAAGTCCTAGATATATTTATATTATTTTTACGATCATTCTTTCTTTTTTTTTTTTAATTAAAAAAAAAATTTTGAATCCGTCGCGCTCTTCCTTTCCATCCCCGGCCCTGCAGGATGGCTCCCGCAAAGAAGGGCGGCGAGAAGAAGAAGGGCCGGTCCGCCATCAACGAGGTGGTGACAAGAGAATACACCATCAACATTCACAAGCGCATCCATGGAGTGGGTTTCAAGAAGCGTGCCCCTAGGGCACTCAAAGAAATCCGGAAGTTTGCCATGAAGGAGATGGGAACCCTGGATGTGCGCATCGACACCAGGCTCAACAAAGCCGTCTGGGCCAAAGGGATCAGGAATGTCCCATACCGGATCCGTGTGCGGTTGTCCAGAAAACGTAATGAAGACGAAGACTCGCCAAACAAGCTCTATACTTTGGTTACCTACGTGCCCGTCACCACCTTCAAAAATCTACAGACAGTCAATGTGGATGAGAACTAATTGCTGATGGTCCAATAAAGTTATTGAACTGTTAATAAAATTTTTGAAAAAAATAAAAAAATAAAAAAAAAATTTTAAGTCCTCTATTGTTCCTTTAATTTTCACTTTTATAACCTATTACTTTGCAAAAAAAATAAAAGACCCAGTTTTTTTCTTCTTCAGCAAACTTCATATATACATATTTTATAATTTTTGACCTTTTTTTTTTTTCTTCTTTTCTTTAACATTGTATTTTTGAAATTCCAAACTCTACTCTAGATTTTTAACTTTAGCTTTTTGGTATATGTTATCAATTTTGTACCTATAGTTTTTTTTTTATAATTTCTGTGACTTTTTTTTTCTTCTTCTCTGTTTCTTTCTCTTCTTCTTTTATATAACATTGTATATCTGAAATTCCAAACTCTACTCTAGATTTTTAATTTATGCTTTTTGGTATTTGATATCAATTTTGTACCTGTATTTTCTTTATAATTTTTGCGACACTGTTTTTGTTTGTTTGTTTTCTCTCTTTATTTTTCTTCTTTTTTTTTTTAACATTGTATTTTTGAAATTCCAAACTCTACTCTAGATTTTTAATTTTTGCTTTTTGGTATTAGTTATCAATTTTGTACCTGTACTTTCTTTATAATTTTCACGACCTTGTTTGTTTTTGTTTGTTTGTTTTTTCTCTCTTTCTTTTCCTTCTTCTTTTCTTTAACATCGTATTTTTGAAATTCCAAACTCTACTCTAGATTTAAAATTTTTGCTTTTATGTATTTGTTACCAATTTTGTACCTTTAAGAACCCAATCTTCAGGACCCATTTTTCACTAGGGAGCGAGATTACTGGCTTGACTGCTCTCTCTCCCTTTGGACTCTCCTTTTTCTCCACCAGGTCACCTGTGTCTCCTCCCTAACCCCTCTCGACTCTACCCAACTCTGTGAATTTCTGTGTGTTCCAGACGGTGGAGAACACTTAGGGAACTGATTACTGGCTGGATCTGTCTCCTTCCTTTTCATTCCCCCCTTTTATCCTTCTGGCCACCTCTGTCACCTTCCTCCTTCTTCTCTTCTCTGTATAACTCCGTGAACATCTCTGAGTGGTCCAGTTGTGGAGTGCACATAAGGAAGTGACTACTGGCTAGCCCACTCTCTCCACTATTGATTCCACCTCATCTCATTTGGGCCACCTCTAACTCCCTCCTCCCTCTTCTCTTCTCCATGTAACCCTGTGAACCTCTCTGAGTGACCCTCACAGTAGAGAAACTTTTCATCTTTAATGTAGATGTTTTTTCAATGGTGCTGTATAAAAAGAGAAGTTTTGAAACTACTGTAAAAACAAGACTGATAACCGGAAGCAGGAGACTTAAGTCAAAACCCTGACTCCAGGGAACTCCTGACTCCAAGGAACATTAATTGACAGGAGCTCATCAAATGCCTCCATAGCGACACTGAAACCAAGCACCACACAAGGGCCAATAAGTTCCAGGGCAAGACATACCAAGCAAATTCTCCAGCAACAAAGGAACACAATCCTGAGCTTCAAGATACAGGCTGCCCAAAGTCACCCCAAAACTATAGACATCTCATAACTCATTACTGGACATTTCATTGCACTCCAGAGAGAAGAAATACAGCTCCACCCACCAGAACACCGACACAAGCTTCCCTAACCAGGAAACCTTGACAAGCCACCTGTACAAACCCACACACAGTGAGGAAACAATAAAGAGAACTCCACAAACTGCCAGAATACAGAAAGGACACCCCAAACTCAGCAATTTAAACAAGATGAAGAGACAGAGGAATACTCAGCAGATAAAAAAACAGGATAAATGCCCACCAAACCAAACAAAAGAGGAAGAGATAGGGAATCTACCTGATAAAGAATTCCGAATAATGATAGTGAAATTGATCCAAAATTTTGAAATTAAAATGGAATCACAGATAAAAAGCCTGGAGACAAGGATTGAGAACATGCAAGAAAGGTTTAGCAAGGACCTAGAAGAAATAAAAAAGAGTCAATATATAATGAATAATGCAATAAATGAAATTAAAAACACTCTGGAGGCAACAAATAGTAGAATAACAGAGGCAGAAGATAGGATTAGTGAATTAGAAGATAGAATGGTAGAAATAAATGAATCAGAGAGGATAAAAGAAAAACTAATTAAAAGAAATGAGGACAATCTCAGAGACCTCCAGGACAATATTAAACGCTACAACATTCGAATCATAGGGGTCCCAGAAGAAGAAGACAAAAAGAGAAGACCATGAGAAAATACTTGAGGAGATAATAGTTGAAAACTTCCCTAAAATGGGGAAGGAAATAATCACCCAAGTCCAAGAAACCCAGAGAGTCCCAAACAGGATAAACCCAAGGAGAAACACCCCAAGACACATATTAATCAAATTAACAAAGATCAAACACAAAGAACAAATATTAAAAGCAGCAAGGGAAAAACAACAAATAACACACAAGAGAATTCCCATAAGGATAACAGCTGATCTTTCAATAGAAACTCTTCAAGCCAGGAGGGAATGGCAAGACATACTTAAAGTGATGAAAGAAAATAACCTACAGCCTAGATTATTGTACCCAGCAAGGATCTCATTCAAGTATGAAGGAGAAATCAAAAGCTTTTCAGACAAGCAAAAGCTGAGAGAATTCTGCACCACCAAACCAGCTCTCCAACAAATACTAAAGGATATTCTCTAGACAAGAAACACAAAAACGGTGTATAAACTCGAACCCAAAACAATAAAGTAAATGGCAACAGGATCATACTTATCAGTAATTACCTTAAATGTAAATGGGTTGAATGCCCCAACCAAAAGACAAAGACTGGCTGAATGGATACAAAAACAAGACCCCTACATATGTTGTCTACAAGAGACCCACCTCAAAACAGGGGACACATACAGACTGAAAGTGAAGGGCTGGAAAAAGATTTTCCATGAAAATAGAGACCAAAAGAAAGCAGGAGTAGCAATACTCATATCAGATAAAATAGACTTTAAAACAAAGGCTGTGAAAAGAGACAAAGATGGTCACTACATAATGATCAAAGGATCAATCCAAGAAGAAAATATAACAATTATAAATATATATGCACCCAACACGGGAGCACCGCAGTATGTAAGACAAATGCTAACAAGTATGAAAGGAGAAATTAACAATAACACAATAATAGTGGGAGACTTTAATACCCCACTCACAACTAAACAGATCAACTAAACAGAAAATTAACAAGGAAACACAAACTTTAAATGATACAATAGACCAGTTAGACCTAATTGATATCTATAGGACATTTCATCCCAAAACAATGAATTTCACCTTTTTCTCAAGCGCACATGGGACCTTCTCCAGGATAGATCACATCCTGGGCCATAAAGCTAGCCTTGGTAAATTCAAAAAAATAGAAATCATTCCAAGCATCTTTTCTGACCACAATGCAGTAAGATTAGATCTCAATTACAGGAGAAAAACTATTAAAAATTCCAACATATGGAGGCTGAACAACACGCTGCTGAATAACCAACAAATCACAGAAGAAATCAAAAAAGAAATCAAAATTTGCATAGAAACGAATGAAAATGAAAACACAACAACCCAAAACCTGTGGGACACAGTAAAAGCAGTCCTAAGGGGACAGTTCATAGCAATACAGGCACACCTCAAGAAACAAGAAAAAAGTCAAATAAATAACCTAACTCTACACCTAAAGCAACTAGAAAAGGAAGAAATGAAGAACCCCAGGGTTAGTAGAAGGAAAGAAATCTTAAAAATTAGAGCAGAAATAAATGCAAAAGAAACAAAAGAGACCATAGCAAAAATCAACAAAACCAAAAGCTGGTTCTTTGAAAGGATAAATAAAATTGACAAACCATTAGCCAGACTCATCAAGAAACAAAGGGAGAAAAATCAAATCAACAAAATTAGAAACGAAAATGGAGAGATCACAACAGACAACACAGAAATACAAAGGATCATAAGAGACTACTATCAACAATTATATGCCAATAAAATGGACAACGTGGAAGAAATGGACAAATTCTTAGAAAGGTACAACTTTCCAAAACTCAACCAGGAAGAAATAGAAAATCTTAACAGACCCATCACAAGCACGGAAATTGAAACTGTAATCAAAAATCTTCCAGCAAACAAAAGCCCGGGTCCAGACGGCTTCACAGCTGAATTCTACCAAAAATTTAGAGAAGAGCTAACACCTATCCTGCTCAAACTCTTCCAAAAAATTGCAGAGGAAGGTAAACTTCCAAACTCATTCTATGAGGCCACCATCACCCTCATACCAAAACCTGACAAAGATGCCACAAAAAAAGAAAACTAGAGGCCAATATCACTGATGAACATAGATGCAAAAATCCTTAACAAAATTCTAGCAATCAGAATCCAACAACACATTAAAAGATCATACACCATGACCAAGTGGGCTTTATCCCAGGGATGCAAGGATTCTTAAATATCCGCAAAGCAATCAATGTAATACACCACGTTAACAAATTGAAAAATAAAAACCATATGATTATCTCAATAGATGCAGAGAAAGCCTTTGACAAAATTCAACATCCATTTATGATAAAAACTCTCCAGAAAGCAGGAATAGAAGGAACATACCTCAACATAATAAAAGCTATATATGACAAACCCACAGCAAACATTATCCTCAATGGTGAAAAATTGAAAGCATTTCCTCTAAAGTCAGGAACAAGACAAGGGTGCCCACTTTCACCATTACTATTCAACATAGTTTTGGAAGTTTTGGCCACAGCAATCAGAGCAGAAAAAGAAGTAAAAGGAATCCAAATTGGAAAAGAAGAAGTAAAACTCTCACTATTTGCAGATGACATGATCCTCTACATAGAAAACCCTAAAGACTCCACCAGAAAATTACTAGAACTAATCAATGACTATAGTAAAGTTGCAGGATATAAAATCAACACACAGAAATCCCTTGCATTCCTATACACTAATAATGAGAAAACAGAAAGAGAAATTAAGGAAACAATTCTATTCACCATTGCAACGGAAAGAATAAAATACTTAGGAATATATTTGCCTAAAGAAACTAAATACCTATATATAGAAAACTGTAAAACACTGCTGAAAGAAATCAAAGAGGACACTAATAGATGGAGAAATATACCATGTTCATGGATTGGAAGAATCAATATAGTGAAAATGAGTATACTACCGAAAGCATTTTATAGATTCAACGCAATCCCTATCAAGCTACCAACAGTATTCTTCACAGAGCTAGAACAAATAATTTCACAATTTGTATGGAAATACAAAAAACCTCGAATAGCCAAAGCGATCTTGAGAAAGAAGAATGGAACTGGAGGAATCAACCTACCTGACTTCAGGCTCTACTACAAAGCCACAGTTATCAAGACAGTATGGTACTGGCACAAAGACAGAAATATAGATCAATGGAACAAAATAGAAAGCCCAGAGATAAATCCACGCACATATGGACACCTTATCTTTCACAAAGGAGGCAAGAATATACAATGGATTAAAGACAATCTCTTTAACAAGTGGTGCTGGGAAATCTGGTCAACCACTTGTAAAAGAATGAAACTAGAACACTTTCTAACACCACACACAAAAATAAACTCAAAATGGACTAAAGATCTAAACATAAGACCAGAAACTATAAAACTCCTAGAGGAGAACATAGGCAAAACACTCTCTGACATACATCACAGCAGGATCCTCTATGACCCACCTCCCAGAATATTGGAAATAAAAGCAAAAATAAACAAATGGGACCTAATTAACCTTAAAAGCTTCTGCACATCAAAGGAAACTATCAGCAAGGTGAAAAGACAGCCTTCAGAATGGGAGAAAATAATAGCAAATGAAGCAACGGTCAAACAACTAATCTCAAAAATATACAAGCAACTCCTACAGCTCAACTCCAGAAAAATAAATGACCCAATCAAAAAGTGGGCCAAAGAACTAAATAGACATTTCTCCAAAGAAGACATACAGATGGCTAACAAACACATGAAAAGATGCTCAACATCACTCATTATCAGAGAAATGCAAATCAAAACCACTATGAGGTCCCATTTCACACCAGTCAGAATGGCTGCGATCCAAACGTCTACAAATAATAAATGTTGGAGAGGGTGTGGAGAAAAGGGAACCCTGTTACACTGTTGGTGGGAATGCAAACTAGTACAGCCACTATGGAGAACAGTGTGGAGATTCCTTAAAAAACTGGAAATAGAACTGCCTTATGATCCAGCAATCCCACTGCTAGGCATACACACTGAGGAAACCAGAAGGGAAAGAGACACGTGTACCCCAATGTTCATTGCAGCACTGTTTATAATAGCCAGGATATGGAAGCAACCTAGATGTCCATCAGCAGATGAATGGATAAGAAAGCAGTGGTACATATACACAATGGAGTATTACTCAGCCATTAAAAAGAATACATTTGAATCAGTTCTAATTAGGTCGATGAAACTGGAGCCTATTATACAGAGTGAAGTAAGCCAGAAGGAAAAACATCAATACAGCATACTAACGCATATATATGGAATTTAGAAAGATGGTAACAATAACCCAGTGTACGAGACAGCAAAAGAGACACTGATGTATAGATCAGTTGTATGGACTCTGTGGGAGAGGGAGAGGGTGGGAAGATTTGGGAGAATGCCATTGAAACATGTAAAATATCACGTAAGAAATGAGTTGCCAGTCCAGGTTCGATGCACGATACTGGATGGTTGGGGCTAGTGCACTGGGACGACCCAGAGGGATGGTATGGGGAGGGAGGAGGGAGGAAGGTTCAGGATGGGGAACACATGTATACCTGTGGCGGATTCATTTTGATATTTGGCAAAACTAATACAATTTGTAAATTTTAAAAATAAAATAAAATTTAAAAAAAATAAATAAAAATGGCTTGAAACATCAAAAAAAAAAAAAAAAGGAGGAGAGTAAAAAAGTTGGCTTAAAGCTCAACATTCAGAAAACAAAGATAATGGCATCTGGTCCTATCACTTCATGGGAAAGAGATGGGAAAACAGTGGAAACAGTGTCAGACTTTATTTTTGGGGGCTCCAAAATCAATGCAGATGGTGACTGCAGCCATGAAATTAAAAGACGCTTACTCCTTGGAAGGAAAGTTATGACCAACCTAGATAGCATATTCAAAAGCAGAGACATTACTTTGCAAACAAAGGTCCGTCTAGTCAAGGCTATGGTTTTTCCTGTGGTCATGTATGGATGTGAGAGTTGGACTGTGAAGAATGCTGAGCACTGAAGAATTGATGCTTTGGAACTGTGGTGTTGGAGACTACTCTTGAGGGTCCCTTGGACTGCAAGAAGATCCAACCAGTCCATTCTAAAGGAGATCAGCCCTGGGATTTCTTTGGAAGGAATGATGTTAAAGCTGAAACTCCAGTACTTTGGCCACCTCATGCGAAGAGTTGACTCACTGGAAAAGACTCTGATGCTGGGAGGGATTGGGGGCAGGAGGAGAAGGGGACGACAGAGGATGAGATGGCTGGATGGCATCAATGACTCGATGGAGGTGAGTCTGAGGGCACTCAGGGAGTTGGTGATGGACAGGGAGGCCTGGCGTGCTGCAATTCATGGGTCGCAAAGAGTGGGACACGACTGAGTGACTAAAGTGAACTGAACTGAAGCTATAGATTACATATTTATTTCTTCAGTAAATTTGTCTGCTTGCTTTTTACAATATGATGTTTACTAAGTGCCATTTTTTAAAAAATCAGTGACTGCCATTTTGCCTGTATATTATCAGTGTAATTCATAAACTGAATTTTTACTTCACTGACTGCCTAGCCTGGAAAATGTCCTGAAAAGACATTTGATTTCTTATCCATAAGGATGATTACATGGAGAAGGAAATGGAAACCCACTCCAGTATCCTTGCCTTGGAAATCCCATGGACAGAAGAGTCTGTCAGGCTACAGTCCATGGGGTTGCAAGACAGTTGGACACGACTTAACAATTGAACAACAAAGGAAGATTATAATCACAGACAAGACAGTTAACTCTCAAAACGTTAAGAAAATATCCTACATGAATACATTAAGAGGAAAGTTGTAATGAACCAATGTCAATGACTTGGTTCAAACTAGTGATAGAGGAAAAAAATATGGGGAGTCAATGGAATATAAATCCAGAATTATCTGTAACTTTTCCACTGTAGTTGCAAAAAACATAGATCATAGAAAAGACTCAATATCACACATGAGTTTCTCCTTTGTTGTTTTTCATTCATCTTTATTCTATCTCATTTCACTTGTCCTGAGTACTTGCACCTTTCTCACCCTGGAAGAGCTTTATGACATTGTCTCGAATCTGTTTTGCCTTTACCCCGTAAACAATAGGGTTGAGAGTTGGGGGAAGAAGAAGATAAAGATTAGCCACAACGATGTGAAGAGAAGAGGGAATAGCGTGTCCTCCAAAACGGTGGGTAAAGAAAGTGAAGAATGCTGGAACATAAGCGACAATAATGGCAGATATATGGGCAGTGCAGGTGCTGAAGGCTTTCTGCCGAGCGTCTGCTGAGGAGAGACTGACCACCGCCCGAAGGATCATAGTGTACGATACAGATATGCAGCAGATATCAAACACTCCAATCAGGAGGGCAACCACCAGACCATAGATGACATTGACCTTGATACTGGCGCAGGATAACTTCACCACTGACATGTGGTCACAATATGTATGGGAGATAATATTGCTTTGGCAGAAGGGCAAACGCTTAACCAAGAATGGAAAAGGAATCATCAGCAATGCACCCCTCAGGAAGGTGACAAGTCCAGCTTTGGCAATGATAGGGTTAGTGAGTATGGTAGCATAGTGCAGTGGGTAGCAAATGGCCACATAGCGGTCCAGAGCCATGAGCATGAGCACCCCAGACTCCACACCTGTGAACCCATGGACAAAGAACATCTGGACTAGACAAGCATTGAAGTTAATTTCCTTGAGATTGAACCAGAAGATGCAGAGTGCATTGGGTAGGGTAGTGGTAGAGGTAAAGAGATCAATGAGGGAGAGCATTGCCAGAAAAAAATACATTGGATGGTGTAAGGACTCCTCATGATGAATGAGATACACAAGGCCAAGGTTTCCCAGAAGGGAGATGATATACATTGTGCAGAATGGGAGGGAGATCCACACATGTACTCTTTCCAGACCAGGAATGCCATTAAGAATAAAATATTTTGGGGGCATACATGAATTGTTGGAAACCAGCATAACTAATTCAATAAAGAGACTCTATTTTTTCCACCCATAAGTTTGAATCCTAGGAGAAGAAACAAAAAATATATATAAATTTAGTTTAGATCATCCTTGAGAATGTAGACTTCAGTTTGGCATAAAATTATATTTATAACAGTACCAACAGTTTTCAATTATAATGATTATGAAAATGCACAGTTTATTGAATAAATAAATATTAAAGAATATTTTTAAAGTTTTGTAAACAATATAAATGTCATTTTAGAGCCACAACTGCAAAATTGTAGTTTTTGTTTTGTCAGCAAATAAAAGAAGATACTGAGGTAGAGAAAGATTGAATAATGTTGCTGATGCTGCTGCTAAGTCACTTCAGTAGTGTCCAGCTCTGTGCGACCCCATAGACAGCAGCCCACCGGGCTTCCCCTTTCCTGGGATTCTCCAGGCAAGAACACTGGAGTGGGTTGTTATTTCCTTCTCCAATGCATGAAAGTGAAAAGAGTGAAAGTGAAGTCGTTCAGTGGCATCTGACTCTCACTGACCCCATGGACTGCAGCCTACCAGGCTCCTCCATTCAGGAGACTGTCCAGGCAAGAGTACTGGAGTGTCTTGCCATTGCCTTCTCCAGAATAATGTTGAATATCAGGAAAATTAGGTTCATAACCTCAGGTGTAACCAACATAAAGATAATTTTCAGACAAGTAATGTATAAGAAATCTATGTCACAATTCATGAGTATCCCTTCTAAATGCATACTAGATATTTCTATCCTAAATTTCCACAGACAGTTTACGTTCTTCATGTCCAAGACTAAATCATTTCAGCCTCTATCCCATGGCAAAATAAGCTCCATTACTGAGTTCTGATTTTTAGGTAATGATGTCTAACACATGATCTACCAACATCTTTGTGACCTTCTCAGGTGTGCCTCTAGCTTATTTTGGATATATATATATATTTCCTTATAACTCAAAGTATCTTAGTTCTTACTTTGTCCAGGTCATCTCAGCACATATATTATCTGTATTCTATATTTAGTCAAGGGAAAAGCTGTATTTTTAATCAATAAATAATTTTAATATTAGTCCTTCCTTCCTATTACCACTCTTAGCTGTCTTTTAAAGACCACCAGCTACATCCACTCATTTACTTGCATAACCTTTTTTGCAAGGACTTGAACGGACATTTCTCTCAAGAAGATTTACGATTGCCAACAAGCATGTGAAAAGTGCTCAATGTATGCACTCAAGAACAAGGAGGTCAGTCAGGGCTTATATAAGTTTCTTAAGCTAGACAACAAGAGCAATTGATGTGGAGAAGGTGCTCATTTTTTTCCAAATATATATCCATCCTATTCTCTGAGATTTTGAAATGGCAAA
Source organism: Bos indicus x Bos taurus (assembly GCF_003369695.1). Lineage (NCBI taxonomy): Eukaryota > Metazoa > Chordata > Mammalia > Artiodactyla > Bovidae > Bos > Bos indicus x Bos taurus. Next base: position 36,594,126 of record NC_040090.1, read on the forward strand.
AGAGATAAGGACACTGGCAGTTTTCAGTTAGCATAAGAAATTTGTGGTGGAAAATGAAACTTCAAAAAAAGTACTGAAGCTAATATTTGTAATCTTAGTGGCCAAGAAAGATCTTAATTTAAAGCAGAATAACACATTGATTCTCATTACTTCAATAAATTCAATAGATGTGTAAGCGGAATATGCATTACTTTTCCAGACAAAGATGAATAGACACAATTAAACCACAGATCTGACAGTCCTTTCTTTTTAATTAGAAAATTGAATCCAGGTACAATTTATATAGCCTCTGATAGCCCAGGATTTACTTCAGCCATTTGTGCATTTGCATCCTAATGCATTTTATATCTTTTTAAATGGACAAATAACTTGAATAGGTATTTCTCTAAAGAAGATGTACAAGGCCTACAAGCATATGAAAAGATGCTCAACATTATTTTTCATTAAACAAATTCAAATCAAAACTGCAAAGGAGAGCACTATTTCCCCTAAAAGGATTTTTTAGTTTTTTTTTTTTTTCCTGGTAAAATGAAATTAGTAAGTGTTGGTGATTTTAACATATCGGGGTCCTAGTACATTGCTTTAGAAATATAAAATCATGCAGGAGCTGTGGAAAACAGTTCTGGCAATTAGAAAGAGACATTTGAACTCAAGAGTTCAATCCCTAAGTGTCTACCCAAAATATTGGAAAGCTTGTATGAAAAAAGACCTTGTACATTCATATTCACAGCAGCACTATTAGGAGAAAGCTAGAAAGAACGCTTCATCTATTGAATGTTAAAACAAAGCTATATATATATGTATACAAGGAGTTATTAATCATTCATATAAAATGAAGTACTAATATATACTGTTATGCAAATGCTGTGGCAGATGTGGAAAAAGAGAACTCCCCTGCATTGTTGGTGGGACTATAAAGTGGTACAGCCATCATGAGAAACAGTATGGATGCTCCTCAGAAAACTAAACATAAAATTGCCATATTATTCAGCAATCCAAGGCCTGGTCATACAGCCACACAAAACTCACATCCAAGAAAATACAGGCACCAATGTGTTCTTAGCAGCACTATTCACAATAGCCAAGACTACTTTACATACTTCTGAGAAACACCCGAAATAGAACCAATCTAAATGCCCATCAACAGATGTATGGATAAAGGAGATGTGGTACATATATATAGTGGAGTACTATTCAGTCATAAAAAGAACAAAACAATATCACTTACAGCAACACAGGCGGACCCAGAGATTGTCATACTGAATGAAGTAAGTCAGACAGAGAAAGACAAATCATACAATATCACTTACATGTGGAATCTAAAAAAGTGGTTAAAATGAATTTATTTTCAACAGAGAAATAGATTCATAGATATAGAATACAAATGTATGGTTTACTGGAGAGAGCAAATGGGGGGAAACGTGGAGTGGAGATTGGGTTTAGCAGATGTAAACTGTTATATATGGAATGAATAAGCAACAAGGTCCTACTGTATAGCACAGAGAATTATATGCAGTTTCCTATGATAAATAATAATGGAATGAATACTTTGAAATGTATATATATGTATAACTGAATTCCTTTTCTATATAGCAGTAATCAATACAACGTTATAAATCAAGTATACTTCAATCAAAATAAATTGAAATTATATGCTGTTATGGAGATGAAATTTGAAAGTATCATCATAAGTGAAAAAGCCCAACATAAATGGTTAAGAATTCTATGATTTCTTTTATATGAGATATTCAGAATAGGTAAGCTCATTGAATCAGAATGCAAATTATTTATTGACAGGAGCTAGAAAACCAGGGCAATGAGTGACTGATTTCCCTTTGAGGTAACAAAAATGTTTTGGAATTATATAGTACTGATAGTTGCACATCCCTGAATTTACTTTTCAAAAAGTAAAATAGTTAATTTAATGGTATATGAATTTCACCTCAATAAAAAATTATTAAGTAAAAAAACACTGTGCTAAATGTTTTCTTCTACATATAAACTTGTATCATTTTTATGCAAAATAACATACAAATCTAAGAATGGGAAATCATTAAATAAATTGTGTAAATACATATGATGTACTTTCATTTAGTCATAATTTTGCTGAATAGCCCTGCTGTGAATATCCATTCAAACTTGAAGAACTTTTGTTTTAATAGGACATTGTCAAACCTTTTTTTCAAAAATACATATAACAAATGTTTATTAAAAATTTTGATATATATACCTTATCATGTGTAAAATGGATAACTCGCTGGAAACTGCTGTATAACATAAGGAGCCTAACCCTGCCCTCTGTGACAACCAACAGGGGTGAAATGGACAGAGAGGAGGGAGGCTTGAGAGGAGGGTGTGTGTGTGTGTGTGTGTGTGTGTGTAATGAATATATATAAAGAATATATATAATATATATAAAGAATAATCACTATATAAAAATATATGTTATATAATATATAATATAAAATAATATAATATAATGTAATAATATAATCACGATGGTGTGCTCACTGACCTAGCTCCAGACATCCTGGAATGTGAAGTCAAGTGGGCCTTAGAAAGCATCACTATGAACAAAGCTAGTGAAGGTGATGGAATTCCAGTTGAGCTATTCCAAATCCTGAAAGATGATGCTGTGAAAGTGCTGCACTCAATATGCCAGCACATTTGGAACACTCAGCAGTGGCCACAGGACTGGAAAAAGTCAGTTTTCATTCCAATCCCAAAGAAAGGCAATGCCAAAGAATGCTCAAACTACGGCACAATTGCACTCATCTCAAACGCTAGTAAAGTAATGCTCAAAATTCTCCAAGCCAGGCTTCAGCAATATGTGAACCGTGAACTTCCTGATGTTCAAGCTTGTTTTAGAAAAGGCAGAGGAACCAGAGATCAAATTGCCAACATCCGCTGGATCATAGAAAAAGCAAGAGAGTTCCAGAAAAACATCTATTTCTGCTTGATTGACTATGCCAAAGCCTTTGACTGTGTGGATCACAATAAACTGTGGAAAATTCTGAAAGAGATGGGAATACCAGACTACCTGATCTGCCTCTTGAGAAATTTGTATGCAGGTCAGGAAGCAACAGTTAGAACTGGACATGGAACAACAGACTGGTTCCAAATAGGAAAAGGAGTTTGTCAAGGCTGTATATTGTCACCCTGTTTATTTAACTTATATGCAGAGTACATCATGAGAAACACTGGACTTGAAGAAACACAAGCTGGAATCAAGATTGCTGGGAGAAATATCAATAACCTCAGATATGCAGATGACACCACCCTTATGGCAGAAACTGAAGAGGAACTAAAAAGCCTCTTGATGAAAGTGAAAGTGGAGAGTGGAAAAGTTGGCTTAAAGCTCAACATGCAGAAAACGAAGATCATGGCATCCGGTCCCACCACTTCATGGGAAATAGATGGGGAAGCAGTGGAAACAGTGTCAGACTTTATTTTCGGGGGCTCCAAAATCACTGCAGATGGTGACTGCAGCCATGAAATTAAAAGACGCTTACTCCTTGGAAGGAAAGTTATGACCAACCTAGATAGCATGTTTAAAAGCAGAGACATTACTTTGCCAACAAAGGTTCGTCTAGTCAAGGCTATGGTTTTTCCTGAGGTCATGTATGGATGTGAGAGTTGGACTGTGGAGAAGGCTGAGTGCCGAAGAATTGATGCTTTTGAACTGTGGTGTTGGAGAAGACTCTTGAGAGTCCCTTGGACTGCAAGGAGATCCAACCAGTCCATTTTGAAGGAGATTAGCCCTGGGATTTCTTTGGAAGGAATGATGCTAAATCTGAAACTCCAGTACTTTGGCCACCTCATGCGAAGAGTTGACTCACTGGAAAAGATGCTGGGAGGGATTGGGGGCAGGAGGAGAAGGGGATGACAGAGGATGAGATGGCTGGATGGCATCACTGACTCAATGGACGTGAGTCTGAGTGAACTCCGGGAGTTGGTGATGGACAGGGAGGCCTGGCGTGCTGCGATTCATGGGGTTGCAAAGAGTCGGACACGACTGAGCGACTGATCTGATGTGATCTCAATAATATATTATAATATAATAATATATTAAAATATAGTATTATATATAAAATAATAACTAATTCACATTGGTGTATAGCAGAGAAAACCACAACATTGTAAAGCAATTATCCTTGAATAAAAAAAGGAAAAAAATGTATCCGGTAAGTGTAATTTCTGAAATTTAAGTGTTGAAATTATCTCTTTCTAAACCTGTTAATTTTTCCAATTAATACAAATATGCAGGCGTTGATTTTATCATCCAACTAAAGGGCATAAATCTAGAAGCAGTTGTTATGTTTTATTATTAGTTATTGCCATTATATCATCATGATTATTAATCTCAAACTTTGGGCATCTAAATATTCCTCACTTAATATATATGTTTAATAAGTCTGATCTTCTCGTGAAGTTCCTCAACATCATAAATTCATCTTGAATGTCACTTGAAAGAAAAATAAACAAATAAAGGGACATGAGAATATATGTGTTTGAGAGTAAATTAAAAGCTTTCAAAACATTGCAAGTTTCTTCAGCTTGTGTCCTTAAGGGCATGACACAGAAAGTAGATAATTCTGTAAATGTTAAAATTAGTAATATTCATTAAACACTACAGTGTTCATTCTATAGCCCCTATGTATACTTCTTCACACAAAGCAAACAGATGCATATAGATGCATGTATATGAAATTATTCTCTTGTTTATGTCTTATTCTATAGATGATAAGCAGAGAGCTGAATGCAATCTGTTCAGGTGTTTAGGTTATTAGTCAAAAGACATCATTCTGCAATATATGTACATGCACAATCCTCAATTTCTTAGTCTTTTGTTATTTATACTACTGAATGTGGAATTTAAAGAAAAGAACTTCCCTGGTAGCTCAGATGGTAAAACGTCTGCCTACAATGCGAGAGACCCAGATTCTATCCCTGGGTCAGGAAGATGCCCTGGAGAAGGCAATGGCACCCCACACCAGTACTTTTGCCTAGAAAATCCCATGGATGGAGGAGCCTGGTAGGCTGCAGTCCATGGGGTCGCCAGAGTCGACACAACTGAGCGACTTCTCTTTCATTTTCACTTTCATGCATTGGAGAAGGAAATGGCAGCCCACTCCAGTGTTCTTGCCTGGAGAATCCCAGGGACGGAGAAGCCTGGTGGGCTGCCATCTATGGGGTCGCACAGAGTCGGACACGACTGAAGCGACTTAGCAGCAGCAGCAGTATGGGTAGAAAGAACTGAAAACTTTCATTACTTTTTAATCTTCCCATAAGAGCAAGCTTGATTCCCACAAGAGCACCTGTGCCTCCAATATTTTGAAATCTCCCCTTGGGATTTGCAACACATGTTTTTTCTTAAATGCTCATTTCCGTAGTACAGATAACAAAGGATTAAAAAGTTGAGAATTGTGTGCATACATGTGTATGTATATTTGTAGAATTGCAATGTTTTTTGACCAGACTCCTGACCATCTGAAACAGATTGCATTCAGCTTCTTGTTTCCTCACCAGAAAACAAGGTATTAAAGGGCATATAAAAGTGAGAGTGCAGACAGAATTCTTTTACTTAGTAGGCAGTATAAAGAAGTGGAGAGTTTTGGGATGTATATGAATTGACTGTTAGATTCTCACAACTTGGGCTTTGATTCCATCTACCCAGTTGAAGGCAGAAGTGTTGTAAAAGATTCAGCTTTCCTGAAAATGTTTATTTCCTCAGACTGTAATCCAATGTAACTTTCCATCATGACTATGAATATCTAGTTATCTTCCTAAACAAATAGGCTTCTTTGGTTCTGTTGTAGTGGAAGTCAAGTCTAAATCACTCCCATAACAAGAAGAATGGGAGAATAGCTACACAGTGGTCACATTCTTCATCATGGTCACAAAACTCTTGCTTTTTAATTGCCCTCCTATTCTTCTCAAATGAGAATCCAATTTACATTCAAGAGACACTATTTGTGACTTTTTTTAATCTATTTTAAATGGCAAATTTAGTTGGAGGAATCTACTGTCATATTGAGAGAACAAACAGTTATAAAATTGAGGACAGTCTAGTAAGGAAATAAACTGATTATCTATGGAAATTGAGAGTGAAATAACTGATAGACTATAAAATATTGTACTTGATAAGTTCTGGTATTCATGTATTGATGTTACTATTTATTAATTCTTGTATATTGATATACTTGCCCACTGACAGCACAGTATGAATCCATTTTCCTTGGAGAACAATTTAGCTTACATTCAAAATCATTGTGAATGTAATTTGGAAAAGGTCTGCTGCTAAGTCGTTTCAGTTGTGTCCAACTCTGTGCAACCCCAGAGACAGCAGCCCACCAGGCTCCCCATCCCAGAAAAGGTCTAATTTGTGGTTAATATTTTGTTACTTGGTATAAGCTTCTATCTTTAAGAGTTTGATAAGCTTATAAAAAATAAGATATTCTCACATAACAATAAAGTTAGTTTCATTAATGGACACTAGAACCATAAAAAGAAAAACACAAGAGACATAAATAGGATATTCCATCTCACATTTAAGAATTATATTCTTAAAAATAGAGCACAGGTGATTTTGGAATATTTATATTCTCAATTCTGTGTATGTTTTCCCTAGCTTTTCTACTTCTATCAATATTATATGAATTCCCAAAATTGAATTGGTTGATCAAATATATTTAAAGGGACAAATGAGCAACAATCTTGTTTTTCATCACTTATGACAATTTCATTTTTGCTGGCCAAATATTTTTCAAAAATATATTTCAAAGTCTAAATTTTTTCCACTCATACAAACATGCATATATCTATGGTGTTTGTGGGCATGTGTTTTATGCATATAAATGTGTATGTACATGTATATGTGAATTGTTAGTTTTGTCACTTTTAATAATGCCTGTAAAAGTTATCTGAAAAATATAATGTACACAAAGTAGAATTTCACACACCTGACAGAAAAAAAAAAACTTGCTGACAATATTGGTAATCAAGGAAACATATTCTTTTATTATCAACATACATTGTTCTTTTGTCTATAATGCTGATTACAAGGTGTCTGTTAGCTTTGCAGTTATAGCTTATGTCAACACCAATGATGATACCTAGGGAATGAAGAATCAACTAATAAGCTGAGATATGGTAAACACTGATAACTAAGGATGCAATGAAGAGGTCCCTAGAAGAATACTGAGTAAGTGCTATCAATTGATGAGACTCACTCATAACCTGGAGTTTCAAATCACCTTTCTAAAGATTCTTTATTAAATGTGAATTGGTAGTTAAAAGTTGACAATTAAGAAGCATTTCCAAAATAAAAGATAAAAAACAAAGCAAGCTATAAAAATAAATCATTAAAACTGTGAAATTTGAAATAACATTCAGGGAGCAATATAATACCTTCCCAGCCCAGGGATCAAACCCACGTCTCCTCCCATTGTGGGCAGATTCTTTACCAGCCGAGCCACAGGGGAAGCCCAAGAGTACTGTAGTAGGTAATCTGTCCCTTCCCCAGCAGATTTTCCCACCCCAGGACTTGAACTGGGGTCTGCTGCATTTCAGGCATTCTTTACCGAATTATCAGGGAAGCCTCATATATAGAAAGTGAAGTCGCTCAGTTGTGCCGACTCTTCGTGACCGCATGGACTGTAGCCGACCAGGCTCCTCCATCTGTAGAATTTTCTAGGCAAGAGTACTGGAGTGGGTTGCCACTTCCTTCTCCAGGGGATCTTCCGGACCCAGGTATGTATATATATCTATGAGTCGGACATGACTGAAGTGACTTAGCATGCAGGCATATAAATACAAATCATAAATGCGTAGTGCTTATGGTAAAGAATCTGCCTGCCAGTTGTGGCAAAGCAAGGGACACAAGGGGCATGAGTTTGATCTCTGGGTTAGGAAGATCCCCTGGAGGAGAAAACGGCAACGCACTCCAGTGTTCTTGCCTGGAAAAACCCAAAACAGAGCAACCTGGTGGGCTACAGTCTATGGGGCCACAAAGAGTCGGACATGACTGAGCGACTGAGCGCGCGTGCGCGCGCGCACACACACACACACACACACACACACACACACACACACAAATATAAATACATATGTATAGTATATTCACAATAAGGAGATAAAAGTAAGATCATGGAAATTCGTAATATTAGACAACAAAATATGTGAAGATATTTGGCAGATATAATGAAGGAGCTTTTCTGGAAACTGTAGCAAATACATAGAACCTAAAAAAAAAAATTAAGTAGCAAAAAGTGAGAATAAATTAAGAAGAACCAATATCTGACTAACAGAAGTTGTAAAAAGATACAAAGAAAAAATAAGAAGAAATTAATAAAATTCAGTGAAAAAAAAATTTCCAAAAGAATAGGTCATAGAGTTCTACTCTCAAAAACTCAAGTGCCTTTGCAATAAGACATACACAAGCACACTTACACCTTTATTATCACCATTAAGCTACAAAGCTCAAAAAATGTAAAATGTTTTCAATTAATGTAGGGCCAAAAAACATATGAAGAAATACAAAGGAAAAATAATTAACATATAAAGGATCAAGAATCAGAATGTTCCTTTAAAATCAACATTGCAAGCTAGGAGACAATAGAGAAATGTCTTGAAGGAAAATAAAGCTAGAATTTTTAATCCAGCAAAATTATAAATATAACAAGCTATATTCAGACATGGATATTCTCAGAAACATGTTTTCCATGCAGTCAGAAATATAGAAATAAGAACAATGAGGTCCACAAATAATGATATGACACAAACAGGAGATGAAGGGGGATTTCTGGATGAGAATCATGCGTCAAAACTAGCAAAGGCTGTATTTCAGAGAAGCAGAAGTACAGAGACTTTCTAGAAATAGACAAATTATAAAGAATTATCTCTGATAGATTGTGTTTAATTGTCAACAATAACAGTAAAAATGTTCTACAGTTCTAAAAATGAGTTAAAATGTCTGAGATATCTATACCAAATACTAAGCCCAATAGAGAAAATTGTCATCAAAAGGAAAAATATTGAACAGAGGAAGAAAATATAATTATCATATGAGGAGACTTAATTAACAATAATCCTATAAAAATGAATAACTTCAACAGCAACAATCATAAAGGAAAAAGGAAGAAAAAGCAAGCTGAACAAACTATTTAGAAATGCAAAGGTCAATTCTGTGGAGATTTGAAATATAGGAAAGTGAACTTCAGCAATCAAAATGATGGAGCTGAATATTATTTTCATTATTATATGGCACTATTTTTTCTAACACACTTTTCTCTGTCAAAATTTAGAAGAAATAAATCATAAAAAAGAGGTCAGAGAGGGCTCAGTTTTGGAATTGAACATACAGCAACTCAGACATGTAGGAGTCTCATCTACATAGTGCCTCCATTTAATCAATTATAAAGTGCAGATTAATTTAAAAATACTTCCTGGACTAGTGAGGATTAATGAGTTACTATTTGTAAAGTTTAGTACAGCAGAAATATAACCCTTTAGAATCAATAACAATAAAAACAACCTTATCTTGTGTCAGGTCATGCGATCAGCAAAGTTTGCCTTAAGAAAACACTCATCAGAATATGTGTATCACAATTAACATTTAAATAAGATATTCTAACAAAACCTCATTAGAAAGATCTCAAACCATTTGCCTTTAATTATAAACTTATGAGGATTTAATCTATGCCATTTTTTGTTTCAAAATAATGTGGAAACAATATATGTGACAGAACTTGGGACATAGTGACTTCTAAATAACTGTTTGTTGGATGAATTGATAAACTGAACTAACATAGAACACATACTTGGTTTTAACTTATTTAAGTATTCTACTGCATTTAAGAATTTGATCATTTGATATTAAAATGCACATTTCACTGAAAGAAGTCCAGAGTGAAAGAGAGAGTACAACTAAGATTTTTCTCCTTTTCCACCTCTAACCCTGAAGGATGGAAAACAGAAAACAAAGAAACCCACGAAAATCCTACTAGCTGCTTAATGATTATACCAACTTGATCATGATAATTCTGAACCAAACAGACTTGACACCAGCTTCATTCATTCTTACTGGAATCCCAGGACTGGAGGACAGGCATTTCTGGATTTCTTTGCCATTCTGCACAATGTATGTTGTGGCTGTGGTTGGTAATTGTGGACTCCTCTACCTCATTCGATATGAGGATTCCTTGCACAGGTCCATGTATTACTTTTTGGCCATGCTTTCTCTAACTGACCTTGTCATGTGCACTACTACAATTCCTAAAGCCCTCTGCATCTTCTGGTTCCACCTGAAGGAAATCAGCTTTGATGAATGCCTGGTCCAGATGTTCTTCATCTATGCCTTCACAGGGATGGAGTCTGGGGTGCTTATGCTTATGGCCTTAGACCGCTATGTGGCCATCTGCTACCCTCTGCGTTACTCAACTATCCTCACCAATCCCATTATTGCAAAAGCAGGGCTCATCACTTTCCTGAGAGGTGTGTTGCTTGTCATTCCCTTGACTTTCATCATCAAAAGACTACCCTATTGCAGAGGCAATATAATACACCATACCTACTGTGACCACATGGCTGTAGCCAAGTTATCTTGTGGAAATATCAAGATCAATGTCATCTATGGTCTGATGGTTGCCCTCCTGATTGGGGGTTTTGACATCTTGTGCATCTCAGTCTCCTACACAATGATCCTCTGGGCAGTGGTCAGCCTCTCCTCAGCAGAAGCTCGGTGGAAGGCCTTCAGTACCTGCACTGCCCACATCTGTGCTATAGTTTTCTCCTACAGCCCAGCCTTCTTTTGTTTCTTTTCTCACCGCTTTGGGGGTCACAGGATTCCTCCATCATGCCACATCATTGTGGCCAATATTTATTTGCTCTTGCCTCCCACTATGAATCCTATCGTCTATGGAGTGAAAACCAAGCAGATACGAGACTGTGTCATAAGGATCCTTTTAGGTTCTAAGGATACTAAATCCCACAGCATATGAAAGGGCTATATATATCAGCTAAGGGAAGAAAAATGAAGGGAAAGAGGAGCAAGGGAAAAGAAAAAGGAGGAGGAGAGGGAAGAGAATCCAGGGGAGAAGATAGAAGGAAAGGGATACTTCTGTTGGCAATATAGTCAGGGTCTAATAATCCCTTCCTGAGAGCACCATTTTGGCCATGACATAGAAGAAGAGTGTTGACTACTGCATTCCCAGTGTCTCCAGAATCTCAACATTACGGGCATGGCCACCATACTTTCTAAGTGTTTTCATCTCCTCACCCTGGGAAGGGCTCGTCTCATCATTAACCAATATCTCCATGAACAAAAACACCAAAGAATGTTGAGACAATTGAGGGAAAGAAAATCAGCTTCAGTGATTGTCCGATGGAAAGAGATCATCTGCAGTCAGAAGCCACTTTATCCTATATCCAAATAGGGACTGGAATTTCCAGTTTGAAGGCTATTGTTATTTTCCTCTGGAAAATAAATTCTGTATTTTGCTCATCATTATCAAAATTCCTCTATTTTCAAAGTTGTCTTTCTGATGGAAGAACTAGGAAGTATACATGAGGTCATTAATTTAATGAGTTCAAAGTCTCTGGATTTCTAATTTAGAAATACATTATTCACCTGACAGCATTCTTCTTCTTTTTTTTTTTTTTTGTTTGCTTTTGAACTGTGGTGTTGGAGAAGATTTTTTTTTAATTTTTATTTTATTTTTAAACTTTACATAATTGTATTAGTTTTGCCAAATATAAAAATGAATCCACCACAGGTATACATGTGTTCCCCATCCTGAACCCCCCTCCCTCCTCCCTCCCCATACCATCCCTCTGGGTCGTCCCATTGCACTAGCCCCAAGCATCCAGTATTGTGCATCGAACCTGGACTGGCAACTCGTTTCCCACATGATATTTTACATGTTTCAATGTCATTCTCCCACATCTTCCCACCCTCTCCCTCTCCCACAGAGTCCATAAGACTGTTCTGTGGATCTCAAATAAAACTGCTTCCCCACAGACTGGTGGGATCTGCAGGTTTATTCAAGATGGCCTTCAAAACTACATAGTCTGGAGAGACAATATAATCTGTTAAGCAAATTAAGAAACATAATGATAAATGTCGGAGAAGGCAATGACACCCCACTCCAGTACTCTTGCCTGGAAAATCCTATGGACGGAGGAGTCTGGTAGGCTGCAGTCCATGGGGTCACTATGAGTCGGACACGACTGAGCGACTTCACTTTAACTTTTCACTTTCATGCATTGGAGAAGGAAATGGCAGCCCACTCCAGTGTTCTTGCCTGGAGAATCCCAGGGACGGGGGAGCCTGGTGGGCTGCCGTCTATGGGGTGGCACAGAGTCAGATACGACTGAAGAGACTTAGCAGCAGCAGCAGCAGCAATGATAAATGTTATTTTATAAGCACAGGATAAAAGAGGGGAAAAGTACTTATTTACAGTCTTATTTCCATCTGAGAATGAAATCTACATTCACTTTAAATTTTTCACAAATTAATAATTAGAGGAGAGACAAAATAAAATAGTAATTTACATTAATATTACAGAAGTAATATAAATTAAATAGAATAAAGAGAAATTCAATTTTTACTCTGATCCCTCTCTAACCAACTAACAAGAAAACACATTTCTTCCTTTGATTCAATTTATGTGAACTCATTACATTTTATTTAATTTTGCCCAGTTTTCCCCTGCTACTTCCATTTTAAAATTATACCAAAAAACCACCCCAAGTCTTAAAATAGAATCTTTTCCACTTTCAAGAATAAGACTTCTGTAATGAATTGTCAACATTCACTTTTTCCTCTTTCAAAACAAAGCCAGCTTAGGTATCTTCTTTCCTACCCATCACCTGGAATTACTTTAGTGACTTCACCATTGCCTTCCAGCTTCAATTGAATAGGTTATTCTCCATTCTCATCCAATATTACCTCTCAGAAATATTGAACATAATTCATTCATTCCTGATGCCTACAAATACATTTTTTTACTTCAGAAACATTACAAATTTATTGTTTTCTTCAACTTTCACAATCACCAGTATATGGAGTGGCTTTGGATATTTTGGCCTTGCTCTTTTTTCTTATGGGTTTTTTTTGTTTGTTTGTTTTTTTAATGTGGACCATTTTAAAGTCTTCATTGAATGTGTTACACTATTTATCTTTTATTCTTTTTTTTTTTTTCTTGGCTCCAATGTATGTGTAATCATAGCTTCCTGATTAGGGATCGAATCTAAACCGCCCCCCCACCCCCCTCCATGCTGGAAGGTAAAGTCTTAACCACTGGCTGTCAGGGAAGTCCCTCTTTGCCTTGCTTTTGATGTTAATAAGCTGAAGTCTGAAACTCCTTGTTAAGTATGATACAACTTGGGCTTTTCAGTACATAACTTTTATTTAATCAAAACGTTTTCCTCTCTTTAAATTTGTTTTTATTATAAATTGACATAGAAATTTATAAAATGATTTTCCATAATTTCTACAAATATTGGATAATTATATGATTTTTGATCCTTTTTTAATACTGTAAAGAAATATTTAACTTTGCTAAATTAAATCAAAAGTGTTTCATTGGAATAAACATTCTTTGATTATTTATTTGGTTTTAGAGCACTGTTACTGGTTAACTTTTATTTATAAATTTTAATATAAATTTATGAAGAAACTACATCTATAACTTGTTTCTATTGATATATGTTACTTGTACAGTCTGCACTTTTGACCTTATAAGTGTCTTGCAAATAAATTGTACGTCTTTCCTATTTTAATATATCTGGTCATACTTTGTATAATTCAAGAATAAAGAAACTTGTTCTTCAGTAAAGAGAAACAATATAGATCCATTGTTTTTGACAGCATACTTGCTTGTTAGGGGAATGCAGTGGATTGGAGAGATTTGAATAGGAGGTTGATTTCTCTAATAAGTTTTCCTTGCTTATGTTTTAATCCTTTTGTGTTATTTTTTGTTTTCAAATTCATTAGCATATAGTATTTGTAATGTAAACATTATTTTAGGTTGAGTGCATGCTACTCATTTCTAATAATCTTTGAAGGTCTGAATTTGGTTTAATTGTATTTCATTTCTAATTTCCCTTGATCGATTTTTTTACAAGAAATATATCTATTTGAATATTTTAAGTAATTTTTTGTTTTTCTTAATGTATATTTCATAGTTTTTCTTATTTTAATTGCATGAATTTCTGCTCTTGTTTATTGTCTTGTTTTGAGTTTACTCACTTGCTCTTTGTCTGGACTTTTGGATCAAATATTTTCTTTATTATCACTAATTTGTCTTCTCTTTTGATAGAGGTTATAAAGCTAAAAATAGAAAAAACTTCTTTGGATATATGCTTTAGACATATCATGATATTTTATCATGAAGTTCTTTAAATATTAGTAATTTTTATAAATTTTTTTCTCAAAAGTTAGTTAGTTGCATTATATTTTAGACTCTCCTCTAATTCTTCTTTTGTTATTAAGTTTCACCTTTATTATAGTTAGATAATATATTTTATTGGCAAGGTTTTTTGAGGGATTCAGACATTATTTGGAACCCGAATACATTTACTTGTAAATTACACATTTATGACACATCTTCCGATCTTGTTAATAGATGTATGTTTTCTCTTTGCTTGCTGTGGGATTTCATATCTGTTCACTGTTTATACTTGCTAATCATGTTATTCATGGCTTTTTTTTATTTGAATCTTTCAAGTCTAAGTTCTAAATTCTGTAAAAAGTTTCTCCAATTACTATATCATTAAAATCATTATTTCTTTAAGCATTTTTAATTATATGTTTTTCTCTCCAACTAACATGTAGGGCTTCCCTGGTGACTCAGTTGGTAAAGAATCTGCCTGTAGTGCAGGAGGCCACTTGCAATGTAGGAACCCTGGGTTTAATTCCTGGATCGGGAAGATCCCCTGAAGAAGAAAATGGCAATCCATTCCAGAATTCTTGCTTGGGAAATACCATGGATGGAGGAGCCTGGTGGGCTACAGTCCATGGGGTAGCAAGAGTCAGACATGTCTGACTCTTTGCTCGGACAAAGTGTGAGCAAAATGTAATGAGTGTTCCTCAGAGCAGAAAATGTTTCCTTCTTGTTCAGAGTAACTACTGGGTCAGTTTATGTAGGAATTTGGAATAGGCCTCAAAATAGGATTATGTTTGATTAATAGTGATTCTGATCTAGTCTTGGCATTGTCCTTTGTAGAGATAAGATGAATGGAAAATGATAAGCACATGAATTGCAAGTTCAGTTCTACCACATACTGAGTGACGTCAGGCTTTGCTGATTTGTGTATGTTTGTGTAGGGCTGGTTGGGGTAGGACTGAGGTGAATGATTGAACTCTTCTTGAAGACTATTCCTAGAGTTACCCAGAGAGAAACAAGATACTCTGCAGCCTATCAGAGAGTTAGGGTACACTCTTTTTTCTCATTACTCAATGGAGATCAGACAATCTGAGTTACGTGCAACATGATGCAAGAATGTCAAGTCTGTTTTCAGGTAGTTTCTCATTTACTTATACTGAGAGCTCACCAAGCCAATTACTTTTGGATGCTCTTCTTCCATTTAAAATTGGACCAGTTCTAGAGAGACAAATTGAGAGAGAATCCCTCTGCAATTTCTGTATATATAAAACTTAAAGTACATATGCAAGGAGGAAGAGATATCACATTCCACTTTTCCTTCAAAATTTTTTTCCAAAAGGCTTTCTATAAAGACAAAGCTATTCTAAAACATAGATATTTCAACACATTTGTGCTTGTTTTAATAAAAGTGCATCAAACTCAAATTAGGAAGTTAGCTAAATGGCAAGACATTAATACTTATCCCTAATTACCACATTCACCTGGATTTGACTATGTCAGTCTGACTTGGCGTTTACAACTCCAGGGAATTGGCTTTCTTTCCATTACATTAGGCCCCTTGAGTTTATCTCCATCTGTCTTTTTTTTTTTTTTTTTTTTGCTGTTTTTTTTTTAATTTTATTTTATTTTTAAACTTTACATAATTGTATTAGTTTTGCCAAATATCAAAATGAATCCACCACAGGTATACATGTGTTCCCCATCCTGAACCCATCTGTCTTAAAATCTAGAATCCATCTGCATTAGTTGTAAGCCAGTTGCTAGTATACTGAAATTTGACTATACCCGATACAAGTTGAGTACAATACTTCCTACTTAAGATGAGTCAAGTACAGTACCCCCACTGTAAGTACATTGTTGGGGCCAGAGCCAGTCTTTTCATCTTTTGCAGCAATTTGGGGTTGTCTTGTAGAAGGATTCATTTGTGATGGGAGTATCTGTGTAATAATCCTTCAGTGTCGCTATAGAAATTATGAAGTGCACTCTGTGTGAAATTAACCTAAATATTGAAATATGTTATTGACCTTGACATATCAAAATATTAGAATTTTCCATAATCACTATGTCCTGATATATAAAAAAATTATGGTAAAGTATATTAATACCAATATTCTTTAGAGTCATATCCGCTGTTTTCTTAATTTTATTACTTTTTATCTGTAAAATTTTTCATGAAATTTTCCAAGCCCACATTTTAGCTGGCTATATCTGAAGTCATCATGCTCCAATTCCACTGAGTTTCTGTGGATAATCACGCACTTTTTTTTCTTACCTTTTTGACTTCTATGAAATATCATGGTATCAGACCTTATGGGTACTGTCTTGACTGAAGAAACAGATATTTAGGACCCCATTTAAATTGACTATATAAATATTTAATTGTCATTCTGCCTTACAAGTACTGTAACTAAGGATTTTAATATAATTTAATTCTTCTCCCAACCCCTGTAGCTAGAAATGAATATTATTTTATAGATTAGAACAGAGGATCCTAGAGGCTTAATCAAATTTTCCATTCATAGGACCACATAGAGCTACATTTTCATCCAAAATATTTGAATTTTTGCTGAACTGAAAGAATAACACATTCAAGTGTATAATTGAAAGGACATAATTTCTCCTACTCTCCAGGCAAGATGGAATATTAATATTTAACACATATCAGTGGATAAATAAACATAATCCAGTTTTCCAAACCATTTTTCATGTTTAAAAAGCTTTGTCCTCTCCCTCTCCAACAGAGTCCGTAAGACTGTTCTATACATGGCATTGAAACATGTAAAATATCATGTAAGAAACGAGTTGCCAGTCCAGGTTCGATGCACAATACTGGATGCTTGGGGCTAGTGCACTGGGATGACCTAGAGGGATGGTATGGGGAGGGAGGAGGGAGGAGGGTTCAGGATGGGGAACACATGTATACCTGTGGCGGATTCATTTTGATATTTGGCAAAACTAATACAATTATGTAAAGTTTAAAAATAAAATAAAATTTTAAAAATAAATAAATAAATAAATAAAAAGCTTTGTCCTAAAATTTTTTGGTATTTTTTCTAGGTCATTACATTTTCTAAGCTGCAAGCTGGGAGTGTGTGCGTATGTTCTTACAAATCCATTACTTTTAGATCTCAATTATATTGAATAAGAATTGAGATGATGGGCACCCCATGGAATTCTCCAGGCCAGAATACTGGAATGGGTAGTCTTCTCCAGGGGACCTTCCCAATCCAAGGATCGAACCAAGGTCCCCTGCATTGCAGGTGGATTTCTTACCAGCTGAGCCACAAGGGAAGCCCAAGAATACTTGGAGTGAGTTGCCTATCCATCTCCAGCAGATCTTCTTGATCCAGGAATTGAACCAGAATCTCTTGCATTACAGGCAGATTCTTGACCAAATGAGTTATCAGGGAGGCCTTGTTCCTTAAATAGGTAATTTTTAAATTTTGCTGTATAATGAATATTACAAAAGTTCCCTTTTTGCCTGGTTTAAATTTAATTTTTAAGAATAAATAGATAAAATCAAACATCTCACTGATATATCTTGCCATATTGATTTTTCCTTTAAAATTTAAAAAGTTTTTTAATATACTTTATATTTTAGAGAAATTTAGTTCACAGAAAAATTTAGCAGAAAGCAGTTTCTCAAAAATTTTAAAATAAATTTACCATATAATCCAGCAATTCCACCTTTGACTATATATCCAAAATAATTGAAAACAAGGTCTTGAATACATATTTGTGCACCTGTGTTTATAGCAGCATTATTCACAATAGCTAAAGTATGGAAGAATGCCCTGTCCAGCAATCAATAAATGGATAATAGAAATGTGTTATACACACAAAATAAACACACACACACACACACACACACACACACACGATGGAATGTTATTTATCTTTAAAAAGGGAGGGAATTCTGTAATGTGCTACACAGAGGATAAAACTTGAGGATATAACGCCAGTAAGAAAAAGACAAATGCTCTGTGAGTCCACTCTGATATTTTGAAGGGTCAAAATCATAAAGATAAAAAATGTAATGATAGTTTCTAGGGGATTTGAGGAGGAGAGAATGTAGAGTTATTATTTGATAGTACAGGATTTCAGTTTTACAAGATGGAAAGAGTCAGGAGATGAATGATGGTAATGGTTATAGAAGGGAAATATATCTATCGGCACTGAACTGTACCCTTAAAAATAGTTAAGATAATAAATCTTGTTTTATGCCTATTTGGGGGCTGCTCTGGTGGCTCAGATGGTAAATATTCTGCCTGCAATGCAACCCTGTGTCTGGAAAATGCCCTGGAGAAGGGAATGTCTACTCACTCCAGTTTTCTTGCCTGGGAAACCCATGGACAAAGGAGCTGCAGTCCCAGGGGTTGCAAAGGGTCGGACTCAAGAGTAGGACATGACTGATCAACTAACACTTTCACGTCTGTGTTTATTTTACCCCCTCCCCCCAAAAAATGAGTGGAAGACATAAAAATATCCAATATACCTTTTACACCCTACATACATTTTCCCGTAATTTTTTTAATGTAATGAATTACAACTAATAAAATATTTTTGTTAGTTATAAAATAATTTTTTAAAATATTACAACTTTAAAATATTTTACAAACCCTAAATGTTCAATCTTGAGTCATAAAATGATTCATTTCATTGTACAGCATTATAAAATAATTTTTACATGCCATGTCCCAATTTTTTATCTTTGTTTTCAATTGAATACTTTCTTAGTATTTTATGACTCTCTTTAATAAAATCTTTCATTCTTTAGATTTCTTGTTAAATTTTTAAAAATTCCAGTAGTTTATCGTTTTATTTTTATTCTGTTTTCTCTCTTTATATTTAAGTTTGTTGCTATTGTTTAGTCACCAAGTCGTGTCTGACTCTTTTGTGACTCCATGGACTGTAGCCCGCCAGGCTCCTATATCTATGGGATATCCCAGGCAAGAATTTTGGAGTGAGTTGCCATATAATTTTCAGGGGAATCTTCCTGATTCGGGATGAAACCCGCATCTCCTGTATTGGTAGGCGATTCTTTACCACAGAGCCACCAAGGAAGCCCATACTGAAGATAGTTATTTGAATTCCTGTATGAAGTAATTATTCTAAAGCATAAACATTTTTGTTTGTAATATACTCTTTTAGGTTATAGATGCATGAGATATCAATTTAACTATATCTCTCAAGTTTTGTTTCTCATCGTTTTACTATTCATTACCTTTTGTGATTTTCATTATTATTTACATTTGATCCATTTATTATTTCATATTGTTACTAAAGCTTTTCATATATATGCATTTATAATATTTTGTCTCTTTGATATCGATGTTTTTTTTAAGTTTTGATTTGTGATCTTTATTATGTTAATTCTTGTTTTTTCAAATCAGATGGTTTTTTCATATTTTTATTGAAGTATAGTTGATTTACAATGTCTGTTAGCTTCAGGTGTACAGCAAACTGAATCAGTTACACATATATATAAAAGTGTTGGCGCACAGTGGCGTCTGACTCTTTGCAACCCCATGGATTGGGGCCTACCAGGCTCCTCTGTGCATGGAATTTTACAGGCAAGAATACTGGAGTAGTTTGCCATTTCCTCCTCCAGGGGATCTTCCCAACCCAGGTATCAAAACTACATCTTTCCTGAGTCTCCTGCATTGGCAGGTGGGTTCTTTACCATTAGCCCCACATGGGACAATACTAGATATATATATATACATTCCTTTTCAGATTTTTTCCCCATATAGGTTATTAGAGATTATTGAGTAGAGTTCTCTGTGCTATAAATAGGTACTTGTTAGTTGTCTGTTTTATATATAGTGCAGTACTGTGCTTAGTCGTTCAGTCATGTCCAACTCTGTGACGCTATGGACTGTAGCCCACCAGGCTCCCAAGTGTGTGCGGAATCTACAGGCAAGAATACTGGAGTGGGTTACCGTGTCCTCTTCCAGAGGATCCTGGCAACCCAGGGATCGAACCCTGGTCTCCCACATTGCAGGAAGATTTTTTACCATCTGAGCCACCAGGGAAGCCCAAAAATACTGGAGTGGGTATATCCTTTCTCTGGGATATCTTCCTGACCAAGGAATTGAACCAGGGTCTCCTGCATTGCAGGCAGATTCTTTACCAGCTGAGCCACCAGGGAAGCCCTTTTATATATAATAATATGTGTATTTTAATTCCAATCTCTCCATTTATCCCTTCCCCCCACATTCCTCCTTTGCTGCTAAGTCGCTTCAGTCATGTCCGACTCTTAGCGACCCCATGGACTGCAGCCCACCAGGCTTCTCCATCCATTTGATTTTCCAGGCAAGAGTATTGGAGTGGGGTGCCATTGCCTTCTCCTTTTCCCTTTAATACCTATAAAGCTTGATTTCAAGATCTTTGAGTCGGTCTGTCTTGTAAATATATAATTCATTCTTTTTTACTTCTCACTTATAATCAGAGCATGGCTTACTTTTATGCTTAAAATGCTCTGTAATCTCATATTTTTTTGTGTAGGTTTATACATAAATTTTTTAGTACAAAATTGCTGTTAGTGCTGTCAAATCTATATCATTGCCATTTTAGGATTACCCATTCATTTTAAGAAATAGTATTTTTAAATTTTTTACCTTAATTTTGACTTTTTAATTCTCTACTTGTATTTCTTTCAGGTTAAAGTTATGTGTTTAGATTCAGGCAAGGCACAAATACTATATTGTTTTGTTGAACCATTCCTCTCATCATTGTGTAATTATCATTTTAACTGAATTATTTTCTCTAAAGTATCCAATGTTGATATCACTAGTTTTATTTAAGTTTATTTAAGTTTTATTTAGTTTTATTTAAGTAAGAATTTTTTTCATTCTATATATTTGTTTTCAAACTTTGTATTTTAAGTGATTTTTAAAATAAATACTATATAACTTTTTAAAATTTAACCTCAGAAAGCCTATTTTAATCAACAAGCATACTCCACAGCAATTATTGTGTTTTAGAGATATGTGTGAGTTGTCTTTTTCATGTTTTTTTTCTAATATTCATGGTTTTATTTTTTACTTCATTTGGCTCTGATAAAATAGTATTATTTCTTCTAACCCTTTATTGTTTGACATGATTATTTCTGCTCCCCCCACCCTACTATTGTTCCTTTACATATTTAACATACTCATCCGTCAATGGCTCTAACCTCCTCATCAATAATACAAAAAATCATGAACATGTAACCTGTATAACCCTCTTTCAATATTTATTAACATAACTAATATATACTGAGTGCCTGTTCAGTGCCAGTCTCTCAGAATAAACCAGTAATATAAATGGCAAATACATCATGCCTTGGTTTCTTCAGGAGATATATATACTAACTTAATGATCTAGGCTTTAACACGTCTTTTTTTCCTTCTTTAGACAATAAAAACGGGCTTTCTAATTGCTCATTTTAGTAAAGTGAAAGCTATTCGTTGCTCTAAGTTGATGAAGCAATCTCACTATTAAGAACCCATATATCATGCTTAAGATCATTTTTCTGTTCAGATTTGGGTGTTAAAATGCCGGATTGAAGTCACTGTAACAATTGCCTATAGAGTATCTCTCTAGATTACTATGGGATCTTGACAGTTTTAGAAAGATGTATTAAATTTATCCCTTCATTTCAAACTCAAATATTTTTAATTTGATGTTTAGAATATTTGGTAAAATACTGTTTGCTGTATTTCATTAAGACAAAAAATTTATAGTTCCATCTTCTTCATTAATTTCCAGAGTCTGTTATGTTTTGAATAGAATAGAATGCTATTATCTGGGTTAAGCTAAATATACCCACAAAGTTTACATCAATACTGTTCCTCTGTTTAAACTATAACTCTCAACAAAATTTTAAAAATATTCTGTACCTATATCTTTAATATATGAAATTCTGAAAGGAAAGTAAATAATGATTAACACATCTGGTATAAATACATATAAACAGTATCATTTCCATTTTACAATAAAACACTAACAAATACCATATGTAGGAAGGGTATTAGATATAGAGTTACTTGATTTTAGCAGAACTTCTGAAAAAATATTTACCTCAAACTCACCAGTTTGTTTAGTTTCTTTTATTTGTTTTTTTGTCTGCTTTAATAGTTATAATGTGAATGTCTACAGTACTCTAAGAAGCAAATAGATGTTGGAATAGGGAAAAATTACTCAAAAGAAGAGACAACTGGGCTTAAACATACTGAGATTTCCAAGCCATTTTTCTCTCTTTCATTGTTGCTTGGTTTTACACAGATTGTTAACATTTTAGACATCATTTTTCTTGCTATAAAACAGATATGCTACGTGAACTCATATATTTTAATTCAAAGTAATGACATTTCTGAGTACTTTATTTTTTTTTAGAGTAGAAAAATCATTTTATTTATTTATTTTATTTTTTATATAAATTTATTTATTTTCATTGGAGGTTAATTACTTTACAATATTGTATTGGTTTTGCCATACATCAACATGAATCCACCATGGGTGTACACGTGTTCCCCATCTTGAACCCCCCTCCCTCCTCCCTCCCCATACCATCCCTCTGGGTTGTCCCAGTGCACCAGCCCCAAGCATCCTGTATCCAGCATCGAACCTGGACTGGAGGTTCATTTCTTATATGATATTATAAATGTTTCAATGCCATTCTCCCAAATCATCCCACCCTCTCCCTCTCCCACAGAGTCCAAAAGACTGTTCTATACATCTGTGTCTCTTTTGCTGTCTCGCATACAGGGTTATCACTACCATCTTTCTAAATTCCATAAATATGTGTTAATATACTGTATTGGTGTTTTTCTTTCTGGCTTAATTCACTCTGTATAATAGGCTCCAGTTTCACCCACCTCATTAGAACTGATTCAAATGTATTCATTCTCAAATCCTTGAAAAGTAGGTTTTTTTAAATTTATTAAATATAGACTAATATTTTATCTTAAATGACTACATGCATAAAATCCACTACTCTGAGACTATTTATTTGGTCTCTACAGAAAACAACCCATTAGCAAAGTCAGTCAAGAAATAGACTAATTTCAGAGGACTTTCATCTTGTCCAACTTCCATGACTTACAAGACTGAAGATCATGACAAGGTCCTGATTTCCTTTAATGGTCTACTCCTCTGCTATGAGAGGTGGAAAAATATGACTTGCCTATATATATCATTTTTCTGATCATTAGCCAAGTTGACAATAAAGAATGTGTTACCACAGTTCCTGTTTGTCCAAGAAATGTTAGTGCTACAATGAGAATAATAAAGATAATGAATTCTCCTTTGATGTTCTTTGATATTATGATATCTTTGATATTATGAACCTGGATAATGCCTTTTCAAATATTGTCAGTCAGAGAAATTATTAAGAAAATAACTCTCTACTTCTTCACTTAGTGAAGTCCCAGGATCTCAGCAACTCCAACAGCCCAAAGTTCCAGGTCTCTGAGTTCATTCTTTTGGGATTCCCAGGCAATCACAGCTGGCAACACTGGCTATCCCTGCCCCTGGCTCTGCTCTACCTCTTAGCTCTCAGCGCCAACATCCTTATCTTGATCATTATCAATAAGGAGGCAACATTGCACCAGCCTAGGTATTATGTCCTGGGCATCCTGGCTGTAGTAGACATGGGTCGGGCTACCACCATCATGCCCAAGATTTTGGCAATCTTGTGGTTTAACGCAAAAGCCATCAGTTTCCCTCAGTGCTTTATACAGATGTATGCTATACACTGTTTTGTGGCCATGGAATCAGGCATCTTTGTTTGCATGGCTATAGAGAGATATGTAGCCATTTGTCGACCACTATGCTATCCATCGATAATTACTGGCTCCTTTGTGGTCAAAGCAACTGTGTTCATGGCGCTCAGAAATAGCCTGACTACTATCCCAATTCCTGTGTTTGCAGCTCAGAGACAGTACTGCTCAAAGAACCAGATTGAGCACTGTCTTTGCTCAAATCTTGGAGTCACTAGCCTATCTTGTGATGATGACAAGACAGTCAAGAGTATCTTCCAGCTACTTCTGGCATGGACACTCATGGGAAGTGATTTGGGTTTGATTATTTTATCATATGCCTTGATACTTCAATCTGTTTTGAAGTTGAACTCAGCAGAAGCTGCATCCAAGGCCTTAAGTACCTGCACTTCCCACCTCATCCTAATTCTTTTCTTCTACACAGTCATTATTGTCATTTCTATCACCCACAGTGCAGCAATGACAGTTCCCCTCATCCCAGTTCTACTCAATGTACTCCATAATGTTATTCCTCCTGCCCTCAATCCCATGGTCTATGCACTCAAGAACAGGAGCTCAGACAGGGCTTATATAAACTTCTTAAACTGGACTTCAAAGACAACTAACTTGGAGAGGATGCGCATCTTTCAAATTTTCCTACATCTGTGTTCATTACATTCTCAAGGACTGCAGATGACAGAAGTTCTAAAGAATACAAACCATTTTTAATTAATATAAGGAATCACACTCAATTAATGAAATTTCAAAAAAAAGGGGTGAAACTAATACTTTATCATGTTTGTCAAGAAAGACCTTCATCCAAAAGAAAAAAAAGAACAATAGCACAATTATGCAGACTGAATCAAGGAAGCCAGGGTGAGACAAATGGAATATACATTTCATTTTTGTATCTTGCTGCCCTGGCTAGAAATTCTGGACAATGTTGTATAGGGATGGTTAGAGTAGATATCTGACAATCTTTTCTTTTTAATGAGAGTGTCTAACTCATGGACAGGGAGGCCTGGCATGCTGCGATTCATGGGGTCGCAAAGAGTCGGACACGACAGAGCGACTGAACTGAACTGAACTGAACGCATGTACATTTCATGCAATTACTAATAGAGTACAACTTATTCTAGATATTTGCATCTTTGCTTTCTAATGTGTCTTCTATTCTTTAAATGGAAAACGGACTCCAATAGACGTTTCTATAAAGATGTGCAACATCCAACACACATATGAAAAGATGCTGAGCATCACTGAATTCAAATCAAAACCACAAGATACCATTATATACAATAAAATGGCTGTATTTTTTAATTTAACAGAGATTGGCAATTTTCTGGAAACATTAAACTTCTTATATATACTAGAGGGTATGTAAAAATCACATTGAGGTGTGAGAAACTGTTAGACAATAACACAAAGTTTGAAACACAATTACCATATGACAGAAATTAAACTCCTAAGTATATAAGCAGAATAACTTAATACAAGAGTAGCAACAACATTTATACACAAATGTTCATAGCATCATTATTAGTGAAAAATTGGAAAGAATTCAAATATCCATCATTTCTTTAATGGATAAACAAAGTGAAGCATACCCATAATAAGGATTATTATTCATTCATGAAAGGATGAAGTACAGATGTATGCCCTTTCACAGATGAACTTTGCAAACACTATGCTAATTTTAAAAAAGCAAACACTAAAGACCACTGCAATATGATTTCAGTTCCATCAAATCAATTACTGGCATAGATAATCCAGTGAATCAAAAAACATACTAGATGTTGGAAGGGATCGGAGGAATAGGTCAATAGGTAGTGACTGATTAATGGTTATGGAGTTTTCTTTTGATGCAATTGAAATGTCCTGAAATCAGATACTGGTGATGGTTGCACAACATTTTAAAAGTACTAAAAGTGGGAGGAGGAGCTAAGATGGCGGAGGAGTGGGACGGGGAGAACACTTTCTCCCCCACAAATTCATCAAAAGAACATTTAAACGCCAAGTAAATTCCACAAAACAACTTCTGAAAGCCGGCAGAGGACATCAGGCACCCAGAAAAGCAACCCAAGTCTTCGAAAGGAGGTAGGGAAAAATATAAAAGACAAAAAAAGGGACAAAAGAGGGAGGGACGGAGTTCTGTCCCGGGAAGGGAGTCTTAAAAAGAGAGAAGTTTCCAAACACCAGGAAACCTTCTCACTGCCGAATCTGTGCCGAGCTTTGGACGCACAGAGGGCAACATAACAGGGAGGAAAAATAAATAATTAAAACCCGTACATTGCGAGCCCTACGGTAACTCCCCCAGCGGAGATGCAGCGCAGACGCCTGCATCCGCCATTAGCAAGCGGGGGCTGGGCAGGAGGTGCGGCGCGGGCTGCATCGCAAGAATCTGGCCTGAATACCCCGAGCACTATCTGAGCGAAATAATTTGGGCTAGCAAACCAGACTGTGGGATATCTACCACGTGAAAAGCCAGCCCTAACCTATGACACCACCAGGCCCGCGCACGGAATAAAGGACTGAACAGAGATAGCCGGCGGCAGACCATCCCCCTCCGGTGATAGGCAGCCAGAGCCGGAAGGGGACAATCGCAGCCCCAGAGAGACATTATCTATAGAACTGTAAGCAGGCTTCTTTGCTAACTAAAACTTCTTGGGGGTCTGGACGGTCAACATCTGCCTGAGAAGGTGTGCTGGTGCACAACTAGATAACCGAGCGGCGGGGAGGCAATAAGTCGCAGCAATTGCCCGCGCAAAACACCTCATCACCTGAGCTGCTCAGATCTGGGAAGGGCACAAAACGCAGGCCCAACTGAGAGTCTGCGCCTCTGAGGACTACCCGAGTGCCTGAACCTGAGCAGCTTGGACCTGGGAAGTACAGGCAGCCCAGGGCAGGCCGCGGATGGTTCGCGGCGGAGCAACCTAGAGCCTGAGCAGCGTGGGCAGAGAGGCTACACGCGCCGTGAACTGGGGGCAGGCCCAGTGTGACTGAGGCACTGCGAGCACAAGCCAGTGTTATTTGTTTGCAGCATCCCTCCCTACCTCCCCTCAGTGCGACTGAACAAGTGAGCCTATTAAAAAAAAAAATTTAAGTCCTCTATTATTCCTTTAATTTGCACTTTTATAACCACTTTGCAAAAAAAAAAAAGACCCTATTTTTTTTTAAAGCAAACTTCATATATATTTTTTTAAATAATTTTTTGACTTTTTTTTTCTTTTTCCTTCTTTTCTTTAACATTGTATTTTTGAAATTCCAAACTCTACTATAGATTTTTAATTTTAGCTTTTTAGTATTTGTTATCAATTTTGTACCTATAGTTTTTTTTTGGTTTTGTTTTTATATAATTTCTGTGACCCTTTTTTATTTTTTCTTTTTCTTTTTCTCTGTTTCTTTCTCTTCTTCTTTTAAATAACATTGTATATCTGAAATTCCAAACTATTCTAGATTTTTAATTTATGCTTTTTGGTATTTGTTATCACTTTTGTACCTGTATTTTTTATATATATATATATATATATATATAATATATGCGACCTTGTTCTTGTTTGTTTTTTTCTCTCTTTCTTTTTCTTCTTCTTTTTTTAACATTGTATTTTTGAAATTCCAAACTCTACTCTAGATTTTTAACTTTTGCTTTTTGGTATTAGTTATCAATTTTGTACCTATATTTTCTGTATAATTTTTGCGACCTTGTTTGTTTTTGTTTGTTCGATTTTTCTCTTTCTTTTCCTTCTTCTTTTCTTTAACATCGTATTTTTGAAATTCCAAACTCTACTCTAGATTTTAAATTTTTGCTTTTATGTATTTGATACCAATTTTGTACCTTTAAGAACCCAATCTTCAGGACCCATTTTTCACTAGGGAGCGAGATTACCGGCTTAACTGCTCCCTCTCCCTTTGGACTCTCCTTTTTCTCCACTAGGTCGCTTGTGTCTCCTCCCTAACCCCTCTCTACTCTACCCAACTCTGTGAATTTCTGTGTGTTCCAGACGGTGGAGAACACTTAGGGAACTGATTACTGGCTGGATCTGTCTCCCTCCTTTTCATTCCCCCCATTTATCCTCCTGGCCACCTCTGCCACCTTCTTCCTTCTTCTCTTCTCTGTATAACTCTGTGAACAACTCTGAGCGGTCCAGTTGTGGAGTGCACATAAGGAAGAGATTACTGAATAGCCCACTCTCTCCTCTATTGACTCCACCTCATCTCATTCGGGTCACCTCTAACTCCCTCCTCACTCTTCTCTTCTTCATATAATGCTGTAAACCTCTCTGGGTGAAACAAGTTTCAGGGCAAGACATACCAAACAAATTCTCCAGCAGCAAGGAACACAGCCCTGAGCTCCAAGATACAGGCAGCCCAAAGTAACCCCAAAACCATAGACATCCCATAAGTCATTACTGGACATTTCATTGCACTCCAGAGAGAAGAAATACAGCTCCACTCACCAGAACTCCGACACAAGCTTCCCTAACCAAGAAACCTTGACAAGCCACCTGTACAAACCCACACACAGCGAGGAAATGCCACAATAAAGAGAACTCCACAAACTGCCAGAATACAGAAAGGACACCCCAAACTCAGCAATTTAAACAAGATGAAGAGACAGAGGAATACCCAGCACACAAAGGAACAGGATAAAAGCCCACCAAACCAAACAAAAGAGGAAGAGATAGGGAATCTACCTGATAAAGAATTCTGAATAATGATAGTGAAATTGATCCAAAATCTTGAAATCAAAATGGAATCACAGATAAATAGCTTGGAGACAAAGATTGAGAAGATGCAAGAAAGGTTTAACAAGGACCTAGAAGAAATAAAAGAGAGTCAATATAAAATGAATAATGCAATAAATGAAATTAAAAACACTCTGGAGGCAACAAATAGTAGAATAACAGAGGCAGAAGATAGGATTAGTGAATTAGAAGATAGAATGGTAGAAATAAATGAATCAGAGAGGATAAAAGAAAAACGAATTAAAAGAAATGAGGACAATCTCAGAGGCCTCCAGGACAATATTAAACGCTACAACATTCAAATCATATGGGTCCCAGAAGAAGAAGACAAAAAGAAAGACCATGAGAAAATACTTGAGGAGATAATAGTTGAAAACTTCCCTAAAGTGGGGAAGGAAATAATCACCCAAGTCCAAGAAACCCAGAGAGTCCCAAACAGGATAAACCCAAGGAGAAACACCCCAAGACACATATTAATCAAATTAACAAAGATCAAACACAAAGAACAAATATTAAAAGCAGCAAGGGAAAAACAACAAATAACACACACGGGAATTCCCATTAGGATAACAGCTGATCTTTCAATAGAAATTCTTCAAGCCAGGAGGGAATGGCAAGACATACTTAAAGTGATGAAAGAAAATAACCTACAGCCTAGATTATTGTACCCAGCAAGGATCTCATTCAAATATGAAGGAGAAATCAAAAGCTTCTCAGACAAGCAAAAGCTGAGAGAATTCAGCACCACCAAACCAGCTCTCCAACAAATACTAAAGGATTTTCTCTAGACAGGAAACACAAAAACAGTGTATAAGCTCGAACCCAAAACAATAAAGTAAATGGCAACGGGATCATACTTATCAGTAATTACCTTAAATGTAAATGGGTTGAATGCCCCAACCAAAAGACAAAGACTGGCTGAATGGATACAAAAACAAGACCCCTACATATGTTGTCTACAAGAGACCCACCTCAAAACAGGGGACACATACAGACTGAAAGTGAAGGGCTGGAAAGAGATTTTCCATGAAAATAGGGACCAAAAGAAAGCAGGAGTAGCAATACTTATATCAGATAAAATAGCCTTTAAAACAAAGGCTGTGAAAAGAGACAAAGATGGTCACTACATAATGATCAAAGGATCAATCCAAGAAGAAGATATAACAATTATAAATATATATGCACCCAACACGGGAGTGCCACAATATGTAAGACAAATGCTAACAAGTATGAAAGGAGAAATTAACAATAACACAATAATAGTGGGAGACTTTAATACGCCACTCACACCTATGGATAGATCAACTAAACAGAAAATTAACAAGGAAACACAAACGTTAAACGATACAATAGACCAGTTAGACCTAATTGATATCTATAGGACATTTCATCCCAAAACAATGAATTTCACCTTTTTCTCAAGCGCACATGGAACCTTCTCCAGGATAGATCACATCCTGGGCCATAAAGCTAGCCTTGGTAAATTCAAAAAAATAGAAATCATTCCAAGCATCTTTTCTGACCACAATGCAGTAAGATTAGATCTCAATTACAGGAGAAAAACTATTAAAAATTCCAACATATGGAGGCTGAACAACACGCTGCTGAATAACCAACAAATCACAGAAGAAATCAAAAAAGAAATCAAAATTTGCATAGAAACGAATGAAAATGAAAACACAACAACTCAAAACCTGTGGGACACTTTAAAAGCAGTCCTAAGGGGAAAGTTCATAGCAATACAGGCATACCTAAAGAAACAAGAAAAAAGTCCAATAAATAACCTAACTCTACACCTAAAGCAACTAGAAAAGGAAGAAATGAAGAGCCCCAGGGTTAGTAGAAGGAAAGAAATCTTAAAAATTAGGGCAGAAATAAATGCAAAAGAAACAAAAGAGACCATAGCAAAAATCAACAAATCCAAAAGCTGGTTCTTTGAAAGGATAAATAAAATTGACAAACCATTAGCCAGACTCATCAAGACACAAAGGGAGAAAAATCAAATCAACAAAATTAGAAATGAAAATGGGAGATCACAACAGACAACACAAAAATACAAAGGATCATACGAGACTACCAACAATTATATGCCAATAAAATGGACAAAGTGGAAGAAATGGACAAATTCTTAGAAAAGTACAACTTTCCAAAACTCAACCAGGAAGAAATAGAAAATCTTAACAGACCCATCACAAGCACGGAAATTGAAACTGTAATCAAAAATCTTCCAGCAAACAAAAGCCCGGGTCCAGACGGCTTCACAGCTGAATTCTACCAAAAATTTAGAGAAGAGCTAACACCTATCCTGCTCAAACTCTTCCAGAAAATTGCAGAGGAAGGTAAACTTCCAAACTCATTCTATGAGGCCACCATCACACTCATACCAAAACCTGACAAAGATGCCACACAAAAAAAGAAAACTAGAGGCCAATATCACTGATGAACATAGATGCAAAAATCCTTAACAAAATTCTAGCAATCAGAATCCAACAATACATTAAAAAGATCATACACCATGACCAAGTGGGCTTTATCCCAGGGATGCAAGGATTCTTAAATATCCGCAAAGCAATCAATGTTATATACCACATTAACAAATTGAAAAACAAAAACCATATGATTATCTCAATAGATGCAGAGAAAGCCTTTGACAAAATTCAACATGCATTTATGATAAGAACTCTCCAGAAAGCAGGAATAGAAGGAACATACCTCAACATAATAAAAGCTATATATGACAAAGCAAACATTATCCTCAATGGTGAAAAATTGAAAGCATTTCCTCTAAAGTCAGGAACAAGACCAGGGTGCCCACTTTCACCATTACTATTCAACATAGTTTTGGAAGTTTTGGCCACAGCAATTAGAGCAGAAAAAGAAATAAAAGGAATCCAAATTGGAAAAGAAGAAGTAAAACTCTCACTGTTTGCAGATGACAGGATCCTCTACATAGAGAACCCTAAAGACTCCACCAGAAAATTACTAGAACTAATCAATGATTATAGTAAAGTTGCAGGATATAAAATCAACACACAGAAATCCCTTGCATTCCTATACACTAATAATGAGAAAACTGAAAGAGAAATTAAGGAAACAATTCCATTCACCATTGCAACGGAAAGAATAAAATACTTAGGAATATATCTACCTAAAGAAACTAAAGACCTATATATAGAAAACTATAAAACACTGGTGAAAGAAATCAAAGAGGACACTAACAGATGGCAAAATATACCATGTTCATGGATTGGAAGAATCACTATAGTGAAAATGAGTATACTACCCAAAGCAATTTATAGATTCAATGCAATCCCTATCAAGCTACCAACGGTATTCTTTACAGAGCTAGAACAAATAATTTCACAATTTGAATGGAAATACAAAAAACCTTGAATAGCCAAAGCGATCTTGAGAAAGAAGAATGGAACTGGAGGAATCAACCTACCTGACTTCAGGCTCTATTACAAAGCCACAGTTATCAAGACAGTATGGTACTGGCACAAAGACAGAAATATTAATCAACGGAACAAAATAGAAAGCCCAGAGATAAATCCACGCACATATGGACACCTTATCTTTGACAAAGGAGGCAAGAATATACAATGGATTAAAGACAATCTCTTTAACAAGTGGTGCTGGGAAAACTGGTCAACCACTTGTAAAAGAATGAAACTAGAACACTTTCTAACACCTTACACAAAAATAAACTCAAAATGGATTAAAGATCTCAACGTAAGACCAGAAACTATAAAACTCCTAGAGGAGAACATAAGCAAAACAGTCTCCGACATAAATCACAGCAGGATCCTCTATGACCCACCTCCCAGAATATTGGAAATAAAAGCAAAAATAAACAAATGGGACCTAATTAAACTTAAAAGCTTCTGCACAACAAAGGAAACTATTAGCAAGGTGAAAAGACAGCCTTCAGAATGGGAGAAAATAATAGCAAATGAAGCAACTGACAAACAACTAATCTCAAAAATATACAAGCAACTCCTACAGCTCAACTCCAGAAAAATAAATGATCCAATCAAAAAATGGGCCAAAGAACTAAATAGACATTTCTCCAAAGAAGACATACAGATGGCTAACAAACACATGAAAAGATGCTCGACATCACTCATTATCAGAGAAATGCAAATCAAAACCACTATGAGGTACCATTTCACACCAGTCAGAATGGCTGCGATCCAAAGTCTACAAGCAATAAATGCTGGAGAGGGTGTGGAGAAAAGGGAACCTTCTTACACTGTTGGTGGGAATGCAAACTAGTCGAGCCACTATGGAGAACAGTGTGGAGATTCCTTAAAAAACTGGAAATAGAACTGCCTTATGACCCAACAATCCCACTGCTGGGTATACACACTGAGGAAACCAGAAGGGAAAGAGACACGTGTACCCCAATGTTCATCGAAGCACTGTTTATAATAGCCAGGATATGGAAACAACCTAGATGCCCATCAGCAGATGAATGGATAAGAAAGCAGTGGTACATATACACAATGGAGTATTACTCAGCCATTAAAAAGAATACATTTGAATCAGTTCTAATGAGGTGGATGAAACTGGAACCTATTATACAGAGTGAAGTAAGCCAGAAAGAAAAACACCAATACAGATATACTAACACATATATATGGAATTTAGAAAGATGGTAACAATAACCCTGTGTACGAGATAGCAAAAGAGACACTGATGTACAGATCAGTCTTATGGACTCTGTGGGAGAGGGAGAGGGTGGGGAGATTTGGGAGAATAGCATTGAAACATGTATAATATCATGTATGAAACGAGTCACCAGTCCAGGTTTGATGCACGATACTGGATGCTTGGGGCTGGTGCACTGGGACGACCCAGAGGGAGGGTAGGGGAGGGAGGTGGGAAGAGGGTTCAGGATGGGGAATGTGGTTATACCTGTGGCGGATTCATTTCGATATTTGGCAAAACTAATACAATATTGTAAATTTTAAAAATAAAATTAAATTAAAAAAATAAATAAAATGCAAAAACAAAAAAAAAGGTACTAAAAGTCACTTAATATTACATTTCAGAGGTTTAAATGATAGCCATTTATGGCTTGTGTATTCCACTTCAATAAAAAATGATAAAGTGTAACAAAATCTGTGTTGAAATTTTTCTCTTGTTTCTGTCTCTCTATATATACACACAATTAAATTGTTAATTAAATTGTGTAAATACATATGATGCACTTTTATTTAATCATAAAATTACTGAATAATCATTATCTAAATTAATTATCATATTTGTAAATTAAAATAGAAGACTTTATGTTTCAATATCATTTTATCCAAACATTGTCTCAACCTATATAGTAAATGCATATTAAGAAATGAGGAGAGAATGAATATAGGTATACATGTATAACTGAGTTCCTTCACTGTCCACCTGAAACTACCACAACATTGTTAATCACCTATACCCCAAAACAAGATGTTTTTGATGTTAAAAAAAATTAAAAAGAAATATATCAGAAGTTGCCTGTATGTTATATAATTTGACTGTGAATGAGTGTCAGTAAAACCTTCTGAAACATCATTAGTGCTTTTAACTTCTGTCCTACACATCCTTACAAAGAAAAAAAAAAACCACTTCAATAAATATTAAAGTATCTAATATTCATTAAAGCTAAATTGTGTTCATTCTCACTCCCCCATATATAAGGCTCGTATGCCAGCACGTAGATATAAATACATACAGATAAATTTATTCTCTAATTTGTGTGTCACTTTATAAACAGTAAGAATGGAAAGCTTTCACTTCTTTTCCTTCTCCAATAGGTGTTAGCTTAAATCCAATGCCAGCACCTGTATCACAAGTGCATGTATTCCATTGGGATACATAATACATTTTAAGATATATTTAGTTCAAAGGTACAAATATCAAGAGATTTAGTAGCTGAGGACTGTGAAAGTACATATAGTGTAGAATCATGACATTTTTTTAACTTATATCCTGAACACCTGGACCAGATTGCATTCAGCTCACTGTTTTGCTTCAGAAACTAAGGTATTAAAGCACATGCAAAAGCAGGAATAGAAACAGGGTTTTTGTTTAATATGTAGGAAGAAAACACATGGAGATAATTTTTGGATGTACATTAATTGATTATTAACTTCACATGACTGAAGGTTTTATTCCATCTACCTATTAGAAGGCAGAAGTAAAGATTGGATTTAAATGGAAAAATGTTTATTTCTCCAATTCACAGATTGCAATATAGTGTAATTTTCCATGATTATTTTTCAAAGTAAATAGGAATCCACATCTGTAGTTGTAAATATCAAGCCGGAATCACCCTCATGACCAGAGCAATGGGACTACAGCAGGAGAATAGCTCTTGAGCATGATCACAACACTTGCCATTCACCTACCTCCCATTGCTCCCCAGAAAAGAATCTCATTCACTTACTTTATTTCTAGAGATACATATTTGTGACTGCATTTAATCCGTTTTAGACAGGGAAACCTACTTAGAGGAATAAACTTCATGATCGAAAAAGAACATGGGATGTAAAACTGAGGACTGACTAGTGAGGAAGCAAACATTTTCTGTGGAATTTAGAAATGGGAATAGTCAACAGGTGACAATAATTGTACTTATAAATAAATAGCCATGTTCTTGTGTTGATGTAAAAATTTCAATACACTCTAACAGAATAGTATGAGCCCATTTTCCTTGTAGAAAAATTAAGCTATAATGTATTGAAATCATTTTATATTTGTTTTGGGAAAAAACCTAACATAATTATGGTCAGTACTACAACATTTGGTGTAAGTTGGGATCTTTAACTGAGTGTTTTTGCAAATGGGACCTATACTTCTCTTGTAACAATAATCCAGTGTCAATAATCAACACTAGAACTATCAAAAGGAAATATGGATGAAAAGATAGATATTTAGCTCATATTAGGAGCTATATCCCTAGGAGTAGAGCAGAATGAACTCAGTTATGTTTACTATTCTTGCTTTGTGGGTATCTATGATTTCGCTACTTACTTCTTTTGCTTGGACATACATAGTTAAGAGTTGACTATTCACAATATTGTAAAGCAATTTTCCTCCAATTAAAGGAAAAGAGTTGACTATTCAAATATATTGAGAGGAAGAAATGAGTAACAATACTATTTTTTCAACAACTATTAAAATCTGTATACACTGGTCAAATAGGTATCAATAATACATTTCAGTCTATTCTATTCCATAATAATCAGTTATAATGTGTGAAAATATATGTGTAACTGCATGTATATATATATATGTGTGTGAATTGTTACAGTTTTGTTTTTTAATGACAATTTTCAAAGAAATGTGGAAAATATAATTGCATACATACATTAGGAGCAAATTTACAAACCTGACAAGAAATAAATCTGATAACAATTTTTATACGTAAGGAAACGCATTCTTATAAACTCATATGATTTTTTGTCAAAAATGCTAGTTGCAAGGCCTTTGTTAAGCTTCGAGATTATTAGTTTCAGTCAGAATCAGTGTTGCTAGATAGGAATGCTGCTTCTGTTGCTAAGTCGCTTCAGTCGTGTCTGACTCTGTGCGACCCTACGGACAGCAGCCCACCAGGCTCCTTTGTCCACTGGATTCTCTAGGCAAGAATACTGGAGTGGGTTGGCATTTCCTTCTCCAAGGCATGCATGCATGCTAAGTCGCTTCAGTCATGTCCGACTCTGTGCAACCCTACGGACAGCACCCCACCAGGCTCCTCGGTCCACAGGATTCTCCAGGCAAGAACCCTGGAGTGGGCTGCCATTTCCTTCTCCAAATAGGAATGAGGTTCAATTAATGTTATGATTGCATTAAGTGAGTTCCCCACCTTTAATATTTGCATTCTATGGGGACTTCCCTGGAGGCTCAGACAGTAAAGAATCTGCTTGCAGTGCAGGAGACCCAGGTTTGATTTCTGGGTCGGGAAGATCCCCTGGAGAAGGGCATGGCAACCTACTCCAGTATTCTTGCCTGGAGAATCCCATGGACAGAGGAGTCTGTCCAGCTACAGTCCGTGGGGTCACAAAGAGTCAGACACGACTGAGCGACTAACACCTTAACTCACTTGCCACCTTTAAATTTTCTACCATGTACTAATAAAGTGAACAAGATAATTTCAATTTATTCTTTTATTTTGTTTGTGGACAGCAATATGAAACAGAGAAATTTAGCAACTTGATACAATGAGGTTAAACTGCTACATGTAAAGTATCTCATCTATTGTTTCATGAAGGTGATCTTGGTCCACTATTTATTGAGTTGGCCAAAAAGTTGGTTCAGGTAGTGAATATATTATTCAATACAGCTCTGGATGAAAATGAAAAATGTGTCTTTTATTTTTACTGAAAACCAAATGAATTCTTTGGCCAACTCAATACTAGTTTGGATTTCTATTTTGTGTTTTGTAATATTTCTTCCTTAACTTGTGGGTATGTTTTTAGTGTATTTGTGTAATTTTTGTTTAATTAGTATAAATTTTGTTTCCAAAAATTTTGTGCATTTTCAGTTTATTATTTTCTTTGCACTCTCCTTATGATTCATATATACATATACATTTTATTGCATAAATATTTTCATATAATCAAGGGCTTCCCAGGTGGCACTAGTGGTAAAGAACCTGCCTGCCACTGCAGGAGACCTGAGATGCAGTTCTGATCCCTGAGTCAGAAAGATCTGGAGAAAAGGGCTCGGCAACCCACTCCAGTATTCCTACATGGAGAATCCCATGGACAGAGGAAGCACAGTTCACAGGGTCGCAGAGTTGACATGACTGAAGCGACTTGGCTTGTATGCATGCAATGTAAAGTGCCACCAATTTGTAGTACTGTTTTACCAACGGAACTTTATTTCTAAATCCAAATATCTGTTTTGACTGGTGCCTTATTTGTTACCTTCTTTTTGAAATTCTTTTGTTATCTATTTTGTAATGAAGAATTTTTTTAGATTTAAGTTTTCTCTTGTCTTATGAAGTAGAATTTATACTTCTGTTTCTTCCTTTTATACTTTGAAAAAATAATATTTAAATACATGTTTAAATACTTAGAATGTCCTTGAAACATGTGTATTATCATATGTGAAATGGATCGCCAGTCCAGATTCTATGCATGATACAGGGTGCTCGGGGCTCGTGTGCTGGGATGACCCAGAAGGATGGGATGGGGAGGGAGGTGGGAGAGGGGTTCAGTATGGGGAACACATGTACACCCATGGTGGATTCATGTCAATGTATGGCAAAACCAATACAATATTGTAAAGTAATTAGCCTCCAAAAAATAAATAAATAAATAAATGTTAAAAAGTAAAAAAATAGAAAAAAAAGAAATTATGTTTTCTACTATGTAAGTTTAAATGTAATTAAAAATCCTTAAAACCCTGAGATAATTTAAATTAATTACTGATTAATCATTTGGTAACTAGTTTTTTTTAATTGAATTCTAAAACATTGATTAATAAAAGTATAATTTTAAGTTCAAATAAATAAATATTTAGAGTGGAGTGAAATAGTTCTTAAAGTTTTAAGAAATTTGAATCATTCATTCAGGAATCTATTCATTCACTCAAAATTTATTGATATTTAAAGTGTAATATGTTGCTATACAATGCAAGTGAGTTAGTCACTCAGTCATGTCTGACTGTTTGTGACCCCATAGACTGTAGCCTGACAGGATCCTCTGTCCATGGGATTCTCCAGGCAAGAATACTGGAGTGGGTTGCCATACCCTTCTCCAGGAGATCTTCCCCACCCAGGAATCAAACCTGGGTCTCTTGCACTGCAGGCAGATTCTTTACTGTCTGAGCCACCAGGGAAGTCCCCACACTATGCAAATAAAAATATAAATACAATAAGTTCAAATATTAAGATTTTGCTTAAATTCTGGTGGATCCAAGTTGCGAGTTCTTTTTATATTACTATGATGCTAAAATAGAAAGAGATATTGATCCATTGACAAATATATTCCTTACCTATGATGCCTGCCTCTTTTTTATTTACATCATCTTAAGTAGTTTAATGGATGACTCCCTGCCCTTCCGAGATAAAGTTGATATTCCAAAATAAAGTGGTGCTTGAAGTTGCAGTGGTTGTAGGAGGGTACAAAATAAGATAGAAAATTGCAATTAACAAAGCAAAAAATAGCAGTGAACTTGAGAAGAAAGCAGAGCACAGTAACAGATGAAAGAAACTGTTCTAGTCTGCTCTAAGACCATTTTCATTTTCCTCTTTAAATTCTCCAGATATCCTCCAAAATTTTGCTTAGTTTCATTTCTACCTACTCGTATATGACTCCAAGAATTTATTATAGCACAAGAAAGGTCTTTGAAGGGCACTCTTATTAAGCAGTTCATACCATGTTACTTTACTATTTCAAAAAAAGTTGCTTTTTGCAATATCTAAACTGTCCTCTTTTGTTGTGAATATATAAAGATAAAACAGGGTTGTATGTAGAAAAATTAACAAGTAACAACTTTATATCCCTGATTCATCCACTATTTTAAATAATGCTAACTATACTCTTAGTGTATCGTTGGATTGTACTATAAGTATATATAGTAAAATGATGGTCAAAGTTTAATTTAACATATACTATGTTAAATTAATTTATGTTATGTTATTTAACATAGTATAGGTTTAATTAATTTAACATAGGGAAAAAATTTAACATATACTATGGATGCAAATATATCAGATGTGATAAAGTCCAAGGACGAGGCATCATTAAAATTGACAAGGTGAATCTAATTTTTATATTTAACTGTGAGATTGTGTCCCTCTACTAGTCAATATCAAGAACACTAGAAGCCAATCACATATTTCTCTAGGATGCATATTGGTCGATTATTTTCTGGGAAAAATGCAAATCCCTCAGGGAAAAAATCCACTGGGAAATAAGAATGTCAACAGTGCTACAAAGGAGACCTTACAGGAGCACACAAAGTAAATCCAACCAATTAATGAGACTACTCATCACCTGGAGTTTCAAATCAGCTTACTAAGGACTCTTTGTGAATTAATCATCAAAGAATACTAATAATGAGAAAATAGAGAAATTAAGGGAACAATTCCATTCACCATTACAACAAAAAGAATAAAATACTTAGGAATATATCTGCCTAAAGAAACTAAAGATCTATATATAGAAAACTATAAAACACTGGTGAAAGGAATCAAAGAGGACACTAATAGATGGAGAAATATACCATGTTCATGGATTGGAAGAATCAATATAGTGAAAATGAATATACTACCCAAAGCAATCTATAAATTCAATAGAATCCCTATCAAGCTACCAACGGTATTTTTCATAGAGCTAGAACAAATAATTTCACAAGTTGAATGGAAATACAAAAAAAAAACTCGAATAGGCAAAGCAATCTTGAGAAAGAAGAATGGAACTGGAGGAATCAACCTGCCTGACTTCAGGCTCTACTACAAAGCCACAGTCATCAAGACAGTATGGTACTGGCACAAAGACAGAAATATAGATCAGTGGAACAAAATAGAAAGCCCAGAGATAAATCCACACACCTATGGACACCTTATCTTTGACAAAGGAGGCAAGAATGTACAATGGATTAAAGAAATCTCTTTAACAAGTGGTGCTGGGAAAACTGATCAACCACTTGTAAAAGAATGAAACTAGAACACTTTCTAACACCATACACAAAAATAAACTCAAAATGGATTAAAGATCTAAATGTAAGACCAGAAACTATAAAACTCCTAGAGGAGAACATAGGCAAAACAGTCTCCGACATAAATCACAGCAGGATCCTCTATGACCCACCTC
Organism: Bos indicus x Bos taurus; assembly: GCF_003369695.1. Taxonomy (NCBI): domain Eukaryota; kingdom Metazoa; phylum Chordata; class Mammalia; order Artiodactyla; family Bovidae; genus Bos; species Bos indicus x Bos taurus. The sequence goes on from NC_040090.1 coordinate 36,634,811, forward strand.
CCAGAATATTGGAAATAAAAGCAAAAATATACATATGGGACCTAATTAAACTTAAAAGCTTCTGCACAACAATGGAAACTATAAGTAAGGTGAAAAGACAGCCTTCGGAATGGGAGAAAATAATAGCAAATGAAATAACTGACAAACAACTAATCTCAAAAATATACAAGCAACTCCTGAAGCTCAATTCCAGAAAAATAAATGACCCAATCAAACAAGGAGCCAAAGAACTAAATAGATATTTCTCCAAAGAAGACATACAGGTGGCTAACAAACACAAGAAAAGATGCTCAACATCACTCATTATCAGAGAAATGCAAATCAAAACCACAATAAGGTACCATTTCACACCAGTCAGAATAGCTGTGATCCAAACGTCTACAAGCAATAAATGCTGGAGAGGGTATGGAGAAAAGGGAACCCTCTTACACTGTTGGTGGGAATGCAAACTAGTACAGCCACTATGGAGAACAGTGTGGAGATTCCTTAAAAAACTGGAAATAGAACTGCCTTATGACCCAACAATCCCACTGCTGGGCATACACACCGAGGAAACCAGAACTGAAAGAGACATATGTACCCCAACGTTCATTGCAGCACTGTGTATAATAGCCAGGATATGGAAACAACCTAGATGTCCATCAGCAGATGAATGGATAAGAAAGCAGTGGTACATATACACAATGGAGTATTACTCAGCCATTAAAAAGAATACATTTGAATCAGTTCTAATGAGGTGGATGAAACTGGAGCCTATTATACAGAGTGAAGTAAGCCAGAAAGAAAAGCACCAATACAGTATACTAACACATATATATGGAATTTAGAAAGATGGTAACGATAACCCTGTATGCGAGACAGCAAAAGAGATACAGATGTACAGAACAGTCTTTTGGACTCTGTGGGAGAGGGAGAGGGTGGTATGATTTGGGAGAATGGCATTGAAACATGATAATATCATATAAGAAATGAATTGCCAGTCCAGGTTCAATGCAGGATATAGGATGCTTAGGGCTGGTGCACTGGGATGATCCAGAGGTATGGTACAGGGAGGGAGGTGGAGAGGTGTTCAAGATGGCGAACACATGTATACCCGTGGTGGATTCATGTTGATGTATGGCAAAACCAATACAATATTTTAAAGTAAAAAAAATAAAATAATAAAATAAAATACATTAATGATATTAAAAAAAGAACATATGACATTTGAAAAATAGTTCCAATATTAAGATTAAAAACAATACAAGCTATAAAAATAGACTATTAAAATTAGAGGTCAATAAAAATAATATATATAAAAGAATTCTTATTTTTGTCTAAATATATATCTTTTTAAATCTACCTTCTTCATTATCTTATTATAAGTATAATGGGATGGTATCACTTGGATTAGAATGAATATATTTTCCAGGACTATATTCATACTATTGTTCTGTACATACTATTGTTTTGAACCACATTTTTCAAAATTTTATGTCCTGATAATACATCCCTAATATTTAATTTATTGAAAGCATATAAATAAATATATAATAGACATTTAGGAGAAACAGATCATGAAATATGTTTCCCCTTTTGCATTAAAATGTATGTGATTAATAAATTTTGACAGATAAGCACTAACGTGATTCAAGTAATTTGATTTTCAAAATCTTTACCTCAAACTAATATTTTTTTAATTTTATTTTATTTTTAAACTCAAACTAATATTTTAATGCCTGCTTTATTCTTTATACTTTGGCTATCTGGAGTGCTCCAAGAATCAAAACTACATCAAGTAGGAGAAAGTTACTGAAAACCAGAATTAATTGGTTTTGAATAACAATGATATTCCTAAATCACATTTCTCTTTTATTATTACAGTTTTGGGCAAGTCATTAGCAAATTTTGATAAAAGCTTCCTCACTTAAAATGTGCACTAAATTATTTCATACATTTCAATTAAAATTAAATGGGACACAGTATTATTTAACAAAATCTCAAATCCTTGAAATAAGAGTTATTTTCAGTATCATATATTCTGGTCTATTACTTAAATATCTCCATGCACAGAAATTTCTATACTCCTTGCATATATTAAGTTTCTAATAATTCAGCAAAACAAATTCAGGAGTGCAGGCTGTGATATCAGAAGGCTACATCTCCAGCTTTCATGACTTGTAGGCTGAAGATAATGTCCAGAGTCATGATTTTCTCTAAAGTTCTGTTCCTCAGTTACGAGAAGATGAAAAAAATACAAACTGACTTATGGTATGAAGTTTGTGTTTTGATAAATAATTTAACACTCAATGTGTTAAAATAGCTCCTGTTTAATTAGAAATACCCAAAGAATGTTGGATACTTCTAATCTGCCTGCAAAGCAAGAACCCTGGGTTTAATCCTCCAGTCATGAAAATTCCCTGGAGAAGCGAATGGCTACCCACTTCAGTATTCTTGCCTGGAGAATTCTATGGACAGAGGAGCCTGGTGGGCTGCAGTCCATGGGGTCGCAAAGAGTTGGACATGACTGAGTGACTAACACTCTCAAAAACCTTTCCCTTTCAAGGAACGTTAGTGCTGGAATTAGAGTTTAAAAAGAGGATTCCCCTACAACACCTACAAAACCATGAATGCAACTTCTTCAAACACTGTCAGAGAGATTATTAAGAGTAGTAACCTTGAATGTTTTTCTTCTTAGTGAATTATGTTCCAGGATCTCGGAAATTTCAACAGCTCAAAGTTTCAGGTCTCTGAGTTCATTCTTTTGGGATTCCCAGGCATTCACAGCTGGCAGCACTGGCTATCCCTGCCCCTGGTTCTGCTCTACCTCTTAGCTCTCAGTGCAAACATCCTTATCTTGATCATCATCAATCAAGAGGCAACACTGCACCAGCCTATGTATTATTTCCTGGGCATCCTGGCTGTGGTTGACATGAGCCTTGCTACCACCATCATGCCCAAGATTTTGACCATCTTGTGGTTCAATGCAAAGACCATTGGTCTCCCTGAGTGCTTTGTACAGATGTATGCCATACATAGCTTTGTAGGAATGGAATCAGGCATTTTTGTCTGCATGGCTATAGATAGATATGTGGCAATTTGTCAACCACTGTATTATTCATCAATCATCACCAAATCTTTTGTGCTCAAAGCTACTGTGCTCATGGCACTCAGAAACAGCCTGACTACCATCCCAATTCCTGTGTTGGCGGCTCAGAGACACTATTGCTCAAAAAACCAAATTGAGCACTGTCTGTGCTCTAATCTTGGTGTCACTAGTCTATCCTGTGATGACAGAACAGTCAACAGTGTTTACCAGCTACTTTTGGCCTGGATATTCATGGGGAGTGATTTGGGTTTTATTCTTGTATCCTATGCTTTGATACTTCACTCTGTACTGAAACTGAACTCAATGGAAGCTATATCCAAGGCCCTGAGTACCTGCACTTCCCACCTCATCCTAATCCTGTTTTTCTACACAATCATTATTGTCATTTCTATCACCCATAGTGCAACAATGATGTTTCCCCTCATCCCAGTTCTACTCAATGTACTCCACAACGTCATTCCTCCTGCCCTCAATCCTATGGTCTATGCACTCAAGAACAAGGAGCTCAGACAGGGCTTGCGTAAGCTCCTTAAGCTGGACTTAAAAGGTAGTTAACTTGGGGAGGATGCTCAACTTTGTAATTTCCCTATGTATATATTCATTATATTCTTCAAAGAAGAACTAAGAAACACTAACATTTTTCAGTTACTTTATGGAATAAGTGGAAATTAATGAAACCTTCAAAATGAGAATGAAATAATCTTGCTTTTCAATAAATGTCTTCATCAAATGAGTAACGCAATGATGTTGATTGTCTCAAGGAATCCACAAAAAAACAACAGATATATATTCAGGAATATATATATTCCATTTTTGTCTCCAGTTTCTCTAAATAGAACTTCCAAACAATGTTTAATAGAGATGGTTAAAAGAGATATCTGCCATTTTCTGTTTTTTTAAATTAAAGTATTTAATCCATATGTATTTTATTTAATTACTGATAGCATATAACTGCTCCATGACAAAACTAGACAGCATATTAAAAAACAAAGACATCACTTTGATGACAAAGGCGCTTAGAGTCAAAGTTATGGTTTCTCTGGTAGTCACTTATGGACAAGAGAGTTGGACCGTAAAGAAGGCTGGTGCTAAAGCTGAAGTTCCCATCCTTTGGCCACCTGCTGCCTCAGTTCAGTTCAGTCACCCAATTGTGTCCAGCTCTTTGCGCCCCCATGAATCGCAGCACGCCAGGCCTCCCTGTCCATCACCAACTCCCGGAGTTCACCCAGACTCACGTCCATTGAGTAAGTGATGCCATCCAGCCATCTCATCCTCTGTCATCCCCTTCTCCTCCTGCACCCAATCCCTCCCAGCATCAGAGTCTTTTCCAATGAATCAACTCTTCGCATGAGGTGGCCAAAGTACTGGAGTTTCAGCTTTAGAATCATTCCTTCCAAAGAAATCCTAGGGCTCATCTCCTTTAGAATGGACTGGTTGGATCTCCTTGCGGTCCAAGGGACTCTCAAGAGTCTTCTCCAACACCACAGTTCAAAAGCATCAATTCTTCGGCGCTCTGCTTTCTTCAGAGTCCAACTCTCACATCCATACATGACCACAGGAAAAACCATAGCCTTGACTAGACGGACCTTTATTGGAAAAGTAATGTCTCTGCTTTTGAATATTCTATCTAGATTGGTCATAACTTCCTTCCAAGGAGTGAGCGTCTTTTAATTTCATGGCTGCAATCACCATCTGCAGTGATTTTGGAGCCCAGAAAAATAAAGTCTGACACTGTTTCCACTGTTTCCCCATCTATTTCCCATGAAGTTATGGGACCGGATGCCATGATCTTTGTTGCCTACAGCTGACTAATTCTAAAAGACCCTGATGCTGGGAAAGAATGAGCACTGGAGAAGGGGATGACAGAGGAAGAATGATTAAATGGCATCCCTGACTCAATAGACAGGGGTCTAGGCAAACTCTGGGATACAGTGAAGTACCGGGAAGCCTGGCATCTGCAGTTCAAGGGTCTCAAAGAGCCAGACATGATTTAGCAACTGAGCAACAACAACTGCTCCAGATATTTGTGTCTCTTTCTGAGGTGTTTTACCATTTTTAAATGATCAAAGAACTTGAGGAGACACTTCTCTAAAGAAGATATGAGGTGCCAGCAAATATATGAAAAGATTTCAACATCATTAAATTAAAATCAAAACAACAATAATCACAATAAGTTTAGGATAATTAATGTATACCCTAAATGATTACTATTTTGTTTTAAATTTAGCAGATATTGGCAATATTTTGAAACATGGCATTATTATACATTGATGGAGACTATGTAAAAATCACACAGGCACTGTGGAAAAGTGTTTAGTAATTACTCAATTTAAAAGTAGTCACCATATGACTCAGAAATTTAACTCCTAGGCATATAATCAGACAACTTAACACAGCTGCAGCAAAAATTTTATGTAGAAACATTCATAGTATCATTGTTAATCAAAAAGTTGAAAGAAGTCAAATGCTGTTGAATATCAGTTGTTTAATAGATAAACAATATTAAGCATATCCATTTCAGGAATTATTATTCATCCATAAAAAGGATGAAGTTCTGATACATGTTCTTGTGTAAATAAAATTTGAAAAAAAGCATGCTAAATAAAAAAGACAGACACTAAAGGCTACAAGTTGCATGCTTTCAATTACATCAAATCTCCAGAAGAGGGAATCCATTGAACAACAACAACAAAAAATAGTCCTTGGTAAGAAGAGAAGTGACAAATTAATAAGCAGTTACTGATTAATGCTACAGATATTTCTTTTGTGGTAATGGAAATGTTTTGAAATAGTATTGTGCTGACGGTTGTGCAGCACTTTGAATGTACCAAAAGGTACTCAGTTGTGCATTTTTGAGTGCTATTTTATGTGGCATGTGAATTTCACTTCAATAAAAAAAATGATAAAATGCAAAAAAGAAAAATGACTGTTCTCTCTGTGTCTCTCCCTATGTATGTATATATGTCTCTCTCTATGTATGCATATATGTCTCTCTATATATGGAAAATGGTTAAAATAATTTACTTATCATTTAACATCAATTTAAAATGGTACAATTTATTTTTTAGTAGTTATTACCAGAACTTTTGTCAATATAGAAGCCCATGTATATACATCTCTCTCTTTCTCTTTAGTTGTTAAGGTGTGTCTGATTCTTGCAACCTCATGGATAGTAGCCTGCCAGGCTCCTCTGTCCATGGGATTCACTGGGAAAGAATACTGGAATGGGTTGCCATTTCCTTTTCCAATATATACATATAGCAAATATATGGGCTTCCCTGGGAGTTCAGATGGTAAAGAATCTGCCTGCAATGTAGGAGATCCGAATTCAATCACTATGTCAGGAAGATCCTCTGGAGGAAGCCATGGCAACCCACTCCAGTGTTCTTGCCTGGAGAATTCCATGGGCAGAGGACCCTGGCAGGCTACAATCTATGGGGTCACAGTCAGATGCGACTGACTAACATACACATAGAAAATATATATTTAAAAATGTGCCAACAGTTAATTCTACAGTATAAAATTTAAAGTATCTGATTTATCTACTTCTAAAATGATTTTTCCAAATAGTAAAAAATACAAGTGTTGCTTTCAATGTCTAATTAATGGATACGTAACTAGAATCATTTGTGTTTTATTATTTTTTATGTTATCTTCAACATCATTATTATCTCAAAACTTAGGCATCAAAATATTACTAACATAATAAGCCTGAACTATTGATGGAGTTATACATTTCCATAATATTCATGATCATCCTCACATGCAAGAAAAAAAAGTCAATGTAAAAAGAAATAGGAATGTGTGTGAGATTAAAACCTCTGAACATCCTTACAAGGGAAGGAAGAGAATTCTTTAATAAACATTAAAATCTCTGCTGCTGCTGCTACTGCTGCTGCTGCTAAGTCGCCTCAGTCGTGTCCAATTCTGTGCGACCCCATAGAAATCAGGCTCCCCCGTTCCTGGGATTCTCAAGGCAAGAACACTGGAGTGGGTTGCCATTTCCTTCTCCAATGCATGAAAGCAAAAAGTGAAAGTGAAATCACTCAGTCATGTCCGACTCTTAGGGACCCCATGGACTGCAGCCTACCAGGCTGCCCCATCCATGGTATTTTCCAGGCAAGAGTACTGGAGTAGATACATACAGATTAATTTATTCTCCATGTGTTATCTTCTAGGCAGTGAGAATAGAAACTTCCACTGCTCCTTTTTCAATAGGGGTTAGCTTAATTCCCAAATCAGTACCTGTATCTCAAGTGTTTTACAATATTCCCTAGGATACATAACACATCTTAAAAATATTCAGTCCTATAGTGCAAATGTCAAAAGATTTAGTAGTTGAGGACTTGAATATATATATATTGTACATTCTTGATTTTTTTAAACCAATATCCTGAACACCTGGAGCAGATTGCATTCAACTCACTGTTTGGCTTTCCAGAAACTAAGGTATTAAAGGACTTACAAACGTGAGAGTAGAGGCAGAAACTTTTTAAATTCCCTATTGGAGAAGGAAATGGCAACCCACTCCAGCGTTCTTGCCTGGAGAATCCCAGGGACGCCAGAGCCTGGTGAGCTGCTGTCTATGGGGTTGCACAGAGTCGGACACGATTGAAGCGACTTAGCAGCAGCAGCAGGAGGCAGTAAAAAATGTGAGGAGTTTTGGGATTTATAATAACTGATTATTATATCCACACAACTTCAGGTACGATTCCATCTACCAATTTGAAAGCTGAAATGTTCAGAAAGACTGGATTTTCATGGGAAAATATTTACTTCTCTTCTCAGATTACAATACAGTACATTTTTCCATGTTTATTATGAATATCTAGTTATTTTTCTAAGCAAATGGTAATCTTTTTTGGCTCTGTTGTGGTAATATCAAGAAAGAAGCACAGCCGTTTAATGAAGAATGGGAAAACAGCAAGAGAATAGCTCTTGATCATAGTCACAGGACTCTTGTAATTTACCTACCCTCCGACTGATCTCAGATTAAGAATCTCATTTACATAGTTTATTTTTAGAGATACTTATTTGTGACTGAATTTTATTAAATTTATGTAGGAAAATCTACTGGGAGGAGGAATAAACAACCATATTAGAAAAAGAACATGGAATGTAAAATTGAGAACTGATTAGTGAGGAAACAAACATTTCTAAGGATTTTAGAAACAGGAAGAGGCAACAGGTGGTACAATAATTGTACTTATAAATAAGTGACCATGTTCTTGTGTTAATGTCATAACTTCAACACACTTGTCTCCCACAGAACAACATGAGCCCATTTTCCTTGCAGAAAACTTAAGTTATAATGTATTGCAATCATTTTAAATTTGTTTTGGAAAGTCTTATGTAATTAATGGACTTCCCTGGTGGCTCAGATGGTAAAGCGTCTGCCTATAATGTGGGAGACCCCGGTTCAATCCCTGGGTTGGGAAGATCTCCTGGAGAAGGAAATGGCAATCCAGTCCAGTATTCTGGCCTGGAAAATCCCATGGACGGAGAAGCCTGGTAGGCTACAGTCCATGGGGTCGCAAAGAGTTGGACACGACTGAGCAACTTATGACTATGTAATTATGATCAGTACTACAATATTTGGTTTAAGCTTGGCTTGTTAACTTAGAGTATTGTAAATGTATTCCAAATGAACGTAGATTTCTCATGTAACAAGAAAACCAGCTTTAATAATCGACACTACAACTTTTAAAAGGAAACAAGGAGGACATAAATAGGATATTTATCTCATCTTTAGGAACTATATCCTTAGAAATAGAGCACAAATGACCGCAGAGATATATTTGCTATTCTCAGTGATTTTTTTTTTTAAATCAGTGCTTTTTCTGGGCTTCCCTGGTGGCTCAGACAGTAAAGAATCCACCTACAATACAGGAGACCAGGGTTCAATCCCTGGGTTCAGAAGATCCCCTGGAGAAGGGAATGGCTACTCACTCCAGTATTCTTGTCTGGAGAATTCCAAGGCTGGCTTTCTCTACCTGTATTTCATGGACAAAGAGATAAGAGTTGACAGTTCAAAGGTATTGAGAGGAATAAACAAGTAAGATCCTAGTTTTTCAACAACTTTGAAAATCTGTCTACACTAGTCAATAATACACTTCAAATTCTTTCTTATTCAACAGTAACCATTATATAAGTGTGCAAATATACCTACACACATGTATGAATTGCTACAGTTTTGTCTCTTACTGAAAATGTAAAAGAAATGTGAAAAGTGTAATGGCATGCAAACATTAGAAAAATATTTACAAGCCTGAAAAGAAAGAAACCTGATGACAGTTTTGGTTTGTAAGAAACACATTCTTAGTATATTGTAAACTCATATTATTTGTCAAAAACACAAATTGCAAGGCTTCTGTTAGCCTTGCCATTGTTAGCTTCCACAATGCCATTGTTAGAGTCCACACCAGTGTTATTAAACAGGAATTTGAGGATTAGTTAATAAATTTTGGCTGCTTTAAGTGAATTCCACAATTTTGAAATTTCTTCCACATACTAATAAACTAGATAATTTCAATATATTTTATTATTTTGCTTGTGGACAATCATATGAACATGGAAATGGAACAATGTGATATACTGAGGATTAACTGCTGTGTGTAAACCTATCATCTATTGCTTTACCAAGGTGATCTTACCCAACATTTACTTGTTTGAGTGTCTATTTTGTTTGTGTGTCTATTTCCTCCCTTTTGGGGGGAGTATGTGTTTGGTTTATATAATTTTTATTTCCAAAAAACTTTGTGTATTTTTAGTTTACACTCTTTTTGTCATTTATATATATAGTTACTTACTGATATGTATTTTATTGTGTAAGCATTTGCAAATAATCAGTGTGAAATAACTCCAACTAGCAGTATTGTTTTACTGATTGAAATTTATTTCCAAACCTAAACAATTTGTTTTGATTGCTGCTGCATATTTTCCTTGCATTTTTGAAAGTGTTTTTATTATATATACTTTATATTAGGGAATTGCTTTGAGAATTTAAATTTTTCTGTTGATTTGAAAGAGATATTATAGTTCTATTTTTCCTGATGGTTCCTTTTATACTTTTGAAAAGGCAGCAATTAAAATACAGAATAATAATTCTTAAAGTCATAAAATGTGAATAATTTATTTAGTAACCTGTTCGTTAACTTGTTCATAATATGATATCAAAATATCATATTTATTGATATCAAATATATGCATTATGTCTTAATAAACAATGCAAATATAAAAATATTATGCACAAATAATAATTTTTTGTTAAATTCTGGTGGATTCAAGTTATCAATGTGTTTTATAATATCATGATGTTAAAATAGAAAGAGATATAGATCCATTGGCAAACATATTCCTTACCTACAAAGTCCTCCTCATTTGTGTGTTTGTGTGTTCAGTACTCAGTCATGTCTGATTCCTTGTGACCCCACAGACTGTAGCCTGTCAGGCTCATCTGTCCTTGGAATTTTCCAGGCAAGAATACTAGAGTGGGTTTTCATTTACTATTCCAGGGGTTCCTCCTGACCCAGGGATCAACCCATGTCCCTGATATCTCCTACATTGGCAGGCAGACAAAGATTCAAAGGATGGTTCCTTGTCCTCTCTCAGACAAAGTTGATATTGCTAAAGCAGGTGATGCCTGAAGCTGGAGTGGAGGTGGGAGGGTACAAAATAGAATAGAAAACTGAAGAACCACAAAGCTAAAACTATTGGAGATTTTGAATAAGAAATATCTAACAACAGAAAAAAAATTTTTAAAAGAAAGAAAGAAAAAAAAAAAGAAACTGATTTAACAGAACTTTAACCATGATTCAGTTGTAAGATCATTGGTCTTATGACTATTGGTCTTTCGCTATTTGAAAAATCCCCTGATTGCCTGCAAAGTTTTGCTTGATTTCATTTCTACCTGCTCCTTTATGAGTCCAAGAATTTGTTATAGCACAAGAAAGGTCTTTGAAGAGGCTCTTATTAAGTAGTTCATATTATGTTGCCTAGCTACTTCCAAAGAAGTTGTTTCTTGCAGTATCTAAACTGTCCTCTTTCATTGTGAATACATAAAGATAAAACAGGATGTAGGTAAAAAAATAAGTAACAACTTTATAACTCTGACTCATACAGTATTTTAAACACTTAACTACTCTCTTGGATTTCCTTGGTGTTTCAGTGGGAAAGAATCCTCCTGCCAATGCAGGAGACATGGGTGGGGAAGATCCCCTAGAGAAGGAAACAGCAACCCAGTCTAGCATTCTTGCCTGCGAAATCCCATGCACAGAGGAACCTAGTCAGCTACAGTTTGCTTGCAGCGGGTACTAAGTCATTTCAGTCCTGTCCAACTTTTTGACCCTATGGACCGTAGCCCACCAGGCTCCTCTGTTCATGAGATTCTCCAAGCTAGAATACTGGAGTGGGTTGCCATCTCCTTTTCCAGGGGATTTTCCTGACCCAGGGATGGAACTGTGTCTCTTGTGCCTCATGTATTGGCAGCTGGGTTCTTTACCAATAATGCCACCTGGGAAGCTCAAGGCTTCCCTGTCTCAGTTCAGTTCAGTCGCTCACTTGTGTACGACTCTGCGACCCCATGAACCACAGCACACCAGGCCTCCCTGCCCCATTACCAGCTCCTTCAGTTCACCCAAACCCATGTCCGTTGAGTCGGTGATGCCATCCAACTATCTCATCCTCTGTCGTCTGCTTCTCCTCCTGCCCTCAATCTTTTCCAGCATTAGGGTCTTTTCAAATGAGTCAGCTCTTCTCATCAGGTGGCCAATGTATTGGAGTTTCAGCTTCAGAGTCAGTCCTTCCAATGAACACCCAGGAGTGATCTCCTTTAGGATGGACTGGTTGGATCTCCTTGCAGTACAAGGGACTCTCAAGAGTCCTCCAACATCACAGTTCAAAAGCATCAATCTTCGGCACTCAGCTTTCTTCGCAGTCCAACTCTCACATCATACATGACTACTGGTAAAACCATAGCCTTGACTAGATGGACCTTTGTTGGCAAAGTAATGTCTCTGCTTTTGAATATGCTCTCTAGGTAAGTCATAACTTTCCTTCCAAGGAGTAAGCATCTTTTAATTTCATGGCTGCAGTCACCATCTGCAGTGATTTTGGAGCCCCAGAAAATAAAGTCTGACACTGTTTCCACTGTTTTCCCATATATTTCCCATGAAGTGATGGGACCAAATGCCATGATCTTAGTTTTCTGAATGTTGAGAAATAACATCGCTCTCTCTTTATTACTTGGTTTTGGACAGGTCATTAGCAATTTTTGACAAAAGATTCCTCACTAAACCTATGTATACAAAATTACCTCAAACATTTCAATTAAAATTAAAAAACACTCATATTTATTTATCAGAATCTGAAGTCCTTGAAAACAGTTATTTTCAAACAATATCATATATTCTAATCTGTTCCCTAATTAATCTGATAGATAAAAATATCTACACTCATTCCATATGTTGTTTATAAGAATCCAACACTTTATAAAAACAAAATTCAAGAGTCCAAATTGTGATATCAGGGCTTTCATCTTGTCCACTTTCCATCATTTCCAGCTGAAGATAGTGACCAAGCTCCTGATTTTCTCTAATGTTTTACTTCCTGGTTAGAAGAATATGGGGAAAATGTGAAATGGTATGCTAAAACTAAGAAATTTTAGTTTAGATTAACTAAATTAGCACATAATATGGTATAAGAGTTCCTATTTCATTAGAAATATCCAATATGTGCTAATATGGTAGTGAGAATAAGAAAATATTAATACAATGACTACTCACCACTATCACCTACAATATGGTGAATGTAGGTTGCTAATTTTCAAACACTGTCAGAGGAATTATTAATAATAATAATTTTGAATATTTTTCCTTTTGGTGAAAGAAGTTTCAGGATCTTAGAGACTCCAAACGCTCAAAGTTCCAGGTCTCTGAGTTCATTCTGATGAGATATGCATGCAATGTTCTATTTAATTGTAACAAAAAGGTGAAAAGACAGCCTTCAGAATGGGATAAAATAATAACAAATGAAGTAACTGACAAACAACTAATCTCAAAATATACAAGCAACTCCTATAGATCAATTCCAGAAAAATAAGTGACCCAATCAAAAAAGGGGCCAAAGAACTAAACAGACATTTCTCCAAAGAAGACATACAGATGGCTAACAAACACATGAAAAGAGGCTCAACATCACTCATTATCAGAGAAATGCAAATCAAAACCACAATGAGGTACCATTTCACGCCAGTCAGAATGGCTGCGATCCAAAAGCCTACAAGCAATAAATGCTGGAAAGGGTGTGGAGAAAAGGGAACCTTACATTGTTAGTGGGAATGCAAACTAGTCCAGCCACTATGGAGAACAGTGTGGAGATTCCTTAAAAAACTGGAAATAGAACTGTTTATGACCCAGCAATCCCACTACTGGGCATACACACTGAGGAATCCAGTATTATTAATTTTTTTAGATTAATTATTAAAAAATTTTTTTTTAATTTACAACATTGTATTGGTTTTGCATACATCAACATGCATCCACCACGGGTGTACACATGTTCCTCATCCTGAACCCCCCTCCCACATCCCTCCCCATACCATCCCTCTGGGTCATCCCAGTGCAGCAGCCCCAAGCTTCTTGTATCCTGCATCGAACCTGGACTGGCTATTTGTTTCTTATATGATATATACATGTTTCAATGCCATTCTCCCAAATCATCCCACCCTCTCCCTCTCCCACAGAGTCCAAAAGACTGTTCTGTACATCTGTGTCTTTTGCTATCTCGCATACAGGTTGTTACCATCTTTCTAAATTCCATATATATGCGTTAGTATACTGTATTGGTGTTTTTCTTTTTGGATTACTTCACTCTGTATAATAGGCTCCAGTTTCATCCACCTCATTAGAACTGATTCAAATGTATTTTTTTAACGGCTGAGTAATACTTCATTGTGTATATGTACCACGGCTTTCTTACCCATTCATCTGCTGATGGACATCTAGGTTGCTTCCATGCCCTGGCTATTATAAACAGTGCTGCGATGAACATTGCAATTCTGGTTTCCTCGGTGTGTATGCCCAGCAGTGGGATTGCTGGATCATAAGGCAGTTCTATTTCCAGTACTTTAAGGAATCTCCACACTGTTCTCCATAGTGGCTGTATTAGTTTGCATTCCCACCAACAGTGTAAGAAGGTTCCCTTTTCTCCACATCATTTCTCTTCAGCATTTATTGCTTGTAGACTTTTGGATCACAGCCATTCTGACTGGCGTGAAATGGTACCTCATTGTGGTTTTGATTTGCATTTCTCTGATAATGAGTGATGTTGAGCATCTTTTCATGTGTTTGTTAGCCATCTGTATGTCTTCTTTGGAGAAATGTCTATTTAGTTCTTTGGCCCATTTTTTGGTTGGGTCATTTATTTTTCTGGAATTGAGCTGTAGGAGTTGCTTGTATATTTTTGAGATTAGTTGTTTGTCAGTTGCTTCATTTGCTATTATTTTCTACCATTCTGAGGGCTGTCTTTTCACCTTGCTTATAGTTTCTTTTGTTATGCAGAAGCTTTTAATTTTAATTAGATCCCATTTGTTTATTTTTGCTTTTATTTCCAATATTCTGAGATGTGGGTCATAGAGGATCCTGCTGTGATGTATGTCAAAGAGTGTTTTGCCTATGGTCTCCTCTAAGAGTTTTATAGTTTCTGGCCTTATGTTTAGATCTTTAATCCATTTTGAGTTTATTTTTGTGTATGGTGTTAGAAAGTGTTCTCATGTGTCTTTTTCAATTGAGGTTTCCTCAAGATATATGCCCAATAGTGGGTTTGTTGGGTCATATGTTAATTTTATGGGTTTTATGGGTTAATTTTATGGGTTTCCCAGATATCACTAATGGTAAAGAACCCACCTGCCAATGAAGGAGAAATAAGAGACACAGAAATGATCCCTGGGTCAAGAAGATCCCTGGAGAGGGGCATGGCAACCCACTCCAGTGTTCTTGCCTGGAGAATCCCATGGTGGGATTCTAGCCTGGTGGGCTAGAGTCCATTGGGTCACAAAGAGTCAGACACGACTGAAGTAACAGCATGCACACAGGCACGCATGGTAATTTTAGTCCTAGTTTTTTAAGAAATCTCTATACTGTCTTCCATAGTGACTTTATCAGTTTATATCCCCACCAGCAGTGCAAGTGGGTTTCCTTTTCTTCATACCCTCTTACTGTTTGGAGATCTTTTGATGATGGCCACTCTGACAGGTGTAAGGAGATATCTCATTGCAGTTTTGAGTTACATTTCTCTAATAATGAGCTACATTTAGCATCTCTTCATGTGTTTATTAGCCATCAGTATGTCTTCTTTGGAGAAATATCTAAGTCTTCTGCTCACTTTTTGATTGGATTGCTTGTTTATCTGGTAGAGAGTTGCTTGAGCTGCTTGTATATTTTAGAAATTTACCCTTTGTCTATTTTTTCATTTGCTATTATTTTCTCCCATTCTGAGGTGTTTTCTTGGTGGTTCTTCTTATACTTCAAAAAAATATTTAAAAACCAGTGTAATGATTCTTAAAGTCTTACAAAATTTGATTTATTTATTAACCTGTTCATCCACTTAAAAATATTTTTTGATATCAAATACATGCATGCCAGCTTGCTAACAATGCAAATATTAACATAAATACTTTGTGATCAAATTGCCAACACATGTTGCATCATTGAAAAAGCGAGAGTTCCAGAAAAACATCTACTTCTGCTTTATTGACTATGCCAAAGCCTTTGACTGTGTGAATCACAACAAACTGTGGAAAATTCTTAAAGGGTTGGAAATACCTGATCTTCCTCTTGAGAAATCTGTATGCAGGTCAAGAAGCAACAGTTAGAACTGGACGTGGAACAACAGATTGATTCTAAATAGGAAAAAGAGTATTTCAAGACTGTATATTGTCACCCTGCTTATTTAACTTATATGCAGAGTATATCATATGAAATATCAGACTGGATGAAGCACAAGCTGGAATCAAGATTGCTGGGAGAAATATCAATAACCTCAGATATGCAGATGACACCACCCTTATGGCAGAAAGTGAAGAGGAACTAAAGATCCTCTTGATGAAACTGAAAGAAGAAAGTGAAAAAGTTGGCTTAAAGCTCAACATTCAGAAAAAGAAGATCGTGGCATCTGGTCCCATCACTTCATGGGAAATAGATGGGGAAACAATGGAAACAGTGACACATTATTTGGGGGGGATCCAAAATCACTGTAGAAGGTGACTGCAGACATGAAATCAAAATACCCTTGCTCCTTGAAAGAAAAACTATGATCAGCCTAGAGAGCATAGTAAAAAGCAGAGACATTACATTGCCAACAAAGGTCCATCTAGTCAAAGCTATGGTTTTTCTAGTAGTCACGTATGGATGTGAGAGTTAGACTATAAATAAAAAAGAATTGATGCTTTTGAACTGTGGTGTTGGAGCAGACTCTTGAGAGTCGTTTGGACAGTAAGGAGATCCAACCAGTCCATCCTAAAGGAAATCAGTTCTGAATATTCATTGGAAGGACTGATGCTAAAGCTGAAACTGCAATACTTTGGCCAATGATGCGAAGAACTGGCTCATTTGAAAACATCCTGATGCTTGGAAAGATTGAAGGCAGGAGAAGGGGATGACAGAGGGTGAGGTGGTTGGATGAAATCACCAACTCAATGGACGTGAGTTTGAGTAAACTCCAGGAGTTGGCGATGGACTGGGAAGCCTGGCATGCTGCACTCCATGGGGTCACAAAGAGTCAGACACTACTGAGTGACTGAACTGAATGTTGTTTCCAAATATTAACATTTTGGTTACATTCTGGAGAATTCAAGATATCTATATTTTTTAATATCATGATTTTAAAATAGAAAGATATATTGATCCACAGATAGATTTATTTCTTACCTAGAAAGCCTATCTTTTTTTGCAACTACATCATATTGAGTTGGCCAAATGTTTGTTTGGGTTTATTTATAATATCCTAAGGAAAACCTGAATGATATTTTTTGGCAAACTCAATATTAGAAAATTCAAATGTTGGCTCCTGTCCTTTCTGAGAGAGAGCTGAATATTTCTAAGGAAGTTCATGCTTAAAGTTAGATTTGGTGGTAGGAGGGGCCAAAATATAACAGAATATTTCAAAATCACAAAGATAATAATATTGGTGAACATATCATATAATATTATATGATATGTCATAATATCAGTGAACACAATAATATCAGTAAGAAATAGCAAATATAACCAGAATAAAGAGTAAGAAAAAAGAAAGAATGGAAGAAAGGAAAAAAGGAAGAAAAAACTGATCTAGCCAAATCCCCACCATGACTCAGTTAAGACCATTTCTCTTTTGTCTTTGAAAATTCTCAGAATCTCCTCCAAAATTTTGCTTACTTTTATTGCCCTCTACTTCTTTATGACTCTAAAAATTGGTATATGTCAAAACCAATACAATATTGTAAAGTTAAAAAATAAAATAAAAAAATAAAAAGCAAACAAACAAAAAGAATTTGTCATGGCACAAGGAAAGTCTTTGAAGAGAACTCATCAAGTAGTTCATTCTATGTTACTTTGCTACTTTCAAACAAGTTACTTTTTGCAGTATCTAAACTTTCATCTTTCATTGTGAATACCTGAAGATAAAACAGGGAAGCAGGTAGAAAAATTAATATATGACAACTTTATATCTTGATTCCCTCACTATTTTAAATAATGTTATCAACCCTCTTATGATGACTGAAAATTTATTCTTGGGGAGAGAACATTAATATGTGCTATGAATGCAAATATATCAGGTGTGATGAAGCCTGGGGATGAGACATCAAAAAAAAAATTCCTAAAAAACTAGGAATAAAACCACCATGTGACCCAGCAATTCCAATCCTAGGCATATACCCTGAGGAAACCAGAACTGAAAGAGACACATGTATCCTGTTGTTCATTGCAGCACTATTTACAATAGCTAGAACATGGAAGCAACCTAGATGTCCTTTGACAGATGAATGGATAAAGAAGTTGTGGTATATATACACAATGGAATATTACTCAGCCATAAAAAGGAACACATTTGAGTCAGTTCTAATGAAGTAGATGAACCTAGAACCTATTATACAGTGAAGTGAGTCAGAAAGAGAAAGATAAATGCCATATTCTAATGCATATATAGGGAATCTAGAAAAATGGTACTGAAGAATTTATTTATAGGGCAAAATGGAGAAACAGACATAGAGAACAGACTTATGAACATTGGGAGAGGGGAGGAGAGGGTGAGATGTATGGAAAGAGTAACATGGAAACTTGCATTGCCATATGTAAAATAGATGGCCAATGGGAGTTTTCTGTATGGCTTAGGAAACTCAAACAGGGGTTCTGTATCAACCTAGAGGGGTGGGAAGCAGGGGCAGATGGGAGGCAGTTTCGAAAGGAAGGGGATATATGTATCCCTATGGCTGATTCATGTTGAGATTTGACTAAAAACCTCAAAATTCTGTAAAGCAATTATCCTTCAATTAAAAAATAAATTTAAAAAATGAGAAGGTGAATCCAATACTCATATTTAGGTGTAAGTCAGACAGTGTCCTTCTACTACTCAATATCAGGAACACTGAAAACCAGTTACATATTTTTCCTGGATGCAGATGGGTAGGTATTTTTCTGAAATCAGCTTTCTGAAATGTGTGGGTTAATAGTCAGTTAGTAGTCAAAACAGTATGACATTTGAGAAATAATTCCAGTATTAAAGATAAAGACAATGCAGACTACACAAATAAACTATTGACATTTAGAAGTTATTAAAATAATACATATGAAGTAGAAAAGAACAATATGTATAAATATATAACTTCTTTAATCTACTATTCTTTGTTATCAATATGATAGAATGTCATCACTTGGATTCAGATGAATATACTCAGCAGGTGTATATCCACACTGTTGTACTGTAGATACCATAATTTAAAACCATAACATTTTTCAAATATTTGATATCTTGAAATGCATTCTTAAGATGTAAATTATTGAAAGGAAAAAGTAATAAACAGCAAATATTTAGGAAAAATTGATGTAAAAATTTGTTTCCATTTTTAGATTAAACGATTAAATTAATAAATTAATGTAGATATACACTAACTTGATTTAGTCATGTAGTTTTCAAAATATTTATCTCATACAAATTTTTGAAGGTCTGATGCTCCATTCTTTGCTTTATGACTATCTAGAATGCTCCAAGAATCAAAATTAGTCAAGTAGGGAAAAGTTCAGAGAAGGCAATGGCAACCCACTCCAGTACTCTTGCCTGGAAAATACCATGGACAGAGGAGCTTTGTAGGCTGCTGTCCATGGGGTCGTGAAGAGTCAGACACGACTGAGTGACTTCACTTTCACTTTTTACTTTCATGCATTGGAGGAGGAAATAGCAACCCACTCCAGTGTTTCTTGCCTGGAGAATCCCAGGGATGGCGGAGCCTGGTGGGCTGCCGTCTATGTGGTTGCACAGAGTTGGACACGACTGAAGTGACTTAGCAGCAGCAGCAGGGGAAAGTTATTAAAAAACAGAATAGAATCAATTGTGTATAAGTGAGAGCCCTAAATCACATTTCTTTTACTGTTAATCAATTTTGGACAAGTATGAGCAATTTTTAACATCAGTTTCCTAACTAGAATTTATATGTATACTAAATTAATTCATACATTTCAATTAAAATTAAATAATTCACGTGATTATTTCACAAAATCTCGAGTGTTTGAAAAGTTATTTTCAATGTCATACATTCTAATCTGCTACTTGAATGTCTTCATGCATAAAAATCTCTACATTCATTGCATTCATTGTGTCTCTGATAATCAAACACTTCCCTGATGGCTCAGTGGTAAAGAATCTGCCTGTGAAGCAGGAAACATGGATTCAATCCCCAAGTCAGAAAGATTCCCTTGGAGAAGGAAATAGCAATCCACTACAGCCCAGGGAAATCCCATGGGTTGAGTTTGCCATGCTACAGTATGTGGGGTCTCAAAAGAGTTGGACTTGACTTAGCAACTAAACAGCATAATCCAACACTTTAGCAAAACCAAATTCAAGAGTCCAAGCTATCATATCAGAGGACTTTCCTCTTGTCCAGTTTCCATGACTTCCAGGCTGAAGATAACAACCAAGTTCCTGATTTTCTCTAAAGTTCTATTCCTCAATCATGAGAAGTTGAAAGTAATGTGAACTGCCTAATGGTTTGATGTTAGGGTTTTGATTAGCTGAATTAACATATAATGAACTGCCACAGTTCCTGTTTCACTGGAAATATACAATAAATTTTAGTGCTGGGATGAGAATTAGTGTGAATACTGTTAGGTGCTCAGTCAGTGTCTGACTCTTTGCAGCTCCATGGACTGTAGCCTAACAGGCTCCTCTGTCCATGGAATTCTCCAGTTAAGAATATTGGAGTGGGTGGCCATTTCCTTCTCCAGGGAATCTTCCTGACCCAGGGGTTGAAACCAGGTCTCCTGCACCATAAGCAGATTCTTTACCAGAATTTTAAAGTTACAGTAACTCCATGCCATCACCACCTACAATATCATGGATCTGGGTAATTCCTATTCAAACATTGTCAGAGAAATTATTAAGATTGTCATGTTGAATAGTTTTCCTCTTAGTGAAGATGTTCCAGGATCTCAGACACTCCAACAGCTCAAAGATCCAGGTCTATGAGTTCATTCTGTTGGGATTCTCAGGCATTCACAGCTGGCAGCACTGGCTTTCCCTGCCCCTGCCCCTGCTGTACCTCTTAGCTCTCAGTGCCAACATCCTTATCCTGATCATCACCAATCAGAAGGCAACACTGCACCGGCCTATGTATTATTTCCTGGGCATCCTGGCTGTGGTTGACACAGGCCTGGCTACCAACAGTATGCCCAAGATTTTGGTCATCTTGTGGTTCAGTGCTAACACCATCCGTCTCCCTGAATGCTTTGTGCAGATGTATGTCATACATTGTGTTATGGGCATGGAATCAGGAATCTTTGTCCTCATGGCTGTAGATAGATACATAGCCATTTGTTGACCACTACACTATTCATCCATAATTACTGACTCTTTTGTGGTCAAAGCCACTGTGTTCATGACACTCAGAAACATCCTTCTTACAATTCCAGTGCCTGTGTTGGCTGCTCAGAGAGACTATTGCTCAAAAAAACAACTTGAGCACTGCCTGTGCTCTAATCTTGGCGTCACTAGTCCATCCTGTGATTACAGGACAATCAACAGTATCTACCAGCTATTTCTCCCGTGGACATTCATGGGTAATGACTTGAGTTTGATTTTTATATCCTATGTATGCTTTGATTCTTAATTCTGTGTTAAAGCTGAATTTAGCACCTGCTGCTGCTGCTAAGTCGCTTCAGTCGTGTCCCACTCTGTGCGACCCCATAGACAGCAGCCCGCTAGCCTCGCCCGTCCCTGGGATTTCCCAGGCAAGAACACTGGAGTGGGTTGCCATTTCCTCCTCCAATGCATGAAAGTGAAAAGTGAAAGTGAAGTCGCTCAATCGTGTCCGACTGCTAGCGACCCCATGGACTGAAGTCTAAAAGGCTCCTCTGTCCATGGGATTTTCCAGGCAAGAGTACTGGAGTGGGGTGCCATCGCCTTCTCTGAATTCAGCAGCAGCTGTATACAAGGCCTTAAGTACCTGCACTTGCCACCTCATTCTAATCAGTTTCTTCTACACAACCATCATTATCATTTCCGTTACCCACAGTGCAGCAATGACATTTCTCTTCATCCCAGTTCTACTCAATGTATCAAAAATGTTTTTCCCTCTGCCCTGAACCCCATGGTCTAGGTACTCAAAAACAAAGAGCTCAGACAGGGTTTATATAAAACACACACACACACACACACACACATATATTAGATCCTCCAAGGATTGCAGATGACAGAATAACTAAGAAACACTGACATTTCCAGTTAGTATAAGTAATTGGTTACAGCTAATGAAACTTTATAAAAAATAGTAAAACCGATAATTTAACCATGTTTTTCAAAGAAAATCTTCATCAAGAATAACACAGTGATGACCGCCTCAAGAAATCCAAGAGAAAGATAAGTTGAATAAACACTTCACTTTCTTACCTAGTTGTCCTGGTTAAACACTGGACAGCATTTAATCGCATTCGTTAGCACAGACACCTGCCATTTTCTTCTCTTTAATGGAAGTATTTATCCATGTACTTCTCATATAATTGCTGACAGGTTAACACTCACTCCTGCCATCTGTGTATTGATTTTATGATGTGTATTATTATCTTTTTTATAATAATAGATATAAGACCAAATACTTGAATGTACATTTCTCTAAAGAAGACATGCAAAGGCCAACAAGCACAGGAAGAGATCCCCAACATCCTTAGTCATTTGATGAACACAGGTCAAAACCACAATAAAATACCCTATATATTCTTAAATGGATATATTCTTTTTTAATGATATTAACAAGTTATGGCACCTTTGTGGATACATTGGAGCCCTTGTATATTAATGGTGGAAATATCAAGTCACATCATAAATGAGGAAAATAGCTTGACAACTAACCAAAAAGTTGAGCACAATTCCAAACTTATTCAGAAATTCAATTCTTAGTCTATACCTAAAATATTCAAAACAGAAGTTAAAGCAAAACTATGTACACCAATGTTCATAGCAACATTATCTGCCAAAACAATAGGAAGCATCCAAATATCCATCACCTGCTGAGTTTATGAGCATAACCACAAGAGATCATTATCATTCCTCACAAGGACAAAGTATGGGTACATGTTGTTGCATTGATGAAAGAATTCTGCTAAGTGAAAAAAATTAAAAAACAAGCAAACATACCAAAAATGCTACAACTTGTATAACTTCATTATATCAGTGTCCAGAATAGGTATATCTATTGAATCAGAAAGTAAATTGACTGTTTCCAGGGACTGAGGACACTGTTTAATTTGGAGTGACTGAGGAATAGTTATGGATTTCTTTTTGAGGAATTGAAACTGTTCTTGGATTACACTGTGCTGAAGTTTGCACAGCGCTGTCAATATAGTGCTGTGCACTCTTAAATCATATAAATGGGTAGTTTGATTGTATGTAATTTTCACTTCTATAAGAAATAATAAAATGAAAACATAGTACAAAATTTATTTTCAACGTATGTATTTATTGCATTATTTCCTATAAGTTAAAGGAACATACATGTCCAAGAATAGAAAAATGTCAAATATATTATGTAAAAACAAGATCACACTTTTATTTAATTATAATACTGATGAATAATTGTGTTTTAAATTTGCTTATTCTATAATGTCAATTGAAAATGCCATAATTATGTTTTAATATGATATTTTTCAAGCATTATTTTCAAACTCATATGTAGAAAATATACTAAAAATGTATCAGCACATGCCCCTCCACTGTTCATAGTAGCACTATTTACAATAACAAGACATGGAACCAACATAAGCATCAATCAACAGATGAATGGATAAAGATGTGGTATGTGTGCATGCATGTCCATCATTTCCGACTCCTTCTGATCCCATGGACTGTAGCCTGTCAGGCTCCTCTGTCCATGGAATTTTCCAGGCAAGAAAAGTGGAGTTGGCTGCACTTCCTTCTTGAAGTTTTCTTCCTTCAGGGGATCTTCCTGACCCAGGGATCGAACTCAGGACTCCTGCATTGGCACAGGGGTTCTTTACATTATAGAATTTAAGGTTTAGATTTATCTAATTCTGAAATCTTTTTTAGACCCACTACTTTTATTGTCTAATTAAAGAATATAAATTTAGAATCAGTTGTGCTTTATTATTGTTTTTGATATTAATGCCATCATCATTATTATCTCAAACTTGGGCATCTAAATTTTCCTAACTGAATATCTAAGCAGACTAAGCCTGAAATTTTGATGAACTTCTAAAGTGTCATAATATTTATCATTATCCTCACTTGAAAGTAAGATAGATATACAAAGGAACACATAAACAAATGTACATGTGAGTGATTGAAACTTTCAAAAACATTGTAAATGTTTTCAACTGTGTGCTTACATTTTGACACAAAAAGAACTAAAAATACATATTAAAATGTCTAATGCTCGTTAAATTATGATCATTTTCATTTCTGTATTTATATATCTCAGACAAAAGCACACAAATATAGAAACATGCAGATAAAAAATACTCTTACTTATGTAATACTTCATAGTAAGAATGGAAAATTTCCACATTTTTCCTTCTTTAATTAAAATTAGCTTAATTCCCATACCAGTACTTGCATCTCGAGTGTTTTGCACTTATCCTCTGGGATATATAACACTCATCCTAATCTCTAAATATTCAATTCAATAGTACAAATATCAAGGGATTTAAAAGTTGAGGACAGTAATGTACAGCTATTATGGAGTAGTGTTTTTTGTTTTGTTTTGTTTTTTTACTGATGTCCTGAACACCTGGACCCAATTGCATTCAGCTATTTTGCTATCCAGAAACTAAGGTATTAAAGGACATATGAAAGTGGGATTAAGAGTAGGGTATTTGCTACTGTTGGTTGTGATAGGATAAAGCAGAGAGAGACTTTGAGTGTACATGAATTCATTATTGTATCCTCAGAAACCCTGGCTTGATTCCACCCCACATTTAAGGGCAGAAGTGCTGTAAAAGACTAAATTTTCTGAAAATGTTTTTGCCCATTTCTCAGACTGCAATTCAGTGTGACTTCCCATAATGACTATGTAGTGATTTTTCTAAAAGCAAATAGGATCCTTTGGTTCTTCCATGCTGGTTGTCAGGTATGAATCAACCCCTGTAACTAGAAGTTGGGGAAATACAAGAAAATAGTTCTTCATGATCACAGTGGTTGCTTTTCACCTACCTTCCCATTGTTCTCAGGATGAGAATCTAATATAATTGCTTCATTTCTAGAGGCATTTACTTGTGACTGCATTTATCCATTTTAGATAAGAAAATCTACTTGGAGAAACAAACCATCATATTAGGAAAAGAAATGAGGTGTAAAATTGAGAACTGATTAGTGAGGAAGAAGCATTTTTTATAGTTTAGAAATGGGAATAGGCAACATGTAGTATGATAACTGTACTTATAAATAAGTGACCATGTTCTTGTGTTAATATAAGTCTCCCACAGAATAATATGAGCCCAGTTTCCACAAAATTTAAACTCTAATGTATTGAAATCATTTAAAATTCACTTTGGAAAAAGTCTAATGTAATTATGGTCAATACTAAAATATTTGGTATAAGCTTGGATCATTGAGAATTCTGCAAATGAATTGCAATTGGAGCATAAAGTTGTTCTTATGTAACAATAAAATCAGTTTTAATAATAAGCACTAGAACTATGAAAAGAAAAGATGAAGGACATAAATAGGATTTTTATCTCATATTTGAGAGCTGAATTCTTATGAATAGAGCACAAATAAATTAAGAGATAGGGCTTCCCTGATTGCTCAGCAGTAAAGAATGTGTCTACCAATGCAGAAGATGTGGATTCAATTCCCTGGTTGGGATCAAAATTTGTCATTTGGAAATATTGGCTCACTGTGCTATGCAGATCTCCCAAATGTCAACATACTTAATTTTTACAGTGATAATCTCACATCATATGGACTCTAGAAAATCCCTTTGTACATTAGTAAGAGAATGAAACTGAAAAAAGGCCAAAAATGCCTTAATATTTCTATGAAAATTATTGTCACTTCACACATCTTTTCTCAAATGGTCTTGAGGTTCTTAGGGCTCCATGGACAACACCTTAATGCGTGTTGCATTAGAAACTCCTGAGGTAGAAGGGGAGAAGTAAGGTAGATTATTGATTATCAGTGAACAAAGAAAAATAAATTTTTAATTGGGAATTACAGTGGAGAGGTTATATCCAAGATGTTTTTATAAAATTGGTAGTTGTGAGAATTACTTATGTAGTTTCCATTGGCATTATAGATGTCATTTTATTTAATACAGAAAAAGCCTCAATATCAATAAAGGAAAAATAAATCCATATTCTGAAACAACATAGCTGTTTTGAGATGTATATTGCATGTATTGTTTTTTAAAGCTAAGCTATAGATTGCATATTTATTTCTTCAGTAAATTGGTCTGCTTGCTTTTTACAATATGATGTTTACTAAGTGCCATTTTTTAAAAAAGCAGCGACTGACATTTTGCCTGTATATTATTAGTGTAATTCATAAACTGAATTTTAACTTCAATGACTGCCTAGCCTGGAAAATGTCCTGAAAAGCCATTTAATTTCTTATCCATAAGGACGATTACATAGAGAAGGAAATGGCAACCCACTCCAGTATGCTTGCCTGGGAAATCCCATGGACAGAAGAGTCTGGCAGGCTACAGTCCATGCGGTGGCAAGACAGTTGGACAGGACTTAACAGTTGAACAACAAAGGAAGATTATAATCACAGACAAGACACTTAACTCTCAAAAGGTTAAGAAAATATCCTACATGAATACATTAAGAGGAAAGTTGTAATGAACCAATATCAATGACTTGGTTCAAACTAGTGATAGAGGAAAAAAATATGGGGAGTCACTGGAATATAAATCCAGAATTATCTGTAACTTTTCCCACTGTAGTTGCATAAAACAGTTCATAGAAAAGACACAATATCACACATAAATTTCTCCTTTGTTGTTTTTCATTCATCTTTATTCTATCTCATTTCACTTGTCCTGAGTACTTGCACCTTTCTCACCCTGCAAGAGCTTTATGACATTGTCTCGAATCTGTTTTGTCTTTATCCCATAAACAATGGGGTTGACAGCTGGAGGAAGAAGAAGATAAAGATTAGCCACAATGATGTGAAGAGAAGAGGGAATAGCGTGTCCTCCAAAACGGTGGGTAAAGAAAGTGAAGAATGCTGGAACATAAGTGACAATAATGGCAGATATATGGGCAGTGCAGGTGCTGAAGGCTTTCTGCCGAGCGTCTGCTGAGGAGAGGCTGACCACCGCCCGAAGGATCATAGTGTATGATACAGATATGCAGCAGATATCAAACACTCCAATCAGGAGGGCAACCACCAGACCATAGATGACATTGACCTTGATACTGGCGCAGGATAACTTCACCACTGACATGTGGTCACAATATGTATGGGAGATAATATTGCTTTGGCAGAAGGGCAAACGCTTAACCAAGAATGGAAAAGGAATCATCAGCAATGCACCCCTCAGGAAGGTGACAAGTCCAGCTTTGGCAATGATAGGGTTAGTGAGTATGGTAGCATAGCGCAGTGGGTAGCAAATGGCCACATAGCGGTCCAGAGCCATGAGCATGAGCACTCCAGACTCCACACCTGTGAACCCATGGACAAAGAACATCTGGACTAGACAAGCATTGAAGTTAATTTCCTTGAGATTGAACCAGAAGATGCAGAGTGCATTGGGTAGGGTAGTGGTACAGGTAAAGAGATCAACAAGGGAGAGCATTGCCAGAAAAAAATACATTGGATGGTGTAAGGACTCCTCATGATGAATGAGATACACAAGGCCAAGGTTTCCCAGAAGGGAGATGATATACATTGTGCAGAATGGGAGGGAGATCCACACATGTACTCTTTCCAGACCAGGAATTCCATTAAGAATAAAATATTTTGGGGGCACATATGAATTGTTGGAAACCAGCATAACTGATTCAATAAAGAGACTCTATTTTTTCCACCCATAAGTTTGTACCCTAGGAGAAGAAATAAAAAAAAAAAAAAAGAAATTTAGATCATCCTTGAGAACGTAGACTTCAGTTTGGCATAAAATTACATTTATAACAGTACCAACAACTTTGAATAATAGTGATTATGAAAATGCACAGTTTATTGAATAAATAAATATTAAAGAATATTTTTAAAGCTTTGTAAACAATATAAATGTAATTTTAGAGCCACAATTGCAAAATTGTAGTTTTTGTTTTGTCACCAAATAAAAGAAGATACTGAGGTAGAGAAAGATTGAATAATGTTGCTGCTGATGCTGCTGCTCAGTCGCTTCAGTAGCGTCCAGCTCTGTGCAACCCCATAGACAGCAGCCCACCAGGCTCCCCTGTCTGTGGGATTCTCCAGGCAAGAACCCTGGAGTGGGTTGTTATTTCCTTCTCCAATGCATGAAAGTGAAAAGTGAAAGTGAAGCTCAGTCGCATCCGACTCTCACAGACTCCATGGACTGCAGCCTACCAGGCTCCTCCATTCCTGGGATTGTCCAGGCAAGAGTACTGGAGTGTGTTGCAATTGCCTTCTCCAGAATAATGTTGAATATCAAACAAAACTAGATTCATAACCTCAGGTGTAACCAACATAAAGATAATTTTCAGACAAGTAATGTATAAGCAATCTATGTCACAATTCATGAGTATCCCTTCTAAATGCATACTAGATATTTCTATCTTAAATTTCCACAGACAGTTTACGTTCTTCATGTCCAAGACTAAATCATTTCAGCCTCTATCCCATGGCAAAATAAGCTCCATTGCTGAGTTCTGATTTTTAGATAATGATGTCTAACACACGATCTACCAACATCTTTGTGACCTTCTCAGGTGTGCCTCTAGCTTATCTTGGATACATATATTTCCTTATAACTCAAAGTATCTTAGTTTTTATTTTGTCCAGGTCATCTCAGCACTTTTACTATCTGTATTCTATCCTTAGTCAGGGGAAAAGCTGTATTTGTAATCCAGAAATAATTTTAATATCAGTCCTTCCTTCCTATTACCACTCTTAGCTGTCTTTTAAAGACCACCAGCTACATCCACTCATTTATTTGTATAATCTTTTGTATTTTTCAAATCTACGTTCTGTAGATACTTTTGAAGACATTTTAATCCTACTTGGTAATCTTCAAAGTCTCCTTAACAACTTGAATATAGAGCTCAAATTTCTTGGCATGTCATTAAATAAAGTAAACTTTAGTTTTTATCTTCTCTTTCCCATGTTATTTCTTTTTTTTATTGTCAACCTGTTTATTTATTTTTTAATTTAAATTTTATTTTATTTTTAAACTTTACAATATTGTATTAGTTTTGCCAAATATCAAAATGAATCTGCCACAGGTTTACCTGTGTTCCCCATCCTGAACCCTCCTCCCTCCTTCAATATCTGCAAATCAATCAATGTTATACACCACATTAACAAATTGAAAAATAAAAACCATATGATTATCTCAATAGATGCAGAGATAGCCTTTGACAAAATTCAACATCCATTTATGACAAAACTCTCCAGAAAGCAGGAATAGAAGGAACATACCTCAACATAATAAAAGCTACATATGACAAACCCACAGCAAACATTATCCTCAATGGTGAAAAATTGAAAGCATTTCCTCTAAAGTCAGGAACAAGACAAGGGTGCCCACTTTCACCATTACTATTCAACACAGTTTTGGAAGTTTTGGCCACAGCAATCAGAGCAGAAAAAGAAATAAAAGGAATCCAAATTGGAAAAGAAGAAGTAAAACTCTCACTGTTTGCAGATTATATGATCCTCTACATAGAAAACCCTAAAGACTCCCATGTTATTTCTTTCCACCCAAGAGTATCCTCGTTTGGATGATGTAATATATGATCACAGTATCCCATAACTTAGCATTTCATGCTTAAACTTTGGTGACCACTTGCAAATTTCAGCTACAGCATATACCTCTAGCCTATGTTGACTTTGTTCAATTTACTTCACTTATTTGAAGACCTATCCACCATATAGCTTTCTTGATATGTCTTCTTTGAATACTGAGACAGAATGTCACTTCCTTCAAAAAGGACCAGACATCCCAGACTCCAGGGTAAGTTACTGTCATTAAGTTCCCTGACCCAGGGACAGGGCCAGGATGTTTAATTTCCCTGCCTCATGAGAAAGGCTGGTCTGCATGAAGCACAAGCTGGAATTAAGATTGCTGGGGGAAATATCAAATACCTCAGATACGCAGATGATACCACCCTTATGGCAGAAAGTGAAGAAGAACTAAAGGGCCTGTTGATGAAAGTGAAAGAGGAGAGTGAAAAAGTTGGCTTAAAGCTCAACATTCAGAAAACTAAGACCATGACATCTGGTCCCATCACATCATGGCAAATAAATGGGGAAACAGTGGAAACAGTGGCTGACTATATTTTGAAGGGCTCCAAAACATTGCAGATGGTGACTTCAGCCATGAAATTAGAAGATGCTTACTCCTTGGAAGGAAAGTTATGATCAACCTAGACAGCATATTAAAAAGCAGAGACATTACTTTGCCGACAAAGGTCCATCTAGTCAAGGTTATGGTTTTTCCAGTAGTCGTGTATGGGTGCCAGAGTTGGACTATAAAGAAAGCTGAGCACGAAAGAATTGATGCTTTTGAACTGTGGTGTTGGAGAAGACTCTTGAGAGTCCCGTGGACTGCAAGGAGATCCAACCAGTCCATCCTAAAGGAGATCAGTCCTGAGTGTTCATTGGAAGGACTGATGCTGAAGCTGAAACTCCATTACTTTGGCCACCTCATGCGAAGAACTGACTCATTTGAAAAGACCTTGATGCTGGGAAAGATTGAAGGCAGGAGAAGAAGGGGACAACAGAGGATGGGATGATTGGATGGCATCACTGACTCAATGGACATGAGTTTGGGTGAACTCCGCGAGTTGGTGATGGACAGGGATACCTGGCATGCTGCAGTCCATGGGGTCGCAAAGAGTCGGACACGACTGAGCAACTGAACTGAACCGAAAGATAATAGTGATTAATTCAAAGTGAAATCTAGGTTTTTCTATCTCACACTTCACATCTGTTTCACTAAACTAAATCCTTTACAAAAACTAACAGGTTGTGAATCAATCTCATTTATTTGTTTTTGTGTTTGTTTACTGGCTTGTTATCTCTGGAGGAATATGAGCCTCCGTGTTTCAAATAGGGATCTCTATGTCTCCTGCTTCTTAAAATTTCTCCTTGCCCAGTTTCCCAGTCATCTTCTACGCAAAGAACAAGAGGATTGTGTTGTGGGATGATTGTGGGATGATCCATACTTTCTCTTTCAAAGGTGAAGGTAAATACTATTCAGACTTACCTGGAATCTTTCCCACTTCCTTATTTTTGCCTGTGATTCTAGGAAAGTATTAAGGAGACAAATAGAGAAAAGTATTGGAAGTACAATAACTAAATCACAGGAAGAGAGATCCACCTCAAAGTGTATTTTTGATCTTGCACTGAGCTTTTTTCAATGAAAGAGGCAAGGCAGCACACAGTACTACAAAAAGCATCCCACATTGTGCTGTGCTATACACTACCAGCTCACGTTCTCTCCTTGGTGATAATACATGCCATTACCTGATCCAGAGTCTAAGCCTGCAGGACCTAATGGGAAGTACAGGGACTAATGCTATTGCTGCTTCTTCTCCTGTTCCCTCATCCCGCACTAGGCAGCCATTATTTGTTGAAAATAGTATGCAGCACCCATTGCTGCCTGTGGCTGTTTATAATGGAAAACAGGCATATTTAGATTATTGTTTGACTTCAGCATCCATCCCCTCAAAATCAGAATGAATCAGGTACTGCTTAGGCCCTAAGAAAGCATGCTTCTCAGTTTTTAAAAAACCTTTATGCTGTTTCTCTAGAGATGGCCCAGGACAGTGATTTTTAGGAATTTAGATTCTGAGACACAGACTAAAATTCTGTCAGGCATATGAAGAATCCTTTCCATGATCCTTTGGAGAGGAATGTGAGAGAAAACGCTGAATCCTGAAAAGAAAGTTCTAAGTTCTCTGAGATAGTTTCACTCTTTGTTATTGTTATTCTAAATGTTTTTCTTGAAATATCAAATTTACTTTTTTAGTGATACACAATGCTATCATTGACACTGAATATTTCAAGCATATGGAATCTAAATTAAGCACTTCCATTTGTTAAATTTTTTAGAAATTTCATTAAGCATCCACCACGTGCTAGGCAACGCACCTTCAGCATTTAGCATAAGGGTCTTCTGTGCCTCCTCGGGCTATTTTAGGTTTACCTTGTGCATGAACAGCCAGTTTGCATACCAGCTCAAGTATTTATCTACGTCTACAGAAACAAGAAGCAGCAGTGCTAGTTACCTATTTAAATATATTTACTTATTTATTATTTAAATTCATCTTTGAATTCAATTAGATTCCTTTAATGAGTGTGAGTCTGAGTGAACTCCGGGAGTTGGTGATAGACAGGGAGGCCTGGCGTGCTGTGATTCATGGGGTCACAAAAAGTCGGACACAACTGAGCGACTGAAATTAACTGAACTGAATGACTGCAAAGATAGCCACTCTATCTAACTGAGATATAATATGTTTAAAATTTGCCAAAAAGATACAGAATTTTGTGCTCTCTATCCTAAATGCTGATGAAGTACAGCTCCTTCTTTCTTTATTCAAAACAGACTCTTTACTTGAAAGTCACCCTTCTTTCTCTCTGCTACCCTCACATTTTCCCCCTTTTTTCAAGATGATGATAACTTGCAGACCTGTACCAGAAGGTCTTGCATGTTTATTATATACCTTTACTGACCTGTGTGCTATGTTACCCATGAATGAAGATAGTACCTGGATTTTAAAAAATAAGCAAATTGAAATCAGATTGGAGAAGGCAATGGCACCCCACTTCAGTATTCTTGCCTGGAGAGTCCCATGGACAGAGGAGCCTGGTGGGCTGCAGTCCATGGTGTCGCTAAGAGTCGGACACAACTGAGCGACTTCACTTTCACTTTTCACTTTCATGCATTGGAGAAGGAAATGGCAACCCACTCCAGTGTTCTTGCCTGGAGAATCCCAGGGACAGGAGAGCCTGGTGGGCTGCTGACTATGGGGTCACACAGAGTCAGACACAACTGAAGCGATTGGATGACTGCAAGTTGTATGACTGAACTGAAGAAAGGAAAGGTGATGGGGAAGCTTGAGCTAGTGACTTCAAGGGAAAGGTATGTACCTATTTATCTTTCCTGATATAAGTCATCTTAAACTTATTAGTGTCTAATTCTCTGTCTCTGCCATTATGCCATACTTTATAAATGTGAATATTAAAAAATAATAATAATAATAATTCTCTCTATACTCTAAAGGTTTTGAGAGAGAAGGAAATGGCAACCCACTCTAGTACTCTTGCCTGGAAAATCCCATGTACAGAGGAGCCTGGTAGGCTGCAGTCCATGGGGTCGCTAAGAGTCGGACATGACTGAGCGACTTCTCTTTCACTTTTCACCTTCATGAATTGGAGAAGGAAATGGTGACCCACTCCAGCATTCTTGCCTGGAGAATCCCAGGGACTGAGAAGCTTGATGGGCTGCCGTCTATGGGATCACACAGAGTCGGACACGACTGAAGTGACTTAGCAGCAGCAGCAGCAGCAGCAGTCTTACTCCTGCCCACAAAAAAGCACACATTCCTTGTTAATACTATCTCTCTTTTGAAGGTGGATTATGTTCTTCCTAAATTTTCCCTGACCAAAAATAACCAAATAACCTACTCTGTAGAGCAAAGCCCTCTATGCCTGTGATGACACAGTAGAATGAAACAAGACAATGTTTTGTCATAAGCCTAGAATCTGAAAGACATTACCTTACCCACACAGTAGATCCAGACTAAAAGGAATGTGAAAGGTGCTCATGCAAGGGAAAGGGCTCAGGAATGTACATGATGGTAGCACCCTGGTTTCACCTTATAACCCACAGATCTGAAGTGCTTAGTCTAGCAGACTTCTCACGGGAAACAGGTTTAATCTCACATCCTTAGCACTCCCAAGTCTCAATGTGAAACAGGGCTTAAATCCCCAAAGACTATAGAGCCCTAAGGGAGGGCATGATACAAAGCTTCAGATATTTGGAAAAAATAAACCCCAACCAGCTGGTTCCAGAATGAGAGAAGTCCAGAAAGTAATTCCTATGGTACCAATATCCAGCGTTTAGGATTACATGTTGGAAATTCTTACCTAAGGCAATTTAAAATAAATAAAAATATATATGTGTGTGATTTTATAATGTGCTTAGTTGCTTTTATTCTGAATTCTAAAATATTATACTCAATTTAAAAAGAGAAAAATGCAGCAATAAAATCACTTTTAAATAGCACATACTACCAACAGTAAGAAAATGATGGCTATTAGGATTTTGTGTCTCTTTACCTTCGTGTATATGTAATTTAAAAAATATATCAGGATCACAGGTATTTTTCATTTATTGTTTCAATTTATATATACTCAAAACAGAATATTTTTATGCCATGAGAAAGAAAGAAATCTTGTCACTTGTGACAAGATGGATGAATCTTGAAGGCATTATGCTACATGAGATTAGTCAGATACAGAAAGATAATTACTGTTTGGTATCACTTACATGTGACAGTGGAAAAAGCCAGATTCATGAAAACTGATAGTAGAATGGTGGTTACCAGAGTTTGGGGTATGGGGGAATTTGGGTTAATGTTGTGTAAGAGTATGAATGTGGAACAAATAGATAAATAAATCCTGGATTTTTAGTAATACATGTCATATGTTTTCAACTTATACAATACCTTATGCCACTTATATTTCAGAAAAATAATTTTTTAAAGGACAAGTAAATTCTCAGTGACTTACACACTAATTTAAATAAGTTAACTCAAGTCAATGTCTTTAATTATTTATATAAGATTGTCCTAGTCAGTTCAGTTCAGTCTCTTAGTCATGTCCAACTCTTTGTGACCCCATGAACTGCATCACGCCAGGCTTCCCTGTCCATCACCAACTCCCCAAGATTGCTCAAATTCATGTCCATTGAGTCGGTAATGCCATCCAACTGTCTTAACCTCTACTGTCCCTTTCTCTTCCTCTTCTATCCCAGTCAAGAAAATGGAAATGAAGATGTGGTTATGAGTTAAAATAAAGGGTGTTCAAGATAAAAGTTTTGACTTTTGTTTCTTATGATTATCTTAATTATGTTATTTGATATAATTTGTATAAAAGTACAAATATTTGCACTAAATTTAGCATACTTCTGAGAGGAAAAAGAAGTAAGCCATAGACAACATAGGAGGCAAGGAAGAAAATGTTTCACAGTTTAGGGAGATGCATGAATACAATCAAGACATATTGTTTTAAATAAGTATTTTATTAAAACATAATAAGTGTGCAAAAAAGAGCATACACCATAAGTGTACAGCTTCATGAAAATTCACCAAGTCCTTGTAATTACCATTTAGGTCAAGAGCTAAAGCCTTGACAGCACCTCAGAATCACCCTCTCATATCCTATCCAATCATTACCTATACCCTTGTTCTCTAAGTTAAATATCATCTTGATTTCTAATACCACAAATGAGTTTTGCCTGCTGGTGGACTTTATATAAATAAAATCATAAATATGTATGACTTTGTTTCTTTCACTTGACAGTTTATGTGAACAGACCACAATTATTTACTTATTCAGCTGGATTATAATGGACATAGCTTCTAGGTATTGAATACGCTGCACCTTACACCTTTAATAAGTTTTCTGGTGAACATACATATGCATTGCTGGATACACAGCTGACAAACTTAGTAAAGAAAACATCAGATAAGGACTTGGAAAATAAGAATAAACTCCAAGTGGTGTTGGAAGGAGAATGCTGAGGTAAATAAAAGCACAAGCATTGATGAATACACCTTAACATTTGCCAGGGATTTAAATATTTTAATGTTTACTTCCAATTCTTATGATCCAACACTGTAACTCAAAGTTTTGTGGATTGTCATTCAGGAGCAAAATGTCAGTCTATGAAAATTACATGAACTGAACTTTGAAGTCTCCTGTGAATAAAAGAGGCTTTAGAGAACATGAAATTTTAGAAGAAAGGATCTTTGCTTACATGCACATAGTGGTACCCTTTTAAGAGAAGTTTAAAGATAAAAATCACAACAAATATTTCCTATGACCAGATATTTGCTTTCAGTTGGAGGACTCCCCATTGACTAAAAAATGTCGTCCCTATTGACCTCGGGCTGACTAAGAAAACTTCTCAGAAGTCTCTAATTAAATGTTATGAGAAGGATTGTCCTTTCCTTTAAGCAAGAACCTAGTAATACATGTTCGTATCTGCTTGGTTTTTATCCCATACACAATAGGATTCATTGTAGGAGGCATGAGTAGATAGAGATTAGCCATAATAATATGTATGTGTGGAGGAATGGAGCGTCCCCCAAAACGATGTGTAAGGAAGGTGAAGAAGGCTGGGACATAGGTAATGACGATGGCAAAGATGTGTGCAGTGCAGGTGCTGAAGGCCTTCTGCCGAGCCTCTGCTGAGGACAGGCTGACCACTGCCTGCAGGATCATGGTGTAGGAGACTGTGATGCACAGGATGTCAAAGCCCCCAATCAAGAGGGCAACCATCAAACCATAGATGGCATTGACCTTAACATTGCCACAGGATATCTTGGCCACAGACATGTGGTCACAGTAGGTATGTAGTATGACATTGCCCCTGCAGTATGGCAGGCGTTTGGTGAGGAAAGTGAAAGGGATAACAAGCATTACACCTCTAAGAAAAGTAAGGAGCCCAGCCTTGGCAATGACTGAATTAGTGAGAACAGTAGCATAGCGCAAGGGGTAGCATATGGCCACGTAGCGGTCCAGGGCCATGAGCATGAGCACCCCAGACTCCATCCCTGTGAAGGTGTGCACAAAGAACATCTGGGCCAGGCAGGCCTTAAAATCAATCTCCTTGAGATTGAACCACAATATGCAGAGAGTGTTGGGAAGAGTGCTGGTGCACATGAGAACATCTGTGAAGGAAAGAAGGGCTAGGAAGATGTGCATTGGTCTGTGTAAGGCTTCTTCAGAGTAGATGAGATACATAAGGCCAAAGTTCCCTGTGATTGCAATGCTATACATGGTACACAGAGGGAAGGAGACCCACAGATGCACTTCTTCCAATCCAGGGATGCCATTTAGGATGAATGAGACTGGAGTTAGGCTAGTGTCATTCAGAAGTAACATACTGTCTGTTGGAAGTTCATGATACACCGGTTACAGAATTGCTCTGTAGGCAGAAAAAGTAAGATCAGAGATGAGCTGACAAGTAAGATATTCTTTATCATAGTTGATAATTTGTCTTTTTTGTAGATCAATCACATGTACATTCTCTTATGTTGAATATGTGATATTACACTCTCATTATGTGACATTATACTCTCATCCTTCCTCAGTGATCAATGCAAAGAAATAGAGGAAAACAATAGAATGGAAAAGACTAGAGATCTCTTTAAGACTATTAGAGACACCAAGGGACTATTTCATGCAAAGATGTGCACAATAAAGGAAAGAAATGGTAGGGGCCTAACAGAAGCATAAGATATTAAGAACAGGTGGCAAGAATACACAGCAGAGCTATACAAAAAAGATCTTCATGACCCAGATAACCACGATGGTGTGATCATTCACCTAGAGTCAGATATCCTGGAATGCAAAGTCCAGTTGGCATTAGGAAGCATAACTATGAACAAAGCTAGTGGAGGTGATGAAATTCTAGTTGAGCTATTTCAAATCCTATAAGATGATGCTGTGAAAGTGCCAGCAAATTTGGAATACTCAGCAGTGACCACAGGACTGGAAAAGGTCAGTTTTCATTTCAATCTCAATGAAAGACAATGCCAAAGAATGCTCAGACTACCACATAATTGCCCTCATCTCACACGCTAGTAAAGTAATGCTCAAAATTCTCCAAGCCAGGCTTCAACAGTACATGAACCATTAACTTCCAGATGTTCAAGCTGGATTTAGAAAAGGCAGAGGCACCAGATCAAATTACAAACATCCATTGGATCATCGAAAAAGCAAGAGAGTTCCGGAAAAACCTCTGCTTTATTGATGATGCCAGAGCCTTTGACTGTGTGGATCACAACAAACTGTGGAAAATTCTTAAAGAGAGAGGAATACCAGACCCCCTGACCTGCCTCCTGAGAAATCTGTATGCAAGTCAAGAAGCAACCGTTAGAACTGGGCATGGTATAACAGACTGGTTCCAAATCGGGAAAGGAGTACATCAAGGCTGCATATTGTCACCCTGCTTATTTAACTTATATGCAGAGTATATCATGCAAAATGCCAGGCTGGATGAAGTACACATTAGAATCAAGATTTGGGGGAGAAATATCAATAATCTCAGATATGCAGGTGATACCACCCTTATGGCAGAAGATGAGGAACTAAAGAGTCTCTCGATGAAAGTGAAAGAGGAGAGTGAAAAAGTTGGCTTAAAACTCAACATTCAGAAAACTAAGATCATGGCATCCTGACTGATGCTGAAGCTGAAACTCCAATACTTCGCCACATGATGCAAAAAACTGACTCACTGGAAAAGACCCTGATGCTGGGAAAGATTGAAGGTGGGAGAAGGGGATTACAGAGGATGAAATGGTTGGATGGCATCACTGACTCGATGGACATGAGTTTGAGTAAGCTCTGGGAATTGGTAATGGACAGGGAGGCCTGGCATGCTGCAGTCCATGGGGCTGGAAAGAACTGGACATAGCAACTGAAATGAACTGAACTGAACTGAACACTCTCATTGGATCATGCTTTAACCATTAGACACTGACCAGATGAACTGATTGAATCTAGTTGATGTGCTGGCTCTGAATGTGCCTTTTTAAAAAGATCATATAGTTCATTCCCTAGGCTGAAGTTTACCTTTAAACAATGGATGATCAAGGATTGATTAAATATTTTGTGTTCCAGTTGGTCACCACCTTAATCAAAGATGTCTATTCCTTTCTGAAATTTTATCACTCTTCAATGGCTCTGGTGGGTTCCATTTTCAAAGTTAACCAGTCTAATCTAGGGGGGCATACTGACAATGCTATTAACCCAGTTTTAGCTCAAATCCTCTACTTTGGGTTCTCAGAAAATCTAAATACAGAAAACTATAAATCATCCCCTGTGCCAAAAGCTTTCTTTAAGAAAAATTATAGAATGATCTTAAAGGTAAAAAATAGTAATAATACTCTTTCTAACCATCAAAGGGCCACCCATTAATTTCTTGAGTCAATACCAAAAGAAATAGATAGTAAAGAATCATTGGAAGCACAATAACTTATGGGAAATTAATATTATTTTTCTAGGATTATAATCTTTTCTAATGGACTGCATAGACTAATCTGATAAGAACTGAGGATCCATCACTGTAAACTAACACAATTGACATTTCCTTTGGAACATAGTTGGAGAAGGGAATAGCTATCCACACCAGTACTCTTGCCTGGAGAATCCCCATGGACAGAGGAGCCTGGTGGGCTGCAGTCCACAGGGTTTTGAAGAGTCAGACATGACTGAGTGACTTTCACTTTCGCTTTACAACATCCTACTGTATTTCCTAACCTGATCACCACCTCAGAGAATTATAGAATCAATATCTCTCAGTGTGTGCTATCTCCAAAACTAAATTTTTATAGTACAAAGGAGACTCTCAATACATTTTTCAAATCCATAGAGAAAAAAAGCAGTGGGAAAAATAAGGACTGACAAAATGGTTCTGAGTAGTAAGAAAGAAAATATTTGTTGTGATAGTGTATTGTGAAGAAATAAGGACACATTTATGATCATAAAATGTATGCAAATTGGATGTACAAGTCTGAAG
The DNA here is from genome assembly GCF_003369695.1 of Bos indicus x Bos taurus. Taxonomy (NCBI): domain Eukaryota; kingdom Metazoa; phylum Chordata; class Mammalia; order Artiodactyla; family Bovidae; genus Bos; species Bos indicus x Bos taurus. The sequence continues at coordinate 36,674,545 of NC_040090.1, forward strand.
AAGCAGGTGGGAGTGTGCTGACTTAGGGGGAAAATGTACAAGTTTTTTGATAAGGGAGGAAGTCCAAAAGAGAGGACTATTGGAGAAAAAATAATAATATCTTTGAATAACAATTATCAATATTCAGATTTATAGTATTTCCTGTGTATATAAGAGGTAACTCACCTGCCACTTCAGCGACATTTCTGTTGAAAATTTAAGGTTGGGAAAAATTGGTTCTCCTTTCCTCATATGTGTCTTTTACAAAAATTTTATATCCTTAGTTTTTAAAAGGTAAAGTCTGAGTAGATGAAATCTAGGGCCCCTTCGAATTGAGAAACAATTCAAATATCATAAGTGTAATGTGAAATCGAGGCAATTCTCTAAAATGAAAAATAGATGAGAAACAGAGAACATATGAAATAAGGCCGTCATTTCTCTTTTCCTTTTTTCCACAATTGTATAAATTTTTTTTCATAGAAATGCTGTTTTTAAAAAAGTTTTCACAGCCAGTGGGATGTATCACTTCTCTAGAATACTCCTCACAAGGATTATTCAGTATGAACCACAAGATTTAAGTATAAAAGCTTATTTTATCCAACATAAAAATGGAGCATACAAGCCAGTATGTAGAAGCACACTTACAATACGGTCCATCATGCCCTTTCAAAACTTAGGACAATAATCCTATTTGACAACTCTCTCCTTTTTCCTGTCCTCTCATTATCATAATCAGTACCCACACCTTTAAGAAGCAAAATGCACCCTCAGTTCATAAATCTGCTTACCCTGAAAGCTGCTGGAATTCTTCAAGAAATTGAAGACATATCTACAAATGAAGTCATATTAATGTCTACATGATGGACATGCAGGACAAATGTAAGACCTGTATCAAGACCATGAGGAAGTAGATGGAGAAGGGAATATTTCTATTTTCTATTTGGTGCATGTGGTATGTGTATATGATATTATCTGAAGTTGAAGAGCTGGAAAAACTTGTTACTATCTCGTTCTACTATCATCTCAGAGGAAAAGTTATTTTCCATGTACATGTATTTAAGTTATCTATAAAAAAAGGCTTAGGAATCAGATATACCTGGGTCCTAAGGACCCTGGCTCAGCAATTGGGAATTGCTTTAGGAATTATTTTGTCTCAAATCATAGTCTAGGACTCCCGGTATAATTTTTTATAAGTACAACAGAGAATATGTAGCTCTGAGACCTTTTAAACTTTCAGAATTAAATCCTTTGGGGAGACTGATCTGTTCACATTTTTCAAATCTTAGCACAAAGTCATGCACAAAATCATACTGAAAAAATATTTTTGAAGACTAATTAAATAATGCTGATATATAAGAAACTTTTATACGTGAACTTGTATATGTCCAGTTCAGTTCAGTTCAGTTCAGTCACTCAGTCGTGTCTGACTCTTTGCGACCCCATGAATTGCAGCACGCCAGGCCTCCCTGTCCATCACCAACTCCTGGAGTTCACTCAGACTCACGTCCATCGAGTCGGTGATGCCATCCAGCCATCTCATCCTCTGCCATCCCCTTCTCCTCCTGCCCCCAATCCCTCCCAGCATCAGAGTCTTTTCCAACGAGTCAACTCTTCACATGAGGTGGCCAAAGTACTGTTAGTGTCCCTAATAAAGGTGTTTATTAAATAATTTTGAATAGATTATTTTGGATTATCTAAATATATACCATCTCACTGTATATGAAGAATATTTTACTTCTCCCTTTAATTTTTTTGTTTGTTTGTTTTTGTTTTTCCTTTTTGGCCTTTCTTTATTGGCTAGGATATCCCTCCTACACAATGTTGAATGATCTGGATATTTTTGTTTCTTTATCATGACTGAGTATAGTAAAACCCACTACAGGTAGAGAAACCTCATTCTACAGTCACATGAAAGACATGGACTTATATTCCAGTACAGAAGCACATCTGTGCAATAATAAAAGTTAATCGTATGCTAGCATTTTGTTGAGACTTTTTTAATATTCTTCAAGAATATTTGCCTGCAGTTTACCTTATTGTAGTCTTTATCTGGCTTTGGTATCTGTATGATATTGGCCTCATGAAATGAGTTTGGGAGTATTCAAGTGATGATGGAGTAAGTTTAATTTTTTTTTTCTGTTGCAGGATTGCTCAGGTATATTTTCTTATAGTAAATATTCAAAGTTATAGTATTATGAACTTACATCTATTGGGGTGGTCATATGATTATTCTCCATCTCATTGAACACATTGATGTATAATGATTAGCTTTTTCTTTTTGTATTAAAATATGGTTGATTTATAGTATATTAGTTTCATAGAAAAAAATAGAAGCATGCTCAGTTGTGTCTGACTCAGTGACCTGATGAACTGTAGCATGCCAGGCTCCTCTGTCCATGGTATTTCCCAGGCAAGAATGCTGGAGTGGGTTGCCATTTCTTTCTCTAGGGTATTGTCCCAACCCAGAGATTGAGCCCACATCTCCTGTGTCTCCTGCATTGGCAGGCTGATTCTTTACTACTGAGCCAACTGGGAAGCCCATATTAGCTTCAGATGTACAGCATATTGATTAAATATTTTTATAGAATACACTCAAGGTTATTAAAATTTTGACTCTATTTCCTGAGCTACACAATACATCTTTGTGCATCATTTTTTTATACACATTAGTTTGGACCTCTTAATCCCTACCCTTATCTTGCCCTCCATCCCCTCACCTCTTCTGTCATGATAGCCAATAGTTTGCTCTCTATATCTGTGAGTCCATTTCTCTTATGCTGTATTTATTCTTTTGTTTTATTTCTTAGATTCCACATAAAATTGATAACATACATGATTCATCTTTCTTTGTCTGAGTTATTAAGTACAATATCCTCCAGATCCATCCATGTTATGGCAAAAAGCAAAAAAGCAAAGTCTCATTTTTGATGGCTGCATAATAGTCTATACACCTCACACTTTATTTATGCATTTATCTGTTGATGGACACTTGGATATTCCACATATTTAATGCATTTAATCATACACACACACACACACACACACATATACAAAATAAACTCTTTCAGAGAAACAATTTGCAACACTTCCAAACTTGTTTAATGAAGCCACAGAGCCTCAATATTAAAACCTTAACAACTTATTATAAGGAAGAAAATTTAGAGACCAATGTACCTTATGATTTTTACATGCAGATGTAAAAATCTCAAATGAAATACTAATATTAACAATTGAACTTTGCAATACATGAAAAGGAAAGTTACACGTAGCACATTGGAGTTTATCCCAAAAATAAGAGACTTACTTAGCATTTGAACATTAATAATGTTGTTCTTGATATTACAGAGTAAAAGTAAAAATCCATTATCTTTAGATTATATCATTTAAAATTTGAAACATGACTTTGAGATATATACTATTATTATAATGATATAGAGATTAAAATGGCTTGATACCAATAGGAGTTTATAGGTGATAATGAACAACATAATTCATATAGCCATTAAATGAAATAGAAGGATTTAAGTTCAGGAGGGCTTCCCCAGTGGCTCAGAGGTAAATAATCCACCTGTGATGCAGAAGACACAGGAGACCCAGGTTTGATCCCTGAATCGGGAAGATCCTCTGGAGGAGGACATGGCAACCCACTTCAGTATTCTTGCCTGGAGAATCCCTTGGACAGAAGATCCTGGAAGGCTACAGTCCATAGGGTCTCAAGGAGTCAGACACAACTGAAGCAACAAAGCCTGCACATCAATCACCAAAACTTATTCACAACTACATTGCACTGAATTTCACATATCAGCTTTCTGCCTGCTATTGTGTCATAACTAATATGATCCTTACTATCATTCCTACAAAAATCACCTTGTATGTCCTTTATATCAGGGAACTTTTTCCTAACAGGATCTTAGGAGAACCTCTTGAAAAATTTTCATGTTTGTTAGGTAGTAGTTTGAACTAAGCTTAACTCAGAGAGGCTTTCTCAAAGGAAGGAATAGAATATTAACAAAAATTTTTTACCTTTTAATATTCATTTAATCTCATTTACCTAATATTAAAAATATTTTCAGTTATATGATGAGAAAAAGAACTTTCTAATTTCCTCTTATCAATTAGACCTCTTGTCCGTTTCTTCACTTCTATGTGCTGAGCCATGTCGTGCTATGACCATGTCGCTTCAGTCATGTCTGACTCTGTGCAACCCCATGGATTGTAGACTGTAGTCTGCTGGGCTCCTCTGACCATGGGACTCTCCAGGCAAGAATACTGGAGCGTGTTGTCATGCCCTCTTTCAGGGAATCTTCCCAACCCAGGAATCAAACTTCCATCACTTAAGTCTCCTGCATTGGCAGGTGGGTTCTTTACCACTAGCACTGCCTGGGAAGCCCCCTTCACTTCCATATTCTCTGGTAAACTTAGAAGAATTATCTTTACATAGAAGAATTATCTTTAGACATCTTGGCACACACTATTATACCCTACCAACTGTTGTACAAATGATAAACCACATGTGGATAAACAGGCTTCACTGAGACTTTTATGCCTATGTATTATTTATTTCATAAGTATATGATATGTTAAAATACATGCATAATATTTATAAGCACATATACTTGCTTAATATAGTTTTAACCAGAAAAAGCAAAACAGACTTTAAGCAGATATGTTTTCATTCAAGATTTTGTTCCTTGAAGAATTACTTTGCAGAACTTAGGAACTGGGGAGTATATGTGCCATCTGCTCAGTTCAGTTCAGTCGCTCAGTCGTGCCCGACTCTTTGTGACCCCAAAAATCACAGCATGCATTTATTTGATTTAAATACTACTTTACATAATGCAATCAATATTATAACTCAGCATATATCAAAGGAAGGTTTGCTTCTAGACTTTTCATGTATCATAGCTATCTGTTCTGGAATGAAGCCGTGCTTCACGAGATCTCTTATAATTGAAAACTTTCACTCTGGCCAGGAGATCTGTGGCTGACACTTGTTTTTTTTGTTGTTGTTAAACATGTTTTAGAAAGTGAATTTCTTCACTGCCAACCGAAAATCTCAATTTATGTCTGTCTGCCCCTTGTCGCTTCCTATTCTAGAAGAAAGATATACTGTTGTGCCAGATTACTTCTTGTTTTCACCCTCCATTAGCCTGTACTTACTTCTACAAACCTCAGGTATAATATTAAATTGTTGTCATGATGTACTATGCTACATGTACCCAGAAATTCCTTCACTGTTGGGAAAATTTCAGTCTTCTGTGATTCCTTAGATTTGATCAAGATCTACTAAATGAAATTGAAACTTTAAAGAATGTTGTAGTGAGGTAGAGAGGAGCAGGAATGAAAAAAAAAAGCATTTAAAGATGGCAGGAGGAGAAGGGGGTGAAAGAGGATAAGATGGTTGAATGGCAGGACTGACTCATTGGACATCAGTTTGAGGAAGCTCTAGGAGATGGTGAAGGCCAGGGAAGCCTGGAGTGGTGCACAAAGTCCATGGGGTCTCAAAGAGGTGGACACGACTTGACAACTGAGCAAGACTATAGTGTTTCAAATGAGCATACAACCTCAGTACATAAAATAAATTTTAACAAGTCTTTATCCCATAAAATTCTGAAATAGTTCACTCAATATTTTCTAGAAAGCTTTGAACCCCATAAGTGCTATGTAGATAAAGCCATAACCAAAGTTATGAATCTGGAATTGAATCACTCTAAGAAGTCAGATATATTAATAAATCCAGGTTTATACTTCAATGAATATCAGGTACAGTCCATATGCCCCATCAGAGAAAAGTTGTTAAAATTTAAAGGTAGTTATTGAGATTTTCCCCTCTGCTCAAATATTTTCTAAATGTATATCTACTTTCAACAAAGCTAAATTTACCTCCTTTCTCATTAGAGACCTGTGGGAACATTTCTCTGGGAACCTACAAACAAATTTTTTTCTTTTCCTTGGAAAATCCTAAGGTAAGTGTTTCATAGAGGCTTTCTAAACTAATGCAGCACAATATTACTGAACAATTTTTTATACAAGTAATCTTATTCTTTTATTGTTTAAAAAGTTATGTGTATTAGAATTCTAGTTATTTAATCACATCTTGGTTATTTGAATAGGAGCCTCTTTCATCAGGCACAAATTTTATTGTCTTACTTTCACTTTATGTTCAAGAATATTTGTACATTTATCGTATCTTGTTAAAAGACACATATTTCCTCCCCACCTGCCCTTGGTGAACAAGTTTTTAAATAGAGATTTAGAAACATCTGGCAAACCACCCAAACTCAGGGTGAGATTGGGTAACTCAAGAAAAAATACACAAGAAGTATATATATTGCTAAATATGGGGAATTTGAATCAGAGGGTAGGCAAATAAGGAAGACTAAATTATCTCTTTATATTTGAATCCAAAGGGATTTGCAAATAATCCTGAAGAGAAAGCAAAATGTAGGGAGAATTAAAAATAATTTAGGTACTGGAGGAAGAAGACTGTATGATTCTAATATAACAAGGACCAAAGAGATAATATTACAGGTAAGCACATTTCTGTACAGTAATAGGAAAACTCCTCTGGTTCTCCATAAATGTAAGAGTGTTACTGAGAAAGTGGGAAGTCTTTGCCAAAAAAAATTAGTGCAAGAGTTGGAAGGAATTCCAGTGACCATCTATTCCAACTTCCTGACAATGACATTCATGAACCGTCTAATTTTCCTTTTGATTGAATATATCTGATGACAGTTATTCTGTTATCTAACTAAAATTTATATCAGCATGAATGACCAATATTATCAAACTCAAGTCTACTTTCTTATAACTTTTCATATTCAACATATTCATATTCAACATACGCCTTTCTGCTGTGTGCTCAGTTGCTCAGTTATGTCTGACTCTTTGTGATCTCATGGACCTTAGCCCCCCAGGCTCCTCTGTCCATGGAATTTTCCAGGCAAGAATACTGGAGTGAATTGCATTTCCTACTCCAGAAGATCTTCCAACCCAGGGATCAAACCTGGGTCTCCAGCATCTCCTGCAAGCAGATTCTTTACCACTGCGCTTCCTGGAAAGCCCATGTATGTCCTTAGGGTGTGTAAGTATAATACAAGCCATTTATTAGCAAGGGTCTGGGGATTGCAAATTTAAACTGTGAAGTAAGGAAAAGCTTTAGATTGGCATTGCCAGTAACCAGAGATCTGGAATTATGAAGGGTATACGCTGATATTGCCTGAGAAAGAACTTAGCAAGCAATGAAAATGAAAACTGGAAACGCCCCAGATTGTGCACATTTGTTGAACTTGAGAAACCTCCAGTAAGTATGGATGGATTTAAGGAATACAAGTAATAAGAGATATATTCAGAGATTTAAAGGGGTCCTAATTGTATAGGATTTTTTTTAATTTAAATTTATTTATTTTAATTAGAGGCTAATTACTTTGCAATATTGTATTGGTTTTGCCATACATCAACATGAATCTGCCACGGGTGTACACGTATTCCCAGTCCTGAACCCCCCTCCCTCCTCCCTCCCCATACCATCCCTCTGGGCCATCCCAGTGCACCAGCCCCAAGCATCCTGTATCCTGCATCGAACCTGGACTGGCGATTCGTTTCTTATATATTATACATGTTTCAATGCCATTCTCCCAAAGCATCCCCCGCCCTCTCCCACAGAGTCCAAAAGACTGTTCTATGCATCTGTGTCTCTTTTGCTGTCTTGCATACAGGATTATTATTACCATCTTTCTAAATTCCATATGTATGTGTTACTATACTGTATTGGTATTTTTCTTTCTGGCTTACCTTACTCTGTATAATCGGCTCCAGTTTCATCCACCTCATTAGAACGGATTCAAATGTATTCTTTCTAATGGCTGAGTAATACTCCATTGTCTATATGTACCACAGCTTTCTTATCCATTCATCTGCTGATGTACATCTAGGTTGCTTCCATGTCCTAGCTATTATAAACAGTGCTGCGATGAATATTTTGTAAATAAAATAAGGATGTTGGCTTTGATCTGAAATGTGAAGATACTGAGTGTTTAAGGGAAGACTAGAGATGACTTTTGGAGAAGGCAATGGCACCCCACTACAGTACTCTTGCCTGGAAAATCCCATGGACGGAGGAGCCTGGAAGACTGCAGTTCATAGAGTCGCTGAGGGTTGGACATGACTGAGCTACTTTACTTTCACTTTTCACTTTCATGCATTGGAGAAGGAAATGGCAATCCACTCCAGTGTTCTTGTCTGGAGAATCCCAGGGACGAGGGAGCCTGGTGGGCTGCCGTCTATGGGGTCGCACAGAGTCGGACACGACTGAAGTGACTTAGCAGCAGCAGCAGAGATGACTTTACTAACATGCATTTTACAAAACAAAATAATGGTAATGACACTAATAATAATTGCAGTGGTACTATATATTTTGCTGACAACATTCCCGGTTGTGGTAAAAAAAATCTCCATGATTTTACTTTTCTGAACAGTAAAAAATTTACAGTTGAGAAAATTGCTTTTAAAAGTTTTCCGTTTTAACTTGTTCCTATGTTCTGAAAAACTTTGCTTTTATCTTTTTTATGTATTGACATAATTTATCCAATATTATTTAAAATTTTTTCCACTGATTAAAGATAAAGATTAAAAAAGACACATATTTACATAGAAACCTCTAGACAAAATCTCAAAGAGGGAGAAAGAGAAAAACAGAGAATGGTAGCTATCAAAATTAGAACTTTTAACATCTATTATATGGGGAGATTAAAATATAATAGAACATATGTATATAATAATCCTCAATGAAAGAAAACATATAATTGATATCTGATTTAATGAATGAATCAATTTTATAATCTAATACAAACTTAAGCAAGAGCTTTTAAAAACATAGCAAAAAAATTTTTGCAAAAAAATTTTATTTATTTTTTTTGGATGTTACTTTATATTTTTATTTTATTTTTTTTAACTTTACAATATTGTATTGGTTTTGCCAATATCAACATGAATCAGCCACAGGTATATACGTGTTCCCCATCCTGAACCCTCCTCCCACTTCCCTCCCCATACCATTCCTCTGGGTCATCCCAGTGCACCAGCCCCAAGCATCCAGTATCGTGCATCGAAACTGGACTGGTGACTCGTTTCATATATGACATTATACATGTTTCAATGCCATTCTCCCAAATCATCCCATCCTCTCCCTCTTCCACAGAGTCCAAAAGACTGTTCTGTACATCAGTGTCTCTCTTGTTGTCTTGTATACAGGGCTATTGTTACCATCTTTTAAATTCCATACATATGCGTTAGTGTACCATTTCACGCCAGTCAGAATGGCTGTGATCCAAAAGTCTACAAGCAATAAATGCTGGAAAGGGTGTGGAGAAAAGGGAACCCTCTTACACTGTTGGTGGGAATGCAAACTAGTACAGCCACTAGAGAACAGTGTGGAGATTCCTTAAAAAAATGGAAATAGAACTGCCTTATGACCCAAAAATCCCACTGCTGGGCATACACACTAAGGAAACCAGAACTGAAAGAGACATGTGTACCCCAATGTTCATTGCAGCACTGTTTATAATAGCCAGGACATGGAAACAACCTAGATGTCCATCAGCAGATGAATGGATAAGAAAGCAGTGGTACATATACACAATGGAGTATTACTCAGCTATTAAAAAGAATACATTTGAATCCGTTCTAATGAGGTGGATGAAACTGGAGCCTATTATACAGAGTGAAGCAAGCCAGAATGCAAAAAAAAAAATTTTAAAGACCCTGAAGTCTTATGATTTTAATCAAAAGCCTTCAGGCTGTATCCATGTCTCAGAACACAAAAGAGAGGTAGAAAGCTAACTAAATTGATTAATAAATATTTTACCCCACTAAACATCATTCTTCATAACTCAGTTCAGTTCAGTCACTCAGTCGTGTCCAACTCTTTGCAACTCCATGAATCACAGCACACCAAGCCTGCCTGTCCATCACCAACTCCCGGAGTTCACTGAGACTCACGTCCAACGAGTCAGTGATGCCCTCCATCCATCTCAACCTCTGTCATCCACTTTTCCTCCTGCCCCCAATCCCTCCCAGAATCAAAGTCTTTTCCAATGAGTCAACTCTTCGCATGAGGTGCCCAAAGTACTGGAGTTTCAGCTTTAGCATCATTCCTTCCAAAGAAATCCCAGGGCTGATCTCCTTCAGAATAGACTGGTTGGATCTCCTTGTAGTCCAAGGGACTCTCAAGAGTCTTCTACAACACCACAGTTCAAAAGCATCAATTCTTCAGCGCTCAGCCTTCTTCACAGTCCATTTCTCACATCCATACACGACAACAGGAAAAACCATAGCCTTGACTAGACGAACCTTTGTTGGCAAAGTAATGTCTCTGCTTTTTAATATGCTATCTAGGTTGGTCATAACTTTCCTTCCAAGGAGTAAGTGTCTTTTAATTTCATGGCTGCAGTCACCATCTGCAGTGATTTTGGAGCCGCCAAAAATAAAGTCTGACACTGTTTCCACTGTTTCCCCATCTATTTCCCATGCAGTGATGGGACCGGATGCCATGATCCTCCTTTTCTGAATGTTGAGCTTTAATCCGACTTTTTCACTCTCCACTTTCACTTTCATCAAGAGGCTTTTGAGTTCCTCTTCACTTTCTTCCATAAGGGTGGTGTCATCTGCATATCTGAGGTTATTGATATTTCTCCCAGCAATCTTGATTCCAGCTTGTGCTTCTTCCAGCCCAGCTTTTCTCATGATGTACTCTGCATAGAAGTTAAATAAGCAGGGTGACAACATACAGCCTTGACGTACTCCTTTTCCTATTTGGAAACAGTCTGTTGTTCCATGTCCAGTTCTAACTGTTGCTTCCTGACCTGCATACAAATTTCTCAAGAGGCAGGTCAGGTGGTCTGGTATTCCCATCTCTTTCAGAATTTTCCACAGTGTATTGTAATCCACACAGTCAAAGGCTTTGGCATAGTCAATAAAGCAGAAATAGATGCTTTTCTGGAACTCTCTTGCTTTTTCCGTGATCCAGCGGATATTGGCAATTTGATCTCTGGTTCCTCTGCCTTTTCTAAAACCAGCTTGAACATCAGGAAGTTCACGGTTCACATATTGCTGAAGCCTGGCTTGGAGAATTTTGAGCATTACTTTACTAGCATGTGAGATGAGTGCAATTGTGTGGTAGTTTGAGCATTCTTTGGCATTGCCTTTCTTTGGGATTGGAATGAAAACTGACTTTTCCAGTCTTGTGGCCACTGCTGAGTTTTCCAAAATTGCTGGCATATTGAGTGCAGCACTTTCACAGCATCATCTTTCAGGATTTGAAATAGCTCCACTGGAATTCCATCACCTCCACTAGCTTTGTTCGTAGTGATGCTTTCTAAGGCCCACTGACTTCACATGCCAGGATGTCTGGCTCTAGGTCAGTGATCACACCATCATGATTATCTGGGTCGTGAAGATCTTTTTTGTACAGTTCTTCTGTGTATTCTTGCCACCTCTTCTTAATATCTCCTGCTTCTGTTAGGTCCATACCATTTTTGTCCTTTATCAAGCCCATCTTTGCATGAAATGTTCCCTTGGTATCTCTAATTTTCTTGAAGAGATCTCTAGTCTTTCCCATTCTGTTGTTTTCCTCTATTTCTTTGCATTGATCCCTGAAGAAGGCTTTCTTATTTCTTCTTGCTATTCTTTGGAACTTCTTCATATTTATTAAAGGCTAAAAATTATAAATACAAAAATTTAAGTATAATTATTTATACATATATATTTCTTCTTTACCTACTCAGAGATTTAAGAATCCACAAGAACTATTAATAATTATAGCTTAAAATGTCACTGATTAAATGTCAAAAGAAAATATTTCACGTTTATCAAGAAGAAACAATTAAATGTTTAAGGGAAAATGTATATGGCTGTGCATTTTACATTGCAACTTATAAGTTAACGTTGCAATGTACAATGCACAGCCATATACATTTTCCCTTAAATATATAATTGCTTCTTCTTGATAAATATGAAAGATTTTCTTTTGACATTTAATCATGAGATTTTACATTACATCATGAGAAATGCTGGACTGGAAGAAACACTAGCTGGAATCAAGATTGCCGGGAGAAATAACAATAACCTCAGATATGCAGATGACACCATCCTTATGGCAGAAAGTGAAGAGGAATTCAAAAGCCTCTTGATGAAAGTGAAAGTGGAGAGTGAAAAAGTTGGCTTAAAGCTCAATATTCAGAAAACGAAGATCATGGCATCCGGTCCCACCACTTCATGGGAAATAGATGGGGAAACAGTGGAAACAGTGTCAGACTTTATTTTTGGCGGCTCCAAAATCACTGCAGATGGTGACTGCAGCCATGAATTAAAAGACGATTACTCCTTGGAAGGAAAGTTATGACCAACCTAGATAGCATATTAAAAAGCAGAGACATTACTTTGCCAACAAAGGTTCGTCTAGTCAAGGCTATGGTTTTTCCTGTTGTCGTGTATGGATGTGAGAAATGGACTGTGAAGAAGGCTGAGTGCTGAAGAATTGATGCTTTTGAACTGTGGTGTTGTAGAAGACTCTTGAGAGTCCCTTGGACTACAAGGAGATCCAACCAGTCTATTCTGAAGGAGATCAGCCCTGGGATTTCTTTGGAAGGAATGATGGTGAAGCTGAAACTCCAGTACTTTGGGCACCTCATGCTAAGATTTGACTCATTGGAAAGAATCTGATGCTGGGAGGGATTGGGGGCAAGAGGAGAAGGGGACGACAGAGGATGAGATGGCTGGATGGTATCACTGACTCGATGGACATGAGTCTGAGTGAACTCTGGGAGTTGGTGATGGACAGGGAGGCCTGGCATGCTGTGATTCATGGAGTCGCAAAGAGTCAGACACGAGTGAGCGACTGATCTGATCTGATCTGATGTAATTTTAAGCCTGCCAAATTTATGTCCCTGATTATTCTAACTTGGAATATCCAGACTTGTAGAGAGATTATGTTCACCTCATAATATATGTGTGCAATAAGTAAATTCTTACACAATTTAAATGGCTATAATCCAGTGGACATACCTGGAAGGACTTTGTGGAAGAAGGGAAATTTTATGAGAAGTTGATAGAATCGGTGTTATTAAAACAGTGTCCGTTATCCGGAAACTGATCAATGGGACAGAAGAAAGTACTAGTGCATGGTCTGGCAATATGACTGGGAACATACAGAAAGAGCTTACGGTATGAAAGTAAGAAAGACCAGGTCTTTGCTATGCTTGCACTATGTGTTCTTTTGATTCAGTAACAGACTCAAGTCCCCTCAGCAAGATAAAACAACACATCTGGGTGTAAAAAGCTAATTTTCACCAAAATGTATTATTTATTGTGAAAAATATTCATTTGTCTTTTGTCTCTGACTGAAAACAATCTACTACTGTCTCTTGTACAGGACATATTCATTAGAACCAAAAGTCCATTGACCATCATGCATAGAGTCAACAGCTCCAGCCTGACACCTAAATATTTCATCCTCAATGGGATTCCTGGGCTAGAAGCTGCACACATTTGGATCTCCTTGCCATTCTGCTTCATGTACATCACTGCTGTCGTGGGGAACTGTGGGCTCATATACATCATCAGCCATGAGGAAGCCCTGCATCTGCCCATGTATTACTTCCTAGTCTTACTGCCCGTTATAGATATTAGTGAGTACACTTCATTTGTTCCCAATATGTTGTGTATCTTTCAGCTCAGCCTCAAAGAGATTGACTTTAATGCCTTGTGCAGATGTTTTTCATCCACATGCTGACAGGCATGGAGTCTGGTGTGCTCATGCTTATGGCTCTGGACCACTATGTGGCCATTTGCTACCCTCTACGCTATTCTACCATCCTCACCAACACCACAATTACCAAGGCTGGCCTTGTCACCTTGACTTGAAGTGTGTTGATGGTGATACTGTTCACTTTCCTGATCAAGCATCTTCCCTATTGCAAAGACAAACCTTGGTCAACACACCGTTGTGACCATATGTCTCTGGCCAAATTATCCTGTGGCAATATCAAGATTAATGCTACCTATGGTCTCATAACTGCCGTACTGAATGGAGGGTCTGATATCATCTGTATTTCCCTCTTTTACACCATGATTGTCCATGTTGTAGGAAATCTGTCCTCTGCAGATACTCGTCACAGAGCCTTCAGCACCTGTACATCACACATATATGCTATTGTCATCACCTGTGTCCCAGCCTTCTTCAATGTCTTTACTCACCGCTTTGGGGGATGCAACATACCTCACCATGTACACATTTTAATAGCCAGTCTCTACCTATTGCTGCCTCCCACCTTGAATCCAATTGTCTATGGAGTGAAGACCAAGCAGATGCATGAAAGGGTGATCAAATTGCTTTTTGGAGAGAAAGACATTTTGAATGTGAGATAATCTATGATATAGAATTCTGTATTTAGTACAAAAATTAATAAAAGTATGTAAAAGAAGAGAATAAATGTAAAATTCATCAGCCATGAGGTCAGAAAAATTACCTGTCAGTATTCTGTTCAAAGATTTATGATAAAATCACAAAATTTCGACTCTGATATCTAAATTTTATAGAAAAAAATGACAGGAAATAATTATATTCTCACAGACTTTAACTTTATTTAGACTTTCTGGAATGGGCACAGAATGAAGCATATAAAGAAATAGAGAAATTAGTGATATTGATTAAGAGTATATTCTTCTATGCATGTTTGCGTGTGCTCAGTCATGTCCAACTCTGTGATCCCATGGACTGCAGCCTGCCAGTCTCCTTCATCCACGGAATTTTCCAGCCAAGAGTACTTCTGTGGGTTGCCATTCCCTCCTCCAGGGGATTTTCCTAGATCAAGAATTGAAGCCAAGACACTTGAGTCTTCTACATTGGCAGAAGGACTCTTGCATTGGTTGGCAGATTCTTTACCACTGGGCCACCTGGAGAGCCCCATATTCTTCTATAGCCTGCTAATATGAAGAACATATTTTAATATCATATTGGTGGTTTAGTCACTAAGTTGTGTCTGACTCTTGAGATCCCACGGACTGTAGCCTTCCAGGATCCTCTGTCCATGGGATTCACTAGGCAAGAATACTGGAGTGGGTTGCCATTTCCTTCTACAAGGGATTCCTGAAACTAGAATTGAACTCAGGTCTCCTGCATTTCAAGCAGATTCTTTACTGACTGAGCTATGAGGGAAGCCCTGTATCATATTATATACATAGTCAAATGATTATGAAATATGTTTACCACTTGACATATTTTTGCAAGATAACTTTCATGCTTTGAAGCAAAACCTGAATTTTAAAAACATATTATCAGTACAAAAGTGCTTCTCTGTAATGCTACTTATAAGCTTATAATCAGTAAGGTTGTTCTCTCTTGAAATTGTGTTTTTGGATTTGGAAAATTTTACTCAAAGTATTCTCTTTTAAACCATACCAAAACATAGCACTTTTCCCTACTGTCAGTTTTAAACACATATATTTTATCATGTATTATAATAATGTTTTATATAAAATATGCAAACATTTATTTCAAAACTACAGCATAATTTTCCAGGCAAGAATACTGGAGTGAGGTGCCATTTTGTACTCATGGGGATCTTTCTGACCAGGGATCAAACCCACATCTCCTGCGTCTCCTAAATTGGCAGGTGGATTCTTTACCACTAGCACACTGTGGGAAGTCCCTCTCATTTGATAATTGAGGTTTAAGAGAAATACAAACAGCCAGCTGGGTGACTCTCAGAATACTTAAATTTAAATACCATAATGTGAATACGCGTATGCTGTGGGAAGAGTGTGTGAGAGGCAACAGCCACAATAAACACAGAGCAGAACACAAAAACCTGGAAAAATAAAATGTAGTGAATAAAAACTTTGACACACTCAAGTAACAATTTCCAATTAATTTTATATCATCTTCCCCATTTCAAAATCAAAGATGAGTTTCACAGAAAGAAATGAACAACAACATAAATGGGAAAACTAAGACTCAGCACTGAATTAGAGCCGGGAGGCCAGAATCATTGACAAATTCTTAAACAGTTATGAAGCAGAGAGTGAAGGAAGAAAATTCTACTCCACGTTCATGGGAGGGGGTAGTTAGAGATGGAGGGGGAAGAACAGGAGAGGAGAGGTGAGGACGAGATAAAAGGTGGGTGGAATTTCAAATTCTATCTCCTGTCTGGAGACCAAGTTGTGAGGCAGACCTCAGGGCAATGGTCCAATCTTTCCACATCAACCTCACACAATTTGATTAGATCTAGAACCAAGGAATTGGGTACAAGCAACTCCCAGTCATATTTCAATTTATTTAAATCACATTTCCTGTTCATCTACGGAATATTATTACCAAGGGAAAGTTAGGGGAATGAAATTGCAAGATGATACCAAATGTAGTGAAAGTTATCTTGCTCCTACATACTCTTGAGAACACTTTAACCAATCACATGTAACTTGTCACATGTGTAGATGTACAGAGATAAAGAAATTAGAATACTCTCCAGTGGATTCAACATTGTATTGAACAAAACAATTCAGAAGGTGGTACAAAAATGCATGATCTATGCAAACAAGCAACTTCAACATATGTATGCTATCATATGTGAAATAGATGACCAGTCCACATTCAATGCATGAAACAGGGCACTCAAAGCTGGTGCAGGGGACAACCCAGAGGGATGGGATGGGGAGGGAGGTGGAAGGGGGGTTTGGGATGGGGGACACATGTATACCTGTGGCTGATTCATGTCAATGTATGGCAAAAACCACCACAATATTGTAAAGTAATTAGCCTCCAACTAAATTAATTTAAAAAATGCAATGAAAAAAAAGAAAGCAACTTCAAGGCCTGGTTACCTCACCTTGCATGAGGATCCAGGCTAAGGAGAATGACCAGGAGAGGGCTGGCAAATAGAGTCTACAGCTTGGCCTAAAGACAAGGGAAATTTCCATTTCTGCTATCTACTGGTGATGGTGGATACTTTCACAACCTGGGTAAAGGCTCTGCTCAAAGAAACAGTACTCAGATTTGGGTAAACTTCCCTGGTTCAATCCAGAATGATAACAGGAGTAAGCCTTTGTTGCCAATGTGATACCAGAGTTATCTAAATAACTGGAAATAAAGTATACTTTACATGAATCATAGAGGCCTCAATCAGCTGGAAAGACAGAGATAATGAACCATACTTTAAAGAAGACCATAGCAAAAATCTGTCCAGAGACTAATTTAGTTTAGTATAAAGAGCTGCTAGCTGCACTACTTAGAATTAGAGTGGCTCCTAGAAACAAGTTCCAACTGAGTTCTTATGAAATTTCATATAAGAAACCCTTTTCCTATTCTGAGCATATAAGGGTTCAAGCATCTGATCAGAGGGTAGGAAACTAGACACTGTGAGATACATACAAACCTGGAGGTGGTTCGGAATGCGCTTCATACATTTGCTAATAAGGAAAGCTCCTTGAATGCCCCTCTTCACTGCATTATACTAGGGACTGGATACCCCTAAAACTTGGAAAGAGACACATGTAGAGAATCATTTCCAGACCTGATAGGTGGAACCTTATCAGATTGTGCTAAAACCTCATTTTTCTTCCATATTAGCAGGAATTAAGCTGTGGATCCACCACACTTAAGTAAAGTCAGCTTCTGAATGGACTGCAGCTCCACAGGCTTCAACAAGTACTGGAGAAATGGCCATCACACTGGCTCAAAATTGATAGTCTTGTGAACCTGGATTAGGACTCAGACTGAAAAAAAATTTTTTTTAATTTTATTTTATTTTTAAACTTTACAATATTGTATTAGTTTTGCCAAATATTGAAATGAATCCGCCACAGGTATACATGTGTTCCCCATCCTGAACCCTCCTCCCACCTCCCCCCCCCCACCCTCCCTCTGGGTCATCCCAGTGCACCAGCCCCAAGCATTCAGTATCGTGCATCAAACCTGGACTGGCAACTCGTTTCATACATGATATTATACATGTTTCAATGCTATTATCCCAAATCTCGCCACCCTCTCCCTCTCCCACAGAGTCCATAAGACTGATCTATACATCAGTGTCTCTTTTGCTGTCTCGTACACAGGGTTATTGTTACCATCTTTCTAAATTCCATATATATGTGTTAGTATATCTGTATTGGTGTTTTTCTTTCTGGCTTACTTCACTCTGTATAACAGGTTCCAGTTTTATCCATCTCATTAGAACTGATTCAAATGTATTCTTTTTAATGGCTGAGTAATACTCCATTGTGTATATGTACCACTGCTTTCTTATCCATTCATCTGCTGATGGGCATCTAGGTTGCTTCCATGTTCTGGCTATTATAAACAGTGCTGCGATGAACATTGGGGTACACGTGTCTCTTTCCCTTCTGGTTTCCTCAGTGTGTATGCCCAGCAGTGGGATTGCTGGATCATAAGGCAGTTCTATTTCCAGTTTTTTAAGGAATTTCCACACTGTTCTCCATAGCGGCTGTACTAGTTTGCATTCCCACCAACAGTGTAAGAGAGTTCCCTTTTCTCCACACCCTCTCCAGCATTTATTGCTTGTAGACTTTTGGATCATAGCCATTCTGACTGGCATGAAATGGTACCTCATAGTGGTTTTGATTTGTATATCTCTGATAATGAGTGATGTTGAGCATCTTTTCATGTGTTTGTTAGCCATCTGTATGTCTTCTTTGGAGAAATGTCTATTTAGTTCTTTGGCCCATTTTTTGATTGGGTCATTTATTTTTCTGGAATTGAGCTGTAGGAGTTGCTTGTATATTTTTGAGATTAGTTGTTTGTCAGTTGCTTCAATTGCTATTATTTTCTTCCATTCTGAAGGCTGCCTTTTCACCTTGCTAATAGTTTCCTTTGTTGTGCAGAAGCTTTTAAGTTTAATTAGGTCCCATTTGTTTATTTTTGCTTTTATTTCCAGTATTCTGGGAGGTGGGTCATAGAGGATCCTGCTGTGATGTATGTCGGAGAGTGTTTTGCCTATGTTCTCCTCTAGGTGTTTTATAGTTTCTGGTCTTACGTTGAGATCTTTAATCCATTTTGAGTTTATTTTTGTGTATGGTGTTAGAAACTGTTCTAGTTTCATTCTTTACAAGTGGTTGACCAGATTTCCCAGCACCACTTGTTAAAGAGATTGTCTTTAATCCATTGTATATTCTTGCCTCCTTTGTCAAAGATAAGGTGTCCATATGTGTGTGGATTTATCTCTGGGCTTTCTATTTTGTTCCACTGATCTATATTTCTGTCTTTGTGCCAGTACTATACTGTCTTGATAACTGTGGCTTTGTAATAGAGTCTGAAGTCAGGTAGGTTGATTCTTCCAGTTCCATTCTTCTTTCTCAAGATAGCTTTGGCTATTCGAGGTTTTTTGTATTTCCATACAAATTGTGAAATTATTTGTTCTAGCTCTGTGAAGAATACCATTGGTCGCTTGATAGGGATTGCATTGAATCTATAAATTGCTTTGGGTAGTATACTCATTTTCACTATATTGATTCTTCCAATCCATGAACATGGTATATTTCTCCATCTATTAGTGTCCTCTTTAATTTCTTTCATCAGTGTTTTATAGTTTTCTATATATAGGTCTTTATTTTCTTTAGGTAGATATATTCCTAAGTGTTTTATTCTTGCCGTTGCAATGGTGAATGGAATTGTTTCCTTAATTTCTCTTTCAGTTTTCTCATTATTAGTGTATAGGAATGCAAGGGATTTCTGTGTGTTGATTTTATATCCTGCAACTTTACTATAATCATTGACTAGTTCTAGTAATTTTCTGGTGGAGTCTTTAGGGTTTTCTATGTAAAGGATCATGTCATCTGCAAACAGTGAGAGTTTTACTTCTTCTTTTCCAATTTGGATTCCTTTTATTTCTTTTTCTGCTCTGATTGCTGTGGCAAAAACTTCCAAAACTATGTTGAATAGTAATGGTGAAAGTGGGCACCCTTGTCTTGTTCCTGACTTTAGAGGAAATGCTTTCAATTTTTCACCATTGAGGATAATGTTTGCTGTGGGTTTGTCATATGTAGCTTTTATTATGTTGAGGTATGTTCCTTCTATTCCTGCCTTCTGGAGAGTTCTTATCATAAATGGATGTTGAATTTTGTCAAAGGCTTTCTCTGCATCTGTTGAGATAATCCTATGGTTTTTGTTTTTCAATTTGTTAATGTGGTGTATAACATTGATTGATTTGCGGATATTGAAGAATCCTTGCATCCCTGGGATAAAGCCCACTTGGTCATGGTGTATGATCTTTTTAATGTATTGTTGGATTCTGATTGCTAGAATTTTGTTAAGGATTTTTGCATCTATGTTCATCAGTGATATTGGCCTGTAGTTTTCTTTTTTTGTGGCATCGTTGTCAGGTTTTGGTATTAGGTTGATGGTGGCCTCATAGAATGAGTTTGGGAGTTTACCTTCCTTGAAAAAATTTTAAGTATCTTAAATAACTAGTGTATTGATTACGGCTTTTCATAGTAACATCTGTGATTGACTGGAGCATTTTTCTGACCTATCGGTATTCCCTTACTTGACTATGGGCCTATCTAATTTTCTTAGAAATGTTTGGTACCTAGCCAGATCTGTTAGATAACTTTGGAAGTTGCTATTAAAATGATGATGGCCTTTTCTCTCCATTTTCTGTCTTAACCCACTTGGTCTGCCACTTCCTAGAAGGAAAATATTGATATTTTAAATCAAACTGCCACAAAGCCTAGCCAGAGGGGAAAGTTGAAGTGATTGTTGGATTTAACATAGAATTCTCCTGATCTTCCATAGGCAGTATCTCCCTGCAGTGGTCCCAATAGTCAATTTTGATGCAGTGTTAGAGCTCAAGACTTCTTATAATCTTCTTCCTTGAAAATTCTCTTTCCAGTTTTAATTAACCAGGGAACTTCAGAATGTCTGGTCCCCTCTCTCAACTTATCTGAAATAATCTCCATTGAAGAAAAGGTGATTATCCGTCCCTTGCAATCCCCTGCATTTCACATGAAAAAATGTGTCACCTACCCCTAATGTACAACTGATCCATGTACAAAAAGTATAAATGTCAATAGGTAATACATGAAAGTCACACAGATTGGATATCATGTAAATGGAATATGGAAAATTTGGCTTCATAAGGCAATCTTTGTACTTTCTGAAAATGAAGACATTAATGATACCACAATGGTAAGGAAAACTTGCAGCCCCTGGCCAGTTATATTTTTGTCTGTGGTATAAGAAGAGACCCTTTGACATGAGGGTAGTTATACTATGGGCTGGAGAGCTGGCAACACGATCAGATCAGATCAGATGAGTCACTCAGTCATGTCCGACTCTTTGCGACCCCATGAATCACAGCATGCCAGGCCTCCCTGTCCATCACCAACTCCCGGAGTTCACTCAGACTCACGTCCATCGAGTCAGTGATGCCATCCAGCCATCTCATCCTCTGGCGTCCCCTTCTCCTCTTGCCCCCAATCCCTCCCAGAATCAAAGTCTTTCCCAATGAGTCAACTCTTCGCATGAGGTGGCCAAAGTACTGGAGTTTCAGCTTTAGAATCATTCCTTCCAAAGAAATCCCAGGGCTGACTTCCTTCAGAATGGACTGGTTGGATCTCCTTGCAGTCCAAGAGACTCTCAAGAGTCTTCTCCTACACCACAGTTCAAAAGCATCAATTCTTCAGCGCTCAGCCTTCTTCACAGTCCAACTCTCACATCCATACATGACCACAGGAAAAACCATAGCCTTGACTAGATGAACCTTTGTTTGCAAAGTAATGTCTCTGCTTTTGAATATGTTATCTAGGTTGGTCATAATTTTCCTTCCAAGGAGTAAGCATCTTTTAATTTCATGGCTGCAGTCACCATCGGCAGTGATTTTGGAGCCCAGAAAAATAAAGTGTGCCATTGTTTCCACTGTTTCCCCCATCTATTTCCCATGAAGTGATGGGACCGGATGCCATGATCCTCCTTTTCTGAATGTTGAGCTTTAAGCCAACTTTTTCACTCTCCACTTTTGCCTTCATCAAGAGGCTTTTGAGTTCCTCTTCACTTTCTGCCATAAGGATGGTGTCATCTGCATATCTGAGGTTATTGATATTTCTCCCGCCAATCTTGATTCCAGCTTGTGTTTCTTCCAGCCCAGCTTTTCTCATGATGTACTCTGCATAGAAGTTAAATAAGCAGGGTGACAATATACAGCCTTGACGTACTCCTTTTCCTATTTGGAAACAGTCTGTTGTTCCATGTCCAGTTCTAACTGTTGCTTCCTGACCTGCATACAAATTTCTCAAGAGGCAGATCAGGTGGTCTGGTATTTCCATCTCTTTCAGAATTTTCCACAGTTTATTGTGATCCACACAGTCAAAAGCTTTGGCATAGTCAATAAAGCAGAAATAGATGTTTTTCTGGAACCCTCTTGCTTTTTCTATGATCCAGTGGGCTTTGGCAATTTGATCTCTGGTTCCTCTGCCTTTTCTAAAACTAGCTTGAACATCAGGAAGTTCACGGTTCACATATTGCTGAAGCCTGGCTTGGAGAATTTTGAGCATTACTTTACTAGCATGTGAGATGAGTGCAATTGTGTGGTAGTTTGAGCACTCTTTGGCATTGCCTTTCTTTGGGATTGGAATGAAAACTGACCTTTTCCAGTCCTGTGGCCACTGCTGAGTCTTCCAAATTTGCTGGCATATTGAGTGCAGCACTTTCACAGCATCATCTTTCAGGATTTGGAATAGCTCAACTGGAATTCTGTCACCTCCACAACTTTGTTCGTAGTGATGCTTTCTAAGGCCCACTTGACTTCACATTCCAGGATGTCTGGCTCTAGGACAGTGATCACACCACCATGTTTATCTGGGTTGTGAAGATCTTTTTTGTATAGTTCTTCTGTGTATTCTTGCCATCTCTTCTTAATATCTTCTGCTTCTGTTAGGTCCATACCATTTCTGTCCTTTATCGAGCCCATCTTTGCATGAAATGTTCCTTTGGTATCTCTGATTTTCTTGAAGAGATCTCTAGTCTTTCCCATTCTGTTGTTTTCCTCTATTTCTTTGCATTGATCTCTGAAAAGGCTTTCTTATCTCTTCTTACTATTCTTTGGAACTCTGCATTCAGATGTTTATATCTTTCCTTTTCTCCTTTGCTTTTCACTTCTCTTTTTTCCAACAGTATTTGTAAGGCCTCCTCAGACAGCCATTTTGCTTTTTTGCATTTCTTTTCCATGGGGATGGTCTTGATCCCTGTCTCCTGTACAATGTCACGAACCTCATGAAGGGTCCTGCTTATACTGAATATTTTCTAACTCTTTTTGTGTGTGTGTGCACAGCTCAGAAAGCCTTACATCTCTTCCTAGAAATAGAATACACCTTAAGAAGATGTTGATAGGATAGTAGGACAAAGTATTCTTGGTATCTTCATCACAACTGCTAGAGTCCATGTCAATATATCAGTAGATATGATAAGCAACCTGTCTATTACAATTGGACACATTGCCCAAAAAACATCATGCCCCAACATGTATTTCTAGATTCTTTGGTTCTGGTGGTCTTTGATAACAGAATTTCCTTGGATTTCATTTTGACCAAACACAGAGGGGTATGTGTACTTGCCACAGGCTGTACATATACAAATACCTCAGGAGAAGTTGAAAGCCTAATGAATAGATTATTTCAAAAGGCCACTTGGTTACAAAATGAATGAAAAGAGGACCCACTCCAAGATTTAATTTTCCTGGTTGCTGTCTGGGATGGGAGGGTTTTCTCAGGAATTCTACAAAGATGCGTCTTGATCATCATCTTCATTGTAATACATCTACTAATGTTCATATGATTGTCTAGGTGCCTTGACAGGCAGTCACAAAGGAGTAATGTCTTCCTAATGCAAAATGTTGATGCCAAGCCTAGGACTTGAGAATTCCTTCAAATGAAAGTCTATGATTATCACTTCTCTAATCCTGAAAAATTGATGCTGCCCCCATCCATCAGAAAGTAGCCAGAGCCATCATCACCCCTGTTCCCTTCAAGATGGAGGAGTATCAAAGAAAAGAGGGAATTGAAACTGGGCAGGAGCCCAAGGAACCTTCTTGGTGACAAGACCCCTCTGTGTTCCCCTGCTTCTTGTTTATAGAAAAAGCTTTAGTCTCCTAGTCCTTCTCCAAATTCCAAAGAGAAAGCCCAAGGAATTAACATTAGAGAAGTAAGGGAATGTAGAGGCAAAGTACAAAGTAAAAGCAGTCAGACAAGAAAAGTAATAATAACTTAAACAATGTCAGCCATAAAGAACTCCCAGTTCCTTTTGGAAGATATGGGTAAAGGGCTCATGTGCATTCCTCAGTTGTTTTGCAAAAACCAGAGCCCCACCAAAGGAGACTGCTCACCACAATCACACAGACACCAGACTGGTTGTAGTCAGAAGACTGTTGATGTTGATTCCTGAAACTTCACCTTGATATATCCTCACCAACAATTAGAGATTTGTGCAAAACTGATCACACATCTTATGATTCTATTCTTCTCACTGTCTTTGAAAACCCTTCCTTAAAAGACACGAGGGATTTGGATCTTTTGAGCATGCACTCATGTGTGTGTGCTAAGTTGTTACAGTAGTATCTGACTCTTTGTGACCCTATGGACTACAACCCGCCAGGCTCTTATGTCCATCAGACTCTCCAGGCAAAACTACTAGAGTGGATTGCCATGCCCTCCTCCAAGGGATCTTCCAGACCTAGGGACTGAATCTGTGTCTCTTACATCTCCAACATTGACAGGCAGGTTCTTTACCATCTTCCTCTTTTCCCTGCTTGGTGCCCTGGGATAAATGCTATACTTCCCCTCCCCACAAGTTGGTGTCAGTAGATTGATTTGCTGTGCATCTGGCAAGTGGATTCCAGTTCAGTTTAGTAACAATACTACCTTTGAAAATGGTTGCAAACTATGACAGATGTGTTCATATTTTAGTACTGAAAGTTCCCAGCAAGCAATAAAATCAAAGCTAACACCTCTACTGAGATGGATAAGGAGAAGCATGAATAATCCAAATATTAGAAAAACAACTGACCAAAAAACACTTGGAAAGAATGTTCATAGGCCCTACTAACAAAGTTGATTTTAAGTCAAGCTAAAATATCAAAATATCAAGCTAAATAACAAATTCAGTTGGGGAAAAGAGAGCAAGCATATGATAGCTAATACTTTAGATGGATAGCATACTAATAGTGTATGGGAGTGAAAATCCCATATGAAGAAGATTTTTTTACGAAGATGAATTTTTCCAACTTTTATCAACATAATTGAATTGTCTATGCCTCTTTTTCCACAAATTTCAAATCTATTTCTAATAATTCTAAGAGGGGAAAATCAATAGTACAAACAGATTAGGATATCCATAAAATAATTCTCTTTGATAGCAAAAATTAGAAACAATTTAAATATTCAAGAGTAATAAAATGTTTAATTTTGCTTCAACTATTGAATGAAAAGTTTAGCTCTAAACTTTCAACTGCAAGGCGTATAGAATGACATGGGAAATGTATATTATATTAAATAGGGGAAAATGTGCAAAACTTCATACAGTATGAAGTTTATATGAAAGAGAATATTATACATTAGTAATCCAAAATTATTGGACAAATAGATAAAGCATTTTATAATGGTTATTGCTTCATTAGAATAACAAGTGATTTTCCAAGTTTTTATTATGCTTTTCTATAGTTTCTTTTTAGATTTTTTCTACATTAAAAAAATGTATTTATTTTGCAATAAGAGAAGAAACTTTTAAATGATATTTGTCTCCACCAGTCTTGGTGGTCATATTTCTCACTTGGGAATACAGCATTAAACGTTAATATGTTTTTGCTTTTGTTGTTCCTTTTTCTATTCAAAAGTTTCTAAATGCCTATCTAGTACCATAAGCCCAAAGTTCTTTCTCTTTCATACAGATTCTTCTGAGACATCTAATTGTGGAGAGTCAATCACCTGGGATACCTTGCTGAAGATTCTCCAGGGAAACTAAAATTCCTATGTAAGAAGATGCCAGCCCAGATTTTGAAAAATGCCTAAGGATTCTCAGCCATGAATAAGAACTTGTTTGTGCCTAACACTGAGGTAAGTTTGGGTAATTTTTAAAACTAGCCATTTGAAAAAGATAGAGATATTCCTGGATAATAATACAATGGCTAAGAATATAGGCACAATTACCAAAAGACAACTTAGCAAGAAGCAATGTATTTCTCTTTCCCTTTCACTTCTTAAGAGACAATGGTTTTTTGTGTTTATGGGTGGCTAGACTTAACCTCATTTCCACTTTATTCATTTCCTCATGGTGTATACATAAAAGATGGTGGACACTGGAGATTTTTATCTTTAAGTGTTTCTAATCCAGGTCCATAAAATGATAGTTTCTCCAGGTGGTGACATTTCGGGAGAAGTTTGGGAGAGCCTTTTTTATTAGAAGAGATGGTTCACACAAGATGAAGTCAGCTTAGGAAGCAGAGACCATGAGCCTCTGAAACTTGTATTCCTTTGTATTTCTTCTTTCTATGGTGGTTTCTATGTAGTCTGGTCAGTAGAAGTAGACATAATGGTAATTTCTTGAATATTTAGGTGAAAAGAATCTGTACCTTATGGCTTCACTGCCATGTAATACATGCCATCACACTACAAGTATCTACTTAAGTCTGCTGAATGATGGGTGTGTTTGACACTGACTTTGCTGCATGAGAACTCAGGTTTATGCCACAGCTTAAGCATCATTTTATTTTTTCGAATAAAAAAAGAATTTTAACCATTTGGAACCTTCATTTTACTCAAATATCCCTGAATCTATAAATTTCTTCAAATATCTTTCAGTCATTTCTACTGCCCTACAAGAAATAACAATCCAAAGATATGGTATTGTCTGTTGTACTGATTACCTGTACAATTATAATGAAATACTGTTTAAATTACAGCAGTATAGGCAATCAATAATCTTCAGAAATTCAAGGGTTTCTTGGGTGTTAGTTTGTTTTAAAAATAAAGAAATTATTTTAGGTAGAAAGACAGAGAAGCCAAATGAAAAGAATTCTGTATCTGAATGAATTCAAAAATTTTTTTAAAATTTTACCAAAATGCCATAAAACTTTTTAATGACTTAGAAATGTAAATACTGTTTTTTTTTTCCTTCTCAAGAACACCTGAATTTTCACAACATGGAAAAGCATGATATTGGCATCAGAGATTGAATGCCAATAATATTAAATCCTTACTGCTTCAAAAATGTTATTGAGTTTCTACAGTATGTTATCATTAGCAAGATATCCAGAACAATTTTGCATATATAACTTGCTTTCCTCATAATCTTCAAGGCAAGAGCTGTAAGAGACAGAGACAGTAAGGATAGTAGAAAGTATCCTTTCTAACTTTCTTAAGCAGAAAGTTTGCTGCTGCACATTAAACAAAGTAAGACTCTACTATTTATTTTTAGATAACATAGTTCAAAGATTCTTTTGCTAGAGCCTGGGAAATAAAAAACCATCCTGATTATCCTAACAAGATGAATGTTCATGGCTTTCATTGTTATCGTTCTACAAACCATTCTTATATTTGGTCTCTAAACCCACCTCTATCTCCTATACAGAGAGCAATTGCGGACAAAGAATATAAAATGTCCCCCACATGTCCAGCATTATGTCTGGAGCCAATATCTCCAGCATGACACCAGGATTCTTTATCCTGAATGGTGTTCCTGGGCTGGAAAGCACACACATCTGGATCTCCCTGCCATTCTGCTTCATGTACATCATTGCTGTTGTGGGCAACTGTGGACTCATCTACCTCATCGGCCATGAGGAGGCCCTGCATCACCCCATGTACTACTTTCTGGCCCTGCTCTCCTTCACAGATGTCACCCTGTGCACCACCACGGTACCCAACATGCTGTGCATATTCTGGTTCAACCTGAAGGAGATTGACTTCAATGGCTGCCTGGCTCAGATGTTTTTTGTCCACACGTTGACTGGGATGGAGTCTGGGGTGCTTATGCTCATGGCGCTGGACCGCTATGTGGCCATCTGCTACCCCTTACGCTATGCCACCATCCTCACCAGTGCTGTCATTGCCAAGGCTGGTCTTGCCACTCTGCTGAGGGGTGTGATGCTCATCTTTCCATTCACTTTCCTTACCAAGCGCCTGCCCTATTGTCGAGGCAACTTCATTCCCCACACGTACTGTGACCACATGTCTGTGGCCAAGGTGTCCTGTGGCAAAGTCAAGGTCAATGCCATCTATGGTCTCTTGGCAGCCCTCCTGATTGGGGGCTTTGATATTTTCTGTATTTCTATGTCTTACACTATGATCTTGCGAGCAGTGGTGAGTCTGTCTTCTGCAGATGCTCGTCACAAAGCCTTCAGCACCTGTACGTCTCACATATGTGCTATTGTCATTACATACGTTCCAGCCTTATTCACCATTTTTACTCACCGCTTTGGGGAAAAAAGCATTCCTCCTCATGTCCATATCATAATTGCTAATCTCTATTTGATGTTGCCTCCTACCCTGAACCCAATTGTATATGGAGTCAAGACCAAGCAGATCCGGGAAGGAGTCATCAAGTTACTTTTTAAGGAGAAAGATATCTTATCTGCGAAATAGATTAAAGCATTAATATTGAAAAGCAAGGAAGGACAAATAATATTTTAGATGAGATTCTTGAGTGTAAATTTTAAACCAATTGATCTCATTGTTTCACTGAATAACTGTTATACTATTAACTGACCTTTTGGTAGAATTCATCAATGGTTAAAATTAAATAAATAAGAAATACGCCTATGAATTTGAGGACTTTTTCCTAAAAGGACTTCCACAGTGATTTTAAAACTATTTTAAATAATGTGATGAATAGAGTCCTAATGATTTCTATGTTGAACAAGCCTCTAACAGGGTGCGCATCATAAAAAATAAAAGATTTACTGACCCTGTGTTGGAGATTCATCTGTTCTTGGGGGAAACCCATAGAAAAAGAAATCTGAGTCTGTTTCATAAGGCCCTTCACTTATTCTAATGACTTCATTTACTTCACTATTCCTCTTACCACATCATTTTGTATTACTGGGTTTAGTTTTTTAAACTATCCCATGTCTACACAAGCTGTGTGGAATTTCCCCTATTAAGGAGAATAATATTCAAATATTTCAATCGATGTGATCTAAATGAAAATTATGAAGGTAAGCAAGGAAATAGCGTCATAGAAACATAGAAGAAATAATTTCTTAAGGATAACTCTGGAAGATTTTTGAAGCAGACATGGAATAAGTCTTTGAAATAATTGTGAAGTGCTAGTAAGAGTCAGACACGACTGAGCGACTTCACTTTCACTTTTCACTTTCATGCATTGGAGGAGGAAATGGCAACCCACTCCAGTGTTCCTGCCTGGAGAATCCCAGGGACGGCGGTGCCTGGTGGGCTGCCGTCTATGGGGTCACACAGAGTCGGACACGACTGAAGCGACTTAGCAGCAGCAGCAGCAGAAGAAATAGATGAAATTCACCAGCAAAATCTATAATCGTTTGGGTTTGGCTGACTTTATAGTTTTGTTTTCTTTAAGTTCAGCTACCACAAAGCTGAACACCTGGATTTTTTACTCCAAGGTGAGGTTGATCACCCCAAGCAAGCTTGCATAATGGCTAAGTATTCACAAATATTGATTTTTTGTTTCTTGTAACAGGCCTTGTTGCTGCTGCTGCTGCTGCTGCTAAGTCGCTTCAGTCGTGTCCGGCTCTGTGCGACCCCATAGACGGCAGCCTACCAGGCTCCCCTGTCCCTGGGATTCTCCAGGCAAGAACACTGGAGTGGGTTGCCATTTCCTTCTCCAATTCATGAAAGTGAAAAGAGAAAGTGAAGTCGCTCAGTCGTGTCCGACTCTTAGCAACCCCATGGACTGCAGCCTACCAGGCTCCCCCGTCCATGGGATTTTCCAGGCAAGAGTACTGGAGTGGGGTACCATTACGAACTGCAAAATTTGGAAAGCTAGGAAACTGCTCTTGGACCATTACTGGGCACTTAAGCATGAAGATACATTGTATACTGATTTCCATTACCTATATCTGTCTGTACACTGAGGAAATGCAGTTCTAGATGAAAGTTTTCTGAGTTTTATGAACTTTATTGTCAATCCAAACCATGTATGGTGACAGGTAGTTGTGAAATGCACATTTTAAATACACATTTATTAATATTGAAGTGTATCATTGAAAGTAATTTGAAAAGTATGCTATATGTCTGCTAAAAATTTTGAACACTATGATATGTAGCAGAGATTTCTGAAGATATATTACACCAAAAATGCTAGTATACTTGCTATTAGTCATCTTGAGCTGATATTTTGACGATTTCCAGCAAGGATGATAGTGTAAATGTCAACAAGAACACAATTTCCCCTGACACTCTAAATATATATAAAAATACTAGATTAAATATATTTCTGAAATTACAGACAGGAATATCTAAAAGCAGAAAAAAAATAGAAATAAAAAGAGAAATCACAAAAGCAAGGGAATAGATGAAAATTTAGTACCTATACAAAACTTTTACTTAAATAACTTCAGTATTGATAATCTATTGTTCATGTGTAAAAGTTAGATAAGCATTAATCCTAGAATCTTACATCATCATACTGTTCTGCTAAAATCTATGCCCATTAGCCCAAAGATAGAGAAAAAATGTTATAACTGTCATAATTTTTGGAAACACTAATGCAAACACATTTTATTATAGATGAATCAAAAAGACAAAGATTACTGCAGTAAAGACATTTTCTGGCAATAATCTTTCTCTCTACATTCAGTTATTTTCTCTATATAGTGAAGTAATCAGTGTATATCCTGACATTTTATGCAACTCTCTTAATTCCCCACACCACACAGATAATTCACTGTACCACACTACCTTCAACAGACTGGGGAAAGCTTCAAGTATAGAAAACAATTAAACAATAAGTAAGTATTAAAATGTAGCAAGAAATGTACACTAGTAATTTAGTCCATAAATCTTTGCTAATAATTACTAGAGGTGGGGGTATTGATAGGATAAATCTTGATTTAAGAAGTTTCTCAAATTTATACATTGTACACTAATAGCCATGGTAGAAGAAGAACAATTCCTCAAGAAGAGAGAAGCTGATCAAACTTTGCTAAAAGACAGTGCTATACAAAACTATATAGTGTTCTTCCATCCATGTCTAAGTACAACAAGGATAAGAGTGAAAGAAACATACATATGAATGTTCCATGTTTGCTGAAAAACACTTGAAACAGACAAATCTAACTCTGGTTAAAGATGAATAAAAAGGGAAAACAATACCACCACATATAAGCATTATATTGAGCCTATGATAATGTCCTGATAAAGGAGAGACAAGATATAGCATGTAGGACAATGAAAAGACTATTGTGGATATATAAAATGTTTACTAGCCAGGACATGGAAGCAACCTAGATGTCCATCAGCAGATGAATGGATTAGAAAGCTGTGGTACATATACACAGTGGAGTATTACTCAGCCATTAAAAAGAATACATTAGAATCAGTTCTAATGAGGTGGATGATACTGGAGCCTATTATACAGAGTGAAGTAAGCCAGAAAGAAAAACACCTATACAGTATACTAAGG
Organism: Bos indicus x Bos taurus; assembly: GCF_003369695.1. Lineage (NCBI taxonomy): Eukaryota > Metazoa > Chordata > Mammalia > Artiodactyla > Bovidae > Bos > Bos indicus x Bos taurus. The sequence goes on from NC_040090.1 coordinate 36,706,178, forward strand.
AAATGGCACCCCACTCCAGTACTCTTGCCTGGAAAATCCCATGGACGGAGGAGCCTTGTAGGCTGCAGTTCATGGGGTCGCTAAGAGTCGGACATGACTGAACGACATCACTTTCACTTTCATGCATTGGAGAAGGAAATGGCACCCCACTCCAGTGTTCTTTCCTGGAGAACCCCAGCCGTCTATGGGGTCGCACAGAGTCGGACATGACTGAAGTGACCTAGCAGCAGCAGCAGCACACATGAAAGTTCAAAGACTGTGCCACATACAAAGAAAAAGCACTTCAAGAGATTACAATAGAGAGGTTAAAAATATTAGCACTACAATAATGATTAAAAACAAAATTCAGTTCAGATTTAGGCAGGGAATAGGTTACACGTAAAGAAAACAAAAGAGAAAATAGATATGGTAAAAGAGAAACAAGAGAAGAGGGAAGAAAGAGAGGAGGGAAAGGAAATAAATGGGAGGAGACAGAATGAAAAAGAAATATAGATGTATTTTTGCAATTATTATGCAATCATTGTTATACAATAATATGTACTATCTTGCAACTCCAAGTTTCAGAAGAGAGTAAGCTCAGTTCTGAGCTTTAAAAATTACAGTGATTGTATTTAAAATTATCCATGTTGTTTTGTGAAGCATTATTTGGATCACTTTCATTCCTCAGTAATATTGTGACTTGTGAATATACAATTTTTATTGTACTCTTGAACACTTTTTTGATGAACTCCTGTTAATAATACTCCTATGAACAATCTTGTATATATCTTTTGTATACATCTTTTGCAGCAAATACTTGTGTGTTTCTTTGGTTTACAACCGCAGAGTGGAATTTCTGGATCATATGGTATTTTTAGCTTAGTTTTTGGTATATAGCATCAACTATATTCCAAGATGGTTGCACTAGTTTAAACTTTTATCCACAGTATGAGAACTCTAGTCACTTTCTACTCTTCCCAGCACTTGATATTGTCAGAACTGTGGTATTTCATTAGCAGAGACATCATTTTGCTGACAAAGGTTCATGTAGTCAAAGCAATGGTTCTTCCAGAAGTCATGTACAAAGGTGAGAGTTGGACCATAAAGAAGGCTGAGAGCTGAAGAATTGACCCTTTCTAACTGTGATGCTGGAGAAGACTCTTGAGAGTCCCTTGGACAGCAAGGAGATCAAACCAGTCAATCCTAAAGGAAATCAAACCAGAATAGTCATTGGAAGGACTGATATTGAAGCTGAAGCTCCAATACTTTGGCACCTGTTGCAAAGAGCTGACTCGCTGGAAAAGACCCTGATGCTGGGGAAGATTGAGGGCAGGAGGAGAAGTGGGTGACAGTGGATGAGATGACTGGATGTCATCCCTGACTGAATGGACATGAGTTTGAGAAAACTCCAGGAGATAATGAAGGACAGGGAAGCCTAGCATGCTTCAGTCCATGGAGCCACAAAGAGACAGACACAACTGGCTGAGCAACAACAATAGGATCTTAATTTGCATTTTCCTGGTGATAATGAGGATGGAATACCCTTTCATAAATCCTAGGTTATTGAACACTTTTTTTCAAGGAGGCAGGTGGAAGCTAAACCTTTTGCCCATTTCACTTTAGAATATTGTTTTCATATACATAGGTATATAGGATTTCCTTATGTATTTTGGAAACCTTCTCTCAGTTACATATGTTGCCATATATTTTCTTCTAACCAGTGACTTCCACTTTTAATGACTTGAAAATATTAATATTATTGTTTACTCAATATTTTTTAGAAAGGTTTGAGCCCCATACATGCCATGCAGATAAAGTTATGACAAAAATTATAAAGCTGGAATTGAAGCACTCTGGGAACTAATATATAATTGTAGTTTATACTTCAGTGAATACTAGACACAGTTCATATGTCCTACCAAAGAAAAAAATGTTAAAATAGACAGTAATTATTGAGGTCTCCCCATTTTCAAATACATTCTAAATATAGACTTAGTTTCAACAAAGCTAAAATTACCTCCTCTCTCATTAGAGACCTAAAGAGTATCTACCTGTGAAGCTCTAAACAAATGTTTTCCCTTTGCTTGGAAAATCCCCAGAGAAGTCACTAACCAATGCAGTACAGTCATTCTGAGCAAGATCAGTCATGAATAGGGATTTTAAAACATTTGACATCAGGCAGAGTTTGAGTGATTCAGAAGAAAAACCAAGTGGTTTGAGTGATTCAGAAGAAAAACTAAGCGGCACACAGACACTAAAGAGGAGGGATTTGAATCATAGGGTGGTTGAATAAGGACGACTACAGTATCTTACTTTTGGTCTTCTGAAACCAATGGGATTTGCCAACTGCCATGAAGAGAAAGTAGAAATGCAGGAAAAATTAAATGTAGGTTAGGCATTAGAGAAAGAAGATTGTGTGATGTTGATATGACAAGGACCAAAGATAGTGTTGCAAACAAGCATATTTCTGTACAATAATAGAAAAATTTCTCTGCTCTCCAAAGGCAAAGGAATCTTCCTTAGGAAATGGTAAGACTTTCACCAAAGTATATCTTATATAGCACAGGGAATTCTAGTCCTCATCTTGCAATAAAGTTTAATGCTGTACAACCTGTAAATATACTGAGTCACTATGCTATACATCTGAAACCAATATAGAGGCTTAAGAGATGGCTAGGCATGGCTTTACTTATATTTATTTTATAGAGCCAAATAACGGTAGTAATACCAAATGTATTTGTGATAGTCTTGTATATTTTGTTGAAAATGTCCTGGCCTGTGGTCAAAATCTCCCTGGTTTTTCTTAATACTAAAAGAATTCACAGTTGAGAAGATTGCTTTAAAACTTTACAGCTCTAATCCTTTTTTCTTTCTAGAAAATTTTGCTTTTATTCTGCTTTATATATTGATATTATTTATATAGCATTATTTTAAAATTTTTCCACCAATTAAAGTAATGGTTAAAAAAAGCACTTATAGACAACTCGAAGCTAAATCTCATGGTGAGAGAGTGACAGAGAGAGAGAACACAATCAAGATTAGAATTTTGGAAAAGTATGTGATATGGGGAAGATTAAAATGTAACAGAAAATATATAAAGTATTTTATGAAAATGATAAAAATATACAGTATAAAATACAATATAAGCAAGTTGGTTATCAAAAGAGACTAAAGAAGGTTTAAAAATATAAGTGAAGAATTTTCTCAGAAAAGAAGGATCCTGAAATCTTTTGATATTAATCATAAAAACATTATATGTGTCCCAGAGTACAGAAGAAAACTGGAACTCTAACTTTACCAAGTTATGCTTTTGAACTGTGGTGTTGGAGAAGACTCTTGAATGTCCCTTGGACAGCAAGGAGATCAAACCAGTCAATCCTAAAGGAAATCAGTCCTGAATATTCATTGGAAGGACTGATGAAGAAGCTGAAACTCCAATACTTTGGCCACCTGATGTGAAGAACTGATTCATGGGAAAAGACCTGGATGCTAGGAAAGATTGAAGGCAGAAGGAAAAGGAGATGACAGAGGATGAGATGGTTGGATGGCATCACCAACTCAATGGACATGAGTTTGAGCAGGCCCCGGGAGTTGGTGAAGGACAGGGAAGCCTGGCTTGTTGCAGTCCATGTGGTTGCAAAAGGTGCGACACGACGGAGCGACTGAACTGAACTTTCCCAAAACACAGCTTGATTAATAAATATTATACCCTATCCAATATAATGTTTCATAGCTATTTGGGGGCTAAAACTAACACAAAAAAAGATATGAGCATATGATTACTTATATAATATGTATATATTCTCTGCTTACCAACATAGAGATTCAAGAGAATAAATAGAAAACATGAGAATTAATTAGAGTCTAACATTGCCATTAGTTAAATATAAACTAAAATCTTTAACTTTTATCAACAAGAAACAATTAGAGATATAATAGATGTGCCTATGGCTGTGCTTTTTAAGCTATAAATCTTTGTAACTTTTTGGCCTATCAAATATTTTGTCCATGATTAATATGACTTGGAATATCGAGAATTGTAGAGAGATCATGCTCAGCTTGGAAGACATGTGCAATAATTCAGTTCAATTCAGTTGCTCAGTCATATCTGACTCTTTGCGACCCCATGGACCACAGCACGCCGGGCCACCCTGTCCATCACCAACTCCCAGAGTTTACTCAAACTCATGTGCATTGAGTCGGTGATGCCATCCAGCCATCTCATCCCCTGTCGTCCCCTTCTCCTCCAGCCTTCAATCTTTCCCAGCATCAGTTCAGTTCAGTTCAGTTCAGTCACTCACTCGTGTCCGACTCTTTGTGACCCCATGAATCGCAGCACGCCAGGCCTCCCTGTCCATTACCAACTCCCAGAGTTCACTCAGACTCATGTCCATCAAGTCAGTGATGCCATCCAGCCATCTCATCCTCTGTCGTCCCCTTCTCCTCCTGCCCTCAATCCCTCCCAACATCAGAGTCTTTTCCAATGAGTCAACTATTCGCATGAGGTAGCCAAAGTACTGGAGTTTCAGCTTTAGCATCATTCCTTCCAAAGAAATCCCAGGACTGATCTCCTTCAGAATGGACTGGTTGGATCTCCTTGCAGTCCAAGGGACTCTCAAGAGTCTTCTCCAACACCACAGTTCAAAAGCATCAATTCTTCGGCACTCAGCTTTCTTCACAGTCCAACTCTCACATCCATACATGACCACTGGAAAAATGATAGCCTTGACTAGACGGACCTTTGTGGGTAAAGTAATGTCTCTGCTTTTCAATATGCTATCTAGGTTGGTCATAACGTTCCTTCCAAGGAGTAAGCGTCTTTTAAGTTCATGGATGCAGTCACCATCTGCAGTGATTTTGGAGCCCCCAAAAATAAAGTCTGACACTGTTTCCACTGTTTCCCCATCTACTTCCCATGAAGTAATGGGACCAGATGCCATGATATTCGTTTTCTGAATGTTGAGCTTTAAGCCAACTTTTTCACTCTCCACTTTCACTTTCATCAAGAGGCTTTTGAGTTCCTCTTCACTTTCTGCCATAAGGGTGGTATCATCTGCATATCTGAGGTTATTGCTATTTCTCCTGGCAATCTTGATTCCAGCTTGTGCTTCTTCCAGCCCAGCATTTCTCATGATGTACTCTGCATAGAAGTTAAATAATCAGGGTGACAATATACAGCCTTGATATATTCCTTTTCCTACTTGGAAACAGTTTGTTGTTCCATGCCCAGTTCTAACTATTGCTTCCTGACCTGCATACAGATTTCGCAAGAGGCAGGTCAGGTGGTCTGGTATTCCGATCTCTTGAAGAATTTTCCACAGTGTATTGTGATCCACAAAGTCAAAGGCTTTGGCATAGTCAATAAAGCAAAAGTAGATGTTTTTCTGGAATTCTCTCTCTTTTTTTTTTTTTTTTTTGGATGATCCAGAAGATGGCAATTTAATCTCTGGTTCCTCTTCCTTTTCTAAAATCAGCTTGAACATCTGGAAGTTCACAGTTCATGTATTGCTGAAGCTTGGCTTGGAGAATTGGGGCATCACTTTATTCGCGTGTGAGATGAGTGCAATTGTGCAGTAGTTTGAGCATTCTTTGGCACTGCCTTTCTTTGGGATTAGAATGAAAACTGACCTTTTTCAGTCCTGTGACCACTGCTGAGTTTTCCAAACTTGCTGGCATATTAAGTGCAGCACTTTCACAGCATTATCTTTTAGGATGTGAAAGAGCACAACTGGAATTCCATCACCTACACTAGCTTTGATGGTAGTAATACACTCTAAGGCCCACTTGACTTCACATTCCAGGATGTCTGGCTCTAGGTGAGTGATCACACCATCATGATTATCTGGGTCCTCAAGATCTTTTCTGTACAGTTCTTCTGTGTATTCTTGCCACCTCTTCTTAATATCTTCTGCTTCTGTTCGGTCCAAACCATTTCTGTCCTTCATTGAGCCCATCTTTGCATGAAATGCTCCCTTAGTATCTCTAATTTTCTTGAAGTCTTGTTGTTTTCCTCTATTTCTTTGCACTGATCACTGAGGATGGCTTTCTTATCTGTCCTCACTATTCTTTGGAACTCTGCCTTTAGATGAGTATATCTTGCCTTTTCTCTTTTGCTTTTCACATCTTTCCTTTTACAGCTATTTGTTATGCCTCCTCAGACAGCCATTTTGTGTTTTTGTGTTACTTTTTCTTGGGGATGGTCTTGATCCCTGTCTCCTGTAAAATCTCATGAACCTCCATCCATAGTTCATCAGGCACACTGTCTATCAGATATAGTCCCTTAAATCTATTTCTCACTTCCACTGTATAGTCATAAGGGATTTGATTTAGGTCATACCTGAATGGTCTAGTGGTTTTCCCTACTTTCTTCAATTTAAGTCTGAATTTGGCAATAAGGAGTTCATGATCTGAGCCACAGTAAGCTCTCGGTCTTGTTTTTGCTGACTGTATAGAGCTTGTCCATCTTTGGCTGCAAAGAATATTATCAATCTGATTTTGATGTTGGCCATATGCAGAGTCTTCTCTTGTGTTTTTGGAAGAGGGTGTTTGCTATGACCAGTGCGTTCTCTTGGCAAAACGCTATTAGCCTTTGCCCTGCTTCATTCTGTACTCCAAGGCCAAATTTGCCTGTTACTTCAGGTGTTTCTTGACTTCCTACTTTTGCATTTCAGTTCCCTATAATGAAAATGACATCTTTTTGGGGTGTTAGTTTTAAAAGGTCTTGTAGGTCTTCATTAAACCATTCAACTTCAGCTTCTTCTGCATTACTGGTCGGGGCATACATAGACTTGGATTACTGTGATATTGAATGGTTTGCCTTGGAAAAGAACAGAGATCATTCTGTCATTTTGAGATTGCATCCAAGTACTGCATTTCAGACTCTTTTGTTGACTATGATGTCTACTCCATTTCTTCTAATGGATTCCTGCCCACAGTAGTAGATATAATGGTCATCTGAGTTAAATTCACCCATTCTAGTGAATTTTAGTTCACTGATTCCTAGAATGTCAATATTCACTCTTGCCATCTCCTGTTTGACCACTTCCATTTTGCCTTGATTCACGGACCTGACATTCCAGGTTCCTATGCAATATTGCTCTTTATGGCATCGGACCTTGCTTCTATCACCAATCCCATCCACAATTGGGTGTTGTTTTTGCTTTGGCTCCATCCCTTCATTCTTTCTGGAGTTATTACTATACACTGATCTTTAGTAGTGTATTGGGCACCTACCCACCTGGGGAGTTCATCTTTCAGTGCAATAATTAGGTGCTCACAAAACAACTATAATCCAGTGGACACAACAGAAAGAACTTCTTGTAGGAAGGGAAATTATATGACTTAAGAGAATCAGTTTTATTAAAACTGAGTCCATCACTTGGAAATTTGCAGATGAGACAAAAGCAAGGGCTAGTGAATGGCCTAGGAATAGGAACAGATTCCTATAGGAAGAGTTAACAATATAAAGCCAAGCAAGACCAGGTCTTTGTTATTATGTTTGCACTGTTTGAATTCTTTTGATTTGGTAGAATTCGCAAGACTGTTGAGTAGGATCAAATAGCACAGTCAGGCTACAAAAAGATGATTTCTCCTCTAAACATACTTTATATTGTGCAAATACTTGTCCATCTTTTGACTTTGACTGAAAAACTACTACCTTCTTTTATAGGAGACATTTATTGATACCAAAAGTAAAATATTTTGCAATTGACCATCATGCATGGAGTCAAAGCTCCAGCCTGACACCAAGATACTTCATCTTCAATGAGATTCCTGGACTGGAACCTCCACACATCTGGATCTCAGTGCCATTCTGACTCATTTACATCGTTGCTGTCATGGAGAACTGTGGCCTTATCTATCTTATCTGTCATGAGGAGGCCTTTCATTGGCCCATGTATTAATTCTAGCCTTACTGTCCCTTACAGATGCTAGTGGGTGCCCTTCATTTGTTCCCAATATTTTGTGTATCTTTTGGCTCAGTTTCAGAGAGATTGACTGTAATGCTTGCCTTGTGCAGAGGTTTTTCATCCACATGCTTATAGGCATGGGGTCTGGTGTGCTCATGCTTATGTCTCTGGATTGCTATGTTACCATTTGCTACCCTCTATGTTATTCTTCCCTGGTAGCTCAGATGGTACAGAATCTGCCTGCAATGTGGGAGAACGGGGTTCAATCTCTGGGTCAGGAAGATCCCGTGGAAAAGGAAATGGCAACCCACTCCAGGATTCTTGCCTGGAAAATCCCATGGACAGAGGAGCCTGGCGGGCTATAGTCCATGTGGTCGCAAAAAGTCGGACACAACTGAGCAACTAATACACATCATGACATTCTTCCATCCTCACCAACACCATAATTACCCAAGTTGGCCTTGTCACCTTGACTTGAAGTGTGTTGCTTATGATACCATTCACTTTCCTGATCAAGTGTCTTCCCCACTGCAAAGGCAACCTCATTCAACACACTATTGTGAACATATGTCTCTGGCAGAACCATCCTGTGGCAACATCAAGATAATGCCATCTATGGTCTCATAGCTGCCATGTTGATTGGAGGGTTTGATATTTTCTGCATTTTATTTTATTCTTATACTATACTTAACCATGCTGTAGGAAATGTATCCTCTGCAGATGCTCATCACAAAGACTTCAGCACCTGTACTTCACATATATGTGCTATTGTCATCACCTATGTCCCAGCCTTCTTCACTCATCGCTTTGGGGAACACAGCATATTTCACCATATCAACATTTTAATAGCCAACCTCTATCTACTGCTGGCCCTCACCTTGAATCCAATGGTCTATGGTGTGAAGACCAAGCAGATCTGTGAAGGAGTAATCAAACTGTTTTTTAGAGATGAAGACACTTTGAATGTAAGATAAATCTAATATATAGAATCTGGATTTAGCATAATTATAAAGAAATATAAGAGAACAAGCATAAAACTCAATAACCATGAGGTCAAAAGAAAATACCTGTCAATATTCTCTTATGAGATTTATGAAACTAACACAAAATTTATAATCTGAGAACTCTAACTTGATAGAAAAAATAAAATTGATAAGAAACTATTGTATTCCCCTGCAGTTTAACTTTAGTTAGATCTTGTGGAATGGATGCACAGAATGAAATAATAGAATATACAACTTGAAGTAAATGCTTGATGATGAAAGCGCTTTGATCCAAACACCATGAGGGAGTATATAGTAAAGGATAAAGAAGGTCTGGTAGCCTGGAGAAACTCTAGAGGTTTGAGGAAGGCACCTAAGTGAATTGTCATGTGTGTTAAAGGGTAGCAAGAAACACTTTCCTGAATGTGCTGATTTCCAAGGGTCTTTGTCGACCTTTTTGTTCAATATTTATGTGACACTTGTATAACTTTAGAGGAATAAAAAACCTTGACTGTTAATTTATTTCTGAACTGTGTCAGTGTAAATGCAAATGAAGTGGGAGTAGATATGATTACTAGAGCTGCTCATAATCTGGAACGTACTCCTTTGAGTTTATTTCAAACAGAATCTTGTAAGGTACACGGGATAATATTTGATGGCTATGTGAGGATAGGATTTATAAGTACAGGAAAGCAGACTTGAAGAAAATCTATGTACTCAGCCAATTAAAGATGGCTGAGCTAACTACTTTCCTTAATTTTAACATTGAAAGCGCAACAATTAATCATCAGGGACAATGAAGAGAAGAGCACCTTATTTAGACATCTGGAAATATGAATAATAAAAGAAATGAAAGAAGAATCATAAATGTGGTATTCAGAAACAGTGATAATGAATGAAAAGTGAAGAAAATAAGGGCATAATTCAAGAGAAAACTGAAGAAATACAATGGGATCAGCAAATGGTTACAAACAGAGGAAGAGTTAGAAATATTAGATTAAGATTATGCTCATCATTTGCTAATATGGATAATAAATTTTAATATAATGTTATAGGGACAGGGAAGCTACAGTCTATGAGGTCATGAAGAGTCGGACACAACTTGGCAACTGAACAACAACAAATATATGATAAAATAATTGTGAACTATAATGAAAATTCCATGTGTTTTTGCAAAATTAATTTTGATGCTTGGAAGAAAAACCTGAATTTCTAAAAAATTTAAAATGAATTTTTTAAAATAAAATAATTTAAGTGTTTGAATGTAATAAAATTTGTAAACTGATAATCAGAAAAAATTCTCTCTTCTGGACTTCTGTTTTTGTATTTGGTAAATTTTGCCCATCATATATTCTGACTTAAATCATATTCACACACAAGGAAACAAATCAAGAAATTTACCTAAACTGCCATTTTAAAACATATATATATATATATATTTCATTGAATTTTTACTTCAAAATTATGATATAGTTATTATTATCCTCATATATAAAGGAATATATATATTCCTAGACTTTTTATATCTCAGAATATTAAAATTAAAATTAAAATACAATAATGTAAATAAGCTTGCATTGTGGGTAGAGTGTATGGGAGGCAACAACAATAAAAAGTAAAGCAAGAACATAAACATTTTAAAAATCTGAAAAAGTAAGATGCAATAAATGACGTATATCTGAGGCACTGAGTAAGAATTCCCAATTAATTTTATGTTATCTTCCCCATTATTAACACAAAATAGGTTTCACAGAAAATAAATATAAAAACAACAATATAATTCTGAATTATAATTTACAACTAAATTAGAGCTAGCAGGCTGAATCATCAAGGAAGTTTTAAATAATTATAAAATAAATGATGATGAAAGAATATTCTACTCATGTGCTCACTTCGGCAGCACATATACTAAAATTGGAATGACACAGAGAAGATTAGCATGGCCCCTGTGCAAGGATGACATGCAAATTTGTGAAGCGTTCCATATTTCTCAATAAAATTAGAAATGAAAATGGAGAGATCACAACAGACAACACATAAATACAAAGTATCATAAGAGACTACTATCAGAAATTATATGCCAATAAAATGGACAACGTGGAAGAAATGGACAAATTCTTAGAAAAGTACAACTTTCCAAAACTGGACCAGGAAGAAATAGAAAATCTTAACAGACTCATCACAAGCACGGAAATTGAAACTGTAATCAGAAATCTCCAGCATGGCTGCGATCCAAAAGCCTACAAATAATAAATGCTGGAGAGGGTGTGGAGAAAAGGGAACCCTCTTACACTGTTGGTGGGAATGCAAACTAGTACAGCCACTATGGAGAACAGTGTGGAGATTCCTAAAAAACTGGAAATAGAACTGCCTTATAAGCCAGCAATCCCACTGCTGGGCATACACACCGAGGAAACCAGAATTGAAAGAGACACATGTACCCCAATGTTCATTGCAGCACTGTTTATAATAACCAGGACATGGAAGCAACCTAGATGCCCATCAGCAGACGAATGGATAAGAAAGCAGTGGTACATATACACAATGGAGTATTACTCAGCCATTAAAAAGAATACATTTGAACCAGTTCTAATGAGGTGGATGAAACTGGAGCCTATTATACAGAGTGAAGTAAGCCAGAAGTAAAAACACCAATACAGTATACTAACGCATATATATGGAATTTAGAAAGATGGTAACAATAACCTGATGTACGAGACAGCAAAAGAGACACTGATGTATAGAACAGTCTTATGGACTCTGTGGGAGAGGGAGAGGGTGGGAAGATTTGGGAGAATGGCATTGAAACATGTAAAATATCATGTAAGAAACGAGTTGCCAATCCAGGTTCGATGCACGATACTGGATGCTTGGGGCTGGTGCACTGGGACGACCCAGAGGGATGGTATGGGGAGGGAGGAGGGAGGAGGGTTCAGGATGGGGAACACATGTATACCTGTGGCGGATTCATTTTGATGTTTGGCAAAACTAATACAATCATGTAAAGTTTAAAAATAAAATAAAATTAGAAAAAAAAAAAAAAAAAAGAAATCTCCAGCAAACAAAAGCCCAGGTCCAGATGGCTTCACAGCTGAATTCTACCAAAAACTTAGAGAAGAGCTAACACCTATCCTGCTCAAACTCTTCCATAAAATTGCAGAGGAAGGTAAACTTCCAAACTCATTCTATGAGGCCACCATCACCCTAATACCAAAACCTGACAAAGATGCCACAAAAAAGAAAACTACAGGCCAATATCATTGATGAACATAGATGCAAAAATCCTTAACAAAATTCTAGCAATCAGAATCCAACAACACATTAAAAAGATCATACACCATGACAAGGTGGGCTTTATCCCAGGGATGAAAGGATTCTTCAATATCCGCAAATCAATCAATATAATACACCATGTTAACAAATTGAAAAATAAAAACCATATGATTATCTCAGTAGATGCAGAAAAAGCCTTTGACAAAATTCAACATCCATTTATGATAAAAACTCTCCAGAAAGCAGGAATAGAAGGAACATACCTCAACATAATAAAAGCTATATATGACAAACCCACAGCAAACATTTTCCTCAATGGTGAAAAATTGAAAGCATTTCCTCTAAAGTCAGGAACAAGACAACACTTTCACCATTACTATTCAACATAGTTTTGGAAGTTTTGGCCACAGCAATCAGAGCAGAAAAAGAAATAAAAGGAATCCAAATTGGAAAAGAAGAAGTAAAACTCTCACTGTTTGCAGATGACATGATCCTCTACATAGAAAACCCTAAAAACTCCACCAGAAAATACTAGAACTAATCAATGATTATAGTAAAGTTGCAGGATATAAAAACCAACACACAGAAATCCCTTGCATTCCTATACACTAATAATGAGAAAACAGAAAAAGAAATTAAGGAAAAAATTCCATTCACCATTGCAACGGAAAGAATAAAATACTTAGGAATATATCTACCTAAAAAAACTAAAGACCTATACATAGGAAACTATAAAACACTGGTGAAAGAAATCAAAGAGGACACTAATACTTGGAGAAATATACCATGTTCATGGATTGGAAGAATCAATATAGTGAAAATGAGTACAACTACCCAAAGCAATCTATAGATTCAATGCAATCCCTATCAAGCTACCAACAGTATTCTTCACAGAGCTAGAACAAATAATTTCACGATTTGTGTGGAAATACAAAAAACCTCGAATAGCCAAAGCAATCTTGAGAAGGAAGAATGGAACTGGAGGAATCAACCTGCCTGACATCAGGCTCTACTACAAAGCCACAGTCATCAAGACAGTATGGTACTGGCACAAAGACAGAAATATTGATCAATGGAACAAAATAGAAAGCCCAGAGATAAATCCACGCACATATGATACCTTATCTTTGACAAAGGAGGCAAGAATATACAATGGATTAAAGACAATCTCTTTAACAAGTGGTGCTGGGAAAACTGGTCAACCACTTGTAAAAGAATGAAACTAGAACACTATCTAACACCATACACAAAAATAAACTCAAAATGGATTAAAGATCTCAACATAAGACCAGAAACTATAAAACTCCTAGAGGAGAACATAGGCAAAACACTCTCCGACATACATCACAGCAGGATCCTCTATGACCCACCTCCCAGAATATTGGAAATAAAAGCAAAAATAAACAAATGGGACCTAATTAAACTTAAAAGCTTCTGCATAACAAAGGAAACTATAAGCAAGGTGAAAAGACAGCCTTCAGAATGGGAGAAAATAATAGCAATTGAAGCAACTGACAAACAACTAATCTCAAAAATATACAAGCAACTCCTACAGCTCAATTCCAGAAAAATAAATGACCCAATCAAAAAATGGGCCAAAGAACTAAATAGACATTTCTCCAAAGAAGACATACAGATGGCTAACAAACACATGAAAAGATGCTCAACATCACTCATTATCAGAGAAATGCAAATCAAAACCACAATGAGGTGCCATTTCACGCCACTCAGAATGGCTGCGATCCAAAAGTCTATAAGCAATAAATGTTGGAGAGGGTGTGGAGAAAAGGGAACCCTCTTACACTGTTGGTGGGAATGCAAACTAGTCCAGCTGCTATGGAGAACAGTGTGGAGATTCCTTAAAAAACTGGAAATAGAACTGCCATATGACCCAGCAATCCCACTGCTGGGCATACACACCGAGGAAACCAGAAGTGAAAGAGACATGTGTACCCCAATGTTCATCACAGCACTGGTTATAATAGCCAGGACATGGAAGCAACCTAGATGTCCATCAGCAGATGAATGGATAAGAAAGCAGTGGTACATATACACAATGGAGTATTACTCAGCCATTAAAAAAAATACATTTGAATCAGTTCTAATGAGGTGGATGAAACTGGAGCCTATTATACAGAGTGAAGTAAGCCAGAAAGAAAAACACCAATACAGTATAGGGGCCACTTGCCGGGGTCCAGTCCCAGTGGATCCAGGGAAATTCGAAGGAGAGATGGCATTGGCGAATACACTGGCTTTAATTAAATGTTAATTAGAGATATAAAGAGTAATAAAATAAGGATAGCTCAATAAGAAAATTCAGTGGAGAAAAGAGGCTGAATAACTTGGTTTATGTGAAAAGCTAATAAAATTCCAAGACAAGGAATATACGTCACCTACGTAGGCACAGGCGTCCTCCTGTTCTCCTGAAGGAGAGGAGACACTAAGGCCTCCCTGGTCAGATCTTAGAAGCCCAGGCATAATTAGTAGGCTTGACGAGCCTCCACGTTCCAGATGGGAACTCAGCCAGAGGTTGAGAGAAAGAATGACATGGGGAGACCAGTCTTTCGAGGAACTGATCCCATTCTTTATTTTTCCAGGGTCTGTTTTTACACACTGAGATGTTATACAAAAGTCACGCGGGGTCAGCAGTCCTGACTTTTATTAAAGTCAGGTGCTTCATACAAATGTATACAGAGGTCTTAGGGGTGTTACATCATCTTCTGGCCAGGAGGCCTGCTGACAATTTATGACCCTCTCCTTGTGACAGCGGTCAGTCAACCAGAAAATTTATTTCTCCAGGGGTGATTATTCTTAAAACAGACGCCACCTTCCGAAGGTACCAGATAAAGTTATATTCCTATAGGGTGAGGGTGAAGTGGGTTTTAATTAAGAAAAGAATTTGCTTAGCCTATGGTCTAACGTTGATTAATATCAAAGGTTAATACTTATTTCTTCTATATATTCATTAATGTGTATAAGGGCAGGGGATGTGGAGACTTAGCAGCAAACATTGGCTCAACAAATGAAAAACACTTCACCAATACAATTTCTAATCAGCCCACTATACTTATACTAATAGTTTTCTAACTTCTCTAAAGAACCTATTTTTAGAAGGTTTAAAGCATCTCCTGCCTCTCACAGTTGGGAGGCTGTGAGCAATCACATGTGGCCGAACAAGCCTCTCAGGCAGGCTAGAGAACCTTCAGAAGAGTTTGTAGGTTGAAACACTCCTATCACACCCAGGAATTATTATTAACTAGAGCTCTAAGTTAACTCCTTCTACGAAAGAGGTGGTGGAGGACAGCACCCCGTAAAGTCAGAGGTGTAGGTAAGAGCACAAAGTAGTAAAGTAGGCAGACTCTGGTTTTGGGGGTAGATGCTCGAGAATTTCCAGGGGGACTCTTGAGGGTCAATCCCGCCTTTGTGTATGTCAAGCCTCCTTCCTCATGACCTTTACCATGGGTGGAGTTCCTCACGCTGGCTTCCGACATATATGGAATTTAGAAAGATGCTAACAATAACCCTGTATACGAGAAAGCAAAAGAGACACTGATGTATAGAACATTCTTTTGGACTCTGTGGGAGAGGGAGAGGGTGGGATGATTTGGGAGAATAGCATTGAAATATGTATAATATCATATGCGAAATGAGTCACCAGTCCAGGTTCGATGCACGATATTGGATGCTTGGGGCTGGTGCACTGGGACGACCCAGAGGGATGGTATGGGGAGGGAGGAGGGAGGAGGGTTCAGGATGGGGAACACATGTATACCTGTGGCGGATTCATTTTGATGTATGGCAAAACCAATACAATATTGTACAGTTAAAAAAGAAAAAAAAAGAATATTCTACTCAGTATTTATAAGAAGGAAGATAGAGAAAAGCATAGAAAGAGGAAAATAAGAGAGAAGGAGAGAAGTAAAGAAATGGAAAAAAAAGTTGGATGCAATTTCAAATTCCATCTCATGCCCTAGTAACAAAGTTGTGAGGCTAGGCTCAGTGGCTTCATGAAAAAGACTCAGTCTTCCCACATTCAACCTCACATAGTTTGATTAGATCTAGAACCAATGTATTAGGTACAAAGAACTCCCACACATATTTCAGTTTAATTAAATCATAATTCCTTTAAAATATGATATGTTAATATTTCCAAAGGAGAGGAAGTATAAAGAAATTACAAGGGGATGCCAAGGTAGTGAAAGTTATCTTTCTTATGAATCTCCAGAATCATTTGGCCACTTCTATACGGACACATGTGTAGATATACAGACATAAAGAAAATAGAACAACAAAACAGTACACCTAGGAGAACACAAAGTTCAGTGAGCATTCCACACGACCTTTTCATAAGACTCTGCCAACAGTATGGTTTTATGTTTTAATGAGCTGGAAAAGTTAAACCAAAATTATACCTAGAATCTTATCTCACTCTTTCCCTGAGTTCTGTCTCTCAGAATCCATGAATAACAAATTTATTTGTTCTCTTTGAAATGAAAAACACCATGCACCTACCTTGTCTTTCAAAGTAACTTTAAGCTATTTCCAAAGCAATTTTATAGAATGCTAAAAATTGAACAAGATTGCATAGAGATGGTTTAATTATTTTGCAGGATAATTAGAGATTTTTGAGTTTACCATTTCTATGTTTGAGCTCAGAAGTCAAAGGCATCTCAGTCAACAGAAAAGAAGTTTAATATTAGTCCGGTATTTACCCCCAGTTCCTTTGGAAAAACAAGTATCTATAGAAATACTAGACAATTCTGCTTATCTATTTACCTTTGGATATTTTATGTTAAAAGATCAAAGGCACAGATTTTTTTTATATAACCAATACTATCTTCATGCACCCAAACACACCCTAAGCCCCCAGAGAACAATAGCACACAAAGAGTTTGTAGGCTGCTGTGTATGGGGTTGTGTGCAAGCAGTGCTGAATGTTCAGTGGAGAAAGAGTTGTGTGTATCAAGTGGAGCATTTTGCTAAGCACAGTTCTCGAGAGTAAAATATTGCACCCTAGAGCAGCGATAAGCACTTAGGTTGCACTTAAATCTGGAATTTTGAAGCCATAAAAGAAGAAATTCAAGCAAAAAGGAAAGAAAGAGAAATAAAAGCATTACAGAATAAAAGGAAAAGGAGAAGAGAGAAAAGGAAATTTTAAGGGAGGTTATCACAATCTGAATATTGTACAAGACGTGGTACAATGGGAAAGAACAAATAGTAATGTTCATAAGCAAAGGGGAAAAAAAGGAGACTTGAGGCGGGGGACGATTATTCTTCTCAATCATTACTTAAAGTATAGGGTCCTCATTTAGACTGAAACTCTTAACTTTTTGTTCTAACTCATTCATCTGAATAAGAAGCTTCGGTTGGGCATCTGATGTTAGTGAGTCATAACTTAAGCCCTGTTCCCTCACACTAGTCAACCTCTCTCTGAATAGACCATACATTCTGATCTATCCACATTGGTGTAGTTAGTAGCCAGCCCCTCCCATTGAGATTTTCATTTGTCTATGCTGCCTGAGTGAGCAAACATACCTAAATTGGGGGCAAAATATAAACAAGCCCTTTTGACTGAAGATCTAAAGCTTTATTGTCCCTGATGTGTGTCATAAAATTGTTGATATTTTGAGGCTAACTTCCTTGCCTCTGATAGAACTTGCTGAACTGGGGTGGAAAAGGCAGCGGTGTTATTGAGTTTACTGTTATATATGGTGTTAATGTTCTAAATTTTGTTCTCTTACATGTAGCTGTCCAGTTATTTTATTCTCTTACTTGTAAACTGTACATTTATTAAGATACTGTCTTTTCTCCATTGTAAGTTTTTGCCTCCTCTGTTGTAGATTAATTGACCAGAATTGCATGCGTTTATTTCCAGGTTCTCTATTCTGTTTTGATGACAATAGTTTTGTAAGTATAGCCCGAAGTTCCTGTGCATGCTGTCTCCAGCTCTGTTCTTTCTCAAGACTTCGGTGGCTATTCAGTCTTTTGTGTTGCCACACACATTTTAAAATGATTTGTTCTAGTTATCTGAAAAAAACACTATTGGTAATTTGAGAAGGATTGCATTGAATTTGTTGGTTGCTTTGGATAGTTTTGTCATTTAACAATATTGATTTTCCAACTTAAGAGCAAGGCGTATCTTTCCATTTCTGTGAATCATCTACAGTTTTCTGTATCAGTATTTTATAGTTCCCAGTATATAAGTATTTCAGCTTTCTGCAAAATAGCCATACAATTTTAAACTTTCCCCAATATTGTGTTAGAGTATCACAGTATCAGGAGAGTTTTGTGATACACTTTCAATGGTTGAGAGAATTCCAACTGCTCTGTTTAAAAGGAATCTTTACATATTCACCATTGAGAATGACAAAAATCATTTCAATTTGCTTTTCAATCATTCCAGAATTAGTTTTCTTCATATTAAATAGTACAGGGGAAGCTCAGGTAATAAAATGCAAGATAAATGTAAAACTACTTTGCCACAATATATACACATATATATAATATTCTCACATGTGTGGGTTTGTGTATTTACTAGCTTATCTAATAAACTCAGGACAAACCATGAAGAAGGCACAAAATATTTCTATTATTCTTATATGATATATTTTATTCTCTGTATCTGTCACTTTCAATTTCTGCCTCTCTCTCTAAATATAAAATAAATATTATACTATACATTTCCATGGAAATATATTATGAACATATATGCAACATAGATATATGCATTGAATATGTTTCAGTATATTTTTGAAATTTTATGATTACATAGTTAGATCATTATTTTATAAAGCAAGATAACTGAAAAGCAAATAATTCTTATGATTATCAAAACTCTTGGTTAGAAACCACACCTGGGGGAAGATATTTAACTTTAATACTCTTATCAACATCTCTCCTGCTGATAATTATGAATATAAAAGCTGATAAATATAGAAATAATTTTGAAAGTCCCAAAGGAATTTGACTCTAACCTGAGCCCTCTGACATATCAATGTGGAGATCCAATCAGCTGTAAACACCCCAGTATGTGGAATCCTCAAAAGACACAGAAATTCTATGTAGAGGTAGAAACTGATTGTTGAATTCTGACACTCAGAAGTCTCAGTCATGCCCATGAGTCTGGTCTTTGCCCACACTGAGGTGAGTTTCAGAGATTCCCAAAGATTTGCACTTTCCCCAAATGTAAACTTTTCATACAAGAAATGCAATTTCTTTGAGATGTTATTGATTAGAAACTCAGTATTTCTTTTTGACTCAAAGCAAAATAGATGACGATTTCTCTGGGGACTAAGGAAAGAAACAACATCCCCCTAATTGTGAAATATATTTAAAACTACCTCATGGTTCACTAACCATGAATTACAGACAACAGTGGACTTGAAAGTGAGGAAAACAAAAGTTTTTGCCTTCATTAATAGATATCTATACTCAAAACTGCTTCCAGGAGAATGGGTGTTGTGGAAAGTAATTGGTGCATATACTTGAATCTTAGAAGGTAGTGAGGGGAGTTCCTGAGTGGCTTCCCTGTAGATATTTTCTTGTTGTTGTTGTTCAGTCGCTGAGTGGTGCCTGACTCTTTCTGGAATCCCACAGAAGTAGCCTGCCAGGCTCCTCTGTCCATGGTATTCTCCAGACAAGAATACTGGAGTAGGTTGCCATTTCCATCTCCAGAGGATCTTCCCAACCCAGGGATCGAACCCTTGTCTCCTGCATTGGCAGGTGGATTCTTTACCACTGAGCCAGCAGGGAAGCAGAAATCTCATGCAACCCCCCTACCAGGTTTTATGCAGTGTCTATGTGAACAAGTCCAGGAATAGGCATCTGGCTATTTCACAGATAAGTTCTCTCTCTGTAGATAGGTCTTTTACATAAAGACTGACTTTCTATATAACTTTACACATTTATTCTATCTATTCTCTATGATAGTAATAAGAGCAAGCTTTTTCTTTCTTCCTCTGCCATCACAAATTAAGCTAGTTATGTCCAGTTAATGCAGTTCTTCAGTTTAGGCAACAGATATAGAATGATTAAACGCAGAGCTTCAAGGTCAAACAAACCTGGATTTGTATCCTGACTTTACCAATTTCTAAATTTTTGCTGACACACTTCTCATCAAGTTACCTTGAACTTACATTTCCTCATGCGTAAAATGAGGATGGTAACATACACCCTAGCCATTGATACAAGTTCGAAGGTAGAAGTCAACCTCCATTGGAATATTAGCTCCACGAATGGAGAGGGTTTTTTCTATTTCAGTCATGACTATATCTCTAGAAACTAGAATGCTTAACTAGAGGCTTATTATTAAGCCTCTAGTTAAACATTAAGCCTCTGTTAAATACATACATTTTAGCATATAGCCAGAGAGTTATTTTTATTATTATAATATGTAATGTAATGTACATTAATGAATTATTAGACACCACTTGGAGGATTAACTTCTATTTACCCATTCTAACACCTCTAATTATGTACTTTTATCACCTCCCTCCTTCTTTAAAAGTCATGAAAATTTTAAAAAGGAAGATGTGAGACTTGTTCAAGTCCATCATGGAGTCTGGCTGTCTATGTCTCTATAAATAAGCATACAATAAAACTTTGTTCTCATATTTTCAGAGATCCATCTACTTTTCCTTTTACAAATATATTTTACATTTAAAAATAGCTCATGTTATAGCAGAATCATCTGGCAGGGAGGGTATGAAGATAAATCTTACTGAAGGTAAGAGGAAAAGAACTGGCACTGAATTGATCTGTTCATCTGTTTATGATTTAATAAGTGTGGATAGATTATTTAGTTATATGGTGTTGACGTTTGAAAGAGCCTGAAAATTTGCCATAATCAGTTTTAGTTTACAAGCCAGATGAGCAGAGCCAAAAGTTTTTCCTCCTCTGGTAGCTTAATATCTTGGTCTTTTCTTTTCAGTCCTGTGACTTTAGTGCCCTCGAGCTATCTTAGAAGGAGGCAGACATCAGAGGTGGAATCTCATGTATGCCAATTCTCTTTGCAGAAGTTCCAATTGCTACATGCTTACCTGCTACCTGGACTCAGCAGGAACTTGCAGGTATTTAGCTGGATCAGATGTCCCTAGATTTATTTTCAGGGTTGAGACATTTATAATTATTTTTCTAAGATATGAGAATATATTTTAATCTTGGAGTTCCCAGTTACTAGCACTTGCTATCTAAAATTTGCCTCTCACTCATCTCAGTATAATTGAGGTTTTTCAAAATCTCATATTACCTGTCCTGTCCTAAAGTGCACAATGGCACTTGAATTACAGCAGAGCTGAGCAGCTCCATTTGAATTTACTATATTAATCAGGGAAATTTTGATCACATGAGATGTTTATCCTGAGGTAAGGGGTACTCTTACCTCACCTTACCTCACCTGAGGTGTAGGAGACATGAGACTCAGGTTTGATCCCTGGGTCAGAAAGATCCCCTGGAAGAGGGCATGGCAACCCACTCCCACTCTAGTACTCCTGCCTGGAGAATCCCAGGAACAGAGGAGCCTAGTGGGCTGCAGTCCATAGGGTCACACAGAGTCAGACATGACAAGCAACTTAGCACCCATGCAAGAAATGATAATAATAGTGATAACAACAGCAATACTACTGTTAATATTTTTTGTATAACACTGTGTGTTATACACAGTTTTAGCACAACACATAGATTATCTTACTGAGCAATACTGACAACTTTCTGAGCCAGGCAAAGTTATCATTTTCATTGTATATTGAGAAAACAGATATACAATGACTAAATAACTCATCAATAGCATATCCTAGGTAAGAACCAGAGATGGAATATGAATTTAGATAAGGTGACCCCAAGGAACTTAATCAATACTTCTCATTTGAAAAGTCATTTTGGTTACTTTGTTTTACTTTTTGTTTTCAAGCCCTCTGCTCACCTGAGTTATTTTCTTGTCCAGGAAAGGATCACTTCTAAAGAATATAATATGCCCTCCTCCTGTCAGCCATTATGCTTGGAGCCAACAGCTCCAGTCTAACCCCAAAATTCTTTATCTTGAATGGTGTTCCTGGGCTGGAAACCGCACACATCTGGATCTCCCTGCCATTCTGCTTCATGTACATCATTGCTGTTGTGGGCAACTGTGGACTCATCTACCTCATCGGCCATGAGGAGGCCCTGCATCACCCCATGTACTACTTTCTGGCCCTGCTCTCCTTCACAGATGTCACCCTGTGCACCACCACGGTACCCAACATGCTGTGCATATTCTGGTTCAACCTGAAGGAGATTGACTTCAATGGCTGCCTGGCTCAGATGTTTTTTGTCCACACGTTGACTGGGATGGAGTCTGGGGTGCTCATGCTCATGGCGCTGGACCGCTATGTGGCCATCTGCTACCCCTTACGCTATGCCACCATCCTCACCAGTGCTGTCATTGCCAAGGCTGGTCTTGCCACTCTGCTGAGGGGTGTGATGCTCATCTTTCCATTCACTTTCCTTACCAAGCGCCTGCCCTATTGTCAAGGCAACTTCATTCCCCACACGTACTGTGACCACATGTCTGTGGCCAAGGTGTCCTGTGGCAATTTCAGGGTCAATGCTATTTATGGTCTGATGGTTGCTCTCCTCATCGGCGTGTTTGACATGTGCTGTATTGCAGTGTCTTACACTATGATCTTGAGAGCTGTGGTGAGCCTGTCATCCACAGATGCTTGTCACAAAGCCTTCAGCACCTGTACATCACATATCTGTGCTATTGTGATCACCTATGTCCCAGCTTTTTTCACTTTTTTCACCCACCGTTTTGGAGGACACAGTGTCCCTCACCACATACACATCATTGTGGCCAACCTTTATCTGCTCCTGCCTCCTACAATGAACCCAATTGTTTATGGTATCAAGACCAAACTGATTCGTGAGGGTGTGATCAAATTTTTACTTGGAGAGAAGGTTGTTTTTACCCAAGACACATAAATCTTAAAATAGATACATTGCTTGGGGTGGGTGATGGGGGCGGGGAGCATAAAATAGAATGAAGAAGAAATTTGTAAAAGATGTGAGCAAATTTGTAAAAGAAGCAAGAAATTTGTAAAAGCTTTGTAATGTTTGTAAACATTTGTAATGTTTGTAAAAAAAAAAAATAGTATTAAAAATTAAGTCCTCCAGTAGATAGATTCTTTGAAACCTTTTCAAGTATACATTATGAAAAATTTTTTTCTATGTAGAGTTCTACCAAAAAAGAAAATGCAGTGTAAAGAAGTAACATACTCATTTCTTATAGATTTTATATTTTATATAAGGGTTAATAGACTCAAGATGTGTGAACAGATAGGTAAGAAAATGAAAAACACAGGCCTAATGTCAATGCAAGCATTGTGTGTAAGAACATGAAGCTGTGGTGATATGTAGCAAGCACATCCTCTCCATAAAGGACAGATTCTACTCAAATCAAGCACATAATTGCTATGGGGTTATGTGGGCCAAATATTAAATACTTTCCAGTATTTTTTTAAGCAAGCTAAATTCAGATGTTTTGTGAAATCTTCCAATTTTAACTATCAACTAAATATTTTAAAATATTTTTCATTTTATAGATATCTAAGTTTTCTATTTTTTTTTTTTTTTTCATTTTATCAGTTTGGGACCCTCCATTTAAAATACACCTAAAAATATAATTGTGATATTATCAGTCAAGCAAGCAAAGGTGCTTGCTTAATTTCTAGTATTTGTTATAATTCATTCACTCATTAATTTTTTTCCAGATACTTATTAAAGTCATATTATGGGTCACATCTTGGGTTTAATGAAAGAAAGGCAGAACTGAGTATGATGTAATCCCTGGCAACAATGTGCTCAGAAGCTAGATTTTAGCCAGAAATCATGAGAGGAAACAAATGTGAAACAGAAGACATGATAAAAAGTGGATTCAATATGGAGAGAGCAAAAAATCAGTTCAGAAGAGTTGGGAAACACATTAATTTTGGATTTGAAGAGTTCCAAAGTATAAATTTTGTGTCTTAATTTCCAATTACAAGACTTTGACAGACTTTGAAAGTGAAGTCGCTCAGTTGTGTCCGACTCTTTGCGACCCCATGGACTGTAGCTAGAGCCTACCAGGCTCCTCTGTCCATGGGATTTTCCAGGTACTGGAATGGATTGCCATTTCCTTCTCCAGCAGATCTTCCCAACCCAGGGATTGAACCCAGGTCTCCCGCATTGTAGACAGATGCTTTATCGTCTGAGCCACCAGGGAAGTCTTTAATCTCTCTAAATCTCAGCTTCCATTCTTTTTATCAAATGATGGTAGTGGCTTAAACGGCAGAGAAAATTTTATGTAGAATTTTTCTTTTCCTGCCATAAAAACAATTTTATTTCATTAATTCAAGAATTAGGTGATCAATTATTTCATCCATTGATGCCAGCATGGTTGCTTTCCTGTCCTGAGTCCATCATGTCCCTCAATTCCAGGTCTTAATAGTCTAGTTATTTCTTTACTCTTATATAGGCTATATTGACAGGATGTCTAGAAGGACTGACAGTCAATTTCAAGTTGTCCAGTAGGACTTATGCCAATTTTACCTTGCAAGTACATTGTTCATGCTCATTAATTTATAAACAACTACAGATGTGACCAATAGTTCAACTTTTTTAGATATTATCTTACACAAGTAATCCAAATTGCCAATAAGAGTAACCATGCCATTAGTAAAGATTTAAACCAGATTCTCCTTAACCAAACTATTTTCCTCATATTTTGCCTAAACTGAGAAAAGGATCGTTCAGAGTAGAAATTTCACTCTTCTTGTGTATCATAAGATTGTTTATATTAGAAGACTCATCAGCTTTAATAACACAACATTTAGTACATATAGTATAAGTCCCACCCTTGCGAAGCTGAGGGACATGTGATTCTGTAGGACCATTTTTGTCATCCTGGAGACTTCAAATTTACCATGTTAATAGATTGATTACTATCATTCAAAGCTTGCTGAGTAAATTTTTTTAAAGCCTCTATGTGATTAATGACATCCTTCTTTCCAAGTAAAGAAACAAACATTGCAGCCCAATGACCTTACCACTAGAAAACGTATTGGCCCCAGTGTGCTACATTAAAAGTAGATTGTCAGGGTCACTTTCAAGGCTACCTGAAAGTGCCTACTCACCCATAGGCAAACCTGAGTGAGTTAGTGAAAGTCGCTCAGTCATGTCTGACTCATTGTGACCTCATGGACTAGTCCTTGGAATTCCCCAGGCCAGAATACTGGAATGGGTAGCCTTTCCCTTCTCCAGGGGATCGTCCCAATCCAAGGATTGAATCCAGGTCTCCTGCATTGCAGGCAGGTTCTTTACCAGCTAAGCCACAAGGGAAGCCCAGGAATATTGGAGTGGGTAGTCTATCCCTTCTCCAGTGGAGATGGGAATCAAACCAGGGTCTCCTGCATTGCAGGCAGATAGATTCTTTACCAACTGAGCCATCAGGAAGCCCTATCAGGCAAACCTGAGTCCAAGGGAAACCAATTGTGTATCTCCCTACCAACCTGGGGTGAACCAAGACCATAAGTTTGCTCCATAAATCCACTGGGTCCTGTTAAAAGCTACCCAGTATTTTCCTGGTCATCTCAATCTGTTCCAAAACAATTACTGAATCTGAAAGATAATGATATATCCATTGTTCATAAGGCACACAGCTCAATTTCCTAGTGTTATTAGGCTGATTATCCTTAAAATGATTTAACGATTCCCAACATGAGGACCTTTAAACTTAAATGACCATAGCTTGTTGTTAGCCATGTAAATTCATTCCATAATTGAGGAAGTGGCCCTTCTAATAACAGGGAAGTTATATTCTTTGACTGTAATTTAGCTCTTTGCTCTAATGGAGTCTGTGTAACTTTAAAGAAAGCTCCCATTTATGGCCATGGTCAGAGCAACTGTGATTGATCAACAACACAAAAGGGTCTTATCTAGTGATATCAATAGTGATCAGAACAGAGCTATAACTTCCTTCTGTTAAACTTCCTAAAGGGCTATCCAACTAGAACAATGATGAGGACAGATCAACCTAGGTAACCTAGGATTACTAGAAATTGGCCATTAAACTAAAGTTGAACTGGTTTTTGATACTTGAATATGATTGATCCCAAGAGAGAAGTACATTTATTTAAAAACAAAAGTGTGAACAATCATCAAGGTAATCATATACAGACCTGGTCCAGCATTTTGGGTCAGCTGTCTCCTTCAGATGTTCTCTTCTTGTTGTCTATGAATTGCAATCCATTCAGGAGAGGAGTCCTGACACGATTCCTTTCAATGTGGCTGTTAAAAGTCATTTATATGATATCTTTTCCAATGTGCATGATCTCCGGCTTTCAGATCATCCTCATCTAAAGGTAGATTACTCTGGTAAACTGGTAAGGCTGCTGGGAAACCTGGTAAGCAAGATACCAGGTGGTTTTTCCAAGAGTTTTCACAGGTCCATAAATTTAGTTTTCTAAAGCAGTTTGATTATACATGATTTTATGGGTATTCACAAATATAATATTCCTTTCAACACCATAGTAATATAACCAATGTTTCCAGTTATATCTGTTATAAGGAGAGATCCTTATTGAACTTATGCAAGTAACTATATTATTAAAAATAAAAATGCTCACTAAGAGTTTCCAAATTCTGGCTGAATTAGGTAGATAGAAAAAGTAAATATTTCAATTCTACTTATAAAAGTACAATTTACTAAACTTCTGTAAGTTGTAATTAGTTTAAGGGGAAAGATTTCCTAATATACAGAAAGCAAAAATTAATTCAATAATACTTTATGCAAAAGACATGAAACTTATGACCCTCTTCATTAGTTCACACATTCCTATGTAATTAATCCTAGATCTTAATCTTTTGTCAGCAGTTTTTGTATGAAGTCATCAGAGTTTCCATTAGAATTCTTTAATTTCTTACCCAATTCAGTGTTATGATCTGAAATTTATCAGAAATGTGTCATTGTCTAAAAGTCCTTTGTATGAATCTTCTTGAAAATGAAGCATTTTTGCAAAAACATCGGAGACAACAATAATTGTCAATAAATGACAGACTTCACAGGTCATGGTTAAAGATCCAATTACAATGCAAGTGAGAAAGAAATTCAGTTATTTTTGTGACATATAATACTTTACAATAATAACTAGAATTATGAAAGATAATATGCTAAGACATACACAAATTTTAGAAATTTAATATTATATAATTTCTAGAACATTTAGATTATGACATTTACTCATATAATATAATCTAATGAAGTTTAGCACCACTCATTTCACAGTGTTTCTATGCAACTTAACATACCACGTAACCCTAATTAATTTAATATCTCTTTGCACGTTTGAGAACCCCTCCAAAGCATTCCAAAGTTAATGAGAAATCAAAAGAAATTTAATTAAAATCTGACATTTGAAAAGTTTGTAAGAAGTATACAAAACAGTCTTCAAGAGATTTTAAAACACTTAGTCAAGAAGGATCATAGGCTATTGTGAAACAGCACTTATTCACTTAATCAAAATGACAATAACAATTTTAAAGGCAAATGCAGAAAGTTACAACAGATTACTTAAAGGTAAAGAAATTTATAATCCATTATCTAAAACAGATCAGAATTTCAACAAAACTTTGTTCTCTTAACAGAGACAGAAAATCAAATTCTGATTTTGCTCCAAATTATTTTTAATAACAAAAGTCATTTACCCAATTAATTTCAACTTAATTTTAGCCAGTCCTTGTTCTAAGTTGTTCAGTCGTGTCTGATTCTTTGCGACCCCATGGACTCTAGCCCACCAGGATCCTCTGGCCATGGGGATTCTCCAGGCAAGAATACTGGACTGTGTTACCAAGCTAGTCCTTAGTTAGTTACTTCAGTCATTCAGTCGTGTCCGACTCTTTGCTACCGCATGAATAGCAGCACGCCAGGCCTCCCTGTCCATCACCAACTCCCAGAGTTCACTCAGACTCACGTCCAACGAGTCAGTGATGCCATCCAGCCATCTCATTCTCTGTCATCGCCTTCTCCTCCTGCCCCCA
The DNA here is from genome assembly GCF_003369695.1 of Bos indicus x Bos taurus. Lineage (NCBI taxonomy): Eukaryota > Metazoa > Chordata > Mammalia > Artiodactyla > Bovidae > Bos > Bos indicus x Bos taurus. Next base: position 36,734,370 of record NC_040090.1, read on the forward strand.
ATCCCTCCCAGCATCAGAGTCTTTTCCAACGAGTCAACTCTTTGCATGAGGTGGCCAAAGTACCGGAGTTTCAGCTTTAGCATCATTCCTTCCAAAGAACACCCAGGACTGATCTCCTTTAGAATGGACTGGTTCGATCTGCTTGCAGTCCAAGGGACTCTCAAGAGTCTTCTCCTACACCACAGTTCAAAACCATCAATTCTTCGGTGCTCAACCTTCTTCACAGTCCAACTCTCACATCCATACATGACTACTGGAAAAACCATATCCTTGACTAGATGGACCTTTGCTGGCAAAGTAATGTCTCTGCTTTTGAATATGCTATCTAGGTTGGTCATAACTTTCCTTCTAAGGAGTAAGCGTCTTTTAATTTCACGGCTGCAATCACCATCTGCAGTGATTTTGGAGCCCAAAAAAATAAAGTCTGACACTGTTTCCACTGTTTCCCCATCTGTTTCCCATCAAGTGATGGGACCAGATGCCATGATCTTCGTTTTCTGAATGTTGAGCTTTAAGCCAACTTTTTCACTCTCCTCTCTCACTTTCATCAAGAGGCTTTTTAGTTCCTCTTCACTTTCTGCTATAAGGGTTGTGTCATCTGCATATCAATCCTGATTCCAGCTTGTGCTTCTTCCAGTCCAGCATTTCTCATGATGCACTCTGCCTAGAAGTTAAATAAGCAGGGTGACAGTATACAGCCTTGACGTACTCCTTTTCCTATTTGGAACCAGTCTGTTGTTCCATGTCCAGTTCTAACTGTTCCTTATCATACACTAAATTTCTTTCTCAGGGTTCTTTTTCCAAAAACTTTCCAAAACTTCCTGTATTCATATTAATTTTCCCCTTATTTTTTTCATATTGAAAAACAACCAAATTTGGGATAAAATTACTTTTTCCTCCTTTAAAATACATTTCCACTTCTCATACCTTATTCTCATGCCTCATTTTACTGAAAACATACATCCTACTTTATTTCCATACTAAAATATTTTTATTATTTCTTTATAATTTTAGTGACACATATCTATATATATTTCAATCTTTAACCTTAAAACCTTAAACTTTAGCAAAAACCAAATTAACATTATTTAACTTAACTTACAAAAACTCTAAAGTTGCAAGTTACCAAAAATCTGGAGAAACTATTCTTAGATAGACAAACCTAAAACATAATTATTCTTAAAACGTTTGGATGTGAGAGTTGGACTGTGAAGAAGGTTGAGCGCCAAAGAATTGATGCTTTTGAACTGTGGTGTAGGAGAAGACTCTTGAGAGTCCCTTGGACTGCAAGCAGATCGAACCAGTCCATTCTAAAGGAGATCAGTCCTGGGTGTTCTTTGGAAGGAATGATGCTAAAGCTGAAACTCCGGTACTTTGGCCACCTCATGCAAAGAGTTGACTCATTGGAAAAGACTCTGATGCTGGGAGGGATTGGGGGCAGGAGGAGAAGGCGATGACAGAGGATGAGATGGCTGGATGACATCACTGACTCGTTGGACGTGAGTCTGAGTGAACTCCAGGAGTTGGTGATGGACAGGGAGGCCTGGCGTGCTGTGATTCATGGGGTCACAAACAGTCAGAAATGACTGAGTGACTGAACTTAACTGAACTGAATGACACACAATGTTGAGCACTGTTTCATGTGTCTGTTGGCCATCTTCATTTCCTCTTTGAAACAATGTATATTCAGGTCTTCTGACCTTTTTTAAATGCTTTTTTGGGGGGAGGGAACATTGAGTTGTATGACATGTTTATATATTTTGGAAGTTAATCCCTTACAGGTCATATCAAATATTTTCACAATTCAGTAGATTCTCTTTTAATTTGTCAGTGGTTTCCTTTGCTTTGCAGAAGCTTTTAAGCCTAGTTAGGTACCATTTTTTATTTGTAATGCTTTTGTTTCTTTTGTTTTGGAGACAGATCGAAGAAAATATTGCTACAATTTATGTCAAAGACTGTTCTGCCTATGTTTTTCTCTAGGAGTTTCATTATTTCTAGTCTTACATTCAAATCTTTAATGAATTTTTGAGTTTATTTTGGTATATGATGTTAGAAAATGTTCTAATTTAATTCTTTTACATGTAGCTATCCAATTTTCCCATCACCACTTATTGGAGAGAATATGTTGCATTTCTATATGCTAATAACAAACTATAAGAAGGAGAAGTTAGGAAATAATTCCATTTACCATCACATCAAAAGGATAAAGTACCTAGGAATAAACCTATCTAATGAAATAAAAGACCTATACTTGGAAATTTATAAGACATGAATGAAAGAAATTGAAAACAATACAAAGTGTTGAAAAGATGTACCATACCTTTGGATTGAAAGAATCAATATTGTTAAAATAATCATACCACTCAAAGCAAACCACAGATTCAAAACAATCGCTACCAAAATACCAAAAACATTTTTTCAAAGAACTAGAACAAATAACTTTAAAATTTGTGTGGAAACACAAAACTCTAAATAGACAAAACAATCTTGAGAAAGAACAGAGCTGGAGGAATCATGCTGCTTAACTTCAAGTTATACTACAAAGCTACAGTAATCAAAACACTTCAATACTGGCAAAAAAAAAAAAAAACAGAAATATAAACCAATGGAACAGAATAGATGACCCAGTAATAAACCTACACACTTATGATCAATTAATCTACAACAAAGGGGGAAAGATATCAAGTGGAGAAACGACTTTCTCTATCCTATTCTTTTACTATTTGGAACCAGTCTGTTGTTCCATGTCCAGTTCTAACTGTTGCATCCTGACCTGCATATAGGTTTCTGAAGAGGCAGATCAGGTGGTCTGGTATTCCCATCTTTTTCAGAATTTTCCACAGTTTATTGTGATCCACACAGTCAAAGGCTTTGGCATAGTAAATAAAGCAGAAATAGATATTTTTCTGGAACTCTCTTGCTTTTTCCATGATTCAGCAGATGTTGGCAATTTGATCTCTGGTTCTTCTGCAATTTGTAAAACCAGCTTGAACATCTGCAATTTCACAGTTCACGTATTGTTGAAGCCTGGCTTGGAGAATTTTGAGCATTACTTTACTAGCATGTGAGATGAGTGCAATTGTGTGGTAGTTTGAGCGTTCTTTGGCATTGCCTTTCTTTGGGATTGGAATGAAAACTGACTTTTTCCAGTCCTGTGGCCACTGCTGAGATTTCCAAAACCCTGCTTGTGAAGTGAAGTCACTCAGTCGTGTCCGACTCTTTGGGACCCCATGGACTGTAGCCTACCAGGCTCCTCTGTCCATGGGATTTTCCAGGCAATAGTACTGGAGTGGATTGCTATTTCCTTCTCCAGGGGATCTTCCCAACCCAGGGATCGAACCCAGGTCTCCCGCATTGTAGACAGATGCTTTACCGTCTGAGAAACCCTGCTTATTTAACTTATATGCAGAGTACATCATGAGAAACGCTGGGCTAGAAGAAGCACAAGCTGGAATCAAGATTGCTGGGAGAAATATCAGTAACCTCAGATATGCAGATGACACCACCCTTATGGCAGAAAGTGAAGAGGAACTAAAGAGCCTCTTGATGAAAGTGAAAGAGGAGAGTGAAAAAGTTGGCTTAAAGCTCAACATTCAGAAAACGAAGATCATGGCATCTGGTCCCATCACTTGATGGGAAATAGATGGGGAAACACTGGAAACAGTGTCAGACTTTTTTGGGGGGGCTCCAAAATCACTGCAGATGGTGATTGCAACCATGAAATGTATACCTGTGGCAGATTCATGTTGATGTATGGCAAAACCAATACAATATTGTAAAGTAATTAACCACCAAATAAAATAAATTTATATTTTAAAAAAAAAGTTAAGGGAAAGAAAGAGAAGAAACAGTTTTCAAGGCCAAAATAAATTAAAAAATAAATAAAAGACGTTTACCTCTTGGAAGGAAAGTTATGACCAACCTAGACAGAATATTCAAAAGCAGAGACATTACTTTGCCAACAAAGATCTGTATAGTCAAGGCTATGGTTTTTCCAGTAGTCATGTATGGATGTGAGAGTTGGACTGTTAAGAAAGCTGAGTGCTGAAGAATTGATGCTTTTGAACTGTGGTGTTGGAGAAGACTCTTGAGAGTCCCTTACAAGGAGATACAACCGGTCCATTCTAAAGGAGATCGGTCCTGGGTGTTCTTTGGAAGGAATGATGCTGAAGCTGAAACTCCAGTACTTTGGCCACCTTATGTGAAGAGTTGACTTATTGGAAAAGACTCTGATGCTGGGAGGATTGGGGGCAGGAAGAGAAGGGGACGCCAGAGGATGAGATGGCTGGATGGCATCACTGACTCGATGGATGTGAGTCTGAGTGAACTCCGGGAGTTGGTGATGGACAGGGAGGCCCAGCGTGCTGCAATTCATGGGGTCGCAAAGAATCAGACACGACTGAGGGATGAACTGAACTGAAAGGAACATATATGTCCAAGAATAAAAAAATATTAAATATATTATGTAAAAACAAAATCACCCTTTTATTCAATTATAATACTGATGAATAATCCTGTTTTAAATTTACTTATTCTATAAAGTCAATTGAAAATGCCATAATTATGTTTTAATATGATATTTTTCAAACACTCTTTTCAAAATCGTATGTAGAAAATATATACTAAAATGTATAAGCACATGCCCCCCACTTTTAATAGTAGCACTATTTACAATAGCCAAGAAATGGAAGCAACACAAGCATACATCAACAGATGAATGGATAAAGATGTGGTATGTGTGCATGCATGCTCTGTCATTTCCAACTCCTTCTGATCCCCTGTCAGGCTCCTCTGTCCATGGAATTTTCCAGGCAAGAAAAGTGGAGTTAGTTGCATTTCTGCATTCAGGGGATCTTCCCTACCCAGGGATCGAACTCACGTCTCCTGCATTGGCACGGGGATTCTTTACATTACAGAATTTAAGGTTTAGATTTATCTAATTCTGAAATCTTTTTTTATTCTTTTAATTCATAAACATTTAGACCTACTACTTTTACTGTCTAATTAAAGAATATAAAATTAGAATCAGATATGCTTTATTATTTTTGACATTAACACCATCATCATTATTATCTCAAACTTGGTAATCTAAATTTTCCTAACTTAATATCTAAGCAGAGTAAGTCTGAAATTTTGAAGAAGTTCTAGAGTGTCATAATATTTATTATTATCCTCACTTGAAAGTAAGATAAATATACAAAGGAACACATAAAAGAATGTACATGTGAGTGATTGAAATTTTCAGAGGCATTGTAAATGTTTTCAACTTGTGTGCTTAGAGATATGACACAAAAAGAAGTAAAAAATACACATTAAAATTTCTAATGTTCATTAAATTCTGATAATTTTCATTTCTGTATTTATATATCTCAGACAAAAGCACACAAATATAGAAACATGCAGAAGAAAAAAAAATGCTCTTACTTGTGTATCACTTTATAGTAAGAACGGAAAATTTCCACACTTTTCTTCTCTAATTAAATTAGCTTAATTCCCATACCAGTACTTGCATCTCGAGTGTTTTGCACTTATCCTCTGGGATATATAACACTCATCCTAATCTCTAAATATTAAATTCAATAGTACAAATATCAAGGGATTTAAAAGTTGTGGACACTAATGTACAGATATTATGGAATAGTGCTTTTTTTTTTTTTTTTTTTTTACTGATGTCCTAAACACCTTGACCCAATTGCATTCAGCTACTTTGCTATCCAGAAACTAAGATATCAAAGGACATATGAACGTGGGATTAAGAGTAGGGTATTTGCTGTTGTTTGTTGTGCTAGGATAAAGCAGAGAGAGACTTTGAGTGTACATGAATTCATTATTGTATCCTCAGAAACCCTGGCTTGATTCCACCCCACATTTAAGGGCAGAAGTGCTGTAAAAGACTAAATTTTCTGAAAATGTTTTTGCCCATTTCTCAGACTGCAATTCGGTTTGACTTCCCATAATGACTATGTAGTGATTTTTCTAAAAGCAAATAGGATCCTTTGGTTCTTTCATGGTGGATGTCAGGTATGAATCAACCCCTGTAACTAGAAGAAGTGGGGGAAACACAAGAAAATAGTTCTTCATGATCACAGTGGTTGTTTTTCACCTACCTTCCCATTGTTCTCAGGATGAGAATCTAATATACTTGCTTCATTTCTAGAGGCATTTACTTGTGACTGCATTTATCCATTTTAGATAAGAAAATCTACTTGGAGAAACAAACCATCATATTAGGAAAAGAAATGAGGTGTAAAATTGAGAACTGATTAGTGAGGAAGAAGCATTTTTTATAGTTTAGAAATGGGAATAGGCAATATGTAGTATGATAACTGTACTTATAAATAGGTGACCATGTTCTTGTGTTAATATAAGTCTCCCACAGAATAATATGAGCCCAGTTTCCACAAATCTTAAACTCTCATGTTTAGAAATCATTTAAAATTCACTTTGGAAAAAGTCTAATGTAATTATGGTCAATACTACAATATTTGGTATAAGCTTGGATCATTGAGAATTTTTCAAATGAATTGCAAATGGAGCCTAAAGTTTTCATGTAACAATAAAATCAGTTTTAATGATAAGCACTAGAACTATGAAAAGAAAAGATGAAGGACATAAATAGGATTTTTATCTCATATTTGAGAGCTGAATTCTTATGAACAGAGCACAAATAAATTAGGAGATAAGGCTTCCTTGATTCCTAAGCAGTAAAGAATCTGCCTACCAACGCAGAAGATGTGGATTCAATCCCCTGCTTGGGATCAAAATTTGTCATTTGGAAATATTGGCTCACTGTGCTATGCAGATCTTCCAAATGTCGACATACTTAACTTTTCAGTGATAATCTCACATCATATGGACTCTAGAAAATCCCTTTGTACATTAGTAAGAGAATGAAACTTAAAAAATGCAAAAAATGCCTTAATATTTCTATGAAAATTGTTGTGACATCACACAAATTCCCAAATGGTCTTGAGGTTCTCAATACCTCAATGCATGTTGTATTAAAAACTCCTAAGGTAGAAGGGTAGAAGCAAGGTAGATGATTGATTATCGGTGAACCAAGAAAAATAAATTGTTGAATTGGGAATTACAGTGGAGAGGTTATATCCAAGATGTTTTTATAAAATTGGTAGTTGTGAGCATTACTTATGTAGTTTCCATTGGCATTATAGATAAGCCATTTTATTTAATAGAGAAAAAGCCTCAATATCAGTAAAGGAAAAATAAATCCGTATTCTGAAACAACATAGCTGTTTTGAGATGTATATTGCCTGTATTGTTTTTAAAGCTAAGCTATAGTTTTCTATACATAGGTCTTTAGTTTCTTTAGGTAGATATATTCCTAAGTATTTTATTCTTTTCATTGCAATGGTGAATGGAATTGTTTCCTTAATTTCTCTATTTTCTCATTATTAGTGTATAGGAATGCAAGGGATTTCAGTGTGTTAATTTTATATCCTGCAACTTTACTATATTTATTGTTTCAGTTCAGTCGCTCAGTCGTGTCTGACTGTTTGTGACCCCATGAATCGCAGCACGTCAGGCCTCTCTGTCCATCACCAACTCCCGGAGTTCACTCAGACTCAAGTCCATCGAGTCAGTGATGCCATCCAGCCATCTCATCCTGTGTCGTCCCCTACTCCTCCTACCCTCAATCCCTCCCAGCATCAGAGTCTTTTCCAATGAATCAACTCTTCGCATGAGGTGGCCAAAGTACTAGAGTTGCAGCTTCAGCATCATTCCCTCCAAAGAAATCTCAGGGCTGATCTCCTTCAGAATGGACTGGATGGATCTCCTTGCAGTCCAAGGGACTCAAGAGTCTTCTACACCACAGTTTAAAAGCATCAATTCTTCAGCGCTCAGCCTTCTTCACAGTCCAACTCTCACATCCATACATGACTACTGGAAAAACCATAGCCTTGACTAGATGGACCTTTGTTGGCAAAGTAAGGTCTCTGCTTTTGAATATGCCATCTAGGTTGGTCATAACTTTCCTTCCAAGGAGTAAGCGTCATTAGTTCTAGTAATTTTCTGGTGGAGTCTTTAGGGTTTTCTATGTAGAGAATCATGTCATCTGAAAACAGTGAGAGTTTTACTTCTTTTTTCCCAATTTGGATTCCTTTTCTTTCTTTCTCTGCTCTGATTGCTGTGGCCAAACTTCCAAAACTATGTTGAATAGTAATGGTGAAAGTGGGCACCCTTGTCTTGTTCCTGACTTTAGAGGAAATGCTTTCAATTTTTCACCATTGAGGATAAAGTTTGTTGTGGGTTTGTCATATATAGCTTTTATTACGTTGAGGTATGTTCCTTCTATTCCTGCTTTCTGGAGAGTTTTTATCATAAATGGATGTTGAATTTTGTCAAAGGCTTTCTCTGCATCTATTGAGATAATCATATGGTTTTTATTTTTCAATTTGTTAACATGGTGTATTACATTGATTTGTGGATATTGAAGAATCCTTGCATCCCTGGGATAAAGCCCATTTGGTCATGGTGTATGATCTTTTTAATGCGTTGTTGGATTCTGATTGCTAGAATTTTGTTAAGGATTTTTGCATCTATGTTCATCAGTGATATTGGCCTGTAGTTTTCTTTTTTTGTGGCATCTTTGTTAGGTTTTGGTATGAGGGTGATGGTGGCCTCATAGAATGAGTTTGGACGTTTACCTTCCTCTGCAATTTTCTGGAAGAGTTTGAGTAGGATAGGTGTTAGTTCTTCTCTAAATTTTTGGTAGAATTCAGCTGTGAAGCCGTCCTGACCTGGGCTTTTGTTTGCTGGAGATTTCTGATTACAGTTTCAATTTTCGTGCTTGTGATGGGTCTGTTAAGATTTTCTGCTTCTTCCTGGTCGAGTTTTGGAAAGTTGTACTTTTCTAAGAATTTGTCCATTTCTTCCACGTTGTCCATTTTATTGGCATATAATTGCTGCAATCCAAAATCTACAAGCAATAAATGCTGGAGAGAGTGTGGAGAAAAGGGAACCCTCTTACACTGTTGGTGGGAATGCAAACTAGTACAGCCACTATGGAGAACAGTGTGGAGATTCCTTAAAAAACTGGAAATAGAACTGCCTTATGATCCAGCAATCCCACTGCTGGGCATACACACTGAGGAAACCAGAATTGAAAGAGACACGTGTACCCCAGTGTTCATCACAGCACTGTTTATAATAGCCAGGACATGGAAGCAACCTAGATGCCCATCAGCAGATGAATGGATAAGAAAGCAGTGGTACATATACACAATGGAGTATTACTCAGCCATTAAAAAGAATACATTTGAACCAGTTCTAATGAGGTAGATGAAAATGGAGCCTATTATACAGAGTGAAGTAAGCTAGAAAGAAAAACACCAATATAGTATACTAACGCATATATATGGAATTTAGAAAGATGCTAACAATAACCCTGTATCCGAGACAGCAAAAGAGACACAGATGTATAGAACAGTCTTATGGACTCTGTGGGAGAGGGAGAGGATGGGATGATTTTGGAGAATGGCAATGAAACACGTATAATATCATATATGAAATGAGTCGCCAGTCCAGGTTTGATGCATGATACTGGATGCTTGAGGCTGGTGCACTGGGACAACCCAGAGGGATGGTATGAGGAGGGAGGAGGGAGGAGGGTTCAGGATGGGGAACACATGTATACCTGTCGTGGATTCATTTTGATACATGGCAAAAGCAATACAAAAAGACAGCAAAAGAGACACTGATGTATGGAACAGTCTTATGGACTCTGTGGGAGAGGGAGAGGGTGGGAAGATTTGGGAGAGTGGCATTGAAACATGTAAAATATCATGTAGGAAACGAGTTGCCAGTCCAGGTTCGATGCACGATGCTGGATGCTTGGGGCTGGTGCACTGGGACGGCCCAGAGGGATGGTATGGGAGGGAGGAGGGAGGAGGGTTCGGGATGGGGAACACATGTATACCTGTGGCGGATTCATTTTGATATTTGGCAAAACTAATACAATTATGTAAAGTTTAAAAATAAAATAAAATTAGAAAAAAAATAAATAAATAAAATTAAATTAAATTTAAAAATAAAATAAAATAAAAATAAAAGCTAAGCTATAGATTGCATATTTATTTCTTCAGTAAATTGGTCTGTATGGTTTTTTTTTTTACAATATGGTCCAGTTTTCATATTGAAAACTGGATCAATTTTTTTAAAAGCCAGTTATACCAGGTGAAAACAAATAGAAATGAAAAATCTCAAATTGCACTAGAAGACTCTTGAGAGTCCCTTAGACTGCAAGGAGATCCAACCAGTCCATTCTAAAGAAGATCAGTCCTGGGTGATTGTTACAATATGATGTTTACTAAGTACCATTTTTGAAAAAATCAGTGACTGCCATTTTGCCTGTATATTATCACTGTAATTCTTAAACTAAATTAACTTCGATGATGCCTAGGCTGGAAAATGCCCTGAAAAGCTATTTAATTTCTTATCCATAAGGACGATTACATAGAGAAGGAAATGGCAACCCACTCCAGTATGCTTGCCTGGGAAATCCCATGGACAGAAGAGTCTGGCAGGCTACAGTCCATGGGGTTGCAAGAGAGTTGGCCATGACTTAACAATTGAACAGCAAAGGAAGATTATAATAACAGACAAGACACTTAACTCTCAAAAGGTTAAGAAAATATCCTACATGAATACATTAAGATGAAAGGTGTGAGAAACCAATATCAATGACTTGGTTCAAACTAGTGATAGAGGAAAAAAATATGGGGAGTCACTGGAATATAAATCCAGAATTATCTGTAACTTTTCCCACTGTAGTTGCATAAAACAGTTCATAGAAAAGACACAATATCACACATGAGTTTCTTCTTTGTTGTTTTTCATTCATCTTTATTCTATCTCATTTCACTTGTCCTGAGTACTTGCACCTTTCTCACCCTGCAAGAGTTTTATGACATTGTCTCGAATCTGTTTTGTCTTTATCCCGTAAACAATGGGGTTGAGAGTTGGGGGAAGAAGAAGATAAAGATTAGCCACAATGATGTGAAGAGAAGAGGGAATAGCGTGTCCTCCAAAACGGTGAGTAAATAAAGTGAACAATGCTGGAACATAAGTGACAATAATGGCAGATATATGGGCAGTGCAGGTGCTGAAGGCTTTCTGCCGAGCGTCTGCTGAGGAGAGACTGACCACCGCCCGAAGGATCATAGTGTATGATACAGATATGCAGCTGATATCAAACACTCCAATCAGGAGGGCAACCACCAGACCATAGATGACATTGACCTTGATACTGGCGCAGGATAACTTCACCACTGACATGTGGTCACAATATGTATGGGAGATAATATTGCTTTGGCAGAAGGGCAAACGCTTAACCAAGAATGGAAAAGGAATCATCAGCAATGCACCCCTCAGGAAGGTGACAAGTCCAGCTTTGGCAATGATAGGGTTAGTGAGTATGGTAGCATAGCGCAGTGGGTAGCAAATGGCCACATAGCGGTCCAGAGCCATGAGCATGAGCACTCCAGACTCCACACCTGTGAACCCATGGACAAAGAACATCTGGACTAAACAAGCATTGAAGTTAATTTCCTTGAGATTGAACCAGAAGATGCAGAGTGCATTGGGTAGGGTAGTGGTACAGGTAAAGAGATCAACGAGGGAGAGCATTGCCAGAAAAAAATACATTGGATGATGCAAGGACTCCTCATGATGAATGAGATACACAAGGCCAAGGTTTCCCAGAAGGGAGATGATATACATTGTGCAGAATGGGAGGGAGATCCATACATGTACTCTTTCCAGACCAGGAATTCCATTAAGAATAAAATATTTGGGGGGCACACATGAATTGTTGGAAACCAGCATAACTAATTCAATAAAGAGACTCTATTTTTTCCATCCATAAGTTTGTACCCTAGGAGAAGAAACAAAAATATATATATAAATTTAGTTTAGATCATCCTTGAGAATGTAGACTTCTGTTTGGCATAAAATTATAACAGTTCCAACAATTTTGAATAATAGTGATTATTAAAATGCACGGTCTTTTGAATAAAAAAATATTAAAGAATATTTTTAAAGTTTTGTAAACAACTTAAATGTAATTTTAGAGCCACAATTGCAAAATTGTAGTTTTTGTTTTGTCACCAAATAAAAGAAGATACTGAGGTAGAGAAAGATTGAATAATGTTGCTGCTGCTGCTGCTAAGTCGCTTCAGTAGTGTCCAACTCTGTGCAACCCCATAGACAGCAGCCTATCAGGCTCTCCCATCCCTGGGATTCTCCAGGCAAGAACACTGGAGTGGGTTGTTATTTCCTTCTCCAATGCATGAAAGTGAAAAGTGAAATTGCTCAGTCACATCCGACTCTCACAGACTCCATGGACTGCAGCCTACCAGGCGCCTCCATTCATGAGATTGTCCAGGCAAGAGTACTGGAGTGTGTTACAATTGCCTTCTCCAGAATAATGTTGAATATCAAGCAAAACTAGATTCATAACCTCAGGTGTAACCAACACAAAGATAATTTTCAGACAAGTAATGTATAAGCAATCTATGTCACAATTCATGAGTATCCCTTCTAAATGCACACTAGATATTTCTATCTTAAATTTCCACAGACAGTTTATATTCTTCATATCCAAGACTAAATCATTTCAGCCTCTATCCCATGGCAAAATAAGCTCCATTACTGAGTTCTGCTTTTTAGAAAATGATGTCTAACACACGATCTACCAACATCTTTGTGACCTTCTCAGGTGTGCCTCTAGCTTATCTTGGATATATATATTTCCTTATAACTCAAAGTCTCTTAGTTCTTACTTTGTCCAGGTCATCTCAGCACAAATATTATCTGTATTCTATCCTTAGTCAGGGGAAAAGCTGTATTTTTAAACCAGAAATAAATTTAATATCAGTCCTTCCTTCCTATTACCACTCTTAGCTGTCTTTTAAAGACCACCAGCTACATCCACTCATTTATTTGCATAACCTTTTGTATTTTTCAAAGCAAATATGTTCTATAGATACTTTTGAAGACATTTTAATCCTACTTGGTAATCTTCAAAATCTCCTTATCAATTTGAATATAGAGCTCAAATTTCTTGGCATATCATTATATAAAGTAAACTTTAGTTTTTATCTTCTCTTTCCCGAGTTATTTCTTTCCATTCCTTAAGCACCCAAGAGTATCCTCATTTGGATGATGTATTATAAGATCACAGTATCCCATAACTTAGCATTTCATGCTTAGACTTTGGTGACCACTTGCACATTTCAGCTACAGCATATACCTCTAGCCTATGTTGACTTTGTTCAATTTATTTCCCTTATTTGGAAACCTATCCACCATATAGCTTTCTTGATATGTCTTCTTTGAATACTGAGACAGAATGTCACTTCCTTCAAAAAGGACAGGCATCCCAGAGTCCAGGGTAAGTTACTGTCATTAAGTTCCCTGACCCAGGGACAGGGCCAGGATGTTTAATTTCCCTGCCTCATGAGAAAGGCTGGTCTGGATGAAGCACAAGCTGGAATTAAGATTGCCAGGGGAAATATCAAAAACCTCAGATACGCAGATGATACCACCCTTATGGCAGAAAGTGAAGAAGAACTAAGGGGCCTGTTGATGAAAGTGAAAGAGGAGAGTGAAAAAGTTGGCTTAAAGCTCAACGTTCAGAAAACTAAGACCATGACATCTGGTCCCATCACGTCATGGCAAATAGATGGGGAAACAGTGGAAACAGTGGCTGACTATATTTTGAAGGGCTCCAAAACACTGCAGATGGTGACTTCAGCCATGAAATTAGAAGATGCTTACTCCCTGGAAGGAAAGTTATGACCAACCTAGACAGCATATTAAAAAGCAGAGACGTTACTTTGCCGACAAAGGTCCATCTAGTCAAGGTTATGGTTTTTCCAGTAGTCGTGTATGGATGCAAGAGTTGGACTATAAAGAAAGCTGAGCACGAAAGAATTTATGCTTTTGAACTGTGGTGTTGGAGAAGACTCTTGAGAGTCCTGTGGACTGCAAGGGGATCCAACCAGTCCATCCTAAAGGAGATCAGTCCTGAGTGTTCATTGGAAGGACTGATGCTGAAGCTGAAACTCCATTACTTTGGCCACCTCATGCGAAGAACTGACTCATTTGAAAAGACTCTGATGCTGGGAAAGATTGAAGGCAGGAGAAGAAGGGGACAACAGAGGATGGGATGATTGGATGGCATCACTGACTCAATGGACATGAGTTTGGGTGAACTCCGCGAGTTGGTGATGGACAGGGAGACCTGGCATGCTGCAGTCCATGGGGTCGAAAAGAGTCGGACACGACTGAGCAACTGAACTGAACCGAAAGATAATAGTGATTAATTCAAAGTGAAATCTAGGTTTTTCTATCTCAGACTTCACATCTGTTTCACTAAACCAAATCCTTTACAAAAGCTAACAAGCTGTGGATCAATCTCATTTATTTGTTTTGTGTTTGTTTACTGGCTTGTTTTCTCTGGAGGAATATGAGCCTCTGTGTTTCAAATAGGGATCTTTACATCTCCTGCTTCTTAAAATTTCTCCTTGCCCAGTTTCCCAGTCATCTTCTATGCAAAGAACAAGAGGACTGTGTTGTGGGATTATCCATACTTTCTCTTTCAAAGGTAAAGGTAAATTGGTTACAAATACTATTCAGACTTACCCGGAATCTCTCCCACTTCCTTATTTTTGCCTGTGATTCTAGGGAAGTATTAAGGAGACAGAATAGAGAAAAGTATTGGAAGTACAATGACTAAATCACAGGAAGAGAGATCCACCTCAAAGTGTATTTTTGATCTTGCACTGAGCTTTTTTCAATGAAAGAGGCAAGGCAGCACACAGTACTACAAAAAGCATCCCACATTGTGCTGTGCTATACAATACCACCTCACGTTCCCTCCTTGATGATAATACATGCCATTACCTGATCCACAGTCTAAGCCTGCAGGACCTGATGGGAAGTACAGGGACTAATGTTATTGCTGCTTCTTCTCCTGTTCCCTCATCCCACACTAGGCAGCCATTATTTGTTGAAAATAGTATGCAGCACCCATTGCTGCCTGTGGCTGTTTATAATGGAAAACAGGCATATTTAGATTATTGTTTGACCTCAGCATCCATCCCTTCAAAATCAGAATGAATTAGGTACTGCTTAGGCCCTAAGAAAGCATGCTTCTCAGTTTTTAAAAAACCTTTATGCTGTTTCTCTAGAGATGGCCCAGGACAGCGATTTTTAGGAATTTAGACTCTGAGACACAGACTAAAATTCTGTCAGGCATATGAAGAATCCTTTCCATGATGCTTTGGAGAGGAATGTGAGAGAAAATGCTGAATCCTGAAAAGAAAGTTCTAAGTTCTCTGAGATAGTTTCACTCTTTGTTATTGTTATTCTAAATGTTTTTCTTGAAATATAAAATTTACTTTTTTAGTGATACACAATGCTATCATTGACACTGAATATTTCAAGTGTATGGAATCTAAATTAAGCACTTCCATTTGTTAAATTTTTTAGAAATTTCATTAAGCATCCACCAAGGGCTAGGCAACGCACCTTCAGCATTTAACATAAGGGTCTTCTGTGCCTCCTCGGGCTATTTTAGGTTTACCTTGTGCATAAACAGCCAGTTTGCATACCAGCTCAAGTATTTATCTACGTCTACAGAAACAAGAAGCAGCAGTGCTAGTTACCCATTTAAATATATTTACTTATTTATTATTTAAATTCATCTTTGAATTCAATTAGATTCCTTTAATGAGTGTGAGTCTGAGTGAACTCCGGGAGTTGGTGATAGACAGGGAGGCCTGGCGTGCTGCGATTCATGGGGTCACAAAGAGTCGGACACGACTGAGTGACTGAAATGAACTGAACTGAATGAGTGCAATGATAGCCACTCTATCTAACTGAGATACAATATGTTTAAAATTTGCCAAAAAGATACAGAAATTTTGTGCTCTCTATACTAAATGCTGATGAAGTACAGCTCCTTCTTTCTTTATTCAAAACAGACTCTTTACTTGAAAGTCACCTTTCTTTCTCTCTGCTACCCTCACATTTTCCCCCTTTTATCAAGATGATGATAACCTGCAGACCTGTACCAGAAGGTCTTTCATGTTTATTATATACCTTTACTGACCTGTGTGCTATGTTACCTATGAATGAAGATAGTACCTGGATTTTAAAAAATAAGCAAATTGAAATCAGATTGGAGAAGGCAATGGCACCCTACTCCAGTACTCTTGCCTGGAGAGTCCCATGGACAGAGGAGCCTGGTGGGCTACAGTCCATGGGGTCGCTAAGAGTCAGACACGACTGAGCAGTTTCACTTTTCACTTTCATGCATTGGGGAAGGAAATGGCAACCCACTCCAGTGTTCTTGCCTAGAGAATCCCAGGGACAGGGGAGCCTGGTGGGCTGCCGTCTATGGGGTCGCACAGAGTCAGACACAACTGAAGCGATTGGATGACTGCAAGTTGTATGACTGAACTGAAGAAAGGAAAGGTGATGGGGAAGCTTGAGCTAGTGACTTCAAGGGAAAGGTATGTACCTATTTATCTTTCCTGATATAAGTCATCTTAAACTTATTAGTGTCTAATTCTCTGTCTCTGCCATTATGCCATACTTTATAAATGTGAATATTAAAAAATAAAGAATTACCTCTATACTCTAAAGGTTTTGAGAGAGAAGGAAATGGCAACCCACTCTAGTACTCTTGCCTGGAAAATCCCATGTACAGAGGAGCCTCGTAGGCTGCAGTCCATGGGGTCGCTAAGAGTCGGACACGACTGAGCGACTTCACTTTCACTTTTCACTTTCATGCATTGGAGAAGGAAATGGTGACCCACTCCAGCATTCTTGCCTGGAGAATCCCAGGGACTGGGGAGCTTGGTGGGCTGCCGTCTATGGGGTCACACAGAGTCAGACACGACTGAAGCGACTTAGCAGCAACAGTCTTACTCCTGCCCACAAAAGAGCACACATTCCTTGTTAATACTATCTCTCCTTTGAAGGTGGATTATGTTCTTCCTAAATTTTCCTTCACCAAGAAATAACCAAATAACCTACTCTGTAGGGCAAAGCCCTCTATGCCTGTGATGACACAGTAGAATGAAACAAGACAATGTTTTGTCATAAGCCTAGAATCTGAAAGGCATTACCTTACCCACACAGTAGATCCAGACTAAAAGGAATGTGAAAGGCGCTCATGCCAGGGAGAGGGCTCAGGAATGTACATGATGGTAGCGCCCTGGTTTCACCTTATAACCCACAGATCTGAAGTGCTTAGTCTAGCAGACTTCTCATGGGAAACAGGTTTAATCTCACATCCTTAGGACTCCCAAGTCTCAATGTGAAACAGGGCTTAAATCCCCAAAGACTATAGAGCCCTAAGGGAGGGCATGATACAAAGCTTAAGATATTTGGAAAAAATAAACCCCAACCAGCTGGTTCCAGAATGAGAGAAGTCCAGAAAGTAATTCCTATGGTACCAATATCCAGCGTTTAGGATTACAAGTTGGAAATTCTTACCTAAGGCAATTAAAAATAAATAAAAATATATATGTGTGTGATTTTATATAGTGCTTAGTTGTTTTTATTCTGAATTCTAAAATATTATACTCAACTTAAAAAGAGAAAAGTGCAGCAATAAAAACACTTTTAAACAGCACGTACTACCAACAGTAAGAAAATGATTGCTATTAGGATTTTGTGTCTCCACCAGAAAATTACTAGAACTAATCAATAATTATAGTAAAGTTGCAGGATATAAAATTAACACATTGAAATCCCTTGCATTCCTATACACTAATAATGAGAAAACTGAAAGAGAAATTAAAGAAACAATTCCATTCACCATTGCAACGGAAAGAATAAAATATTTAGGAATATATCTACCTAAAGAAACTAAAGACCTATATATAGAAAACTCTAAAACACTGGTGAAAGAAATCAAAGAGGACACTAATAGATGGAGAAATATACCATGTTTATGGATTGGAAGAATCAATATAGTGAAAATGAGTATATTACCCAAAGCAATTTATAGATTCAATGCAATCCCTATCAAGCTACCAACGGTATTCTTCACAGAGCTAGAACAAACAATTTCACAATTTGTATGGAAATACAAAAAAACCTCGAATAGCCAAAGCTATCTTGAGAAAGAAGAATGGAACTGGAGGAATCAACCTACCTGACTTCAGGCTCTATTACAAAGCCACAGTTATCAAGACAGTATGGTACTGGCACAAAGACAGAAATATAGATCAATGGAACAAAATAGAAAGCCCAGAGATAAATCCATGCACATATGGACACCTTATCTTTGACAAAGGAGGCAAGAATATACAATGGATTAAAGACAATCTCTTTAACAAGTGGTGCTGGGAAAACTGGTCAACCACTTGTAAAAGAATGAAACTAGAACACTTTCTGATACCATACACAAAAATAAACTCAATACGGATTAAAGATCTCAACGTAAGACCAGAAACTATAAAACTCCTAGAGGAGAACATAGGCAAAACACTCTCCGACATACATCACAGCAGGATCCTCTATGACCCACCTCCCAGAATACAGGAAATAAAAGCAAAAATAAACAAATGGGACCTAATTAAACTTAAAAGCTTCTGCACATCAAAGGAAAGTATTAGCAAGGTGAAAAGGAAGCCTTCAGAATGGGAGAAAATAATAGCAAATGAAGCAACTGACAAACAACTAATCTCAAAAATATACAAGCAACACCTACAGCTCAACTCCAGAAAAATAAATGACCCAATCAAAAAATGGGCCAAAGAACTAAATAGACATTTCTCCAAAGAAGACACACAGATGGCTAACAAACACATGAAAAGATGCTCAACATCACTCATTATCAGAGAAATGCAAATCAAAACCACTATAAGGTACCATTTCACACCAGTCAGAATGGCTGCAATCCATAAGTTACAAGCAATAAATGCTGGAGAGGGTGTGGAGAAAAGGGAACCCTCTTACACTGTTGGTGGGAATGCAAACTAGTACAGCCACTATGGAGAACAGTGTGGAGATTCCTTAAAAAACTGGAAATAGAACTGCCATATGACCCAGCAATCCCACTGCTGGGCATACACACTGAGGAAACCAGAAGGGAAAGAGACAAGTGTACCCCAATGTTCATCGCAGCACTGTTTATAATAGCCAGGACATGGAAGCAACCTAGATGCCCATCAGCAGATGAATGGATAAGAAAGCAGTGGTACATATACACAATGGAGTATTGCTCAGCCATTAAAAAGAATACATTTGAGTCAGTTCTAATGAGATGGATGAAACTGGAACCTATTATACAGAGTGAAGTAAGCCAGAAAGAAAAACACCAATACAGTATACTAACGCATATATATGGAATTTAGAAAGATGGTAACAATAACCCTGTGTACGAGACAGCAAAAGAGACACTGATGTATGGATCAGTCTTATGGACTCTGTGGGAGAGAGAGAGGGTGGGGAGATTTGGGAGAATACCATTGAAACATGTATAATATCATGTATGAAATGAGTCGGCAGTCCAGATTCGATACACGATACTGGATGCTTGGGGCTGGTGCACTGGGACGACCCAGAGGGAGGAGGGTTCAGGATGGGGAACACAGGTACACCTGTGGCGGATTCATTTCGATATTTGGCAAAACTAATACTATATTTTAAAGTTTAAAAATAAAATAAAATTTAAAAAAAAAAACAGAAAAAAAAAGAATCAATTCAAAAAAATATATATATATCAGGATCACAGGTATTTTTCATTTATTGTTTCCATTTATATATACTCACAACAGAAAATTTTTATGCCGTAAGAAAGAAAGAAATCTTGTCACTTGTGACAAGATGGATGAATCTTGAAGGCATTATGCTACATGAGATTAGTCAGAGACAGAAAGATAATTACTGTTTGGTATCACTTACATGTGACAGCAGAAAAAGCCAGATTCATGAAAACTGATAGTAGAATGGTGCTTACCAGAGTTTGGGATATGGGCGATTTGGGTCAATGTTGTGTAAGAGTATGAACGTGGAACAAATAGATAAATAAATCCTGGAGTTTTAGTAATACATGTCATATATTTTCAACTTATACAATGCCTTATGCCACTTATATCTCAGAAAAATAATTTTTAAAGGACAAGTAAATTCTCAGTGACTTACACACTAATTTAAATAAGTTAACTCAAGTCAATGTCTTTAATTATTTATATGAGATTATCCTAGTCAGTTCAGTTCAGTCTCTCAGTCATGTCCAACTCTTTGCGACCCCATGAACTGCATCACGCCAGGCTTCCCTGTCCATCACCAACTCCCCAAGATTGCTCAAATTCATGTCCATCGAATTGGTAATGCCATCCAACTGTCTTAACCTCTACTGTCCCCTTCTCTTCCTCCTTCTATCTCAGTCAAGAAAATGGAAATGAAGATGTGGTTATGAGTTAAAATAAAGGGTGTTCAAGATAAAAGTTTTGACTTCTGTTTCTTATGATTATCTTAATTATGTTGTTTGATATAATTTGTATAAAAGTACATACATTTGCACTAAATTTAGCATACTTCTGAGAGAAAAAAAAAGTAAGCCATAGACAACATAGGAGGCAAGGAAGAAAATGTTTCACAGTTTAGGGAGATGCGTGAATACAATCAAGACATATTGTTTTAAATAAGTATTTTATTAAAACATAATAAGCGTGCAAAAAAGAGCATACACCATAAGTGTACAGCTTCATGAAAATTCACCAAGTCCTTGTAATTACCATTTAGGTCAAGAGCTAAAGCCTTGACAGCACCTCAGAATCACCCTCTCATATCCTATCCAATCATTACCTATACCCTTGTTTTCTAAGTTAAATATCATCTTGATTTCTAACACCACAAATGAGTTTTGCCTGCTGGTGGACTTTATATAAATAAAATCATAAATATGTATGACTTTGTTTCTTTCACTTGACAGTTTATGTGAACAGACCACAATTATTTACTTATTCAGCTGGATTATAATGGACATAGCTTCTAGGTATTGAATACGCTGCACCTTACACCTTTAATAAGTTTTCTGGTGAACATACATATGCATTGCTGGATACACAGCTGACAAACTTAGTAAAGAAAACATCAGATAAGGACTTGGAAAATAAGGATAAACTCCAAGTGGTGTTGGAAGGAGAATGCTGAGGTAAATAAAAGCACAAGCATTGATGAATACACCTTAACATTTGCCAGGGATTTAAATTTTTTAATGTTTACTTCCAATTCTTATGATCCAACACTGTAACTCAAAGTTTTGTGGATTGTCATTCAGGAGCAAAATGTCAGTCTATAAAAATTACATGAACTGAACTTTGAAGTCTCGTGTGAATAAAAGAGGCTCTAGAGAACATAAAATTTTAGAAGAAAGGGTCTTTGCTTACATACACATAGTGGTACCCTTTTAAGAGAAGTTTAAAGATAAAAATCACAACAAATATTTCCTATGACCAGATATTTGCTTTCAGTTGGAGGACTCCCCATTGACTAAAAAATGTCATCCCTATTGACCTCCGGCTGACTAAGAAAACTTCTCAGAAGTCTCTAATTAAATGTTATGAGAAGGATTATCCTTTCCTTTAAGCAAGAACCTAGTAATACATGTTCGTATCTGCTTGGTTTTTATCCCATACACAATAGGATTCATTGTAGGAGGCATGAGTAGATAGAGATTAGCCATAATAATATGTATGTGTGGAGGAATGGAGCGTCCCCCAAAACGATGTGTAAAGAAGGTGAAGAAGGCTGGGACATAGGTAATGACGATGGCAAAGATGTGTGCAGTGCAGGTGCTGAAGGCCTTCTGCCGAGCCTCGGCTGAGGACAGGCTGACCACTGCCTGCAGGATCATGGTGTAGGAGACTGTGATGCACAGGATGTCAAAGCCCCCAATCAAGAGGGCAACCATCAAACCATAGATGGCATTGACCTTAACATTGCCACAGGATATCTTGGCCACAGACATGTGGTCACAGTAGGTATGTAGTATGACATTGCCCCTGCAGTATGGCAGGCGTTTGGTGAGGAAAGTGAAAGGGATAACAAGCATTACACCTCTAAGAAAAGTAAGGAGCCCAGCCTTGGCAATGACTGAATTAGTGAGAACAGTAGCATAGCGCAAGGGGTAGCAGATGGCCACGTAGCGGTCCAGGGCCATGAGCATGAGCACCCCAGACTCCATCCCTGTGAAGGTGTGCACAAAGAACATCTGGGCCAGGCAGGCCTTAAAATCAATCTCCTTGAGATTGAACCACAATATGCAGAGAGTGTTGGGAAGAGTGCTGGTGCACATGAGAACATCTGTGAAGGAAAGAAGGGCTAGGAAGATGTGCATTGGTCTGTGTAAGGCTTCTTCAGAGTAGATGAGATACATAAGGCCAAAGTTCCCTGTGATTGCAATGCTATACATGGTACACAGAGGGAAGGAGACCCACAGATGCACTTCTTCCAATCCAGGGATGCCATTTAGGATGAATGAGACTGGAGTTAGGCTAGTGTCATTCAGAAGTAACATACTGTCTGTTGGAAGTTCATGATACACCGGTTACAGAATTGCTCTGTAGGCAGAAAAAATAAGATCAGAGATGAGCTGACAAGTAAGATTTTCTTTATCATAGTTGATAATTTGTCTTTCTTGTAGATCAATCACATGTACATTCTCTTATGTTGAATATGTGATATTACACTCTCATTATGTGACATTACCCTCTGATCCTTCTTCAGTGATCAATGCAAAGAAATAGAGGAAAACAATAGAATGGAAAAGACTAGAGAGCTCTTTAAGAAAATTAGAGACACCAAGGGACTATTTCATGCAAAGATGTGCACAATAAAGGAAAGAAATGGTAGGGGCCTAACAGAAGCATAAGATGTTAAGAACAAGTGGCAAGAATACACAGAAGAGCTATACAAGAAAGATCTTCATGACCCAGATAACCACGATGGTGTGATCATTCACCTAGAGTCAGATATCCTGGAATGCAAAGTCAAGTGGGCCTTAGGAAGCATAACTATGAACAAAGCTAGTGGAGGTGATGAAATTTTAGTTGAGCTATTTCAAATCCTATAAGATGATGCTGTGAAAGTGCCAGCAAATTTGGAATACTCAGCAGTGACCACAGGACTGGGAAAGGTCAGTTTTCATTTCAATCTCAATGAAAGACAATGCCAAAGAATGCTCAGACTACCACATAATTGCACGCATCTCACACGCTAGTAAAGTAATGCTCAAAATTCTCCAAGCCAGGCTTCAACAGTACATGAACCATTAACTTCCAGATGTTCAAGCTGGATTTAGAAAAGGCAGAGGCACCAGAGATCAAATTACAAGCGTCCATTGGATCATCGAAAAAGCAAGAGTTCCGGAAAAACCTCTGCTTTATTGATGACGCCAGAGCTTTTGACTGTGTGGATCACAACAAACTGTGGAAAATTCTTAAAGAGAGGGGAATACCAGACCACCTGACCTGCCTCCTGAGAAATCTATATGCAAGTCAAGAAGCAACCGTTAGAACTGGGCATGGTATAACAGACTGGTTCCAAATCGGGAAAGGAGTACATCAAGGCTGCATATTGTCACCCTGCTTATTTAACTTATATGCAGAGTATATCATGCAAAATGCTAGGCTGGATGAAGTACACATTAGAATCAAGATTTGGGGGAGAAATATCAATAATCTCAGATATGGAGATAATACCACCTTTATGGCAGAAGACGAAGAACTAAAGTCTCTCGATGAAAGTGAAAGAGGAGAGTGAAAAAGTTGGCTTAAACCTCAACATTCAGAAAACTAAGATCATGGCATCCTGACTGATGCTGAAGCTGAAACTCCAATACTTCGCCACATGATGCAAAAAACTGACTCATTGGAAAAGACCCTGATGCTGGGAAAGATTGAAGGTGGGAGGAGAAGGGGATTACAGAGGATGAAATGGTTGGATGGCATCACTGACTCGATGGACATGAGTTTGAGTAAGCTCTGGGAATTGGTAATGGACAGGGAGGCCTGGCATGCTGCAGTCCATGGGGCTGGAAAGAACTGGACATGAGTTAGCAACTGAACTGAACTGAACTGAACTGAACACCCTCATTGGATCATGCCTTAACCATTAGACACTGACCAGATGAACTGATTGAATCTAGTTGATGTGCTGGATCTGAATGTGCCTTTTTAAAAAGATCATATAGTTCATTCCCTAGGCTGAAGTTTACCTTTAAACAATGGATGATCAAGGATTGATTAAATATTTTGTGTTCCAGTTGGTCACCACCTTAATCAAAGATGTCTATTCCTTTCTGAAATTTTATCACTCTTCAATGGCTCTGGTGGGTTCCATTTTCAAAGTTAACCAGTCTAATCTAGGGGGCATACTGACAATGCTATTAACCCAGTTTTAGCTCAAATCCTCTGCTTTGGGTTCTCAGAAAATCTAAATACAGAAAACTATAAATCATCCCCTGTGCCAAAAGCTTTCTTTAAGAAAAATTATAGAATGATCTTAAAGGTAAAAATTAATAATAATACTCTTTCTAACCATCAAAGGGCCACCCGAGTCAATACCAAAAGAAATAGATAGTAAAGAATCATTGGAAGCACAATAACTTATGGGAAATTAATATTATTTTTCTAGGATTATAATCTTTTCTAATGGACTGCATAGCCTAATCTGATAAGAACTGAGGATCCATCACTGTAAACTAACACAATTGACATTTCCTTTGGAACATAGTTGGAGAAGGGAATAGCTATCCACACCAGCACTCTTGCCTGGAGAATCCCCATGGACAGAGGAGCCTGGTGGGCTGCAGTCCACAGGGTTTTGAAGAGTCAGACATGACTGAGTGACTTTCACTTTCGCTTTACAACATCCTACTGTATTTCCTAACCTGATCACCACCTCAGAGAATTATAGAATCAATATCTCTCAGTCTCTGCTATCTCCAAAACTAAATTTTTTATAGTACAAAGGAGATTCTCAATACATTTTTCAAATCCACAGAGAAAAAAAGCAGTGGGAAAAATGAGGACTGACAAAAATGGTTCTGAGTAGTAAGAAAGAAAATATTTGTTGTAATAGTGTATTGTGAAGAAATAAGGACACATTTATGATCATAGAATGTACGCAAATTGGATGTACAAGTCTGAAGAAGCAGGTGGGAGTGTGCTGACTTAGGGGGAAAAATGTACAAGTTTTTTGATAAGGGAGGAAGTCCAAAAGAGAGGACTATTGGAGAAAAAATAATAATCTCTTTGAATAACAATTATCAATATTCAGATTTATATTCCTGTGTATATAAGAGGTAACTCACCTGCCACTTCAGCGACATTTCTGTTGAAAATTTAAGGTTGGGAAAAATTGGTTCTCCTTTCCTCATATGTGTCTTTTACAAAAATTTTATATCCTTAGTTTTTAAAAGATAAAGTCTGAGTAGATGAAATCTAGGGCCCCTTCAAATTGAGAAACAATTCAAATATCATAAGTGTGATGTGAAATCAAGGCAATTCTCTAAAATGAAAAATAGATGAGAAACAGAGAACATATGAAATAAGGCCATCATTTCTCTTTTCCTTTGTCCCACAATTGTATAAATTTTTTTTTTCACAGAAATGCTGTTTTTAGTTTTCACAGCCAGTGGGATGTATCACTTCTCTAGAATACTCCTCACAAGGATTATTCAGTATGAACCACAAGATTTGAGTATAAAAGCATATTTTATCCAACATAAAAATGGAGCATACAAGCCAGTATATAGAAGCACAGTTACAATACGGTCCATCATGCCCTTTCAAAACTTAGGACAATAATCCTTTTTAACAACTCTCTCCTTTTTCCTCTCCTCTCATTATCATAATCAGTACCCACACCTTTAAAAAGCAAAATGCACCCTCAATTCAGAAATCTGCTTACCCTGAAAGCTGCTGGAATTCTTCAAGAAATTGAAGACATATCTACAAATGAAGTCATATTAATGTCTACATGATGATCATGCAGGACAAATTTAAGACCTGTATCAAGACCATGAGGAAGTAGATGGAGAAGGGAATATTTCTATTTTCTATTTGGTGCATGTGGTATGTGTATATGATATTATCTGAAGTTGAAGAGCTGGAAAAACTTGTTACTATCTCGTTCTACTATCGTCTCAGAGGAAAAGTTATTTTCCATGTACATGTATTTAAGTTATCTATTAAAAAAAAGGCTTAGGAATCAGATATACCTGGGTCCTAAGGACCCTGGCTCGGCAATTGGGAATTGCTTTAGGAATTATTTTGTCTCAAATCATAGTCTAGGACTCCCGGTATAATTTTTTATAAGTACAACAGAGAATATGTAGCTCTGAGACCTTTTAAACTTTCGGAATTAAATCCTTTGGGGAGACTGATCTGTTCACATTTTTCAAATCTCAGCACAAAGTCATGCACAAAATCATACAGAAAAAATATTTTTGAAGAATAATTAAATAATGCTGATATATAAGAAACTTTTATATGTGAACTTGTATATGTTCAGTTCAGTTCAGTTCAGTCGCTCACTCGTGTCTGACTCTTTGTGACCCCATGAATTGCAGCACGCCAGGCCTCCCTGTCCATCACCAACTCCCGGAGTTCACTCAGACTCAAGTCCATTGAGTCGGTGATGCCATCCAGCCATCTCATCCTCTATCATCCCCTTCTCCTCCTGCCCCCAATCCCTCCCAGCATCAGAGTCTTTTCCAATGAGTCAACTCTTCACATGAGGTGGCCAAAGTACTGTTAGTGTCCCTAATAAAGGTGTTTATTAAATAATGTTGAATAGATTATTTTGGATTATCTAGATATATACCATCTCACTGTATATGAAGAATATTTTACTTCTCCCTTTAATTTTTTTGTTTGTTTGTTTTTGTTTTTCCTTTTTGGCCTTTCTTTATTGGCTAGGATATCCCTCCTACACAATGTTGAATGATCTGGATATTTTTGTTTCTTTATCATGACTGAGTATAGTAAAACCCACTACAGGTAGAGAAACCTCATTCTACAGTCATATGAAAGACATGGACTTATATTCCAGTACAGAAGCACATCTGTGCAATAATAAAAGTTAATCATATGCTAGCATTTTGTTGAGACTTTTTAAATATTCTTCAAGAATATTTGCCTGCAGTTTACCTTATTGTAGTCTTTATCTGGCTTTGGTATCTGTATGATATTGGCCTCATGAAATGAGTTTGGGAGTATTCAAGTGATGATGTAGTAAGTTTAATTTTTTTTTTCTGTTGCAGGATTGCTCAGGTATATTTTCTTATAGTAAATATTCAAAGTTATAGTATTATGAACTTACATCTATTGGGGTGGTCATATGATTATTCTCCATGTTATTGAACACATTGATGTATAATGATTAGCTTTTTCTTTTTGTATTAAAATATGGTTGATTTATAGTATATTAGTTTCATAGAAAAAAATAGAAGCATGCTCAGTTGTGTCTGACTCAGTGACCTGATGAACTGTAGCATGCCAGGCTCCTCTGTCCATGGTATTTCCCAGGCAAGAATGCTGGAGTGGGTTGCCATTTCTTTCTCTAGGGTATTGTCCCAACCCAGAGATTGAACCCACATCTCCTGTGTCTCCTGCATTGGCAGGCTGATTCTTTACCACTGAGCCAACTGGGAAGCCCATATTAGCTTCAGATGTACAGCATATTGATTAAATATTTTTATAGAATACACTCAAGGTTATTAAAATTTTGACTCTATTTCCTGGGCTACACAATACATCTTTGTGCATCATTTTTTTATACACACTAGTTTGGACCTCTTAATCCCTAACCTTATCTTGCCCTCCATCCCCTCACCTCTTCTGTCATGATAGCCAATAGTTTGCTCTCTATATCTGTGAGTCCATTTCTCTTATGCTGTATTTATTCTTTTGTTTTACTTCTTAGATTCCACATAAAAGTGATAACATACATGTTTCATCTTTCTTTGTCTGAGTTATTGAGTACAATATCCTCCAGACCATCCATGTTATGGCAAAAAGCAAAAAAGCAAAGTCTCATTTTTGATGGCTGCATAATAGTCTATACACCTCACACTTTATTTATGCATTTATCTGTTGATGGACACTTGGATATTCCACATATTTAATGCATTTAATCATACACACACACACACACACGTATACAAAATAAACTCTTTTGGAGAAACAATTTGCAACACTTCCAAACTGTTTAATGAAGCTGCAGAGCCTCAATATTAAAACCTTAACAACTTATTATAAGGAAGAAAATTTAGAGACCAATGTACCTTATGATTTTTACATGCAGATGTAAAAATCTCAAATGAAATACTAATATTAACAATTGAACTTTGCAATACATGAAAAGGAAAGTTACACATAGCACATTGGAGTTTATCCCAAAAATAAGAGACTTACTTAGCATTTGAACATTAATAATGTTGTTCTTGATATTACAGAGTAAAAGTAAAAATCCATTATCTTTAGATTATATCATTTAAAATTTGAAACATGACTTTGAGATATATACTATTATAATGATATAGAGATTAAAATGTCTTGATACCAATAGGAGTTTATAGGTGATAATGAACAACATAATTCATATAGCCATTAAATGAAATAGAAGGATTTAAGTTCAGGAGGGCTTTGCCAGTGGCTCAGAGGTAAAGAATCCACCTGTGATGCAGAAGACACAGGAGACCCAGGTTTGATCCCTGGGTCGGGAAGATCCCCTGGAGGACATGGCAACCCACTTCAGTATTCTTGCCTGGAGAATCCCTTGAACAGAAGATCCTGGAAGGCTACAGTCCATAGGGTCTCAAGGAGTCGGACACAACTGAAGCAACAAAGCACGCACATCAATCACCAAAGACTTATTCACAACTGCATTGCACTGAATTTCACACATCAGCTTTCTGCCTGCTATTGAGTCATAACTAATATGATCCTTATATCATTCCTACAAAAATCACCTTGTATGTCCTTTATATCAGGGAACTTTTTCCTAACAGGATCTTAGGAGAACCTCTTGAAAAATTTTCATGTTTGTTAGGTAGTAGTTTGAACTAAGCTTAACTCAGAGAGGCTTTCTCAAAGGAAGGAATAGAATATTAACATAAATTTTTGACCTTTTAATATTCATTTAATCTCATTTACCTAATATTAAAAATATTTTCAGTTATACGATGAGAAAAAGAACTTTCTAATTTCCTCTTATCAATTAGACCTCTTGTCCATTTCTTCACTTCTATGTGCTGAGCCATGTCATGCTATGACCATGTCGCTTCAGTCATGTCTGACTCTGTGCAACCCCATGGATTGTAGACTGTAGTCTGCTGGGCTCCTCTGACCATGGGACTCTCCAGGCAAGAATACTGGAGCATGTTGTCATGCCCTCTTTCAGGGAATCTTCCCAACCCAGGAATCGAACTTCCATCACTTAAGTCTCCTGCATTGGCAGGTGGTTTCTTTACCACTAGCAGCACCTGGGAAACCCCCTTCACTTCCATATTCTCTCATAAACTTAGAAGAATCATCTTTACATAGAAGAATTATCTTTAGACATCTTGGCACACATTATTATACCCTTCCAACTGTTGTACAGACGATAAACCACATGTGGATAAACAGGCTTCACTGAGACTTTTATGCCTATGTATTATTTATTTCATAAGTATATGATATGTTAAAATACATGCATAATATTTATAAGCACATGTACTCGCTTAATATAGTTTTAACCCAAAAAAACAAAACAGACTTTAAGCAGATATGTTTTCATTCAAGATTTTGTTCCTTTAAGAATTACTTTGTAGAACTTAGGAACTGGGGAGTATATGTGCCATCTGCTCAGTTCAGTTCAGTCGCTCAGTCGTGCCTGACTCTCTGTGACCCCACAAATCACAGCATGCATTTATTTGATTTAAATACTACTTTACATAATGCAATCAATATTATAACTCAGCATATATCAAAGGAAAGTTTGCTTCTAGACTTTTCATGTATCATAGCTATCTGTTCTGGAATGAAGCCGTGCTTCACGAGATCTCTTATAATTGAAAACTTTCACTCTGGCCAGGAGGTCTGTGGTTGAGAGTTTTTTTGTTGTTGTTGTTAAACATGTTTTAGAAAGTGAATTTTTTCACTGCCAACCGAAAATCTCAATTTATGTCTGTCTGCCCCTTGTCGCTTCCTATTCTAGAAGAAAGGTATACTGTTGTGCCAGATTACTTCCTGTTTTCACCCTCCATTAGCCTGTACTTACTTCTACAAACCCCAGGTATAATATTAAATTGTTGTCATGATGTACTATGCTACATGTACCCAGAAATTCCTTCACTGTTGGGAAAATTTCAGTCTTCTGTGATTCCTTAGATTTGATCAATATCTACTAAATGAAATTGAAACTTTAAAGAATGTTGTAGTGAGGTACAGAGGAGCAGGAATGAAAAAAAAAAGCATTTAAAGATGGCAGGAGGAGAAGGGGGTGAAAGAGGATAAGATGGTTGAATGGCAGGACTGACTCATTGGACATCAGTTTGAGGAAGCTCTAGGAGATGGTGAAGGCCAGGGAAGCCTGGAGTGGTGCACGCAGTCCATGGGGTCTCAAAGAGGTGGACACGACTTGACAACTGAACAAGACTGTAGTGTTTCAAATGAGCATACAACCTTAGTACATAAAATAAATTTTAACAAGTCTTTATCCCATAAAATTCTGAAATAGTTCACTCAATATTTTCTAGAAAGCATTGAACCCCATAAGTGCTATGTAGATAAAGCTATAACCAAAGTTATGAATCTGGAATTGAATCACTCTAGGAAGTCAGATATATTAATAAATCCAGGTTTATACATCAATAAATGTCAGGTACAGTCCATATGCCCCATCAGAGAAAAGTTGTTAAAATTTAAAGGTAGTTACTGAGATTTTCCCCTCTGCTCAAATATTTTCTAAATGTATATCTACTTTCAACAAAGCTAAATTTACCTCCTTTCTCATTAGAGACCTGTGGGAACATTTCTCTGGGAACCTACAAACAAATTTTTTTCTTTTTCTTGGAAAATCCTAAGGCAAGTGTTTTATAGAAGCTTTCTAAACTAATGCAGCACAATATTACTGAACAATTTTTTTATACAAGTAATCTTATTCTTTTATTGTTTAAAAAGTTATGTGTATTAGAATTCTAGTTATTTAATCACATCTTGGTTATTTGAATAGGAGCCTCTTTCATCAGGCACAAATTTTATTGTCTTACTTTCACTTTATGTTCAAGAATATTTGTACATTTATCATATCTTGTTAAAAGACACATATTTCCTCCCCACCTGCCCTTGGTGAACAAGTTTTTAAATAGAGATTTAGAAACATCTGGCAAACCACCCAAACTCAGGGTGAGATTGGGTGATTCAAGAAAAAATGCACAAGAAGTATAGATATTGCTAAATATGGGGGATTTGAATCAGAGGGTAGGCAAATAAGGAAGACTAAATTATCTCTTTATATTTGAATCCAAAGGGATTTGCAAATAATCCTGAAGAGAAAGCAAAATGTGGGGAGAATTAAAAATAATTTAGGTACTGGAGGAAGAAGACTGTATGATTCTAATATAACAAGGACCAAAGAGATAATATTACAGGTAAGCACATTTCTGTACAGTAATAGGAAAACTCCTCTGGTTCTCCATAAATGTAAGAGTGTTACTGAGAAAGTGGGAAGTCTTTGCCAAAAAAAGTTAGTGCAAGAGTTGGAAGGAATTCCAATGACCATCTATCCCAACTTCCTGACAATGACATTCATGAACCGTCTAATTTTCCTTTTGATTGAATATATCTGATGACAGTTATCCTGTTATCTAACTAAAATTTATATCAGCATGAATGACCAATATTATCAAACTCAAGTCTACTTTCTTATAACTTTTCATATTCAACATATTCATATTCAACATACGCCTTTCTGCTGTGTGCTCAGTTGCTCAGTTATGTCCGACTCTATGTGATCTCATGGACCTTAGCCCCCCAGGCTCCTCTGTCCATGGAATTTTCCAGGCAAGAATATTGGAGTGAATTGCCATTTCCCACTCCAGAAGATCTTCCAACCCAGGGATCAAACCCGGGTCTCTAGCATCTCCTGCAGGCGGATTCTTTACCACTGCGCTTCCTGGAAAGCCCATGTATGTCCTTAGGGTGTGTAAGTATAATACAAGCCATTTATTAGCAAGGGTCTGGGGGTTGCAAATTTAAACAGTGAAGTAAGGAAAAGCTTTAGATTGGCATTGCCAGTAACCAGAGATCTGGAATTATGAAGGGTATATGCTGATATTGCCTGAGAAAGAACTTAGCAAGCAATGAAAATGAAAACTGGAAACGCCCCAGATTGTGCACATTTGTTGAACTTGAGAAACCTCCAGTAAGTATGGATGGATTTAAGGAATACAAGTAATGAGAGATATATTCAGAGATTTAAAGGGGTCCTAATTGTGTAGGATTTTTTTTAAATTTAAATTTATTTATTTTAATTAGAGGCTAATTACTTTGCAATATTGTATTGGTTTTGCCATACATCAACATGAATCCGCCACGGGTGTACACGTATTCCCAATCCTGAACGCCGCTCCCACCTCCCTCCCCACACCATCCCTCTGGGCCATCCCAGTGCACCAGCCCCAAGCATCCTGTATCCTGCATCAAACCTGGACTGGTGATTCGTTTCTTATATATTATACATGTTTCAATGCCATTCTCCCAAATCATCCCCCGCCCTCTCCCACAGAGTCCAAAAGACTGTTCTATGCATCTGTGTCTCTTTTGCTGTCTCGCATACAGGGTTATTATTACCATCTTTCTAAATTCCATATATATGTGTTAGTATACTGTATTGGTATTTTTCTTTCTGGCTTGCCTTACTCTGTATAATCGGCTCCAGTTTCATCCACCTCATTAGAACTGATTCAAATGTATTCTTTTTAATGGCTGAGTAATACTCCATTGTCTATATGTACCACAGCTTTCTTATCCATTCATCTGCTGATGGACATCTAGGTTGCTTCCATGGCCTAGCTATTATAAACAGTGCTGCGATGAACAATTTGTAAATAAAATAAGGATGTTGGGTTTTGGTCTGAAATGTGAAGATACTGAAGGTTTAAGGGAAGACTAGAGATGACTTTTGGAGAAGGCAATGGCACCCCACTACAGTACTCTTGCCTGGAAAATCCCATGGACAGAGGAGCCTGAAAGACTGCAGTTCATACCGTCGCTGAGGGTCGGACATGACTGAGCTACTTTACTTTCACTTTTCACTTTCATGCATTGGAGAAGGAAATGGCAATCCACTCCAGTGTTCTTGTCTGGAGAATCCCAGGGACGAGGGAGCCTGGTGGGCTGCCGTCTATGGGGTCGCACAGAGTCGGACACGACTGAAGTGACTTAGCAGCAGCAGCAGAGATGACTTTACTAACATGCATTTTATAAAACAAAATAATGGTAATGACACTAATAATAATTGTAGTGGTACTATATAGTTTGCTGACAACATTCCCGGTTGTGGTAAAAAAAACTCCATGATTTTATTCTTCTGAACAGTAAAAAATTTACAGTTGAGAAAATTGCTTTTAAAAGTTTTCAGTTTTAACTTGTTCCTATGTTCTGAAAAACTTTGCTTTTATCTTTTTTATGTATTGATATAATTTATCCAATATTATTTAAAAATGTTTCCACTGATTAAAGATAAAGATTAAAAAAGACACATACTTACATAGAAACCTCTAGACAAAATCTCAAAGAGAGAGAAAGAGAAAAAGAGAGAATGGTAGCTATCAAAATTAGAAACTTTAACATCTATTATATGGGGAGATTAAAATATAATACAACATATGTATATAATAATCCTTAATGAAAGAAAACATATAATTGATATCTGATTTAATGAATGAATCAATTTTATAATCTAATACAAACTTAAGCAAGAGCTTTTAAAAACATAGCAAAAAATTTTTTACAAAAAAATTTTACTTTTTTTCTTTTTTTTGATGTTATTTTATTTTTTTATTTGTTTTTTTAAACTTTACAATATTGTATTGGTTTTGCCAATATCAACGTGAATCAGCCACAGGCATATACGTGTTCCCCATCCTGAACCCTCCTCCCACTTCCCTCCCCATACCATTCCTCTGGGTCACCCCAGTGCACCAGCCCCAAGCATCCAGTAACGTGCATTGAACCTGGACTGGTGACTCATTTCATATATGATATTATACATGTTTCAATGCCATTCTCCCAAATCATCCCACCCTCTCCCTCTCCCACAGAGTCCAAAAGACTGTTCTGTACATCAGTGTCTCTTTTGCTGTCTCGTATACAGGGTTATTTTTACCATCATTCTAAATTCCATACATATGCATTAGTGTATCATTTCATGCCAGTCAGAATGGCTGCGATCCAAAAGCCTACAAACAATAAATGCTGGCAAGGGTGTGGAGAAAAGGGAACCCTCTTACACTATTGGTGGGAATGCAAACTAGTCCAGCCACAATGGAGAACAGTATGGAGATTCCCTAAAAAACTGGAAATAGAACTGCCTTATGATCCAGTAATCCCACTGCTGGGCATACACACTGAGGAAACCAGAAGGGAAAGAGACACGTGTACCCCCATGTTTATCGCAGCACTGTTTATAATAGCCAGGACATGGAAGCAACCTAGATGTCCATCAGCAGATGAATGGATAAGAAAGCAGTGGTACATATACACAATGGAGTATTACTCATCCATTAAAAAGCATACATTTGAATCAGTTCTAATGAGGTGGATGAAACTGGAGCCTATTATACAGAGTGAAGCAAGCCAGAATGCAAAAAAATTTTTAAAGATCCTGAAGTCTTATGATTTTAATCAAAAGATTTCAGGCTGTATCCATGTCTCAGAACACAGAAGAGAAGCTTCTAAAGCTTCTAACTAAAGAAGCTAACTAAATTGATTAATAAATATTTTACCCTACTAAACATCATTCTTCATAACTCAGTTCAGTTCAGTTGCTCAGTCGTGTCCAATTCTTTGCGACTCCATGAATCGCAGCACGCCAAGCCTCCCTGTCCATCACCAACTCCCGGAGTTCACTGAGACTCACATGTAACGAGTCAGTGATGTCCTCCATCCATCTCATCCTCTGTCATCCGCTTTTCCACCTGCCCCCAATCCCTCCCAGAGTCAAAGTCTTTTCCAATGAGTCAACTCTTCGCATGGGGTGGCCAAAGTACTGGAGTTTCAGCTTTAGCATCATTCCTTCCAAAGAAATCCCAGGGCTGATCTCCTTCAGAATGGGCTGGTTGGATCTCCTTGCAGTCCAAGGGACTCTCAAGAGTCTTCCCCTACACCATGGTTCAAAAGCATCAATTCTTCGGTGCTCAGCCTTCTTCACAGTCCAACTCTCACATCCATACATGACCACAGGAAAAACCATAGCCTTGAGTAGACGAAACTTTTTTGGCAAAGTAATGTCTCTGCTTTTTTGTTGTTGTTGTTGTTCTTTTTTTTTTTTTTAATTTATTTTTATTTTTAAATTTTACATGATTGTATTAGTTTTGCCAAATATCAAAATGAATCCACCACAGGTATACATGTGTTCCCCATCCTGAACCCTCCTCCCTCCTCCCTCCCCATACCATCCCTCTGGGTCGTCCCAGTGCACTAGCCCCAAGCATCCAGTATCGTGCATCGAACCTGGACTGGCTCTCGTTTCATACATGATGTTTTACATGTTTCAATGCCATTCTCCCAAATCTTCCCACCCTCTTCCTCTCCCACAGAGTCCATAAGACTGTTCTATACATCAGTGTCTCTTTTGCTGTCTCGTACACAGGGTTATTGTTATCATCTTTCTAAATTCCATGTATATGCGTTAGTATACTGTATTGGTGTTTTTCCTTCTGGCTTACTTCACTCTGTATAATAGGCTCCAGTGTCATCCACCTCATTAGAACTGATTCAAATGTATTCTTTTTAATGGCTGAGTAATACTCCATTGTGTATATGTACCACTGCTTTCTTATCCATTCATCTGCCGATGGACATCTAGGTTGCTTCCATGTCCTGGCTATTATAAACAGTGCTGCAATGAACATTGGGGTACACGTGTCTCTTTCCCTTCTGGTTTCCTCAGTGTGTATGCCCAGCAGTGGGATTGCTGGCTCATAAGGCAGTTCTATTTCCAGTTTTTTAAGGAATCTCCACACTGTTCTCCATAGTGGCTGGACTAGTTTGCATTCCCACCAACAGTGTAAGAGGGTTCCCTTTCCTCCACACCCTCTCCAACATTTATTATTTGTAGACTTTTGGATCGCAGCCATTCTGACTGGTGTGAAATGGTACCTCATAGTGGTCTTGATTTGCATTTCTCTGATAATGAGTGATGTCGAGCATCTTTTCATGTGTTTGTTAGCCATCTGTATGTCTTCTTTGGAGAAATGTCTATTTAGTTCTTTGGCCCATTTTTTGATTGGGTCATTTATTTTTCTGGAGTTGAGCTGTAGGTGTTGCTTGTATATTTTTGAGATTAGTTGTTTGTCAGTTGCTTCATTTGCTATTATTTTCTCCCATTCTGAAGGCTGTCTTTTCACCTTGCTGATAGTTTCCTTTGATGTGCAGAAGCTTTTAAGGTTAATTAGGTCCCATTTGTTTATTTTTGCTTTTATTTCTGATATTCTGGGAGGTGGGTCATAGAGGATCCTGCTGTGATGTATGTCAGAGAGTGTTTTGCCTATGTTCTCCTCTAGGAGTTTTATAGTTTCCGGTCTTATGTTTAGATCTTTAATCCATTTTGAGTTTATTTTTGTGTATGGTGTTAGAAAGTGTTCTCGTTTCATTCTTTTACAAGTGGTTGACCAGTTTTCCCAGCACCACTTGTTAAAGAGATTGTCTTTAATCCATTGTATATTCTTGCCTCCTTTGTCAAAGATAAGTTGTCCATATGTGCGTGGATTTATCTCTGGGCTTTCTATTTTGTTCCATTGATCTATATTTCTGTCTTTGTGCCAGTACCATACTGTCTTGATAACTGTGGCTTTGTAGTAGAGCCTGAAGTCAGGTAGGTTGATTCCTCCAGTTCCATTCTTCTTTCTCAAGATCGCTTTGGCTATTCAAGGTTTTTTGTATTTCCATACAAATTGTGAAATTATTTGTTCTAGCTCTGTGAAGAATACTGTTGGTAGCTTGATAGGGATTGCATTGAATCTATAGATTGCTTTGGGTAGTATACTCATTTTCACTATATTGATTCTTCCAATCCATGAACATGGTATGGTTCTCCATCTATTAGTGTCCTCTTTGATTTCTTTCACCAGTGTTTTAGAGTTTTCTATATATAGGTCTTTAGTTTCTTTAGGTAGATATATTCCTAAGTATTTTATTCTTTCCATTGCAATGGTGAACGGAATTGTTTCCTTAATTTCTTTTTCTGTTTTCTCATTATTAGTGTATAGGAATGCAAGGGATTTCTGTGTGTTGATTTTATATCCTGCAACTTTACTATAGTCATTGATTAGTTCTAGTAATTTTCTGGTGGAGTCTTTAGGGTTTTCTATGTAGAGGATCATGTCATCTGCAAATAGTGAGAGTTTTACTTCTTCTTTTCCAATTTGGATTCCTTTTATTTCTTTTTCTGCTCTGATTGCTGTGGCCAAAACTTCCAAAACTATGTTGAATAGTAATGGTGAAAGTGCGCACCCTTGTCTTGTTCCTGACTTTAGAGGAAATGCTTTCAATTTTTCACCATTGAGGATAATGTTTGCTGTGGGTTTGTCATATATAGCTTTTATTATGTTGAGGAATGTTCCTTCTATTCCTGCTTTCTGGAGAGTTTTTATCATAAATGGATGTTGAATTTTGTCAAAGGCTTTCTCTGCATCTATTGAGATAATCATATGGTTTTTATTTTTCAATTTGTTAACATGGTGTATTACATTGATTGAGTTGTGGATATTGAAGAATCCTTGCATCCCTGGGATAAAGCCCACTTGGTCATGGTGTATGATCTTTTTAATGTGTTGCTGGATTCTGGTTGCTAGAATTTTGTTAAGGATTTTTGCATCTATGTTCATCAGTGATATTGGCCTGTAGTTTTCTTTTTTTTGTGGCATCTTTGTCAGGTTTTGGTATGAGGGTGATGGTGGCCTCATAGAATGAGTTTGGAAGTTTACCTTCCTCTGCAATTTTCTGGAAGAGTTTGATCAGGATAGGTGTTAGCTCTTCTCTAAAGTTTTGGTAGAATTCAGCTGTGAAGCCATCTGGACCTGGGCTTTTGTTTGCTGGAAGATTTTTGATTACAGTTTCAATTTCCATGCTTGTGATGGGTCTGTTAAGATTTTCTATTTCTTCCTGGTCCAGTTTTGGAAAGTTGTACTTTTCTAAGAATTTGTCCATTTCTTCCACGTTGTCCATTTTATTGGCATATAATTGTTGATAGTAGTCTCTTATGATCCTTTGTATTTCAGTGTTGTCTGTTGTGATCTCTCCATTTTCATTTCTAATTTTATTGATTTGATTTTTTTCCTTTTGTTTCTTGATGAGTCTGGCTAATGGTTTGTCAATTTTATTTATCATTTCAAAGAACCAGCTTTTGGTTTTGCTGATTTTTGCTATGGTCTCCTTTGTTTCTTTTGCATTTATTTCTGCTCAAATTTTTAAGATTTCTTTCCTTCTACTAACCCTGGGGTTCTTCATTTCTTCCTTTTCTAGTTGCTTTAGGTGTAGAGTTAGGTTATTTATTTGACTTTTTTCTTGTTTCTTGAGGTGTGCCTGTATTGCTATGAACTTTCCCCTTAGGACTGCTTTTACAGTATCCCACAGGTTTTGGGTTGTTGTGTTTTCATTTTCATTCGTTTCTATGCAAATTTTGATTTCTTTTTTGATTTCTTCTGTGATTTATTGGTTATTCAGCAGCGTGTTGTTCAGCCTCCATATGTTGGAATTTTTAATCGTTTTTCTCCTGTAATTGAGATCTAATCTTACTGCATTGTGGTCAGGAAAGATGCTTGGAATGATTTCTATTTTTTTGAATTTACCAAGGCTAGCTTTATGGCCCAGGATGTGATCTATCCTGGAGAAGGTTCCATGTGCGCTTGAGAAAAAGGTGAAATTCATTGTTTCAGGATGAAATGTCCTATAGATATGAATTAGGTCTAACTGGTCTATTGTATCATTTAAAGGTTGTGTTTCCTTGTTAATTTTCTGTTTAGTTGATCTATCCATAGGTGTGAGTGGGGTATTAAAGTCTCCCACTATTATTGTGTTATTGTTAATTTCTCCTTTCATACTTGTTAGCATTTGTCTTACAGATTGTGGTGCTCCCGTGTTGGGTGCATATATATTTATAATTGTTATATCTTCTTCTTGGATTGATCCTTTGTGTAGATCAACTATACTTTAAATTAAACAAATAATAGACTACTAAAAATACAGTTCTTGTGTTATTATTTTAACTTGTTAAAATATAGTAAGCAATTCTTTGGAATATTATTACCAGTTGCTTTTCTTTTCTCCAATTGGATAGGAAAAGTTTTATTTTTATTTCTTCTGGATTATTTATTTATTTATATTTTAGAAAATACTATAAAAGGTGACAACAAATATGCATAGTAAAGTCTAGTCTCCAGGCACAACCAGTAAGGATTTAAAGATCAAATTGATGATCTAGAATAGGATGTTGTACCAGAACTTTCCAAATACCTACAAAGATACATATTAACACATTAAATATTAACCCTCTAAGTATGTTCAGTGGATACATTTATATTTATAATTATTTATTTACATTTAAATATTTTTGGATCATAATATTAAATATATATATATATATACATTTTAGGAAATATATCCAGTGTCTAGTAATATTTATGATGACTGTATTTATGAAAATGGAATTATTCATTGTGCTTTAGTTAGTGCTCATTAATTTTGCACCATCTTGTGTTCTTATTTTTAGTTCATCTCTTGATTAACCAAAGTATGTGAAATAGGTGTTGTAAAACTCATGAAGTATTGTATATTAAAAGGTTGTTTTCCCTTATGCCATTATGTTAGAAAATTAAAATCTTGTAGGTTCAACAGCTTGTTTTCAGTTTGAAGCTCTTACAGATAAAGCTTTTATGAATATCTGTGTGTAGCCATTTTTTTTGGTAAAAATTTTTTTTTCTTTAATTTCTTTTGGGTAAACACCTCGGAGTATATTGTTTGGGTCATATAATAAGCATGTGTTAAACAGTATTTTTAAAACTACAAAGCTGTTTTCCAAAGTCTTCCATTTTACATCAAGGTAGCAGGGGCTTCCCGGGTGGCACTAGTGGTAAAGAACCCACCTGCCAATGCAAGAGACATAAGAGACTTTGGTTTGATCCCTGGGTCTAGAAGATCCCCTGCAGGAGGATGTGGCCATCTACTCCAGTACTCTTGCCTGGAGAATCACCGTGGACAGAGGAGCTTGGCGGGCTGCAGTCCGTGGGATCGCAAAAAGTCAGAAATGACTGAGCGATTTAGCACACATGCACAGCAATATATGAGAGTTCTGGTTGCTTCACATCCTTGCTAATATTTGGTATAGCCAGTCTTTTTAATTTTAACAATTTTGATTATAAACGTATCTTGTGTGGCTTCAATTTGCATTTCCCTAATGACCAGTGGTAGTGAGCACGTTTTCATTTGCTTATTGAACATTCGTATTCTTTTAATGAAATAGTTATTAAAACTTTATCTTCATTTTTAAAATTGAGCTGTCTTTTTATTATCGGCCTGAAAAAGTTCTTCATACAGCCTGCATGCAAATCCATTGTCTGATGTATATGTTGCAAGTATTTTCTCTTAGTCTGGAGCTTGCATTTTTAATTTTCTTAGTAGTATATTGTGAAAAAAATTATATCTATATATATTTTATAAAGTCCATACAGTCAGAAAGGGACTTTTGAAAGTCAGATGAGCAATGAAATTTTAGCACAGACCCATCTCACACTGGCCCACTATGTCTCTGAAACTCTTTTGTGGTTTTTTCCAGAATCCATAATTGGAATAGATATACTTAGCAGCTGGCAGAACTTCTTCAAGGAAGGTCAGTCTTTTGTTCTATCTAGGCCTTCAATTGATTCAATGATGTCCATCCATACTTTGGAAATCCCAGATTTCTCTATGCAAACAGTAAGGTTTAAAAGATTCTCAGTAAATATGTGCCCTCGGCTTGGGTAAAACTATGGGCTTCCCAGGTGGCAAGGTGGTAAAAAATCTGCCTGCCAATGCAGGAGATGCAGGAGACACATGTTTGGTCCCTGCATTGGAAAAATCCCCTGGAGAAGGAAATGGCAACCTTCTTCGGTATTCTTGCCTGGAAAAGCCTGTGGACAGAGGAGCCTTGTGAGCTAATATTAAACATAGGGTTGCAAAGAGTCAGACATGACTGAGCACACATACACAAGTTGTCTGAACATTTTCTGGTGATTCACAGAAAAGATGAAGTTCATTATATACAACTGATTAAGCATCCCAGGAGTTGTGCTTAAACATTTTCAATTTATTTTTCTTTTAATTTTTTTTAAATTTAAATTTATTTATTTTAATTGGAGGCTAATTACTTTATAATATTGTATTGGTTCTGCCACACATCAACATGAATCTGCCACGGGTGTACATGTGTTCCCCATCCTGAACCACCCTCCCACCTCCCTCCCCATATCATCCCTCTGGGTCATCCCAGTGCACCAGCCCCAAGCATCCTGTATCGAACCTCAACTGGCAATTCATTTCTTATATGATATTATACATGTTTCAATGTCATTCCCCCAAATCATCCCACCCTCTCCCTCTCCCACAGAGTTCAAAAGACTGTTCTATACATCTTTGTCTCTTTTGCTGTCTCTCATACAGGGTTATCATTACCATCTTTCTAAATTCCATATATATGCGTTAGTATACTGTATTGGTGTTTTTCCTTCTGGCTTACTTCACTCTGTATAATCGGCTCCAGTTTCATCCACCTCCTTAGAACTGATTCAAATGTATTCTTTTTAATGGCTGAGTAATACTCCATTGTGTATATGTACCACAGCTTTCTTATCCATTTGTCTGCTGATGGGCATCTAGGTTGCTTCCATGTCCTGGTTATTATAAACAGTGCTGCAATGAACATTGGGGTACATGTGTCTGTTTCAATTCTGGTTTCCTCGGTGTGTATGCCCAGCAGTGGGATTGCTGGCTCATAAGGCAGTTCTGTTTCCAGTTTTTTAGGAATCTCCACACTGTTCTACATAGTGGCTGTACTACTTTGCATTCCCACCAACAGTGTAAGAGGGTTCCCTTTTCTCCACACCCTCTCCAGCATTTATTGCTTGTAGACTTTTGGATCGCAGCCATTCTGACTGGCATGAAATGGTACCTCATTGTGGTTTTGATTTGCTTTTCTCTGATAATGAGTGATGTTGAGCATCTTTTCATGTGTTTGTTAGCCATCTGTATGTCTTCTTTGGAGAAATGTCTGTTTAGTTCTTTGGCCCATTTTTCAATTGGGTCGTTTATTTTTCTGAAATTCAGCTGCAGGAGTTGCTTGTATATTTTTGAGATTAGTTGTTTGTCAGTTGCTTCATTTGCTATTATTTTCTCCCATTCTGAAGGCTGTCTTTTCACCTTGCTTATAGTTTCCTTTGTTGTGCAGAAGCTTTTGATTGTAATTAGGGTTAGGGTTAGCGTTAGCATGTTTGCCTGCTATATCTGTTTATTTCTATGTTTATTTACCTTGATCTTAATTACAGCCTAAAATGAGTGTATCCTGTAAAGTCTTATAAGCCCTTTGAGTTGTTTTACTTCTGTGTAATTGCCTCAGTTGCTATTACAAAGCATGAAATTGAATAAAAAATTATATCTATGTTGTTTGTTGATTTTTTTCTACCTTATGATTATGTTTTCATGGGAACCAACTCTACCATGGAAGCAAAAAGGTCTGTGTTCAGATTCTTTGATTAGTTTTTCTGGAACTCATATCTTGCAGCATTGTCTAGTTAGACCCATTACAGCTAAGACAGTTCTTGGCAGTACAGTACTCCTCTATCATATAATCAGTGAATTCTGTATAAAGAGACTATTTAATACTACTTGAGTTGCATTAAGACTTAATTCTCAAAAGCTGATTTTAATATCTGTTACAGAAATAAATTACACCTAACTATTTAACAATAAAACTTAAATTTTGTCTAGGGACTAATAATTGCTCTGTAAATTTATCTCCAATTTGATACTGCATATAAATAAGGAGAAGGCAATGGCAACCCACTCCAGTGTTCTTGCCCGGAGAATCCCAGGGACAGGGGAGCCTGGTGGGCTGCCATCTATGGGGTCGCACAGAGTCGGACACGACTGAAGCGACTTAGCAGCATAAATAAGGAAATACTGATAGCTTACAATGAACGATGTCAGATTCATGATCTCCAAAGATTTAGCTTCAGGACCAGGAACCAAGTTTGATCACTCAAGAGCTTTTGTGTATCAGAGTTTTATTAAAGTTAGAAAAGGGATGAGAAAGCTTCTGACATAGACATCAGAAGGGGGAAGGAGAATGCCCCCCTCGTTAGTGTTAGCAAGGGAGTTATATACTTTTTAATTAGTTATTACAATAAATCAAAAGAATGTCTCAAGGCTACTAAGATCTTACTAGACCCACTCCCATAATTTACATTTTAAGATAACAGGATTAGCCAGAAGGTTTTCAGGAAGGAGAAACTGTCTTCAAGCCAGATGCATTGTTGTTATATAATCCTTAATACAGAGTTTAAACTGAGTTGTTTTTGTGTAATCAGCAGTTCTGGGCTTAAAGAAAAAACATTTTATGTGACTAAGACTAAGGGATGTAGAGGGGGAAAAAAAAAGTTTGTCCTTTCCTCCTCCTTGAGAATTCTAGAACCCTATCTCCTCCTTGAGAGCCCCAGACTCCTTTCTCCTCCTCGGGAACCCTGGACTTCTTATCAACCTGCCTAGGAATTAACTCTCTCAATATGATGTTTAATATCATATTCTGTAAAGCATATTCTCCATAAAATCTTAAGGACACGTTAATTTTAAAGGATGGAAAAGAAAATTATTTTAAGGCTCTTTTCAAACAAATGTTCAGAGTCAAGCTTTTTTAAAATGACATATTGTCACCACCTGATTTCGGATCTGTTTGGTTCTCACCCCATAAATAATGGGATTAAGGGCAGGGGGGATGACCACATATAAATTAGCCAGGAGGATGTGGATATAACGTGGAATATTGTGTCCAAATCGATGAGTCATAAAAGAGAAAAAGGCTGGAGTGAAGAAAGCTAAAATGACACACACATGGGAACCACAGGTATTAAGAGCTTTGAGTCTGGCCTCCTGGGATGGGAGTCTGAAGACAGCATGTAGAATCTTCACATAGGATATAGCAATCAAAACAACATCCAAAAGTATCATAGAAATAAGGATTAATCCAAACAATATATTGACCTTTATGCTGACACAGGCCAAACGGGCAATGCCCATGTGCTCACAGTAGGTGTGGGGTATAGTATTATGTCCACAGAATGAAAGCCTTAGAAGGAGGGATATAAGTGGAAAAACAAAAACCAAATTTTTCAACATTCCTATTTCCACAATAATACAGGTATTTCTGTTGGTGAGGATTGTGTTATATCGAAGAGGGTGGCAAATGGCAACGTAGCGATCAAAAGCCATGGCTACAAGCATGAATGTTTCAAAGCCTGTAAACAGATGTATGAAGAACATTTGAGTTAAGCATCCCCCAAAGGAAATCACACCGAGGTTAAACCAGAAGATGCCTAGCATTTTGGGAATAGTGGCTGTGGACAGGCCCAGGTCTGTGAGAGCC
The DNA here is from genome assembly GCF_003369695.1 of Bos indicus x Bos taurus. NCBI lineage: Eukaryota > Metazoa > Chordata > Mammalia > Artiodactyla > Bovidae > Bos > Bos indicus x Bos taurus. The sequence continues at coordinate 36,779,298 of NC_040090.1, forward strand.
AAGATGGCCAAAAAATAGAACATGGGCTGGTGAAGACTGTGTTCAGTCTGGATGACAAAGAGGATGGTAACGTTACCAAGGAGGGCAATCAGATACACTATACCAAACGGAAAGCCAAGCCAGACTTGCATATTTTCCAGTCCTGGAATTCCCAACAACAGGAAAGATGAGGGGTGAATCCATGAGTTATTGACTGGAGACATATTGGCAAAGGCTTTTGATCATCACGCTCCACTCATTTGAAGGAATATTTTGTTCTATATCAGGCTTCCCAATGCCTCAATATTGCTAATACTGCGGAAGAACGATAAGATATAAGTATGTACACTTTCTCTAGAAATATAGAAGAAAGAGCACGTTATTCCACAGACTTCTCTTCCTCTCATTTACTTTCCTTGTTATGTATGGCACGTGAAGGAGATCACTATTTGGCAAAACTAATACAATATTGTAAAGTTTAAAAATAAAATAAAATTAAAAAAAAAGAAATGAATGGATATTTAGACATTAGACAAGATCATCTAAATTAGTTTTAGTGAGAAATTAAACCAAGTCAGTTAATATAAGATTCTATACTAGGCTCTAACTTTTTGAAATGTTAATTATAAATTGAGAGAAGATACACACATTCTAAGAAGATACACATATCCCACTGATAAATGATTACAATTTGTGAGCATTGGTATTATTATAGATTTCAGAAGCAGCCTTTAAAACCATTTGCTTAACTAGAAATATTACTCTAACATATGCCCTTGGGGGTTTCCAGTTGAAATCAATGAGCTCTTCCCTCCAGTACTTAATATGACATATATTTCTTTCTCAACATGCTATGAAAGTAGCACTGACATAGGTACACTACCAGGTGTAAAATAGATAGCTGGTGGGAAGCTGCTGTACAGCACAGGGAGCTCAGCTTCATCCACTGTGATGACCTAGAGGAGTGAGATGGAGAGGCTCAAAAGGGAGGGGATATATGTATACATTACAGTTGATTCATGTTATACAGCAGAAACTAACATAATGTTGTAAAGCAATTATATTGCAATTTAAAAGTTATTACAAAAAATCTAAGCATATATATTTTTTGCTTCTAAATTTGTGTTATTTCTTACTTTTGTCATCAATGTATGAAGACATGTGCTTTATTCTTTGAAATAGAACCTTACCTTATAAGGTCACTGACTTCACAAAATTCAATGCTACAAAATTAATTTTAGATATAAAACCATCTCTCTTTTAGCGAGGTTGACTCAAGTTTAAAGCTCTGACAATGCTTCAGGCTCCCCATTTTTCCCTATTTTCTTGTACCAACAACCTGGGCTTACTTCATTTCTAAAATACCTATATCATTATTATATTGTCATTGTTATAAGAAGGAAGAGAATAATTCTAAAATAATAACATCATACAAGTATTTAAAATTATTTATCTCAATCTCACAGGGAAATTTCAAATAAATTATATTACTTGGTATTCAGACATGGGGAAACAAGACTGATTCTGGTTCCTGAGTAAGTGGATTCTTTTTTTTTTTTTTTTAACTGGAGGCTAATTACTTTAAAATATTGTAGTGGTTTTTGCCATACATTGACATGAATCAGCCATGGATGTACATGTGTTCCACATCCTGAACCCCCATCTCACCTCCCATCCCTCAGGGTCATCCCATTGCACCAGTCTTGAGCACCCTGTCTCATGCATCAAACCTGGACTGGCGATCTGTTTCACATATGGTAATATACATGTTTCAATGCTATTCTCTCAAATCATCCCACCCTTGCCTTCTCCCACAGAGTCCAAAAGTCTGTTCTTTACTGTGTCTCTTTTGCTGTCTCGCATATTGGGTCATTGTTACCACCTTTCTAAATTCCATATATATCCATTAATATACTGTATTGGTGTTTTTCTTTCTGACTTACTTCACTCTATAATAGGCTCCAGTTTCATCCACTTTATTAGAACTGATTCAAATGCATTCTTTTTAATAGCTGAGTAATATTCCATTGTGTGTATGTACCACAACTTTCTTATTCATTCATCTGCCAATGGTCATCCACATTGCTTCCATGTCCTAACTATTGTAAACAGTGCTGCGATGAACATTGGGGTACAAGTGTCTCTTTCAATTCTGGTTTCCTTGGAATTCCTGGGTCATACGGCAGTTCTATTTCCAGTTTTTTAAGGAATCTCCACGTTGTTCATGGTGGCTGTACTCAAATGCAAACTTGAGTTTGCATTCCCACCAACAGTGTAAGAAGGTTCCCTTTTCTCTGCACCCTGTCCAGCATTTATTGTTTGTAGACTTTTTGATAGCAACCATTCTGATCAGCGTGAGATGGTACCTCATTGTGATTTCTTTTGGTCTGAATCTCAGGTGCAGGTCTTCATCCTCAAAACAAAACTGCTTTGTTCCAGTCACCCAGCTCTCTGACCTTCTGGTATTCCCAGCGTTCTGCCCAAATGTGCTTATTTTAGAACTAAGTAGTCAGTTCTTCATTCTTTTTCTTGTGCTACATTAACTTTGTGGCTAGCTATCTCCAGTTTCTTCCAATTACTCTTCCTTGTTCTATACTACCTCTTGCAAATTTTAACATAATTGGTCTAAATACACATTTCTAAAGAAGAGGGAACCAAATATGAGTGTGTTCTTAATTATAATCCGTGAAGGACAGATTCTCTTCTCTCTTTGAAGAGAATGAAATAGTATTAATAATAAGAGACTTGATCTTTTCTTTGAAGCTAAGGAAGTTAGGGGACATCACAGTACACTGTTCCCTTAAGATTTTAGGAAATCTATGTAGAAGATTCTAAGAATAAAAGAAGCATGATACTTCAGGAGAAAAGATAGGAAGCTAAAGTCTCTAAAAATCTAAATATATCTGTTGTAAGGTATATACATCAAGGCTGATATGAGGAAGAGAAAGAAGAACCAGCATCATCCTCCCATTAATCTCCCAGGTCTTTTAGTTACTCATGCTCAGAAAGGCTTCATGGAACTCAGTGTTGACTTGTTATATTTCTCTCCCAAGACCCTGTAATTCTACTCCATAGCTCTCTGTATGGCTATTTAATCAATGTCCGAGTTCCCATGTAATTGTAAGCTTCAGGCAGATTTGCATCAAGGGCTAGGAAGTGGTTTTGTTCATCATTATTTCTCTAGCACAGGATTTGGTGGATAGCTGTGACTCAAAACATTTCTTTTACAAAAAGACTGAATGAGTAGGTAATTATTAATTTTGACTCCTGGTCAAAAGTCTTCATGTTAGAAGAATGGTAACAGATATCACACAGTATATCTGGCAGTTAAGGATGGAGAAATGAAAAAGAAAACCATAATGCTCAAAAAAGGGTGCTCTGAGTACATAAGGAAGAGAACTCTGATCAGAAGCTTTCCTGACAAGGAAGCTATCAATGGGCCCGTGATGTAATAAAAAGAAAATGCAAGGAGGACATTCTAGAGAGAATTTTATAAAAGCAGGTGATCACGACAATCAAAAATAGAAAGTAAAATGTAACTGGTAGATTTGTTCATGCATAACTTGTTCTCTCATGGGACCTCCTGACTATTTGGATATTCAAATACATCAGTAAAACATCAATAATATAGTTTCATAGTGGTACATTTTCAAAAATCAGAGTTAATCAGTCTTTTGCAATCTCAACTTGTTTTCAGCATAAAGTCATTATTTATTCTATATTAGAGTGCCCAAATAGAATTGTACAAGGGGAAAAGGGGTGATGCCAAAGACTTGTGAGATCTTAAATCAAAACCTCCTGAATAAGGCAATTTAGGAGGCCCCTATGTAGGATAGAAATAAATTAAAAGTGGGTTCATTTCGATATTTGGCAAAACCAATACAATATTGTAAAGTTTAAAAATAAAATAAAATTAAGACGTAAAAAATAAATAAATAAATAAATAAAATAAAAAGTAGAGACATTACTTTGCCAAGAAAAAAAAAAAAATAGGGGTGAAATTGTGGCAAAACAGCCTCATCCTGCATGTCACCTTTCCAAAAGATTCTTATTCACTCTAAAAGATCTTTATTCCTATATACAATGAACAACAAAAGCTCAATAACAGTGCTAAAACCAGAAAGATGTTCAATCAGGTATTCTGAAGTCCTGGATAAAGGAGTATCTGTCTGTAAGATCAAAATTGTTCTTTTGCACAACACTGAGCCAGCCTAGCTCAGAAGCAACTGTTATATATCAGATATATTTCAACTCAAATGAGATTCACTTTCCCATTCTATACCAAATAGAACAGGTGGATAGCTAAATAAATAAATAAATCCATGTTCATAATTTTGGAAAGAGAATATCATCTTACTTTTTCCAAATTTGACTCTAATACATTTTTTAACTTTAACTGGAGGATAATTACTTTACAATATTGTGATGGTTTTGCATACATAAACATGAATTGGCCATAGGCACACATGTGGCCCCTTCCTCCCAAAGCCCCCTCCCAGGTTCCTCCCCACTCCATCCCTTCAGGTTGTCATGGAACACCAGCTTTGGGTGCTCTGCATGATAGGTTAAACTCCCACCAGCTCTCTATTTTAAATAAAGTAATGTATATGTTTCAATGCTACTCTCTCAAATCATCCCAGCCTCTCCTCCCACTAAGTTCAAAAGTGTGTTCTTTATGTCTGTGTGTATGTACAGGGCAGCAAAGGAGACTCTAATTTTTTTTAAAGTAATGAATAGACTGGAAGAACAAGTAATGGTTGAGTTCTACAAATAGCTACTTTTACAGCAAAGAAGAGATGTGATTTTAAAAACTGATTATTTTTCAACTGTTATGTGTTTTTGTGTGCTCGGTTGCTCAGTCGTGTCCAATTCTTTGTGATCCACTGGACTGTAGCCCACCAGGCTCATGGGATTTTCCAGGCAAGAATATTGGCGTGGTTTGTCATTTCCTTCTCCAGGGGATCTTCCCAGCCCAGGGATTGAACCCATGTCTCTTGCATCTACTGCACTGGCAAGCAGATTCTTTACCACTAGCACCACCTGCTAGTGTTGTGTGTTTTATATACAGCTTATATATTTAATGCTAAAGTAAAAAGTGAAAGTGGTTCAGTCATGTCTGATCCTTTGCAACCCCATGTACTATACACTCCGTGGAATTCTTCAGGCCAGAATAATGGAGTGTGTGGGTAGTCATTCCCTTCTCCCCAGGATCTTCCCAACCCAGGGAGTGAACCCATGTCTCCCGCATTGCAGGTGGATTCTTTACCAGCTGAGTCACCAGGTAAGTCCATTTAACACTAATCTTGCTTGATAGTATGGAAGACTAAATCAAGAATGAATATATTTGTAAACAAGGAGTCTTATATGTATAAATCAGCATGGAAATTTCATTGTATGCTTTTAAGAAACTACAAACTATTTGCAATCTGAAAGTAATTAAACATATTGAGGCTCTTTATCATGTGTTGGTTTGATTTGAAAAAAATTTTAGAATGTCTATTTTTGGATATTAAATACAAAATAATATTCCAAAATAACCTGTAGCATGACAAAGTTCAGTAGAATTAAACTAAAAGAGAAAATTAGAAATGGGAAGGATGGAGAAAGAGATACAGAAAGAAACAAAGAAGGCAGAATATGTAAAGGAAAGGGACAGAAAAGATTGAAGAGGAGGAGAGAGAATTTAGCAATATCATAACAAGTTGCTTAGTTGACTGTTTAGCTTTTTCTTTTTCTTCCTCTTTTCATGAAAATTAGAGATACTTGTACAAAAAAGTAATAAAACACTAAAATACACAGAATTACCTACAATTCTATCAATTAGAAATAAGAATGTAAAAGATTTTGGTTTATCTCCTCCAAATTAATTTCATATGTAAAGTTAGTGAGGGGGTTAAATCAAGAGATTCAAGTCCAAACTTTCCTAATCTATATGTTCAAATGCGTATAGCCATAGCTAAGCCTGCACCAACTTACCAGCTTCAGGAATAGCCAACATTAAAAAAAAAAATGTACAATCCAGACTAATAAATGCGCTAAGCATGTCTCAGCACTGTAACTGTGGTCCAAAGAGAAAAGCTTACTGGGATGGAAAATTTTCTCCCGGACTGAGAGTAGCTACCCTTCTGAGGCTCCACAGTATGAAAGCATCAAAGAAAGTGAACTCACAAGTTCTTACCACAGGTTCGAAGGCATAAAAAAGGACATGGGCAAAGGAAGCCTTTGGGACTTTCAAGTTTCTCCCAATTTCCAAGTATTTCTAATTCTCTAAGAACCCAACAGTTCTAATTATTCCCTTGCCATCAGTCCTATAAGAATAATACCTGAAGCAACCTATGATTTTTCTATCTGGTCCCCTAAGGCTGTTATATTCTCTAATTATTGTACCACTTTTTTTCCAGCAAATATCTTTGCCTTGATCTAGAAGTCAAGTAGCCATTGAATACTTATTTAAAATTAAGAATGTGTAGACTTCTCTGTGGTCCAGTGGTTGACTCCATGCTTCCACTGTAAGGGGTATGGGTTCCATGCCTGGTTAGGGAACTAAAATCCCTCATGCCACATGGCCAAAAAAAGATTAAGTGTGTGGTCATATATGTTTTAATTTGTAAATCTTTTCCCCATGAGGCCTATATTCTGGTTGCATAGACAATACTAACCACGAGATGTTGTTTTTAGTTGCTAAATTGTGTCTGACTCTTTTGCAACCCCATGGATTGTAACCTGTCTGGCTTCTCTGTCCATGAGATTTTCCAGGCAAAAATACTGGAGTATGTTGCTATTTCCTTCTCCAGGGGATCTTCCCTACCCAGGGATTGAATCCTTTGTATCCTGTTGTGCAGGCAGATTCTTTCTCCCTGAACTACCAGGGAAGCCCCATTAACAACTTATAAATGTGCAAATAATTAAGTTGTACAGTGTTAACTTTAGAGCTACAGAAACTCAGAGAACTTGTATGTTTTCTATGCTTTCTAACCTAATTTCCTTTAGAAAGGGCTTAGAAGGTGGCACAACAAAAACTACAAAGGAAAACATAAACTTACATTACTTGTGGACATCACAGAAGGATTATGCACTGTGTCTAGCCTGGATAAGTATAGAATTATGAAGCTGACTCTCTTCAGAGACAGAATAAAGCAGTTCTAACAGTTGTCATTGGCTCACTGGACTGGCACCAATATCTTGACCATGACAATACCCACTTAACATAAACAACTTTTCAAGATATGAACATCAGACAAAATCACTCTATGTTTGTGATGATGGAGTGAACTGGGGTGCAAAGGACAGCTTCCTGAGATACTGCCAAATAGTTTTCTAAAATGATTTTACCAATTTACCATCTCACTAGCAATGTTTGAGGATTCTAGTTGCACATATTTGGTATTTTGGTGGTTTAGTTGCTAAGCCGTGCCTGACTCTTGCGATCCTTTCACTTTACCCATTATGGTCAGTATATAGTGGAATTGCTTAGTGATTTTATATGTATTTCTTTTGTGACTAAGAAAACAGTGCATCTTTTCATGCTCACTAGAAATTTGGACATCTTCCTTTGCAAAAGCCCCATACAAACCCTTTGCTAAGTTTTCTAGGTGGTAGTGTTCCATTTTCTTATTTTGTCTATTCTCCCTATTATTTATTTGATAAAATATATATATTTGATATGCTTTATTTGATAAAAGATGTTCTTAACTTTAAAAATATATTTCTCATATTGTTAGCACATATATGTGTATGTATTGTGTCTTTATAATCCATTCTTATTGGAAAGTTATTTGTCCAGAAGTTGTATGGTTTATCCTTTCAAGTTTACATATACAATTCATTTGGGAAGGATTTTTTTGTATAATGTGAGATAAACATCAAAATTCACTGTTCCTTTCTATGACTCTCCAATTTATCCAATATCTTTTATTAAAAATATCACCTTTTGTTACTGTACTACAATGTTATCTCTCCTATAATTCGTGCAAACGTGTATCTGTGGGTGTTTCTGAACTCTCTATTCAGTTTCATTGGACTGGTTTTCTATACTTGCACCAAAACAATACTCTCCAAATTACTGTGCTTTATTATAGGTCATCACTACTACAGCTTTAGAACAGGTCTTGTTGTTTTTCCGTATGTCTTCCAATATAGTTCTTCAGAAAGAAAATTGGGTATTCTTGGACACTTTTCATGAATGTGATACTATTCAAGATAGTCTAGATAATGCTTAGATAATACTCACTCCATCCCAAGTTTCAGTGTATTAAGAAATAAAAGGTTTAATTCTTATTCCTACTACATGACTAATACAAGCTTTGGGAGTGGGGAGGGGCTGTATTGTAGTCACTCAGGGAGTTATTCTGACAAAGGTCAGAATTTTATGACATGACATCTGAACAAAAGCCTCCACTGAACAGAGGTGGGAGAGAGAAAATGAAAAATTACATAATTAGTCTTAAATATTTCACTAAGAATTGACAAAGATCAGTTCTACAAATATTTTGCCATTGCAAGTCCCATGGCCAAGTCTAACTGCAAGAAGTTTTACACACATAAACCCCCCATGTTCCTGGAAGAAAAAGAAAAGTTGGAAATGTCGGTAAGCACCAGGAATGCCTAACTTAAATGTGTCAAAAAATATTTTTTAATTTTCATCCTTTCACTACTGAAAAACAAATTGGCTAGCTATATGTTCTTCCTCAAAAGTCTTCGAGAGGTTTTTCTTGCTGTGATGATTTTATCCAAAGGCCCAATTTGCTATAGATAATGTTCTAAATTTTTTTATATATTTATTTACATCTAATATGATAATATTATTTTTGCTTGTTAATGTGAGCTCCTCTGACATCTATTTGGATGACTAAAACTTCCTTGCCTGTCTAGAATCAGAAGGTTCTGAATATATAGGCTGCTGCTGTTAAGTCGCTTCAGTCGTGTCCGACTCTGTGCGACCTCATAGACGGCAGCCCACCAGGCTCTCCCGTCCCTGGGAGTCTCCAGGCAAGAACATTGGAGTGGGTTGACATTTCCTTCTCCAATGCATGAAAGTGAAAAGTGAAAGTGAAGTCGCTCAGTTGTGTCCGACTCTTAGCAACCCCATGGACTGCAGCCTACCAGGCTCCTCTGCCCATGGGATTTTCCAGGCAAGAGTACTGGAGTGGGTTGCCATTGCCTTCTCCGGAATATATAGGGTAGCTTGACTCAATTTATCTGATACCTCTTTATTAATTTGCCTGAGTATGATCTTTTGGTTTGTTAAATTTTCTAAGTACAAAAGATTTAGCAGTGGCTATGCTTATTTAACTTATATGCAGAGTACATCATGAAAAACGCTGGACTGGAAGAAGCACAAGCTGGAATCAACATTGCCGGGAGAAATATCAATAACCTCAGATATGCAGGCGACACCACCCTTATGGCAGAAAGTGAAGAGGAACTAAAAAGCCTCCTGATGAAAGTGAAAGTGGAGAGTGAAAAAGTTGGCTTAAAGCTCAACATTCAGAAAATTAAGATCATGGCATCCAGTACCATCGCTTCATGGGAAATAGATGGGGAAACACTGGAAACAGTGTCAGACTTTATTTTTCTGGGCTCCAAAATCACTGCAGATGGTGACTGCAGCCATGAAATTAAAAGACACTTACTCTTTGGAAGGAAAATTATGTCCAACCTAGATAGCATATTCAAAAGCAGAGACATTACTTTGCCAACAAAGGTTCATCTAGTCAAGGCTATAGTTTTTCCTGTGGTCATGTATGGATGTGAGAGTTGGACTGTGAAGAAGGCTGAGCACCAAAGAATTGATGCTTTTGAACTGTGGTGTTGGAAAAGACTCTTCAGAGTCCCTTGGACTGCAAGGAGATCCAACCAGTTCATTCTGAAGGAGATCAGCCCTGGGATTTCTTTGGAAGGAATGATGCTAAAGCTGAAACTCCGGTACTTTGGCCACCTCATGCAAAGAGTTGACTCGTTGGAAAAGACTCTGATGCTGGGAGAGATTGGGAGCAATAGGAGAAGGGGATGACAGAGGATGAGATGGCTGGATGGCATCACTGACTTGATGGACGTGAGTCTGGGTGAACTCCGGGAGTTGGTGATGGACAGGGAGGTCTGGCGTGCTGCGATTCATGGGGTCACAAAGAGTCGGACATGACTGAGAGACTGAACTGAACTGAATGGACCTATGTTATCCTGTTTACAACATTTTTGTTAAATTAGCTTTAAGATTTAGAAGACAATATCTATTTTTTAAATTTATCTATGATGGTTTCTGGTCATGCAGTAAAATGTCCATGCTTATAAGCTGATGAAGAATCAAAAGTAAAAATTTCTGAAGTAACTGAAGTATAAGAGATAACTGTGGAAGACCCTCTTGAATGCAATTTCAAATGACACCTCCTTTATGGACTAAGTCAATAATTTTTTGTATGATTATTCTAGAAAGTGAAAAAAGCCAAATATACTTCTAGCTTTGCTTGGTATTCTTCAATATATTGGTGCAATATTTGTAATATTTATTGGATATTATTGCAAATTTTCTAAAAGTCTCCTCCCAAAATAAAGTAATATACAATCCTATAACAGAATGTTCTTAGCCTTAATAGCGTAACTTTCCTACCATGGGATTCTCAGGATGTAAGACTCTCCTTTCCATCTGCATATCACCAAATAGCCACATACAACTTAGCATGTGTTGAAGTTCATAAATATTTATTTCAGTTCAGTTCAGTCACTCAGTCGTGTCCAACTCTTTACAACCCCATGAACCACAGCACACCAGGCCTCCCTGTCCATCACCAACTCCAGGAGTTTACCCAAATTCATGTCCATTGAGTTGGTGATGCCATCCAACAATCTCATTCTCTGTCATTGACTTCTCCTCTTGCCTTCAATCTTTCCCAACATCAGGGTCTTTTCTGAAGAGCTGAATAAGTCAGCTCTTCGCATCAGATGGCCAAAATATTGGAGTTTCAGCTTTAACATCATTCCTTCCAAAGAAATCCCAGGGCTGATCTCCTTCAGAATGGACTGGTTGGATCTCCTTGCAGTCCAAGGGACTCTAAAGAGTCTTCTCCAACACCACAGTTCAAAAGCATCAATTCTGTGCTCAGCTTTCTTTATAGTCCAACTCTCACATCCATACATGACTACTGGAAAAACCATAGCCTTGACTAGATGGACCTTTGTTGGCAAAGTAATGTCTCTGCTTTTTATTATGCTGTCTAGGTTGGTCATAACTTTACTTCCAAGGAGTAAGCGTCTTTTAATTTCATAGTGCTGCTGCTACTGCTGCTAAGTCGCTTCAGTTGTGTCCAACTCTGTGCAATCCCATGAATTGCAGCACGCCAGGCCTCCCTGTCTATCACCAACTCCGGAGTTCACTCAAATTTACGTCCATCGAGTCAGTGATGCCATCCAGCCATCTCATCCTCTGTAGTCCCCTTTTCCTCCTGCCCCCAATCCCTCCCAGAATCAGTCTTTTCCAATGAATCAACTCTTCGCATGAGGTGGCCAAAGTACTGGAGTTTCAGCTTTAGCATCATTCCTTCCAAAGAAATCCCAGGGCTGATCTCCTTCAGAATGGACTGGTTGGATCTCCTTGCAGTCCATGGGACTCTCAAGAGTCTTCTCCAACACCACAGTTCAAAAGCATCAACTCTTTGGTGCTCAGCTTTCTTCACAGTCCAACTCTCACATCCATACATGACTACTGGAAAAACCATAGCCTTGACTAGGCGGACCACGACAGAATTTCCTATTTCATTTCTAACGCATGGTTTCTCATGTTTCCCTAGAGTGAAAATCATGATCATAATTTGTTGTGGAGAATTTTATGACCCATCATTTACTCATATAAAAATGCAAATTTTAAAAGTAACCACATCATAGAACTCACATAGGAAATATGTGTATTAATACAAGTAAATTTTCTAGAACAATACATACTAAGGATTCCAAATAATATCATTGTTATTATTTCTAAAATCCTGCTACTGATTTTATTCTATTGCTTTCACATTTCCTCTGGTGATCCAGAAACTACTATAATTTTAAAGCTACCTGCCCTAGCAATCTACATTCCAATAACAACTGAATTTTCAGATGAATCTTTAACTACTCATTTGAAAACGTTCAAATAGAGTAACTATGTCACAGGGCTATCTTGATCAATCTAACTATAAATAGGTTTCAAAAGATATAATCCTTACAGATGATTATATTATCATCAATAAACTCACTATTATTCTTAAACTAAAAGAATTATGGACAAAGGAATGTCATTACTGTTAATAATCACTGTTAAGGCTCCCTGCCCTTTATCTTTTTAGACAATAACCCCCTCTAATAAGCATATGGATAAAATATGAACTGTTAAACATTCTAAGGCTACTAATGGTTAACCTTTTTTTTTTTTTTCAAAAAAAATTTCTTCAAAACTTGTTCCCTAATTTGCTTAGTCCTGATTCCATAGATTATAGGATTGAGGGCTGGTGGAACAATCACATATAGATTGGCTAAGAGGATATGGATAAATTGAGGAATGTTGTGGCTAAAACGGTGTGTTAAGAAAGAGAAAAATGCTGGTGTGAAAAAGATTAAGATAACACCAATGTGGGAGCCACAGGTATTGAGAGCTTTGAACCGGGCTTCCCAGGAAGGCAGGTAGAAGACAGTATAGAGGATCCTGATATAGGAAAGAATGATAAGAAGTACATCCAATAATAAGATAGCCATATCCCCAAGACCAAATAATATGTTGACTTTGATGCTAGCACAGGCCAGATGGGCAATGCCCATGTGCTCACAGTAGGTATGAGGGATGATATGGTGCCCACAGAAGGGTAGTCTCAGGAGGAGAAATACCAGTGGAGCCACCATGTTCAGGCTCCGCAGAATAGCAATGCCTGCAATAACGCCAATGATTTTCCTGGTGAGAATCATGGTGTACTGAAGGGGTTTACAAATGGCGATGTACCGGTCAAAGGCCATGGCCACCAACACAATGCTCTCTATGGCAGTGAAGAAGTGGATAAAGAACATCTGGGAAAGGCAGCTTCCAAAGGATATATCTTTGAGGCTGAACCAGAAGATGCCCAGCATTTTGGGAATGGTGGCCGTGGACAAACCCAGGTCAACAGAGTCCAATATGGCCAAGAAGTAGTACATGGGCTGGTGGAGACTATGCTCAGTCCGGATCACAAATAGGACAGCAGCGTTCCCCAGGAGTGCAACAAGATACACAAAGAAAAAGGGAAATCCAATCCAGATGTGCATGTCTTCTAGCCCGGGGATGCCCAACAAAAGGAATGAAGAAGGATGGAACTGGGTGTCATTAGGCATAGACATTTTTTCTGCCACAATTATTCTGCCCCATCATTCCTGCCACAATTTGTCTGTTGTCCATATCAGAAACAATTGTTGGCTTCCAGTCAGCGATCCCTCCTCCATGTCTCCATTTTTTCAGACTCCTGTTAAGATGCAAAAGAACATTTTAATAATCCTTTGTTTCTATTAAAAAAAATAAGATAAATAATTTTTGTCAGCAATACTGATTACATACTTCAAAATTGCTAACAGACTGAATGTTCTCATCACAAAAAAAAAGTCTATGTGATGTGAGGGGAGTGATAGCTAAAGCTATGGCAGTAGTCATATTGTGATATACAAATGTATCAAATCAACACTGTATACCTTGAACATAACGCAACACTATGTATCAATTATATCAAATTTTTGAAAAAAGAAACAAGGTTAAGCACACTCCCATTCCTTATTTTTTGCTAGCCTCTCCTGAGCATCGTATGGCACCAGGAATAGAAATTACCTTACTTTATTGCCACTTTCCCTAATAAAAAACTGATATAAACAAGAGAGGGCAGAATAATATCCTCTGCACAGTGAAAATTAAAAATCTGAAGTATAGCCAGAAATAAGTAGAAAGAATAAAATTCCAGAGTCTATGTATGTGATAACATTCCATATATTTTTTGCTTAGGGTGTATGGTGATTTCTTTGGTACTTGTAATCTCAACTATTACCCTATTAGGGAATCTAAAAACCCCTCAAAATATAATGTGAATAATCTTGTATGTATGTTTATGCATTTTTGTGGTGTTTGTGAATAATAGATGGTCTGGTTTTTAAGGCAGAAGAAACAATTGATTTTTATTTACATATATGAATGAAAAATTCTACCACATAAAAATTAATTTTAAAACTTCACAAATAGATGAATTGCTGAAGAAGAAACAGGACAAGAAATTTCTATGTCCTATTTTAGAAAATAAACAACTCAGTTCTCATCATAATTTTTTTTAAAGTACCCATGAAATTTGAAAATGGATCAAAGAGAGGTAAATACTTGACAGAGTATTTTTTTAGTTATGATGAAACATGAATTGAGAGATCATTCTAATCTAAATAAGCCTATCATTTAGAGAGTTCATAACTCAACATATTCAGTAAAGACATTGTCCACATACAGCCCAGCTGAGGGAGCAGAGATTAAATATTTTGGACTAGGCAACTTTCAAATATATTTCTACCTCGTAACCATGGGGAGAGGGCAGAGCATTTTAGAAACCCTAAATCTTACTTCCTAATAGGATTCTTTCTATCCTGGTGGTCATATCTTTATGGATACCTTCCTTATAGTGACATTGAAAAGAATTATCAAGTGATTTTGTTTCATAGCACTCATCCAGAATACATGGGAATTCTGAACTTAGTTATAATAAATAAATATTTGAAGCAAAAAAAGGAAGATTTTGTGGGGAAAACTAGTTCTATAGAAAATGCGGATGTTTGATGTGTGCAATTATATGGAAAGTTTTGATTCAAATTTAGGAATGTTTGAATATTGAGGGAAGTCAAAGTTGAGAAGCATCCATCAGAGATAAATGCACAAGAAGGTAAATACATCTGTTGACTTTGACCCATGTCAAGATTTGCTGTGTCCTTTAAAGCCTATGAAGACTAGTAAAAATGAGAGATAATTTGATACTTTGGGAAATCCTCCCAGGAAATATATATATATATATATATTTATATGCTATGTTATATAATAGACCTGTGGGGTAAAATTGGACTACTAGGGCTGAGGAGAAGACAGTTGAGGTTCTCAATTTTGTCATGTTAAGCTTTCAGAGACAGCTACTGTCTTTCATTAGTAAGAATATATAAGGTAAGTGGGGAGGTGTGTCCGTGCTCGGTCATGTCCAACTCTGTCTGACCCCATGGACTGTAGCCCACCAGACTCCTCTGTCTGTGGGATTTTCCAGGCAAGAACACTGGAGTGGGTTACCATTTCCTTCTCCATGAGACATTCCTGGCCCAGGGATCAACCCATGTCTCCTGAATCTCCTCACTTGGCAGATGGATTCTTTACCACTGGGCCACCTGGGAAGCCCAAGTGGAGATGTACTCTCTCAACTTAGTCCATCAAGTACTTAAGAGGTCCTCTGTGTACCAACCTAGGTTAGGGAATTTGAATACAAGTTTGAATAAAATTAACCACATACCTTCAATGAGACCATTGAGCAGTAAGGGAGATAAAACTCCAAAGATGAAATTTGGAAATTGTATTCTAAGTTCAATTTAGAAGTATGCACAGAATGCTTTTGTATAGAAATGGGTCAGAAAAATTGCATGAAGGTGGTTAGGCTTAGGCTAAGATTCACAGAACTGTTCTTCAGCCAAAGAACAAAATGTGTTTTATTTTAAATGGAGTGAAGAGTAAGAATAAAGTGAAAATGAAAGCACAGTGGACAGAAATAACATCAAAAAGGAATAACATATTCTCTCAATGACCTTATCCAGAAATCCAGTAGATTAATGACCAAATTCTTAATTATCTGATGTCTTAGTCTTTCTTAAGGGCACCACACAGCAAAACTTTAGAAAATAAATAGTTACATCCCAAGAAAACCAATTATTCCACTTATTTCTGTGAATTTTTTAAGTGGACTTGAAAATGGATGCTTACCTCCTCTCAGAGTCAACATCATTTCCAGTCTGTAAACACTTAACAAGTCAAAAAATTATTTAATCATTTTATAATGTATACTGACCTGTTATTTCAATATACATTCATATATCTTTCAATTTCTCTGGGTTCAGAATTAAGACTGGTCCCAATCCCTCATTTACCTTCTAACTTTAAAGTTCTACATGAGAGTATATTTGGCTCTCTTTGACATGGTGTCTACTTACTCTATTCCACCAACCACCAGCAGACCCCAACTATCCACATTCCCATTTCCCAGAACTGATGAGCACAAGGAGCATGCATACCTTCTTCTTGTCCTGGCCTGATTTTGTCACCTCATGGTAATCCTGCTATTTCCTTTCTCAGATGCTTCATCAACCTAGCCCTAAGTCTTATTTTCATCCAATCTGTTCTCCAGAGCTATGCTTCAAGATTCATTTATTAACAAATTCATGAATTCAAAAGCAGTTCTAGAAAACAGAGAAAAGTACTCCTTGACCTCTTGCTATTCACATACATACAATTGCAAACTAGATCAGAAACAATAGCTAAATCAATGCAGGCTATATTGGTGCATCTCCTTCCACATTTTCCAAATGAGATTTTGCACAATCAAAGGTATAAGAACATGTAGGTAAAAGTGTAGCCTCAGGAGATTGTGAGTGTGCATTCTCATTTCATCTTTTTTTTACCTTCACTTTTCCTCCAACTCTCCATATTATTTTGGCATAAGCTCTTTCCCCATTCATCTTGATATTTTCACAGCCTAACCATTATATAACTTACCATGGTCTCTAAGAAACATCCCTTGGCATACCATTTATTATGCTAAGTGGGAGATATTTACACTTATATTAAAACCCACATCCCCTGGGATGGGTCCCAATAGTATCTTAGGGGATTTGATGCAGTTAATAGACTCCAAAGAATTCTTTATTATTACTATTATTGAAATACACTTGACATACAATATTATCTTAGTTTCAGGTATCTTACACTACATAGTGATTTAAAATTTGCAAAATTATGATATAATCACTGCAATAAGTCTAGTAAACATCTGTCCCCATACAAAGTTGCTACAATATTACTGACCACATTCTTTATGTTGTATATTGCATAAGGCTTATTTTATAACAGGGATTTGTACTTAATCCCCTCCACCTGTTTCAACCCTTGCAACATTATCCCCCTCTGGTAACTAATCTAATAGTTTAAACTAAACTAATACGAATAATTGTTATTTGTATCTATGAGTCTGTTTTCATTTTGCTTGGTTTTGTTTTTAGATTCCACATACAAGTGAGATGATACTGTGTTTATCTTTCTTTATCTGACTTACTTCACTTCATATAACAAACCCTAGATACATCCATTAGAGAAGGCAATGGCACCCCACTCCAGTACTCTTAACTGGAAAATCCCATGGACGGAGGAGCCTGGTGGGCTGCAGTCCATGGGGTCTCAAGAAGTCGGACACAACTGAGTGACTTCACTTTCCCTTTTCACTTTCATGCATTGGAGAAGGAAATGGCGGCCCACTCCAGCGTTCTTGCCTGGAGAATCCCAGGGACGGCGGAGCCTGGTGGGCTGCCGTCTATGGGATCGCACAGAGTTGGACACGACTGTCGCGACTTAGCAGCAGCAGCAGCAGATACATCCATGTTGTCACAAATGAAAAGACTCGATTTTTTATGGCTCAGTAGCATTCCATTGTATATGTATACCATATCTTCTTCACCATTCATCTATCCATAGACACTTAGATGGCTTCAAAATCTTGCCTATCATAAATAATGTTGGAATGAAAGTCCAATTCAGTTCAATTCAGTCCCTCAGTTGTGCCCGACTCTTTGCAACCCATGGACTGCAGCACACCAGGCTTTCCTATCCATCACCAATTCCTGGAGATTACTCAAACTCATGTGCGAGTCAGTGATGCCATCCAACCATCTCATCCTCTGTTGTCCCCTTCTCCTCCCATCTTCAGTCTTTCCCAGCATCAGGGTCTTTTCCAATGAGTCAGTTCTTCCCATCAGATGGCCAAAGTAGTAGAGTTTCAGCTTCAGCATCAGTCCTTCCAATGAATATTCAGGACTGAGTTCCTTTAGGATGGACTGGTTGGATCTCCTTGCTGTCCTCTCAAGAGTCTTAACCAACACCACAGTTCAAAAGCATCAATTCTTTGGTGCTCAGCTTTCTTTATAGTCCAATTCTCACATTTATACATGACAACTGGAAAGACCATAGCTTTGACTATTCAGATCTTTGTCGGCAACATCTCTGCTTTTTTAATATGCCATCTAGGTTGGTCATAGCTTTTCTTCCAAAGAGCAAGCATCTTTTAATTTCATGGCTGCAGTCACCATCTACAGTGATTTGGGAGCCCAACAGAAATTGGAAAAAGCCCTGTTTCCATTGTTTCCTCATCTCTTTGCCATGAAGTGATGGGACTGGATGCCATGATCTTAGTTTTCTGAATGTTGAGTTTTAACCCAACTTTTTCACTCTCCTCTTTTACTTTCATCAAGAGGCTCTTTAGTTCTTCTTCACTTTATGTCATAAAGGTGGTGTCATCTGCATATCTGAGATTATTGATATTATTTCTCCCAGCATTTTGATTCCAGCTTATGCTTCATCTGGCCCGACATTTCGCATGATGTACTTTGCCTGTAAGTTAAATAAACAGGGTGACAATATAGAGCCTTGATGTACTCCTTTCCTGATTTTGAACCAGTCTGTTGTTCCATGTTCAGGAATGAAATTTAGAGTGCATATAATATTTGAATTAAGGTTTTTGTTTTCTTCAGGTAAATATTCATAAATGAATTGGTGACTCATATGGCAATTCTATTTTTAATTTTTCAAAAAACCTCCAATGTGTTTTCCATAGTGGCTGCACCAATTTATATTCCCACCAACAGTGTACCAGGGTCCCCTTTTCTATACATCCTAGTCAACACTTGTTATTTGCGGGGTTTTGATGATAACTATTCTGACAAGTTGTTATGGAAATTTAAAAAATAGTCTTGTTCAGGCTTCAGATTGAGAAGGCAATGGCAACCCACTCCAGTACTCTTGCCTGGAAAATCCCATGGATGGAGGGGCCTGGTGGGCTGCAGTCCATGGGGTCGCTAGGAGTCGGACACGACTGAGCGACTTCACTTTGTTTTTTCACTTTCATGCATTGGAGAAGGAAATGGCAACCCACTCCAGTGTTCTTGCTTAGAGCATCCCAGGGATGGGGGAGCCTGGTAGGCTGCCGTCTGTGGGGTTGCACACAGTCAGACACAACTGAAGTGACTTAGCAGGCTTCAGAGACAAAGCAGAACAGGTCTCTAACCTTGCTTCTAATCTGCCTGGACACTGCCTTGACTGGGAACGACTGTGAGTGACTGCTTGCTGTGAGTGTAAGACTTGCAGCACCTTAGATAAATTAGGGGAGGAATCTTGAGATTGTTCCCAAGATTCTGAAGGGGGCCTGGCCAACCAAATCCCAGGCTTATCAACATTCCCAGTTTTACTAGACAAAACAAACAGCATTAACATGAAACCAGGCTTACAACCAGTCCATCCTAAAGGAAATCAGTCCTGAATATTCACCAGAAGGAATGATGCTGATGCTGAAGCTGAAACTCCAATACTTTGGCCACCTGATGCGAAGAACTGACTCATTTGAAAAGACCCTGATGCTGGGAAAAATTGAAGACAGGAGGAGAAGGGGACTACAGAGGATGAGCTGATGCACTGCTTGGGACCCTTTCCTAATTGGGACTCCAGATGTGCTGTGACATGGGACTTCCCAGAGTTGATTAAGTCTGGATGTTGGTCAAAACCCAATTTGGTGATGTATCCTCTGTTCTATTTCTCTTTTCTTTTAATGTTAGTATATTGAAAGTAAGCTAGATAATTCTCTAATAAATATTTATACTATTTATTTGCAGATAACTAGTGGCTTATTTTGTTGACAAATCCTCTGAACCTGAGACGAAAGTGAAAACTTTCAGCAAAACACAACTGTGAGGTGATACCTCATTCTGGTTTTGCTTTGCAATTCTATAATAATTAATGATGCTAAGTAATGATAAAAAGAATATTTCTTCTCATGTGCCTGTTGGCCATTTGTATATCTTCTTTAGAAAAATATCTATGAGGTCTTCTACCTATCTTTTAATCCAGTTGTTTATTTTTTATATTAAATTGTATGAGCTGTTTATATAATTTGAATATTAACTCCTTATCAGTCATATAATTTGAAAATATTTTCTCCCATTCTGTAAGTTGTGTTTTTGTTTTGTCAACAGTTTCCCTTGCTGTGCAAAAGCCTTTAAGTTTAATTAGGTCCCATTTGTTTATTTTTGCTTTTGTTTCCTTTGCCTTAGGAGACAGATTCAAAAAAATATTGCTACAATTTATGTCAAAGACTATTTGAGAGTGTTCTTAGGGTGTTTTATGTTGAGTGAAATAAGTCAGAAAAAGACAAATACTGTTGCTATCACATATGTGGAATCTAAAAATTAAAATAGCGAATATTTTAAAAAAGAAAGAAACTCACAGATATGGAAAATAAATTAGTATTTATCAGTGGGAAGAGAGAAGGAGATAGACAAGATAAGGGTAGAGGATTAAGAGCTACAAGCTGCTATGGATAAAATAAACAAGCTTTATAAGGACATACTGTACAACAGAAGAAATTCAGCCAATATTTTAAATAACTATAAATGGAGTATAATCTATAAGATTTTTGAATCACTATGTGTACACCTGCAACTAATATCATATTGTAAATCAACTATATTCCAATTTTAAAAAGTTAAGCATAGAATTGGACTTCCCAGGTGGTACGGTGGTAAACAATCCACCTGCCAATGCAGCCGCTGCAGGAGACGCAGGTTGTATCCCTGAGCTGGGAAGATCCCCTGGAGAAGGAAATGGCAACCCACTCCAGTGTTCTTGCCTGGAAAATCCCTTGGACAAAGGAGTCTGAGGGTTACAATGCATGGAGTTGCAGAATTGGACATGACTTAGCAACTAAATGACAACATAGAATTATCATAAGACCCCAATATTCCACTCCTTGGTATACACTTAAAGAATTTGAAACAGGTATTCAAACAAATCTTATATAAGAATGTATGTAGCAGCACTATTGACAATAGCCAAACTATGAGTGTATAAACAAAATTGGTATATGCATACAATGGAACATTGTTTAGCCATAAAAAGGGAATGAAGTACTGACATACACTGCAACAAGGGTTCAACTTAAAAGTATTACACTTTTAAGCAAAAAAACTAGGTACAAAAGTCTCATATATATGATTCCATTTATATGAAATATGTAGAATTGATTCCTGGAGAAAATTCATAGAGCTAGAAAGCAGATTGGGCTTCCCAGGAGGCTCAATGGTAAAGAACCCATCTGTCAATGCAAGAGACTAAAGAGACACCAGTTTTATCCCTGGGTCAGGAAGATCCCCTCAAGGAGAGCATGGCAACCCCGCTCCAGTATCCTTGCCTGGAGATTCCCATGGATGGATGAGCCTGATGCGCTACAGTCCATAGCGTTGCAAAGAGTCAGACATGACTGAAACGACTTAGCACGCACACGTGTGCAGATAACAGACTAGTGGCTTCCACGGTGTGGAGAAAGGGGAGAACATGGAGTGGTTGCTTGATGAGTACCAGGTTTTCTTTTAGAGTGATGAAAATTGTACAAAAACTAGATAGTGATAGTTGCCACTGTGAATGTATTAAGTGCCACTGAATTGCATACTTTAAATGGTTGAAGTGAAGTGAAGTGAAAGTTGTTCAGTCATGTCCGACTTTTTGTGATCCCATGGACTATACAGTCCGTGGAATTCTCCAGGCCAGAATACTGGAGTGGATAGCCTTTCCCTTCTCCTGGGGATCTTCCCAACCCAGGGATCGAACCCAGGGCCTCCCACATTATGGACAGATTCTTTACCAGCTGAGCCACAAGGGAAGCCCAAGAACACTGGACTGAGTAGCCTATCCCTTCTCCAGTGGATCTTCCTGATCCAGGAATTGAACTGGTGTGGTTAAAATGGTCAATTTCTATGTTATGTGTATTTTACTACAATTTAAAAAAAGAATTTCTGATTATATAGATGCCCAACAGAGTTCAAAAAATTAGTCCCAGCATTTTATGACCTAAAGGAGTACAGGATAAGAAATAAGGGAGGAAAAATGATTAAATATGATGGATCACTAATACTATGTAAAATAGCAAGAATTGACAGTTGACCAAATAACAAGCAGCAAGGTCACTAAGATTTCCCTAGAGCTTCTCTTTAGCTGGAGCAATGACCAAAGGGAATTCCTATTCATTTTAATTTCAGTGCCTCAGACTTTCTGGCATCTAGAGATGACATGGCAAATCCTCCTCAACACACAGGCACGAAAACATCTGTTAACAACTTCTGGGATGTATCAAGGGTCTGACCTAAAAAATGTTAATAACTGAATTTTCAGTTGCTACGTGATCCCCTACGACAGAAGACAGAGTACCTGGTCAGTGCCCCTGATAGATCTGAATAATGCATGCCTAAGATTGGGATTCTGATTCACAGAAATCAAGTTAAGACCTTGAGTATTGGAGTAAGGAATAAAATGGCACATATCAGTGGTCTGGGGAGAGATACCGGGAGGACTAACATGGGAAGAAGTTGGAGAGAAAGTACCTGCTGGACACCTATAATATTGCAGCCTTCCCTATCCCACTCAATATGAGGTAAGTATGACTGTGCTTATTTCTAAATAAAATTAAAACACAGAACATAGTGCAACTTACCTAAGGTCACAAGGCCAGTAAGAACAGACTCAGGACTCTGTTTCATGCCACAAGATGAGTAATATTAAATATTATATGCGTTTGCTTCTTTTTCCTACACATACTACCATGATAATGTAGTATGTGAACACAAAACACAAAGTGAAAAAAAAAAAAACACAAAAAACACAAAGTGAAAAAAAAAGCTGAGTAGGCAAATAAGACTAGAGCGATGAACTTGAATCCCCTTATACTTAGTGACTCCCTACATACCAAAATGTTAAAAAAAAAGAAAGCATACAATATGATCAGCTGTTGATTTTTTTCTCCTGCTTTATATTTCAAAGGGATTAAACTGAATTCAAACTTGATCATTTGGAGACCTGAATTAACGATTTGATGGCATGGCCCAATATGAAGCATGAAGTGGAAAGCATAACTACAGCAATAGTAAAAAAATATCTTTGGAACTAAATGAACAGATGTGAGTAAAGAATTTGGCTTTGCCCAGAGAAAGGTCTGTTTGCTCTTGGCTTCCATGAAGTAATCTATGTCATATCTGATAGGAGTGTCTTTATTTAAGGTGAGGGCTGGCCAAACCAGACCTGAGTGTGGGGGTTGACCCTGCCATAAAGACCAACAATATAATAGGATGGGAGATTTGGGTCATGTGGCATCAGTCAATGGGTGTCCAACCATGTGTGCAAAAAATCTATCAAGTATATGTAATAAAACCTCAATATAAAGTCCAAACAAGAGGTCAAGTGAACTTTCCTGGTTGGCACACTGGCTCAATGCACATTGCCACATATCAATGCCAGGAGGGTAGTTTATCCTGACTTTACGTGAAAGGACAATAGATGTTTCATGTTTGGAAACCTCACCCTCTTCCCTAAGCCTTTCTTCCTTTATCTGGTTATAATCTTTCTCTAGAATAAACTCTAACCATGAATATCATAGTTTTCAGTAAATTCTATGAGCCCTTCTAGTAAATTATTGAACCCAAGTATAGTTTGGGGAAACCCATATACTTGAAGTTTGGGCAGAAGGAAGGACTGTCTTAGGAACTGTGCCTTAACTTTGCAGTTTAGCTTTCTCAGATCTGATGTCTCAGCATTTCTCTCAACAGTTAATGGAGTCGACAGGTTCTTAAAAATGAACTTCATTCTGAGAGGAAACTTCATGGATTATCATTCCCCTCTTGATGATTTATCTTAAATTCCTACTTGGAGATATCTGAAATTTAGATATCTGGACCCCAAATATTGTGTGGATCTGCTTCTAGGTTCTCAATTCTGTTCCACTGTCTCTTTTTCTACATTTTTACTTTGCCAGTAACACTGTGATATATCATAGCTTTATGGAAAATTTCAATATCTGATAGTGTAAATATTTCAGATTTATTCTTCTTTGAGATATTTTTGACTGAACCAACTCCTTTTATTCTTCCTTATCTCTTACTTTTCTTTGTACCCTCTTTCACTACCTCTAATGACAAGTTTGCAAATATAGGTCCAGATCAATGTCACAAAACCTACTTCCAAACTAATTTCAAATCTTGATTCTGATGATTATTAGCTCTGTAAGCAATGGTATAAGTTAACCAACTTCTCAAAACCTTTTACTTTCATAAACCAGAGACCAGTAAAACTTGTGCCATAAAGTTGTGGGGAGAACTGAATGAGATAATATAAGCACATAATATTAAGAATAATGTCTGAAAAATAGTAGGTAACCAATTCAAGATAGATGTTATTATTCTGGTGGTTATTGCTATTATTATCAATTTTATTATTGCTTAATAGTATTTATTTCTTGGAGAAGAGGAGAGTTAGTGCATTTATCTACTCTGAACCCATAAGTTTAAGAGAAAAATGGTGTTAACTTCTATTTGACACTTCAACTCTCATACTTATGGTACAGGTGAGAAGAGTCACTAGGATTATGTATGGAGAACTGGAAAAGAAAAAAATAATAATCAAAGACATTTAGAGAAACTTATTCCTAATACCAATCCTTTGTTTGGGATTTTTTTATTTTTAATCTTTATAGATATCAGTTAACTGTGGACTGTCCAATGGTAATCATCAACAATTTTTAAAAATCATGCCACCTGAAGAAGAATGTCTTCTCCCAATGTCACTGAGTCACATCCTTCTTCGTTCCTATTGCTGGGGATTCCAGGGTTGGAAGTTGCACAGATCTGGCTTGGCTTTCCCTTCTGTGTCGTGTATCTGATTGCTCTCATTGGGAATATTATTATTCTGCTTGTCATCTGGACAGATCATAGCCTTCACCAACCCATGTTCTACTTTCTGGCCATGCTGTCAGTGATTGACCTGAGTCTTTCTAATGCTACCATCCCCAAGACGCTGGGTATCTTCTGGTTCAGCCTTCAGGAGCTGTGCTTTGGGTGCTGTATTGCTCAAGTCTTTTTTATCCACTTTTTTACAGTCATGGAGAGCATTGTACTTCTTGCCATGGGTTTTGATCGCTATGTGGCTATTTGCAATCCCCTCAGGTACAGCATGACCCTCACCAATAGAGTTATTGGTATGATTGGTATGGTGGTAGTTCTAAGAAGTTTATGCATGATTGCCCCCATCATTTTTCTCCTCCTGAGACTGCCTTACTGTGGACACAGAATCATTCCTCATACCTATTGTGAGCACATGGGAGTGGCTCGTCTGGCTTGTGCCAGCATTAGTGCTAATGTCTACTATGGTCTTGGGAATATTTCTATATTGTTTCTGGATGTGCTTCTTATCATTATCTCCTATGCTAGGATATTGAATACTGTCTTTCATCTCCCTTCCCAAGATGCCCGCCTAAAGGCTCTAAATACCTGTAGTTCTCATATCTGTGTTATCTTAGCCTTCTTTGGTCCAGCTCTCTTCTCCTTCCTCACTCATCGTTTTGGCCATAGCATCCCCCAGTATATCCATATCCTTCTGGCTAATCTCTATGTAGTTGTCCCCCCTGCGCTCAACCCAGTCATTTATGGAATCAGGACCAAGCAAATCCAGGAGCGTGTACAAAGTATATTTGTTAAAAAAAAAAAGATTGAATTAGAGGTAATTCATTCAGCTTAGAAACGCATAAAGTCTAGGAAGACTGACATTTGTGATTAAATAAAGCAATGTATTTCACCCAAATTAGCTGTGTGTGTCTGTATGTGTGTGTGTGTGTGTGTGTGTGTGTGTGTGTGTGTGTATATATGCTTGAACTTAGTCACTTAGGCTCTTTAAGACCCCATACACTGCAGCCCACTAGGCTCTTCTATTCATGGGATTTCCCAGGCAAGAATACTGGAGTGAGTTGCCATTTCATCCTCCAGGGGATCTTTCTGATCCAGGGATTGTACTCTCCTGTGTCTGTTGCACTGCAGGTGGATTCTTAGCCACTGAGTCATCAGGGAAGTCCCTTAAAGTTGTATAAGTACCATATAGATTATATGTAGACATAGAAAAGAAATATTGGTTGTAACTGTTGCAGGCATGTGTGTTTGTGTGTGTCTCAATGTATACTTGCAATGATATTCACTAATGACCCAGGCATAGAATATGCCATGCAAGAGTAAATCTCAAGGAGGAGAGATTTTATTCATTGAAGAAATAGCTTTCTGTTAAAACTGTAAGGTGCTCTAGATCTCTTTCAGATAGTAATAAGATTTCTTTCATAAGGATATTCAATGAGATCACATGACGAGTAGGAAGTAAAATGCAAAGTTTTTATAAACGAGCTGGCGAGCCTTGAGGGAACTCAGGAAGTAAAAGAATACCTGCTGTCTAGCAGCCATCAGACTGCAGCCACTCCTCAGAGTGAGCCACGAAGAAATTCTGAATGTGAAAACACAGATTACTGGCCCCAGATGACTAAGGTGCATACCAAAAGAATGATTTCAGTTAGCCTAGACTCTTGCACTTTCCCATACATAGAAAAACAGAAAAGCACTAAATTTCTTAACTTTGGATATCTGTTATTTTTTATTTTTTTAATATTTTTTTAAGATCTCAAATCAGTTGTTTTTTTTTTTTAATTAACAACAATCTTTTGGTGATCAGACTACCTTTGTTTCAAAACTTCTGTATCTCCTGGCCCCCCTCCCCTGCTTGCCTCCTTGGATCAGTTCTATTAGGGTTACTTGAGATACTGCCTACTGGCTTGAAGTCCTAAAAATTCCTGCCAAATAAAACATAACTCTGAACTTTTAAGTTGTGAATATATTCTAAGTCAACAGAACAAATGTATGGATACAAAGGGGGAAGAGGGAGTGGGATAAATTGGGAGACTGGGATTGACATATATGCACTATTGATATTATGCATAAAATAGATAACTAGTGAAATCCTACTGTATAACACAGAGACCTAAATGGACCTGAATGGAAAGGAAATCCATAAAAGGGAATATATATAAATATGTAGCTGATTCACTTTGCTGTACAGCAGATAGTAATACAACATTGTAAAACAAATATTCTCCCATAATTTTTTTTAATTTTGAAAATAAAGTACTGTCTAAAAGTAAACAGTAAAATTTTTACCAAAGTATAATCAAGCAAATGATAAGAATTAGACTAATTCTTTTGAGCTTGAGTTAAATTTAAGCTTGGAGAATATTCTATTGATACTTAGGTCAGTCATCCTTTAAAAGTTTTATTTTAAATTATCATTCTTTCTTTTCTATTGACATTTTTGTAGTGTTTTCTTCCCTTTCCATGTTCTCAAGTTTCTGATTCTATCAAGTTTTTCATAAGTCTAACCTCCTATAAACACTTTCATTCATGAAATGGTAAATTTAACACTATGTATTTTGTGGTAATGAAACATTCTTCCTTCTTGGAGTTTAAAAATGCTGTGGAATGCATGAAAATCATTATAAGACATATGTTTTAGCAATTGATAAAGCAATTTAGTTAAAAACAGAGATAATAAAAGAATATGTTTCTTCCCAGGTGGCAGAGTGGTAAACAATCCACCTGCCAATGCAGGAGACATGGGTTTGATCCCTGAGTCAGGAAGATCCCCTGGAGAAGGAAATGGCAACCCACTCCAATATTCTTGCCTGGAAAATTCCTTGGACAGAGGAGCTTAGCGAGTTACAGTCCATGGGGTTGCAAAGAGCTGGACATGACTGAGTGACTTAATATAGCAAAATGTTATGAACAATTGAGCCATACTTTGAAAAGATTAAAAAGGTGTGATTAGTAGCCTGAAGTTTATTCATTTAGAAATTGAAGTTTATAAACTGGTGAGTAAAATGATTATGTGGGAGTTTAGAAAATCTTACGTCACATTAGCATTTAGGAAAGATAGGACATAGACAATTAGTGAAGCACAAAGTTGATTTCTGATAATTTTATGACTCAAGGAGAACTGTAATTTGGATAATTATAATGCAAGTAAAGGGAAGATATCAGGTATGAGATACAAGACAGAGACATGGGGCACAACTTAGCCACACAGTAGCAAGAGAGAGCAGGGTTAATATTTATTTTGTTCATTGGTTTTCAACTAGAAGACTTCAAGTGTTGGAATATATAAGGAGAAAAAAAGAAACTTATTTATGAACTTCAAAAAACAAATAAAGAAATTGGATTGTAAAGGACCTTAAAAATTTTGGAATGTGAAAAAGTAAATATAAGAGGAATATATAAAATGGATGAAGTAGGTATAAACAATGTATTCATGGTTTACAAAAATGTCAATAGAAAAGAAAGAATGATAATTTAAAATGAAACTTTTAAAGGATGACTGACCTAAGTATCAATAGAATGTTCTCCAAGCTCAAATTTAACATTGAAAATTACCACAGCAATCAATTCACCTAATTCTATGACATTCCTATCCTAGTGATTCTTATTAATTTAATATACAAAATCAACATTGAAAAGTATATTATTAATGATTATATTTCAAACTCAGAAGAGTTAATATTGAGGTGACAGTAGAAGAGAACAATAAAAAATAACATGCCCACAGGTTTTCATAATCATACATTAAATTCCAGAATATTGATAAATATTCTTTATGTCTTAAAGTAATGAGGGACAAATACTCACTTAAGTTACACATTTTATGACTGAATTTTTGTCAAAAAATTCTGCCTACATTTCTGTGTCAAGATATACTTTGAGCATAAATACTCATTTCTGCTCTCCTTCAAAAACGTGCTGAAATTAATGATAATCTAGAAATGAAATAAGTATATAGCATTATTGGGAAATAGAATATGTGTCATTAAGCAGAATAACATTTGCTCTGTACAAGTCCCAGAAGGAGAAATAGATCAAACACTTATTTGAATATTTTTTTCTAATCTGAGGAATGAAACACATATCCAGGTCCAGGAACCTTATGGACTATAGCCCACCAACTCCTCTGACCATGAGATGCTCCAGACAGTAATACTGGAGTGGGTTGCCATGTCTTCCACTAGGGTATCTTCCCAACCCAGGGATAAAAGCCATGTCTCCTGCTTCTCCTGCATTGCAGGCAGATTCTTTACCTACTGAGCCACCTGGGAAGCCCCCAGGAAGCACAGAGAATTCCGGATAAGATAAGCCTAAAGAGATTCACACCAAGACACAATTACAATTAAACTGTCAAAAGTTAAAGATAAAGAAAATTTTAGAAGCAAGAGAAAAACAACTTGTTAACACCCAAGAGAAACCCAATAAAGCTTTCAGCAGATTTTTCAGCAGAAAGGTTGCAGATCAGAAGTGGCAGGACATATTCAAAACGCTAAAAAGAAAAAAAAAAACTTTTAACCAAGAATACTCCAACTTATGTCCACCCAGAGAACCAAATATTTGGCAGCCATCCATGAAGAAAAATAATGTCTTTAAGGGAGCTTGGAATCCAGGTAGAGCTTATGATTAAGGAGGACTGTTATGGGAATGCAAACCAGCACACCAGTGTCAGGCCTGATGTCGTGGTTCTGACTGCATACTGGAAACACCCCTGTCCCCTTTGAGTTCAACTCCAGTCCCACTTGTATGTAGTTCTATCACTAGCTACTGCTGCCAGGGGGCCTATGAAGAACCAAGCCTATCTGTTCCCCATGTGATAGATATGGCAGCTTCAGACCTAATCATGACCCCCAGTGCCATTCCACTCTAGCACAGACTAGGGGCAATTCTTCCCAAATAGAGATCAGCCCAGTGACCCAATGAAAGCACTCTCAGAGAACCAGTGGAAACTACGCCCCCTTGCAACCTGGTAACTGACAGACCAGATAATAGCCATAAGGCCTAGTTCCACTTTTATCCAACAGTGATCTCAGCAACAGTCCCATCGATCCAGGATCCCAGCAGGGGAAAAACATTACCTGCTAAAACCAGTGTACATCTTGGAAGGCATGTTTGTTTCTTCAAATGTGCATACCAACTCTAGGCTAGATAGAACACAAGGAATCAGACAAACACCAATGAAGTAACTAATAAAGTGCCAATGACTGTTCCTAAAGAGATGGCCCATGAACTGCTGGACAAATCATTCAGAATAATTATCTTAAAGAAGCTCAGTGTACTACAAGAGAAAATATACAACTACATGCAATCAAGAAAACAACACATGAATAAAATAAGGGATTCCCCGATGGCTCAGACAGTAAAGCATCTGCCCACAGAGCGGGAGACCTGGGTTCAATCCCTGGGTTGGGAAGATCCCCTGGAGAAGGAAAAGGCAACCCACTCCAGTACTCTTGCCTAGAAAATTCCATGGATGGAGGAGCCTGGTGGGCTACAGCCCATGGGGAATAAAATAAGAAGGCTAACAAATAAATACTATAAAAATGAACTAAACAGCAATACTGGAACTGAAGAATATAATGACTGAACTGAAAATTTCAATGCAGACATTTTAAAGTTTGGTTTATGTATAAAATGGAATATTATTCAGCCTTAGAAAAGAAGGAAATCCCATCATTGCAACAACATGGGAGAAACAGGAAGTTATGCTAAGCGAAATAAACCAGTCACATAGACAAGCATTGCATGATCTTGGTTTTATGTGGCACCTTTATTAAAAGAAGTCAAACTCATAGTAACAGAGAGTAGAATGGCAATTACCACATGCTGGGGCTTAGGAGAAAAAAGATTATTTAAAAACTGTGCAATTTACTCAATTCTAAGCTGAGGAGT
Organism: Bos indicus x Bos taurus; assembly: GCF_003369695.1. NCBI lineage: Eukaryota > Metazoa > Chordata > Mammalia > Artiodactyla > Bovidae > Bos > Bos indicus x Bos taurus. The sequence continues at coordinate 36,810,192 of NC_040090.1, forward strand.
CTGCTATGGTAAAATGGAAAGAACTGTGGGTTTGAATCACAATTTGAGGTAGAACTGTAAAATCATAAGGGATTATATATGCTAATGGAGAAGGAAATGGCAACCCACTCCAGTATTCTTGCCTGGAGAATTCCATAGACAGAGGAACCTGGTGGGCTACAGTCCACGGGGTCGCAAAGAGTCGGACACGACTGAGCGACTAACAACAATAATATGTGCTATAGTTAGTTGAAAATCACAGTACAAATTTAGGGAAACAAAGGACAGAGGAAAGAAAAGCAAGGATATGAAGAAAACATGAGGGATTAGATAGTCACACTTACATGACCTTGTATGTTTTAAAAGAACAACCGTGCTTGGCGAGAGTCACCATTGATCCTGGTTCATTCCACCAATACTGCCAGGGAGGGTGCACAGATGCACCTACTCACATAACTTGAGTAGGTTTCCTTTCCCACATCTTATGAGCAGCCCCAAGACCCAAACCAGTTACCTGGGGTCCACAGTGAAGTTAAAGTACCTTTATATCCATTGCCATCAAACTCATTCATCCTTCCCTACCCCTGCCTTCATCTACTAGCTATGATACTATATTAATATGCATTTTCATATTAAATTAAGAGCGTTCGTCATAGTGACAAAATGGAGGTTAACCACTAATGTCAATAGTTAAGAAGAGCAAAGAAAAAGCCTTCACGAAATGATGGTCCTTAATTGTTGTCGGTCAGATACTGTGATCCCTTTAAAGAGTATGTTATTAGCCCTTAATACTAGTTGCCAGCTACAGGAAATAAAGTTCCACCACTTCCTCTGCTGAATATTCGAAGATCTCCTCTTTCTACCTAAGTATTTGGAAGTCCCTCCCATCCTGCTGAATAAAGGCAGTTCTCAGAAGGACATTATTCTGAACTCGAGTGTAGGAAATGCCATAATTTCAAGACTAGATGTGTGTGTAAAAGAAAGCCTACACTGTCAATATATTCAGAACGTTGGTATGATTGTCTCTCTGTCACCTTCCTTACTTTTGGTTGTAAAGTTCTTGGTTGACAATGATTCCTTTTTTCAAAACAGTGTTATTGAGATATAACTGAGATAGAAAAAAAACTGCAAATATTTAACTTGTACAACTTCTGATTTAATGAGTATGGATATCCACATATACCCCTGAAATCATCATTACAATCAAGGTAATCAAATATCTATCATTTCAGGTGGCACTGGTAGTAAATAATCCACCTGCCAATGCAGGAGACTCAAGAAATGTGTGTTTGATTCCTGGGGAGGGAAGATCCCCTGGAGAAGGAAATGGCAACCCACTCCAGCCTTTCTGCCAGGGAAAACTCCATGGACAGAGAAGCCTAGCAATCTACAGTCCATGGGACTGCAAAGAGTTGGACATGACTGAGTGACTGAGCACACATCTCTTCTAAAAGTTGGCCCCTGCCCTGCCCCTTTGTTTTTTTGGTGTTTTTGTTTGCTTATTTGTTTTAAAGGCATTAAACACAAGATTTCAGTTCAGTAGCTCAGAAAAAATAAAAAAATAAAAAGTGAAAGGTAGTTGCCAAGGAATGAGGGGAGTAGATCATCAGGAGTTATTGTTTAATGGATATAGTTTTTATTTTAACAAAGTGGAACAGTATGAATGTACTTAGTGTTAGGTAGTTAGAATAGGGAAAAAGGAGTCCAGAATAACAGTGGCTAAAAGATACGGAAGAGAAAAGCCAGTGAAAATAGAACACAGGAAGGTCTGAGGACTGGAGTGAGGGCCTCAGGTAAAACAAACAATACTCCTGGCTGGCCCAATTTACACAAGACAGGCCCAGGGAAAAAAACATATAAAAAGAGGAGCCAAAGCTAGCTCTCTGTCTGTCTCCCACGTGCTGGAGCACTCTTCTCTTCACGTCTTTGGATCGATGTACCCTCACACCTCAAAGATGGATTTTCCTGCTATCTTCTAAATAAAATAGAGCTGTAACACTGAGCTGTAACACTGATTTGTCTAAGAGGTATAGCACCGTCTGTCCAAGACCTGAGAGCTGTGACACACTGAGGCGGCTTTAATGTCCGTCACTCCAAATCTTTGTTGTGACGAGACAGAACCGAGGAGCATACACTCGCGTGACATTAGTACTACTGAAATACACTTAAAAATAGTTAAGATAGAAAATTTTGTGTAAAGTGTTTCTATCACAGTAAAATATTGGGAAAAACAGGAAAGGGAGTAAACACAGAATCAAATAAAGTAATTTGTTCATGTTATAATAGTATCATAAACTGATACAGGAGACATACAGATCATATCTGCTTCATACAGACTCTTCATAAAGGAAATGGTAAATAAGGGAGGGTTGAAGGAAAACTGAAATAAATGGTTTCATAAAGAGGACTTTTGATCACCAAAACAGCATACTGTTTTGAAGATTCATGATGTAGAATTAAAGTTTAAAATGTTGATTAGGTATTGACTGAAGGTTTGGCAACAATATTGAGTATGCTTTACCAAATAAAGTCTATAATACACACCAGAGAAATGAAAGTCATAGGGAGGAATTTTAACAGGAGATTTGACAGAGTCAGACTTGATTTGGAAAGGTAAATGTTGACACAATGGTGAGGATGGATAACATGAGAAAGTGATAGGGGAGACTGGAAGTACAGGTTTCATTAATCAAAAAGAGAAGCAGTGAAAAAACAGGAACATATGAGATTGAACCAGAATCGTTTTTATCACAAACATTATCTTCTGCATAATAACAAAAAATTGTCTGAACTTGGAAAATAAAAAAAGAAAAACTGATTGTCTAGTATATTCAATTTTCTGTCTGCACTCATGAAAACCATGATCTATGGCGCATCCAGGTACTCTCAGGTCAACTCCATCACCATCCAGAAAGGTAAATTCTAAGTAAACTCTAGAATTTGAGCTCTACCTGGATTCTGTCTTCTTGGGAGATTGTGGAATTTCTTTTGCCTTCTGCCCAGAGAACTGAAACATAAGAAAGCCCCTCTCTGAAGATTTTACCTGTTACCATTAGTTATAATTTAGGAAGGAGAGTCTTAATGGGTTGGAAGAAAGTTGATGCCATTTTCTACAGGTAAGATGAGCACTACCCAAAACCAAAATTTACTGTTACAGAGTCCAATGCATCTACTTGACAGATCTTCTTTAACTTTTGAAATTCACTTGTAGCATTGTCAAACTGCATCAGGATTCACATATTTATATTCAACAAAGCAAAAGACGCAATGCTAAGGATAGATCCCTAGGAAGTCACACTTTGAAAACTTAATGGTCTAAATTTAATACTTTCATGCCTTTTGAAATGGACAGAGTCAATGTCATCCCCTGTGCTGATTCCTCCCCCTTTTGGATGTTTCCCTTCCTAATAGCACAAGACACATCCCTTCCTGTGAGCTAAGGAATTATGTCTGGTATGGTGATGTGTCTCTGCAGATGGAGTAGGGAAGAACAAAGAGTTAGCTGGATTTAATGACCCATGAGCCCATGTTTATGCCCAGAGGACTTTGAAGGCTAAGCTTGGGGATTCTGGGACATGCTTAGACTTAGAGACACCCTTATTCACTATAAAGTTTTTCTCCATGTGATAGGACAGACTGAAACCCAGAGGTTTCTTGGGGTTCCCATCACCATCTTTAGCACTAGGGCTTATACTGTGACACGCTGTTCCAAGGAAGGTTTGGAGGAGGAAATATAGGAAAGGTAAGGATACATGAAAGAGGGAAATGATATGCTACAGAAAGGAGGAGAAGAGGCAAATGAGGAGAGAATGGGACAGCAGCCTCCCCTTTGCTGAGAAGTTATCCAAAGTAACCATTTTCTATTCTCACCACACAAACAAAACATGACATAGCATATGGGATTAAAGCAGATGACCACAGGTGAGAAAACAGTAATATGTCACTGAGTTATACGCAGAATATTTCTGCTCTTTCTCTCTCCCTTACACATATATTCACACATACTCTCTCTCTTACCCATACATAAATATAAACATACACATACACAAATCCTTATTTTATTCAATGGCTACATTCTGAAAAACTGGGAGCCATATCCTCATATGGCAATGTTAGGGATAGTAAAGTAAATACTCCTGGTTTGTTACCTCCAGTAGCAGCATTTATGTTGGTAGGGAATAGAAAAATTTATAAATAAAATCATGCTATGTTAGATGCTGCAGAGTTGTATAATATCCTAGAGATGCCAAAACTTAAAAATATATAACTTTATTATTTTTAAGCATCAGGAAAGATTCATTCACAATGCTTTAATTTTAGTGTCACTTAAATTTTCTAAGCATTTTATCTATATAAACCTGAAGCTAGGCATAATTTCAGGACATGAGTGCAATTTTTCATGTTAATTTGTGATAAGTTAAGGCATGAAAGGCATATGAACATGATTTAGCTGATAAGCAAAAAGCAAATTACTGTACTTCCTGTAAGAACATCAAGGGATCACAGAATAAACAGGAACCTGGAGGCAACAGATCAGAAACTAAACCTTTTAATAAGATTTGTCCTGTTATTGTTCAGTTGCTCAGTCATGTCTGACTCTGCAACCTCATTAACTACAGTATGCCAGGCTTCCCTGTCCTTCAATATCTCCCAGAGTTTGCTCAAAATCATGTCCATTGTGTCAGTGATGCCATCCAACCATTTCATCCTCTGTCACCTCTTTCTCCTGCTCTCAACCTGTCCCAGCATCAGGGTTTTTTCCAATGAGCTGGCTCTTCGCATCAGGTGGCCAAAGTAAGATTAGCATCTTAGATTATATTTTTGATGCTTGATAATTCCATAAGATTAGCATGCATCAAAAATAGCAATGGCTTTCTAGTATAAAGATAAAGAAGAAAATTCTAAGAGAGACCATCTGACTGGTGGTGGTTTAGTTGCTAAGTCATGTCTGACTCTTGTAACACCATGGACTGTAGCCCGCCAGGCTCCTCTGTCTGTGGGTGTCTCCAGGCAAGAATACTGGAGTGGGTTGCCATTTCCTTCTCCAGGGGATCTTCCTGACCCAGGGGTAGAACCCAGGTTTCCTGCACTGGAGGCAGATTCTTTACCAACTGAGCTATGAGGCAAGCCCTGCTTCCCATAATTTGGCTGCAACAGATCCATGAGGGAAATCCCTATATTTGTATAATATCAAACACAAACAGTGGTATAAGTCAGCAGTTTTAATTTAGACCTAGGATTCTTTAACACCAGACCACACTTTGAAAAACACTAGGTATAATAATTTCTCAAAAGTAACCAAAAAACTTCTTGGAAAAGGAAAGGAAGAGAATACCATTAAAGGTAGTATACACTCTTTTTTGAAATACTGCCAGTTCCTTCAAAATTCTCATATATAAGAAAAAGTAATAGCGCCTAAAGCTGAGTGCTGAAGAATTTATGCTTTTGAACTGTGGTGTTGGAGAAGAATATTCAGAGCCCATTGGACAGCAAGGAGATCCAACCAGTCTATCATAAAGGAAATCAGTCCTGAATATTAATTGGCAGGACTGATGCTGAAGCTGAAAGTCCAATACTTTGGCCACCTAATGCTAAGAACTGACTCATTTAAAAAGACCCTGATGCTGGGAAAGATTGAAGGCAGGAGAAGAAGGGGACAACAGAGGATGAGATGGTTGGATGGCATCACCGACTCAATGGACTTGAGTTTGAATAAGCTCTGGGTGTTGATGATGGACACTGAAGCCTGGTACACTGCAGTCCATGGGGTCACAAAGAGTCGGACATGGCTGAGGGACTGAACTGAACTGATGAATCTCAGAACAATAACTTCTATTGAAAGAGCTGTTGACTACTCTCAGGAAACAGGAGAATATCTAATATTTCTAAATTAACTACTTTTACCATAACCTCCAGTGTACTGATTAAAAGTCTTTTCATCTTTCTAGGATGCATTGATAAGAAAAACAATGTAATCCTACTTTCTGACAAGAATTTTCCATGACACCTCTAGGAGAATGCCTTCTATCAATGACACCCAGTTCCATCCTCCCTTCTTTCTCCTGCTAGGAATACCAGGGCTGGAGACTGTACATATCTGGATTGCTTTCCCATTCTGTGTTGTGTATCTGATTGCCCTTGTGGGGAACATCACTGTTCTATATGTGATCAAGACTGAACACAGTCTCCACCAGCCCATGTTCTACTTTCTGGCCATGTTGTCCATGATTGATCTGGGTCTGTCCACCTCCACCATCCCCAAAATGCTGGGCATCTTCTGGTTCAACCTCAAAGAGATCAGCTTTGGAGGCTGCCTTGCTCAGATGTTCTTTATCCACATGTTTACAGGAATGGAGACTGTTCTACTGGTGGCCATGGCTTATGACCGCTTTGTTGCCATCTGCAACCCCCTCCAGTACACCACCATCCTCACCAGTAAAACCATCGGCATTTTAGCCTCTGTTGTTGTGGGCAGAAATTTACTTCTTGTGACTCCATTTGTGTTTCTCATTCTGAGGCTGCCCTTCTGTGGGCACCACATTGTTCCCCATACATACTGTGAGCACATGGGTCTTGCCCGATTGGCCTGTGCATCCATTAAGATCAATGTTATCTATGGGCTCATGGTGATTTCTAATATTATTGTAGATGTGATTCTGATTGCCTCTTCCTATGTACTGATCCTTCAAGCTGTTTTCCACCTCCCCTGTCAGGATGCCCGACTGAAGGCTCTCAATACCTGCGGTTCTCACGTCTGTGTCATGCTGTGCTTTTACACACCAGCATTTTTTTCTTTTATGACACACCGCTTTGGTCGTAATATTCCCCACTACATTCACATTCTTTTGGCTAATCTATATGTGGTTGTCCCACCTGCCCTTAACCCAGTCATCTATGGAGTCAGGACAAAGCAAATCCGAGAGCGGGTTGTAAAAATATTTATATAGAAATAATAGCTCTGTGAAATGACTGGGAAATATATTCACAAATTTTAATAATCTAAGATCTAAGTCTTTCATTATATTGTATAGTACTCTCCAGATTTTTCATTTTTATTGGAAATGGTTTAGGGTAAATGGAATTCCCTGGTGGCTCAGACAGTAAAGCGTCTGCCTGCAATGCCGGAGACCTTGGTTTGATCCCCGGGTCGGGAAGATCCCCTGGAGAAGGAAGTGGCAACCCACTCCAGTACTCTTGCCTAGTAAACTCCATGGATGGAGGAGCCTGGTGGGCTACAGTCCATGGGGTCGCAAAGAGTCGGACACGACTGAGCAACTCCACTTGGGTAAACAGATTAAGCAAACTACCATTTTTGTCCACTCTGCTCACCTCCCCCATGTAACTGAGCAAAGACTAACAAAACAGGAAGATAATGATAGCTTATGGTAAACAGTATCAGGGTGTGTCATTCATTTACACAAGTACACCAGAGAGTTAGTAAAGTAAAGTAGAAAATGTGTATACTGGGAAAGCAGAGAAGCTAGAGCTCTGAGTGTTCTTACCTTGTCTTGAAGATCCTGGATGAGCTCCCAAGATGATAGCTTATGGTGAACGGTGTCGGATTCTAGATCTCCAAAGAAGAAGATTTAGCTTTGGGACCAGGGACCAGTCTTGATCACTCAAGAGCTTTTGTGTACCAGAGTTTTATTAAAGTATGAAAGAGACAGAGAAAGCTTCTGACATAGACATAAAAAGGGGGCTGGAGACTGCCCCCATTGTTAGTGTTAGCAAAGGAGCTATATACTTTTTTAATTGGTTATTACAATAAATCAAAAGACTGTCTCAAAGTTGTAAAGATCTTACTAGACCCACTTCCATAATATACATTCTAAGATTTCAGGATTAGTCAGAAACTTTTCAAAAAGGAGAAACTGTTCTCAAGCGGGATACATTGTTGTTATATAATCCTTACTACAGAGTTTAAATTGAGTTGTTTGTCATGTAATCATCAGTTCTAGGCTTGAAGAAAAAAACATTTTATGTGACTAAGACTAAGGAACTTAGAGGATAAAAAAGATTTGTCCTTTCCTCCTCCTTGAGAATTCCAGAACCCTATCTCCTTCTTGAGAGCCCCAGACCCCACTCTCCTCCTCCAGTACCCTGGACTTCTTATCAACCTGCCTAGGAATTGACTCTATCAATACTCTAGAGGCAGCAGTGGTCTTGGATAGAATGCCTGATGGAAAAGGGTGAGATTTCCCTCATTTCTCCATGTCTTCTCTTTAGGTAAGTTTATTTATTTATTTATTTTTTTTTTTTTTTTTACTCTAAAGCGGCCAATATAGCACTTTTTTTTTTTAATTTAACTTTACAATATTGTATTGGTTTTGCCATATATCAAAATGAATCTGCCACGGGTATACATGTGTTCCCCCTCCTGGACCCTCCTCCCTCCTCCCTCCCCATACCATCCCTCTGGGTCGTCAGTTTAAAACCCGATAGAACACTGATCTCATTATATAGATCAAGAAAATAAAGTTCAAACCATGGGTGGGTAGTGACGTCTGAATTAGAATATCCTGTTCCATAGAACTATGTTCTTTATAACAATCCTTGAATTTCATCTCCCTATTCTAGAATCCTGGACTCATTGTTATGATCCCTCAGTCTTTTCATTTTGCTCCTTTTTATCTTTACTATTCTTTTTAGTTCCTCTCTCTCTTTCTTTCTTCTTTCTTTCTCTAACAGATCAAGCTTTGGGGAATTAAAGAATAAGAGAATCTGCAGTGTGAGCATTAAGAATACATAATATTGTTTTCCTTCCTGAAGCAAAGTCATTTTATTTTTTATTTATTTATTTTCTTTTCAAACTCTTGAGTTCAGGGCTGACTTTCAATAGATCGCAGCGAGGGAGCTGCTCTGCTACCTAGGAAACCCCAACGAAGAAGCTGGTCCTCTACAAATGGTTTAGCACTAGGTTCCCCACGAAAGCGCAGGTGTGTGACTGGCAAGGGGATATCCACCTTTCCGGCCTCACCCCAGTGTCCCAGGAAGTAGGGCTCCCCACACTGGACCCCCGTCCCCATGCTCGGCAGAGCGGGCCACACCACACCCCCAGGGAGGCAGGCTGTGGCCTGCCAAAAAAGTCATTTTAGATGTGAATAATCATCTGTACTATGTCTAATTCCAATTGAGTTCTACTTAAAATTTTTCTTGTTTTCTATACCATGTACCTTCAGATATACAGGACTTCAGAACACTTAAAAAGGACTCAGGCTCATTCTATGGTTTAAGAAGAAGAACAGTCTTGGTGTCAAGTCCAAAATTATCTCACTGTAATTTATTTAACAATGTAGATTTCACATATATAGTCTTATTTGTGAACTCTAGATACAGTTGGAAAGTGTGGTTTGCTTAAACTGGGTAAAAACAGCACTGATTTGAAATTTGTGACTGACCACGACACTCTTGTGTAGAAATCAGAAGTCTCTATCATATCCTGTTTTAGAACCACTCTGTAGGTTTAATGAAGATAGGCAAAATATTCAAAGCTCTTCAGAAACTAGGAAATATATAACCAATAAGACAAGGAAAGCAACAACATATGTTGCAATTTCTGTAAATCTGTCAGCTCTTGATCTGAAATTTAACACTGGCTAAGTACAATTCTTGTATCCTACAACACTTTATGGAATTTCCTTAGGCCTGTCTGTGTGAGTTATAAATTGTTTTGTTTTGTTCAGGCCTCTGACTCATGTCCCTAAAATTTTACGTGAACTTAGAATTTTAAAGATGGAGAGAGCTAATCTACCTCCTGTATTTTACAAATAAGAAAACCAAAGTTCAAAGAAAGGCAGGAAATTTGTGCATGAAGCATATCTGCATTTAGCATCATTTAGAGATAACAAGGTGGCTCTAGTGGTAAAGTACCCTCCTACCAATGCAGGAGACATAAAAGACACAAGTTTGATCCCTGGGTCAGGAATATGCCCTGGGAGAGGACGCAGCAACCCACTACAGTATCCTTGCCTGGAGAATCCCATGGACAGAGGAGCCTGGGGCTACAGTTCAGGGTTGCACATAGTTCGACATGACTGAAGCAACTTAGCATGCATGCACAGAGGTAACGAGAAATGATCACTCAGATAAATCATTTTTACCACAAACTCTTAATTCTTACAGGACATCTGGATAGAAAATACTTGGTATATATAAGTGACAATCCAATAATAGTTTCAGGTAAAGATAGCTAGGAAAGTGGAAAACAGAGTAAGTAACCTAGGATTGGTGTTGGTAATGAGAAAAAGGAGACTACAGAAACTCTGCTGCAGGTGCAAGCAGAGTAGTAACAAAGAATGACTAAAGTTAATACAGTCCTCATTACTATGGTCTATAAATCCTGAGTGGTGAGGACTCACTAGCTCCCTGGTCATTCATATTTATACCACACATAAACAGACTAAATAAAGACAATGCTTTCTCATTTCTCTGTCAATGATACTAAGTGGTCTGTGACACATAAAAAGCAACTTTATGATTAAATCTACCTATGATATTGGGGAAAATTCAATGTAAAAGTAATAGTGTACATAATGTGGATTGAAGTGAACAGTGATGCTGGCCCTGAAATGGTTCACAATCAAACTGCAGTGTTATGCTTGGACCTGGCTGAGCAGAGTTCCCGCCCTAAGCTCCATTCTCAGGGTAACTCTTTGCTTTGGAGTAGCTTCCCCAAATTGTTCTAAGTTCACTTCTGCTACTTGGGGCCAGCTGGAGATAGCAACACTGTCTGTGCAGGGTGCCTTGAACTTGAACCAAGCATACATAGGCCTAATCATTAATTCCCCTCTTCAGAGGACTCTGATTCTCTTTTTCAACACCCACCACCTTATGGAGTCAGACATTTGTCCTAAGGGGCTCTATGACCCATGTCTATCAGGTTGTCTTGGGACCTCATCGCTGGATCCTGGGACCTGGTTTCAGGAGAGTAGCTTGGTCAGCAGTTTTGTCTTTCTGGACAGCATAGACTTTCATGGAATCACATGAGATGAAGCCACCAGAAGGGTTCTGACATGCTGATTGGAGGTGTTTCTCACTCATCACTCATGACAGACATAGGATAAGTTCAGGGCTCGAGGCTACCAATGGTCCATTCTGAAATGCTGAGCTTGAACTATGTGTTAGGTCTGTTCATTGTCTTTCAACTGTCTACATTTACACTCTCATGCTGCTTCCTAGCTACAGCACTTGAAGGTAATAGCAGTAGCAGCAGACCTCCTTTACCTTACTGCTTTCCTCACCATGACCCTGGTACCCAGAGTAACTGACCATCCCACTCTCTCTGCAAGCTCCATACCACCTGTCAACTAAGTGATTACATCTGTATTTGTGACCATTTGTGACCATTGTGACCATTTGTGACCATTATAGCCAATTGATATGATGACATGCCACCCTGAGTCAACATTAAGTAATGCCAGATGAGGTAGGGGTATTCCTTATAGGAGTGAGAATGCTCTTCTCATTTTACTACAGACACCTCACCTATGCTACAAGCTGGTGACACAGTATGAAAGGAAACAATGCAATAAGAACTGAAAGAGACCATCTTCTAGACATGCAGTCATTAGGGATTAAATATTTTAGGTAGCAAAAGATGTGTTTTTCTACATTAATGTTATAAAGTTCAAAAAAAATGGAATATAAACAGTAAAAAAAAAAAAAATTTTCCTGAAGGATCTGGTTAAACCTGGCATTTGTAGTCATCATCAATGAAACATAGAAAGAACTTTTGAAGAGTCACTGGAAGCTATTATCCATGGGTAATATAATGAAGAATGCAGCAGCCTACTAATGATGCAATCAGCATTAAACAAATAGAATTTGGAAATGCTAGAAACAAGATGGTCTATATTGTTCTGAACAGCCATGTCACAGTAAATAATAACCACATCAGAACTTCTTTTGTAGAAGGAGACTTGAAATGGCTAGAAATGGCCTGTCTTCTCAATTAAAAAACAAGTAGCTCATGGAGCTGAACAGGAAGAAAAAAGTACCGGAAACTACAAAGAATCTTTACGTTCAGTGATTAGACAAAAAACAAATATATAATTAATTCTTCTCTACTCATTATCTTAAATGCTCATTGATAAATTACTATATACCACATGGTGTTTATCATACATTTTTTAGGCAAATTGTTTGTATGTTCAGGACCCAAAGAACACATTTACCCCAGGCACCAGATATAGAGATAGGTCAAGTCCTCCATACATTTTTACATTCAGCATCTGTGAACCCAACTTCTAACATCCCATTTCATTCCTATGATCTGTGTCAAGATAATTCCATCCTGGACCTGAACAAGATCCCAGTGTTCTGGGAATAATATGTATGCAGTTTGACTATTGATTTATGGACAATGCTGTGTGTAAGTGTATGTGTGCACACATGCTTATGTTTGTGTTACACATGACATGAATTTGCTAGGGTCTGAACATTAAATGCTTTACATACAGACTTAATAGCAAAGATATGCAATATGATAGGAGAAGGAAATGGCAACCCACTCCAGTATTCTTGCCTGGAGATCATATAGACAGAGGAGCCTGGTGGGTATATAGTCCATGGAGTCACAGTCAGACATGACTGAGTGACTAACACTAAACACTGAATGATATGATAAGAAGAAAAAATATATAAACATAAAAATAGTTAAGGAAATGGTGACAAGAGAAAAATGACTCCAGTTTTAATTATATTCTATCAGATTAAATGACCCAAGACAATGTCTTTCCACTTAAGCCACCCTTACACTCCCAGATACCCCTCCTTTATGGGAACCCTTTATACATCACAGGGTACTTCACAGAATACAGAAACCCATCTAGTTCATAGAATATTAGTGTTGTTTCTTAATATATTATTCACCAGCACCTTGAGAGTGGACATAACTCAGTCTAATTGATTTATTTTCTCTAGTTTGTACTGTTATTAAAAGCATTTTGCATTATAGAGCTATTTGAATACTTTAAATATAAAGTATTGTTTCCATAATGTAGACATATGGAGTATATTTAGGGATAGATGTGTTACTTGGAAAGGTCTGCTTTGACAAACTGACAAAGTCTAAATTAAAATTCCAGTGAGCAGTAAATCAATGGAACATCCCAAAAGAGAATAAAGACACTCAAAATGGAAACAGTTCCCCCAAAGTATATGATTTGGACTTATTTAGCTGCTGAATATATGTTACCAATCCCCCTACCCTACCCCATTCTCCAACTGAATGATTAATGAGTAATCGTTCAATAAAAGATGCAGTGTGGTTTATGGAGATAAAACAGCCTAACATTACTCTTGGCCTCCTCCGTGAGGGGGGTGACATCCTGGCAGCCTGGCCAAGGGTGGCCACGTTCATCCCACCCAGACAGAGACAAGCCCGCCCACATTTGGCTGGTGAAGTTTAATACCAGTGCAGATTCCACATTCCCACTCCGATACTCACTGAGAAGTGCTTAACGATGCTGATGCACTTACAGACACAAGAAAAATCTTTGCTATTATTGTATAAATCCATAAATATAGATAAATCATGTTTTTAAAAAAATAAAGAAATAAGCAAACATTCAGGACATTTAATCCAGATACAATATGTCTCAAATCTGTTCCAATATTGGTCCATTCATTTGGTTTATCAGCCCCATAAATTCAGTTCAGTTCAGTTCAGATGCTCAGGTGTGTCCAATTTTTTGTGACCCCATGAACTGCAGCACTCCAGGCTTCCCTGTCCATCACCAACTCCCAGAGCTTGCTCAAACTCATGTCCATCGAGTCGGTGATGCCATCCAACCATCTTTATCCTCTGTCATCCCTTCTCCTCCTGCAATCTTCCCCCTTCTCCACCCTTCAATCTTTCCCAGCATCAGGGTCTTTTCAAATGAGTCAGTTCTCTGCATCAGGTGGCCAAAGTATTGGGAGTTTCAGCTTCAGCATCAGTCCTTCCAATGAATATTTAGGACTGAGTTCCTTTAGGACTGACTGGTTGGATCTCCTTGCAGTCCGAGTCTCAAGAGTCTTCTCCAGCACCATTTCAAAAGCATCAATCTTGGGCACTCAGCTTTCTTTATAATCCAACTCTCACATCCATACATGACTACTGGAAAAACCATAGCTTTGACTAGACAGACCTTTGTTGACAAAGTAATGTCTCTGGTTTTTAATATGCTGTCTAAGTTGGTCATAGCTTTTCTTTCAAAGAGCAACCATCTTTTAATTTCATGGCTGCAGTCACCATCTGTAGTGATTTTGGAGCCCCAAAGTATAAAGTCAGCCACTGTTTCCATTATCTCCTCATCTCTTTGCCATGAAATGATGGAACCAGATGCCATGATCCTAGTTTTCTGAATGCTGAGTTTAAGCCAACTTTTTCACTCTCCTCTTTCACTTTCATCAAGAGGCTCTTTAGTTCTTCTTCACTTTCTGCCATTAAGGTGGTGTCATCTGCATATATGAGGTTATTGATAGTTTTCCCAGCAATCTTGATACCAGCTTGTGCTTCATTTGCGACCAGACTGTTTGTGACCCTGTGAACTATACAGTCCATGGAATTCTCCAGGCCAGAATACTGGAGTGGGTAACCTTTCCCTTCTCCAGGGGATTTTCCCAACCCAGGGATCGAACCCAGGTCTCCCTCATTGCCAGCAGATTCTTTACCAGCTAAGCCAAAAGGAAGTGAAGTGAAGTTGCTCAGTCATGTCCGACTCTTTGCAACCCCATGGACTTTAGCCTTCCATGGGATTTTCCAGACAATAGTACTGGAGTCGGATGCCATTTCCTTCTCCAGGGGATCTTCCCGACCCAGGGATCGAACCCAGGTCTCCCACATTGTAGACAGATGCTTCACCATATGAGCCACCAGGGAAGTCCTCACCCATAATTCAGGGGTATCTTTAAAAACTTGGAAAATTCCTTGCAGACACTTCCATTTTCCAGGTGCCAACTTGGAAATTTTGAAGAAAATTACCAACAGTTTTCCAAGGTGGTTTCATGATTTTGTACTCCTACCAACAAGTATGAGAGCTTCAGCTGCTTAGCATTTTCACCAATGTTGAGGGGGTTTTGATCTTTTGAATTTTAGCTATTCTAGTGTGTGAGAAACAGTATCTCACTGTAGCTTTCATTTTCATTTCCCTGATAGCTAGTGACATTGGCACTTACTGGCCATTTTTAAATCTTCCTTTATAAAGTTTGTGTTGTTGCTGTTGTTTAGTCACTAAGTTGTGTCCAACTCTTTGCAACCCTATGAACTGTAACCCACCAAACTCCTCTGTCTATGGGATTTCCCAGGCAAGAATACTGGAGTGGGTTACCATTTCCTTCTTCAGGGGACCTTCTGGACCCAGGTCCTAATCTGTGTCTCTTGCACTGGCAGGCAGGTTCTTTACCACTGAGCCACCCAGGAAACCCATATAGTCACTGTAGTTGTTTAGTTGCATCTGACTCTTTGTGACCCCATGGACTGCAGCACGGCAGGCTTCCCTGTCCTTCACCATCTCCCAGAGTTTGCTCAAACTCATGTCCATTGGGTCAGTGATGCCATCCAACCATCTCATCCTCTGTTTCCCCCTTCTCACCCTCAATCATTCCCAGCATCAGTGTCTTTTCCAATGAGTCAGTTTTCATCAGGTGGCCAAAGTATTGGAGCTTGAGCTTCAGCATCAGTCCTTCCAATGAATATCCAGGGTTTATTTCCTTTACAGATTGATTGGTTTGATCTCCTTGCATTCCAAGGGATTCTCAAGAAGAATAAAATTGATAACTAATGAGAACCTACTGTATAACACAGGGAACTCTATTCTGTGCTCTGTGGTGACCTAAATGGGAAGGAAATCCAAAAAAGAGAGGATACATGTGTACATGTGGTTGAATGACTTTGCTATACAGAAGAAAATAACACAACATTGTAAAGCAACTGTACTCCAATAATTTTTTTTAAAAAATCAATGTAGAAATCATTGATTTTTTTTCATTCTGACAGCTCAAGAGAAAGATGTTATAAAGCTTCTGCCAATAAACATTTCAGAAGCCCCCACTGACTACATAACCCTCCTGCTTCTCCTGTTCGCACTGCTGCTTATCACAGGGAGGAGGCCAAAAGTAATGTTAGGCTGTTTTATCTCCATAAACCACACTGCATCTTTTATTGAATGATTACTCATTAATCATTCAGTTGGAGAGTGGGGTAGGGTAGGGGGATTGGTAACATATATTCAGCAGCTAAATAAGTCCAAATCATATACTTTGGGGGAACTGTTTCCATTTTGAGTGTCTTTATTCTCTTTTGGGATGTTCCATTGATTTACTGCTCACTGGAATTTTAATTTAGACTTTGTCAGTTTGTCAAAGCAGACCTTTCCAAGTAACACATCTATCCCTAAATATACTCCATATGTCTACATTATGGAAACAATACTTTATATTTAAAGTATTCAAATAGCTCTATAATGCAAAATGCTTTTAATAACAGTACAAACTAGAGAAAATAAATCAATTAGACTGAGTTATGTCCACTCTCAAGGTGCTGATGAATAATATAAAAAGAAACAACACTAATATTCTATGACTAGATGGGTTTCTGTATTCTGTGAAGTACCCTGTGATGTATAAAGGGTTCCCATAAAGGAGGGGTATCTGGGAGTGTAAGGGTGGCTTAAGAGAAAAGGCATTGTCTTGGGTCATTTAATCTGATAGAATATAATTAAAACTGGAGTCATTTTTCTCTTGTCACCATTTCCTTAACTATTTTTGTGTTTATGTATTTTTTATTCTTATCATACTGTTCAGTGTTCAGTGTTAGTCACTCAGTCATGTCTGACTGTGACCCCATGGACTGTAGCCAACCAGGCTCCTCTGTCTATGTAATCTCCAGGCAAGAATACTGGAGTGGGTTGCCATTTCCTTCTCCTATCATATTGCATATCTTTGCTATTAAGTCTGTATGTAAAGCATTTAATGTTCAGACCACAGAATAGTGAAATGGGTTGTCATTTCTTTCTCCAGGGGATCTTCTCAGCTCAGGGATTGGCAGGCAGATTCTTTACCACTGAGCCACCTGGGAAGCCTGAGTTTGTACCAGTCTTTTCCAATAACTTGGAGAAGGCAATGGCAACCCACTCCAGTACTCTTGCCTGGAAAATCCCATGGACTGAGGAGCCTGGTAGGCTGCAGTCCATGGGGTCGCTAGAGACTTTACTTTCACTTTTCACTTTCATGCAATGGAGAAGGAAATGCAGCTCACTCAAGTGTTCTTGCCTGCAGAATTCCAGGGACAGAGGAGCCTAGTGGGCTGCCGTCTATGGGGTCGCACAGAGTCAGACATGACTGAAGTGACTTAGCAGCAGCAGTTTCCAATAAGTACAAAACTAGCTCCTTTAATATATATTTGAATGCAGTTCAAAAGCCTTTGGAAAATCAGGGTTAAAGATAAAACTGCCTATGTTAAAAGTAGGACCAGGAAAACATACATATATATGTGTTATATATTGTACATTATTGTATAAACTAAGAGTAAATTTAAATAGAGAGATCTCCAGTGAAAGATAAAGTTGCCTACTGACTATGAAAATTTCAGAAAAAATATTTGGCAAACTCAAGCTGGTGCCCTTAAACTATGGCAAGCTACAGGCACAGTGTGGTTCCTGGAATCTAGATTCAAAGACACAGTGAAGGAACCTACCTGGCAGGAGCTGGGATTTATTTTGAGGGACTCACCCAGCACATGATGACTTTCAGTTCATCTACAAGGAGTGGGCACTTGGAAACCAGAGTGAATACCCTGACTTTCCTTCTGCTACCCTCCTGCTGGTGTTTTTTATATTCTGAATACAGCCAGGTGTCCAAGTGCAAAGGAGGCAATCAGTGCAGTACATTTGTGTGAGTCCTCCAGGATGCAGAGTATTAAGTGGTCCTAGAGAGGCAGAGAAGATATGCAGCACATTGGCCCACACAGATGAAGAGCTAAAAAAAAATTCAGAACAAAAGCCCGAAGGCCAGCATTTTTATATATTCTCCTTTCAAGTACTATACTATTTTTTCAGGATTGTATCTGTGATATTTGATACTGTCTTTGTTCTCAGGCTTCCCAGGTGGTGCTATAGGTAAAGAACCTGCCTGCCAATGCAGAAGATACAAAAAAAGTAGGTTCAATCCCTGGGTTGGGAAGATCCCCCTGGAGGAGGTCATGACCCACTCCAGTATTCTTGCCTGGAGAATCCCCATGGACAGAGGAGCCTGGTGGGATACAGTCCATGGGGTCGCACAATGTCAGACATGACTAAAACGACTTAGCAGGCATGAGCACATGCTATTTGTTCTCAGAGTCCCCTTAGAAGAGATTTGGATTTCTTTTTATCCTTTTAGACCACTCAAGAGTTATGCAAAATACTTCCAGTTTTCAAAACTCATGTTATGAATTCACTCTGAAATTAAATGTACCATGTTTACCTGGAGGATCAAAATTTTTAAAAAAGAAGGAATGGATAATCATGTAACTGCCATGCATGTCCTATGTTTGTATTCCTATATGTTCTCAAGTAATTTTATATTACTCTTTCCCTAAGGTCTAAAGTGAGATGTAAGAAAAACTGAAATGCCAGGAGTATTCTGTTACGTTTTATAAAATCCATGGGTATTGAAGAAAACTTTGAGCTTTCTAAAGCTTTAACTAGCACTGAAATTCAAAAAAATTGATATGAAAATGTATGTTATTGTTAAGTCACTTCAGTCGTGTCCGACTCTGTGCGACCCCACCGACAGCAGCCCACGAGGCTCCTCCGTGCACAGGATTCTCCAGGCAAGAATACTGGAGTGGGTTGCCATATAGCCAGATATAACACCTTTTGTGGAGAATACTATAAGTGATGAAGAAGAGTCAAAAACTTTTTTTTATCCTTTATGGTCTTTTATCATAAAATAAATAAAAGCTTTCTGAAGAGAAGATGGTGATTCACTTGGGAGTCATATAAGTAACGCTATACATAAAATATCTTGAAAAATTACAGTTATTTACCTGATAGCTCACAACAGATCTTTTGTTATTTGCTCAAGAAGTAGTTGATTATGCCATTGCATATATATAAAGTTAAAATTATCAACAAAGTTTTATTGATTTAGCTTATATTTATTGAACACCTAAATACTGTGTTGTCTAATAAGAGCTTAGTAAATAAAAGGTTGAATCAAGAATGTTTGCTTATCATATGAGCATTACTGACACCTAGTGGTCAAGCTTGGAAAAGGCAACGGCAACCCACTCCAGTACTCCTGCCTGGAAAATCCCATGGGCAGAGGAGCCTGGTAGGCTGCAATCCATGGGGTTGCGAAGAGTCGGACACGACTGAGCGACTTCACTTTCGCTTTTCACTTTCATGCACTGGAGAAGGAAGTGGCAACCCACTCCAGTGTTCTTGCCTGGAGAATCGCAGGGACGGGGGAGCCTGGTGGGCTGCCGTCTATGGGGTCGCACAGAGTCGGACACGACTGAAGCGACTTAGCAGCAGCAGCAGTGGTCAAGCTAAATGCACTTCTTAATTAAATGAGTCCTTTATAAAAGCAAGAGTGAACTAAAAAGTAACTGCAGTTGTTTTATTCAAATTCCATCAAAAACATGTATCTTAAATAAGTAATAAAGACAATATCCATTTTAGTAATAGTTTGGATCTATTGTCAAACACTTCTTTCTCATTGCATATATTAATTCAGAAAAAAAATGTGATGTGAATTTTCATTTTCACCCCTTTTTAAAAATTTAATTTGTTTATAAGGTGGAATGTGAGGCTTATAGAGGTAAAGAATTATGCTCAGTGTCTCTCAGTTATTGTATTGCGGAAAAAAGATTTAAACTTAAGTTTTCTGACTCTAAAGTGTTGATTCCAGAGATAATGCCATAAATTAATTAAATAGCCAGTGTTTAATATCAATTAATTTCTAATAAACAGTGATAGAGTCCTTTCTAGGCATTATCTGATTATATCATTACAACAATCCCGTTAAGTTGATTTTCTTTCCTCATTTTCCTGTGAGAAAACCAAAGCTCAAAAGGTAAATTGAATGGACAGAACTCATAGAACAAAGGGATGGGCAAAGGGACCATGTTCCTAATATACATGATACACAATTACTATTATATCTAGTGTTAGAGGTTCTATACGCTCACAAAAATCATTTAGTGTAATTCTTAAAACAAATATAGCTCAAAGTTTGTAAACTTATATAAGAATTCTGGCTCTGGCCTTTATCAAATGTACATATATTTCTGCACTGAGTTTGAGAAATGCTGGGTTTTTTCCTACAGTGCTGTTTCACTGTCTTCCCTGCCTACCAAAAGTAACTTCACCTGATCCACAGTGAGATTTAAGATGTTGGCGAAAAAAAAAGGTGAAACTGAAAGTCGCTCAGTTGTGTCTGACTCTGTGACCCATGGTCTGCAGCCCGCCAGTTTGGTGGGAGGCCATTATTCCTTTGATTTACTAGACTCCTGAGGGTACTCACTGGAGGATGCAGACTATAGATCTGTAACCAGAGGGAATTTCTGACCAGAAAATTTTAAGGTTGTCCTCAGGGATATGGGAAATTTTCCATGCCATATTACAGGTCTAAGGATACAACCCACAGTGGGAAGGCCCTTCCGGGGGCTAGAGTTCTCATATAACTCCTTGGCCTTGGCTATTGAAAACTCAGACATGTGCAGGCTACAGTCTGTGGCATCCAGTTCTTCACAAACTATTTCTCAGATGCCAGTCATGATAGGTGAGTCAGTTTCTGGTTATGCTGGAAGAGGGATCACAATGACAGTAACTAAAGTGATTCATGGAATGATGGAATTCCAGTGGCTCCATCAGAGTCTCGTAGAGAAATCCATCTCCAAGCAGAGCAGCAAGAAATTGTATTGAGAAAAACCTGAATTTATAGATGCACATCAGTCACTAACACAAAATCACATAGCATAACACAGGACTAAATATGCAAACTAATATCAACAAACTCAGCAGATAGGTAGATAGATATTGAACAGATAGATTCAAACATATGAACAAAGAATGTGATATGCAAACAGGAGGGAAAAATACTAATGGTAACTCATTGGCTGGAACAAACGAACTCCTTCCTTCTCTACAGCCTTCTATTTTGTCATCTCAGAAGAGAACCTCTTATACTAGGCACGGTCATCCTAGTGGGAGGTTACAGCATTTCTGAAAATGCTGCACAGAGGGGTTGAGAGATGGGAAGCCTGGAAACCTGGGCAAAGAGATTATTCAATTCTGCTGCAAAGATGGAAGCCAGTCCCTGGGAGAAGCTCACCACAGTTTACTTGGGGAACTGTGTGTCTGAAAGGAAAGAGAGGTTCAGAAAGGAAAAGAAAGAACATCAGAGAGTTATGGTGAATATAAACTTTAAAAATATACATGGAAGTGTTTATTAAACAGAAAATAATATTAAGCACACAAAAGGTGAAGATGACTGCATCTGTAGTGGTCATAGTAATGGTAATGCATGTGTGCATGCTCAGTGGCTCAGTCATATCTGACTCTTTGTGACCCTGTGGTCTGTAGCCCACCAGGCTCCTCTGTCCATGGGATTCTCCAGGCAAGAATACTAGAGTAGGTTGCCAAGCCCTCCTCCAGGGCATCTTCCCAACTCAGGAATTGAACCTGCATCTCTCGAATCTCCTGCACTGGCAGGTGGGTTCTTTACCACTAGAGCCACCAGGGAAGCCCAGTAAAGACAATGGTTGCAACATATTGACCTAAACAGACAGCATTTTTGCCAATGACAATATGCTTCAATTGATATTTAGCCCCAAGAAAATCTTCCATGATCATTCAGTGGGATGATAATAAGATCAAAACAGTATTAAACATTGGAAACACTGGACAATCTCATTGAACAGGACATGAATCTTTGAACCCCCTACTCCCTTTGAACAGGATATGAGTCACTGCATCTCAGTCACATTTTATTGATAGTATTATATTGATCAGTCATATGTTTTTCAAAGGGAAAATTACTGAGAGTCATTGGTGAAGAGGGATGAATTATTGAAAAATTAAGATAAAAGATTATAGAAGTCTTAATTAACTCAGTAGTTGTGAGGGGGAAGAAAAATAGATTTGATAGCTATTTCTGAAGACTAACACTGTTAAAGTACTTGGTGGCTCAGATGATAAAGAATCTGGCTGCAATGCAGGAGACCCAGGTTTGATCCCTGGGTCGGAAAAATCCCCTGGAGAAGGGCATGGCAATCCACTCCAGTATTCTTGTCTGAAGAATTCCATGGACAGAGGAGCCTGGCAGGTATAGACCATAAGGTCACAAAGAGTCATACACAATTGAAGCAACTTAGCACGCACGCAAACGTGAATTTTAGTCCAGGCCATGTCCAGGAGCAAATTAAAGTTTTGCCCCTGACACAAGAAATACAGAGAATACTGACAGGTAGAGAAAGAAGAAAAAGTAAGATGTGAAGTTCAAATGCAGACAACTAAGTAAGGAAAGAGTAAGTTTCCTGAGACTGAAAGAGAAATACAGCCAAGAATGAGCAGAAACACAATGCCATCTGTGGTATGCCCTGTGACACAGCTTCCAGATCTGCTTTTTAGGAAATATGCATCTACCTCCCAGCTACTAGGAATATCAGATACTGGGAGCTCACATCTGCACCCCTCTCTGGAACTGTCATCCAACTCAAGAAACTATCTCAACCAAAGTTTTGTCCCATCACTTAGGATAACACTTGCCAATGGCAAGACACCATGGAATGCAAATAACTGATTTCCTTGCATCGTCGTGGGACAATGTAGAAGGGCCATTCCAGCTCCAGAGCTTCCCATAATATCACTGGAGGCCCCAGATGCAATCTCATGGTGAGTCACCTTGTCCTTCGACCCAGTCCTACTTTCCTAGATTTTTTTTAGAAATATAATTTCTGAGAGATCTCCAAAATCCCTCTGCATGCCACTCTGTAACCCAGTTTGTGTTTATCTAGGATATCATATTTATATAACAATTTGAAAGATTATTTCCACTAAAACCTTTAACTTTTATTTGCTAATTATTGCTGATCTCTGCCTATCACTATGTAAAGTATAAAGATACTCTATACCATGAACATAAATCTGACACAGATTTTGACCTCAAAGACATTATACCCTAGCGGTAAAAAGCTAGTAGTGTTTCTTTAGGCTAGAATGAGCATTAGAATTGCCTGGAGGGTTTAATTAAAATTATTAATAGGTCTCAATCCCAGAAATTCTTATTTAGAGAGTCTGGGGTAGTGTCCAGTAATTAGCATTTATAACAAATTACTAGATGATGCTGATACCCATGGCCCAGGGACTACACTTTAAAAACCACTAATAATCAATAATAACTAGCATAACAGCAAGATAAATAGACTTCTGGAAGATAACAAAAATAATAAATAATCATGAAACAAGCCATCTGGGGAAGGCTCTGTGGATAGTGTTTCATTAAACTTAGACTAAGAATTATTTTGGTGATTGGACTTAGAAGAATTTATAGTTCTGAGAAGGTTTATTATTTTGCTGGAATTATGCATTAGTCTCCTGATATGTCAAAATTTCTTAATTTCATTCCTTAGCTCAAATCTAAACACCAGCTGTCCACCCCTCCACCCTAACTAAGTTCCCTCCCACATACCATTTTCTCTTTTCATTTAGCAATTCCTTGTTCTTTTATAAAAAATTTTTTATTAAAGTATAGTTGATTTATAGTGTTGTAAGTGTTTTTCATATTCTTTTCCATTATCATTTATTATAGGATACTAAATATAGCTATCTGTGATATGCAGTAGGATCTTGTTGCTTATGTATCCACATACCATGTTATTGTCAGGCCTCTCTTGAAAGAATGTATCATTCCCCTAAACCATCTATATCAATACAAGTCCTATAATTTTATACACACACATACAGACCATCTTGTTTAGGCTTTACGTGATGATTAATAGATATAATTAACAATCAATATTTGTTATTTTATAGCCATATACAGTTTCTTCCTTAAAGAGTGAAAAAAAAAAATACAAGTGCAGAATGGCTTTTTTTTGGAAATTTTCCACGTGGTTTTCTATGTAGGTGAGGTAAGTACTTTGAAGTGAGAATGTCTTTTTAATTCTGCCTCATATTCCGTCTCTAGGTCTCTTCAGCTGTATTATGAAATTAAAGATTCCAGAAAACAGGTGACATGATCTGAAAGAGGTTATGGTCTCTCCCTGGAAGCAAGAAAACTGCAAAAAATGTATCTATAACCACTCCAAACAGATATGCTGCACCCCAACAAGACACAGTTCCATCCTTCTTCCTTTCTTCTGATGGGGATTCCAGGGCTGGAAGACATGCACATCTGGATTGGCTTCCCCTTCCTTGCAGTTTATCTAATAGCTCTCCTGGGAAACATTACCATCCTGTTTGTGATCCAGACTGAACGCAGCCTCCACCAACCTATGTTTTACTTCCTGGCGATGTTGGCCTTCACTGACCTTGGCCTGTCCACAGCCACCATCCCCAAGATGCTGGGTATCTTCTGGTTCAATCTCAGGGAGATTGTGTTTGGTGCTTGCATCACACAGATGTACACAATTCACATATGCACTGGCCTGGAGTCTGTGGTGCTGACAGTCATGGCCATAGACCGATACATTGCCATCTGCAACCCCCTAAAATATAGCATGATCCTCACCAGTAAGGTAATAGCTATCCTTGGCATAGTCATCATATTTAGGACTTTGGTATTTGTGACTCCATTTATTTTCCTTATCCTGAGACTGCCTTTCTGTGAAGTCCGGATCATCCCCCACACCTATTGTGAACACATGGGTTTGGCAAAGTTGTCTTGTGGCAGTATTAGGGTCAATGTTATCTATGGCTTGATTGCTTTCTCTGTGGGATACATTGATCTTTCTGTGATTGGATTTTCATATGTCCAAATCCTCAGAGCAGTCTTCCACCTCCCGTCCTGGGATGCACGGCTCAAGGCACTCAGCACCTGTGGATCCCATGTCTGCGTCATGTTGGCCTTCTACCTGCCAGCACTCTTCTCCTTCATGACCCACCACTTTGGCTACAATGTCCCTCACTGCATCCACATACTTCTGGCCAATCTATATGTGGTTGTACCTCCTGCCCTTAACCCTATCATCTATGGGGTTAGGACAAAGCAGATAAGACAGCGAGTGCTTAGGATGCTCAACCCAAAAAGCTATTGATTTTTAGCCCCAAGAAAATCTTCCATGATCATCAGTGGGATAATAATAAGATTAAAGCAGTAGTAAACACTGGAAATATTTTCATTAAACTCCTCTGGCATTTCCACACAAGCCAGTCACACTGCTTTTTTGCCCATCAGTCATAATCTGTATATCCCCATCGGAATGCATAGCTCAAAGATTCCAAAATAATCATTCTACTTTTTGCCACAGGAAAAGTACGTCAAAAATTCTCATGTTGAAATCCCACTGATGCTACAAAATTCCTAAGGGGAGAAAAAGGTTTGAAAAAGTCATGGCCCTGGTACCTTCAATAATTTTTTTTCTTATGGTCTTGTTATTCACAGGTCAGAAGCTGAAGTTCATGTCTATAAAAATGATGAATTTCATGAAAGTCAAGCAGGACACAGTGATAAGGGACATGCACGGGTCATGAGATCCAGGTTGAAACTCAGGCTCTGTCCTTGACTGGAAGGTTTACCTGAGTTTGTCACTTAGAGCTCTTTGAGTGTCAGTATCAGTTCAGTTCAGTTGCTCAGTCGTGTCCGACTCTTTGCAACCCCATGAATCCCAGCACGCCAGGCCTCCCTGTCCATCACCAACTCCTAGAGTTCACTGAGACTCATGTCCATCGAGTCAGTGATGCCATCCAGCCATCTCATCCTCTGTCATCCCCTTCTTGTCCTGCCCCCAATCCCTCCCAGCATCAGAGTCTTTTCCAATGAATCAACTCTTCGCATGAGGTGGCCAAAGTACTGGACTTTCAGCTTTAGCATCATTCCCTCCAAAGAAATCCCAGGGCTAATCTCCTTCAGAATGAACTGGTTGGATCTCCTTGCAGTCCAAGGGACTCTTAAGAGTCTTCTCCAACACCATAGTTCAAAAACATCAATTCTTCGGCACTCAGCTTTCTTCACAGTCCAACTCTCACATCCATACATGACCACTGGAAAAACCATAGCCTTGACTAGACGGACCTTTGTTGGCAAAGTAATGTCTCTGCTTTTCAATATGCTATCTAGGTTGGTCATAACTTTTCTTCCAAGGAGTAAGCGTCTTTTAATTTCATGGCTGCAGTCACCATCTGCAGTGATTTTGGAGCCCCCCAAAATAAAGTCTGACACTGTTTCCACTGTTTCCCCATCTATTTCCCATGAAGTGATGGGACTGGATGCCATGATCTTCGTCTTCTGAATGTTGAGTTTTAAGCCAACTTTTTCACTCTCCTCTTTCACCTTCATCAAAAGGCTTTTGAGTTCCTCTTCACTTTCTGCCATAAGGGTGGTGTCATCTGCATATCTGAGGTTCTTGATATTTCTCCCAGCAATCTTGATTCCAGCTTGTGCTTCTTCCAGCCCAGCACTTCTCATGATGTACTCTGCATATAAGTTAAATAAGCAGGGTGACAATATACAGTCTTGACGTACTCCTTTTCCTATTTGGAACCAGTCTGTTGTTCCATGTCCAGTTCTAACTGTTGCTTCCTGACCTGCATACAGATTTCTCAAGAGGCAGGTCAGGTGCTCTGGTATTCCCATCTCTTTCAGAGTGTCAGTATACTCGCTAATAAAATAACTAAAAAAAAAAAAAAAAACTGTTGTGAACAACTTTGCAGCTTCGAAGAACAAAGAAACTTTGAAAACAAACACATGTGTTTCTGGTGTGGTTGTTACTTCTGGTGCATGTAGATTAGTTTACTAATTTCAATCTTACTCTACAGTCACTGGTTCCAGCTGCAGATGACCCCAGTGCTTAGAGGTCTGCAGGGACTCAACCCTGACCTTGGTCAAAGCCTTTAAGTCAGAAGGCTATAATTCCTAAAGAGTTAAGAGTTCTTCCTCTGGGCTTGAGGACTCAGTGAAACCATATGCCCTACAGTCCTTGTTAGGGCATGAGGCAGAATGGCTAGCTTTAGGGCAGAATGCACGAGAGTGGCTACTAACATAAAGTCATTCCCATCTGAGTATGGAAGCTAGATAGTATAACTGATTTCTTTGGGTATTCTAGGAACTGCAGAAACATTCATTTGGCTTCTAATTGGAAATGGGACCTGGTTAAAATTCAAGAGAGAGTGAGTAAGGAATAAACAGAAAATGGGACTATGGTAATATAAACAAAGAGAGGTGGTGAACTTAAAAAAAATTATATTTTGTATAAATTTATAAAGAAAAATGACCAAATGATAGGTTTCTACATAGAAATTACAATATTGACACAAACAAGATTTTTAAAAACTAAACAGATCAAAATGATGAAGGGAGATGACAAAAAAGGTTATTGCAGATTTTCATCCAAGTAAGGTGGTGTGTGTGTTCAGTCTCATCCAACTCTTTGCTACCCCTTGGCTCCTCTGTCCATGGGATTTTCTAGGCAAAAACATTGAAGTGGGTTGCCACTTCTTCCTCCAGGGGATCTTCCCTACCCAGGGATTGAACCCACATCTCCTGCATTGCAGGTGGATTCTTTACCACTGAGCCATCAGGGAAGCCCCAGTAAGATGGTAAGAAGCCATGATAACTTGTCATATGTTTCTTATATTAATAATTAACTGTTTAGCAATATTAGCAAATTTGCAAATCTTTCAAAATAATCTTAAAAATTAATTTTATTCTGATGACAAAATCAGAAAATAGAGAAGAAAATACAGTCTTTAAATCAATGCAAATAGCAACACAATTGTGAGAAATTTGACTCAAAGTCAGTGTTCACAGGAATAGATACTACCAATCTGTTGTAAGGATTTGTAAAAGATGTAGGATTCCATACACCAGTTGTCATTCCTCATGATAACTAGCACAATTTCGGCACATGAAGGGGCTCAGAAAACATTCCTTTACTTACAATACTGAAGTGTATAAATGTAGAGTTGACAAATAGTGTCTACAATGGATCTCTAGTTCTACATAAGTCAGTCCCTACATATGAGTGTCTTTCTGCCCTGGTTCTAAGGCAAGAGGTTAAAGAGGACCACAGGCTCTCACAGAATTGTCAAAACCAGGGAAGGTGGTTCAAGAAACTGGACAAAATGGTCCCAAGACAATGTTTCAGGTGACTCTACATACAGGTAAAGGGAATGGAAATATGGGGCCAGGATTACTCAAAGAACCAGGTCTTAAAGGGCAGATCCAACACTGCCAAGAAGTTTCAATAATATTAAAAAAAAAAAAAGTCCTCTTAGCACAGGCTTAGTTGGCGAGATTTAGTATTAACTAAATGTATTTAAAATTAGTAGACTGTAGTTGTTTTTGTCAATTTAACTGAGAAAATCTATGAAGAGTCGCTTTGCTATTATGGTCTGCCTATGGTTCAGCTGTTCTGGAAGAAGTTGTACTAAGAACCAGAGAAGGGTAAGGTGGGACCTATCAAAGCCACTCACCTCACTCCCTGGTTTGCAGGTTTGTCATATTTGCATGAGAAATTTACATGAGCAACACAGATCCTTTTGATAAATAAAGATCTGAAACCATTGAACAGTATTGAGAAACAGAGAAAATTTTAATCAAGATCCAGTAGCAAGACAGAGCAACAGGTTACCTTCAGAATTAATTATCTAGAGGAAAAAGAATCTAACCTAGTGACCAAGACTCAAAACAAAGAGCTAAGTATTGTTGAGGAAATAAAACTATGCATTCCACATATCAAAAAGTGGAGTTTGCAAGCCTCTTGGTACATCTGATGCTATATTTTGCTTATGATATATTCCAAGCATGTGGGTGCTAATAATGACAACTGTGACCTCATAGACCCAGAGTGGGACATCAAGACAGGGAATCTGGGAGTCTAAACAGCATTTGTTGTTGTTGTTCGGTCGCTCAGTCATGTCTGACTCTTTGCGACCCCATGGACTGCAGCAGGCCAGGCTTCCCTGTCCTTCACCATCTCCTGGATCTTGCTCAAACTCATGTCCACTGAATCAGTGATATCATCCAACCATCTCATCCTCTATCATCCCTGTTTCCTCATACCAATCTTTCCCAGCATCAGGGTCTTTTCTGATGACTCAGCTCTTCACATCAGGTGGATAAAGTATTAGTGCTTCAGCATTAGTCCTTTCAATGAATATGCAGGATGGATTTCCTTTAAAATAGACTAGTTTGATCTCCTTGCCATCCAAGGGACTCTCAAGAGTCTTCTCCAACACCACAATTCAAAAGCATCAATTCTTCGGCGCTCAGCCTTCTATATCGTCCAACTCTCATATCCATACATGACTACTGGAAAAACCATAGTTTTGACTAGACAGACCTTTGCTGACAAAGTAATGTCTCTGCTTTTTAATATGCTGCCTAGATTTTTCTTTTTTTTTTTTTCCAAAAAGCAAGCGTCTTTTAATTTCATGACTGTAGTCACCATCTGCAGCAATTTTGGAGACCAAGAAAATAAAGTCTGTCACGGTTTCCATTGTCTCCCCATCTATTCACCATAAAGTGATAGGACCAGATGCCATGATTTTAGTTTTCTTGAATGTTGAGTTTTAAGCAAGCCTTTTCACTCTCCTCTTTGACTTTCATCAAGAGGCTCTTTAGTGCCTCTTCACTTTCTGCTAGAAGGGTGGTGTCATCAATGTATCTGAAGTTATTGATATTTTCCCTAGCAATCTTGATTCTGGCTTGTGCTTCATCCAGCCCAGCATTTCACATAATGTACATTGCATATAAGTTAAATAAAGAAGCAAGGTGACAACATTCAGCCTTGACATACTCCTTTCCCAGTTTGAAACCAGTCCATCATTCCATGTTCAGTTCCAACTGTTGCTTTTTGACATGAATACAGATTTCTCAGGAGGTAGGTCAGGTGGTCTAGTATTCCCATCTCTTTTAGAATTTGCCACAGTTCATTGTGATCTACACAATCAAAGGCTTTAGTGTAGGCAATGAAGCAGAAGTAGTAGCTTTTCTGGAATTCTCTTGCTTTTTCTATGATCTAACAGATGCTGACAATTTGATCACTGGTTCCTCTGCCTTTTCTAAATCCAACTGAACATCTGGAAGTTCTTGGTTCATGTGCTGCTGACGCCTCACTTGGAGAATTTTGAGCATTACTTTACTAGTGTGTGAGATGAGTGCAATTGTGCGGTAGTTTGAATACTCATTGGCATTGCCTTTCTTTGGGATTGGAATGAAAACTGACCTTTTCCAGTCCTGTGGCCACTGCTGAGTTTTCCATATTTGCTGGCATATGGAGTGCAGCACTTTAACAGCATCATCTTTTAAGATTTTAAATAGCTCAACTGGAATTCCATCACCTCCTCTAGCTTTGTTCATAGTGATACTTCCTAAGGCCCACTTGACTTCACATTCCAGGATGTCTGGCTCTAGGTCAGTGATCACACCATCATGGTTATCTGGGTCATTAAGATAAGCTCTTTACAAAAGAGTTTGTAAAGTCCCTCTGTGTATTCTTGCCACCTTTTCTTAATATCTTCTGCTTCTGTTAAGTCCATATCACTTCTGTCCTTTATTGTGCCCATCTTTGCATGAATATTCCCTTGGTATCTCTAATTTTCTTGACGAGATTTCTCTAGTCTTTCCCATTCTATTGCTTTCCTCTATTTCTTTTCACTGATCTCTTAAGAAGGCTTTCCTATTTCTCCTTGCTATTCTTTGAAACTCTGAATTCTGATGAGTATATCTTTCCTTTTCTCCTTTGCCTTTCATTTCTCTTCTTTTCTCAGCTATTTGTAAGGCCTCCTCAGGCAGCCATTTTGCCTTTTTGCACTTCTTCTTCTTGGAGATTGTTTTGATCACTGCCTCCTGTACGGTATTATAAACCTCCATCCATCATTCTTCAGCCTCTCTGTCTATCAGATCAAATCCCTTGAAGCTATTTGTCACTTCCACTGCATAATTGCAAGGGATTTGATTTAGGTCATACCTGACTGACCTAGTAGTTTTCCCTACTTTCTTCAAGTCTGAATTTTACAATAAGGAGTTTATGATCTGAGCCACAGTCAGCTCCCAGTTTTGTTTTTGCTGACTATATATTGTTTCTCCATCTTTGGCTGTAAAAAAGATAATCATCTGATTTTGGTATTGACCATCTGGTGATGTCCATGTGTACAGTCATCTTTCATGTTGTTGGAAGAAGGTGTTTGCTATGACCAGTGCGTTCTCTTGGCAAAATTCTGTTAGCCTTTGCCCTGCTTCATTTTGTACTCCAAGGCTAAACTTGCCTATTACTCCAGGTATCTCTTCACTTCCTACTTTTGCATTCCAATCCTATGATGAAAAGAACATCAGTTTTTGGTGTTAGTTCTAGAAGATCTGGTAGGTCTTCCTAGACCCATTGAACTTTAGCTTCTTTGGACTAGTGGTTGGGGCATAGACTTGGATTACTGTGATATTGAGTGGTTTGTCTTGGAAACGAACAAAGATCATTCTTTCATTTTGAGATTGCACCCAAGTATTGCATTTTGGACTATTTTTTTTACTATGGTGGCTACTCCATTTCTTCTAAGGGATTCTTACCCACAGTTGTGTATGTAATGGTCATCTGAATTAAATTCACCCATTCCAGTCCATTTTAGCCCACTGATTCCTAAAATGTTGATGTTCACTCTTGCCATCTCTTGTTTGACCACTTCCAACTTACCTTGATTCATAGACCTAACAATCCAGGTTCCTAAGCAACATTGTCCTTTATAGCATCAGAATACTTTTACCACCAGACACACTCACACTTTGGCTCAGCTTCTTCATTCCTTCTGGAGCTATTTCTCCACTCTTCTCCAGTAGTATATTGGGTACCTACCAACCAGAAGAGTTTGTCTTTCAGTGTCATATCTTTTTGTCTTTTCATACTATTCATAGGGTTTTCAAGGCAAGAATGCTGAAGTGTTTTGCCATTCCCTTCTCCAGTGGACCACATTTTGTCAGAACTCTCCAAAAGGACCCATCAAAGGCTTCATTGCTGGCAACTCAACAGTGTCTCCTTGTGGCTATCAACCAGAATAGCAAGACTGCAGTGATTCCACTTAAATCTGCTTGGTGTTTGAAAGGAGACTGATAACTTTGAAATCAAAATTTCTGGGATCTCCAACAATAGGGGAAGGACTGTGGATAGTTTAAAGAAGAAAATACTGTACTTCATGATCATAAGCCAATGGGAATTTTAATGATTAACTTAAAAAACAAAAGATATATATGACAATTTATACTCTGATTTCCTTTTCTCCACTGACATTGAAAAGTCAATATCAAATCAATGACATGAGTCAAGTCTTCATAAATAGAATATATCTCAGCATTTTATAAGATGTTACATTAGCAACCAGTAACGCTGAAGAAGCTGAAGTTTAATGGTTCTATGAAGACCTACAAGACCTTTTACAACTAACACCCAAAAAAGATGTCCTTTTCATTATAGTGGACTGGAATGCAAAAGTAGGAAGTCAAGAAACACCTGGAGTAACAGGCAAATTTGGCCTTGGAATATGGAATGAAGCAAGGCAAAGACTAATAGAGTTTTGCCAAGAAAATGCACTGGTCAGAGAAAACACCCTCTTCCAACAACACAAGAGAAGACTCTACACATGGACATCACTAGATGGTCAACACTGAAATCAGACTGATTACATTCTTTGCAGCGAAAGATGGACAAGCTCTATATAGTCAACAACAACAAAAAAAAAGACCAGGAGCTGACTGTGGCTCACAGATCATGAACTCCTTATTGCCAAATTCAGACTTAAACTGAAGAAAGTAGGGAAAACCACTAGACCATTCAGGTATGACCTAAATCAAATCCCTTATGATTATACAGTGGAAGTGAGAAATGGATTTAAGGGACTAGATCTGATAGATAGAGCGCCTGATGAACTATGGATGGAGGTTCGTGACATTGTACAGGAGACAGGGACCAAGACCATCCCCATGGAAAAGACACGCAGAAAAGCAAAATGGCTGTCTGGGGAGGCCTTACAAATAGCTGTGAAAAGAAGAGAAGTGAAAAGCAAAGGAGAAAAGGAAAGATATAAACATCTGAATGCAGAGTTCCAAAGAATAGCAAGAAGAGATAAGAAAGCCTTCCTCAGTGATCAATGCAAAGAAATAGAGGAAAACAACAGAATGGGAAAGACTAGAGATCTCTTCAAGAAAATTAGAGATACCAAGGGAACATTTCATGCAAAGATGGGCTCGATAAAGGACAGAAATGATATGGACCTAACAGAAGCAGAAGATATTAAGAAGAGGTGGCAAGAATACACAGAAGAACTGTACAAAAAAGATCTTCACAACCAAGATAATCACGATGGTATGATCACTCACCTAGAGCCAGACATCCTGGAATATGAAGTCAAGTGGGCCTTAGAAAGCATCACTATGAACAAAGCTAGTGAAGGTGATGGCATTCCAGTTGAGCTATTTCAAATCCTGAAAGATGATGCTGTGAAAATGCTGCACTCAATATGCCAGCAAATTTGGAAAACTCAGCAGTGGCCACAGAACTGGAAAAGGTCGGTTTTCATTCCAATCCCAAAGAAAGGCAATGCCAAAGAATGCTCAAACTACCGCACAATTGCACTCATCTCACATGCTAATAAAGTAATGCTCAAAATTCTACAAGCCAGGCTTCAGCAATACGTGAACTGTGAACTTCCAGATGGTTCAAGCTGGTTTTAGAAAAGGCAGAGGAACCAGAGATCAAATTGCCAACATCCTCTGGATCATGGAAAAAGCAAGAGAGTTCCAGAAAAACATCTATT
Organism: Bos indicus x Bos taurus; assembly: GCF_003369695.1. Lineage (NCBI taxonomy): Eukaryota > Metazoa > Chordata > Mammalia > Artiodactyla > Bovidae > Bos > Bos indicus x Bos taurus. Next base: position 36,844,100 of record NC_040090.1, read on the forward strand.
TCTGCTTGATTGACTATGCCAAAGCCTTTGACTATGTGGATCACAGTAAACTATGGAAAACTCTGAAAGAGATGGGAATACCAGACCACTTGACCTGCCTCTTGAGAAATTTGTATGCAGGTCAGGAAGCAACAGTTAGAAATGGACATGGAACAACAGACTGGTTCCAAATAGGAAAAGGAGTATGTCAAGACTGTATATTGTCACCCTGCTTATTTAACTTATATGCAGAGTACATCATGAGAAACGCTGGGCTGGAAGAAGCACAAGATGGAATCAAGATTGCTGGGAGAAATATCAAGAACCTCAGATATGCAGATGACACCACCCTTATGGCAGAAAGTGAAGAGGAACTAAAAAGCCTCTTGATGAAAGTGAAAGTAGGGAGTGAAAAAGTTGGCTTAAAACTCAACATTCAGAAGACAAAGATCATGGCATCCAGTCCCATCACTTCATGGGAAATAGATGGGGAAACAGTGGAAACGGTGTCAGACTTTATTTTTCTGGGCTCCAAAATCACTGCAGATGGTGATTGCAGCCATGAAATTAAAAGACGCTTACTCCTTGGAAGAAAAGTTATGACCAACCTAGATAGCATATTGAAAAGCAGAGACATTACTTTACCAACAAAGGTCCGTCTAGTCAAGGCTATGGTTTTTCCTGTGGTCATGTATGGATGTGAGAGTTGGACTGTGAAGAAGGCTGAGCGCCGAAGAATTGATGTTTTTTAACTGTGGTGTTGGAGAAGACTCTTCAGAGTCCCTTGGACTGCAAGGAGATCCAACCAGTTCATTCTGAGGGAGATCAGCCCTGGGATTTCTTTGGAAGGAATGATGCTAAAGCTCAGACTCCAGTACTTTGGCCACCTCATGTGAAGAGTTGACTCATTGGAAAATACTCTGATGCTGGGATGGATTGGGGGCAGGAGGAGAAGGGAATGACAGAGGATGAGATGGCTGGATGGCATAACTGACTCGATGGACATGAATCTGAGTGAACTCCGGGAGTTGGTGATGGACAGGGAGGCCTGGTGTGCTGGGATTCATGGGGTCGCAAGGAGTCGGACTCGACTGAGCGACTGAACTGAGCTGAACTGAACAGACAGTTACCAAGAAACAAGCTACTTTAAGAAAGATTATGTTCAAAACAGCCCATGACTTATCATCATTTTTAACCTTGGCAATTAGATAATTAACCAAAATGATAAATTCCTAATGATCATTTAATTAATAGTGGCCAGAGTCAAGAGTAGGTTAGGCATATCTGCTACATAAATCTGCTTTTCCTATTACATTTTTGAAGAGTGAGTTGCATTGTTAGACTTCAACTGGATAGTTTTGCAGTTTTCTGGACTTTTTCATGGTCCATATTATAAATAGCAAAGGCAGACCACTGTATAACCCAACATATAATGAATTGCTCAGTGTAAGTAAAGTTGATTTCTCCATCAAAGATATCACAGTAACTTAACACACTTAACAATTAAAGTTTATTCTCATCCACATACCATTCCAATACGTGAGGGCTTTGTTTCATGTCAGCATTTAGAGACCCATGCTTCTTTGATTAGTTGACTCCATGTTCTAATCCATTACAGACTGCCACTGGTGCTTCTGAATATGTCAGGCAAATAAAGGGGGAGAGTGAGCAGGATTTTGTAAGATATTTTAGGGATTCAATTTAAGAGAGATTTACACCATTTTTTCTGCATTCCCTTGGCCAGAATCTTTACATAAATCTAGCTGGAGAGGTCTGGTGATTAAATATTTATTTCTTAAGAGAAATAAGGTCAAACTAGTCAATCCTAAAGGAAATCAACCCTGAATATTCATTGGAAGGACTGATGCTGAAGTTTCAATATTTGGGGCACCTGTTTCGAAGAGCAGACTCATTGGAAAAGAGTGTGAGGCTGGGAAAGCTTGAGGGTGAGAGGAGAAGGGGGAAGCAGAGCATGAGATGGTTGGATGGCATTACTGATTCAATGGACAGGGATTTGAGTGGACTCTGGGAGATGGTGGAGGACAAGAAAGCCTAGTGTGCGGCAATCCATTGGGTCGCAAAGAGTTAGATCTTAATTAGTCGCAAAGAGTTAGTTAGTGACCGAATAACAAGAAAAATGATATGAGAGACCCTCACATGTAAAGCATATATAACCTCTTCCCAAATGAGACTACCAGAACCCTCACCTAGGCACTGTATCCTCAGAAAGTCCAAGGTCTCCAGGGGTGTGTGGTCATCTCCATCAAGTCCTGATGTAGTTCCTCTTGGATGAGTCATCTCCCTCCTCCTACCATACATCTAATAGTGGAGCATAAACCAGAAAGATTCCCAGTTGAACTGAAGCATGTAATACATTTAGCAGGAACTTGTCAGTGGTAATTCTGAAATACTTTGGGGGCAGGCACTGCAATGCTTTTATCTCCTAACAGTTGGGTAAGTTCTCTTGACCTCCCACTTTATATGATTCTGGGAGAAACTCTCCTGGCCGTTGCTTTCCATGTCCTTTTTCTGCATCTGGGGGGTTGTGTCTTCTTTAATGTTTCCCCACTGCCTTATATGAAGCAGGCACTGGAATGTGTGACTTATTTCGCAGATATTGCATTTGGAGACTGTTTTGTGTCTGTCAAATATTAAAATCAATGATTGTTTTAATTTTTAATCAAAAACTTTTTAAAAGCCTAGATCATGTTCCTTTAGCAATGAATCCCCTTAAATTTTTAACAAGATTTATCTTAGGTAAACTTTCTTTCCTTTTTTATGTATTTTTGCTTTCCCCAAGCAACTGCTTTTCTACATAATGTTGTCTATATAAGGCTATCAGATGAGAGGACAACGATTCACATAATCTAGTCTTTTCTCAGGGTCATTTTCTATGAGTCTTTGCTACTCAAAGACATTCTAAATCTTTCTCTTAACCTTTGACTTCCCAAGTACTAGGAACATTCTTCAAGACTTTATATTTACAAACTTTATCTATTGTGATTAATTTCTTCTTGGAAACCAGGTAACTTTCTGTTAAGCTCATTTATTACTCATAACAACTTATCAAATTAAATCAACAACTGCAAACACACACTATTATTTTGAGTTCTTTAAACCTTTCCCCTAGAATTACCAACGTGTGTGTGTGTGTGTGTGTGTGTGTGTGTGTGTGTGTGTGTGTGTTCAGTCAGGCATGTCACTCAGGCATGTTCTTTGGACCCCATAGACTGTAGCCCAACAGGCCTCTCTGTCTATGGGATTTTCCAGGCAAGAATACTGGAGTGGGTTGCCAGTTCCTTCTCCAGGATATCTTCCCAACCCAGGGATCAAATCCACGTCTTTTGCACCTCCTGTACTGACCAGCAGATTCTTTACCACTGCAACATAACTTGACAGCTGTCAAAACAAACAATTCCAATTTACCAGTGAATTAGCACAATGCAATTTTATACTTTTTAATGACATCAAATTCAGTGTATGTGAAAGGTGAAAGCTCTCTTCCTTCCAATCATTCAGGGTCCTAGCCTTGTTCACTGTGTGGTTCCACTATTTTCTATGGATTTGTATCTTCCAGTGAATTATCTGCAATGAGCCAGAGGAGAAGGAAGAGACGAATGCAGAGGACATCGAGGAGGTTGTAAAAGCCATTCCTGGAAGAGATGCATGCCATTCCCTTGGCCAGACTTAGTCATAAAGCCCCACACAACTGCAAGTATGAGCTTCCCAATTTGCTCAGTGGGTAAAGAATCTGCCTATAATGCAGGGGACAGGACCCAAGGGTTCGATCCCTGGGTCAGGGAGATCCCCTGGAGGAGGGCATGTCAATCCACACCAGTATTCTTGCCTGGACTATCCCATGAACAGAGGAGCTTGGTGGGCTATAGTCCATAGGGTTGCAAAGAGTCAGATGCACTGAGCACACGTGCAACTGCAAGTATGCCTGGAATGTGTAAATTGACTTGTATTTAGGAGGAAAACGAACTCTGCTTGGGAAAGTTAGCCTTGTCTCTGTCATTTATATATACCAATTGCCAAGCTAAAACCCAACCATGGCATTAAAATGGTGAGAAGTGGTAGGAACCTCCAAATATGTTTATGGCTCTTCTGGTCTCACTGAGACACTGTCTGTCCTACAGCCTGATCTACTTCTTGTTTACTTTTTCCAGATGCTTCATTAAATAATTCCCCATGTTTGTTTTAGACAGAAGAGAGAGAAGCAGAGGGACACATTTAGATCCCTTCCATGTTTCCCATCATCCCCCTCACCTGTGGTAGGAAGGAAGAGAAGGCACTGGGTGGAGTATGGGCAAACTGCGTATCAGAGACAGAAGTTCAGCAGACCGGGTACAGGGATTTGAATTCCTCCCCAGACCCAGCCCCCAGCCCAGGACCATCTAAATATTCTCCGGAGACCTGCTTTGCCATTTTGCCAGGGTGACATCAGGAGTTCAACATTTAATTCAAGCAAATGAGGATTCTCTTTGGGTTTCCAGAGTTTGTTGTCTGTCAGAAGACACTGCTGTTGGATATAATTGGGAAGGGGCACTAGAGGAGTTAATATCTAAGGAAGACAGAACTTGATGGATTTCCTCAACAAAATAACTGAATTTGCATTTGCTTGGATGTTTATAATAGAATTAAGAACTGTGTCCTATTTGAGAATTAGGCTGAGAGTTTCCCAAGACCTGAGCTAACTCCTGTAAAAGTAAATATTGATTTATCTGTAGATTGAGCCAAAAGGGGGAGAGGTGGTGGTATTTATGGGTCTCAGTATCTTGTTTCCTCACAGCTGAGGTGAGAATAGGCTGCCTGACTTTAGGTACTCTGCTGACTTAAGAGATGTCTGAGGAGTTCTGTACATTTATCCAGGCAACTAATATCAGTGAGAAGATATTTCTGAGATTTTTTTTTTCCTGTTGTGGGATAATACTGCCTTGCTTAGTGTCATCGCTTCATATTCCTTTTGCATCAATTTTCTTTTCTTAGAGAAAAGGACTGCTTAGTTCACCAAATAATACACGTTGTAATGATCACCATGGCTGATTCTTCCTACACTCTACTGAGTGACAGATTGGTCAGTATGCCACATACTCTTGAGAAAGAACTTCCTGACATTCACTTTCAGTGTAAAAAAAACTTGGATTTTAAGTATGGAAGCCAGGTTTAATATTCTGGATAGGCTAGGCTATTGCCAGCTACACAAAATAAGCAATTAATTTAAACTCCCTACATTTCTGTTTCATTATCTAAAACATTGAAAAGAGTAATTATTTTACTGACTTTTTTCATTCAATTATATATGCATATGAAAACATTAATTCACTATCTTTGTGCTTTTTTCTTTCTTATAAACTGTCTTCCTTCCCCTCCCTGTCTTTTTCTTCTCTTCTTTTGTTATTTTCCAGAGCTCTTTTCCTCTCTGTTTCACCCATTTTCTCCTTTATTCTCTCCTCCTTTGTTTCATAAGAATCTCAGGTAAATTATTCTGCTCTTGACTGTGACCCCAAGACTATCTTGGTTTTTTCATACTCTCTTCCTCCAAAGTGGGTCACCATTAAAACATACTTTCAAGATCAATCAATTACTTTGTATAATCTAGTACGTGTTTTGAACTCAGGTAGATAAATTACAGGTAACCAGCTTAATTATCTGTCCAGATAAATCCAGAAGGAGAGAAAATAATTACATGAATAAAGCTAACAAAATTTTAGAGGGCAGATATTTGCTACTTAGTGTCACTTTCTCGTGTTGCACACTGAAGGTTATTTCACACCATTATAAGAGGAAATGAGTCCTTCCTCCCTGTAAAGAACATTTCTGACTTCCTGGCCCCCACAGTTGCCCACAGTCCAAGCTGTTTGGAGGCCCCTGCTCCTTTGATTACTAGGGATGTCACTTTGTCATCTCCCTCTGAGGGTAATTTATTCAGTTCCTTCCCTACTGGTGCAACCATAGAAATTTTTCCCAAGAAGATTCTCATCACTCAGTTTTCTTACCCTTCTTTTCTCAGGGTGTTTTTCCTTTATTCAGACTCCCCAAGAGCCTTTGATCTCTCTCACTCTGTTTACAGTGCTGAATTAAGTCTTTGACAATATACTCTCCTGGGAAATAGACCATAGGGCCTCAGGATCCAGGTGTCTAACAAGGGCACCAACCATTGAAAGTAACGGGGATGGAAGGAGCACAGAGGAGCCAGAGGCCATAAAATCAGCCTCTAGAGCCTTTGAAGAGGCCAGTTCGGGTCCTTTTTCCAACAACCAGAAATAGAGGCAGTGCAAACTTCGGAAGCTGGTAAGTCCCAAGTTGAGGCCAGGAAAATTGTAAGAAGGAGACAATGAAGAAAGGTGAGTCCAGGAGCCTGGAATGAAAAGGAGATGAAAACTTTCAATAGGGCCTGATATAGATGTCGATTCTGCCAACACACTTAGATCCCGTGGCCATACAAAGTTGTTGACCCCAAACAACTGTAGACTCAAAGCTCCCATCCATATCACGGCTAGAAGACCAAGGTGGTGTGCCTGGCTGGGTCAGGACCTGCCTTTCTTCTCTTGTCTAAATCCATCTGTGAGCCAAGGTGATCACTCTGTTTCTAGGCAATCATAGCTAGGTTCAGACCTTCTGTTATCATTTGGGTTATTTAAGACTTGTCTGTTCTTTCCAGACTCTCAACATTTCATGGTCAGGGATCATGTCTTGTTCTTTAGCACTTGGAATAAGGAACCACTATGACCACTCCTTCGTAAATATTAGTCTGTGAGCATAACTAATGGAATTAGTGGAGTAATTAATGAAATTGGAGTATTGAAGATCAAAGCAATGCCCCAGATGGCCAACAAGCCCTCATTTCTCATATTAAGAGGCTTGAGTTTCATTGAGGAGAATATATGTATATAGAGAAAAAATGTTCCCAGCTATTGAGGAATTTAAAAGGATTCTAAGATGGGACTAAAAGTATATTGCAATACTATATCAGTGTTATATGAGGTCTGAAAAGGACATTTCTTCCCTGTGTCTGTTAAAAGACTTTTGATGATGTTCTTGATTCGTTTCTCTGTGTCTTCAGCCTTCTTTACACTAAATCTAGGTGTCCTCACCCCTCAAATATTAATATACCCTTCCTTCTCCAGCCCCCTGCCTGTGTTCAGATACTGACCACTTTTCCTTTGGACTCTTCAGGATTCTCTAAAAGGCTAGTGTGTTATTCTCCTTTGTCCCATCTGTAGCACGGCACTTCCCTATGTCAAACTCTCTGTTGATTCCTTAGGATGTACCTGACAATGCCTACTGCCAGGTGGGCTGTGAATGGCTGCATATGCTCCTACACACATTTAAACCTTGTCTCCTGATACTCTGCTCACCTACCTCCTCCCCCTAAAGACCTTAGGATCTACCAGCCCCTAATACCTCATCATTAATCATTACTGAATATCCACCTAGGCAGACCTTTCTTCTCTTGTAGGCCATTGCCTACAAGAGTAACCCTCCCCTCTCCCCAGATGAATATAACCACTTTATGTGTCCTCTTCAGATGCTTTAAGCTTCTTATGTCCCTGGGCTAATAGGATCTTGGGAAATAATCCTTTCTGTCCCCACAACAACAGCAAAGCTAAGTATCATTTATCTGTTTTACATATGAGAAAATTAGGTACCAAAGAGTTTAAATAGCCTTCAGGGTCATATAATGAGTATAAGAGCCAGAGTTGGAACTCAAATTTTCAACTACAGAACATTGCTTCATTCACTTGTACTTTTGTCTCTTTCCCACTGCTTGAAAGATCATTTTTACTATAACCACAATTATAACATGTGTTATATATGTTTATAAGTCAAGTTTTCTCTATTAGTTAGTCTCCCTGAAAATAATCATTTTTACTTAATCCACGTTATACATCTGTATGCCAAACAAGATCAGGTCTGAAAAGGCACTGATCATTTTCTTGACTTTTCAAATAGTTTGAGTCACTCTGAGGATCTAGAACTTGATTAATGAGGAGAAGGGTTTTTAGAAGAGATTGGTATGTTTTCTATCCTCCTTATTTCTCTGATTCATACTGAGAATAATTTCTCTAATCGCAAATGGAAATACAGAACTGAGCTAATACATAGCTGTCCCTACCCCAGATTTGACCCTTGAGCCCCTGAATCTTTGGTTTCCTAAAGTCCTACACTGAGTAGAAAGTTGTGTGTGTTTATTGCATAATCTGTATTTGGAAAGTCTAGGATATTCCAAGTGAAAGTCTTTGGATCAAGAAAAACCCTTCATTTCCTTCCCTGGCAACCAGCATCTGATACCTTCTCATACACACTTCACTCTCCTGGAGGAGGCTGGTCAGGTGGGATACATGAGCAGAATCAGTAGCCCCAAATCTACTGATTATATGTCTCCTGGGCTGCTTCTCTCATCCCTCCACAACTCCCCGGCTCTTTCCCGGTCTTCAGTTGCTGTAGTCATTGTTGTCATTCTTCTTAGTGTTGGTCAGTCTGCTCTTTGTGTAGCAGTGAGGGAGTTAAGCCAGAACCCAACACCAAGAAAAAAAATCCCAACTAGAATCACAGCAGGTAAATTTTCAGAACACAGATTCCATATGCTGAAATAACTGGATCCTGGTCACAAGGATTCATGGATAATTTTGCTTACCAGGTAAGCAAGCCCTATTTGAGTTTATATGCTGAAAACTTACTCACTCACTATTGAAAACTTCTATTTCACCTTTGGTAACCTCCTGGTGTACCTTGCGATACTGTCTCTATCACGAGAATAGGAAATTCACAGTCTTTTCTAAACGACCCAAATCTAATAAAGCACTCTTGAAATTTCACAAAGAGAAGCAATAGCAGTTAATCCAATAAGAGAATGATAAACATTATGCCTTGAAGTGAAATCCCCTTTGGAGCTGGACTAAATTGTTGTCCTGGGATGGTGCAAACGGCTGCTCCACCTCTAATCCAATATTTCCTGAATACTGAAAATAAAAAATCCTGAAGTCAGTCCCTGTCCAATTGTATGGAGTAGAGGGCTCGGCTCCTTTAGAATCAGCTGAACAGAGCTCTCTTCCTTGTAAACTCTGAGGGAAGGAAAAGCTGAATTAAGAAATTGTGCTGAATGAGGCTAAATCTTGTACAGGGACTGAAAGCACAGGCTCTGGAATCACATTCCCTGGTTTTCAGTTTGGCTTTGCCACGTGTGTGTGTGTGTGTGTGTGTGTGTGTGTGTGTGTGTGTGTGCTTGTGTATGTGTGTGTGTGTGTGTGTGTTAGTCACTCAGTCATGTCCGACTCTGTGACACCATGAACTATAGCCCACCAGGCTCCTCTGCTCATGGAGTTCTCCAGGCAAGAATGCTGGAGTGGGTTGCCATTCTTTTTTCTTCAGGGATTGACCCCAAGTCTCCTGAATTACAGGCAGATTCTTTACCATCTGAGCCACCAGGGAATGTGGCTCATGTTCTAGCTTTCCAATTTTGATCAAAGTGCTCAGCCTCCCTTTCCTTGTTCCCTTCATTATCTATGAAAATAACAATATTAGTTGCTTTTACGTGTTTTTAAAAGAGGAAGTGATATAATGAATATAAAGTATTTGGCATGATACCACATGCATGGCAAGTTTTTAGTTAAATGTCAGCAGTGATTAACAGTGATGATGACTTGAAATCATCAATGAGGCAGTTTCAGAGCTCTAGTGAAAACCCAAGTTTTACTACAATTATAACATACACTTCCCATGGTGCTACAATCTGTTCTACATTTTAAGGACTCTGGATTTCCAGTGTGATCAGGATATGCTGCATGGCATCACACAGCAACTACTCCGCTCCCCCAGTCTCCGAATTCATCCTCATCTGCTTCCCTAACTACCAGAGCTGGCAGCACTGGCTGTCCCTGCCCCTCAGTCTCCTTTTGCTCCTGGCTCTGGGGGCCAACGCCACCCTCCTCATCACCATCTGGCTGGAGGCCTCTCTGCATGAGCCCATGTACTACCTGCTCAGCCTCCTCTCCCTGCTGGACATGGTGCTCTGTCTCACCGTCATCCCCAAGGTTCTAGCCATCTTCTGGTTTGACCTCAGGTCTATTGGGTTTTTTCCCTGCTTTCTTCAGATGTTCATCATGAACAGTTTCTTGACCATGGAGTCCTGCACATTCATGGTCATGGCCTATGACCGCTATGTGGCCATCTGCAAGCCTCTGCACTACCCATCTATCATCACTAACCAATTTGTGGCCAGAGCCACCATTTTTGTAGTGGCCCGGAATGCCCTTGCTTCACTCCCAGTTCCAATCCTTTCTGCCAGACTCAGATATTGTGCAGAGAACATCATCAAGAACTGCATCTGCACTAATCTGTCTGTGTCCAAACTCTCCTGTGATGACATCACCTTCAATCAGCTCTACCAGTTTGTGGCAGGCTGGACCCTACTGGGCTCTGACCTCATTCTTATCATTATCTCCTACTCTTTTATCCTGAAAGCTGTTCTAAGGATTAAAGCTGAGGGAGCTGCTGCCAAGGCCCTGAGCACCTGTGGTTCCCACTTCATCCTCATCCTCTTCTTCAGCACAGTCCTGCTGGTCCTGGTCATCACTAACCTGGCCAGGAAGAGGATTCCCCCAGACGTCCCCATCCTGCTCAACATTCTGCACCACCTCATCCCCCCAGCTCTGAACCCCATAGTTTATGGTGTGAGAACCAAGGAGATAAAGCAGGGAATCCAGAAAATGATCAGGAGGTTATAAGAGGTAAAATGTGAAAGGCCTAAATTGGGAACAGAAATTGCTAACAGGCAATAATTTCATCAAACAGCAGTGTCTTCCACTTGAGCCAAAGCTAGTCCCTGCCATGCCTCTTTTCTGATGTGCAGCCTCACCTCAAGTTGGAAGTGAAAATGTTAGTCGCTTAGTAGTGTCCAACTCTTTTGTGAACCCATGGACTACAGCCCGCCAGGCTTCTCTGTCCATAGAATTCTCCAGGCAAGAATATTAGAGTAGGGTGGACATGCCTTTCTCCAAGGAATCTTCCTGACCCAGGTGTTGAACCCAGGTCTCCCACACTGCAGACAGATTCTTTATTATCTGAGCCAGCAGGGAAGCCCCTTACTCAGGTTACTTACACAAATTCTTTAAATGCCTGGCACTGAATTGCTGGATCTCTGTGACAAAGTTTTCGCAAGTCTGGGTGACAAAGCTGAGAATGACAGAATACTAGTATATGGGATGCAAAGAAAATTTTTCATTCTAAGACTTCTAATCATCTATTTCTGTTTTGGGTATTAAATGCCCAGTTTTAAAAAAAAATAACGGTGATGTGTGTAATAATATTTTAATGTTTAACTTGCAAATTGGCTTTCTTCATTTGTGTGCCTTTTAAAATTCCCAGTACATTAACTTTACTCATAAAAACATGCATTTTTATCAAGTTTATTAAAGCATTATTTATATGCAATAAGGTACTTTCCATACAATGAGTTTTACAAAATGTGTATCATCTTAACAAGCATAAAAATCAAGAAAAAGTCTATTTTCATTACTGAAAAATGTTGCCTCATACACATTTGCAGTTGATACCTTACTCTACCCCTTGCCTTAAGCAAGCATTGGTTGCTTTAAAGTATGCATTAGTTTCTCATATTGTAGAATTTCATATGAAAGGAATCATGCAGTATGTATTTTGTGTTTAGAAGAAATAAACCAATTCTACAAAGACTTCCAGAAAAAATGAAGGAGAGGAGATACTATTCAACATATACTGTGAGAACACATTTATTTTTGTGCCAAAATCAGACAAACACATTATATAAAAAATTAATAGATATCCTTCAAGACATAGATCCAAAACATTAAACAAAATTTTAGAAAATAAAATGGAACAATATTCAAAGTTTAGATACATCCAACTACCAAGTGGACATTTCATGTAAATTCAGTTCAGTTCAGTCACGCAGTCGTGTCAGACTCTTTGCGACCCCATGAATCACAGCACACCAGGCCTCCCTGTCCATCACCAACTCCCAGAGTTCACTCAGACGCACATCCATTGAGTCAGTGATGGCATCCAGCCATCTCATCCTCTGTCGTCCCCTTCTCCTCCTGCCCCCAATCCCTCCTAGCATCAGGGTCTTATCCAGTGAGTCAACTCTTCGCATGAGGTGGCCAAAGTATTGGAGTTTCAGCTTCAGCATCAGTCCTTCCAATGAACACCCAGGACTGATCTTTAGGATGGACTGGTTGGATCTCCTTGCAGTCCAAGGGACTCTCAAGAGTCTTCTCCAACATCACAGTTCAAAAGCATCAATTCTTCGGCGCTCAGCTTTCTTCACAGTCCAACTCTCACATCCACACATGACCACTGGAAAAACCATAGCCTTGACTAGACGGACCTTTGTTGGCAATGTAATATCTCTGCTTTTTAATATGCTATCTAGGTTGGTCATAACTTTCCTTCCAAGGAGCAAGCATCTTTTAATTTCATGACTGCAGTCACCATCTGCAGTGATTTGGGAGCCCCCAAAAATAAAGTCTGACACTGTTTCCACTGTTTCCCCATCTATCTGCCATGAAGTTGTGGGACCAGATGCCATGATCTTAGTTTTCTGAATGTTGAGCTTTCATGCAAAGATGGGCTCAGTAAAGGACAGAAATGGTAGGGACCTAACAGAAGCAGAAGGTATTAAGAAGAGGTGGCAAGAATACACAGAAAAACTGTACAAAAAGATCTTCATGACCCAGATAATCACGATGGTGTGATCACTCACCTAGAGCCAGACATCCTGGAATGTGAAGTCAAGCGAGCCTTAGGAAGCATCACTATGAACAAGGCTAGTGGAGGTGATGAAATTCCAGTTGAGCTATTTCAAATCCTGAAAGATGATGCTATAAAAGTGCTGTACTCAATATGCCAGCAAATTTCTAAAACTCAACAGTGGCCACAGGACTGGAAAAGGTCAGTTTTCATTTCAATCCTAAAGAAAGGCAATACCAAAGAATGCTCAAACTACCACACAATTGCACTCATTTCACACGCTGGTAAAGTGATGCTTAAAATTCTCCAAGACAGGCTTCAGCAATACGTGAACCATGAACTTCCAGATGTTCAAGCTGGTTTTAGAAAAGGCAGAGGAACCAGAGATCAAGTTGCCAACATTCACTGGATCATTGAAAAAGCGAGAGAGTTTCAGAAAAAACATCTATTTCTGCTTTATTGACTATGCCAAAGCCTTTGACTGTGTGGATCACAATAAACTGTGAAAAATTCTTCAAGAGATGGAAATGCCAAACCATCTGACCTGCCTCTTGAGAAATCTGTATGCAGGTCAGGAAGCAACAGTTAGAACTGGACATGGAACAACAGACTGGTTCCAAATAGGAAAAGGAGTATGTCAAGGCTGTATATTGTCACCCTGCTTATTTAACTTATATGCAGAGAACATCATAAGAAACGCTGGGCCATAGGTAGCACAGGCTAGAATCAAAATTGCCAGGAGAAATATCAATAACCTCAGATATGCAGATGACACCACCCTTATGGCAGAAAGTGAAGAAGAACTAAAGAGCCTCTTGATGAAAGTGAAAGAGGAGAGTGAAAAAGTTGGCTTAAAGCAACATTCAGAAAACTAAGATCGTGGCATCCAGTCCCATCATTTCATGGCAAGTAGATGGGGAAACAGTGGAAACAGTGGCTGACTTTTATTTTTCTGGGCTCCAAAATCACTGCAGATGGTGACTGCAGCCATGAAATTAAAAGACACTTACTCCTTGGAAGGAAAGTTATGACTAACCTAGACAGCATATTAAAAAGCAGAGACATTACTTTGTCAACAAAGGTCAATCTAGTCAAGGCTATGGTTTTTCCAGTGGTCATGTATGGATGTGAGAGTTGGACTGTGAAGAAAGCTGAGTGCTGAAGAATTGATGCTTTTAAATTGTGATGTTGAAGAAGACTCTTGAGAGTCCCTTGGACTGCAAGGAGATCCAACCAGTCCATCCTAAAGGAGATCGGTCCTGGGTGTTCATTGGAAGGACTGATGCTAAAGCTGAAACTCCAATACTTTGGCCACCTCATGCGAAGAACTGACTCTTTTGAAAAAACCTTGATGCTGGAAAAGATTGAAGGCAGGAGTAGAAGGGAAAGCCAGAGGATGAAACAGTTGGATGGCATCACCTACTCAATGGACATGGATTTGGGGGCACTCTGGGAGTTGGTGATGGACAGGGAGGCCTGGCGTGCTGCAATTCATGGGGTCGCAAAGAGGCAGACACAACTGAGCAAATGGAATTAGATAAGATCCAGTTTGGATAATTCCAGGAATACAGAGTTGATTTAACATTCAAACATCAATTAATGTATTTCACTATATTAACAAACAAAAGCCCCTATAATCAGCTCAGTACATACAGAAAAACATCTAACAAAATGCAACCTACCTTTTACCCCAGATCCTTAATATACTAATGATATCAGATAAGTTTTTGAATCACAGAATACAATGCAAAACCTATGAACATTTTGGAGTCATCTTCATCCCTACCCCTTGGAACAGGAGAGGATCAGCCTTAGAGGAAACCAGGTGAAAGAGATAAACTTTATGGCAATCTTCACTTTGCCCATGCGTTCACATGAGATTGTGGTGCCATTTCTGAAGTTGTTTAAAGGGAAGAAAGCTGTGGAGTGTTTGTCATGGCTGTGCTATATGTAAGCACAGAGCATGTAGTTCCAACAGAGGTCTGTATAATCTTACTTAATAGCAGACACTGAAAAGAGCAGTGCTAGGGCAGATATAGTTGGTGATTAACTAAGAGGCCTGTTTGCCTCAGTTGTAGAAAACAAGAAATATTAATGCTCAGGAGGCAAGGAAGCATTTCTCTGACAATCACAAAGCTCATCTGGAGGACTCACAGCCTGGAACTTGCTCTTTTATCCCTGACTCCCTCTACCCCTAGGTGCACTTTACTAAACAGAGTATTCATATCTTAAGGAAATATGAGAACAAGATTTAAAAAGAAAATAAAATAACAAGCACTATGAAATAAAGGCAATGAACTAAACAACACACATTGTCAGCATCAGAATTAATGACTAATTAGAGAAAATAACTATTGCAAACAAGTTGGCTATATTTAGCATGTAAGTACAAAATAAGCATCTATTTGGTAAGTAAAAGCATTGACGTCCTCAGAGACTTAATGGAAGACATTGGAAATATAAATTCAGGAACAAAATAGTTGATATGAGGCATCCAGTGGATGAGTTGAAGAGCTGACAGCTGAATTAATGAACTGTCTGTAACCAAAAAAAACTTCCCAGTTGTAGTATATAATGGTCAGAAGATGCAGAAAGAAGGAAGAGGGAATGATCAAAAGAGGCACAATGAGGCCAAAATGTAAATTTGGTCTAATAAAAAATTACATAAGGAAATAAATGAATGGAAGGGAAGCACCTGAATAGAAATGAAGAATTGCTCATATATTTTTAAAATGTAAGACTGAAAGGTGTTGTAGAGAGACAAATTTGATCCTAAAAAAGAAAGCTCCTAGATATACTACGGTGATTGTAAGGCAAGCATGGAGAAAAAGAGAGCAAGCCAGACACTCAAGCAGAGAAAGATTTATTATAGAAAGAAAGAAAGAAAGTGACTGGCTTTAGAGTAAAACTAGTGCTCTCTTTTTACAGCCAACCCTTCTTATACCCTATCAATGGGAAATTATGCCCCAGAGGGAGGGGGCCTCAGTTTACCTTTGGTCCGCTGCTGGGGTCTTGTGGTCACGTAGTTGAAGGGGTCTCATGGGTTGGGTGGTCAAGTAGTCTTGAAAAACTGACACCAGCAGGGAAAAATAGAATATCACCTTAGGGAAAAACAGGATGCCCACCACGGCAACGTGGCCACTGTGACTTCATCCCTTGTTTGTCAAGTCACCACAATAGGCCATATTTTAACTATATGCTATGAGACCCTGTGAACCCTAATGGTGATATGGGAGGAAAAGAATAAACTCTTAAGGCTACATGTGATTAGGTAGATTCCTAAACAAGCTCGGAGATTCTGATATTTGTTGGCATTTGGGAGAGTTGACATTAAAAATAAAAGGACAGAGAAACATAAGTAAATCAAAGCAGCAATTTTAGTAATAAAGAAAGAAAATCACAAAGCAGAAAATTTAACATTACCTGTGAAAGTTTTAAAGATGACCACAAATTGTTTTATACTTCTCCGTGAAGTTGTTTACTGTCCTTCCTTGTGAATCAGGTTGGCTTTAGTGATTCACTCATAATCAATAGAAAGTAGCAGAAGTGATGCTGATTAGAAAAGATGTGTAGAGAATAAAAACCTAAAAATCCCTCAAATTTTTTGGGTAGAATTCTAATAGAAACTCACTTTGCTATATAATAGTATGACTTACAAAGCATTAGTAATAAAAATATTGTGTCATTGCTTTTAAGTAAAATCAGATACACCAGTGACGGAACATAAAAAGAGACCTGTGTGTATTAGAACCTGGTATGTATAAGCTGAGGAGAAGGGGACGACAGAGGATGAGATGGTTGGATGGCATCACCGACTCACTGGACATGAGTTTGGGTAGACTCTGGCAGTTGGTGATGGACAGTGAGGAACTGGCATGCTGCAGTTCATGGGGTCACAGAGTCGGACACGACTGAGCAACTGAACTGAACTTAAATCAGTGGAAACAGGATCAATTGTCCCTAT
The DNA here is from genome assembly GCF_003369695.1 of Bos indicus x Bos taurus. NCBI lineage: Eukaryota > Metazoa > Chordata > Mammalia > Artiodactyla > Bovidae > Bos > Bos indicus x Bos taurus. The sequence continues at coordinate 36,860,775 of NC_040090.1, forward strand.
GTGGAGAATAATAAAGGTAGAGTCATATTTAACACTATAAACAGGAGTGGTATTCAAAAACACTTAGTAACTAGTAAAGCACTTCCACCAACAAAACAAGATACTCAGGCCTTGCTCTAAAGGTAGGCACTGGTAGACCCTACTCTTCAGGCATTAACCTACTACTTGAGGGGTCATGGGGAGGTCTAGATACCAAAAAAGGGACCATGGTTGAGATGAGGGTGCTCACAGTAGTGAGCAGATGAGTGGCTCACAGTAGAAAACAGTTATAAAAATAACAAGCAGTATTATTTGTATTTTCACACCTTATATGACTATAGCAGTACATACTAACTACTACTTCTAACTCTTGACAATATAAACCACAAGTAGATGTCAATATATCACTAAGAAACATAAGACACTATGTTTAAATTAAAAATTAAGACAAACCAAAAAATTAAACAAAACCTTGTGATTTTGTGGAATGTTCTGGAAATACAATCATCAAAGAAAATTTATTAATAGAAAAATAGCTTGACTTGGGAGAAGGCAATGGCACCCATTCCAGTACTCTTGCCTGGAAAATCCCATGGATGGAGGAGCCTGGTAGGGTGCAGTCCATGGGGTCACTAAGAGTCGGACACGACTGAGCAACTTCACTTTCACTTTTCACTTTCATGCATTGGAGAAGGAAATGGCAACCCACTCCAGTGTTCTTGCCTGGAGAATCCCAGGGATGGGGGAGCCAGGTGGGCTGCTGTCTATGGGGTCGCACAGAGTCGAACATGACTGAAGTGACTTAGTAGTAGTAGTAGCTTGACTTGATCAAATTAAAGATTTTCATTAAGTAATGGACAGCATGCACTAAAATTGACAGCCATAGGACAGACCACAGAGGATATTAACAACATCTAGTCAACAGGGGCTTTAATATATAATTACACAGGAAAAAATTTTTAATATGCAAGGAAAACAGCAATTAATAGAAAAAGAAGGCACAGGATGTGAATATGTAATTCATACTATAAAACCCACAAATGGATAAAAATACATAAAGAAAGCTCAATTATCAGAAGAAAATAAATTTAAAATAATGAGATACTATTTTGCATCCATTGAGTTTTCAAAAAAGTATCAAATGGTGTAAAGAATGTGAAAAATAAAAAAATGTCAGGAATTTCTTCTGGCATTTTGTAAATATTTTGGATAGAAATTTGGTAATTCCTAGTCAAATTAGCTCCTCTGTCCATGGAATTCTCCAGGCAAGAATACTGGAGTGCATAGCCATTCCTTTCTCCAGGAGATCTTCATGACTCAAGGATCAAATCTGAGTCTCCTGCATTGCAGGAAGATTTTTTATTGTCTGAACCATCAGGAAAACCTGATATTTATATTTAAATATGTTTATACTTTTATAACTGAAAAAATCACATATATACAGTTACTAAGTCCATAAAGAGAGTTGTACAATGATATTAACAGTAGCAGTAATTAATTTATGCTAACAATTAATTATTTCTGTCCTTTATCGAGCCCATCTTTGCATGAAATATTCCCTAGGGATTTCTAATTTTCTTGAAGAGATCTCTAGTCTTTCCCATTCTGTTGTTTTCCTCTATTTCTTTGCATTGATCACTGAGGAAGGCTTTCTTATCTCTTCTTGCTATTCTTTGGAACTCTGCATTCAGATGCTTATATCTTTCCTTTTCTCCTTTGCTTTTCGCTTCTCTTCTTTTCACAGCTATTTGTAAGGCCTCCCCAGACAGCCATTTTGCTTTTTTGCATGTCTTTTCCATGGGGATGGTCTTGATCCCTATCTCCTGTACAATGTCACAAACCTCGTCCATAGTTCATCAGGCACTCTATCTATCAGATCTAGGCCCTTAAATCTATTTCTCACTTTCACTGTATAGTCATAAGGGATTTGATTTAGGTCATACCTGAATGGTCTAGTGGTTTTCCCTACTTTCTTCAATTTAAGTCTGAATTTGGCAATAAGGAGTTCATGATCTGAGCCACAGTCAGCTCCTGGTCTTGTTTTTGCTAACTGTATAGAGCTTCTCCATCTTTGGCTGCAAAGAATATAATCAATCTGATTTCAGTGTTGACCATCTGGTGATGTCCATGTGTAGAGTCTTCTCTTGTGTTGTTGGAAGAGGGTGTTTGCTATGACCAGAAAGAAGCAGGAGATATTAAGAAGAGGTGGCAAGAATACACAGAACTGTACAAAAAAGATCTTCAAGACCCAGATAATCACGATGGTGTGATCAGTCACCTAGAGCCAGACATCCTGGAATGTGAAGTCAAGTGGGCCTTAGAAAGCATCACTATGAACAAAGCTAGTGCAGGGGATGGAATTCCAGTGGAGCTATTTCAAATCCTGAAAGATGATGCTGTGAAAGTGCTACCCTCAATATGCCACAAAATTTGGAAAACTCAGCAGTGGTCACAGGACTGGAAAAGGTCGGTTTTCATTCCAATCCCAAAGAAAGGCAATGCCAAAAATGCTCAAACTACCACACAATTGCACTCATCTCACACGCTAGTAAAGTAATGTTCAAAATTCTCCAGATTTCAGCAATACATGAACCGTGAACTTCCAGATGTTCCAGCTGGTTTTAGAAAAGGCAGAGGAACCAGAGATCAAATTGCCAACATCTGCTGGATCATGGAAAAGGCAAGAGAGTTCCAGAAAAACTATTTCTGCTTTATTGACTATGCCAAAGCCTTTGACTGTGTGGATCACAATAAACTGTGGAAAATTCTTCAAGAGATGGGGATACCAGACAACCTGACCTGCCTCTTGAGAAACCTATACACAGGTCAGGAAGCAGCAGTTAGAACTGGACATGGAACAACAGACTGGTTCCAAATAGGAAAAGGAGTACATCAAGGTTGTATATTGTCACCCTGCTTATTTAACTTCTATGCAGAGTACATCATGAGAAACGCTGGACTGGAAGAAGCACAAGCTGGAATCAAGATTGCCGGGAGAAATATCAAGAACCTCAGATATGCAGATGACACCACCCTTATGGCAGAAAGTGAAGAGGAACTCAAAAGCCTCTTGATGAAAGTGAAAGTGGAGAGTGAAAAAGTTGGCTTAAAGCTCAACATTCAGAAAACGAAGATCATAGCATCTGGTCCCATCACTTCATGGGAAATAGATGGGGAAACAGTGGAAACAGTGGCAGACTGTATATTTTTGGGGCTCCAAAAGCACTGCAGATGGTGACTGCAGCCATGAAATTAAAAGACACTTACTCCTTGGAAGGAAAGTTATGACCAACCTAGATAGCATATTCAAAAGAAGAGACATTACTTTGCCAACAAAGGTCCATCTAGTCAAGGCTATGGTTTTTCCAGTGGTCATGTATGGATGTGAGAGTTGGACTGTGAAGAAAGCTGAGTGCCGAAGAATTGATGTTTTTGAACTGTAGTGTTGGAGAAGACTCTTGAGAGTCCCTTGGATTGCAAGGAGATCCAACCAGTCCATTCTGAAGGAGATCAGCCCTGGGTGTTCTTTTTAAGGAATGATGCTAAAGCTGAAACTCCAGTACTTTGGCCACCTCATGCGAAGTGTTGACTCATTGGAAAAGACCCTGATTCTGGGAGAGATTGGGGGCAGGAGGAGAAGGAGATGACAGAAGATGAGATGGCTGGATGCCATCACCAACTCGATGGACGTGTGTTTGAGTGAACTTCGGGAGTTGGTGATGGACAGGGATGCCTGGGGTGCTGTGATTCATGGGGTCACAAAGAGTCGGACACGACCGAGCAACCGAACTGAACTGAACTGAGTTGAACAATTAATTATAGATCACATGGGTGTTGGCTACTTATGTGAAAAAGGGCAAATGCACATAACAGAAATTGAACAGCAGTTTAAACTAATGAAATCACATATATCAACATATAGGAGCGTGTATATATATTTTTAATATTTAGGGTTGATGGAAAATTAAGTAGCAGCAGACTTACAACCCAATGACCTTTATATAATTGCAACATCTAAATTATCCTCCCATAAATGAGCATACAACTAAATAAACATACTTGTGACTAATTAGAAAGACATTTTAAGTGCACTTGAGTTTTTACTTTTCCAAAAGGGAGACAACAAGGAGGAGTGTTGAAGCATGCAGAAGAGAAATAAAAATAAAGCAAAGGGCCTTAGAGAAACTGAAAATGTCTGTCCCCATAACTTGAGAAAAATGATTAATTTCTATAAAGTTAAAAACAAAAATAAAAAATAAACAACAAATTATGATTCTTAAAAATCAGTTGTAATCAAATCCCATTTAATAATCCTTTATAAAGGAAAAATTAATATAGAATATTCTTTCTGAAAAACACATTGCATTTTCTCAATAATATTTTGTTCAGTTTTCTCTTACATTTTTATCATCACAATGTCATGATAAATTCATGATAAGATAACATTGATCTATTCAATAGCATGATTCAGGATGTACCTAAGATGATTCAGGATGTACCTATCTAATAGCAGGTGCAGGAAATCCAAGAGAACTTCTGAGTGAAGTTACTAGTACTCTGGAAGTACCAAGCACGCATGTACAAATTAGTATGAACATGTAGGGATGTATGCAAGACATGCAAACCCAGGAAATGAACTAATTGCCTACAGAGCACCCTGTGTATATATGACTCCATCATTAGAAGTACTTTCTTTTGAAAAGCAAAAAGATAATTTCTTCTCCTATCTGCCTGCCTTCCTATTTCAGAATGGCTTTTTGTTCCAAAGGGAGCAACAGTGGAGAAGTTCCCAAGGGGCAGAGTCCGTTAGGCTCCAGAGGTATAACTACCCCAGTTACTTCAGGAACTATCCAAGGCTCCAGTATCCATGGAGCCAGACCCCATCTTCACATCTTTGGCAAGCAAGTCTGGGTGAAGGGTGCCTGAGAGACAGCTGTACCAAGATTAACCAGAAGCAGGAAAGACCTATATCTTCATTGGTGATCTGTGTTCCCCACTATTCCTGAGTCAGTACTGCTGAAGTAGTCAGAAAACCAGGTGGTAGATACTGCCTCCTGTCTCAGGTGAGTAAGCACAGGTGAGATCCTCTACTCTGGGACCTCCTTCTCTCCTTTGTCCTTCTCTTCTTTGGTGGCATCTCTTGGTGGTAATAGAGATGCAGAGAAGCTGGAGTTTGCCCATATGAGATTAATAAATAGTGGAAGAGTTGGAAAATGCATCTAGAGCCCATTTGTAAAAATGGGGTATTTACAACTATAAATATGGTCATTTAGGTGCCCTAGGGCAAACCTTCTGCCCACAAATGCTTCAGTTATGGAGTAGGAATTTAATCTAGTCTATATAACTTCACAGACTGAGGACAGAGACCACAACTAAGGGTCAGTGGGGATCTGAAAATAGTTCCTCAGTTTTCAAATCAGATTGATTTTCAGATTAAAGAGTTTCAAAAAGCTATGGCTGCCAAAACGAGAAAATAACGCTCAAAGATCAGTGCAGTGTCTGGCACTGGATACACTCAATAACGTCTATAATTTTGGAGAGATGCCTTACAGGTCTATCTGAGTTTTGTGCAGTTTTATTGTTTAGTCAGTAAGTTGTGTCTGCCTTTTCACGACCTGATGAACTGTAGCCTGCCAGGCTCCTCTGTCCATAGGATTTCCCAAGCAAGGATACTGGAGTGGGTTGCCATTTCCTTCTCCAGGGGATTTTTCCAACACATTTGTTCTGCACTGGCAGGTGGACTCTACCACTGAGCCACCAGGAAAGCCCCTTGTGGAGTTAGGTGATCCCTAACAACCTTTCCACTTCATGAAACAGGGCTTCCACAATGCTATGCTGTGGCTTAACATGCAGCTTAGGAAAAAGCTTGGGTGTCTATGTCTCCAGTTTAGTCTTGAACCTTCAACTTTCCTGGCTTTTTCCTACTCCTGGCTAGAACCAGTATCTATTAGCCCCAGGTCCTCAGCCCTAGCCCTGTAATTTGGCAAGTTTTGATTGCAAGGAAAGATGGAAAGGAGAGGGTGAGAAACTGATGCTTCTTTACTTGTAAGGTTGAACAGGTTTTTCAGTGCTTTTTGAATGACATGGATTGAAGAACATGTAGGAACAAACCTTGCAGAAAAAAAGAAGAGAAAAGAATGGTCAATTAGTAGGAAAAGAGACAAAATAATCTTTTTCCATTGTTCTCAGAAATGTCATCTTATTACTAGAAATAATTATCCCAAAGCACTTCAGATCAGATCAGATCAGTTGCTCAGTCGTGTCCAACTCTTTGCGACCCCATGAATCGCAGCACACCAGGCCTCCCTGTCCATCACCAACACCCGGAGTTCACTCAGACTCACGTCCATTGAGTCAGTGATGCCATCCAGCCATCTCATCCTCTGCCGTCCCCTTCTCCTCCTGCCCCCAATCCCTCCCAGCATCAGAGTCTTTTCCAATGAGTCAACTCTTCACATGAGGTGGCCAAAGTACTGGAGTTTCAGCTTTAGCATCATTCCTTCCAAAGAAATCCCAGGGCTGATCTCCTTCAGAATGGACTGGCTGGATCTCCTTGCAGTCCAAGGGACTCTCAAGAGTCTTCTCCTACACCACAGTTCAAAAGCATCAATTCTTCAGTGCTCAGCTTTCTTCACAGTCCAACTCTCACATCCATACATGACCACTGGAAAAACCATAGCCTTGACTAGACGGACCTTTGTTGGCAAAGTAATGTCTCTGCTTTTCAATATGCTATCTAGGTTGGTCATAACTTTCCTTCCAAGGAGTAAGTGTCTTTTAATTTCATGGCTGCAGTCACCATCTGCAGTGATTTTGGAGCCCAGAAAAATAAAGTCTGACACTGTTTCCACTGTTTCCCCATCTATTTCCCATGAAGTGATGGGACTGGATGCCATGATCTTCGTTTTCTGAATGTTGAGCTTTAAGCCAACTTTTTCACTCTCCACTTTCACTTTCATCAAGAGGCTTTTGAGTTCCTCTTCACTTTCTGCCATAAGGGTGGTGTCATCTGCATATCTGAGGTTATTGATAATTCTCCCAGCAATCTTGATTCCAGCTTGTGTTTCTTCCAGTCCAGTGTTTCTCATGATGTACTCTGCATAGAAGTTAAATAAGCAGGGTGACAATATACAGCCTTGACGTACTCCTTTTCCTATTTGGAACCAGTCTGTTGTTCCATGTCCAGTTCTGACTGTTGCTTCCTGACCTGCATACAAATTTCTCAAGAGGCAGGTCAGGTGGTCTGGTATTCCCATCTCTTTCATCTCTGCATCTCTGGAATGCAAAAGTAAGAAGTCAAGAAACACCTGGAGTAACAGGCAAATTTTGCCTTGGGATATGCAATGAAGCAGGGCAAAGACTAATAGAGTTTTGCCAAGAAAATGCACTGGTCATAACAAAGCACTTCAGGAGATGAAAATCATGCTTCTTCCTCTAGGTTTCCCCATGGATATTCTTGTCTGAATTGCTAATTATTCCAGTATTCTCTGAAGGTCATTTCAAGATTTTCCCTGCTTCTATGCAGGGAATTATGAATTCTTTCAGGAATTACTTTAAAATCCTCAGATAAGAAAAGTTTCCTTGAGATGGTGAGATTTGGGGTTATAGTTTGTAAGATGGAAAAGGGAAGCAGATTGAAGATGGAAGGACTCTAGAGGTGGACTTCAACACCCTCACACTACTGTAATCAGAAGAATCAGCTTTTCATCTTTAATGACAGGTATTGCTCCCCCATAGCTATGAGATTTTTCTCACTCTCCTTTTAAGGTTGTTTCTTCCAAAGGTTAGGAATCCTACTAATATGAAAATCTGACAAAAAGAAAAAAAGCAATTCTTTTCAGGATCTGTACCTATCAAATGAAAATGAATTTTTAGGCAAAAAGCAGATTAACTAACTTTATTTTCAGTGTACAGTTTTTAAATTACCTAATTAAAGAAAAACAAGTATAAGTGAATTGTCAGCTTGGGGTAGCTGAGGAGTCAGAGTCATTTTCTTTTGCCCCTAGTTTGTGCCAGGATCTGCTGCTTATTCGGTTGTACTGCTATAGTTCAATCATATGCATGGTAGTCTATGTAGTCCATAAAAGCAAAAAAGAGGAAGAAACTTAGGAGTACAAATTTGGAGATTCACCTTTCCCAAAGTAGTTTTCTAAGTTATTTTCTCCTTCTTTTAGTTTCTGTAATTTAAAAGTTCTAATAAATCTTGAATAAATCCAGCATATATAGACAAATCATATCACTCCAGTTCTATTTTTTTAACATAAAAGGAATATACCAGTAGCATGGCACAAAGGATACACAAATAAATTTCTTTGGCTCTGGAAAATCTGCTAGGATGCAACAGTTTCACTTAATTAAAGCAACTTATACTACAATGCACCTTGAATCAGTAGCTAAATTTTATCCTAATTTTACAGATCACTAAAAGAAAGCTGTAGAACTATATGACAAAATATGACAGCACACCAAAATGGCAGCACCACCACTGAGATTTCAGACTTCCTCCTGAACTGTTTTGTCAGGTCCCCCAGCTGGCAGCACTGGCTATCCCTGCCCCTCAGTCTCCTCTTCATTCTGGCCATGGGGGCCAACACCACCCTCCTGATCACCATCCGGCTGGAGGCCTCTCTGCATGAGCCCATGTACTACCTGCTCAGCTTCCTCTCCCTGCTGGACATGGTGCTCTGCCTCACCGTCATCCCCAAGGTCCTGGCCATCTTTTGGTTTGATCTCAGATCGATCAGCTTCTTTACCTGTTTCCTTCAGATGTACATCATGAATTGCTTCCTTGCCATGGAGTCCTGCACATTCATGGTCATGGCCTATGACCGCTATGTGGCCGTCTGCCAACCATTGAGGTACACATCCATCATCACAGACCAATTTGTTGCAAAGGCAACTATCTTTATTTTAGCCAGAAATGTCCTTTTCACAGTGCCCATCCCCATCCTCTCTGTACGACTCCATTATTGTGGGAGAAATGTCATTGAGAACTGCATCTGTGCCAATATGTCTGTGTCCAGGCTCTCCTGTGATGATGTCACCATCAATCGTGTCTACCAGTTTGCTGGAGGCTGGACTCTGCTGGGATCTGACCTCATCCTCATCTTCCTCTCCTACACCCTCATACTGCGGGCTGTTCTGAGACTCAAGGCAGAAGGAGCTGTGGCCAAGGCCCTAAGCACTTGTAGCTCCCACTTCATCCTTATCCTCTTCTTCAGCACCATCCTCCTGGTCTTTGTCCTCACTCATGTGGCAAAGAAGAAGGTGTCCCCTGATGTGCCAGTCTTGCTCAATGTCCTCCACCATGTCATTCCTGCGGCCCTCAACCCCATTGTCTATGGGGTGCGAACCCAGGAGATCAAGCAAGGAATCCAGAGGTTACTGAAAAAAGGTTGGTAATTAAGACAACTTAGATCTCTGCATTCCTAAAATAGGATGCTTTTTGAATCGATAATGGATGAGTGGACTGAAGTTCATAAGTTTTACTCTCAAACTGGATGAACTGTCTATGTGTCTCCCTTTAATAATGCTGAAGTTTCATTTAGAGTTTCTCTTTCTCTCACTCTTCAATCAGGAATTTTCTTGGTCCTTTCTCCTTTTTTACCACATCTATTATCCTATTTTGTATAAAATGCTTCCTCAGGGCAGGCTCTAAAATGAGAGATTTACTTTCCTGAATAGCCAACTGTTAATATGACATAAAATTTATAATGTGAAGTATACAACTGTGGATATTTGGTGGATTGTGTTGTATAATGTGTAATGTCTTATTATTTCCACAGTAAGGAACATACTGGAGAATAAAAATAAGAATTGACATTTCAGTCCTGAATGGTGGAGAATTGCTACCAGTCTTTAATTTGGTCTTTTTCTCTCATCCTTCGACCACATGATTGTCTTTCTTTGTCACTTCTTCTGTTTCTGGTCCCTGCTCTGTTCTTGTCTGGGCCTTTGTCTCTATCTTCTCTTCTAGAAAGCAAGGTGATTTTTGGCAATGTCACCGTTTCTGGTATGCAAATAGAGCTCTGCTGAGTTAAAGAACTGCAAGCATTATAAATGAGATCTAGTAATAATTCTGAAATATAAAACAGACTAGATGGACATTGTTTTCTTTTCATTGGACAGTTTCTTAGCATACCTTGTATCTCTGGGAATTCTGTTAGCTATTAAAGTACAAAGATATTAAAACATTATTGCTGTTTTTATTGGCTCAAAGTTTCATTTGGAGGAACACAAACATTAATTCCAGGAATACACAATTCTCAAATGAAAGATCTCCCCAAAATTTCATTTTCCCAAAGATTTTAGCATAACAAAAATCCTATCTCATCTAAAATGTGCCTAACTGGTTGCCAATGGGAAGGTCTTATGAATACAGATATAATATTCCTGTAAATTAAATTTAGGCCACTAAATCTTAGAAAATATTAAAGTCTTCAAGTTTTAACAATATTACATTAATGTACTAACTTAAAACTTTGTGGACAGATTTGTATTAGGGTAAAAGTGTTTGTATATCAAGCCCAGACCTCTCCAGTAGAAAAAACTTGAATGTAAACAAATTTTTTCAATGAGCTACATTGTAAGATTTAGAGCACATACTTTCCCAGGACTAAGGAAATTTTACATTACTTTGTCTCCCAAATAGGCCAGTATGATGTTCACATTTTAAAAATATATGTCTGAAAGCTTTACATTGTTTTGTTTATATACATTTATATGTTTGTGGCCCATATCAAAGCAGTATTGACAGTCTCATTTGATAAACAAAGTAAACAGATTTAGCAATGGCTTTATTTCTCTAAAATGGGTGATACAAAGGAAGATGTCTTCTAGAATATTTCTCTCCATTTGAACCACATATTTAATTTTGGGTTTTTGGTAGCCAAATCAAAAAATTAAAAGTTAATTATAATAGTATATTTTATTTACTCCAATATAATCTAAACATTATCATTACAGTACTCAATGAATATAAAACAATTTAATAGTGAAATAGTGTACACTCTTCTTATGTGCTACGTCTTTGAAATCCCTGGTGGCTCAACGGTAAAGAATCTGCCTGCAACACAAGAGACACAGGAAACCCAAGTTCAATCTCTGTATCAGAAAGATCCCCTGGATGAGGAAGTGGCAACCTGCTCCAATATTCTTGCCTGGGAAGCCACCTGCACAGAGGCATCTAGCAGGCTACAGTCCATGGGGTCACAAAAAAGGTGACTACAACTGAGTGACTAAGCAACAACAACTTTGAAATCCAGTGTGTATTTTATATTTAAAGCATTTTTCAGCTGGAACTATCTACATTTCAAATGCTCAATTGTCACATGTGACTTGTGGCTACTATATTAATTAATGCAACACTAGACTCCAAATGGAGAGGAGACCAAATGAATTGAGGATAAATGAATCTATTTTGGAAAAGAGGTACAGCCATCTTCTTTCTTCTTTGCTGTAATTTTCTCTTTTTCTTTGCTTTGCCACATGGAGATAAGGAAGCCACGGTTTTAAACATTAAATAATGATTTCTTGTATTAAAAGGTGCATATTATGAATGCTAATTCATAGAAACCAATGTGTAAAGATTAAAATAAAAGATGGCTTATATACTGGCTTTTTACAACATATAGTCTTCAAATCCTGCAGTGACAAAGCTGAAAATGAGCGCTGTATAAATCATTGAAGTTAGCCTAAGGAAAAATGTAAATAAAGATTTTATTCATCATAAGTAGGGACTATTAGTGCTTAGTGCTAGAGTAAGTAAGTGTTATTATCAAAGGTTTACCAGAAGGTAGATGATAATAATCATAATTTATAATTCTTTAAGTTTCTTTTTATACTATTTACACACAGGTGTATGTATTTCAAATTAACTGAATTATTTTAATAGAATATATTTTCCACGAAATATTTAATAGTGAGATTATTGTAATTTATTATCCATTCAACCATCTGAGCAGGAAACCTGTCTCTTCAAACCTGATAGCCGTTATTGATAAAATGTTAAAGCTCAGATTTTGTTGGTGAGACCTTGCAGTTTGGTCACACATTACCCAGAGTCACATCCTTCCTCCTCTATCCAGAAAGAATGAGACATATTTGAGAGCAGACCCAGCAGACACAGGATGTTGAGCTGGGACAACAATGCAGAGCACATACGGAAAATGGTGATGGCCCTTCAGGGCCAACATTTAACAACAATCATCTATCAAATATGCATTATCCCTAACGTAAACAAATCCTTGTTATGGTGCTAAGGTTGCAAAAATGAGTAAGTAGGCAAGGTCCATGTGTTTAAGTGCAAAGTCTCTGAACCTGGAAGAAGCAGTAGTACAGGAAGAAGCGGGAAACATCAATAGATAGGAGGGATATAGCCAAGAAAAACCTAAAGTAGGGGTCCAAGGCCATGGCCACTTGGCAGAAAGTCCAGACCTAAATCTAAGAAAGGATCTGAAAGTCTAAGCAGAATATTATAACAGAAACTTGAGTTTGAGCCAAAACAGAAACATAATCCTCTAAACTGTAAACATACAGACGAAATTAAGACTGAAAAAGGAGGTCCATTTTCAGAATCAGGCACAAACCAGAGAAAACACACCACAGTCTAATCTAGCAGAGATAACAGCTCAACAGTAAGAACTTTGTTCTCCAAAACAGTAATTAGATATTTATATTTTTACTCTAGCCCTTCTAGATGAAGTGCTATGTGGGTAAAAGCTAAGAAAAGTAGCAGAAAATCCTCAGATCTAGCTGCTTACAGTAGAACCTAATATAAGAGTGAGAAGCTAATTCCAAGACCAGGGACACATTGTCTTTGTCAATGAGGAGTTTCTAATGCTAGTGAATAATGAAGTACTTATTTATATTTTTCTTTTTGTATAATTGTAAATCTTATGTATGGTTGTATGCCCTATTTTGTGTATATGAAGATAAGATTACTTGTGATGTATTATTTTAGTGGATTTTTTTATTGTTGGCAAAGTTGTACTTACTTTTATGTTAGGACTCCATAACCTAGATGTTGGCTACTGGAAAATTAAAAAAAAAAAAAAAACTCATTAAGTTTTGTTTTTCTTTCCTATGTGCCAGGCCCTATACCATAATCCCAAGAAAACAGATGAATTACACACTGTCCCTGGTCAAAAAGAACTCACAGTACAGTAAGAAAGACAAGTAAAGACAAGCAAATGTGGGTTTGAAAGCTCATGTTTGAAACAGGGGCTTCCCAGGTAGCTCAGTGGTAAAAAATCTGACTGCCAATGAAAGAGATGTGTTCAATTCCTGGGTCAGGAAGACTCCCTGGAGGAGGAAATGGCAACTCACTCCATTATACTTGCCTGAATAACCCCCTGGACATAGGAGCCTGGCAGGCTACAGTCCATGAGATCACACAAGAGTAGAACACGATTGAGTGACTAACACTTTCATAGCCATCCAGAGTGGAGAGACTATACTCAATATCTGGTATTCAGGAGGATCTCCAGGATAGCCATATATAATTGGTGATACTAAACTAGCCCTGGAGATAAGTTTACTCAAGATCTACCTTAAGAAACTAAAAACAAATCTTGAGAGGGACAGCCTGATCAAAACATACCTTACTGGCTTGCCAAAACAAACTCACATACTCCTCTCTTTGGTGTGAACTTTTGTGCCCCTCCCTCACTGATCTGTTGAAATCCCAACCCTCACTGATGATGCTATTAGGAAGTAGGACATTTGGGAGGTGCCAAGCTTCCCTGGTGGCTCAGAGGTTAAAGCGTCTGCCTCCAATGCAGGAGATCCCGGGTTCAATCCCTGGGTTGGGAGGATCCCCTGGAGAAGAAAATGGCAACCCACTCCAGTACTCTTGTCTGGAGAATCCCATGGATAGAGGAGCCTGGTATGGTAGCCTACAGTCCATGGGGTTGCAAAGAGTCGGACACGACTGAGCAACTTCACTTTCAAGGTCAAATGAGAGTGGAGCCCTCATGAACGAGTTTACTGTTCTTATAAAAGAGACCCCACAAAAGCCTCTCACCTTTCCATTATGTCAGGTCAGAGCTAGAAGTCACCAGTAATGAACCAGGAGGAAGGGCCTCTCCAGAAAGCAACTCTGCTGGTGCCTTGATCTTGGACTTTCAGTCTCCAGAATTATGAGAAAGAAATTTCCGTTGTTTACAAGCTACTCAGCCTGTAATATTTTGTTTCAGCAGCCCAAATGAACTAAAACACTCTTTTTTTTTTTAAACACTCTTTAAACCAAAACAACTACCAAAAAAACTAGATTTCCAATGTTGTAAGATTCTCAACATCTAACCAAAAACCAATATCTATACTAAGATGCTGGAAAATGTGACCCATAACCAGGAGAAAAGCTAATTAGCACAAGCAGACACAGAAATTTACAGAGATGATGCAATTATATACCAAAAAATATTAAACTAATATTATAAATATGTTAAAGGAGAGAGAAAAAAAACAAAGAAAATGAAGGTAAAAAAAGAAATTAATGAAATTTCTAGAGTAAAAATAAATAATATCTGAACAAAAATTAAAAGTCACTGAATGGGTTTATAACAGATTTGACATTGCAGGAAAAAAAAAAACTTATGTAGATAAAAATACAGAAATGCAGCTTATTTAAATTAAAGAATGAGAGAAATAATGCAGAAGAGATATAGAGACAAAATGTACAAAGAAAAAAATATGAGGCAATATTAACCAGTCTGGTATTCATGTTCTAAACTTGGTAACTGAAGGTATAGACCAAAAAAATGGACAAAGGGTCCAGTGAAGAGAGGTGGATGCACTCTGTGAGCTGTTTCTTGTCTCTCTGGACTGACTTATCAAAACCACCTGCAAGTCCTGTATCTGTCTGGGTGGTGTCCTCAGTGCTCCTGCCATAAATGTGGGCTCCAGGGGCAGTTTGGTTTTTTGGGTTTTTTTACATGAAGTAATAGAAATACAAAATACAATTTTTTTTTCAAAATTTAATATTTTCCATAAAATCTGATGGCAAAACCTCTTGTCCCTCCCCAACTAATTTTTTAATTTTTACTTGTTTGTGGGTTTTTGGGAATTATTTCCCCTCTCATATCCAGAGGATTAAAGAAGCAGCACAGACACATTCTGCTGTTGAATAAAATAGCAAGTCACAATAGGTGGTAGTGTCCCTCATTTTTCTCTGTTAGTGAGTTTTAAAAGAGGGCTTTCCTGCTGGCTCAGTGGTAAAGAATCCACCTGACAATTCAGGAAACATGGATTTGATCTCTGGATTGGGAAGATTCCCTGGAGAAGGAAATGACAACCCACTCCAGTATTCTTGCCTGGGAAATCCCATGGACAGAGGAGCCTGGTAGGCTGCAGTCCATCAAGTGGCAAAAGAGTCAGACATGACTGAGTGACTAAATAACAACAACAAAGTTTTAAAGGAATGTATGAAGATAGTCATGAATGTACTAAGTGTTCAACATCTGCTTCGGTCCAATAAAAGGCAAAAACAGACATATGAGATTGGAAAAGCACAAAATGAGTCTCATCTCATACACTATCTACAATAAGTTTATTTTAACTACAAAACCAGAGAGGCCTTCAGTAAACAGTGCTGCAGAAGTGGCCAAGATGGCAGAGTAGGAAGACCTTGAGCTCATCTCCTCCCACAGGCACAACTAATTATAGCAAATTGTAATATTTTAATGTTTAAAGTTGATTAAATATAAATTGACATCCTTATTTCCTCATTGGTTTTTTGAGTTTGTATTTTTTCTATCTTTTTTATTAAGATAGTGTTTATACATAATAAGATGCATCTGAAATAAAGAGTTTTTATACAGTGTGCATCATTTTAACAACCACCAAAATCAAGAAAAAGACTATTCCCGTCACTGAAGAAAAGTTGCCTCAGTTTACCTGCAGCTGAACTTTTCCTCTACCCCTGGCCTTAGTCAAGCAGTGTTTATTTAATGTATCTCTGCATTAGCTTTCCATATTTTGCAGTTTCATAGAATAAGGTGAGATGTATTCTGTGCTTGGCTTTGTGACAATTATCAAAGGGAGACCTCACTGAAATGGAGTCAAGATGCCAGAAGGAGGAACTCTCATACAGTACCACTGGAAGTCAATTTACAGGAAGAATCATCTATTGTAGACCCCAACAGAAGAGTCGTCAATAGGAAATATCCATCAACTATGGACAGAAACATGACTACTGGAAAAACATCATGTACAGATGTGAGATCTGTACAATAAAAAAGACTGAGTGCCAAGGAACTGATGCCTTCAAACTGTGGTACTGGAGAAGGCTCTTGAGAGCCCCTTGGACTGCAAGGAGATAAAACAAGTCAATCCTAAAGGAAATCAACCTTTGAATCAACTAATGATTGATTGGAAATCAACCAATGAATATTCATTGGAAGGACTGATGCTGAAGCTGAAGCTCCAATAGTTTGGCCACCTGATGCAACTCATTGGAAAAGACCCTGATGTTGGGAAAGATTGAAGGCAGGAGAAGGGGATGACAGAATGGATGGCAACACTGACTCAGTGGACATGAGTTTGAGCAAACTCCAGGAGATGGTAAAGGACAGGGAAGCCTGGCGTGCAGCAGTCCATGGGGTTGCAAAGAGTCAGACACGACTGAAGTGACTGAACAACAACATAGGCTTAACAGTGAAAAATGTACATTGCATCTCCTACAAGAAATCTACTACCCCGGCAACTCAACCAGTGAGAAACCATCATTGCCCTGAACTTTCACTTTTCTCCAATTGACTTTCATTCAAAACAAATCCCTCCTAATTTTCTTCTGTTTCTCCAAAATAACTTTTGTTTATCAGTCTTGCCTGTGGCTTTTGTTATGTATAGCTTGCTTGTCATGAATTGCAGTTTCTCAGCTATATCTAAATAAACCCAAATTTTGCTGGTAAAATAAACTGACTGGCCTTTATATGAATTTTCTTTCTGTTTGTTTTTATTGAAGTATAGTTGATTTGCAATATTATATTGGTTCAGTATACAATAGAGCTATCTGACATGTATATGCTTTAGGAATTGATCATCACAATAAGTCTAGTAATCATCTGTCAATACACAAAGTTATCACAATATTATTGACTCTATTCCCTATGCTGTGCATTACATCCCACTGACATTTATTTTATAACTAGAAGGCTATCCCCCTTAATCCTCTTCACCTCTTTCATCCAAAGCCCTAACTCCCCTCCTCTTTAGGAACCAAAAGTTGTTCTCTGTATTTATGTCTGTCTCTATTTTGTTCTGCTTGTTAATTTGTTTCTGACTCTTTTATTTTTAGGGTCAACAGCTCCTTTTGTTAATATAATGTTTTGGAGTTTCATCCACAGGGCCGTGTGCTTCAGTAGTTCACATTTCATGGGTAAATAGTACTCCATTGGGCTTCCCTGGTGGCCCAGCGGTAATGTATCCACCTGCCAAGCAGTAGATGTGGGTTCAATCCCTGGGTCGGGAAGATCCTCTGGATAAGGAAATGGCAACCCACTCCAGTATTCTTGCCTGGGAAATACTATGGACAGTGGAGCCTGGTGGGCTACAATCCATGGGGTCGCAAAAGAGCTGGACATGACTTAGTGACTAAACAACAACACAGTAAGAGTGAAATACAAAATAGACTATTTGGACATTGCTTCCAAATTGGAGAATGAAATGGCAACCCACTCCAGTATTCTTGCCTGGAGAATCCCATGGATGGAGGAGCCTTGGGGGCTACAGTCCACGGGGTCACAAAGAGTCGGACACAACTGAGCAACTTCACTCACTCTAATTGATCGGACAATTTGTAAGCACACTTGGTGTCCTGGGAATCTTCTGTTGGCTATTAAAGTACAAAAGAAACAGAACATTACTGTTGCTTTCAGGAGCTTAAAGTTTGATTTGAAACAATATAAGTATTAATTCCAGGAATATATTCTTCTTAAATGAAGAGAGTTAGGGATGGAATAATGTACCTGTAATGGCATTAAAGTACTTGGCAACATAAGAAAGCATTGGATAGAGTTAGAAGTTCTGAGCTGTGAGCCTTGCACAACCACCAAAAAAAAAAAAAAATTCCTGGGAACAAATGAGGTATTCTCACTGTCTTTCATGTTACTCCATTACTTGAGATGAGTGAACAATTTGTTTTAGGAGATCCTTTCTAGATGTAAGCTTGTGTGCCTCAATGACAACTTATACATGTATTATGTTGTTTTGACCATGGATAGAAAATCTTCCAAAAGTTCACCACTTCCCCCAAAGTCTGGTTCTTTCAGTCTTCACTTAAAGTACCAAGGATACATTCCATGATCTACTTAAACTTTCACCCTGCAAAGTTCTGTCTTTCTGTCCTGCACTTTTTCTTCTTCTTCATCTCACAGTGAAGAACACTAAATTGACCATTGATTGCTCTGCTCCTGCATAGCACTGTGAGCTACTATATGAAAAGTAAGTATGCTGCTGCTACTGCTACTGCTAAGTCGCTTCAGTCATGTCCGACTCTGTGCGACCCCAGAGATTGAAGCCCACCAGGCTCCCCCATCCTTGGGATTCTCCAGGGAAGAACACTGTAGTGGGTTGCTATTTCCTTCTCCAATCCATGAAAGTGAAAAGTAAAAGGGAAGTCACTCAGTCGTGCACTCACATAAAAACAATAAGTAAAAGCATATATCAATATTCTAATCAAGATCAATACATTTTAATAAATCTCTATTCTGATGGATGAGGATTCCAATTGACATTTTAAATGATTTCAATTAAATAATGGAATACATCTAGTTTTTACTGAGCTTTATTTTCCTTTCCTAGATGTCTAGAACATGACACACAGCCTTCCTATGTGCAGCTGTCACTTTCTGAGATACTCTTTCATCCTCTTTGCTTAGCTGGTTCCTACTTCTCTTTCTTGTTCAATCTCTAGGTTACTTAAGTTGCCTTTACCTGACCTTCAAAACTATTAGACTAATAGTTGAGCTCCACTATTCAGTTCAGTTCAGTCACTCAGTAATGTCCAACTCTTTGCGACCCCATGAATTGCAGCACGCCAGGCCTCCGTGTCCATCACCAACTCCCAGAGTTCACTCAGACTCACGTCCATCGAGTCAGTGATGCCATCCAGCCATCTCATTCTCTGTCGTCCCCTTCTCCTCCTGCCCCCAATCCCTCCCAACATCAGAGTCTTTTCCAATGAGTCAACTCTTGGCATGAGGTGGCCAAAGTACTGGAGTTTCAGCTTTAGCATCATTCCTTCCAAAGAACTCCCAGGGCTGATCTCCTTCAGAATGGACTGGTTGGATCTCCTTGCAGTCCAAGGGACTCTCAAGAGTCTTCTCCAATACCACAGTGCAAAAGCATCAATTCTTGGGCGCTCAGCCTTCTTCACAGTCCAACTCTCACATCCATACATGACCACTGGAAAAACCATAGCCTTGACTAGACGGACCTTTGTTGGCAAAGTAATGTTTCTGCTTTTGAATATGCTATCTAGGTTGGACATAACTTTCCTTCCAAGCAGTAAGCATCTTTTAATTTCATGGCTGCAGTCACCATCTGCAGTGATTTTGGAGCCCAAAAAAATAAAGTTTGACTCTGTTTCCACTGTTTCCCCATCTATTTCCCATGAAGTGATGGGCCAGATGCCATGATCTTCATTTTCTGAATGTTGAGCTTTAAGCCAACTTTTTCACTCTCCACTTTCACTTTCATCAATAGGCTTTTTAGTTCCTCTTCACTTTCTGCCACAAGATAATCACAATGGTGTGATCACTCACCTAGAGCCAGACATCCTGGAATGTGAAGTCAAGTGGGCCTTAGAAAGCATCACTACGAACAAAGCTAGTGGAGGTGATGGAATTCCAGTGGAGCTATTTCAAATCCTGAAAGATGATGCTGTGAAAGTGCTGCACTCAATATGCCACAAAATTTGGAAAACTCAGCAGTGGCCACAGGACTGGAAAAGGTCAGTTTTTATTCCAATCCCAAAGAAAGGCAATGCCAAAGAATGCTCAAACTACCGCACAATTGCACTCATCTCACACGCTAGTAAAGTAATGCTCAAAATTCTTCAAGCCAGGCTTCAGCAATACGTGAACCATGAACTTCCAGATGTTCAAGCTGGTTTTAGAAAAGGCAGAGGAACCAGAGATCAAATTGCCAACATCTGCTGGATCATCAAAAAAGCAAGAGAGTTCCAGAAAAACATCTATTTCTGCTTTATTGACTATGCCAAAGCCTTTGACTGTGTGGATCACAATAAACTGTGGAAAATTCTGAAAGAGATGGGAATACCAGACCACCTGACCTGCCTCTTGAGAAACCTATATGCAGGCCAGGAAGCCACAGTTAGAACTAGACATGAAACAACAGACTGGTTCCAAATAGGAAAAGGAGTACATCAACGCTGTATGTTGTCACCCTGATTATTTAACTTCTATGCAGAGTACATCATGAGAAACGCTGGGCTGGAAGAAGCTCAAGCTGGAATCAAGATTGCCAGGAGAAATATCAATAACCTCAGATATGCAAATGACATCACCCTTATGGCAGAGCTCCACTATTACTGGTTTTTATAACCTTCAAAGTCCCTTTCTTTGAGAATAACCACACCTGTATTTAGTGCCTACCATTTCCTTTACACAGTAGGACTCCTTAATAATAGTGGCAGATAATAGTGTTTACAAAGGACCATATATCAGGCAATTTGTGCTTCACCAGTAACTCCATGAAGCCATGAAGAACCTGCCTGTAAAGCAGGAGATGATCAGGAGACATGGGTTTGATCCCTGAGTTGGGAAGATTCTCTGGTGCAGAAAACGGCAACCCACTCCAGTATTCTTGCCTGGGAAATCCCATGACAGAGGAACATGACGGTCTGCAGTCCATGGGGTTGCAAGACTCAGATACAACTTAGTGACTAAACAACAACAACAAAAACCTAATACTAATATGATATAATGTTACTGCAGAGAGCTCTGCTCTGAAATCTCACTGATCTGCTTTCTAAGCCTGTATTTTCCAACTGTAGCTTTTTGATGTATATTGATCAAATATCAATTAATGTATATTAATATCAAATATCAATATTAATATACATCAAATATTTGATGTATATTAAAAATTTGCTTAATTCCTTTGAGCATTAGTATCCAAATCTGTAAAATGTGTCATGTAATATAACCTATTTCATAGTGTTTTATGAAAATTAAAAGAAAAAAATGCAAGTCACATTAAAATTATTCAATAAATGTTGGTAGAAAGACTCATTCTTTTTGCTAACTCTCTTTTACCCCTCCTTAACAAAGAATAAAACTGAGCCTCTTAGTATCTTTCTGATGTTATATAGCAAGTAAGACTCTCCAGTGGAAAGGGTCTAAAAAGGAACAGCTTGCCAATTATACAAGGCATTTCTTTAAAGGGAAACCCTCTGTTAGCTTTTTAACTCACTGGTCCTTAGCAAGATTGGCTTGACATCTTGCAATTTCCAGATGTCAGATAATGATATCCAAAAACTCTCAAAAAACACTAAATTAACCTTGCTTTTATGAGTGTCAATGATAAATGTTTTTAAAATCACATAAACTGCAATTTATGTAAGGAAGAGCCTTAAGTGAAGGACATGATGATTACAAAATAGTTTTGGAAATGCAAGTGGTCATTTGTTTTCCTGGAACTGACTTTAACTCTCAATAACTGGAGAGTTATTGGCATGAAAAGTGCTCTCACTCCTAACAATCCAAAGGATAAAAAGGAGCCTATGTCACTTAAATATTATTAAATTAAGTAAATCTTGGTTATCAATCAAATGAAAAATTTGGACTGATTTGGGAATGTCCAACTTTAAAAGCTACCTGTATGACTTGTAAAAATTGACTGGAAGAGGTGGTGCATGAAAGGGTAAAGTCCAAGAGATAGGTGGTAGTTCAAAAGTGATGACCCTGCCTTATAGTTAGAAACACATATAACTTCTGGTGAAACCACTGTTTATTAAGATGCTATGAGCAAATAAAACTACAAAAAAGAAAATAAGCACAAAGCAGCAAGTGTAAGTGAAAGTGCTCCAAATGGTAGGCACAAATCTGAGATCAAACTGCTTCTGATATAGACAATTCTGTGGAAGAGGTGCCAAGGTGAGAGGCAGTGGTTATTTCAAGTTTTATGTTGACTAATGGCTTTCCAATACAAAAGATACTAGGGAGCCAAATTTTATAGTATTAGTAATAACAATGACAGTGTAATAACAGTCAAGTGCTCCTAACATGCTCACATTTATTCCTCACAACAAGTATGCAAATTAGGAATATATAACAGATGATTTAAGGGACTTCTCACATGAAAGAGCTGGAAGCTGAATTTTCTTCTATCTAACCTTCAGCCCAGGACCCTTGGTCACAGGACCAGGAGCTAATTAGAAAAATTCAGTAACAGAAGATGAACCACCCTTTTGAACAGCCACACACTAATTGCAGTATATTGCTAAGTAATCAATTAGATAAAGAAATTATCTTTTTTACATTAAAAGTGTCACAAGAGTAGGGCTTCTTGAAAACTCCACTCAAGTAGAACTATTTTTCACACACATGAAAAGATTAGGGAATGGATCTGAGTGTTTTACAGTCAGTAGAAACTGTCAACATAGAAATGCACAGGATTACATTTAAGCACAAGACATATTTTTATTGAAAGTCAATTCAGTTGCTAAATTGTGTCCGACTCTTTACGACCCTATGGACTGCAGCATTCAAGGCTTCGTTGTCCTTCACCAACTCCCGGAACTTGCTCAAACTCATGTCCATAGAGTCAGTGATGCCATCCAACCATCTCATCCTCTGTCATCCCCTTCTCCTACCACCTTCAATCTTGCCCAGCATCAGGGTCTTTTCAAATGAGACAGTTCTTCACATCAGGTGGCCAAAGTATTGGAGTTTCAGCTTCAGCATCAGTCCTGAATATTCAGGACTTATTTCCTTTAGGATTGACTAGTTTGATCTTCTTGCAGTCCAAGGGATGCTCAAGAGTCTTCTCCAACACCACAGTCTAAAAGCATCAATTCTTCAGTGCTCAGCTTTCCTTATAGTCCAACTCTCACATCCATACATGACTACTGGAAAAACCATAGCTTTGAATAGATGGACCTTTGTCGGCAAAGTAATCTCTCTGCTTTTTAATATGCTGTCTAGGTTGGTCATAGCTTTTCTTCCAAAGAGCAAGCATCTTTTAATTTCATGGCTGCAATCACCATCTACAGTGATTTTGGAACCCAAAAAAATAAAGTCTCTCACTGTTTCCAATGTTTCCCCACTTATTTGCCATGAAGTGATGGGACCAGATGCCATGATCTTAGTTTTCTGAATGTTGAGTTTTAAGCCAGCTTTTTCACTCTCCTCTTTCACTTTCATCAAGAGGCTCTTTAGTTCTTCCTCACTTTCTGCCATAAGAGTGGTGTCATCTACATATATGAGGTTATTGATATTTCTCTTGGCAATCTTGATTCCAGCTTGTGCTTCATCCAGCCTGGCATTTTGCATGACGTACTCTGCATATAAGTTAAATAAGCCGGGTGACAATATACAGCCTTGATGTACACCTTTCCCGATTCAGAACCAGTTCATTTTTCCATTTTTGCTTATAACTGTTGCTTCCTGATCTGCATATGGATTTCCCAGGAGGTAAATAAGGTGGTCTGGAATTCTCTTCTCTTTAAGAATTTTCCGTAATTTGTTTTGATCCATACAGTCAATAGCTTTGGCATAGTCAATAAAGCAGAAGTAGATGTTTTTCTGGAATTCTCTTGCATTTTTGATGATCCAGCAGATGTTGGCAACTTGATCTCTGGTTCCTCTGTTTTTTCTAAAGCCAACTTGAACATCTGGAAGTTCACAGTTCACTTACTGTTGAAGCCTGGCTTGGAGAATTGAGATATTACTTTGCTAGCATGTGAGATGAGTGCAATTGTGCGATAGTTTGAACATTCTTTGAAATTTCCCTTCTTTGGGATTGGAATGAAAACTGACCTTTTCCAGTTCTGTGGCCACTGCTGAGTTTTCCATATTTGCTGCATATTGAGTGCAGCACTTTCACAGCATCATCTTATAGGATTTGAAATAGAGAAATTGGAATTCCATCACTTCCACTAGCTTTGTTCATAGTGATGCTTCCGAAGGTCCACTTGACTTCACATTCCCGGATGTCTGGCCCTCGGTGAGTGATCACACCATCATGGTTATCTGTGTTGTGAAGATCTTTTTTGTATAGTTTTTCTGTGTATTCTTGCCACCTCTTCTTAATATCTTCTGCTTCTGTTAGGTCCATACCAATTCTTGTCCTTTATTGTGCCCATCTTTGCATGAAATGTTCCCTTAGTATCTCTAATTTTCTTGAAGAGATCTCTAGTCTATTGTTTTCCAATTTCTTTGCACTGATCACTGCGGAAGGCTTTCTTTTCTCTCCTTGCTCTTCTTTGGAACTCTGCATTCACATGGGTGCATCTTTCCTTTTCTCCTTTGCCTTTCACTTCTCTTCTTTTCTCAGGTATTTGTGAGGTCTCCTCAGACAACCATTTTGCCTTTTTGCATTTCTTTTTCTTGGGGATGGTCTTGATCACTGACTCCTGTACAATGTCACAAACCTCCATCCATAGTTCAGGCACTCTGTCTATCAGATCTAATCCTTTGAATCTATTTGTCACTTCTACTGCATAATCATAAGGGATTTGATTTAGGTCACAGTTGAATGTTCTTTGTTTTTCCCTACTTTCTTCAATATAAGTCTGAATTTTTCAATAAGGAGTTCATGATCTGCACTACAGACAGCTCCCCATCTTGTTTTTGCTGACTGTATAGACAGAAGATATCTCCATCTTTGGCTGCAAAGAATATAATCAATCTGATTTGGGTATTGACCATCTGGTTATGTCCATGTGTGAGTCTTCTCTTGTATTGTTGGAATATACATTTCTGAAAAATAAAAAAGAAAAAGACTTTTTTGATAAAAATATATTTCTGATAAAAAAGATATTTTTATCAATACATTTCTGAAAAATCAGAACTTGATACTCATTGATATCAAAGCTATTTGCCTTGACCCTTTTAGCCCTAGAGTTTTGTGTTCTAAAATTAATCATGCTTTATTTCCTAAGTATCCCATTTTATCCATTTAACTGATCCAGGAAAATTAACTCTGAGACTCTTGCTATGCTTTGGGGGCATTATTGACTCTGCTTAGGGAAAACAGATCTTAAAGAACTGAGAGTAAATCTTTCTCCCAGTGGGATAAGAAGATGCTGGGCTCTTGATTCTCTGAAAGGCCAACAAGACAGTCTTTCCCTGGGGAAGTAGAAACTCAAGTATAAACTCTCCTTTCTGAAAGCCAGAGTGTAGAAGAGCCAGACAGAGACAGAACTCCCTGGCAGAGATCACTGTCTCCATCCAGAAAGTCTGCTCCAGCAGAAAATGAAGTCACCACTGTGATGGTGGACCCCTCGCTAAAGCAGGGACTGCACTGGTAATAAAACTGGGTTTGCAGTTGGAAGACCTGTAGGTTTTAGGAAAGGTGTTTGAGGACAGGACTTGAAGGGACACGAGAAAGAGAAGTGGCATGGAGCCAGATGAAGATGATGACGCCAAAGCTGAGCCCAGAGTCTGTGTGTGCTGGGGAGAGGTTTGGTCCTTGTGGGAGTTCATGGATTTGCACCAGAGTATCATGTTGGAGAGAGCTTGACAATCCTTGGTTGAACTCTTCTGAGAACATGAGGGAGAATGCAGATTTGAAAGGGGAAAAACATTTCCTATCACACTCCCTTAATTATCATTACTTAGGAATCTTCACTAGTTTGCCTTTTACTCCCTTTCTCATTTCATAAAACTACCTGATCCACTTTCTGTTCTCTCCTTTATTTCTCTGACTCCTTTCGTCTTCTTTCTTCGCTATCCAATCTATTTTGCTGTAATTTCAGAATTTTCTTTTTGCATCTTCTCTCTACCATCTATATTTTTGGGCACATATGCTTCTGTTCTCCCCCACTTCTTCTACTCTCTCTCTCTTCAATTCATTTGGACTAGAGTCACTTCAGCATGCACAGCTTTCTCCAGACCCACATAGATCCCCAGGGGAAGCAAGCTTAGAGTACCATTTCCACTCAATGCTCTTCTCACTCTCATCATTATGATTTATTACTCCTTATCCCTCTTTCTTGCTTTACTCACGTTCCTTTGAAAAAATGTGACAACAGACTCAATACTTTTTTAATATTAATGAAAATTCCTATATCTTCTATTTATTTTAATTTAGTACCCAAAAATAACTGATAAAAGTCTCTGCACAGGTGTGGCTCTGTAGACCAAGAACAATAATCTTACAGGACAAATCATTAAGAAGGTTTCCCTGGTGTAATGGCCTAAGAGATCACAGTTGCTGCTCCAAGGAACCCATCTACAGGCTTGTTGGAACAACAAAATGAGCAGTGAAGTCTATTAACCTATGCAGTGTAACCTAACAATTGGGGGAAAACAGGGATGAATGATATGAATACAGAGAGTTAAGGAGGAGAGGCATGAGGGCACAGTAGAGAAGAGATACTCTTCAAAATAGAGGCTAAGAAGCTTCGAGTTAATGTGCAACACGGAAGATGGACTTCTAGTTCTAGTGGTCTGACACTCATGGATTCTTCTGATTAAAATAGTCATACCCACCATTATGATCATCTTTTCATCTCTGGTGTTGGAAGTTAGACCATGTTATCTATGTGTCTACATTTAGTTATATCTTGATATATCTAGGTGTATTTTATTTTTTTTAATCCCATTTGATTTAGTGGACCTCTTGGTTCTGGTTATTGATATATTTCATCATTTCTGAAAGGCTCAAAGCTCTATCCCTTTCTTTTCTTCAATCTGGAACTTGGATTTTATTTGTTAGACCTTCTTACTCTATCCTCAATTCCTCTTACACTTTCTTCAGCATTTTTAAACCCATGGACTGTAGCCCACCAGGTTCCTCTGTCCATTGGATTTTCTAGGGAAGAATCCTGGAGTGGGTTGCCATTTCCTTCTTCAGGGGATCTTCCAGACCCAGGAATCGAACCTGGGTCTCCTGTATTGCAGGCAGATTCCTGCATTGCTGGCGGATCCTTTACTGACTGAGCTACAAGGGAAGCCCCATCTTTTAGTTCACTAATTATGTTTCAAATTGTGGCTTATATGCTATTAAGCTTATCTCTTAAATTTTTTAATTATTGTATTTTTATTTCTAGGAGGTATAACTGGTATTATTTTAAACATTATCTTTGCTTATATTTTCAAGTCTATCTCTCATTTCTTTTTTTAAAGAGCCATTGGAAAAAATGTTTCAATATTAATATCAAATAATGACTATCTCAAGATTTTGTAGGTTGAATTCTATGATCTATTGTTTTCTGGGGTTTTACTCCTAATCTTTTTTCTTTTCAATAATTTTTTTACTGCAAACAATTTCTTCAGAAGTCTATATTGAAATTCTTTGAGGCCTGAGATAAAAATTTGTTCCTCAAAAAGGATTTTGATTTGATCCTGTTGTTTTCTGATGCCACCGCCCATAACCCAGAATAACTTTAAATATCTTTTGAGCCAAAGAGCTGGTGTGAACTCAGGATGCAAAGTCACATAGGACCAGCTTGTACATCAAAATTTACGAGAAGATTTTTCCCAAGTAATGAGATTTGAAGTAGTTTATTTCCTTAGAAGTTCCCAGTGCAGATGTGGAATGGAGATGAAGGTGGGGACTTATTTCTAGTGCACAACACCATTCAGTAGTGCTGTAAAGTCCTACCATATAGAAGATCACATAATAAATAGATTCTCACCCTGCTTGAACCTGGATTTTATCTTCTGTCCCTGAGCTCTATTATGTAAGAAAGCTGGTGCTGATGTTCATGAAATGCCACCAGTGTCCTCAGGTTGAAAGCCAACATTGATGTTTCGTTTCAATGT
Source organism: Bos indicus x Bos taurus (assembly GCF_003369695.1). Classification (NCBI taxonomy): domain Eukaryota; kingdom Metazoa; phylum Chordata; class Mammalia; order Artiodactyla; family Bovidae; genus Bos; species Bos indicus x Bos taurus. The sequence continues at coordinate 36,888,707 of NC_040090.1, forward strand.
CTGAATTTCACTTGGTCCTTAATCTGATAAATCTTTCTTTTCTGTCTGTTCAAGGATCCATTAAAGGCATTTAAATACACATACAAACACAAGTATTTATGGGTATAGGTATAAGTAAGAATATCGGTGTGGGTATGGATGATGGGTATTGATAGAGATTTGACTTAGACATAATATTAAAAATGTTTTTATTAATTTTCATCAGGGAGTTTCTCTATGTACCCAGTCTATCATACCTCTGCATACTCTCAATTTTTACTCCCTTAAAAACTTGATTGTGGATGCCATCTACACTTTAGAATGCATTTATACACAATTTAAACTTTAAACTATAATGTTTTCTCAGCCTTTGATTTTATCTGATACTTAACTAATTTCTGATCCATTAAACATCAACGGAGGAAACAGACTTGTGTGAGTGCCCTCCAACATTCACATAAGAGAAAATGGAAGATGATACATAGATGAAAGAACCATAGGAAACATTTATTTATATATTCAATGAAAATTTATTAGCCACTTCTGTGTGTCAAAAATGTTCTAGACACAAGGAATGGGAGTGAAAGAGGTGGCTTGTGTCTATATCTTCAAGGATCTTATAAGTTAAATCCACACTCGTGAGAGTCTGTGGTAGAATTAACACCTTCTCTCTTCTTCAGCTACCTAAAGACATCTTCCTCCCTGAAGTCACTGCCAATGCTGCCTTATAGCAACAGCTCCCTCTCTACTGAAGCCTCTGAGTTCCTCCTGAACTGTTTTGTCAGGTCCCCCAGCTGGCAGCACTGGCTGTCCCTGCCCCTTAGCCTCCTCTTCCTCCTGGCCATGGGGGCCAACACCACCCTCCTGATCACCATCCAGCTGGAGGCCTCTCTGCATGAGCCCATGTACTACCTGCTCAGCCTGCTCTCCCTGCTGGACATGGTGCTCTGCCTCACTGTCATCCCCAAGGTCCTGGCCATCTTCTGGTTTGATCTCAGGACCATCAGCTTTTCTGCCTGCTTCCTCCAAATGTTCATCATGAATAACTTCCTGTCCATGGAATCATGCACGTTCTTAGTCATGGCCTATGACCGCTATGTGGCCATCTGCAAGCCTCTGCACTACCCATCTATCATCACAAACCAATTTGTGTCAAGAGCTCTTGTCTTCATCTTGGCCCGAAACACATTTCTTACTGCACCTATTCCCATCCTCTCTGCACGGCTCCATTATTGTGGAAGAAATATAATTGAGAACTGTATCTGCGCCAACCTCTCCGTGTCCAAGCTCTCTTGTGGTAACATCACCCTTAACAAAATCTACCAATTATTTTTAGCCTGGACTCTGCTGGGCTCTGACCTCATCCTCATCTTCCTCTCCTATATCTTCATCCTCCGAGCTGTCCTTAGACTCAATACAAGAGAGACAGCTGCTAAAGCTCTGAGCACCTGTGGCTCTCACTTTATCCTTATCCTCTTCTTCAGCACCATCCTGCTGGTTTTTGTTTTTACCCATTTGGCCAAGAAAAAGGTTTCACCTGATATTCCTGTCTTACTTAATGTCCTCCACCATGTCATTCCTGCAGCTCTCAACCCCATTGTCTATGGTGTTCGAACTCAGGAAATTAAGCAGGGGATTTGGAAATTATTGAGGAAGGGTAGTGACAGCAGAAAGTAATTATATTCTTGCTGCTCTCCACGAAGAATACTCAAAATCACAATTGAAAAGCAAGGACTGAGATGTAGAAATAAAGTTCTAATCTTCTTCCTGTTCTTGCCTAGTGATATGAACTGTGCAGTTTCCTCTTACTCAGAGGCACATCCTAGTTCTTATCATTCCATGGTATCCTGGCAGAGACAAAGAATAAAGATGTATAATCTCTCATCATGCTAGCCAGACCTGGGGTCATGAATTTGACCCCTAATTTGACCTAATTGTCTGCTTCTAATTATCTCCCAAGTAGAACTAGTGGAGATGAAAAAAATCTATGCTCACTTAAAAATGTGTGGCTAAAGCAAAAAAGCTCTTAAAGACTGTGCTTTGACTTTGGAAGAGTAAATATAAGATTAAAAAGCAACTGCTTAAAAGTGTTTAAAATAGCTGTTACATTTTAACATTTTTCTTTAGGCATTCAAAAATATTTATAAAAGTTATTTTATATTCAACATAGTATTAGAAAATGGAAAACTAACTAAATAAATCTCGGCCTGTTGTTCAAAAGCACGTGACCTACTGAAAAAGACAAAAACATGTAAAATTAGTTGTACTGTAGTGTCACAAGAGTTTGATTTAAACACATGAATAAGGCACTTTGGTAGCCCAGAAGAGAGAGACATTTATTTCTCTAGGTGGAATTCATTTACCTCCCTGATGTCCTCTTTTAATCCACACCATCTAAATTGCCTCCCAGGCACTTTCTCAAAAACATAAACTACATCCTGCCTTTGGGACTTCTTACTTTTTGTTGCTCTGTCCACATAGGTCTTTCCCTTGAGTCCATTCAGTTTCCTTGACCATGATATTTAAAATAGTATCCACTAAGAAAAAAAAACAAACGTGCCAAGTCTGGTGTCATCTGATCCTTAATGTTTGTTCTTGATTCACCTTGTCACTCTGATATGGCCACAGTGGCTATTGTATTTTTTTTTTAACTTTACAATATTGTATTGGTTTTGCCATACATCAACATGAATCTGCCACGGGGGTACACGTGTTCCTCATCCTGAACCCCCCTCCCACCTCCCTCCCCATACCATCCCTCTGAGTCATCCCAGTGCACCAGCCCCAAGCTTCCTATATCATGCATCGAACCTGGACTGGCGATTTGTTTCATATATGATATTATACATGTTTCAATGTCATTCTCCCAAATCATCCCACCCTCTCCCTCTCCCACAGAGTCCAAAAAACAGTTTTATACATGTTTCTCTTTTGCTGTCTTGCATATAGAGTTATCGTTATCATCTTTCTAAATTCCATATATATACGTTAGTATACTGTATTGGTATTTTTCTTTCTGACTTACTTCACTCTGTATAATAGGCTTCAGTTTTATCCACCTCATTAGAACTGATTCACATGTATACCTGTGGTGGATTCATTTTTATATTTGGCAAAACTAATACAATTATGTAAAGTTTAAAAATAAAATAAAATTAAACAACAACAACAAAAAAAATAAAAGAAAAGAAAACGAGGTTAAATATATATATATATATATGTCAAGATGAAGAAACACTTATTTGGAAAGAAATAACATTAGTAAAAATGAGTTACTATAATCATGTGCTGGTTATATGTAAATTATAAATGGCGTCTGATTTCTTTTTTTAACCAAAGTTATTAAAATGTCCAAATCTGAAAAAAAAAAAAAGAACTGATTCAAATGTATTCTTTTTAATGGCTGAGTAATACTCCATTGTGTATATGTACCACAGCTTTCTTATCCATTCATCTGCTGATGGACATCTAGGTTGCTTCCATGTCTTGGCTATTATAAACAGTGCTGCGATGAACATTGGGGTACTCATGTCTCTCTCAGTTCTGGTTTCCTGGGTTTCTGGTATGCCCAGAAGTGGGATTGCTGTGTCATAAGGCAGTTCTATTTCCAGTTTTTTTAAGGAATCTCCACACTATTCTCCATAATGGCTGTACTAGTTTGCATTCCCACCAACAGTGTAAGAGGGTTCCCTTTTCTCCACACTCTCTCCAGCATTTATTGTTTGTAGACTTTTGGATCGCAGCCATTCTGACTGGCATGAAATGGTACCTCATTGTGGTTTTGATTTGTATTTCTCTGATAATGAATGACGTTGACCATCTTTTCATGTGTTTGTTAGCCATCTCTATGTCTTCTTTGGAGAAATGTCTGTTTAGTTCTTTGGCCCATGTTTTGATTGGGTCATTTATTTTTCTGGAATTGAGTTGAAAGAGTTGCTTGTATATTTTTGAGATAAGTCCTTTGTCAGTTGCTTCATTTGCTATTATTTTCTCCCATTCTGAAGGCTGCCTTTTCACCTTGCTTATAGTTTCCTTTGTTGTGCAGAAGCTTTTAAGTTTAATTAGGTCCCATTTGTTTATTTTTGCTTTTATTTCCAATATTCTGGGAGGTGGGTCATAGAGGATCCTGCTGTGATGTATGTCGGAGAGTGTTTTGCCTATGTTCTCCTCTAGGAGTTTTATAGTTTCTGGTCTTACATTGAGATCTTTAATCCATTTTGAGTTTATTTTTGTGTATGGTGTTAGAAAGTGGTCTAGTTTCATTCTTTTACAAGTGGTTGACCAGTTTTCCCAGCATCACTTGTTAAAGAGATTGTCTTTTCTCCATTGTATATTCTTGCCTCCTTTGTCAAAGATAAGGTGTCCATAGGTGCATGGATTTATCTCTGGGCTTTCTGTTTTGTTCCATTGATCTATATTTCTGTCTTTGTGCCAGTACCATACTGTCTTGATAACTGTGGCTTTGTAGGAAGTCAGGTTGATTCCTCCAGTTCCATTCTTCTTTCTCAAGATTGCTTTGGCTATTCAAGATTTTTTGTATTTCCATACAAATTGTGAAATTATTTGTTCTAGCTCTGTGAAGAATACCGTTGGTAGCTTGATAGGGATTGCATTGAATCTATAGATTGCTTTGGGTAGCATACTCATTTTCACTATATTGATTCTTCCGATACATGAACATGGTATATTTCTCCATCTATTAGTGTCCTCTTTGATTTCTTTCACCAGTGTTAATGTACTGGAGACTTTTGGAAGTTTTAAAATAAAGGCATACCAAAATGCCCCATTCGAATCAGTAGAAAAGCATCAGAAAAAACTAAATCAGGAGACATTTAGCAAAATAACTGATTTTCAAAAGTATCAAGATCATGAAAGATAAGGAAAGAGTGAAGAAGTTTTTATAGATGGAAGAGATAAAGCAGAAACAACAACTAAATGCAATGTGATACTGGAAATAAGATCCTGGAAAAGAAAAAGGACAGTGGGGAAACTATTGAAGTTAGAATAACATGTGGAGTTTAGTTAATAGTATTGTACTGGAGTGAATTTCTTGGTTTTAATAAGTGTACTACAGTTATATAAAACAGTATATTAGGGAAAATTGGATGAGGGGTAAAAGGGAACACTCATACTATTTCTGCAATTTTCTATAAGCCAAAAATTAGTTTAAATTAAAATATTAAAACAAAAAAAAATAAAATAGTATCCAACAATATTCCCCCCAAACACAAACAATTTTCTAATCCCTTGTCTGTTTAGCATTTATCACTAAACATTTATCACTATTCTGCATAGCATTTATCACTATCTAGTGACCACAAATTTTGCCAATTTATTTGTTTTTTAAGTCTACATTCACTAGTTTATTTCTTTAAAAAAGTTTATTTAATTAATCTCAAAAATATACAAGCAACTCCTGCAGCTCAATTCCAGAAAAACAAATGACCCACTCAAAAAATGGGCCAAAGAACTAAACAGACATTTCTCCAAAGAAGACATAGAGATGGCTAACAAACACATGAAAAGATGATCAACGTCACTCATTAGCAGAGAAATGCAAATCAAAACCACAATGAGGTGCCATTTCATGCCAGTCAGAATGGCTGTGATCCAAAAGTCTACAAGCAATAAATGCTGGAGAGGGTGTGGAGAAAAGGGAACCCTCTTACACGGTTGGTGGGAATGCAAACTAGTACAGCCACTATGGAGAACAGTGTGGAGATTCCTTAAAATACTGGAAATAGAACTGCCTTATGACACAGCCATCCCACTGCTGGGCATACACACCCAGGAAACCAGAATTGAAAGAGACACATGTACCTCAATGTTCATCGCAGCACTGTTTATAATAGCCAAGACATGGAAGCAACCTAGATGTCCATCAGCAGACGAATGGATAAGAAAGCTGTGGTACATATACACAATGGAATATTGCCCAGCCATTAAAAAGAATGCATTTGAATCAGACTGAAGCCCATTATACAGAGTGAAGTAAGTCAGAAAGAAAAATACCAATACAGTATACTAATGCATATATATGGAATTTAGAAAGATGGTAACAATAACCCTATATGCGAGACAACAAAAGAGACACAGATGGTATAGAACAGTCTTTTGGACTCTGGGGGAGAAGGCATGGGTGGGATGATTTGAGAAACTCGCATTGAAACATGTATATTATCATATGTGAAACAGACAGCCAGTCCAGGTTCAATGCATAAGACAAGGTGCTCAGGGCCAGTGCACTGGGATGAACCTGAGGGATGGGATGGGGAGGGAGGTGGCAAGAGGGTTCAGGATGGGGAACATATGTACACCCATGGCGGATTCATGTCAGTGTATGGAAAACCCACTACAATATTGTAAATTAATTAGCCTCCAATTAAAATAGATAAATTTTTTTAAAGTTTCTTTAGTCAGAAGAAAATGATGTCAAATGTAAACATGGATCTACACAAGTGAACAAAGAGCATCAAAATTTGTTACTACATGTGTAAATAGATTAGATTTTTTATTATATAAATGTATGTTTAAATAATTGTGATTTTAAACAAAAACAATAACAATAGAGTTTTGTAAAATATATACAAGTAATACTGCAAATAAGAAAGGGAGAAATGAAAGCATATTATTGTAAGGTTCTTCTGTTATATTCAAAATGATATACTATCACCTGAAGGCAGACTGCCATTAGTTAGAAATGGGTAGGATAATCTCTAAACTAACCTCCAAAATTAAATTGCTTTAACTCACTTGAACACAAAAAGGATAGAATAAACTTTTTTTGAATATTCAGTCGGGAAGAAGGAGCAGAGAACAAATTCAAAATGATAGATTTAAACCCAACCAAACAAAAAAGTCCAACCATAGCCGTAGTCACATTAATTATAAATAAGTAGACCAAACACCCAATTAAACTTCAGAGTTTATCAGATTGGGTTACAAAAAGGAAGACCCAATTAAATGCTGCTTACATGAAATACACTTCAAATGTAAACACAAGTTGGCTAAAAGTAAAGAAATGGAAATATATTCTATACCAACCCTAATGAAAATAAAAATTGAATGGTTATATTAATACCCAGAAAATATAGTTCCAAAGCCAAAAACAATAGAATACACATCATTTCAAGTGTACACTGAACATTTATAACAGTTAACCTTATTCTAGGCCATAAAATGACTCCCATATAGTTAAAATAATTCAGGCTGTACAAGGTGTGTTCTCTGATCACAATGAAATTAAGTTAATACCAATAACAAAGCAATATCTGAAAAAATAACAAAATGTATGAAAACTAAACAATACACTCTTAATTCATGAGAAGAAATCAAAGTGGGAAAAAAGAGATGATTTTTTTCTTTTTTTTTTTAATTTTATTTTATTTTTAAACATTACAGATTGTGTTAGTTTTGCCAAATATCAAAATGAATCCGCCACAGGTATACATGTGTTCCCCATCCTGAACCCTCCTCCCTCCTCCCTCCCCATACCATCCCTCTGGGTCGTCCCAGTGCACTAGCCCAAATGGAGTATTACTCAGACATTAAAAAGAATACATTTGAATCAGTTCTAATGAGGTGGATGAAACTGGAACCTATTATACAGAGTGAAGTAAGCCAGAAAGAAAAACACCGATACAGTATACTAACGCATATATATGGAATTTAGAAAGATGCTAACGATAACCCTGTGTACGAGACAGCAAAAGAGACACTGATGTATAGAACAGTCTTATGGACTCTGTTGCAGAGGTAGAGGGTGGGAAGATTTGGAGAATGGCATTGAAACATGTATAATATCATGTATGAAACGAGTTGCCAGTCCAGGTTCGATGCACGAAAAGAGATGATTTTTAACCAAAAAATTTAAAATACAACATATCAAAATCTTTGAAATGCCACTAAAGTCATACTTGGAGAGATATACATCATGCTATACATAGCACTAAATGTGTACTTTAGAAATACAAAGTTTCTAAATGTAAGACTGCATACCATAGAATTCCCAGGGGAAAACATAATCAGAACACTCTGACATACATCACAACAATAGTTTTTTGGATTGTCTCCTAAAGTAAAAGAAATAAAAGCAAAGATAAACAAATATGCTTTTGCACAGCAAAAGAAATCATCAATAAAATTAAACAACTCCCTGAATGGGAGAAAATATTTGAAATGATATGATAAAAAAGTAATTAATATCTAATATATATAAACAACTCATAAAACTCAACATCAAAAAAAAACCTGAATTTTAAAAATGGGCAGAAGAACTGAATAGACAATTTTCCAAAGAGGAAATGCAAATGGTCAACAAGAACATGAAAAGATGCTTCATACAGCTATCATAGGGGAAATGCAAATCATAAACCACAGTGATTAAATATCACTTCACACCTCCGAAAATGACTATCATCAAAAAGAACACAAATTACCAATGCTGGCAAAGATGTGGAGGAAAGGAATCTATGTACCCTGTTGGAGGGAATGTAAATGTGTGAAGTCACGGTGGAGAACGGTATGGAGGTGTCTGAAACACTAAAACAAACAGAACTACTGTGTGATCCAGCAATTCCACCCCCAGGTATATGTCTGAAAAAAAAAAAGGAAAACACTAATTCAAGAAGATACATGCACCCCAATGTTCACAGTAGCATTATTCACAATAGCTAAGATATGGAGGAGAAGGCAATGTCACCCCACTCCAGTACTCTTGCCTGGAAAATCCCATGGATGGAGGACCCTGGTAGGCTGCAGTCTGTGGGGTTGCTAAGAGTCAGACACGACTGAGAGATTTCACTTTAACTTTTCACTTTCGTGCATTGGAGAAGGAAATGGCAACCCACTCCAGTGTTCTTGCCTGGAGAATCCCAGGGACGGGGGAGGCTGGTGGGCTGCCGTCTCTGGGGTCGCACAGAGTCGGACACGACTGAAGCGACTTAGCAGTAGCAGCAAAATATGGAAGCAATCCAAGTGTCCATCAACAGAAAATGAATAAAGAAGATGATGGACACTCAAGTGTCCTTCAACAGATAAATGCATAAAGAAGATGTGTGTGTGTGTGTGTGTGTGTGCTGTGCTATGCTAAGTCATTTTAGTCATGTCCAACTTTTTGTGACCCCATTGACAGTAGCCCACAGGCTCCTGTGTCCATGGGATTCTCCAGGAAGAATACTGGAGTACACTGCCATGCGCTCCTCCAGGGTTCTTCCTGACCCAGGAATCAAGCCAAGGTCTTTTGCAGCTCCTGCGTTGCCAGCAGAATCTTTACTACTAGTGCAACCTGGAAAGATATACATGTGTGTGCGTGTGTGTGTGTGTATGTGTGTGTGATATACATACATATATATATATATATATATATATATATTGCTGTTGCCCAAAAATACTGGAGTGTCTGGAGTGGGTAGCCTATGCCTTCTCTTGGGGATCTTCCCAACCCAGGAATCAAACAGTGGTCTCCTGCATTGCAGATACTTTACCAGCTGAGCTACCAAGGAAGTCCTATATCTATCTATCTATCTATATACACACATATATATATGTAGTTGTTGTTCACTCACTAAATCATATCTGACTCCTTGCAACCCCATGGACTGCAGCACACCAGGCCTCCCTGTCCTTGACTATATCACTGTCTATATCTATATGTACCCTGGCATACTACTCAGCTATAAAAAAGAATGAAAATTTCCAATTTGAAGCAACATGAGTGCATTTGGAGGATATCATGTTTAGTGAGATAAGTTAGAGAAAGAAAAATGCTGTATGATATCACTTCTATATGGAATGTAAAAAGTATAGCAAACTATTGAATATCACAAAGAAACAGACTCACTGATATAGAGAACTAACTACTGGTTGCCAGTGGGGAGGATCAAGATAAGAGTAGGGGATTAAAAGGTACAATCTACTATATATAAAATAAATAAGCTACAAGGATGTATTGTACAACACATAAAATATAGTCGTTATTTTATAATAACTATATAATATAAAAATTAAAAATTCTGAGTCACTATATTGTACACCCATGGGAAATGCGCTGTACATCATTGATACCTTAATTAAATAAAGATATATATACAAATGTAATATTATTCACTATTAAAAAAGTATGAAATTTTATCATTTGCAACAACATGCATGGACTTAGAGGGTATTATGCTTGGTGAAATGAGTCAGAGAAAGAAGAAAAACACTGTATAATATCATTTATATATGAAAACTAAAAAATAAAAGGAACTGGTGATTATAACAAAAAGGAAACAGACCAACCAACATAGAGAACAAACTAGTGGTTACCAGTGAGGAGAGGGAAAGGAGGAGGGGAAATATGGAAGAGAATTAAGAGATACAAACTTCTATGTACAAAACAAATAAGCTACAAGGACATATTTTACAGCACAGTTAATATACCCAATATTTTATTATAACTATAAATGGACTATAACTTCTGAAATTTGTGAATCATTTACTGTATAACTGAAACTTACATAGAATTGTAAATCAACTATACTTGGAAAGAACAAAAATTTTAAAATAATATGTCTGTATGTCATAAATGAAAAAACATTCCTACCTACACATTCTTTCTAGATCCATAAAGAGAGGTGTACAGGATGTAGATAGTAGCAGGATATTTGGTAAGTTAATTGCTCATCATGTGAGTGTTGTTTATTTACATCAAAAAGGATAATGAGTACAATGGAAATTGAACCACAGTGAAAAATAATGAAGTCAACTCACACAGAGCAGCAGATGCTTTAAATTTTATATTGGAGCGTAGTTGATTGGCAATGTTCTGTTAGTTTCATGTGTACAGCAAAGTGATTCAGTTATCTGAATTCAGTTATCATATACATGTATCTATTCTTTTTCAAATTCCTTCCTATTTAGATTATTACAGAACTGAGAAGGAAATGTTACTGTCATATTAACCCTCTGAAAAACACAAGGTATTTTCTCAGTAATATGTTCTTCAAATTTGTCTTGCAATTTTATAAATAACATGATAAACATCATCATAAGGTAACATCTATCCATTTAGAAGCATAATTTTGGATGTCCTTATCTATTAAGCATGTGCAGGATTCCCATGAGAACTTCTGAGTGAGTTTATAGGGTCAATGGAATACATCAAATATGAATATGCAAATACATATAAACAGATAGGGATGTAGGTAAGACCTATATGCAGGAGACAGACTAACTGCCAACAGAGCACATGCCAATGTGGGGCTAGATTCCCAGAGGTCTTTTCTCCAACAGAGAAAGCAAATAATTTCTTCTACCATCTCCCGACTTTCCTGTCTCAGAATGACCTTAAGTCCCAAAGGGAGCAGCTATGGAGGAGTTCCCAGAGGGCAGAATCTCTGAGGGCCCAAGAGGTATACCTACCTCAGGTATTTGGGAACTATACAAGGCTCCGATATCAAATGGAGTCAGACCCCATGCTTACATCTTCAGTGAGTCTGCATGAAGAAAGATATACCAGCATTAACCAGAAGATAGGAAAGACCTATCTCTTCACTGGAGGTCTGTGCTCCTTTCCATTCCTGGGATGGTACTGCTGAAGTAATCTGAAAACAGGTAGTAGACACTGCTTCCTGTGTCAGGAGAGTAGGGGCAGGTGAAAGCTCTGCTCTGAGACCTTGTTCTCTCTTTTGCCCTTCTCTTCTTTGATTTTTTTTTTTTTTTTTTTTTTTGCTTGGTGATGATAGGGATGCAGAGGAGGTGAAGTTTGTCCATGGGACACTAACGGGTGGTAGGGAGCTTGAAAGTGCATCATCTGGACCACACTTATGAAAATTGGGAGTATGGACACTGGGCACAAAGTATTCATGCAAAAGTACTGGAATAATGGGATAGGAATTAAATTTATTCTGTATAACTTAAGATGGTGAAAACAGAAATCACAATTGAGAGTCAGGGGGGTATCAGAAAGTAGCTCCTCAGATGTCAGTTCAATCTAAATAATATCTAAAATTACAGCTGCCAAAACAAGAAAACAATGCCCAAAGATCTAAGAGGTATCTGCCGCTGGATATCGACAATAATGTCTGTAACTACATTTCAGAGACACATCTTACAGGTCTGTCTGAGTTCTGTGTAGTTACATGAATGTTAACAACCTTAACACTTCATCAAACAGGGCTCCAATAGTGTTATCTGTGGCCTCTCCTACAGCTTGGGGAAAAGTTTGGGTGGCTTCATATCCACTTTAGACTTGGACATTCTACTTTCCCTGCTTCTTTCTACCCCTGGCTGGAACCAGTAACCATTAGCTCCAGGTTCTCAGCTCTAGTGCTCTTATTGGTAAGTTCTAATGGCAAACTCTCAAAGAGAATAAGAGCAGAAATTAATGCTTCTTTATATTTAAGGCTGAGTGGGTTTTTCAATGTTTCTTGAATGACATATGCATTGAAGAACGCATAAGAACAAATACTCCAGAGAAAATAAAGGTCAGAGACTGGAAAAAAGAGACAAATTAATCTTACTTCTTTATTAGAAATTTTATCCTACTTCTAGAAATAATAATTCCAAATCTCTTGAGGAAAAAAAATAAATCATGCATCTTTCTTCAGGTTCCCCATGGACACTCATGTCTGAATCACCAGTTGTTGCAGTTAGCTGTACCCTCTTAAGGCTATTTCAACATTTTTTCTGCTTCCATGCATGGATTTCTTGATTCTTTAAGGGAGCACTTTGAAATCTCTACCTAAAAAAAAACTTCCTAAAGATAGTGAGATTTGGGGCTGTGACTTGTAAAACTTAAATGTAAAACTGTTTCAGAGGAAGAAAGGAGAAAGGATCAGTTAACAAAATCTGAAAGATGGAGGTGGTATTTAGAGGAGACATTTGGAACTGGGCAGCCTGGAGTTCTACATTGTGTTGTACAAGCAGAGTTAACAGGAGCTCAGTCATTGTGACAGTGGTATGCTTGTTAGATTTTTCTTTTTGCCTCAAACTTATAAGTGAATGAGTGTATTCTAAGAGAAAGAGGCAGAGAAAGGCAGAGTTGATTGAATGTAGCGCCCAGAACATGTAGAAGGTCCTTTGGTTACAACTCAACATGTACAGATATGATAGTTGGACCATAAAGAAGGCTGAGGGCCAAAGAATTGATGCTTTTGAACTGTGTTGCTGGAGAAGACTCTTGAGAGTCCCTTAGACAAGAAAGTGATCAGACCAGTCAATACTAAAGGAAATCAACTCTGAATATTCATTGAGAAAACTGATGCTGAAACTGAAGCTCCAATACTTTGGCCACCTGATGCAAAGAGCTAATTCATTGGAAACGACTCTGATCCTGGGAAGGATTGAGAGCAGGAGGAGGAGGGGGCAACAGAGGATGAGATGGTTTGATGGCATCATTGACTCAATGAACATGAGTTTGAGCAAATTCTGAGAGATAGTGAAGGACAGGAAAGCCTAGCATGTAACAGTCCATGGTGTCACAAAGAGTTGGACACGACTGAGCTATTAAACAACAACAACACTGGAAGTTATGTTTATAAGGACGTTCCTCTTAAGGACATCCTATACTTCCAGTATCTCTCTTTCCCTGTGGGCAACTCCATCAGGCAAAGCCTTGAACTGCCAGACAAGATGAACTAAGTAGAAGTGAAGAGAGTGTAGTTATGAAATTTTTTTCAAAAAAGAGAATATGGCTATGGAAATTGTTTTAGAATCTTTATTGAATCCTTAGGCATTTTCCACTTAGAGGACAAACTCAGGAAACCAATAACAAGAGTCACAGTATGATACTAATTAAGAACGAAATGGGACTCCATGAGCAGTGGGAAGCAGGAGTCAGAGTTGCAACTGAAAGGAAAAAGAAGATGCCAGACAGCTGGGAAAGTGCCCTTAAGATTAGGGAGAGAGACTGAAAATATGAAAATAATATAGCCAATAAGATATGCATTTCTACCTCACTGTAGTGACACAGGACACAGCTGTATGCATATATTCGACAGCTTTGGATCTAACTTTTGTTTCATCTATATCTAAACCCTAGCAGTTAAGCTGCAGAAAAGACACCTAATACTGCTGAAAACTTTGTCCTTTGAAAAGGTAAATTACTAAGATAGTCAACTTGACACACTTACTTCAGAGTATGGCTACTATTATATGACATATGTGTACACTTCATCCCCAAATTGTTAACATCACTCCTAATGTATTCTGTTAATAGCAAGAGAAAAAAAATTGGAAGATCATTTAATTTCTTCTATGTATCAGGGGGGAAGGCCATGCCTGGCAAACTCCGAGTGGACAGGACCATTTTTAAGGGGAAGCAGAGGACCAGGAAGAGCGAAGAGAGGAGTCCTGGGAAGGGACACCCCTCCGCCCTCCTCTGGAAACCAGCCCTGGTCACTAACAGGGACTCTGGGAGGAGCCAGCTTAGTAGGATTGGAATTGCATTTGGAGACTAGAATTCATAACTGGAAACAAAAACACTATCTGAACCACTACAGAAGCAAAGGTAGGTTTCTAATAGTATGAAAGTACTTTTCATTTCTGGCTTCACAGTGTGATTAAAATGCCCTTTCCCTTGCCACCCTGCCCCCACTCCAAATGTCCTTCCCCTGTATCGCTTCTGTTTTCAGAACTATTAATTGTATCATGAGTGAAGTTTGCTTATATTTCCATAACGTTGATAAGGCCTGTACATTATCATAGAATCCCTTATTAGGGCCAGAGGGAATCTAGAAAGTATTTGAATCTAAAGCATTAGATTAGGATTAGACAGGAATAGGACTAGCCTAATACTGTGAAGATGGTTATGATTTTGAGAATCAGTCCCCTCCTTTGTAATGTGGTGATAATAAAACATATCTACAGGAGGGTAAAGAATTAAATGAGATGAATTCCTAAATATTTGAGCACAGTTCCCAGCAAGTGGTAAGAGTTCAACAGCTAAACAATATGTACTATTATATTATGTTAGTGAACCAACCTAGTGAGAAAAAAGAGGGAATTTCATAAACTTCTGATAAAAACTTTCTAAACCCACATGATAACACTATATGAGACTGTGCAAACAGATTTAAATGCAATGCTCTGAAGGTCTCCAGAAAGTCCTGACTTGCACATTGTTCCAAGTTACAGACTTCTTTTGACTCTCTGGTTCGATTCCTGGGTCAGGAAGATCTGCTGGAGAAGGGATGGGCTATCCACTTCAGTATTCTTGGGCTTCCCTTGTGGCTCAGCTGGTAAAGAATCTGCCTGCAATGTGGGAGACCTGGGTTCAATCCCTGGGCTGGGAAGATATCCTGAAGAAGGGAAAGGCTACGCACTCCAATATCCTGGCCTGGAGAATACCATGGACTATACAGTCCATGGGCTCACAAAGAGTTGGACATGACAGAGCGACTTTCACTTTCACAATTCAAGGAGAGGAGAAGCTTAAAATCATTTATCTGTAATGTAAATGAAGGTACACATCACTTTACTCAATTCTTTCTCCAACCTAGTCCCCATGCCCATTAGTCTGCCCTTTCCTACTCTCTCCTGATAGTTTGCACAAGACCCTGTCTTTGCTTATAGCACTTATTATCTGTTGTCCCCAGAATGGCTTTAGTTTTCCCTGCTTCAGAGTAGGGATGGTTTCTAATTCAATTCTGTGACCTTAGTATCACACTAGTTACCCTAGTATTTCCATGCCAAGGAGAAACTAAATGATGAGACAACAATGGCAACTTTGAACTAGCCTGGAGGGAAGAGGGAATGTATATCTGGATTATTGTATCAAAAAAAGGGAAATCAGAGATGGAAAGAATCTAAAGGTGAATCTCGCCATCCTCACACTAATGCAATCAGAAGAATCAAGTTTCATCCTGTTTACTATTAAGTATCAGTCCAGCAGAACTGGGTGGAATTGCTCATTCTCCCTTTAACGTTGTTTCTTCCAGGAGTTAGGAATCCACCTAATATGAAGACCTAAGAAATAGAGTGAACAAAAGGCAATTTTAGGAACAATCCATAGGTACCAAATTAAAATGACTTTTTACAAAAATGTAAATTCACTAACGTTATTTTCAGTGTATAATTTTTTTTTAATAAATACATCTGAAAGTTCAGATTACGGTGGCTGGAGGTCTACAGTCATTTATCTGAGTCCCTAGTTTGTCCCCTGCTACTTATTTGAATGTGTTGTTCCAGTTAAATTGTAGATATTATAGTCTATGTGAAAAGCAAAAAAGGGAATGTTAGTTTCTCAGTCATGTCTGAATCTTTGAGATCCCTGGACTGTAGCCCAGGAGCCCAAGGCTCCTTTTCCATGGAATTCTCCAGGCAAGAATACTGGAATGGGTAGACAGTCCCTTCACCAGAGGACCTTCCGGACCCAGGAATCAAACCTGGGTCTCCCTTATTGCAGCAGATTCTTTATTTTTTGAGCTACCTGGGAAACCCATAGTATATGTAATCATTTTAAAGTAATGAAGAAGAAATATGAATGCAAATTTAAATACTTGTTATAAAGTAGCTTTCTAAGTAATTTTCCCCTTCTCTTTAGTTTCTGTAAAAATTTAGCAATTCTATTAAAAATAGAGAGCAAAGGGGTTTCCCTGGTAGCTTAGTGGTAAAGAATCTGCCTGCCAATGCAGGAGACGTGGGCTTGATCCTGATTCAGGAAGATCCTACATGCCATGGAACAACTGAGCCTGTGTGCCACAACTACTCAGTTTGTGCTCTAGAGCTCAGGAACCACAACTACTGAGACCACATGCCACTACTACTGAAGCTGACGTTCCCTAGAGCCCGTGCTCCACGATAAGAGAAGCCACCACAATGAGAAACCCATGCCCCGCAACGAGAGTAGTCCCTGCTGGCTGCAACTAGAGAAAAGCCCATGCAGCAACAAGAACCAGCACAGCCAAAAAGAAATAAAGAAAATAGTTTTTAGAAGAATGAAGTAAGTCAGAAAGTGAAAAATCAATATCATATATTAATTCATACACATGGAATATGGGAAAACGGTACAGATGAACCATTTCCAGGACGGGAATAGAGACAAAATGTAGAGAACAGACTTTGAAATAAGAGTGGTGTGGGGGAGAGGAATTGGTAATTTGGGACTGACATACCCTAACATGTGTGAAATAGATAGCTAGTGGGAACCCACAATATCGCACAGGGATCTCAGCACAGTGCTCTGTAATGATTTGGAAGAGTGGTATGGGTGGGTAGAGTCGAAGGAGGGCTCAAAATGGAGGGCATATATGTTTACATAGGGATGATTAATTCTCTTGTACAGTAGAAACTAACACAATAGTGTGAAACAACTATACCCCAATAAAAATTAAAAATTAAACACTGAACAAATCAAACATTTACAAAGAAATCATATCATCTCATTCTTCTGTATTGTTTAAAGTAATGTGACTCTTCCCAGCAGGGCACAAAAGATGCACATGTAAATTCACTAGGCTTGGATAAATTGCCAGGATCCACAAGTCCCTTAAATAAAGCAATTTCTTCTGTCGCAATATATCTTGAATTAGTAACTAATTTTACCCTAAAATTATAGCTCACCAAAAGGAAGCTGCAGAACTATATGACAAAATATGACAGCACACCAAAATGGCAGCATCTCCACTGAGTTTTCAGACTTCCTTCTGAACTGTTTTGTCAGGTCCCCCAGCTGGCAGCACTGGCTGTCCCTGCCCCTTAGCTTCCTCTTGCTCCTGGCCCTTGGTGCCAACATCACCCTCCTGATCACCATCTGGCTGGAGACCTCTCTGCATAAGCCCATGTACTACCTGCTCAGCCTGCTCTCCTCACTGGACACAGTGGTCTGTCTCACTGTCATCCCCAAGGTCCTGGCCATCTTTTGGTTTGACCTCAGGTCCATCAGCTTCTTTGCCTGCTTCTTTCAGATGTTCATCATGAATAGTTTCTTTGCCATGGAGTCCTGCACATTCATGGTCATGGCCTACGACCGCTATGTGGCCATCTGCCATCCATTGAGGTACCCATCCATCATCACTAACCAATTTATAACCAAGGCAGCCATTTTCATTTTGTCCAGAAGTGTCTTTTTGACACTGCCCATCCCCATTCTCTCAGGACGTCTGCATTACTGTGGGAGAAACGTCATTGAAAACTGCATCTGTGCCAATATGTCTGTCTCCAGGCTCTCCTGTAATGATATTACCATCAATCGTCTCTACCAATTTGCTGGAGGCTGGACTCTGCTGGGATCTGACCTCCTCCTCATCTTCCTCTCCTACACCTTCATACTGAGGGCTGTGCTGAGACTCAAGGCACAGGGAGCTGTGGCCAAGGCCCTAAGCACATGTGGCTCCCACTTCATCCTGATCCTCTTCTTCAGCACCATCCTTCTGGTTTTTGTCTTCACGCTTGTGGTAGAAAAGAAAATGTCCTCTGACGTGCCTGTCTTGCTCAATGTCCTCCACCATGTCATCCCCGCAGCCCTCAACCCCATTGTCTATGGGGTGCGAACCCAGGAGATCAAGCAAGTAATCCAGAAGTTACTGAAGAAAGGATGGTGACAAGAACAACTGGATCTCTTCTTTCCTAAAATCGGATGGTATTTGAATGGATTACTCAATCAATAATTGAATCAATGAGTGGACTGAAGTTCAACATTGATGAATTTTAATCTCAAACTGTGTAAACTGTTTTTGTGTTCCCTTTAATAAAGCTTCAGTTTTATTTAGAGTTCCTCTTTCTCTCACACTTCAAAAGGAATTTCCTTTAAAAAGTTAAAAAGAAAAAAAAAAGGAATCCCCTTGACCCATTTGTCTCCTTTTCCCATACTTCTTATCCTATTTTGTCCAAAATACTAAGATTCCTTATGCAAGTTTTAAAGTGAGAGATTTATGTTCCTGAACAGACAACTGTTAATATATCATACACTTCTTATCTTGGGGATGCAACTGTGTCTATTTGGTGGGCTGTGTTGTGTAATTTGTAATGTGTTCTTATTCTTATTTCCACCGAAGGGAGTATATTGGAGACTAAGATAGTGGTAGTAGTGTCAGTCACACAGTCGTGTCTGACTCTTTGTGACACTATGGACTGTAGCCCACCAGCCTCCTCTGTCCATGGGATTCTCCAGGCAAGAATCTCTTAGAGTGGGTTGCCATTCCCTTCTTTAGGGGAATCCTCCCACCCACAGATTGAAACTGCTTCTCCTGAATTTCAGGCAGATACTTTACTAGCTGAGCCACCAGGGAAGCCCAAAGATTACAGGAATTGAAACTTCAATTCTGAATGCTGGAAAGTTGCTAATATTCTGTAATTGTCTTTTTCTCTAAACTTTCAATGATATCACAGGCATTATCTAACTCACTGTCTCTCTGCCTCTCTTTTCTTCTTTTCACTTCTTTTCTCTATCCATGTGCATTAGAAAAAGGCAGGTTTTTTCCCTGAATGCTCATGTGTGTAACAAGTATCATAAAGCTTTAGTAGATTTAAGGGACTATCAAATGTATGACCCAAAGTGTCTGTGCATTGGACACATATCTTTTGGATCCAGGGTTCCATGGTGAATGATATGCAAACACATGGTATGCTAATGAGTTAAAGAATTTAAGCAACATAATATACGATTCAGTAACAATCCTCAAATATACAATAGACTATATGAACGTTATTTCTTGTTAATTTTAGTTTCTAAGTACACTTGGGTTCTGCAGATTCCATTAGCTATTAAAGTACAAAAGTAAATAGAATGCTCGAATTGCTTTCAGGCTTCCCTGGTGGCTCAGTCAGTAAAGAAACTGCCTGCAAAGAAGGAGATGTAGGTTCAATCTCTGGGTCAGGAAGATTGCCTGGAGAAGGAAATGGCAACCCACCCCAGTATTCTTGCCTGGGAAATCCCATGGACAGAGGAGCCTGGCAGGCTGCAGTCCTTGGGGTTGCAAGAGTTGGACACAACTGAGCCACTAAACCACTGCCACCACTGCTTTCAGGAGCCCAAAGTTGGTTTAGAAAGTGTGTGTGTTAGTCATCCAGTCATGTCCAACTCTTTGCAACCCCATGGACTGAAGGCCACCAGGCTCCTCTGCCCATGGGATTCTCCAGGCAAGAATACTGGAGTGGGTTGCTATGGTCTTTTCCAAAAGTTGGATTAAGAAGAATATAAATAATGAGAGGGTAACAGGCAGGAAGGCTGGGGTCCCCAAGTGGAGGAAATAGACTGCAAATGTCAGACTTTTTTCCCTCTCTCTTAAGAGGCAGGAGGAAACAAACTACAAAAGTCACATTTTTTTTTCTTCTCTATACAAAATAAAAAGGAGGTTTCTTTTAAAACTCTGTCTTACCATGACATCTGGTTCTGCCTGAACTGAACTTTTCTCAAACCTTGAGTTAACCAATGTGTTTTTCTTATGTAAATGTTTTTCTTAAACTATTTTAATGAACTGTGTATTTACTTTAGAATCTGCCTTTCTTCAAGTCGGTTCCACCTAAGACTGAGGACTGATAATGGCTCAACAAACCAGTATGTTTTACTCATGGAAATGTTCTCTTAAGCTGTGTTAAAGAAACTTGTATTTGCTTGGAAACCTGCCTTTCTTCAAGATTCATGTCAATTGTTTTACGGCCTGGGATGACTCACCTTATGCCAATGCTACCCCAAAATGCATGTTGTGGGTGAGGGGCCTAGTGAAACTCTCGCATTTTGAGACATTCCCTTTCTCTAATTAGCAGCTTGCTAATAGGTGTATAACTTCTTGCTATAAACTAGTAAGGGGGCACTCTTTCTGCCCCCTTCTGATGTCTATGTCAGAAGCTTTCTCTATCTCTTTTTTTTTTTTTTTTTTAATAATTTAATACATTTTATTTTTTTTTCTAATTTTATTTTATTTTTAAACTTAACATAATTGTATTAGTTTTGCCAAATATCAAAATGAATCTATCTCTTTTATACTTTAATAAAAGTCTACTACACAAAAGCTCTAAACAATCAAGCCTCGTCATGGCCCCAGGTGGAATTTCTCTCCTCCAGAGGCCAAGAATCCTGGTTCTTGTTCATGGCTCATCAACCTTTCAATGATAATTTCAAAAATATATTATTCTCATATGAAGAAGTTGAAGAATTAAATAATGTGTCTCTACGGGCACTAAGATGCTGAGAAACATAGGAAAGCACCAGATGGAGTTAGAAGGTATGAGTTGCAAGCCTTGCACAACCACACACACATACAAATTAGTTTCCTGGAAACAAGTGAGTTGGT
Organism: Bos indicus x Bos taurus; assembly: GCF_003369695.1. Taxonomy (NCBI): domain Eukaryota; kingdom Metazoa; phylum Chordata; class Mammalia; order Artiodactyla; family Bovidae; genus Bos; species Bos indicus x Bos taurus. Next base: position 36,909,901 of record NC_040090.1, read on the forward strand.
GTTATTGTTTCATGTTCCTCTGTTACCTGAAAATAGTGAACAATTTGTGTAGAAGATCCCTTCTACACGTAAGATCTGTGCCTCAGTGACAACATACAAGTGTGTTATTTTCACTGTGAAAGGAAAAATCTACCAAAAGTTCAGTACTATTCTCAACATCTGGTTCTTTCAGTCTTTACTGAAAGCATCTGGAACACATCTCTTGCCTTACTTAAGCTTTCATCCTGCAAAGATCTATCCATTTCTTTTTCTTCTTCCACTCACGGTGAAAAAGAATAAATATATTACTATTTAATTTCTCTATTCCTGTATAACACTATGAACTACTATTTGAAAAATAAGCATGTACTCACATAAAGAGAAATAAGTAAAAGTGTATATTAATATTTTATTGAGAAAATGCACTTCTCAAAAGTAAAAAGCAATCTATTCAGATTGCTTGGTTCACACCATAAATAACGGTTTTCTTTATTACTTGAAGAGTCTCCCAAAAAGCTTATTCACTTAAAGATTTCAATATAAAAAAATTGTCTTGGCTTAAAACTGCATAAAATTGTATAACTGGATACCAATGTAAAGGTCTTAAAAATATAGGTATAAGAGCCATCTTTCATAAATATAATGTAAGTTTTTATCTTTTATGAATGAAACTGTTATAAACAAGCAGGTCAAGAGTTTGTGTGAATATATGTTGTAAATTTTCCTTGGTAAATGTTAGAAGTAGATTGCAAGATTGTAGAGTATGGGTATGCTTAAATTTCTAGCAGAATATCACGGTTTGAACAGTGCTTACCCTATTTTACTTTCCTTCCAGCAGTAAGAATTCCAGTTCTTTCTTCCTCCACATCCATGCCAACACTTGGTGTCATCTTTTTAAATGTCAGCCATTCTTATAGCTGTGCAGTGGCATCTCATTATAATTTTAATTTGCATTGCTTCAATTGGCCATTTAAATGGCTCTTTTTGAAAAAAAATTATTCATTCTTTTATTTTTGTAACTGAGTTACTTATTTTATAGTTAAGTGATAGCATTATATATTCTAGAAAACAGTACTTTGCAGAAATATGCATCATGAAAACTTCTCACAATCTGCGTCTTGCTTGCATTCTCATTTTTCCATTTTCATTTTTTAAAGAGAAGTTATTTTACATTTTGATGAAATAGAACATCATTATTAAGTCCTTTGAGGCATACTCATTTTGTCCTAATTAAGAAATACTGACCTGTCTTAAGCTTATAAATATTTTTTCCAACAACTTCTAATAACTTTTAATTTTTGATTTTAAGTATAAGTCTATAGTCTAAGGTTTGTTTGTGGTATTGGATAATCACTAGAGGTTGTTGTTATTGTTGTTTTGCAAGTAGAAATACAGTTGGAAGTTTCCAGCAGCATTTGCTGAAAACACTATCATTTCTCCCATTGAATTACTTTGGGTCCTTAGTCAAAATGCAACATTTGTTCATGTATAGGTCTATTTTTGGACCCTCTATTCTTTTCCATGACACCAGTCCATTACACATTATACTTACTTACACAGAAAACACAATGTCTTGATTACTTTATCACATTTTATGTAATGAAATGAGATAATGTGAGTGCTCCAAAGTTGTTCCTTCTTAAAATTGCCTTTATATCCCTTTCATTTTCATATAAATTTTAGAAGCAGTTTGTCAATTTCTCCAGAAAAGATTGCTGGGATTTTAATTAGGATGACATTGAATCTACAGATCAGTTCAATGAGAATTAATGTCCTGAAAGGCTTCCCTGGTGGATCTGCCTGCTAATGCGAGAGACATGGTTCTATCCCTGGATTGGGAAGATCCCCTGGAGAAGGAAATGGCAACCCACTCTAGTATTCTTGCCTGTACTCTAGTATTCTTGCCTGGAGAATCCCATGGACACAGGACCCTGGAAGGCCACAGTCCATGGGATTACAAGTGTCAGACATGACTTAGCTGCTAAACTACCACCACCAACATCCTGATAATATTACCCCTTCTGCTGCTGCTGCTAAGTTGCTTCAGTCACGTCCGACTCTGTGCAACCCCATAGACGGCAGCCCATCAGGCTCCCCCGTCCCTGGGATTTTCCAGGCAAGAACACTGGAGTGGGTTGCCATTTCCTTCTCCAATGCATGAAAGGGAAAAGTGAAAGTCAAGTCGCTCAGTCGTGTCCAAGCTTAGCGACCTCATGGACTGCAGCCTACCAGGCTCCTCCGTCCATTGGATTTTCCAGGCAAGAGTACTGGAGCGGGGTGCCATTGCCTTCTCCAATTACCCCTTCAAACATGTGTAAATAGCACATATTTACATTTTTTACATTTTCTTAATTTATCTCAACAATACTTCTCATTCCCATGTATAGATCTTTCACATATTTTTAAAAAGTATTTCTACATACTTTAATACTATTTTCAACATTTTCCAGTTCATTTTCCAATGGCTTATTTCTAATATATGAAAATATTTATTTTTATCTGTTGATCTTATATTCTGAGATATTGACAAATTAGTTTGTGCAGTTTTAAAAATTGAATTTGTAAGACTTTCCACATACTTGATATGGTTTTCTTTAAATAAAGACAATTTTGCTCCTTTATTCTTCCCAAACTGTGTTTTTTTATTCCTTTAATTTATTGCACTGCTTAGGAAATCCAGTACAATGTTAACTGAAAATGCTGAGTGAGAGTGGACATCCTTATCTTTTTTCTTACGCTGAGAAAAACATCATTAAGTACTATCTCATCTCTTCAGCATCAATTTGAAAAAGTTTCCTTCTTATCCTTTTTTCTTTAGTATTATTATGAATGATACCAAATTTTGTTAAATATTTTTCTGACTTGATTGAGATAGTTATATATTTTTCAGTCTATATTGTTGATATAAATAACAAGGTCAATTTATATTTTATTATTAAGTCAACCTACAACAGATGAATGGATAAAGAACATGTGGTGTATATATCTGTGTGTGTGTGTGCGTGTGTGTGTATGTATATATATATATATGTGTGTGTGTGTGTGTGTATATTTATATATGGCAACAACACTGGATGAACTTGTAGGGCATTATGCTTGGAGAAATAAGTCAGACTGAGCAAGATAAATATTGTGGCTATCAAGTCTATGTGAAATCTCAAAAATAAAACAAGCTAGTAAATATAACAAACAAACTCATTTATAGATAACAAACTATAAATAGAGTAAAACTTTTATTTTAAAAATTGATAATTCCTATGTGAATCACCTAAAACCTAAAACAACCATAAAAAAATTTTAAATAAGTTTTTAAGCCATAACTAAAAAAAAATTCTTGCTCTATTTTTTCTAGACCCTCAAAGAAATGTGTGGAAGTGCAAGTCACTCAGTCCTGTCCAACTCTTTGCGACCCCCTGGACTATACAGTCCATGGAATTCACTACACCAAAATTCTAGAATGGGTAGCCTTTCCCTTCTCCAGGGGATTTTCCCAAACCCAGGGATCAAACCCAGGTCTCCCACAATGCAGGCAGATTCTTTACCAGCTGAGCCACAAGGGAAGCCTTGAAGAAAAGAAATGTGTGCAAGGATATAAACAGTAGTAGTATTTGTGTGTGTGTGTTCAGGCACTATTTTGTGTCCAACTCTGCAACCCCATGGACTGTAGCCCACCAGGCTCCTCTATTCATGGGGTTTTCAGGGCAAGAATATCAGAGCTGTTTTCCATATCCTTCTCCTGGGGATCTCCTGAACAAGGGATCGAATCCATATGTCCCATCTGAGTCTCTTGCATTGACAGGCAGATTCTTTTACTACTTGGTAACAATTATTACCAAAAAAGCTGAAGTTGAACCATTCTATGAAGACCTACAACACCTTCTAGAACTAACACCAGAGAAATATGTTCTTTTCATTATAGGGGACTAGAATTCAAAAATAGGAAGTCAAGAGATGCCTGGAATAACAGGCAAGTTTGACCTTTGAGTACAAAATGTAGCAGGGCAAAGGCTAACAGAGTTTTGCCAAGAGAATGCGCTGGTCATAGCAAACACCCTCTTCCAACAACACAAGAGAAGACTCTACACATGGACATCACCAGACGGTCAATATTGATATCAGATTGTTTATATTCTTTGCAACTGAAGATGGAGAAGTTCTATATAGTCAGCAAAAGCAAAACCAGGAGCTGACTGTGGCACAGATCATTAACTTTTTATTGAAAATTTCAGACGTAAATTGAAGAAAGTAGGAAAAATCATTAGACCATTCAGGTACGATCTGAATCAAATACCTTATGATTATACAGTGGAAGTGACAAATAGATTCAAGGATTAGATCTGATAGACAGAATGCCTGAAGAACTATGAATGGAGGTTCATGACATTGTACAGGAGGCAGTAATCAAGACCATCCCCAAGAAAAAGAAATGCAAAAAGACAAAATGATTGCCTGAGGAGACATTACAAATAACAGAGAAAAGAAGAGACGCTAAAGGCAAAGGAGGAAAGGAAATATATACCCATCTGAATACAGAGTTCCAAAGAATAGCAAGGAGAGATAAGAAAGCCTTCCTCAGTGATCAATGCAAAGAAATAGAGGAAAACAATAGAATGGGAAAAACTAGAGATCTCTACAAGAAAATTAGAGATACCAAGAGAGTATTTCATGCAAATATGGGCCCAATAAAGGACAGAAATGGTGTGGACCAACAGAAGCAGAAGATATTAGGAAGAGCTGGCAAAAATACCCAGAAGAACTATACAAAAAAGATCTTCATGACAGATAACCATGATGGTGTGATCATTCACCTAGAGCCAGACATCCTGGAGTGCAAAGTTCTGTGGGCCTTAGGAAGCATTACTACGAACAAAGCTAGTGGAGGTGATGGAATTCCAACTGACCTATTTCATATCTTAAAAGATATTGCTGCTAAAGTGGTACACTCAATATGCCAGCAAATTTGGAAAACTCGGCAGTGGCCACAGGACTGGGAAAGGTCAGTTTTCATTCCAATCCCAAAGAAAGACAATGCCAAAGAATGCTCAAACTACCACACAATTGCACCATTTCACACGCTAAAAAGTAATGCTCGAAATGCTCCAAGCTAGGCTTCAAAAGTACATGAACCAAGAACTTCCAGATGTTCAAGCTGGGTTTAGAAAAGGCAGAAAACCAGAGATTAAATTGCCAACATCCATTGGTTCATAGAAAAATCTAAGGAATTCCAGAAAAACATCTACTTCTGCTTCATTGACTACACTAAATCCTTTGACTGTGTGGATATCAACAAACTGGAAAATTCTTCAAGAGGTGGGATTACCAGACCACCTTACCTACCTCCTGAGAAATCTGCATGCAGGTCAAGAAGCAACAGTTAGAACCAAACATGGAACAATGGACGGGTTCCAAATTGGGAAAGGAGTACATCAAGGCTGTACATTGTCACCCTGCTTGTTTAACTTACGTGCAGAGTACATCATGCGAAATGCCAGGCTGGATGAAGCACAAGCTGAAATCAAGATTGCTAGGAGAAATATCAATAACCTCAGATACGCAGATGACACCATCCTTATGGCAGAAAGTGAAGAGGAACTAAAGAGCCTCTTGATGAAAGTGAAAGAGGAGAGTTAAAAAGCTGGCTTAAAACAACATTCACAAAACTAAGATCATGGCATCTGGTCCCATTACTTCATGGCAAATAGATGGGGAAGCAATGGAAACCATGAGAGACTTTATTTTGGGGGACTCCAAAATCACTGCAGATGGTGATTGCAGCCATGAAATTAAAAGACACTTGCTCCTTGAAAGAAAAGTTATGACCAACCTAGACAGCATATTAAAAAGCAGAGACATTACTTTGCTGACAAAGGTCCATCTAGTCAAAGCTATGATTTTTCCAGTAATCATGTATGGATGTGAGAGTTGGACTATAAAGAAAGCTGAGTGCTGAATAATTGATGCTTTTGAACTGTGGTGTTGGAGAAGACTCTTGTGAGTCCTTTGGACTGCAAGGAGATCAAACTAGTCCAACCTAAAGGAAATCGTTCCTGAATATTCATTGGAAAGACTGATGCTGAAACTGAATCTCCAATACTTTGGCCACCTAATGTGAAGAACTGACTCATTTGAAAAGACCTTGATGCTGGGAAAGACTGAAAGCAGAAGGAGAAGGGGACAACAGTGGATGAGATGGTTGGATGGCATCACCAACTCGATGGCCATAAGTTTGAGTAAGCTCCAGGAGTTGGTGATGGACAGGGAAGCCTGGCATGTTGCAGTCCAAGGGGTTGCAAAGTGTCAAACATGACGAAGCAACTGATTTGAATAATTATTACAGATCACATGGGTGTGAGCCAAAGGGGGTAATGGGGCACAATGGAAACTGAGCCCCACTCAAAAAATAATGAAGTCAACTCACCCAAAGCAAGATTTAGTGTGAGGAAAATTAAAACTAACATCATATTTATAACACAATGACTTTCATGAAAATTCAATATCCAACTGTCTTCCTTACACAAATATATAGCTAAATAAGCATACTGGAAATTAATTAGTAGCACATATTTTAAATGCTAGAGATTTCACTTTTTGGAAGGGAAGAGAACTAGGAAGAATGTTGAGATATGAAAAAAAAAGTGAAATAAAAATGAAACAAAAGAAGGACCTGAAGAAAAATGGATGTTGCTTGTATAACTTGAAAAGTATGAATAAGTGATATGAGGTTAAAAATGAATAAAAAATAAAGGAACAAATCATCTTTCCTACCATATAAACCCATTTTAAAAAATTTGAAGCAGGGAGGAGCCAAGATGGCGGAGGAGTAGGACGGGGAGAACACTTTCTCCCCCACAAATTCATCAAAAGAGCATTTAAACGTCGAGTAAATTCCACAAAACAACTTCTGAATGCCGGCAGAGGACATCAGGCACCCAGAAAAGCAACCCAACTCTTCGAAAGGAGGTAGGAAAAAATATTAAAAACAAAAAAAAAAGAGACAAAAGAGGGAGGGACGGAGTTCCGTCCCGGGAAGGGAATCTTAAAAAGAGAGAAGTTTCCAAACATCAGGAAACCTTCTCACTGCCGAATCTGTGCCGAGCATTGGAAGCACAGAGGGCAACATAACAGGGAGAAAATATAAATCAACAATTTAAAACTCGCAGATTGCGAGCCCTACGGTAACTCCCCCAGCAGAGAAGCAGCGCAGACGCCTGCATCCGCCATTAGCGAATCGGGGCTGGGCAGGGAGGCGCGGCGCGGGCTGCATCGCTGAGAGTATCGCTGGCCTGAATACCCTGAGCGCTATCTGAGCGAAATAATTTGGGCTAGCAAACCAGACTGTGGGATACCTACCACGCGAAAAGCCAGCCCTAACCTAAGACCGCCAGGCCCGCGCACGGAACAAAGGACTGAACAGAGATAGCCGGCTGCAGATCTTCCCCCTCCGGAGACAGGCAGCCAGAGCCGGAAGGGGGCAATCGCAGCCCCAGAGAGACATTATCTATAAAATTGTAAGCAGGCTTCTTTGCTAACTAAAACTTCTTGGGGGTCTGGATGGTCAACATCTGCCTGAGAAGGTGCGCCGGTTTTACATCCAGATAACCGAGTGGCGGGGAGGCGATAAGTCGCAGCATTGGCGCTCGCCTGGGAAGAGCAAATTGGCGCTCGGACCTGGGAAGAGTACAAAACGCAGGCCCAAATGAGTCTGCGCCTCTGAGGACTACCCGAGTGCCTGAACCTGAGCGGCTTGGACCTGGGAGGTGCATGCAGCCCAGGGCCAGCCTCGGATTGTTCCCGGCGGAACAACCTAGAGTCCGAGCAGTGTGGACAGGGAGGCTACACGCGCCGTGAGCGGGGGCAGACCCAGGGTGGCTGAGGCACTGTGAGCCCACGCCAGTGTTATTTGTTTGCACCCTCCCTCCCTCCCTCCCCACAGCGCGACTGAACAAGTAAGCCTAAAAAAAAAAAAAAAAAAAAGTGTCCTCCACCGTGCCCTTTGAGTCAGGGCGGAAACCAGATACTGAAGAGACTAGCAAACAGAAGAAGATATAACAGAGGGAAACGCCTTGGAAGCTACAGGCAATAGGTCAAAACCCTGTGGTTACTACGGACTACATAGGAAGGGGCCTATAGATCTTGAGAAATATAAATCTGACCAAGGAACTAGCCAAAAATGAACTGAACCCACAACACCCACAAAAAAAGAAACAAAAAAGTCCTAGATATATTTTTATTATTTTTACGATCATTCTTTCTTTTTTTTTTTTAATTAAAAAAAAAAATTTTAAGTCCTCTATTGTTCCTTTAATTTTCACTTTTATAACCTATTACTTCGCAAAAAAAAAAAAAAAAGACCCTATTTTTTTCTTCTTCAGCAAACTTCATATATATATATTTTATAATTTTTTGACCTTGTTGTTTTTTTTTGTTGTTGTTGGTTTTTGTTTTTTTCTTCTTTTCTTTAACATTGTATTTTTGAAATTCCAAACTCTACTCTAGATTTTTAATTTTCGCTTTTTGGTATATGTTATCAATTTTGTACCTATAGTTTTTTTTTTATATAATTTCTGTGATTTTTTTTTTTTTCTTCTTCTTCTCTGTTTCTTTCTCTTCTTCTTTTATATAACATTGTATATCTGAAATTCCAAACTTTACTCTAGATTTTCAATTTAGGCTTTTTGGTATTTGATATCAATTTTGTACCTGTATTTTCTTTATAATTTTTGTGACATTGTTCGTATTTGTTTGTTTGTTTTCTCTCTTTATTTTTCTTCTTTTTTTTTTTTTTTTTTTTAACATTGTATTTTTGAAATTCCAAACTCTACTCTAGATTTTTAATCTTTGCTTTCGGGTATTAGTTATCAATTTTGTACCTGTACTTTCTTTATAATTTTCACGACCTTGTTTGTTTTTGTTTGTTCATTTTTTCTCTCTTTCTTTTCCTTCTTCTTTTCTTTAACATCGTATTTTTGAAATTCCAAACTCTACTCTAGATTTTTAATTTTCGCTCTCTGGTATTAGTTATCAATTTTGTACCTGTACTTTCTTTATAATTTTCACGACCTTGTTTGTTTTTGTTTGTTCGTTCTTTCTCTCTTTCTTTTCCTTCTTCTTTTCTTTAACATCGTATTTTTGAAATTCCAAACTCTACTCTAGATTTTTAATTTTCGCTTTTATGTATTTGTTACCAATTTTGTACCTTTAAGGACCCAATCTTCAGGACCCATTTTTCACTAGGGAGTGAGATTACTGGCTTGACTGCTCTCTCTCCCTTTGGACCCTCCTTTTTCTCCACCAGGTCGCCTGTGTCTCCTCCCTAACCCCTCTCTACTCTACCCAACTCTGTGAATTTCTGTGTGTTCCAGACGGTGGAGAACACTTAGGGAACTGATTACTGGCTGGATCTGTCTCGCTCCTTTTCATTCCCCCCTTTTATCCTTCTGGCCACCTCTGTTACCTTCCTCCTTCTTCTCTTCTCTGTATAACCCCGTGAACATCTCTGAGTGGTCCAGTTGTGGAGTGCACATAAGGAAGTGACTACTGGCTAGCCCACTCTCTCCACTATTGATTCACCTCATCTCATTTGGGTCACCTCTAACTCCCTCCTCCCTCTTCTCTTCTCCATGTAACCCTGTGAACCTCTCTGAGTGACCCTCACTGTAGAGAAACTTATCATCTTTAATGTAGATGTTTTATCAATGGTGCTGTATAGAAGGAGAAGTTTTGAAACTACTGTAAAAATAAGACCGATAATCGGAAGCAGGAGACTTAAGTCCAAACCCTGACTCCAGGGAACTCCTGACTCCAAGGAACATTCATTGACAGGAGCTCATCAAATGCCTCCATACCGACACTGAAACCAAGCACCACACAAGGGCCAATAAGTTCCAGGGCAAGACATACCAAGCAAATTCTCCAGCAACAAAGGAACACAGTCCTGAGCTTCAAGATACAGGCTGCCCAAAGTCACCCCAAAACTATAGACATCTCATAACTCATTACTGGACATTTCATTGCACTCCAGAGAGAAGAAATACAGCTCCACCCACCAGAACACCGACACAAGCTTCCCTAACCAGGAAACCTTGACAAGCCACCTGTACAAACCCACACACAGTGAGGAAACGCCATAATAAAGAGAACTCCACAAACTGCCAGAATACAGAAAGGACACCCCAAACTCAGCAATTTAAACAAGATGAAGAGACAGAGGAATACTCAGCAGATAAAGGAACAGGATAAATGCCCACCAAACCAAACAAAAGAGGAAGAGATAGGGAATCTACCTGATAAAGAATTCCGAATAATGATAGTGAAATTGATCCAAAATCTTGAAACTAAAATGGAATCTCAGATAAATAGCCTGGAGATAAGGATTGAGAAGATGCAAGAAAGGTTTAACAAGGACCTAGAAGAAATAAAAAAGAGTCAATATATAATGAATAATGCAATAAGTGAAATTAAAAACACTCTGGAGGCAACAAATAGTAGAATAACAGAGGCAGAAGACAGGATTAGTGAATTAGAAGATAGAATGGTAGAAATAAATGAATCAGAGAGGATAAAAGAAAAACGAATTAAAAGAAATGAGGACAATCTCAGAGACCTCCAGGACAATATTAAACGCTACAACATTCGAATCATAGGGGTTCCAGAAGAAGAAGACAAAAAGAAAGACCATGAGAAAATACTTGAGGAGATAATAGTGGAAAACTTCCCTAAAATGGGGAAGGAAATAATCACCCAAGTCCAAGAAACCCAGAGAGTACCAAACAGGATAAACCCAAGGAGAAACACCCCAAGACACATATTAATCAAATTAACAAAGATCAAACACAAAGAACAAATATTAAAAGCAGCAAGGGAAAAACAACAAATAACACACAAGGGAATTCCCATAAGGATAACAGCTGATCTTTCAATAGAAACTCTTCAAGCCAGGAGGGAATGGCAAGACATACTTAAAATGATGAAAGAAAATAACCTACAGCCCAGATTATTGTACCCAGCAAGGATCTCATTCAAGTATGAAGGAGAAATCAAAAGCTTTTCAGACAAGCAAAAGCTGAGAGAATTCTGCACCACCAAACCAGCTCTCCAACAAATACTAAAGGATATTCTTTAGACAGGAAACACAAAAACGGTGTATAAACTCGAACCCCAAACAATCAAGTAAATGGCAACGGGAACATACTTATCAGTAATTACCTTAAATGTAAATGGGTTGAATGCCCCAACCAAAAGACAAAGACTGGCTGAATGGATACAAAAACAAGACCCCTACATATGTTGTCTACAAGAGACCCACCTCAAAACAGGGGACACATACAGACTGAAAGTGAAGGGCTGGAAAAAGATTTTCCATGCAAATAGGGACCAAAAGAAAGCAGGAGTAGCAATACTCATATCAGATAAAATAGACTTTAAAACAAAGGCGGTGAAAAGAGACAAAGAAGGTCACTACATAATGATCAAAGGATCAATCCAAGAAGAAGATATAACAATTATAAACATATATGCACCCAACATGGGAGCACCACAGTACGTAAGACAAATGCTAACAAGTATGAAAGGAGAAATTAACAATAACACAATAATAGTGGGAGACTTTAATACCCCACTCACACCTATGGATAGATCAACTAAACAGAAAATTAACAAGGAAACACAAACTTTAAACGATACAATAGACCAGTTAGACCTAATTGATATCTATAGGACATTTCATCCCAAAACAATGAATTTCACCTTTTTCTCAAGCGCACATGGAACCTTCTCCAGGATAGATCACATCCTGGGCCATAAAGCTAGCCTTGGTAAATTCAAAAAAATAGAAATCATTCCAAGCATTTTTTCTGACCACAATGCAGTAAGATTAGATCTCAATTACAGGAGAAAAACTATTAAAAATTCCAACATATGGAGGCTGAACAACACGCTGCTGAATAACCAACAAATCACAGAAGAAATCAAAAAAGAAATCAAAATTTGCATAGAAACGAATGAAAATGAAAACACAACAACCCAAAACCTGTGGGACACGGTAAAAGCAGTCCTAAGGGGAAAGTTCATAGCAATACAGGCACACCTCAAGAAACAAGAAAAAAGTCAAATAAATAACCTAACTCTACACCTAAAGCAACTAGAAAAGGAAGAAATGAAGAACCCCAGGGTTAGTAGAAGGAAAGAAATCTTAAAAATTAGAGCAGAAATAAATGCAAAAGAAACAAAAGAGACCATAGCAAAAATCAACAAAACCAAAAGCTGGTTCTTTGAACGGATAAATAAAATTGACAAACCATTAGCCAGACTCATCAAGAAACAAAGGGAGAAAAATCAAATCAACAAAATTAGAAACGAAAATGGAGAGATCACAACAGACAACACAGAAATACAAAGGATCATAAGAGACTACTATCAACAATTATATGCCAATAAAATGGACAACGTGGAAGAAATGGACAAATTCTTAGAAAAGTACAACTTTCCAAAACTCGACCAGGAAGAAATAGAAAATCTTAACAGACCCATCACAAGCATGGAAATTGAAACTGTAATCAAAAATCTTCCAGCAAACAAAAGCCCCGGTCCAGACGGCTTCACAGCTGAATTCTACCAAAAATTTAGAGAAGAGCTAACACCTATCCTGCTCAAACTCTTCCAGAAAATTGCAGAGGAAGGTAAACTTCCAAACTCATTCTATGAGGCCACCATCACCCTAATACCAAAACCTGACAAAGATCCCACAAAAAAAGAAAACTACAGGCCAATATCACTGATGAACATAGATGCAAAAATCCTTAACAAAATTCTAGCAATCAGAATCCAACAACACATTAAAAAGATCATACACCATGATCAAGTGGGCTTTATCCCAGGGATGCAAGGATTCTTCAATATCCGCAAATCAATCAATGTAATACACCACATTAACAAATTGAAAAATAAAAACCATATGATTATCTCAATAGATGCAGAGAAAGCCTTTGACAAAATTCAACATCCATTTATGATAAAAACTCTCCAGAAAGCAGGAATAGAAGGAACATACCTCAACATAATAAAAGCTATATATGACAAACCCACTGCAAACATTATCCTCAATGGTGAAAAATTGAAAGCATTTCCTCTAAAGTCAGGAACAAGACAAGGGTGCCCACTTTCACCATTACTATTCAACATAGTTTTGGAAGTTTTGGCCACAGCAATCAGAGCAGAAAAAGAAATAAAAGGAATCCAAATTGGAAAAGAAGAAGTAAAACTCTCACTATTTGCAGATGACATGATCCTCTACATAGAAAACCCTAAAGAGTCCACCAGAAAATTACTAGAAATAATCAATGACTACAGTAAAGTTGCAGGATATAAAATCAACACACAGAAATCCCTTGCATTCCTATACACTAATAATGAGAAAACAGAAAGAGAAATTAAGGAAACAATTCCATTCACCATTGCAACGGAAAGAATAAAATACTTAGGAATATATCTACCTAAAGAAACTAAAGACCTATATATAGAAAACTATAAAACACTGGTGAAAGAAATCAAAGAGGACACTAATAGATGGAGAAATATACCATGTTCATGGATTGGAAGAATCAATATAGTGAAAATGAGTATACAACCCAAAGCAATTTATAGATTCAACGCAATCCCTATCAAGCTACCAACAGTATTCTTCACAGAGCTAGAACAAATAATTTCACAATTTGTATGGAAATACAAAAAACCTCGAATAGCCAAAGCGATCTTGAGAAAGAAGAATGGAACTGGAGGAATCAACTTACCTGACTTCAGGCTCTACTACAAAGCCACAGTTATCAAGACAGTATGGTACTGGCACAAAGACAGAAATATTGATCAATGGAATAAAATAGAAAGCCCAGAGATAAATCCACGCACATATGGACACCTTATCTTCGACAAAGGAGGCAAGAATATACAATGGATTAAAGACAATCTCTTTAACAAGTGGTGCTGGGAAATCTGGTCAACCACTTGTAAAAGAATGAAACTGGACCACTTTCTAACACCATACACAAAAATAAACTCAAAATGGATTAAAGATCTAAACGTAAGACCAGAAACTATAAAACTCCTAGAGGAGAACGTAGGCAAAACACTCTCCGACATACATCACAGCAGGATCCTCTATGACCCACATCCCAGAATATTGGAAATAAAAGCAAAAATAAACAAATGGGACCTAATTAACCTTAAAAGCTTCTGCACATCAAAGGAAACTATTAGCAAGGTGAAAAGACAGCCTTCAGAATGGGAGAAAATAATAGCAAATGAAGCAACCGACAAACAACTAATCTCAAAAATATACAAGCAACTCCTACAGCTCAACTCCAGAAAAATAAACGACCCAATCAAAAAATGGGCCAAAGAACTAAATAGACATTTCTCCAAAAAAGACATACAGATGGCTAACAAACACATGAAAAGATGCTCAACATCACTCATTATCAGAGAAATGCAAATCAAAACCACTATGAGGTACCATTTCACACCAGTCAGAATGGCTGCGATCCAAAAGTCTACAAATAATAAATGCTGGAGAGGGTGTGGAGAAAAGGGAACCCTCTTACACTGTTGGTGGGAATGCAAACTAGTACAGCCACTATGGAGAACAGTGTGGAGATTCCTTAAAAAACTGGAAATAGAACTGCCTTATGATCCAGCAATCCCACTGCTGGGCATACACACTGAGGAAACCAGAAGGGAAAGAGACACGTGTACCCCAATGTTCATCGCAGCACTGTTTATAATAGCCAAGACGTGGAAGCAACCTAGATGTCCATCAGCAGATGAATGGATAAGAAAGCTGTGGTACATATACACAATGGAGTATTACTCAGCCATTAAAAAGAATACATTTGAATCAGTTCTAATGAGGTGGATGAAACTGGAGCCTATTATACAGAGTGAAGTAAGCCAGAAGGAAAAACATAAATACAGTATACTAACGCATATATATGGAATTTAGAAAGATGGTAACAATAACCCGGTGTACGAGACAGCAAAAGAGACACTGATGTATAGAACAGTCTTATGGACTCTGTGGGAGAGGGAGAGGGTGGGAAGATGTGGGAGAATGGCAGTGAAACATGTAAAATATCATGTAGGAAACGAGTTGCCAGTCCAGGTTCGAGGCATGATGCTGGATGCTTGGGGCTGGTGCACTGGGACGGCCCAGAGGGATGGTATGGGGAGGGAGGAGGGAGGAGGGTTCGGGATGGGGAACACATGTATACCTGTGGCAGATTCATTTTGATATTTGGCAAAACTAATACAATTATGTAAAGTTTAAAAATAAAATAAAATTGGAAGAATAAAAAAAAAAAAAAATAAAGGTAAAGAAGAAGAAAAAAAAAAAAAAATTTGAAGCAGCAAAAATTACTGTTGCTTTTCTTTCTGAAAAATACATTATATTTTCTCAATAATATTTTCTTCACTTCCTCTTGCACTTTTATCATTATTATGCCATGATAAAAGTGATGATATATTAACATCAATTCATTCAATAACACAATTTTGTATGTCACTATCTATTAAGCATGTTCAGGAATTCCATGAGAGTTTCTGAGTGAGTTTACAGGATCGATAGAAGACAGCAAAAGTGTATATACAAACACAAATGGACATGTAAGGATGTATGTAAGACACTCATATTTAGGAGACTGACTAACTGCCAATAGAGACATGGCCGTGTAGGACTGGATTCCCAGAGGTCCTTTCTTTTACAGAGAAAGAAAATAATTACTTCTCTCATCTGCCTGCCTTCCTTTCCCAGAATGGCCTTAAGGGCCAAAGGGAGCAGGGATGGAGGAGTTCCCAGAGGGCAAAGTCCCTAAAGCTCCAGAGGTATACCAACCCCAGGAACTTGGGAACTATCCAAGGCTTCAGTATCAGTGGAACCAGAACCCATGCTTAACATCATCCGTGAGTCTGAGTGAAGAAAGATATACCAGCATTAACCAGAAGACAGGAAAGACTCATCTCTTCATCGGGGGTCTGTGTTCGTTTCCATTCCTGGGATAGTGCTGCTGAAGTAGTCTGAAAACCGGTAGTTGATACTGCCTCCTGTGTCAGGTGAGTAAGTGCAAGTGAAAGCTCTGCTCTGGAACCTTGTTCTCTCCTTTACCCTTCTTTCCTATGATTTTTTTGCTTGGTGATGACAGAGATGCAGAGGAGGTGAAGTTTGTCCATAGGAGACGTGTGGTGGGGAGCTTGAAAGTACATCATCTGGACCCCACTTATGAAAATTTCAAACATTTCAACAAGGAGTATGGACACTGGGCACAAAGTATTCATGCAAAAGTACTGGAATCATGAGATAGGAATTAAATTTATTCTATATAACTTAAGAAGGTGAGAACAGAGATCACAGTTGGGGGTCAGAGGGTGTCAGAAAGTAGCTCCTCAGATGTCAGTTCAATCTAAGTAATATCTAAAAACTGCAGCTTCCAAAACCAGAAAATGATGCCCAAAGATCAAAGAAGTATCTGCCACTGGATATCATCAATAATGTCTGTAACTGCATTTCAAGGAGATGTCTTAAAGGTCTGTCTGAATTCTGTGGAGTTAGGTGAACCCTAACAACCTTAACACTTAAATATATAAAATAATATGGCAAGTAAGATATGCATTTCTACCTCGCTGTGATGACACAGGACACAGCTGTATGCATATATTCAATGGCTTTGGGCCTGACGTTTGTTTCTTTCACATCCAAACCCTAGCGGTTAAACTAAGGAAAAGACATATAACACCACTGAAAGAATTTTTCCATTTGAAGACATAAAGTATTAAGATAGTCAACTTGACCCACTTTCTTCAGAGTATGGTTACTATTATATGACATGATATGTGTACAATTCATCCCCAAATTGTCAATATCACTACTAATGTATTGTTATTAGCAAGAGGAAAAAAATTGGAAGATCATTTAATCTCATCTAAGTATCAGGTGGAAAGGCCATGCCTGGCATGTCCCAGCTAGACAGGACCCTTTGTCTGGGGAAGCAGAGGACCAAGAGGAGTGAAGAGAGAAGACTGGGAGAGACACCCCTCCTCCTTCCTCTGAGACTCAGCCCTCGTCACTAACAGGAAGTCTCTGGTGAGGAGAATCTGGGAGCTGAGGAGGACTGAAACTGCATTCGGGGGTTAGAATTCATAACTGGAAACAAGAACACGACTTGAAACAGTACAGAATCAAAAGTTGGTTTCTATTGACATGAAAATACTGTTTAGTTCTGGATTCACAGTTTGAAAGCTGTGAACCCCATCCCAAAGCTATTTCTTGTCTATCAGTTCTGTTTTCAGAACTACTGATTGTATCATTGGTGATTTTTGATTACTCTTTTATAGTATTGATGAGGTAAGTACATTATCATGGAATTGTTTTTTAGGGTCAGAGAGAAACTGGAAGTTGAATCTAACACACTTGATTAGAATTAGATAGGAATAGTATTAGCCTAATACTGGGTAGATGGTTAAGATTTTGAGAATCATTTCCCTTGTTTGTAATGTGATGATAATAAAACATATTTCACAAAAGAGTGAAAGAGAAAATGAGATGAAGTCCTAGATATTGGAGCACCATTCTCAGCAAGTGACAAGAGTTCAACAACTAAACAGTATGAAAATTTACATTATGTTAGCAAGCCTAGTGACAAATCAAGAGAGAATTTAAAAAACTCCTGGCAAAAAGTTTGTAAATCCACATGATAACTCTTTATATGAGACTCTATTTATGAAGACAGATTTGACTACAATGGACTGCATGATTTGAAGGCCACCAGAAAGTCCTAACCTATACATTTTGCCAAGTTACAGACTTCTTTTGATTCTCTGTCACAATTCAGGTGGAGGAGAACCTTAGAATTCTTCATCTGCAATGTAAATGAGGGTGGGTGCTAAACTGTTTCAGTTTTATCCAACTCTTTGTGACCCCATGGACTGTAGCCCACCAGGCTCCTCTGTTCATGGGGATTCTCCAGGCAAGAACACTGGATTGGGTTGCTATGCCCTCCTCCAGAAGATCTTCCCAACCCAGGGATCAAACCCAGGTATCCTGCAGTGCAGGTGGATTCTTTACCATCTGAGCCACCAGGGAAGCCCAAGAATACTGAAGTAACCTATATCTCTTCTCCAAGCAGCCCTCCCCTACTCTCTCATAATAGTTTATGCAAGACCATGTCATTGCTCATAGCACTTATTAGTATTATTGTTGTCCCAGAATGGTTTTAGTTCTCCCTACTTCAGAATAGAGATGGTTTCTAATTCACTTTGGTGACCCTAGTATCTAACAGCACCAAGGAGAAACTTTAAATGATGAGACAACAATGGCAACATTGAACTAGCCTGGAGGAAAGAGGGAATGTGTGCCTGGATTACTGCACTGAAGATGAAAAATGGAAACAGAAAGGAGATGGAAGGATTTTAAAGGTAGATCTCATCACCCTTACACTAATGCAATCAGAAGAATCAAGTTTCCTCCTGCTTGCTATTAGGTATTAGTCCAGCAGAGTTGGGTGGAATTGCTCTTCTCCTTTTAAAGTTGTTTCTTCCAGAATTTAGGAATCCTACTAATATGAAAACCTAAGAAATAGAGTAAACAAAAAGAAATTTTTACGAATAGCCCAAATCAAAATGACTTTTTAGAAAAATGTAAATTCACAAACATTATTTGCAGTGCCTAATTTTTAAAATCTATAATTAAAGCATAATAAATACAGCTGAAAAGTCAAGTTATGGTAGCTAGTGGTCTACAGTCATTTATCTGAGTCTCTAAGTTGTGTCAGGTTCTGCTGTTTATTAGCATGTACTGTTCAAATTAAATTGTAGATACTGTAGTTCAGGTATTCATTTTTAAATAGTGAAGAAACATGAGTATGAATTTAGAGACTCATCTGTTATAAAGAAGCTTCCTAAGTAGTTTTCTCCTCTTAATTTCTATAAAGATTTAACAGCTCTATTAAAAATACAGAATGAAGTGAGTCAGAAAAAGAAAAACAAATATCATATATTAATACATATATGTGAAACTTGGTGAAACAGTAGAGCTGAACCTATTTGCATGGAACGGATAAAGATCTAGTCAGAGAGAACAGATATGTGGATACAAGAGTGCTATGGGTGGATGAACTGGGAGATTGGGATTGCAATATATACTCTACCACGTGTAAAATAGCTAGCTAGTGGGAACCTGCAGTATAGTACAGGGAGCTCAGCTCAGTGCTCTGTGATGACTTAGGTAAGACGGCAGTAGAGGTGGTGAGAGGGAAGGAGATTCAAGAGGGAGAAGATATATGTGTACATACAGCTGATTCATTTTATTGTACAGAAGAAACTAACAAAATATTATAAGCAAATATATACTCTATTAAAATATTATAAATAAACCTTGAACAAATCAAACACTACAAAGAAATCATAGCACCTCAGCCTTCTGAATTGTTTAAAGTAATGTGAATATCACATAAGATATACACAAAAATTCACTTAGTGATGGATAATCTGCCAGGACGCATAAGTCACTTAAGTAAAGCAATTTGTTCTGTCTCTACGTATCTTGAACCAGTAGCTAATTTTTATTCCAATTTTACAGATCACTAAAAGGAAGGTGCAGGAATATTTGACAAAATATGACAGCACACCAAAATGGCAGCACCTCCACTGAGTTTTCAGACTTCTATCTGAACTGTTTTGTCAGGTCCCCCAGCTGGCAGCACTGGCTGTCCCTGCCCCTTAGCCTCCTCTTCCTCCTGGCCATGGGTGCCAACACCATCCTCCTGATCACCATCCGGCTGGAGGCCTCTCTGCACGAGCCCATGTACTACCTGCTCAGCCTCCTCTCCCTGCTAGACATGGCGCTCTGCCTCACCGTCATCCCCAAGGTCCTGGCCATCTTTTGGTTTGACCTCAGGTCCATCAGCTTCTTTGCTTGCTTCCTTCAGATGTTCACCATGAATAGTATCTTTGCCATGGAGTCCTGCACATTCATGGTCATGGCCTATGACCGCTATGTGGCCATTTGCCATCCTCTACGATACCTGTCCATCATTACTGACCAATTTGTAGTCAAAGCAGCCATTTTTATTTTGGCCAGAAGCATCTTTTTGACAGTACCCATCCCCATTCTTTCAGGATGTCTCCATTATTGTCTGGAAAATGTCATTGAGAACTGCCTCTGTGCCAATATGTCTGTCTCCAAGCTCTCCTGTGGTGATATTATCATCAATCGTCTCTACCAATTTGCTTGTGGATGGACTCTGCTGGGATTTGACCTCATCCTCATCTTCCTCTCCTACACCCTCATACTAAGGGCTGTTCTGAAACTCAAGTCAGAGGGAGCTGTGGCCAAGGCCTTAAGCACATGTGGCTCCCACTTCATCCTGATCCTCTTCTTTAGCACTGTCCTTCTGGTTTTTGTCTTCACTCTTGTGGTAGAAAAAAAAGTGTCCTCTGACGTGCCAGTCTTGCTCAATATCCTCCACCACGTCATCCCTCCAGCCCTCAACCCCATTGTCTATGGGGTGCGAACCCAGGAGATCAAGCAAGGAATCCAGAGATTACTGAAGAAAGGTTGGTAACTAGGACAAGTGGATCTTTGCATTCCTAAAATAGGATGGCTTTGAGTCAATAGTGGATGAGTGGATTGAAGTTTGGATCTATGAATTTTAATCTCAAACTGTACAAATTGTCTTTGTTTTCTCTTTTAATAAAGCTTTAGTTTCTTTTAGAGTTTCTCTTTCTCTCACTCCTCAAAACTGAATCTTCATGATCATTTCTCCCCTTTCCCACACTTTTTATCCAAATGTGCAAAATAATAAATGTCCTTAAGCAGATTCTAAAGGGAGAGATTTATGTTCCTGAATAAAGTGAAAGTGTTAGTCACTCAGTCATGTCCCACTCTTTGCAGCTACATGGACTATAGCCTGCCAAGCTCCTCTATCCGTGGGATTCTCCAGGCAAAAATACTGGAGTGGGTAGCCATTCCCTCCTTCAGGGGCTCTACCTGACCCAGGGATTGAACCCAGGTCTCTGGCATTGCATGCAGATTCTTTACCTGAGCCACCAGGGAAGTCCTGAAAAAAAAACTTTTAATATGCCATATATTTCATATTCTTGTGTAAACAATTGTGGGTGTTTTGTGGGCTATATTATATAATTTGTAATGTGTTCTTATTCTTATTTCCACTAAATATTACATATTAGAGACAAAGACATAGGAGCTGAAACTTTAACCCTGAATAGTGGAAGGTTACTATTGGTCTCTGTGTGCTTATTCAGTCACTTCAGTCATCCAACTCTTTCCAACCCCATGGACTGTAGCCCACAGGCTTTTCTGTCCATGGAATTATCCTGGCAAGAATACTGGAGTAGGTTGCCACTTCCTACTCTAACTGGTATGTATATGGGTCTTTTTCTCTCCGTCTCCAACCATATCACAAGCTTCCTTCTCACTGCCTTACTGTCTCTCCTCTTCTCTTCTCCAGGAGTGTGCATTGCAAAAGGGCACAGTTTGTTTGTTTTTTTTCTGAATGCTCTTGTGTGTAACAACTATCATAAAGTTTTAGCAGATTTAAGAGACTACTAAATTTTTTCCCCAAAGTGTCTGCGCTTTGGACATGCATCTCTTGAATCCAAAAGATATGCAAAGACAGCTATGTGAATGATATGCAAACACAGCTATGTGAATGAGTTAAAGAATTGTTAAGTAATATAATATATGATTCAGTAATAGTACTTGCAGATATAACAAATTATATAGAAATTATTTCTTATTAATTTTACAGTTTCTAAACACATTTGTGTCCTGGGAATTCTGTTAACTATTAAGATACAAAAATAAATCAAACATTAGTATTGCTTTTGGGAGTTCAAAGTTGGACTAGGAAGAATGCAAATAATAATTCCAGAAATATATTCTTCTCAAATGAAAAGGCTGAGAAATGGAATCATGTGCTTCTATGGGCATTAAGGTGCTGGACAATATAGGAAAGCATCAGACAGAGTTAGAAGGTCTGAGTTGTAAGCTTTGCACAACAACACACACACAAAAATTAATTTTCTGGGAACAAGTGAGTTAGTCTCACTGTGTTTCATGTTACTCTATTACTTGAAAATAGTGAATAATTTGTTTAGAAGATCCTTTCTACATATAAGATTTGTGCCTCAGTGACAACATGCAAGTGTGTGATATCATTTTTACCATGGAAGGAAAATCTCACAAAGTTTAGCACTATCCCCAAAGTCTGATTCTTTCAATCACCACTGAAAGCATCAGAATACATCTCTTGACCTACTTAAACTTTCATCCTACAAACATCTATTGATTTCTTTTTCTTCTTACTCTCATAATGAAAAAGAAAAAAATTACTATTTGATTTCTTTGCTCCTCTTTAGCACCAGGAGCAAATATTTTAAAAACAAGCATGCACTTACATAAGAAGCAATAAGTATAAGCATATATCAGTATTTTATTGGTGAAAATGGATTCTCAAAAGTAGAAAGCAATCTGTAAAGATACTACTTGGTTCATACTATAGATAACCTTTTTCATTATTACTTGAAGATCTCCTACAAAACCCATTCACTAAAAGATTTCAATATTAAAAAATGTCATGGTTTAAAAAAAAAAATGTCATGGTTTAAAATTGTATAACTGGCTACCAAGGTGAAAGTTTTACAAATATAGATATAATATCATCTAACTTAAATATAAGATTTTACCTATTATGAATGAAACTGTTATGAACATGTAAGTCCAGACTTTTGTGTGGATATATGTTTTATGTCTCCTTAGTGTTACAAGTACATTGCAAAGATTGTATATGATTAAGGGTATGATTAAATTTCTAGCAGATTGCCAAACTGCTTTGAATATCTTTGTTCCATTTTACTTTCCCACCAACTGTGAGAAACCAGTTCTTACTTCCTCCACATCCGTGCCAACACTTGGTGTTGTCAGTCTCTTTAAAATTCAACCCTTCTAGTAGTTGTGCAGTAGCATCTCTTTGTTGTTGTTCAGTAGCCCCATCCTGTCTGACTCTTTGAGACCCCATGGACTGCAGCACATGAGGCTTCCCTGTCCTTCACCACCTCCTGGAGTTTGCTCAAAAATCTACTTTTTGTGTTGTTCTAGTTGGCTGTTTAAATGGTTTGTTTTGAAAACAGTCTATTGAAGTCTTTTATTTTTAAATTGGGTTATTTATTTTATACATACATAATAGCATTATAAATTCTAGAAAAGAATACTAGAATATTCATATTTTTATACAATATAAATTCTAGAAATATCCATCATGAAAATTTCTCACAACCTATGGTTTGCTTGCTTTCTCATTTCCCCATGTTTTATTTTTTAAAGAGCTGTTGTTTTAAATTTTGATGAAATATAACATCATTATTAGGTCTTTCAGAGAAGGCAATGGCAACCT
Organism: Bos indicus x Bos taurus; assembly: GCF_003369695.1. Taxonomy (NCBI): domain Eukaryota; kingdom Metazoa; phylum Chordata; class Mammalia; order Artiodactyla; family Bovidae; genus Bos; species Bos indicus x Bos taurus. The sequence continues at coordinate 36,933,333 of NC_040090.1, forward strand.
ACTCCAGTACTCTTGCCTGGAAAATCCCATGGACGGAGGAGCCTGGTGGGCTGCAGTCCATGGGGTCGCTCAGAGTCAGACCCGATTGAGCAGCTTCACTTTCACTTTTCACTTTCATGCATTGGAGAAGGAAATGGCAACCCACTCCAGTGTTCTTGCCTGAAGAATCCCAGGGATGGGGGTGCCTGGTGGGCTACACAGAGTTGGACACAACTGAAGCGACTTAGCAGCAGCAGCAGCATTAAGTCTTTTGATGCACTTTTTGTCTAATTAAGAAATATGACCAGTCTTGGGGCTTCCCAGTGGTAAGGAATCCATCCATCAATGCAGGAGATGCAAGATCCCGGGGTCAGAAGATCTCCTGGAGAAGGAAATGACAACAGCTCCGATATTCTTGCCTGGGAAATTCCATGGACAGAGGAACCTGGCAGCAGGCTACAGTCCACAGAGTCGCAAAGAGTCAGACATGACTGAGCACGCACACGCGATCTATCTTAAGTTTATAAAGACTTCTCCAACAGTTTCTAATAATTTTTACTTTAAGATTTTAGGTGTAAGTCTATAGCCTAAGGTTTGTATGTGGTATTGGATAATGACTTCTGCTTTTTTTTTTCTTCAAATGGAAATACATTGTTCCAGCAGCGTTTGCTGAAAAGACTATAATTTCTCCCCTTGAATTACCTTAGGCTCTTAGTCAAAAGGCAATATTCATTAATGAATAGGTCTATTTCTGGACCCGCAATTCTTTTCCATTATTCCAGTCTATGTATACTTACGTGGAAAGCATAATGTCTTGATTACTTTGCCACATTTTATGTAATGAAATGAGATAGTGTGAGTGCTCCGAAGTTGTTCCTTGCTAAAATTGTCCTTACTCTTTTATGTCCTTTTTGTTTTCATACAAATTTTAGAAAAAACTTTCAAATTTCTACAAAAATGCTGCTATGATTTTTGTTTAGGATTACATTGAATCTACAGATCAGTTTGATCTGATAGATAGAGTGCCTGATGAACTATGGAATGAGGTTCGTGACATTGTACAGGAGACAGGGATCAAGACCATTCCCATAGAAAAGAAATGCAAAAAAGCAAAATGGCTGTCTGGGGAGGCCTTACAAATAGCTGTGAAAAGAAGAGAAGCAAAAAGCAAAGGAGAAAAGGAAAGATATAAACATCTGAATGCAGAGTTCCAAAGAATAGCAAGAAGAGATAAGAAAGCCTTCTTCAGCAATCAATGCAAAGAAATAGAGGAAAACAAAAGAATGGGAAAGACTAGGGATCTCTTCAGGAAAATCAGAGCTAACAAAGGAACATTTCATGCAAAGAAGAGCTCGATAAAGGACAGAAATGATATGGACCTAACAGAAGCAGAAGATATTAAGAAGAGATGGCAAGAATACACACAAGAACTGTACAAAAAAGAGCTTCACGACCCAGATAATCACGATGGTGTGATCACTCACCTAGAGCCAGACATCCTGGAATGTGAAGTCAAGTGGGCCTTAGAAAGCATCACTACGAACAAAGCTAGTGGAGGTGATGGGGTTCCAGTTGAGCTATTCCAAATCCTGAAAATGATGCTGTGAAAGTGCTGCACTCAATATGCCAACAAATTTGGAAAACTCAGCAGTGGCCACAGGACTAGAAAAAGTCAGTTTTCATTCCAATCCCAAAGAAAGGCAATGCCAAAGAATGCTCAAACTACCACACAATTGCACTCATCTCACACGCTAATAAAGTAATGCTCAAATTTCTCCAAGCCAGGCTTCAGCAATATGTGAACCGTGAACTTCCTGATGTTCAAGCTGGTTTTAGAAAAGGCAGAGGAACCAGAGATCAAATTGCCAACATCCGCTGGATCGTGGAAAAAGCAAGAGAGTTCCAGAAAAACATCTATTTCTGCTTTATTGACTATGCCAAAGCCTTTGACTGTGTGGATCACAATAAACTGTGGGAAATTCTTCAAGAGATGGGAATACCAGATCACCTGATCTGCCTCTTGAGAAATTTGTATGCAGGTCAGGAAGCAACAGTTAGAACTGGACATAGAACAACATACTGGTTGCAAATAGGAAAAAGAGTTCGTCAAGGCTGTATGTTGTCACCCTGTTTATTTAACTTATATGCAGAGTACATCATGAGAAATGCTGGACTGGAAGAAACACAAGCTGGAATCAAGATTGCCAGGAGAAATATCAATATCCTCAGATATGCAGATGACACCACCCTTACGGCAGAAACTGAAGAGGAACTCAAAAGCCTCTTGATGAAAGTGAAAGTGGAGAGTGAAAAAGTTGGCTTAAAGCTCAACATTCAGAAAACGAAGGTCATGGCATCCGGTCCCACCAGTTCATGGGAAATAGATGAAGAAACAGTGGAAACAGTGTCAGACTTTATTTTTCTGGGCTCCAAAATCACTGCAGATGGTGACTGCAGCCATGAAATTAAAAGACACTTACTCCTTGGAAGGAAAGTTATGACCAACCTAGATAGCATATTCAAAAGCAGAGACATTACTTTGCCAATAAATGTTCGTCTAGTCAAGGCTATGGTCTTTCCTGTGGTCATGTATGGATGTGAGAGTTGGACTGTGAAGAAGGCTGAGCGCCGAAGAATTGATGCTTTTGAACTGTGGTGTAGGAAAAGACTCTTGAGAGTCCCTTGGACTGCAAGAAGATCCAACCAGTCCATTCTGAAGGAGATCAGCCCTGGGATTTATTTGGAAGGAATGATGCTAAAGCTGAAACTCCAGTACTTTGGCCACCTCATACAAACAGTTGACTCATTGGAAAAGACTATGATGCTGGGAGGGATTGGGGGCAGGAGGAGAAGGGGACGACAGAGGATGAGATGGCTGGATGGCATCACTGACTCGATGGACGTGAGTCTGAGTGAACTCCGGGAGTTGGGAGGCCTGGTGTGCTGTGATTCATGGGGTGGCAAAGAGTCGGACAGGACTGAGTGACTGATCTGATCTGATCTGAATGTCCTGAAAATATTGCACCTTCAAACTCATGCAAATATATTTACATTTTTTAAGGGTTTCCAGGTGCCAAGAGTGCTAAAGAACCTGCCTGTCAATGCAGAAGACATACAGACAGGGGTTCGATCCCTGGGGTGGGCATGGCAACGCACTCCAGTATTTTGCCTGGAGAATCCCAAGGACAGAGGAGCCTGGTGAGCTACAGTCCACAGGGTTGACATGAACTGGACATGATGAAGCTACTTAGAACTCATGAATTCATATTTTTTATATTTTCTTAATTTATAGCAGCAATACTTTTAGTCCTGTACAGATCTCACATATATTTTTTAAAACTTTTCCTAAGAATTATACTGTAATACTATTTTCAATTTTTCAAGTTCATTTTCCAATGGTTTGCTTCTAGTACATAAAAATATTGATTTTTATCTGTTGATCTTGCATTCTGAGATTTTTGCAGTTTTAAAAATTGAATTTGAAAGACTTTCCACATACTTGATATGGTCTTCTTTAAATAAGACAATTTTGCTTCATTATTCCCAAACCATATGCTTTTTTCCTTTCATTTATTGCACTGCTTAGGAAATCCAGTACAATGTAAGCTGCAAAGGGTGTACACACAGCACACACATTATGAAAGGATATTGAATTTTGTTAAATGTTCTTCTGATTTAATTAAGATAGTTATATATTTTCCCTCTACTTTGTTGATATAAATAACTAGATCAATTTATATTTTATTGTTCAGTTCATTTCAGTTGCTCAGTCGTGTCCGACTCTTTGCCACCCCATGAATCACAGCACGCCAGGCCTCCCTGTCCATCACCAACTCCCGGATTTCACTCAAACTCACATCCATCAAGTCAGTGATGCCATCCAGCCATCTCATCCTCTGTCGTCCCCTTTTCCTCCTGCCCCCAATCCCTCCCAGCATCAGAGTCTTTTCCAATGAGTCAACTCTTTGCATGAGGTGGCCAAAGTACTGGAGTTTCGGCTTTAGCATCATTCCTTCCAAAGAACACCCAGGACTGATCTCCTTTAGGATGGACTGGTTGGATCTCCTTGCAGTCCAAGGGATTCTCAAGAGTCTTCTCCAACACCACAGTTCAAAAGCATCAATTCTTCGGCACTCAGCTTTCTTTGCAGTCCAACTCTCACATCCACACATGACCACTGGAAAAACCATAGCCTTGACTAGACAGACCTTTGTTGACAAAGTAATGTCTCTGCTTTTGAATATGCTATCTAGGTTGGTCATAACTTTCCTTCCAAGGAGTAAGCGTCTTTTAACTTCATGGCTGCAGTCACCAACTGCAGTGATTTTGGAGCCCAAAAAAATAAAGTCTGACACTGTTTCCTCTGTTTCCCCATCTATTTCCCATGAAGTTAGATCAACCAAAAACAGATGACTGGATAAAGAAGATGTGATATATAGATAGATAGATAGATGGCAACAAAATTGAATGGACTTGATAAGGTATTATGCATAGACAAATAACTGAGATAGAGCAAGACAAACATCATGTGATATCATGTGTATGTGAAACCTAAAAAGTAAAACTAGTGAATATAACAAGATAGCAACAGACCCATAGATATAGATAACAAACTGAAACAGAGTATAACATTTAAAAATTGTGAATCACTAAGTGGATCACCTAAAACTTACATATTATTGCAAATCAACTATAGGTCCATTAAAAAAAATTTTTAAGTATGTTTATAAGCCATAACTAAAAAAAAACTTCCAGCACTTATGTTTTTTTAAGATACGTGCAGTGAGGTGTGTGTGTGTTTGAATGCTCAGTGGTGGCTGATTCTTTGTGAGCCCATGGACTGCTCTTCTGTCCATGGAATTTCCAGGCAAGAATGCTAGAAAGGGTTGCCATTTCCCCCTCCAGGGTATCTTCCCAACCCAAGAATCAAACCTGATCTCCTGAGTCTGTTGCATTGGCGGGCAGATTCTTTACCACTGAGCCACCTGAGTTCAGTTCAGTTCAGTTCAGTTGCTCAGTTGTGTCTGACTCTTTGTGATCCCATGAACCATAGCACACCAGGCCTCCCTGTCCATAACCAACTCCTGGAGTGTACCCAAACTCATGTCCATGGAGTCAGTGATGCCATCTAACCATCTCATCCTCTGTTGTCTGCTTCTCCTCCTGCCCTCAATCTTTCCCAGCATCAAGGTATTTTCAAATGATTCAGCTCTTCATTCACATCAGGTGGCCAAAGTATTCAAGTTTCAGGTTCAACATCAGTCCTTCCAATGAAAACCCAGGACTGATCTCCTTTAAGACAGACTGGTTGGATCTCCTTGCAGTCCAAGGGACTCTCAAGAGTCTTCTCCAACACCATAGTTCAAAAGCATCAATTCTTTGGCACTCAGCTTTCTTTATAGTCCAACTCTCACATCCATACATGACCACAGGAAAAACCATAGCCTTGACTAGATGGACCTTCGTTGACAATGTAATCTCTCTGCTTTTTAATATGCTGTCTAGGTTGGTCATAACTTTCCTTCCAAGGAGTAAGCATCTTTTAATTTCATGGCTGCAGTCACCATCTGCAATGATTTTGGAGCCCAGAAAAATAAAATCAGCCACTGTTTCCAATGTTTCCCTATCTATTTGCCATGAAGTGATGGGACCAGATGCCGTGATCTTTGTTTTCTGAACGTTGAGCTTTAAGCCAACTTTTTCACTCTCCACTTTCACCTTTGTCAAGAGGCTCTTTAGTTCTTCACTTTCTGCCATAAAGGTGGTGTCATCTGCATATCTGAGGTTATTGATATTTCTCCCAGTAATCTTGATTCCAGCCTGTGCTTCTTCCAGCCCAGTGTTTCTCATGATATACTCTGCATATAAGTTAAATAAGCAGGGTGACAATATACAGGCTTGACGTACTCCTTTCCCTATTTGGAACCAGTCTGTTGTTCTATGTCCAGTTTTAACTGTTGCTTCCTGACCTGCATACAGATTTCTCAAGAGGCAGGTCAGGTGGTTATCCCATCTCTTTCAGAATATTTCGCAGTTTATTGTGACCCGCACAGTCAAAGGCTTTGGCATAGTCAGTAAGGCAGAAACAGATGTTTTTTTCTGGAACTCTCTTGCTTTTTCCATGATCCAGCAGATGTTGGCAATTTGATCTCTGGTTCCTCCGCCCTTTCTAAAACCATCTCGAACATCTACAAGTTCACGGTTCACGTATTGCTGAAGCCTGGCTTGGAGAATTTTGAGCATTACTTTACTAGGGTGTGAGATGAGTGCAATTGTGCAGTAGTTTGAGCATTCTTTGGCATTGCCTTTCTTTGGGATTGGAATGAAAACTGACCTTTTCCAGTCCGGTGGCCATTGCTGAGTTTTCCAAATTTGCTGACATATTGAGTGCAGCACTTTCACAGCACTTTCACAGGCAGCTGCATAGCCCAGGAGTGGTGGAGAGGAGATACCCCATTGAGCCACCCGGGAAGCCCTAAATAAACATACCTGAGATTAATTATCAAGACATATTTTAAGTAAAATGGAGATTTCACTTTTCAGAAGGGAAAAGAAATAGGATGTTGAGATATGCAGAAGAAAGTGAAATAAAAATAAAACAAAAGAAGTACCTTAAGGAAATGGATGATGCTTGCTTCCATAATTTGAAAAGCAGGAATAATATAGGTGAGGTTAAAAATGAAAATAAAAATAAAAGAGCAAATCATGCTTCCTAATAACCAGCTGTATACAAATACCGTTTAAGAATATTTTATGCACCAAAGATTATTGTTGTATTTTCTCTCTGAAAAATACATTGTTTTTTCTAGATAATATTTTCTTAATTTTCTTTTGCATTTTTATCAGTATTATGCCATGATAAATTTACATCAATCCATTCAATAGCATGATTTTGGAAGTCCTTGTATATTAAACATATTTCAGGAATTCCATGAGAACTTCTGAGTGAGTTTATAGAATCTATGGAAAGTGCCAGAAGTGTATATGCAAAATGGCATGAACATGTAAGGATGAATGTTAAGACCCATAGCCTGGAAACTATCTACAGAGCACATATCAATGGATGTTTGGATTCCAATTCCCAGAGGTCCTCTCTTTTACAGAGAAAGAAAACCATCGCTTCTCCTATCTTCCTGCCTTCCTGTTCCAAAATGGCCTTTTTGTCCAAAGGGAGCAGCTATGGAGAAGCTCCCAGAGGGCAGAGTCCCTGAGCTCTAGAGTTATAGCTAGCCCGGGTACTTGGGAAATATTAAAGGTTCCAATATCAGTGGAACCAGACTGTATTTTCACATCTGTAAGTGAGTCTGGGTGAATAGTGCTGAGAGGCAACTATTCCAAGATTAAAACCAGAAGAAAGGAGAGACCTACTTCTTCAGTTCAGATATGTGTTCTTTTCCATTCCTGAGTCAGTACTGCTGAAGTAATCTGAAAATAGGGTATTGGATAAACATCTTGTCTCAGGTGAGTAGGCACAGGTGAAAGCCTGTCATTTAGGAACTTGTTCTATCCTTTGTTCTCCTTTTATCTCCTCTGGTATTTTGTTTGGTGGTTACAGAGATGCAGAAAAACTGGAGTTTGTGAATGGAAGATTAATGAGTGGTGTGGGGAAGAGCTAGAAAGTGCATCATTAGAGCCCAACTATGAAAAATTGGAGATTTAAGCAAAAATATGGAGACTGGAGGCAAAGTGTTTGCCACAAATACTGGAATCATGGTGTAGGAATTAAATCCATTGTATATAACTTGACACATTGAAGACAGAGTCCACAACTGGGGAATGAGTTGGAGGTTGTCAAAAACAAGTTCAGATTTTCATCAATCTAAATAATTTTGAAAAGCTATGGGCTTATGTTTAGATCTTTAATCCATTTTGAGTTTATTTTTGTGTATGGTGTTAGAAAGTGTTCTAGTTTCATTCTTTTACAAGTGGTTGACCAGTTTTCCCAGCATCACTTGTTAGAGAGATTGTCTTTAATCCATTATATATTCTTGCCTCTTTTGTCAAAGATAAGGTGTCCATAGGTGCATGGGTTTATCTCTGGGTTTTCTCTTTTGTTCCATTGATCTATATTTCTGTCTTTGTGCCAGTACCATACTGTCTTGATGACTGTGGCTTTGTAGTACAGCCTGAAATCAGGCAGGTTGATTCCTCCAGTTCCATTCTTCTTTCTCAAGATTGCTTTGGCTATTCAAGATTTTTTGTCTTTCCATACAAATTGCGAAATTATTTGCTCTAGCTCTGTGAAAAATACCATTGGTAGCTTGAAAGGGATTGCATTGAATCTATAGATTGCTTTGGGTAGTATACTCATTTTCACTACATTGATTCTTCCGATCCATGAACATGGTATATTTCTCCATCTATTGGTGTCCTCTTTGATTTCTTTCATCAGTGTTTTATAGTTTTCTATATATAGGCCTTTAGTTTCTTTAGGTAGATATATTCCTAAGTATTATTCTTTCCGTTGCAATGGTGAATGGAATTGTTTCCTTAATTTCTCTTTCTATTTTCTCATTATTAGTGTATAGGAATGCAAGAGATTTTGGTGTGTTGGTTTTTTTTATTTTATTTTATTTTTAAACTTTACAATATTGTATTCGTTTTGCCAAATATTGAAATGAATCTGCCACAGGTATACATGTGTTCCCCATCCTGAACCCTCCTCCCTCCTCCCTCCCCATACCAGCCCTCTGGGTCGTCCCAGTGCACCAGCCCCAAGCATCCAGTATCGTGCATTGAACCTGGACTGGTGACTTGTTTCGTATATGATATTATACATGTTTCAATGCCATTCTCCCAAATCATCCCACCCTCTCCCTCTCCCACGGAGTCCAAAAGACTGTTCTATACATCAGTGTCTCTTTTGCTGTCTCGTACACAGGGTTATTGTTACCATCATTCTAAATTCCATATATATGCGTTAGTATACTATATTGGTGTTTTTCTTTCTGGCTTACTTCACTCTGTATAATAGGCTCCAGTTTCATCCATCTCATTAGAACTGATTCAAATGTATTCCTTTTAATGGCTGAGTAATATTCCATTGTGTATTGTACCACAGCTTTCTTATCCATTCATCTGCTGATGGACATCTAGGTTGCTTCCATGTCCTGGCTATTATAAACAGTGCTGTGATGAACACTGGGGTACACGTGTCTCTTTCCCTTCTGGTTTCCTCAGTGTGTATGCCCAGCAGTGGGATTGCTGGATCATAAGGCAGTTCTATTTCCAGTTTTTTAAGGAATCTCCACACTGTTCTCCATAGTGGCTGTACTAGTTTGCATTCCCACCAACAGTGTAAGAGGGTTCCCATTTCTCCACACCCTCTCCAGCATTTATTGCTTGTAGACTTTTGGATCGCAGCAATTCTGACTGGTGTGAAATGGTACCTCATAGTGGTTTTGATTTGCATTTCTCTGATAATGAGTGATATTGAGCATCTTTTCATGTGTTTGTTAGCCACCTGTCTGTCTTCTTTGGAGAAATGTTTATTTAGTTCTTTGGCCCATTTTTTGATTGGGTCATTTATTTTTCTGGAATTGAGCTGTAGGAGTTGCTTGTATATTTTTGAGATTAGTTGTTTGTCAGTTGCTTCCATTGCTATTATTTTCTCCCATTCTGAAGGCTGTCTTTTCACCTTGCTTATAGTTTCCTTCATTGTGCAGAAGCTTTTAAGTTTAATTAGGTCCCATTTGTTTATTTTTGCTTTTATTTCCAATATTCTGGGAGGTGGGTCATAGAGGATCCTGCTGTGATGTATGTCGGAGAGTGTTTTGCCTATGTTCTCCTCTAGGAGTTTTATAGTTTTATAGTTTTATAGTTTCTGGTCTTACGTTGAGATCTTTAATCCATTTTGAGTTTATTTTTGTGTATGGTGTTAGAAAGTGCTCTAGTTTCATTCTTTTACAAGTGGTTGACCAGATTTCCCAGCACCACTTGTTAAAGAGATTGTCTTTAATCCATTGTATATTCTTGCCTCCTTTGTCAAAGATAAGGTGTCCATATGTGCGTGGATTTATCTCTGGGCTTTCTATTTTTTTTTTCCATTGATCTATATTTCTGTCTTTGTGCCAGTACCATACTGTCTTGATGACTGTGGCTTTGTAGTAGAGCCTGAAGTCAGGCAGGTTGATTCCTCCAGTTCCATTCTTCTTTCTCAAGATAGCTTTGGCTATTCGAGTTTTTTTGTATTTCCATACAAATTGTGAAATTATTTCTTCTAGCTCTGTGAAGAATACTTTTGGTAGCTTGATAGGGATTGCATTGAATCTATAAATTGCTTTGGGTAGTATACTCATTTTCACTATATTGATTTTTCCAATCCATGAACATGGTATATTTCTCCATCTAAGTGTCCTCTTTGATTTCTTTCACCAGTGTTTTACAGTTTTCTATATATAGGTCTTTAGTTTCTTTACATAGATATATTCCTAAGTATTTTATTCTTTCCGTTGCAATGGTGAATGGAATTGTTTCCTTAATTTCTCTTTCTGTTTTCTCATTATTAGTGTATAGGAATGCAAGGGATTTCTGTGTGTTGATTTTATATCCTGCAACTTTACTATATTCATTGATTAGTTCTAGTAATTTTCTGGTGGAGTCTTTAGGGTTTTCTATGTAGAGGATCATGTCGTCTGCAAACAGTGAGAGTTTTACTTCTTCTTTTCCAATTTGGATTCCTTTTATTTCTTTTTCTGCTCTGATTGCTGTGGCCAAAACTTCCAAAACTATGTTGAATACTAATGGTGAAAGTGGGCACCCTTGTCTTGCTCCTGACTTTAGAGGAAATGCTTTCAATTTTTCACCATTGAGGATAATGTTTGCTGTGGGTTTGTCATCTATAGCTTTTATTATGTTGAGGTATGTTCCTTCTATTCCTGCTTTCTGGAGAGTTTTTATCATAAATGGATGTTGGATTTTATCAAAGGCTTTCTCTGCATCTATTGAGATAATCATATGGTTTTTATTTTTCAATTTGTTAATGTGGTGTATTACATTGATTGATTTGCGGATATTGAAGAATCCTTGCATCCCTGGGATAAAGCCCACTTGGTCATGGTGTATGATCTTTTTAATGTGTTGTTGGATTCTGATTGCTAGAATTTTGTTAAGGATTTTTGCATCTATGTTCATCAGTGATATTGGCCTGTAGTTTTCTTTTTTGTGGCATCTTTGTCAGGTTTTGGTATTAGGGTGATGGCGGCTTCACAGAATGAGTTTGGAAGTTTACCTTCCTCTGCAATTTTCTGGAAGAGTTTGAGCAGGATAGGTGTCAGCTCTTCTCTAAATTTTTGGTAGAATTCAGCTATGAAGCCGTCTGGACCTGGGCTTTTATTTGCTGGAAGATTTCTGATTACAGTTTCAATTTCCGTGCTTGTGATGGGTCTGTTAAGATTTTCTATTTCTTCCTGTTCCAGTTTTGGAAAGTTGTACTTTTCTAAGAATTTGTCCATTTCTTCCACATTGTCCATTTTATTGGCATATAATTGCTGATAGTAGTCTTTAATGATCCTTTATATTTCTGTGTTGTCTGTTGTGATCTCTCCATTTTCATTTCTAATTTTATTGATTTGATTTTTCTCCCTTTGTTTCTTTCTTTTTTTTTTTTTCTGCTTTTTTTTTTTTAATTTTATTTTATTTTTAAACTTTACATAATTGTATTAGTTTTGCCAAATATCAAAATGAATCAGCCACAGGTATACATGTGTTCCCCATCCTGAACCCTCCTCCCTCCTCCCTCCCCATACCATCCCTCTGGGTCGTCCCAGTGCACTAGCCCCAAGCATCCAGTATCGTGCATTGAACCTGGACTGGCAACTCATTTCTTACATGATATACATGTTTCAATGCCATTCTCCCAAATCTTCCCACCCTCTCCCTCTCCCACAGAGTCCATAAGACTGATCTATACATCAGTGTCTCTTTTGCTGTCTAATACACCGGGTTATTGTTACCATCTTTCTAAATTCCATATATATGCGTTAGTATACTGTATTTATGTTTTTCCTTCTGGCTTACTTCACTCTGTATAATAGGCTCCAGTTTCATCCACCTCATTAGAACTGATTCAAATGTATTCTTTTTAATGGCTGAGTAATACTCCATTGTGTATATGTACCATGGCTTTCTTATCCATTCATCTGCTGATAGACATCTAGGTTGCTTCCATGTCCTGGCTATTATAAACAGTGCTGCGATGAACATTGGGGTACACGTGTCTCTTTCCCTTCTGGTTTCCTCAGTGTGTATGCCCAGCAGTGGGATTGCTGGATCATAAGGCAGTTCTATTTCCAGTTTTTTAAGGAATCTCCACACTGTTCTCCATAGTGGCTGTACTAGTTTGCATTCCCACCAGCAGTGTAAGAGGGTTCCCTTTTCTCCACACCCTCTCCAGCATTTATTATTTGTAGACTTTTGGATTGCAGCAATTCTGACTGGTGTGAAATGGTACCTCATAGTGGTTTTGATTTGCATTTCTCTGATAATGAGTGATGTTGAGCATCTTTTCATGTGTTTGTTAGCCATCTGTATGTCATCTTTGGAGAAATGTCTATTTAGTTCTTTGGCCCATTTTTTGATTGGGTCGTTTATTTTTCTGGAGTTGAGCTGTAGGAGTTGTTTGTATATTTTTGAGATTAGTTGTTTGTCGGTTGCTTCATTTGCTGTTATTTTCTCCCATTCTGAAGGCTGTCTTTTCACCTTGCTAATAGTTTCCTTTGATGTGCAGAAGCTTTTAAGGTTAATTAGGTCCCATTTGTTTATTTTTGCTTTTATTTCCAATATTCTGGGAGGTGGGTCATAGAGGATCCTGCTGTGATGTATGTCGGAGAGTGTTTTGCCTATGTTCTCCTCTAGGAGTTTTATAGTTTTATAGTTTTATAGTTTCTGGTCTTACGTTGAGATCTTTAATCCATTTTGAGTTTATTTTTGTGTATGGTGTTAGAAAGTGCTCTAGTTTCATTCTTTTACAAGTGGTTGACCAGATTTCCCAGCACCACTTGTTAAAGAGATTGTCTTTAATCCATTGTATATTCTTGCCTCCTTTGTCAAAGATAAGGTGTCCATATGTGCGTGGATTTATCTCTGGGCTTTCTATTTTATTCCATTGATCAATATTTCTGTCTTTGTGCCAGTACCATACTGTCTTGATAACTGTGGCTTTGTAGTAGAGCCTGAAGTCAGGTAGATTGATTCCTCCAGTTCCATTCTTCTTTCTCAAGATCGCTTTGGCTATTCGAGGTTTTTTGTATTTCCACACAAATTGTGAAATTATTTGTTCTAGCTCTGTGAAGAATACTGTTGGTAGCTTGATAGGGATTGCGTTGAATCTATAAATTGCTTTGGGTAGTATACTCATTTTCAGTATATTGATTCTTCCAATCCATGAACATGGTATATTTCTCCACCTATTAGTGTCCTCTTTGATTTCTTTCACCAGTGTTTTATAGGTTTCTATATATAGGTCTTTAGTTTCTTTACGTAGATATATTCCTAAGTATTTTATTCTTTCCGTTGCAATGGTAAATGGAATTGTTTCCTTAATTTCTCTTTCTGTTTTCTCATTATTAGTGTATAGGAATGCAAGGGATTTCTGTGTGTTGATTTTATATCCTGCAACTTTACTATATTCATTGATTAGTTCTAGTAATTTTCTGGTGGAATCTTTAGGGTTTTCTATGTAGAGGATCATGTCATCTGCAAATAGTGAGAGTTTTACTTCTTCTTTTCCAATTTGGACTCCTTTTATTTCTTTTTCTGCTCTGATTGCTGTGGCCAAAACTTCCAAAACTATGTTGAATACTAATGGTGAAAGTGGGCACCCTTGTCTTGTTCATGACTTTAAAGGAAATGCTTTCAATTTTTCACCATTGAGGATAATGTTTGCTGTGGGTTTGTCATCTATAGCTTTTATTATGTTGAGGTATGTTCCTTCTATTCCTGCTTTCTGGAGAGTTTTTATCATAAATGGATGTTGGATTTTATCAAAGGCTTTCTCTGCATCTATTGAGATAATCATATGGTTTTTATTTTTCAATTTGTTAATGTGGTGTATTACATTGATTGATTTGCGGATATTGAAGAATCCTTGCATCCCTGGATAAAGCCCACTTGATCATGGTGTATGATCTTTTTAATGTGTTGTTGGATTCTGATTGCTAGAATTTTGTTTAGGATTTTTGCATCTATGTTCATCAGTGATATTGGCCTGTAGTTTTCTTTTTTTGTGGGATTTTTGTCAGGTTTTGGTATTAGGGTGATGGTGGCCTCATAGAATGAGTTTGGAAGTTTACCTTCCTCTGCAATTTTCTGGAAGAGTTTGAGCAGGATAGGTGTTAGCTCTTCTCTAAATTTTTGGTAGAATTCAGCTATGAAGCCGTCTGAACCGGGGCTTTTGTTTGCTGGAAGATTTTTTATTACAGTTTCAATTTCCGTGCTTGTGATGGGTCTGTTAAGATTTTCTATTTCTTCCTGTTCCAGTTTTGGAAAGTTGTACTTTTCTAAGAATTTGTCCATTTCTTCCACGTTGTCCATTTTATTGGCATATAATTGTTGATAGTAGTCTCTTATGATCCTTTGTATTTCTGTGTTGTCTGTTGTGATCTCTCCATTCCCTTTGTTTCTTGATGAGTCTGGCTAATGGTTTGTTGATTTTATTTATCCTTTCAAAGAACCAGCTTTTGGCTTTGTTGATTTTTGCTATGGTCTCCTTTGTTTCTTTTGCATTTATTTCTGCCCTAATTTTTAAGATTTCTTTCCTTCTACTAACCCTGGGGTTCTTCATTTCTTCCTTTTCTAGTTGCTTTAAGTGTAGAGTTAGGTTATTTATTTGACTTTTTTCTTGTTTCTTGAGGTGTGCCTGTATTGCTATGAACTTTCCCCTTAGCATTGCTTTTACAGTGTCCCATAGGTTTTGGGTTCTTGTGTTTTCATTTTCATTCATTTCTATGCATATTTTGATTTCTTTTTTGATTTCTTCTGTGATTTGTTGGTTATTCAGCAGCGTGTTGTTCAGCCTCCATATGTTGGAATTTTTAATAGTTTTTCTCCTGTAATTGAGATCTAATCTTACTGCATTGTGGTCAGAAAAGATGCTTGGAATGATTTCAATTTTTTTGAATTTACCAAGGCTAGATTTATGGCCCAGGATGTGATCTATCCTGGAGAAGGTTCCGTGTGCACTTGAGAAAAAGGTGAAATTCATTGTTTTGGGGTGAAATGTCCTATAGATATCAATTAGGTCTAACTGGTCTATTGTATCATTTAAAGTTTGTGTTTCCTTGTTAATTTTCTTTTTAGTTGACCTATTCATAGGTGTGAGTGAGGTATTAAAGTCTCTAAATTAACTAATGTCTTGGAATAGCTAACAAATAGGACCTAGTAGAACAATTCAGCTGTGTTCAGTCTGAAGTCTGGAAATCTAGAAACCTGACAAGAGAGAATCTATGCATAAATACTTGATTAATCATAGGGGAGAAAGATACTCTATATAGTGACAGACCAGAAAACAAGGGTGTGTATGAGAAGGAGTAGAGGGAGAATAACATACCTCAGTTCAATCCAAAGAATTTCTAGGGACTTCCCTGGTGATACAGTGGTTAAGATTCCATGCTTTTCCTGCAGGGGTATAGTTTCAATCCCTAATCGGGGAACTAAAATGAGGGAACTAAGATCCTGCTGCTTGAGGGTTGAGTGGTAAAAAAGAATTTATAAAAGCTAAAATGCTAATACTAGAAAATCTAGTAACTTCTTTTCTGTCTCTAGATCCAGCCCATAAGTTTAAAAGACAGACTGATGGTAGTATTTCACATTTATCCAAATAATATGGAGTTGGGCAATCCTTTTCATCCCTTGCAAATTTCAAAGTCTGTGCTTCCAGTGTGCTGTGACATAGTTCCATCCTGGAATCTACACTTGAGTTAGTTTCCTGCATTGGTCTCCAGCTTCAGCTGGCTTCCTCAGCCTGACCCTGATGGAGACAAGAAATTATTAGCTCTGGGGTCTCAATCCTATTCTTGCCATAGGCTATCTCTGAATGCAGAGGAAAAATTGAAGAAGAAAGGGAAAATGTATATGCATATTTAAGTAATCCAAGTACTTTAGTCCTATAGTTGAGTAGATAGATACTCAGTGCTTATTGAATAAAGTATTGGTTGAAGGGAAAGAAGAGAAAGAATGAGAGGGAAAAAAAGGCAATAAATCTTTTAAAAGAAAGAATAGAAAATAAATGGGCAATTCCTCATTTCTGCTCTCTAGAAATTCTATTGTAGTGCTAGAAATAATCTTTCCAAAACTATCCAGGAATTTTTAAAATACTGCATTTCTTATAGGTTTCCTTATGGGTCCTTGTTCCCTGTGTCTGAGATGTTTTCATGTGACTGGATCCTCCAGAAATCAGGCACGAGTATTTAATGCGGTTTAACTATGGCGAGATTTGGGATTGTGCTAAGAATAAAAAGCAAAGGAAGAGCTAAAACACAAAATTCAGTACAAAATGACAAGTCCTGTTTGAAGGAAAGTGTGTCAGAATTTGACGTGGAAATTTGCATGTGTTGTGACAAAATTAACTGGTATAAATGCAACTCTTGCTTTGTGTACTATCTCAGAGGCACAGATGAGACCATTTTAAAACCACTTTGAAATTTACCAAGACCGTGTAAGCATTGCTATTCTTAAAAACTGAAAAAGAACTGAGATTTAATGTAAACTCCCAATGGATCTTGAAATTACTTTTGCCCCAGAGAGAGGGACAGTTCCTGGCAGACCCTACTAAGACAGACCTCCCTTGATGTTAAATCAGAACATAAAAAGGAATGAAGAGAAGAGTTGGGGAAGAGGAGGACAAAGTCCAGTATCTTTGCTAACCCAGAACTTTCCCAGGGCCAATTGGTAGGAAGATTGAAGCCTAACAAAAAACAAAGTGAACAGGATTGGAAGTGTGGGATCAAGGACATGCATAGGTGGAAACTAATATGTGTTTTTAACAGTTACATCAAATTAGGTATTTTTGATTGAAAAATCTTTTCAGCTTTGGGTTCATATTCCTATTAAAAATCCACTCCTATCTACTGAGCTCTCATTCCAAAATTAATTACTACTGTATTCAACTTTCAAAAATTGTATTCCTAGAGGAATAGTTGCTCTCTTTTGACGACGTTGAGGAACCAAATACATTATCATAGCATTATAGGCGGAGAAGGCAATGGCAACCCACTCCAGTACTCTTGCCTGGAAAATCTCATGGAGGGAGGAAACTGATGGGCTGCAGTCCATGGGATCGCGAAGAGTCGGACACGACTGAGCGACTTCACTTTCACTTTTCACTTTCATGCATTGGAGAAGAAATGGCAACCCACTCCAGTGTTCCTGCCTGGAGAATCCCAGGGGCGGCAGAGCCTGGTGGGCTGCAGTCGATGGGGTCACACAGAGTCGGACATGACTGAAGCAACTTAGTGGCAGCAGCAGCGGCAGCATTATAGGGCTCATTATAATAGGAATCCTGACTGTCCAACCAATGTTCTTTAACTAATTAGATGTAGTACAGCTAAGAACTGGGTTGAAAATCAAGTGGAAATTTGCATCTAGATGGCACTGAAACATGTATAATATGATATAAAAAAATGAATTGCCAGTCCAGATTCAATGCAGGATACAGGATGCTTGGGGCTGGTGCACTGGAATGACCCAGAGGGATGGTACGGGGAAGGAGGTGGGACGGGGGTTCAGGATGGGGAACACGTGTACACCGCAGCGGATTCATGTTGATATATGGCAAAACCAATACAATACTGTAAAGTAATTAGCCTCCAATTAAAATAAATTAAGTTAGAAAAAGAAAAAAGAAAAAAAAGTTTTCCTGTGTGGTCTTGGTATTTTCTCAACCTTTCTGCCTCTCCTTCCCCCTCATTTGTAAAGTTACATAAGACATACCTCCTGGGTCATTTTAATAATTGAGAAATGCTCCTAATATAGAGAGAAGGGTTTGATCCTGGGCTTTCCAGTTTGGCTCAGTGGTAGAGAATCCCACCTGCCAATACAAGAGACTCGGGAGACACAGGATCCCCTGGAGGAGGAAATGGCAACCCTCTCCAGTATTCTTGTCTGGAGAATCTCATGGACAGAGGAGCATGGCAGACTACAATTCACCGGATCACAAAGAGTCAGACACGTCTGAGCACACACACACACACACACATGCAAGCTCCTAATGTATTTTAGCACAATGTCTAGTAAGTATTCAAAGTCCACTTGATTCACCACAAACAATATTTGCATTTTACCAGCTAGTTAAACAGATGTAAAACAGTGAAGTTGATATATTGATGAAACAATTTATACCCATAGGATGACACTGGAGCAGAATATCTTTGTAGACAGATAGAGGGACTATATACAACATGACTTTAAAGACTCCAGAAATGCTAATATCAGACATTTTGTAGGCATTTCTCACTGCAACAAGCAGCTCATTTTTTGCAGCTTCCTTTGAACTTGCCTTTAAAATTCAGCAGGAGAGTAGTCCTGGGAACACTTTACTTTCATGTAAGTTTAGTCCTCATCTATTCTCAAAATATTCTGCACATTACTCTGTTATTATCTTATCATTTCATCTTATAACTGACAATCTCAAGGGAATTTTCACCTGAGAACAAGGATAATACTTAATCTTTTTGTTCCCTCTCTATAAAGAGCTTTAAAAAAAAAAAAAAAAAAGCTAAATTAGAAGAAAGGAGTGGCAACACAGGATGGTGTATGGTATGAATTTAGGAGAGATTATCTGGTCAATTGGGCAGAGATTCAGAGAGGAATCACTAAAGACCTCCACACTGCTAAAATCAGAGGACCTGATCTGTAACAATCCTCAGTTGCAAGAAAATATCTTATAGCTAACTGTTCATAACTCATTCTACTTTATAAGATATTTTCATTGAAAAAATAGAACTATTTCATAAGTGAGGAGACACAAAAATTGCAGAAGACTGAAATGAATTTATTTTCTGTGTGCAACATGAAAAATTTTCATTTAAAGCAAAATAATCTGCTAGAAACCTTAAGTTTGCCCCTGAACTTTTCTCCCATTGTTAGTACAATCGTAACTTTTTAGATCATAAAAGGAAGTCTGTAGAAACAAAATCCACAAGATGACATCTCACAGAAATGGCTCCACTAGGGTTTCAAACTTCCTCCTTAATTGCTTTGTCAAGTCTCCCAACTGGCAGCTCTGGCTGTCCATGCCCCTCAGCATCCTTTTTCTTCTGGCCATGGGGGCCAATGCCACCCTCCTGGTCACCATCCGGCTGGAGGCCTCTCTGCATGAGCCCATGTACTACCTGCTCAGCCTCCTCTCCCTGCTGGACATGGCGCTCTGCCTCACCGTCATCCCCAAGGTCCCGGCCATATTCTGGTTTGACCTCAGGTCCATCAGCTTTGTTGCCAGTTTTGTTCAGATGTATATCATGAATTGCTTTCTTACCATGGAGTCCTGCACATTCATGGTTATGGCCTACGACCGCTATGTGGCCATCTGCCATCAACTGAGATACCCATCCATCATCACTGAGCAATTTATAGCCAAGGTGGCCATTTTTATCTTAGCCAGAAATGCACTTATAACTATGTATGTTTCCATCCTCTCTGCTTGACTCCATTATTATGGGAGAAATGTCATTGAGAACTGCATCTGTGCCAATATGTCTGTCTCCAGACTCTCCTGTGATGATGTCACTATCAATCATCTCCTCCAATTTGCTGGAGACTGGACTCTGCTGGGATCTGACCTCATCCTCATCTTCCTCTCCTACACCCTCATACTAAGGGCTGTTCTGAGACTCAAGGCAGAAGGAGCTGTTGTAAAGACCTTAAGCACATGTGGCTCCCACTTTATCCTGATCCTCTTCTTCAGCACCATTCTCCTGGTCTTTGTCCCCACCCATGTGGCAAAGAAGAAAGCATCCCCTGATTGCCAGTGTTGCTCAATGTCCTCCATCATGTCATCCCTGCAGCCCTCAACCCCATTGTCTATGGGGTGCAAACCCAGGAGATCAAGCAAGGAATCCATAGGTTACTGAAGAAAGGATGGTAATTAGGACAACTGGATCTCTGCATTCCTAAAATAGGAATCAGTTAATAAATCAACTAATAAATTAGTTGATGGGAAATTTGGTTGAAATCCATAGCTCACAGACATAAGTTCAAGCAGAGAATAAATTTAATTCTGAAACAATTTTCTTGACTTTATTCACTTTTTCAAACTTCAGTGCTTCCCCCAAAAAGTCTGGCATTTCTGGGACTTTTTAATTTTTTTTTCAAATCTTTGCTATTTTTTTATCTAAAATGTGAGAACTCTGGAGGATGAATTCTATAGTGGAGAAATAAATCCCAGTTAATATTGAACTTACTATTTCAGTACATGTAATCTTTTATTATTTATTTTTTAATGTATTTATTTTAATTGGAGGATAACTACAATATTGTGATAGTTTTTGCCATACATCAATATGTATCAGCCGTAGGTATACATGTGTCCCTTCCACCCTGAAAACCCCTCCCTCATCCCTCCCCACCCTACTCCTCTAGGTTGTCACAGAGCACTGGCTTTGGGTAGCCTGCTTCATGTACATGTAATTTTTAATATGTAATTGTGGACATAAATATCCTTGCATGTAGCATATTATTATTACTATTTTTGTTATTATTAGCTCAGCTGCATAATGCAATTGTGAAAAGTTCACATTATTTTAAATGTCAGTCCTGAATGATGAAAAGTAGCTGGACTCCATAAATAAATCTCTCTAACTTACCTCTAGATCGGCCAATAAATTTCTTCTCCACCTACTCTTTATCAAGCAAACTTGTGTCTTATTATCAGATCCAACCCTTGAAAGGAAAGATCTCTTGCAAGAATTGCTCACATTTGAGGAAATGAAACTTACTAGGTTTAGGAGAAGGGGTATCACATAACTCTTCTTCCTCAATGTCTTCACCCCATTGTCTGCACTTCAAGCTTCACCTTTGAAATTCACAATGACTCAGTTTGTGGTATGTATTTAGGGTACATACATAGTTAGGCTCTGTTTTAGGATACTAATATATCACCATATCATAAGTTGTTCCAGTAATGACACTAAAATATACTAGGCTTATTATTAATTGAAGAAATATTTTCTAATTAACTGCTATAGTACAGTAACTTTGTTACAGCCCAAGGGTACAAAGATACACAGGACAAATTTGCAGTCATCGAGGAACTCATGTGCTGTTCAAATGGAATTAAAGCAATCTGGATCCTATAATGTTGAAGGAATGTTGTCTTTTACATAGAAGGAAGTAGAAAGGAGATGCAAATAAGTACAGTAAACTACTTGAAGAAAGAGCCTGTGCCTGTCTTAGCAGTTCTGCATTCTAGACCTTACACAATGAGATAGGCTAAGACATGGTCCCTTTCCTGGAGTGCTTCCACATGCACCTGGACAAATATCTTCTTGAGCAACAGAATACAAAGAAACTATAAGGGACTAGAAATGCAGACACAGTTGGGACCACCATGAACAGTAAGATACAAAAGAAAGCACAACTAATATTTCTCAGGTGTCAGGAGCAAAAGCAAGGCACTGGGCGTGATCCTTGCAAACAGCACCATCAAGGGGGTGAGCAGATCACCCAAACCAACACTCTGGCCTGACCCCTGGACCTACCTCTATTCTTACTTCGTTTAAGGGACTAGTTTGCCCCTATCAGGGAGCTGAGCAAGGAAACCTGTTACTCCTTTTCACTCCCTCATGCTGCAGCACAAGTTCCAGTAAAGTTTTGTTTTGCATAAATTTCTTGTCTTAGCTCTTATCAATTTCCATTGATTAGAGTGTAGGAACCCAGGTCAGTAGCACAACCACAAATAACGTGTGTGATTGGAAACCAATCAGCAGCCTCACTGAGTTTCAGTGTCCTCATCTGTTACATAAAGACAGTGAACTGGTTATTTCAAAATACATTTCTAGTTCTAAGAGTCTATGAAACCATGCCCTGCTTTAAGATAGGCATCACTCATCTTACCAGTCTCTTTTCTTCACTTTTTCCCTTCAAGCTACTGGCATGGACCTTCATACACACCCTCAGGACAGTTGAAAGGAAATGGGAAATTAAAACATCGTATCAAGGGTAACTTCCAAATACCACCACGTATGATTTTGTTCAAATCATAAGGTCAAATGATCAGGCCAAAACCCAAGATCATTTATATATTCACATCATTTACAGGTCCCAGCCTACATTCATCTGCTCAGAGAAGCTTATGGCTTTCTCTATTGGAAGGACTCCATGTATGTTTACTTCTTGGTCTAAAAGCCAGGAAACCCTCTGAAAGCCCAAGTCATACTATGTAAATCTTTATCTTTTCTTTAGGAGTGACATGTTCCCAAGATTACCAACACAGGAAAATATCAATTTGATTCAGGGAAAGTCCTACTCAATCCAAAATTATGGGTTTCTGCTTTCTGATCCCAAAATAAAAATGCTTAAATTCCACTATCAGTACTGTTCCCAAAGTCTGGACCATTTAGCTTGAGGTAAAATATTAGATGAATCGCTGATCAATTTAAGGTATAGTTTTCCATACTTTGTCAATTTCTTGACTCCTCCATCCAGTGATGCAAAGAAATGAATCTTGAATTTTTTCTTTGGTTTCATGACTTTTGAACTTCTATTAGTAACTATTTGAAAATGAAAATGTGTTTGTATCAGCCTAAGTTGGGCTTCCCAGGGAGCTTAGTAGTAAAGAACTGGCCTGCCAATGCAGGAGGCACAGAGAAATGGGTTCAATCCCTGTTTTGGGAAGATTCCCTGGAGAAGGAAATGGCAACTCACTATAGTATTTTTGCCTGGAAAATTCCATAGGCAAAGGAGCCTAGTGGGCTACAGTCCATAGGGTCGCAAAGAGCTGGACATGACTGAGCATAACAAACAATAATAAACAATAATTTCAGGTGCTATTAGGTTCAAATTCCATTTTTACAATATACTATTATATAAACGAGTATGACTAACTAAAGTCTCACTCTTACAAACTTTACTATTTCAGAAGAAGGTTTCAATTCAACATGTTTTTAACTATCAATGAGAAGAGTTCTCAAAAGAAAAAGGGGATCTACTTCTAAAGCAAATTTAATTAACAGCTATTATGAAATAGATAATGCTTGCAAACTCTAACTGATTTTTTTCCAACATCTTCCCACTGATGGTCTAAAAATTTATGAGATTTTATGACTCACATCAACTTGAAGTAAACACAGACTTTCCAAAAATTGCAGACTGAAACTTAGATGAAATGGATTCACAGAACTGAAGAATTTACCACAGGCTATATCTACCAAAACAGAGTTTTAATTTTTTTTTGTTTTATTTAAAACTCTGCTTTATTTTGCCTACTTACAGATTATTTTAATGTGGGGAAAGAAATTCTGTATAGCTTAAGAAATGTATGCCCACTTTCTATGTGAAAAACACAACAGAGTAAGAATGGCTATATCCCATTCAAAATACATAATATGAATTAAGATTCTTTTTCCAATCACTGATGTGAAACTCAGGGAAGAGGATAGGAAAAGTTAGCTAATTAGACAAAGAAAAGTTTACTCTCAAAAAATGCCCATAATAATAAATGATGTTTCTGTCATTTGTTTTTACTTTACCACAAATAGAAAAGGAAGCCAGGGAAACAGGCTTCTTTGTGCTAAAATAATGAGAGAAGATAGAATATTAGAAAATAGAGTGAAAAGACTAAAATGGAGGAAGTCTTTTGTATTAGCATTATGTATATCAGACATGCCCAAATCCTGCAGTGACAGCCCTGAGGCTGAAGATAAGCTGTAAATAGATCCAGGAAATAGTTATTCCTAATTAGTTTTTATTGGTGAATAAGATAGCCGAGCCTGGTGGGCTGCTGTCTATGCCGTCACACAGAGTCGGACACGACTGAAGTGACTTAGCAGCAGCAACATTAGGATAAGCAATGGAGAAGGAAATGGCAACCCAGTCCAGTGTTCTTGCCTGGAGAATCCCAGGGACCAGGGAGCCTCCTGGGCTTCCGTCTATGGGGTCGCACAGAGTTGGACACAACTGAAGGAACTTAGCAACAGCAAGCAATGGTTGATTATGTTTAAAGGCAATTCTCATAAAGGAAACATGCATTTTTATCTCGTTTAAATCTTGCTTCATCAGATTTTCATAATCTTATACATGGGTATCTGAAATTGGCTGATTTTAATTTTTGAAAAACTTTTTTAAAGAACTTGTAAGAGAAATAGAATGTTTTATAATCTAATGTTTGGAAAAAAACACAAATAGGAAATGAGGTCCTTTGAACCTTAGAACAAATATCCAGATAATGTTAAAATGAAGGCTGTATTGGCAATTTTAACATTACTAATAATTTAAAAGTCTTCCCCTATACTGATATATGTATCAAATGGATATCTTAGAGCATCAGTCCCTAACCTTTTTGGCACCAGGAACTAGTTTTGTGGAAGACAATTTTTACATGGACTAAGGGATGGGAGATGGTTTCAGAATGATTTAGGTACATTATATTTATTTTGCACTTTACTTGTATTATATTTATATCAGCTCCACCTCAGATGATCAGCCATTGGATCCCGGAGGTTGGGGACCCCTGTCTTAGAGGACATGCCAACTGACACTGGAGATTGATCTAAGTATATGTTTCAGAATGTTTCCAGGACATGACAGTGACCATACACACCAAATTTTGAGACCAATTGTTCCTTTATCTATTTATTCAACACATGAAATATTGTCAGATATATCAGGATCTAGGATTTGAGGATAGGGTCATGAGCAAAAGAGACTTAAATATAAATATATTTACAGGGAAATTAAAGAAATAAATAAATTCAGAAAATGATAAGTGCTATAAAGAAAAAAGGTAATACAACGTGTTAGCATGTTCCAAGAGAAGTATGCTACTTTGGATGTAATTATTAAGGAAGTACTCCCTGTATAGGTGGTTTTTTAATTGAGATTATGAATGTTGAAAAGTTCATCATTTGAACATAAGGAGAATACTGTTCCAGTCAGTTGGAGCAATTAGTACAGAGTACTAAGCAAAGAAAAAGCAGAAGTCTAAGAAGTAGTGGAAGTCCTAGGGAGGGATACCGGAGAAGGCAATGGCACCCCACTTCAGTACTCTTGCCTGGAAAATCCCATGGAAGGAGGAGCCTGGTAGGCTGTAGTCCATGGGGTCGAGAAGAGTCAGACACGACTGAGCGACTTCCCTTTCACTTTTCACTTTCATGCACTGGAGAAGGAAATGGCAACCCACTCCAGTGTTCTTGCCTGGAGAATCCCAGGGATGGGGGAGCCTGGTGGGCTTCCGTCTATGGGGTCGCACAGAATCTGACACGACTGAAGCGACTTAGCAGCAGCAGCAGCAGGGAGGGATACAGTCACAGGGAGGATAAGGCAGAGGTAACAGGGAAGATCTGATGGCAAATAGCAGAACCTCTGGTTCCAAACAAACAAAGGAAGATTGGCTATGAGAAGGTGACTATCATTGTAGGCCTGTCAGAATACTGGAGATCTTTTCAAAAGTAGAGTCATTTGGAGGAATTTGTATGGAAATATAGTTCAGTGTTTAAAGCCAAACTTCTGATAGCATATGTAAAAAAAAAAAAGCTCTGCCATTGATGACAATTCTACTTTTCCCATTGTTCTTGCAAAAAAAACTTTGGTGCCACCCTTTGCTCCTCTCAATCTTTTATAACCTCCATAAGAACTCTCAGCAAATCTTGTGACCCATAACTTCAATTTTCACTCACCACCTTAGTTCAAATCATTATCATTTCCTACCTGGATTATTGAAGTAAAGTCCTCATTGGTTTTTCCAGTCCTACCCATACTCCTCATGTTCTATTTGAAGCATAGTTCCATCCCTGCTCTGGTAATTACATGTGAAGGCATTTGGAATGTAAAGACTGAGTAGTATGTAAAGGCACTAAATACTTATTTAATGAATGAGTAATTGAGACATCACAATGGCAAGGGGTCAGAATGAAGAAAATAATGGATACCAAAACATATATTCAATGAGGGTTTCAGGACAGGGTTACTGAGAGTAAATATTGTGATAGTGGTTGAGGAAGGTTTAAATAAAAGATAAGGGTAGAAGCACAGATGTTACATGGTGTTCCTTGTGGTATTCAGTTGAAACCATCACTGACACACTCAAATTTCCATAATCCTTGATCTTTGACTCACATCTCTCAGCACTGGTACTTGAATAGCTTGATAATCCCTTGCTTGATTTCCTGGGTTCGTACTCCATAAACAATGGGGTTCAGTGCTGGTGGGATGAGATGGTGCAAGACATTGAGAAGAATGGGTACCTCTGGGGACACTTTTTTCCCTGCCTTATTTGTGAAGATGAAGACTAGCAGCAATGTATAGAAGAAAAGTATAAGAATGAGATGGGAACCACAAGTACTCAAGGCCTTGGTGGATGCATCTCCTGACTGCAAATGCATAACAGCACTCAAGATGAAGCAGTAGGATAGCAAGATAAGGACCAGATCAGAACCCAGTAGGCACCAAACACTCACAAATTGGTAGAGCTTATTTATGTGAATATCTCCACAGGAGAGCTTTGCTACAGAAATGTTGGCACAGATACAGTTTTCCACTACATTGCTGGCGCAGTAATTGAGTCTCGCAGCCAGAATTGGTGTAGGCAGCGTAGCCAGCAAATTGCGGAAGATGATGAAGATGGCCGCATTGATGACAAACTGTTCCGTGATGAAGGATGGATAGCGCAGTGGGTGGCAGATGGCCATGTAGCGGTCATAAGCCATGACCAGAAAGGTGGAGGATTCCATGGGAAGGAATGTATTCATGATGAACATCTGCAGGAAGCAGCCCATAAAGCTGATGGGTTTCATGTCAAACCAGAAGATGAACAGGACCTGCCAGAATTATTATTTTCAAAAGCAGTGCATTCACTCCCACCCTAGGGTACCTAACCCTTGGATAATCCTTTGATGGCTTCAACCACTCATATCCCCAAACCACAGTCTCATAATCCTAACAGGGACAGTGTCCTAATTTCAAATACCTTCTATGTGCATTCCAACTTCCAGAGCCCGATTTATACACTTTTCAACTATAGATCACACCTTTTTGTTTAAAAAAATTTATTTCTAGTCCGTCTTCTCTTGATCTCTAGAGTTCTTACCCAAACTTCATATGAACACATCTGCTCATCTAAATGTATCACAAAGACATCAAGTCCAATAAGCCCAATACTTATATTTGGACACCCTCCAACCTCTCCTAATAGATAAGAAACATCTTCCAGTTATGCCTCCTACCTCGGTATATGACATAAATATACATCTATTTACATTTTTTAAGTTTTTTTTTTTTTACTGTTGATCAGTTTTAAAAGCTTTATTGAACAATAAGTATTGTTACAATATTGCTTCTGTTTTATGTTTTGGTTTCTTGGCCTTAAGGCACGTGGGATGTTAGCTCCCCCAACAGGTATCGAACCCATACCACCTGCACCGGGAGGTGAAGTCTTAAGCACTGGACTGCCAGGGAAGTCCCTAGTTATGTTTTAGAAAGAAAAGTCTTGAGCCCTTGAATATAAGGGTGGGGTGATTCAGAGTCAAGGAGAATCTCCTTAGAAGTAAAGATAAAGTCAAAACTTGGAATATCACTGACTCAGACATTGAGAGAGAGCTTCTCAGTTTGAAAAAAAAATGTGAAACCTTAAAAATCATAGGCATTGAGAATGAGAGAAGACATATCTGGAAGCTGTAATAGACCTAGTATGATACTGTTGGCAACTGATTGAAAATTTTACAGGAGTATTTACATCTGGAAAGCAAGGTAGTGTTAGAGAAAGATGATTGAATACCCGGGAGTAAATCCAGGGAGGGTCTGACCTTAGGGATGACTGTGAGGCAGAGGATGACATCCAGCACAGAAAGGATGGCAAGCAGGTAGTACATGGGCTTGTGCAGAGATGCCTCCTGCCAGATGGCAAGTAATAACAGAAAGTTGGCCCCAAGGGCCAAGACCAGGAGAGGAGCCAGGACTAGAGACAGCCAGTGCTGGGTATCCTGCATTCCTGGAAAGCAGATCATCAGGAATTCAGTCACCTGGGTCCCTGTGTGGTTGAGAGATGACACCATGGCTGGCAGGTAAGCCTGAAACTGACTGAAAGAAAAGAGATATGAATTCAGAGTTTGATTGTTACATTAGTAATCCCCTGACTGATTTATCTGCCTTCATTCTAGGCCATCAAGTTTCTCCATAATTCTATTGACATAAAATCTGTCAAAAATTTAAATTAGATAAAATCACTCCTTGTTAAAACATTTTCCTTAGCATTCATAACTTTATGAAGCAAGAATAACTCCCTTCACATGAGTATGCTCCAACTCCACACACATAGACACAGCCCCTTATAGAGCATGCTTTGTTTTGTCTCACCTCTGTGTTTTAGCATGTATCATATCCTTCTCCTAGAATTAACTCTCTTGCCCTTAAATAAATAGCTTCTGTTTGCCCCATTCTATCTGTGCCATGAGTTACACCTCTTAGAAATTTAAGAAAAAATATGTTTTTTCTTGTTACTCTTTTTACATACATATATAATTAAATGCTTCTTCCACATCTCCTTGTTCTCTGTGACCCTTAAACATCCTGAGCATGCTACTATTGAACTGTTAATAAAACTTTCTCTTATTCCTTCACATTTCCTATTTGTCTTCCAAAAACTCTGTGTTCCATCTTCCAGCAGTGGAATCTTATCTCTTTATTATAGCACAAAGAAAAATACAATATATCTGGTAACACAATAAGCACTCAATAAGTACTATTCAGATAGGAGACTGATAGATTGTTGAAAGCATCATAACACCTTGCACTCATTTAACTCATTAATACTATCTCCACATCTTGCTCTAACATTAACCACTGGCACTGTTGCTTAACATTTATTAAAAATCTGAACAAAACAAAATGGGTAAATATTTTAGTGCTGAGAGGAAAAAGAGAACAATAAATACAAAAGACAGCTGTACAGTGTCTTATTTGCATGAGTCTTTGGTAAGTAACTGCTTAAAACAAACAAACAAATTGTTTATCATTTCCTGAAAAAAGAAGAAAAATTAAAGAAATGAGGTTCTAAGACAAGGGAAGAACTGAGGAATACTTAAACATGCCCCAGAATAAAAGCTCACAGACAGAAGTGTCAATTCCTTTTGAGTATCCTCTTAACCATCCAGGATCCTGCTGGTAAAGTAGTTGCCAGGTTGGACTTGCTCTCTCCTGAAGCAATAGATGAATTTTGGAGCACACACACAAAAAATCTCCCTATCAAGGTTTGGAGATGTTTCTTTTTCTTGACCCTGTACTATGGGCATCACATCAGGACTTTTATCTAGACCAGTGGTTCCTCAATACTAGTGTGCATCAGAATCACCTGGAGAGTTTGTTGATGCACAGGTTGCCTGACGCACAGAGGATAGTCTGCAGAGTTGCCAACTTTGTAGGTCTGTCTGCAGGGAAGCTCTGCTCAGCTTTAGACATCAAACTGTTTCTCCCATTATCTTTAGACATTTAAGTACAATTCTGGCCAATCTCTAGTCTCCCGATTTGAAAATTATCTTCCTCCCATGGACTCTCTGGGAATTCTCTAGTTTTTTTTTCATGGTTTTATCTCTCTTCCTAGACCTACAGTTCTTAGCCACCTCTCCTGGTGACTCATTAAGGTCATTAGGATCAGGGACAATTTATTTTTTAATTAATTAATTTATTTTAGTTGGAGGCTAATTACTTTACAATATTTTGGTGGATTTTGCCATATACTGAGATGAATCAGCCATGGGTGTACATGTGTCCCCCATCCTGAACCCCCCTCCTACCTGCCTCCCCATCCCATCCCTCAGGGTTGTGCCAGTGCACCAGATTTGAGTGCCCTGTTTCATGCATCAAACTTGGACTGGTGATATATTTCACATATGGCAATATACATGTTTCAATTCTATTCTCTCAAATCATCCCACCCTTGCCTTCTCCCACAGAGTCCAAAAGTCTGTTCTTTATATCTGTGTCCCTTTTGCTGTCTTGCATATAGGATCATCATTACCATCTTTCAAAATTCCATATATGTGCATTAATATACTGAACTGGTGTTTTTCTTTCTGACTTACTTCACT
Organism: Bos indicus x Bos taurus; assembly: GCF_003369695.1. Classification (NCBI taxonomy): domain Eukaryota; kingdom Metazoa; phylum Chordata; class Mammalia; order Artiodactyla; family Bovidae; genus Bos; species Bos indicus x Bos taurus. Next base: position 36,963,542 of record NC_040090.1, read on the forward strand.
CTGTATAATCGGCTCCAGTTTCATCCACCTCGTTAGAACTGATTCAAACGAGTTCTTTTTAATAGCTGAGTAATATTCCATTGTGTATATGTACCACACTTGCTTATCCATTCTTCTGCCAATGGACATCTAGGTTGCTTCCATGTCTTAGCTTTTGTAAACAGTTCTGCAATGAACATTGGCATACATGTGTCTCTTTCAATTCTGGTTTCCTCGATGTGTATGCTCAGCAGTGGGATTGCTGGGTCATATGGCAGTTCTATTTCCAGTCTTTTTAGGAATCTCCACACTGTTCTCCATAGTGGCTGTACTAGTTTTCATTCCCACCAACAGTGTAAGAGGGTTTCCTTTTCTCCACACCCTCCCCAGCATTTATTATTTGTAGAATTTTGATAGCATCATTCTGACTGGCTTGAGGTGTTACCTCATTGTGGTTTTGATTTTCATTTCTCTGATAATGAGTAATGTTGAGCAACTTTTCATGTGTTTGTTAGTCATTCGTATGTCTTCTTTGGAGAAATGTCTGTTTAGTTATTTGGTCCATTTTTTAATTGGGTCATTTATTTTTCTGGTATTGAGCTGCTTGTATATTTTTGAGATTAATTCTTTGTCAGTTGCTTCATTTGCTATTATTTTCTCCCATTCTGAAGGCTGTCTTTTCACCTTTCTTATAGTTTTCTTTATTGTGCAAAAGTTTTTAAGTTTAATTAGGTCCCATTTGTTTATTTTTGCTTTTATTTCCACTACTCTGGGAGGTGGGTCATAGAAAATCCTGCTGTGATTTAAGTCAGAGAGTGTTTTGCCTATGTTTTCCTCTAGGAGTTTTATAGTTTCTGGTCTTACACGTAGATCTTTAATTCATTTTGAGTTTATTTTTGTATTTGTTGCTAGAAAGTGTTTTAGTTTCATTCTTTTACAGGTGGTTGACCAGTTTTCCCAGCACCACTTGTTAATGAGATTGTCTTTTCTCCATTGTATATTCTTGCCTCCTTTATCAAAGATAAGGTGTCCATAGGTGCACATATTTATCTCTGAGATTTCTATTTTGTTCCATTGATCTATACTTCTGTCTTTGTGCCAGTACCATATGGTCTTGATGACTGTAGCTTTGTAGTATAGCCTGAAGTCAGGTAGGTTGATTCCTCCAGTTCCATTCTTCTTTCTCAAGATTACTTTGGCTATTCAAGGTTTTTTGTGTTTCCACACAAATTGTGAAATTATTTTTTCTAGTTCTGTGAAAAATACTGTTGGTAGCTTGATAGGGATTGCATTGAATCTATGCATTGCTTTGGGTAGTATACTCATTTTCACTATATTGATTCTTCCCATCCATTAACATGGTATATTTCTCCATCTTTGATTTCTTTCATAGTGTTTTATAGTTTTTTATATATAGGCATTTTGTTTCTTTAGATAGATTTATCCCTAAGGACAGAAAATTAGCAAGGAAACACAAACTTTGAATGATACAATGGACCAGTTAGACGTAATTGATATCTATCTTTTTTCTTCATGGCAGTTGGCACAAATTCAGACACTTACAATATGCCTGTAGTAAGTCAGGGACTACTCTCTAGTCAGACTCCCAGTCCAAACTTCCATGAGCTCAGTTGACCCACACTTTAATATGCTCATGCTCTTCTGATATCAGTGATCTTCAGGGTCTTCACATACTAACAGCTGCAGCTATAATAACATTCTCTGAAGTAAACAGTAAGTAAAGTTGAGGACCAAACTGCAAGTATCACTTATGCTTGGCTTTCCAATGTACTGTTTCCAAAAATTCTTACATTGAAAGTCTGTGCCAAATAATAGTAACAGTTTAACAACCCAGCTGCTTTCAGACAATGTGTGACTCCTCCACTTGGCCTCCTACTCTGGCTTTGCCCAGATGAAGATGCTGTGTCTATAACAGTCACTGTTGTGCAGCTGGAAACATGAAGAGTTGGTTAAGAATACTTCTCCCTTGGGTTCCTGCCTCCCTGCAAATACACATACACTTTCAGTATAAAAAGAGAGAATTTTGCGTTTAAACTCAGATGAAATGAGAAATCAGTGACCAGCGTACATTTTCTCTTGAGATGTCTGAGAGTTATATAAACTGAGATATTATTGGTGATGGAAAGAAGTATCACTCAGAGACTTGGAAGATGTATTTAAAAGATCCTTTAAAAAAAACAAATGTCATTAGATAAGAAATGACTTCCTCTTACACATTAGCTGCATTCTATAAAAACTATTTTTTAATGAGTACTTTATGATGATTTATTTTACTATTGAGTGAAAGTATTAGTGGCTCAGTCATGTCCAACTCTTGGCAACCCCATGGACTGCCAGGCTCCTCTGTCCATGTAGTTCTCCAGGCAAGAATACTGGAGTGGGTAGCCATGCCCTCTTCCAGGGAATCTTCCCACCCTAGAGACCTAACCCAGGTCTTCTGCATTGAAAGCAGATTGTTTACCATCTGAGCCATGAGGGAAACCATTAATTTTTAGTTATTAAATTTTATAAATATCTTTTTTAATTTATTTATGTTTTAATTTAAGGATAATTTCTTTACAGAATTTTGTTGTTTTCTGTCAAACCTCAACATGAATCAGCCATAGGTATACATATATCCCCTCCCTCTTGAAACTAGAAATATCTTTACACAGGAAAAAATATGTCACTTAAGTGAAAACAAATATATGGATAAATAGAAACTTTCTATTCTCTAGTTTCACAAAATTTCACCCCAAAAATGAAACAGCAATAGTAAGGTGAATAATTGTAGGGATGTGTAGTAAATCTGTAAGCACACATAGAAGGACATATTCTGAAAATAATGAGCTAGGAGCTACTGGAATAGTGGTCATATAGGAGAGCACTTGAGAAGCTTTGTACTTGGGTTAGAATTAGTTTTGGGAATTGTGAAACAGAGAAGAGAGAGCAGTTGAAAGCTATTGTTTTGATGAAAGACAATACCATGGAAGTAAATTATTTAATAATTGCTTAAAGAATGACTAACTTCATCATGGGCTTCCCAGGAGGCTCAGTGGTAAAAGAACACCCCTGCCAATGCAGGAGACACAGCAAATGTGGGTTTGATCCCTGGGTGGGAAGTATCCCTGGGAGTAGGAAATGGCAACCCACTCCAGTATTCTTGCCTATAAAAGTTCATGGACAGAGAAGCCTTGCTGGCTATAGTCCACAGAGTTGCAATGAGTTGGACATCACTGAGCACACAACTTCATCATAGACCAGCTATACTAGAGGATACCCTCAAATGATTCATAAAATAACATATACTGCTGCTGCTGCTAAGTCACCAGTCATGTCTGACTCTGTGCGACCTCATAGATGGCAGCCGACCAGGCTCCCCTGTCCCTGGGATTCTCCAGGCAAGAATACTGGAGTGGGTTGCCATTTCCTTCTCCAATGCATTCATGCATGCTAAGTCACTTCAGTCGTGTCCAACTCTGTGCAACCCTATGGACAGCAGCCCACCAGGCAAGAATACTGGAGTGCCCCAAAAGGGGTATGGTCACAAAAAGGAGCAAATTAATCCTAGGAATACTGACAAAAATCTGAGTCTCCACTATTTTTAGGGTGATCATGGAAGGAATTGCAAAGAGTAAAATCCACTTATCTTTGTTCAATTAATCCACTAATTTGTAAGTCTGAATTCTATGGGAAGACAAGGTAGCACCAGGACAGGATATAAGAATTGACACAACAAGGCTGAAAGTAGAATGAGAAAGTCAATTTAACTGTATATTTAAGATAAGCAGGTCTAATCACACTAGGACCACAGCCTTGTCTAACTCAATGAAACTAAGCCATGCCCTGTGGGGCCACCCAAGATGGGTGGGTCATGGTGAAGAGGTCTGACAGACTGTGGTCCACTGGAGAAGGGAATGGCAAACCACTTCATTATTCTTGCCTTGAGAACCCCATGAACAGTACGAAAAGGCAAAATGATAAGATACTGAAAGAGGAACTCCCCAGGTCAGTAGGTGCCCAAGATGCTACTGTAGATCAGTGGAGAAATAACTCCAGAAAGAATGAAGGGATGGAGCCAAAACAAAAACAATACCCAGTTGTGGGTTTGACTGGTGATAGAAGCAAGGTCTGATGCTGTAAAGAGCAATGTTGCATAGGAACCTGGAATGTTAGGTCCATGAATCAAGGCAAATTGGAAGTGGTCAAACAGGAGATGGCAAGAGTGAACGTCGACATTCTAGGAATCAGCTAACTAAAATGGACTGGAATGGGTGAATTTAACTCATTTGACCATTATATCTACTACTGCAGGCAGGAATCTCTCAGAAGAAATGGAGTAGCCATCATGGTCAAAAAAAGAGTTCGAAATGCAATACTTGGATGCAATCTCAAAAACGACAGAATGATCTCTGTTGGTTTCCAGGCAAACCATTCAATATCACAGTAATCCAAGTCTATGCCCCAACCAGTAATGCTGAAGAAGCTGAAGTTGAACAGTTCTATGAAGACTTACAAGACCTTTTAGAGCTAACACCCAAAAAAGATGTCCTTTTCATTATAGCAGACTGGAATGCAAAAGTAGGAAGTCAAGAAACACCTGGAGTAACAGGCAAATTTGGCCGTGGAATACGGAATGAAGCAGGGCAAAGGCAAATAGAGTTTTGCCAAGAGAACACACTGGTCATAGCAAACACCCTCTTCCAACAGCACAAGAGAAGACTCTACACATGGACATCACCACATGGTCAACACCAAAATCAGATTGATTATATTCTTTGCAGCCAAAGATGGAGAAGCTGTATACAGTCAGCAAAAACAAGACCAGGAGCTGACTGTGGCTCAGATCATGAACTCCTTATTGCCAAACTCAGACTTAAATTGAAGAAAGTAAGGAAAACCACTAGACCATTCACGTATGACCTAAACCAAATCCCTTATGATTATACAGTGGAAGTGAGAAATAGATTTAAGGGCCTAGATCTGATAGATAGAGTGCCTGATGAACTATGGAATGAGGTTCATGACATTGTACTGGAGACAGGGATCAAGACCATCCCCATGGAAAAGACATGCAAAAAAGCAAAATGGCTGTCTGGGGAGGGCTTACAAATAGCTGTGAAAATAAGAGAAGCGAAAAGCAAAAGGAAAGATATAAGCATCTGAATGCAGAGTTCCAAAGAATAGCAAGAAAAGATAAGAAAGCCTTCCTCAGTGATCAATGCAAAGAAATAGAGGAAAACAAAAGAATGGGAAAGACTAGGGATCTCTTCAAGGAAGTCAGAGATACCAAGGGAACATTTCATGCAAAGATGGGCTCGATAAAGGACAGAAATGGTATGGACCTAACAGAAGCAGAAGATATTAAGAAGAGGTGGCAAGAATACACAGAAGAACTGTACAAAAAAGATCTTCACAACCAAGATAATCACAATGGTGTGATCACTGACCTAGAGCCAGACATCCTGGAATGTGAAGTCAAGTGGGCCTTAGAAAGCATCACTACAAACAAAGCTAGTGGAGGTGATGGAATTCCAGTGGAGCTATTTCAAATCCTGAAAGATGATGCTTTGAAAGTGCTGCACTCAATATGCCAGCAAATTTGGAAAACTCAGCAGTGGCCACAGGACTGGAAAAGGTCAGTTTTCATTCCAATCCCAAAGAAAGGTGATGCCAAAGAATGTTCAAACTACTGCCCAATTGCACTCATCTCACACCCTATTCAAGTAATGCTCAAAATTCTCCAAGCCAGGCTTCAGCAATATGTGAACCATGAACTTCCAGATGTCAAGCTGGTTTTAAAAAAGGCAGAAGAACCAGAGATCAAATTGTCAACATCTGCTGGATCATGGAAAAAGAAAGAGAGTTCCAGAAAAACATCTATTTCTGCTTTATTGACTATGCCAAAGCCTTTGACTGTGTGGATCACAATAAACTGTGGAAAATTCTGAAAGAGATGGGCATACCATGCAGGTCAGGAAGCAACAGTTAGAACTAGACATGGAACAACAGACTGGTTCCAAATAGGAAAAGGAGTACATCAAGGCTATAATTTGTCACCCCGCTTATTTAACTTCTATGCAGAGTGCATCATGAGAAACGCTGGACAGGAAGAAGCACAAGCTGGAATCAAGATTGCCGGGAGAAATATCAATCACCTCAGATATGCAGATGACACCACCCTTATGGCAGAAAGTGAAGAGGAACTCAAAAGCTTCTTGATGAAGGTGAAAGAGGAGAGTGAAAAAGTTGGCTTAAAGCTCAACATTCAGAAAACGAAGATCATGGCATCTGGTCCCATCACTTCATGGGAAATAGATGGGGAAACAGTGGAAACAGTGTCAGACTTTATTTTGGGGGGCTCCAAAATCACTGCAGATGGTGACTGCAGCCATGAAATTAAAAGACGCTTACTCCTTGGAAGGAAAGTTATGACCAACCTAGATAGCATATTGAAAAGCAGAGACATTACTTTGCCAACAAAGGTCTGTCCAGTCAAGGCTATGGTTTTTCCAGTGGTCAGGTATGGATGTGAGAGTTGGACTGTGAAGAAAGCTGAGCACTGAAGAATTGATGCTTTTGAACTGTGGTGTTAGAGAAGACTCTTGAGAGTCCCTTGGACTGCAAGAAGATCCAACCAGTCCATTCTGAAGGAGATCAGCCCTGGGATTTCTTTGGAAGGAATGATGCTAAAGCTGAAACTCCAGTACTTTGGACACCTTATGTGAAGAGTTGACTCACTGGAAAAGACTCTGATGCTAGGAGGGATTTGGGGCAGGAGGAAAAGGGGACGACAGAAGATGAGATGGCTGGATGGCATCACCGACTCGATGGACATGAGTTTGAGTGAACTCCGGGAGTTGGTGATGGAGAGGGAGGCCTGGAGTGCTGCGATTCATGGGGTCGCAGAGTCGGACATGACTGAGTGACTGTACTGACTGACTGAAGGTAAGCAGGAGAGAATGGGAATGCACATGGTACCTGAAATATGATTTAAAAAAGTCAGGTAGGACAAGATGAAGTCAGAAGTTGACAGAGTACATATGAAAAAAGAATACACATTTTCACTTAAAATGTGCCCATACACACACTAACACACACACAAGTCATTGTTAACTTTTTTGATTCATTAAAAAGAAGGAAAGAACTATGAGACATTCCTGCTCCAGAGAACTGACATTAGATAAGTAACGAGATCTGGCAGAGCTAAGGGAGATAGCCCTATTCACTCAACTATAAGAATCGAAGTTTTGAAGCCAACTTCTACATCACCATGAGAGATATATCCATGGCACAAAACCAGTTTGAACTGTGTCAGGTGGAACTAAGTGATCTAACATATAGCAAATTATTAAGCAATTAAACTGAGAGCCACTGAAAATGATTACAGTAAAATTTATTTCTCTTTTTTCTTATAACTAACATACAATATTATATTAGTTTTAGGTATACAACATAGTGATTTGTTATTTTTACACATTACAAAATAATCACCATGGTAAGTCTAGGTATCATCTGTCACCATGCAGAGTTATTACAATATTATTGGCTATATTTCCTACACTGTGCATTACATTTATTTTATAGATGAAATTTTTTATTTCTTAATGCCCTTTATCTACCTCACCTGTTCCTACCCTCACACACACACACACATACACACACACACACACAACACACAATGCTCATCCCTTCTGACAGTAACCAAAAATCAGGTGTTGGCAAGGATGTGGAGAAAAGGGGACCCTTGCGCACTATTGGTGGGAATGTAAATTGCTGCAGCTACAATGTACAAAAGTTGACAAGTCCCTCTCAAAAAAACTAAGAATAGAACTACCATACGATCCAGAAATTCCACTTCTGGGTATTTATCCAAAGAAAAGGAAGACACTAATTCAAAAAGATAGATGCACACTTATGTACATTGCAGCATTATTTACAATAGCCCAGATATGGAAGCAGCCTGAGTGTCCATCTATACATAAATGGATAAAGAAAATGTGGTTATGTATAAAAAACTATTATGCAGGCATTTTTTAAAAGAACAAAATTTTGCCATTTGCAACAAGTTAGACCTAGAGGACATGCTAAGTCCAAGAAGTCAGACAGAGAAGGGACAAATACTACATGATTTCACTTATATGTGAAATCTAAAAGGCAAGACCAACAAACAAAACATAACAGAAGCAAACTCATAGAAACAGGTTTTCTTTATTTGAAAAATAATATCACTCTAGTTAAGCTCTTGTAACTATGGCTTGACAAGTCCCTCTCGCATTTTACCTCTTATAACCTCCTGAGCAGTTTCTGGATTCCCTGCTTGATCTCCTTGGTTCTCACACCATAAACAATGGGGTTCAGAGCTGGGGGGATGAGGTGGTGCAGGATGTTGAGCAGGATGGGGACATCTGGGGGAATCCTCTTCCTGGCCAGGTTAGTGATGACTAGGACCAGCAGGACTGTGCTGAAGAAGAGGATGAGGATGAAGTGGGAACCACAGGTGCTCAGGGCCTTGGCAACAGCTCTCTCAGCTTTAATCCTTAGCACAGCTTTCAGGATAAAAGAGTAGGAGAGAATGATAAGGATGAGGTCAGAGCCCAGTAGGGTCCAGCCTGCCACAAACTGGTAGAGCCGATTGAAGGTGATGTCATCACAGGAGAGTTTGGACACAGACAGGTTAGTGCAGATGCAGTTCTTGATGATGTTCTCCGCACAGTATCTCAGTCGGGAAGAAAGTATGGGGATAGGCATAGTAAGAAGGCCATTCCGGGCCACAACAAAAATGGCAGCCCTAGCTACAAATTGGTCAGTGATAATGGACGGGTACCTTAATGGGTGGCAGATGGCCACATAGCGGTCATAGGCCATGACCATGAATGTACAGGACTCCATGGTCAGGAAGCTATTCATGATAAACATCTGGAAGAAGCAGCCTGAGAAACTGATGGCTTTATTGTCAAACCAGAAGATGGCCAGGACCTTGGGGATGACAGTGAGGCAGAGCACCATGTCCAGCAGGGAGAGGAGGCTGAGCAGGTAGTACATGGGCTCATGCAGAGAGGCCTCCAGCCGGATGGTGACCAGGAGGGTGGCATTGGCCCCCATGGCCAGGAGGAAGAGGAGAGTGAGGGGCAGGGACAGCCAATGCTGCCAGCTCTGGTAGTTAGGGAAGCAGATGAGGAGAAATTCTGAGACTGGAGCAGTGGTGTAGTTGCTGGGTAATCCCATGTAATCCTGATCACAGCTGAGCCTTTGGAAAACCTGAAAGACAAGAGTAAACCCATTCCAACAACATGACTACCTATGGGAAAGTAACTTATTTTCCAAAGAACCACTGAAAAATTATAATAATGGAGTGAGTATTTTATAAGTATAAGCACATCACATTTTTTAGCACATCACTTTTTAAATATAAACCCATTTATTCTATTAAAATTCTACAAATAAAATGATAGTAAAATGACCATATTTCCACTTTAGCTTGAATAATTCCCATCTATACCCCTTCTCACTGTTCACATTTTCCCAACTTCTGAATCTTAAATCTGAATTTACAGCTGAAGCTCTTAGCCACTAAAATTTCTGCCTCTATTTACAAAAACACTTACATAGGCCTTGATGCTGGATCAGCATAGGCCCCATGAATCCTATTCTTGTCCTTCCAGCAAGAGAGGACAATACAGGCAAAGCAGAAATCAGGCCTATGTGCCTTACCAGAAAATACCAGCCTTTAGAATTATGACTATCATTTTACAGAAAATAGCACCTTAAAGAGTTCTAAAAAGAAAAATTTTGCAATAAGAATGTATGGAAAAGTCTCCTAATGCAAGCAGTTGAGAGAAGAAAAAGAAATTGTAGGCGTCAATGTTTGTGCATGCGAAGTACTTTCAGTCGTATCTGACTCTTAGTTCTCCAGTCTCCTCTGTCCAAGGGATTCTCCAGGCAAGACTACTGGAGTGGGTCGCCATGCCCACCTCCAGGGGATTTTCCCAACCCAAAGATGGAACCCAGGACTTCTGCATTGCAGGTGGATTCTTCACTGCTGAGCCACCAGGGAAGCCCCTTAGAGTCAACAGTTTGGGTTTAAAGGTACTATTATAGGAGTAAGTGATAGCAGCACATGCTGTATTTATCTGACCACACATGGATTCCCCATCATTCACAAACACAGATAAACAGATTTCCATGTGTTCCTGGCCTGGTACACTATAACCACTTATGAATAAATCTAAGATAATTATGAGATCACCTTATAAATGGTTGTCATACTAAAACTTAGAACATTGGTTGATAGGCCCCAGGACATTTTGTTGTTTTTTAGTTTGTTTCTTGGGCTGTACCACACAGCATGCAGGTGTCCAGGAATGTATTTATGTAATTCCCTGTCCAGGGATGAAAGCTGCATCCCCTACAGTAAGCACAGAGCCTTAACCATTGAATGGTCAGGGAAGTCCCTGTTTTTAATACTCTGAGGAATCCCAAACTCAGCCAATTTTTATCAACAATGGCAGTGGTCCTAATGAGTTTTGGACCCTCCTCAGCTTCCCTCTCCTTTATGAGAAAGCAGAAGCTTGTTCTTTCAAACTAAGAAGTAAATGTGAATATCTAATGGCAAATTTCAAAGCTGAAAGAAACAAATTTGCTCTTCTGTTTTGCCTCATATGTTATCACTTTCCAGACAACCTATAGCAGCACTTATAGAAATACAATGTGGGCCACATGCACAATTTTAAATTTCTAGTAGCCAGCTTGAAAAATTTAAAGGAAACATGTGAAGTTAATTTTAATAATATGTTATTTTACTCAAAATATCCAAAATATTATTACTTTAACATTTAATCAATATGCTGCTGCTACTGCTGCTGCTGCTAAGTCACTTCAGTCGTGTCCGACTCTGTGCAACCCCATAGATGGCAGCCCACCAGGCTCCCCCGTCCCTGGGATTCTCCAGGCAAGAACACTGGAATGGGTTGCCATTTCCTTCTCCAATGCATGAAAGTGAAAAGAGAAAGTGAAGTTGCTCAGTCATGTCCGACTCTTCATGACCCCATGGACTGCAACCTACCAGGCTCCCCTGTCCATGGGATTTTCCAGGCAAGAGTACTGGAGTGGGGTGCCATTGCCTTCTCCAGTAATCAATATAAGAAACTGTTAAAGAGCTGTTTTACATTATTTGTTTTTTGTATGAAATGTTTAAAATTAAGTGTGCATTTTACACTCACAGCATATCTCAATTCTGACTGGGCACTGGCTACTGGATTGGACATCAATGTCTAGAGTTTAGGGAAAACTGTATGTTTCTCTCTCTCTCTCTCTCTCTCTCTTTTTTTTTTTTTTTTTTTTTTGCTTGAACTATGGTTTGCTCTTGGTGTTGGTCATATGGCATTTATGGTTCCTGGATTATATATGGGAACTTCTTTAATTTGGTTATATTTCTGGGTCAGCTCAAAATTATAGCTTTTATTTTCTTTTTCAGTACACCCCATCAAGTTTCCTTTAGAGATTTCCTAGAAAAGTGATCCTTCAGCTTCATGATGGGAACACCTCCTTTAGGACAGAGATAATCCACACCTCCAGAGCTCTCACCTTAGATAAAACAGACATACCAGAGACTAGGGCTTCCCAGCAACCCTAACCTCCCTGATTCAGACTAGATATCAACTTCCTCCCATCCTCCCTAAACCAGTGATGTTATTTCATTTTTTTAGAATCAGTGTCACTATTCAGTAAAGAATGCCAAAATGTCCAGATATCTCTAAATCTGGTCCTAGGAACACCATTCTTTCATATAAGATATATTTGGAAGCTGGAACTAGGTTTTGTTAACAAACATGGCAAAAGAGCTAAGGTTCAAAAGGCAGAATTGGACTTAAAACAGCTATAACTTCAGATATAAATCAAGATAGAAACTCTTTATTGTGTTCATCAAACTATACGAACTTACCAGATTCCAATTACCGTAAGGAAATAAATCTATTTCTATAAACTCATCTGCTTTGTTTCCAGTTGGTTGTTGTGTTCTTTTCCCTGGATCAGTGAACTGAAAATATTGACTCTGCACACAGTGTCAAGTCCTCTGGAGAGCATGAAGGCTCAAGCAATAGAAAAGCTCTTCTGTCTTAGCTAGAGAAGTAGGAAAAAGCACTGGGGGACACAGCAGAATGAAATAGGAAGGCAAGGCAGGGGTAATCAAGGCAGCTGAGATTACTGGTACTTTCTCTTCTGGTGCTTCTAGAGCAATCTTCAAGAGCAGGGGCTGAATTACGGTTGAAAATATAAACTCTTGCTCTCTAGTTGCCACAGGAAATAATGAATGTATAAATTTAGTTCAAGAACACTTACTCAGACATCTCAGTGGATAATACACAGCTTACACTAGAAACACTTTGCTCCCATTTGAAAGCTGTGATGTACCACATTTTTGGAAAGTGGTAGACTGATTATGCAGAACCAGACCTGCTTTAGTTCTACTAGAAGAATTTCTTCTCTCTGTTTATACTGAATACCTGAAGTTCTACATGCCTCACCATTCCCATCTTAATGATCTTCCCAGATACAAACCAGACCTACCAGCTTGAGGAGACTGAACTGTGAGCTGCTGTTATTTATGACTGCTTGCTGCACCTTCTGGTCCAGCCCTCTGGAGGATCCAGAGGCTATTTTTATCTCCATGAACTCTACTCTGTCCCTTTTTTCCCACAGCCCACAGTGGGGCTAAGACCATTTTAGACATCTGAACCTAGAGCATAGGCACATTTCTTGTGAAGGGAAGGGGAGGAGGAGAAAAAGAAAGTGGTGAAGGAGGAATGGGATAAAAGGAGGGGGAGAACATGGACTGGAGAAAACACATACATAAAAACATTCAGTGTGGGAGTTGTGACGAATAGGTAGAGAGTTGAACCAGGAAGACTTGTGGGGAAACTGGGGCAGTCTACATAAGGAGTATAAATGTTTGAAAAATAAATATTCAAGACTGAGGACAGAGAGAAATGTATTTCAGACATTAAGTGTACTCTTAGAAAAGTTACATTTAGATGAGGATTTAACTTTGTTGTCATTGTTCAGTCACTAAGTCATGTCCAACTCTTTGTGTCCCTATGGACTGCAGCACACCAAGCTTCCCTATCTTTCACTATCTCCCAGAGTTTGCTCAAACTCATGTCCATTGAGTCGGAATATTATCTGTTAAAGAGGGTCATTTCTTCTTATGCACTCTGATTATGGTGAATGCATGCAAATGGGCATAAAGTGTAATGTGCTTCAGATGTATTACTTCCCCCTATTACCTACTGTACAGTGGCTTAAATGGAAGTTCAGTTCAGTTCAGTCACTCAGTCTTGTCTGACTCTTTGCGACCCCATGAATCGTAGCACGCCAGGCCTCCCTGTCCATCACCAACTCCCGGAGTTCACTCAGACTCACGTCCATTGAGTCAGTGATGCCATCCAGCCATATCATACTCTGTTGTCCCCTTCTCCTCCTGCCCCCAATCCCTCCCAACATCAGAGTCTTTTCCAATGAGTTAACTCTTCGCATGAGGTGTCCAAAGTACTGGAGTTCCAGCTTTAGCATCATTCCCTCCAAAGAAATCCCAGGGCTGATCTCCTTCAGAATGGACTGGTTGGATCTCCTTGCAGTCCAAGGGATTCTCAAGAGTCTTCTCCAACACCACAGTTCAAAAACATCAATTCTTTGGCACTCAGCCTTCTTCACAGTCCAACTCTCACATCCATACCTGACCACAGAAAAAACCATAGCCTTGACTAGACGGACCTTTGTTGGCAAAGTAATGTCTCTGCTTTTGAATATGCTCTCTAGGTTGGTCATAACTTTCCTCCCAAGGAGTAAGCATCTTTAATTTCATGGCTGCAGTCACCATCTGCAGTGATTTTGGAGCCCAAAAAAATAAAGTCTGACACTGTTTCCACTGTTTCCCCATCTATTTCCCATGAAGTGATGGGACCGGATGCCATGATCTTCGTTTTCTGAATGGAAGTAGGAAAGGACAAATGAAGTATTTAGTATTAATGATAGGACAATAAGGGCATTAAAATCTGACTCACTCAGTGGGTTGGAGAAGGCAATGGCAACCCACTCCAGTACTCTTGCCTGGAAAATCCCATGGAGGGAGGAGCCTGGTGGGCTGCAGTCCATGGGGTCGCTAAGAGTCAGACACGACTGAGCAACTTCACTTTCACTTTTCACTTTCATGCATTGGGGAAGGAAATGGCATCTCACTCCAGTGTTCTTGCCTGAAGAATCCCAGGGACGGGGAAGCCTGGTGGGCTGCTGTCTGTGGGGCTGCAAAGAGTTGGACACGACTGAAGCAACTTAGCAGCAGCAGCAGCAGCACTCACTGGGTGACTATAAGCTTCATCTGAATACATGCAGAAACAAAAGGGAAATGCCTTAGAAAGCTTCTGGGTACCAGCAAGAGGAGTGAGGGAGCTGGAGATGATGCTGAGATACAGTCTGTCTTTCCCACCTTACCTGAATTCCAGGACTATGTTTGCAACTGTGTATTTTAGGTGACGGAGTATAGCTGGACACGATACTATGTCTCGTACTGTGAACCTAACTCTACGTCTTCTGAAGGGAACCTTGGGTTGGATATCAGCTTCATCCCATCTGACAATGCTAGTACTGACCATAAGTAAAGCTTAGGGGTAGAGATAACCCTGTTATACTTTATTCTTCCAACTCTGCCACCTCTTTCTGAACAGAAACTGGGATCCCAGGGGCATCTGCTACTACGTGGTTAATGTATTGTCAGCATGCCAGAATCAAAAATCCTCACTCAGGAAGAGTCTAAACTAGGAAAGATAATCAATCAAAGAAAGGAGAAATCATGACAGACAGGATGGAGGCAGACAAAGGTAATAACAACAGTGAATGATACCATCACTCTTTTCTACTGAGAATATTTCAGAAGCAAAGAATAACATCTTAACAGCTTTTCTCAGAGGAAGCACCAAGTCATAGATGGTTCTGAGAGAAGTTACAGGAGCTATTCTTCCCTAAGAAGGAAAATTAGAGTAAATTAAGGAGTCCATGGGATCTGAAGAAAACATGATATATAGCATTATGAGCTCTATTTATCTCTTTGGTTATTTTATAGATAAACTGATAGTTATACTCTTTTGTACTGCTCTAGGCAGGGGTTGCAAAGCTGTCAAGTATCTACACACTGTGTAGCCATAAGTCAGTAAGATAATTTACTAAGATAGCTGCCTAGGTCTGGTGAAAGCAGATTGCTGTTTCATGATTGGTGCATCAGAGCCTGTTTTGATCCCTTGACTATACCAGATGGGAAAGTGGAGAGAACTGGAGGCACCAAGTAACACTAGAAGCCAGAGAGCTTCAAAATGTATGAGTACTAGAGTGGTACCATAGCCACTTATAACCAGAGACTATCTCTTGGAATTCAAGAAGATATGCTTGTAGGAAGCCTCATGGCATATTCAGACTGAAATAGATATGAATATAGTATGCTCAATTCATAGTTTTAAGTGGCATTCAATGTTTTGGGATCCAGTGGTTTGAACCTTCATGTAAGTAAAATTTTCTCAAGAGAATAAACTAGTGGTAGAAATGACTGTAGGGACAGAGGAGCACTAAAATGGCATGGATATCTTCTACCCCAAGGTAAATGGGATGTATGATAATGATTTTCCTCCTATTCAGAGTGCAGCAGGAAACAGTGTGCTTAGGAAAATGGTAATAATTAACCACTCATTTAATGTCTATACAATTTAATGTATGTACATGCCAAGTGGGCCTCTCTGATGGCTCAGTGGTAAAGAATCACCTGCAGTGCAGGAGACAAGGTTCTATCCTTGGGTTGGGAAGATCTCCTGGAGAAGGAAATGGCAACCCACTCCAGTATTCTTGTCTGGGAAATCCCATGGACAGAGGAGTCTGGCGGGTTACAGTTCATAGGGTTGCAAAGAGTCAGATTTGACTTAGTGACTAAACAATGACAACAACATGCAGAGTACTAAACAAAATATTCATACTTACTCATTCTGCAAAATGGTGGTTAAAAAAAAATATGGAGACATTGCACAGATGGGAAATTTTATCAGGTCCGAAATGATCTGAGGAGCCGGAAGATGTCACCTCTGCCACAAGTGCCAGAGAAGAATGTCAGGGATGCTCAGGGCAAAGCGCTTGGCACTGAGAGTCAGAGTAATGTCTATAGTCTAGCCCAATCAACCCTTCACAATACAGAAGTCATGTAGGGCTCTATCAGGTTGAAACTGGAGACAGGGAAGGCTTCCACATCCTTTGTAAATCAGGGGGCAGGCAGATCTTTTTAAGGTTATCATATATATTCTGTGTCTTTAGTGGTCAAACACTCCTAATCTAATCCTACGCCATTGACTAAGGCTTGCCATGCCTCTCATTTAAGGATTCTGCCAAGAAAAATTCCCCAAAATATGTAACAAAGAAAGAATTCTTTTGAAGCAACAGGAAACAAAGATTAATGGAGGAATGTTTTCATTCTTATCTAAGATATTAAGGCAAAGAAAAATCAGAATTCATTTCAGAATTAAAAAGTGAAATTCCCTTTCCAGTATACAAATAATTCCTGACTTTCTTTAACAATTCCAGGAGTTGGATCTGATTCTTTTTACCCCTTATAACCTCCTGAGCAGTTTCTGGATTCCCTGCTTGATCTCCTTGGTTCTCACACCATAAACAATGGGGTTCAGAGCTGGGGGGATGAGGTGGTGCAGGATATTGAGCAGGATGGGGACATCTGGGGGAATCCTCTTCCTGGCCAGGTTAGTGATGACTAGGACCAGCAGGACTGTGCTGAAGAAGAGGATGAGGATGAAGTGGGAACCACAGGTGCTCAGGGCCTTGGCAGCAGCTCCCTCAGCTTTAATCCTTAGCACAGCTTTCAGGATAAAAGAGTAGGAGAGAATGATAAGGATGAGGTCAGAGCCCAGTAGGGTCCAGCCTGCCACAAACTGGTAGAGCCGATTGAAGGTGATGTCATCACAGGAGAGTTTGGACACAGACAGGTTAGTGCAGATGCAGTTCTTGATGATGTTCTCTGCACAGTATCTCAGTCTGGCAGAAAGGATTGGAACAGGAAGAAAAAAGAGGCCATTCCGGGCCACCACAAAGATGGCAGCCCTAACTACAAATTGGTCAGTGATGATGGAGGGGTATCGTAGTGGGTGACAGATGGCCACATAGCGGTCATAGGCCATGACCATGAATGTGCAGGACTCCATGGCAAGGAAGCAATTCATGATGAACATTTGGAGGAAGCAGGCTGAGAAGCTGATGGACCTGAGGTCAAACCAGAAGATGGCCAGTACCTTGGGGATGACGGTGAGACAGAGTACAATGTCCAGCAAGGAGAGGAGGCTGAGTAGGTAGTACATGGGCTCATGCAGACAGGCCTCCAGCCGGATGGTGATCAGGAGGGTGGCGTTGGCCCCCATGGCCAGGACGAAGAGGAGACTGAGGGGCAGAGAGAGCCAGTGCTGCCAGCTCTGGTAGTTAGGGAAGCAGATGAGGAGGAATTCGGAGACTGGGGGAATGGAGTAGTTGCTGTATGATATCATGTAATGTTTTCTGATCACATTGAAAATTCAGTCCTTAAAATGTAAGACAGAATATATTACCACAGAAAGTATGCATTCTAGATATGCTCTTCACCTGTCCCAATGAAGTTTTCAAACCATCATCAATCATTGCTGACATTTAACTGAACAAACTTCATGCTATATTATGCTGAATGTTTATATTCATTAACTCATATCATCCTTTTAAAAGCACTTAAATATAACTAATATTGTTATTCTAAGTTTGCAGATAATGAAAGTGTACAGATAAAGGGGAGCAAGATAGTTTGATCAGAATTTAAAAGTTAGTATGTGAAGCCAGGACTGAGAACCAAGGAATCTGACTCTAGAGCTCTTTCACAATATTTAGCCTCAATAAGCACAGTTTAATTAAGGCTTTCCTTCCCTCAGAGTTTAGAAGGGACAGCCATACAGAGGGCTCTGTTCAGCTGACCACATGGAAGTCTTAGAAAAGCCCAGCCATTTCTGTACAATTGGACAGGGACTGACTTCAGGATTCTTTATCTTCATAAAAGATTAGAGGTAAATATTCCTTGACCCCACCCAAGGAGAATATGTTCTTCCAACCTCAAAGAGGATTTTACTTCAAGGCATAATGTTTATCATTCTCTTACTGGATTATTTGCTGCTATTTCTCTTTGTGAAATTTGAAGAGTGCTTTCTTTGGCTTGAGTCCTTTAGAAAAGACTGTGAATTTTCTATCCTAGTGACAGAGACAGTCAGTATTGAGGGATACCAGGAGGTTACCAAAAGTAAAATAGAAAACTAGTTAGTGAGTGAGTTTTAGGCATATTAACTTCAATAGGAATTCATATACCTTGTTAGCAAAATTATCTGTGATTTCTTGTGGCCGGACCCAATGATCCCAGCATTTGGAATCTGTTCTGTAAACTTATCTGCTTTGATTCCATTTGTTTCTTGGATTGGGTACTGTCTTATCCCCCTCACTGCTAAACAGAGATCAGGGTGAACCAAGTACTAAGAAGGCTGACAACAATGAATGCAACAGTCAAAGAACAGGAAAGAGCCAGAGAATCATGGCAGGATGAAGGCAGGAGCCCAGGCAGTCTATAATCAACAGAGTTACGGTTCTTAACGATGTTTATGAGTACTATCTGACAAGTATCATGTAGGAGGGTGAAGTGTGTGCAAGGAGGTATCAGACTTTTGCTGTCAGATAAGAATTGGAAAAAGGACTTTCACTTTTTATGTCTCAGACTTCCCAAATGCAGATTTTATCAATATAACCCATACACAAACACACACACAATTTCTACCCATTGTAGGGCTTTTAAGACAAACCAAGGATTCTGAGATTAAAACAGCAATAGGGAAAATTATGTATCAACTCTGTCCTGTATTTCGATTTGTGATTAAGAAAATTACCCTATGTGAATCAGAGAAATAAGAATAGTAGACATATCCACCTTTCCTGAAAAGGCTTCTCCTTTCCAATAACTTCAAGTTCTGAATCCTCAGAGTGGCTTGATCTATTTGAACAAATGAGAAAGAGTCAGTGCCTTCTCAGTACTTGGTCTTATCATAAAGCATACAAATGTATAACATGGATTAAGGAAAAACAGTTATCTTCTGAGAGCTTAATTAATAGAGGAAAATTAACCTATCAATACTTACAATACAGTATAGTTGTGACTCTAGTAAAGACGATCTTACAAGCAACTGGAAAGAGACAAAAGTACAGATGAATGAAACAATGTGTTATGCTTGAAATGTGGACCTTAGATGGAAAGGAATTCCAATTCTGGCTTTTATACTCATTGTACCACCCTGACAGCTATTTAAACTCTTTGGTACCTAGTTTTCCCATTTATAAAACAGATAAATGATACTTAGCTTCAGTGTTTTTGGGGGGACAAAAAGGATCATTTCCTGAGATTCTGTTGCCCCAGGGATATGACAAGCTAAGAGCATCAGAACAGGAAAGAAAAAGGGATAACATTCACCTGGAGAGAGGGGAGGGTCACTCTTATAGGTAATGGCAAGAGAAGAAATGTCTGCCTAGGTGGACTCAGTAATAAATAATGATGGGGTTTTCTGGGCTGGTAGATCCCAATTTCTTTGGGGAGAGGAGATGGGAGAGAAGAGCATCAGGAGACAGAGTTTACAGGCATGAAGGAGCATATGCAGCCATTCACAGCCCACCTGGCAATAGACATTGTCAGGTACATCCTAAGGAATCAACAGAGAATTTGACACAGGGAAGTGCCATGCTACAGACAGGACAAAGGAGACTTGCACACAAGCCTTTTAGAGAATCCTGAATAGTTCAAAGGAAAAATGATCAAGATCTGAACACAGGCATGTAAGTGGAGAAGAAAGGATGTATTAGAGGGATGAGGAGGACTCTTGAATTTGGTGTAAGAAAAGGCGAGATGCAGGGAGACTAGAGTTAAGAATGTCACCAAAAGTCTTTTAAGTGACATGGGAAAGAAATGTCCCTTTCAGACCTCCAATAACACTGATATAGTATAGCAATATACTTTCAGCTCCATCTTATAGTCTTTTAAATTCCTTAATAGCTGGAACCATTTTTTTTCTCTATATATGTATTCTCCTCATTGAAAGTAAGGCCTCTTATTCTAAGAAGTGAGGACTTTTTGGCCATCTAGGGCATAGATTTGATTGCCAATACTCCAATTCCATTAGTTTTTACTCACAGGCTGATATTTATAAAGGAGTGGCTGCTGTGATTCTTTGTTCCAGGTGCTAACAAAGAAAACATGTTCTCTGACCATGATATATTGAATCTGGAAAGGTCAGATAATAGGATATAATAGGATATCCAAGCTCAGAAATGGCTGCCTAGAAAAAGGAATGATCATCTTGGCTCACAGATGGATTTAGACTAGGTCGGAAAGAAAAATCCTGACCCAGCCAGACACACAGCCTTGGTCTCCCAGCCATGATATGGGTGAAGGGCTTTGAGCCTAGAGTTGTTTGAAGCCCATATACTTTGTATGGCCACAGGATCTAAGTATCTTCACAGGATCAACATCTGCACTAGGCCCTATTGAAAGCATTCCATCTCCTTTTTATTCCTGAACTCGCCTCCTTTCCTCATTGCCTCCTTCCTCACATTTTCCTGGCCCCAGCTTGGACTTACCACCTCCAGAAGCTTTGCACTGCTGCTGCTTCTGGTTGTTGGGGAAAGTACCTGAACTGGCCCTTCCAAAGGCTCTACAGGCCAATTTTATGGGCTCTAGCTTCACTGTGCCCCTTCCATCCTCATTGCTCACAGGGGTTGGTCCCTTTGTCAGACACCTGTACCCCAAGGCCCTGTGGTCTATTTCCCAATAGAGTGTATTAATTCAGCACTGTGAACAGAGTGAGAGAGAGAGAGAGAGATCAAAAGCTCTTAGGCAATCTGAATAAAGAAAAAGAAACCCCAAGAAAAGAAGTGTAAGAAAACTGAGGGATGAGAACCTTCTCAGAAAAAAAAATTTCTATAGTTGCACCTGTGGGGAAGGACAGAATAAATTACCCTCAGCAACTGTAAGTCTGTGTATGGAGGTGACAGAGGAACACCCCCAGTGATCAAAAGAGCAGGGATCTCAGAGGAGCATGGACCACAGGCAACCGTGGGGGCAGGAAGCATTTGCCATGTGTCCCATCCATGTGATGGAAGGATCAGTGGTTTGGATCCAAGCAAGTAGCTGGGAGTGGCCCTCTTTACAAGTGAACTCATGTCCAGGATTTCACCTTCATGACTGTTCTTTGTCTGAACTGTCACTATGGTTGTAGGAAATGCTACTGTTAACAATACACATCTTATACAGAGCAACACTTAGCATTGCTTTCTTGGGAAAACAAGAGGGATTGCCACCAGTACAGCCACCACTCTGAATTGAAAATCAGACCTGAAAATAGCCTCTCCTGTGAAGGTCTTCATATGCTTCTTAGGAAAGGGACACTCAGGCTAAATGTAGGATCTTTGGGACCTTGTGCACAGGAATCACAGAGAGGAGTCCAGGTGGAGTCTGGTTCTAGGTCTCACACTCTCCTACACACAACTGCTGGAGAAGGAGATATCAGGGCAGGAAAAAAAAAAAGAAGAAGAAGCAGAGAAAAAGAGGAAAGGAAGATAGAAAAAAAAAAGGGAAGGGAGAGAAGGAAAGAGGAAGAGGGGAGATTATTAAGGAAACATCAGATCAGATTAGATCAGTCGCTCAGTCGTGTCCGACTCTTTGCGACCCCATGAATCACAGCACGCCAGGCCTCCCTGTCCATCACCAACTTCCGGAGTTCACTCAGACTCACGTCCATCGAGTCGGTGATGCCATCCAGCCATCTCATCCTCTGTCGTCCCCTTCTCCTCCTGCCCCCAATCCCTCCCAGCATCAGAGTCCTTTCCAATGAGTCAACTCTTAGAATGACAAAGCTATTGAATGATTGTAGTTAATGTTTTTATGTATACAATTGAATTTACAAAATCACACAGCTAAAAAAATGATTTTGTCCATGCTTGTGAGAAAATGAAACTGAAATATGGCAGGTTTAAATTATCTACCCAATTCATATAGCTAACCATAGCCTAGGCAGGATAATAAAGGTGACTTCCAAATATTAAAATTCAAGTCTTTTTAGAAAAAAGTGAGCGTCAGGAGGTTCTTTCTCAAGAGTATATGGCACATTGACCATTCCATCACTCAGTGAAGAGCAGGAAGAATGATGCATGGTGATCACTATATCGTGTTTATTATTTGGTAAAGTGTGCAATCCATTTGGCTGAGAAAAAAAGATTGGTGCAAAAGAAAATCAAAATTTATGATTCCAAGCAAGGCAGAATTTGCCCCATAGCAGGAAAAAGAAATGAAAAGTTATAGTCTCAAGAATATCTTCTAGCTGATACTAGTCAGCTGGATAATGTAGTACAGAGCTCCTCAGACTTCTCTCAAGTAATCAACGTACCTAGGAAGTCAGGGAGCCTGCACCCACCTCACCCATGAGGAAACAAGACACATGGACCCATAAATGTCCCTCTTTTGGCTCAGTCTGCATACAAATCAATAGTTACTTTTACAGCAGTGATCATAGGTCTTTGGAAACTCTCAGCCTATTTTTCAAACAGGACACAGTTCTTAATTCTATTATAAACATCCAAGTAAATGCAACAAATTCAGTGACTTTGTTGAGGAAATCCATCAAGGTCTGTCTTCCCCAGATATAAACACCTCTAGTTCCCCTTCGCAATTAGGTCCCAACAACAGTGTCTCCTGACAGACAACAAACTACATGAACTCAAAGACTGAGCAGAAAATCATCATTTGTTTTAATTAAATGTTGAACTCCTGAGGTCACCATGGCAGAGTGACAAGGGAGGTCTCAGGAGAACATTTACATGGTCCTGAGCTGGGGGCTGGGTCTGGGGATGGATTCAGATCTCTGCACCACATCCACTGGACTTCTATCCCTGGCATGCAGCTTACCTATGCTCCACCCAGTGCCTTCTCTTCTTCCTACTACAGGTGATGGGGATGACAGAAAACCATGGAAGGGATCTAAGTATGTCCCTCTGCTTCTCTTTCTTATGTCTAAAATAAAACATGGAGAATTACTTAATAAATCATCTGGAAGATGCAAACAAGAGGTAGATCAGGCTGTAGGGTAGACAGTGTCTCAGACAGACCAGAAAAGCCATAGAAATTTCCCAAGATTCTCCTACCGCTTCTCACCTTTCTCACGCCACAGTTGGATTTTTGCTTGGCCATCAGTGTATATAAATGGTAGTTCAATTCAGTTCAGTTCAGTCACTTAGTCGTGTCCAACTCTTTGCAACCCCATGGACTGCAACACGCCAGGTTTCCCTGTCCATCACCAACTCCCAAGCTCGAACTCATGTCTATTGAGTCAGTGATGCCATCCAACTATCTCATCCTCTGTCATTCCCTTCTCCTCCCGCCTTCAATCTTTCCCAGCATTTGGTTCTTTTCAAATGAGTCAGTTCTTCGCATCAGGGGGCCAAAATATTGGAGTTTCAGCTTCAGCATCAGTCCTTCCAATGAATATTCAGGACTGATTTTCTGTAGGATGGACTGGTTGGATCTCCTTGCAGTCCAAGGGACTCTCAAGAGTCTTCTCCAACACCACACTTCAAAAGCATCAATTCTTTGGCACTCAGCTTTTTTTATAGTCCAACTCTCACATCCATACATGACTACTGGAAAAACCATAGCTTTGACTAGACGGACCTTTGTCAGCAAAGTAATGTCTCTGCTTGTTAATAAATATGCTGTCTAGGTTGGTCATAACTTTTCTTCCAAGGTGCAATCACTCTTCAATTTCATGGCTGCAGTCAACATCTGCAGAGATTTGGGAGCCCCAAAAAATAAAGTCTGTCACTGTTTCCACTGTTTCACCATCTATCTGCCACGAAGTGATGGGACCAGATGCCATGATCTTAGTTTTCTGAATAATTGGGTTTTAAGCCAACTTTTTCACTCTCCTCTTTCACTTTCATCAAGAGGCTCTTTAGTTCTTCACTTGTTGTTTTGGCAGCTGCCAAGTTATCCTGATGCTTTGGACTGTGATGTTGGAGAAAACTCTTGGGAGTCCCTTGGACTGCAAGGAGCTCAAACCAGTCAATCCTACAGGAAATCAGTCCTGAATATTCATTGGAAAGACCGTTGCTGAAGCTGAAGCTCCAATACTTTGGCCACCTGATGTGAAGAACTGACTCATTGGAAAAGACCCTGATGCTGGGAAAGATTGAAGGTGAAGAAGGGAACAACAGGGGATGAGATGGTTGGATGACATCACAGACTACAGACATGAGTTTGAGTAAGCTCTGGGAGTTGGTGAAAGACAGGGAAGCATGACATGCTATGGTCCACGGGGTTGCAAAAGGTCAGACATGACTGAGCAACTGAACTGAACTGAGTAGCAAAGACTCATAGAAACCACCACTGAAAAGAGACTAGATGGTGTGGATAGCTGTCCTCTCAAGACTGATAGTGTTAGATAGACACAATCATGCAGAAAAGGAGTGTCATGGGGAAAAAGGAAATAAAAAAAGAAAGAAAAATGTTACATTATGCCAAAGAAAATTCTTATGTGTTTTGTGATGCTATCGGCTAAAAATGTCTGGGGTGTGTGTTTAATTGCCAAGTGGTGTCTGACTCTTTGCAATCCCATTGGACTGCAGTCTGCCAGGCTCTTCTGTCCATGGGATTTCCCAGGCATTCTTGGGAGTCAGTTGCCAGTTCCTTCTCCAGGGGATCTTCCCAACCCAGGGATCAAACCCATGTCTCCCACATTGCAGACAGATTCTTTATCATCTGACCACCAGGGAAGCCCATTTTACATATAGCACTGTGTATATGTCAATCCTGATTTCAGATGTGCACAGCAGTGAACGTCAACTTACAGCAAGCAGTAGTGAGCAGTAGTTAGAAGCAAGGTCTTAGTTTCCCAGACCAGGAGTCCTAATCACTGAACCACATGGGGCCAGCAGTTAGAGCCAGGATCCCTAGTCTTTGCCTGCCTCATCAAGAACAAATTCAGGAGAGGAGGCAGAAGGTAAAGTAAAAGTTTATTGAAAAGTACTTGCAGAAAGGGGCACAGACGAGGTCAGAGAGAGAGTCGCTCCTTTGGGAAGTTTTAATCCTTTATAAGGGGGCAGTTTTCTGGGTCTTTGTCCTCTCTGAGGCCAGTCATCTTGCTTTGCCCCCCGCCCATGTTAATCTGTTTCAGGACCCTCCCCTGGGGTGAGCATGCACACCTTTACCAAGATAGATCTCAAAGTGAAGGCTTCTGGGAAGAGCAAGACTCATTATGGCCTGGAATTATTCTCTGACTTTTGACTCCAGGGAGCCTTTCTGCACATGTATAGTGTCTCCCTTGTCCCAAAAGAGAAGGAAGGGGAGATCCCTCAATCCTTTACTTAGACAGAGTTTTTGCCTCTCTTTGTCCTTGCCTTGATTATTCCCTTGACATGTTTACAGGAGACAAAGACTGGCTATTTACCCTGTTTCTGTGTTACTTCCATTTTGGAGAACAAATGGGAGGCTTGCTCATTGTAAATTTCTCAACTGGAGCCCACCTATCTGTTGCCTCAGGAAATGCAAAGGGAGGCTGGCTATGATGTGCAACTTGGAGCCTCTCTACCTCCTATCTCAATCCCAGTCTCTCAGTTTATCCCTACCCCCACTTTCCCCCTTGGTAATCATATGGTTGTTCTATATTTAGTTTATAAAATAACCTCAATAATGTTCTCCATAAAGGCTATACCAATTTACATTCCTACCAACAGTATAGAAGGGTTTCTTTTTCTCCACGCCCTCTCCAGCACTGACTGTTTGTAAATTTTTGATAATGGCCATTCTGACCACTCTGAGGTAATATCTTATTTTTGTTTTATTTGAAGGAGATGAACATTTTTAAAGCGTATGCTTCAGCAATCAAAACCCAATGCCAGGCACTTATATTATAATCAAAAAAGCTACCTGTCAGGTGCTTACACTACACAGTGATTCTAGCATCTGGAATTGACCTAGTACTAACATATCAGAGGGCTTCCCTGGGTAGCTCAGCTGGTAAAGAACCCTCCTGCAATGTAGGATACCCCGGTTCGATTCCTGGGTTGGGAAGTTCCCCCAGAGAAGTCATAGGCTACCCATTCCAGTATTCTTGGGCTTCCCTGGTGGCTCAGTGGGTAAAGAACTTGCCCACAGTGCAGGAGACCTGAGTTCCATCCTTGGGTTGGGAAGATCCCCTGGAGGAGGATGTGGCAACCCACTCCAGTATTCTTGCCTGGAGAATCCCCATGGACAGAGGAACCTGGTGGGCTACAGTCCATGGGGTCGCAAAGAGTCAGACACAACTTAGCAACCCAGCATATACATTTCCCAATATAGGCTTCCTAAGTGACTCAGTGGTAAAGAATCTGCCTGCAGTGCAGGAGACGCTGGTTCAATCCCTGGGTCAGGAAGATCCCCTAGAGAAGGAATTGACTACCCACTCCCATATTTTGCCTGGGAAATCCTATGGACAGAGGAGCCTGGTGGGCTACAGTCCATGGGGTCGTAAAAGAGTCAGACAAGACTTAGTGACCAAAACAAACAACATTTAGAAAACAATTGCTGTAAATAGCTTGGCTTTTAGAGAAAGCTTTTGGTAAACAATTAAAATAGTTGTTGACCCTAATATTTTATGAGCAGGGAACAGGCTACAAATACAGTACCTCCGAAAGAAGTCACGTGCTCCAATGCCTGCTTCATTTAATGTCACTGGGGACAACCCCCCCAAAAGAAGAACAAGGGGACATAGAAAACAATGGTCAGGAGATCCTCTCCCAAAGAACATAACCAGTATCTAGTTAGGGATCTTCCCCAGCTGTCAGGAGGTTAAGATGTGATGCCTGCCCCCAAAGCATTCCATCATTACCATTGACAAGTTTCTGTGAAATGTACCCCATGCTTCACTTTCAACTTAGACTCTTAATGGCTAGTACCCAGTTTCTGCTCCACCATTAAATATGTGATGAAAGAAGGAAGATGATGGTCCAAGAGGAGCCACATCAGGACTGATGAAGAAGACCACACATTCCTGGTGATCTTGGACTCGGTGCTGCCTTCAGTGACTAAATGAGAGTTTGGGTAGCCTCACTTGGAAAGAGTCAAGTATGTGTTACATGTGAGAGTCTCTCATATCATTTCTCTTAAGAAAGAAATATTTAGTCACCCTGCCTCTCCTCTAGGCAGCTAGATTTATGTGAGGATTCTGGCCAACACAATGGTAAAGAAAATGATGTAAATCTCTCCCAGATTGGCCCCTAAAATATCCCGCAAGATTCTGCACACTGTCTCCCTTCACTGTGTGACACATTCATGCTCAGTCATTCAGTCGTGTCCAACACTGGGCGATCACATGGACTGTAGCCCACCAGGCTCCTCTGTCCATGAGGATTCTCCAGGCAAGAATACCGGAGTGGGTTGCCATTTTCTTCTCCAGGGGATCTTCCCGACCCAGGGATCTAACCCACTGCTCTTGTGTCTCCTGCATTGGCAGGTGGATTCTTTATCACTGAGCCACCTGGTAAGCCTCAGTGTGTGAAAGTCAGATGCAGAAGGATCTGTGAAAGTCTGTAAGGCCTTATGATGCAGAATACCCAAATATGACAGAAGCATGGGTCTACATTTTGCACCTAATATCTCTTTCCTTTGTTGTTGTTGTTCAGTCGCTAAGTCATGTCCAACTCTTTGTGACCCTATGAACTGCAGCACACCAGGCTTCCTTGTCCTACAGTATCTCCCAGAGCTTCTCTAACTCATGTCCATTGAGTCAGTGATGCCGTCCAACCATCTCTTCCTCTGTTGTCCTTTCATGTCTAAATGACGACATGAAGCAAAGCCCCCATGCACTGATATCAGGATGTGAATGAGAAGTAAACAAATTGTGTTAAGTTCCTGTGGTATTTTTATTGCAGTAACTAACTTTATGGGCATTTATTAATTCAATATAACATGGATTTTGATGTGCACTGCCTCTGCTATCTATAATTTAGAGCATGAAAAACTTCAGAAAACCCTACAACTATCTAATTAAAGTAGAAAAAAATGTAGATCAATCTCTAGACAATATAGTAAGAAAACTAGATTAAGTAGCAAATATGCCTAATTTCTCTCTCTTCACTCTTGTGCCTGGTAGTTGAATGACCATTAGTATTTTATCTTTTAACTCAGTTGTCTCTCCTGCAAATTTTCAAAAATGATAATTCATGGTATTTTGACCAAAATCTCTCTGAAAGTAGTTTACCTCTTGGTAACCATCTATGCTAATCACTACTGTGCTAATTACACATGAAGCACTCAATAACTAATTTTTGGTTGTATAGATGAAGAAATGGGGGGGAAAAGTTACTATTTCATATAGTCCTTAGCAAAATACACCTAATTTAGAATCTTATTAAATATTATGATACAATATACCCTTATCAATGTTGTAGTGGAAAGGAAAAGAGAAGAATGAATTTTTTTTCTTTCCTTTTCCTAAGAACAGAAAAGATAAACAGAACAGTGAGTAGGCCTGAACATTCAAAGGTTTTTTTTTTTACTTTAACTCCTTCAAACTCTGCATGTCTGTAACTCAGTTTGCTTTTCTGCTCCCCTAACTCTGCAAGAGCTACATTTTGCACCTAATATCTCTTTTCCTTGTTGTTGTTGTTCAGTTGCTAAGTCATGTCCAACTCTTTGTGACCCTATGAACTGCTTCCTTGTCCCACAGTATCTCCCAGAGCTTCTCTAACTCATGTCCATTGAATCAGCGATGCCATCCAACCATCTCTTCCTCTGTTGCCCCTTCTCCTCCTGCCCTCAATCTTTCCCAGCATCAGAGTCTTTTCCAATGAGTTGGCTCATCACATCAGGTGGCCAAATTATTGGAGCTTCAGCTCCAGCATCAGTCCCTCTAGTAAATATTCATGGTTGATTTCCTTTAGGATTGACTGGCTTGGTAACCTTGCTGTCCAAGGAACTCTCAAGAGCCTTCTCCAGCACCACAATTTGAAAGCATCAGTTCTTCGGTGCTTGGCTTTCTTTATGGTCCAGCTCTCACATCCATACATAACTACTGGAAAAACCATAGCTTTGACTCTGCAGACCTTTATCAGCAAAGTGATGTCTCTGCTTTTTAGTACACTGTCTAGGTTTGTCATACTTTTTCTTCCAAGGAGCAAGCATCCTTTAATTTCCCCTTGTAGTTCTTCTGTTTTGCATATCAGAAAAAAGGCCACCGAGCTACTGAACTGCCAGACTCAATAACTGGGTTTCTGACTCCAGCCTATGACTATTTTTGAAACAATGCAAGAAGGAGACACCATCCTAACACCTTTGTTCTCCATCACTGACTCTTGACTGCAAGCCCTCATCTTATATAAGCCCCTAGACTACTCATGGAGACGGGGCACAGTTCCTGAGGCACGAGCCTACCCTGTTCCCCTCTTGGCAGACTAAGAATTAAAGCCACCTTTCTATTTCCTCCAAACTCAGTCTCCATATTTTTTATTTGACTTCAGTGGGCAGAGACAGCCAAGATGTAAGCCAGCAACATGAATATCTGATTCATGTGATTGATTTGATATTGTTCTTAAATGTCACTGAAATAAAGGAAACCAGACTGTAAATTATTGTATCATTTTATTTTCTAATCTTTCAACCCCCCCCCCACCCCCACAGACTTCTGAGCAGGAAGTACAGTATTTTTGTCTCAAATCTACCCTAGCCCTCCAGCTGAGTATTGGAGATCCCAGGAATTTTTCAGAGTTGTCAGTTTCTTTTTAAGAATGAGAAGAGGTTGAGAACCAAATTCACTCCAATATTGCTATTCCTACTTATAGCCACAGGGGGGCACCGTTGACATGTCAACAACGAAGCATTTCTTTACTCCTTGCAGTAAGGCTATCCTGTTTAGACTCCTTGGCTGCAGTCTTGATGTCCCACAGTCTGCCTTTGAGGTCATACCTTTCATGGTTAACACCTTCATGCTCAGAGTACACCCCGAACACACTACAGTATCAAATGGCTATGTGCTAAGAGGCTCCCAAACTCCACTTTATGATCTGTGGAAATGTAGTTTTGCTCCCTTAACAATGTTTAGGTCTTTGTTTTGAACATTGATCACCAGCATAGACTCTCTTTCCTCCAGATAATTTAATTCCAGGAAACTTGTTGCTTTCTCTTGTCGCTGAATCTTGATTTAAATCTGCCTTGTTCCTAGAGAGCGGTGTTCAGCGGTTTCAGATCTTTCTCAAAAGACTCTGTGTTCCTCACGTAAGTGTGACTAACCTGAGTGGCCTTGACAGATCAACTTTCTCCCCCTCCTCTTGTTCTTTGTACACCCCCTTCTAGTACAACTGGACCACAGTTAGCAAAGTGACTCTTCACAGACCTTCTCAGTTAAACTGAAAAAAAAATCTATATCCCTCCATTTTATTAATTTTTTTCTCTCAGTTTTATTGAGATATAATTGACATATAGCACTGTATGAGTTGAAGGCACACAGCAATGACTTGACTTACATATACTGTGAAATGATTACTACAAAATTTTAGTTAACATCCAACATCTCATATAGATAGCCAAAAAAATGAAAAACAATTTTTCTTTGCAATGAGAACTTTTAGGATTCGTTTTCTGAGCAGCTTTCAAATACAACACAGAGCAGTATTAACTATAGTCATCATGTTGTACATTGCACCTCCAATACTTATTTATAACTGGAAGTTTGGACATTTATACCCCACCAATTTAAAACTCCTTTAGTTTATGCCACTTCATTCTATCCATTCAAGACAGCGCTCAAAGATTTCTACTAAGTACCTTTGCAATGCTATGATTACTTTACAGCTGAGTTGTGTCTGCCTTTCAAGACCAGGCTCTTTGAGTTACCCTGTTCCTCCATTCTCTTTATCTACACGTAGATTCACCCCAAAGCCTGTCTTGGTACCACTGTGTCTCGTTCATTGAACTACTTGCACTGGGCTTGACAATTCTGAGAAACTGTGGTCCTCTTAATCTTAATCATCTACAAAAGACTCTTATGAAAATTAAATATTATCATGCATAAAAACTGGAATATTGCAAGCATTCAAAATATTTGAGCTTTTAATTTCATTAATATTACTATAATTATTATCAGTATATCTGGACATTGTAATTATTAGTATCATATTAGGCAAGAGGTGTTGAAGTTGGCCCTTCTGTCTTCTGAGGAACAGTAGGAGATGATGGTGGAAAAATTATTTGGGCAGCCATGAGATAGAGAGAAGTCCTATCAAAGGACATTTATCAAATGACAAATACTGAATCACATCTGTGGCTCTGGCTTGAGAAAATGAGAGCCCGGTCTGGGGGTATGAAGAGCACTATCTTGCAGAGATGTCATTTTTCCTTTCAGACTGTTATTGAGTGTGGTTTTCTTTGGAAGAATCTGCCCCTGGAGCCCAATATCAGCATTGATTTGCAGTTATTTTTATCCCCATAGGGTGGAGCAGTGGATCTCCATTCCTGTTACCAGCTTAATATCAAATTCTTTCATAACTTTGAAAGCTGCCCCTACAGCATCATGTCACATCTCTTCACCTGTCTGCCCTGTAGGACTTCACTCTGTCTCCAGCCCACCGGGTGGTATCCTATACTGCAGGGACTGTATAACTGTCCTTCAGGTGATCCTAAGTTTTCAGACTCAAACATTTGGAGCTGTGCCAATAATTACCTCTTGTCACTCAGAGCTACACCCTCCCATCCAAACATCTTGTGATGCTGGGGCTTAGACTCTAGGACTCTGGGTCAGCTGGATCCCTCTCAGCTTTTACCTACAGAGAGCAACAGACAAAGACTGGAAGGTGGAGGCGGTGGGGGGTGAGGTGGGATACTTGTTCCTTCCCCTTTCATCAGTATCCCTCAGCAATGACTCTTCATTCTGGCATTGAAATTGGTTTTAGCTTCCAGGATTGGTTGGTTGGTTGCTTTGGATTTTGTTTGGGTTAGAGTTTCAGAATTCCCAGAATCAAGTCAGCCTCTCTAAACTCCTTCAGAGATACCAGCATCAGGATAGAGTCCTTGCTCAGAGGTCTCTGTCCCAGCCCTAAGGGCACCTCCGCGGAGCCCTTGTGACACGAGTACCAGTCAGAGGCTGCTCCCCTCCTCAGAGCTGCGAAACCCAGTTCAGCAAGCCCACCGCCAACCTGCTGGCTCCTAATGACCCAACAATTCCCAAGTATAAGGTTCTTCCCTCAGGTACTATCCCTGTGTTACTTCAGCATCCTCTCTTTTTCCCTCTTTTTTTTTTTTTTTTTAAATTTTCATGTGTGAGTCGGACACGACTGAAGTGACTTAGCAGCAGTCCAATACTTATTTAATCAAGTGCTTACTTTAAATTCTCTAAAGGTAATCTGTGAGATTTATTTTCTCCTGAATGAACCCACTTTTATCCACAAACGTGACACTTCGCTCTATCTTTTCACCTTCAACTAGAGCTCTTGAGATGAATCAACAGATAAGACCTGCCTTTCAGTTCACTGCATGTGCCGCTTAAACCCATGGGGACATGGCCAATTTACTGTCCTGATTCCCCAATTTCTTACTCCATTCATATCCACTCTCCCCCCACCTCAAACTATTTCCTCATTCTCTAGACTCCCTGAGGGCAGTGAGGCTGTTGAGGACATAGTAAGAGGTTAGCACTGATTTATTATTATTATGAGTGCTCTTTTCCTATGGTCCTGCAGGTTCTTTGTCACAGGACTCTGTCTTTTCTGAGAACTCATCCCTCTCATAATAGGAGATACAGGCAGGAAATATCCATGGAAATCCAGAAGGACAAAACACAGGCAAGGGTGGGACATTTCTGTAGAAAGACACCAGGCTCTAGAGCCTGGATTTTAATGTCTGCTCTGTCATATATCTGCTATATGTATATATATATGATCTCCAGTAGTTTTTTCTCTTAAAATCATATTTTTTTATACTATGTAAAATGGAAGTAGTAGTAGTAGTAGTAGCTACATGAATGTTGTGAAGATTAAATTGTTTCACTGTAACTGCCCAGGACCAAAGCAGTTGCCCAAGAAAAATGAGTTTCTTCCTCTTGCCTACCCTCTCCTGAGCCAGGCAAGAACAAAGGCAGAAACCAGGGTCAGGCTTTTCTCTAGCTCATGCCTGGGAGAAATCACTGAGAAGGAAGGGCAGATAGAATTCTAAATCTGTTTTATAAATTCACATCCCTCTCTGCAACAGTTTCTGAATTCCTTGCTTTATCTCTTTAGTCCAAACCCCATATACAACAGGGTTCAAGGCAGGGGGTATGAGGTGATGAAGGATATTGAGCAGGATCAGGATGTCCATGGGGACACTTTCTGGCCACATTTGTCAACACAACCAGAAGGATGGTGCTGAAAAAGAGAATGAGGATGAAGTGAGAGCCACACATGCTCAGAGCTTTGACTGCAGCTCCCTCGGCCTTGAACTTGAACACAGCTCTTAAGATGAAGATGTAGAAGATGAAAACGAGGATGAAATCTGAGCCTAGTATCATCCAACCAGCCACAAACTGGTAGATTGTGTTCAGGGTGAAATTGTCACAGGAAATCCTGGACACAGACAGGTTGGCACAAATGCAGTTCTCAGTGACATTTTTCCCACAATAACAAAGCCTGGCAGCAAGAATGGGAATGGGTAGAGTGAGAAGGGCATTTTGTATGACAATGAAGGTACTAGCTTGGCCACAACGTGGTTAGTGAAGATGGATGGGTACCTCAGTGGGTGGCAGATGGCCACATAGCAGTCATAGGCCATGACCAAAAATGCACAGGACTCCATGGGGAGGAAGCTGTTCATGATGAACGTCTGGAGGAAGCAGCAGAGAAGCTGGTGGACCTGAGGTCAAACCAGAAGATGGCCAGGACCTTGGGGATGACAGTGAGGCAGAGCACCATGTCCAGCAGGAAGAGGAGGCTGAGCAAACAGTACATGGGTTCATGAAGAGAGACCTCCAGCCGGATGGTGATCAGGAGAGTGGCATTGGCCCCCAGGACCAGAAGAAAGAGGAGACTGAGGGGCAGGGACAGCCAGTGCTGCCAGCTCTGGTAGTTAGGGAAGCAGATGAGGAGGAATTCAGAGACTAAAGGAGTGGAGTAGTTGCTGAGTGAGGTCATCCAGTGAATCCTGAGCTGAGAAGTCTTGTCTTGACTATTTGCTTGGTCAGATACAAAAGGTAATTTTGTTTAATTGATTTCAAAAATATAGCTCTCACTCTGTAGGTTGCTAATGATATATAGAAGGAGGAAAATTCCAGGCAATATCCTAAAGATAGAGTGGTGGGACTTGACAATTAACGCTGCTGCTGCTAAGTCACTTCAGTCATGTCCGACTCTGTGCAACCCCATAAACGGCAGCCCACCAGGCTCCTCTGTCCCTGGGATTCTCCAGGCAAGAATACTGGAGTGGGTTGCCATTTCCTTCTCTAGACAATTAATGCTACAGTCTATGAAAGAGAAAAAAAGAATCAGTGTAAATGCTAAGATGTGAAAAGAGAATAACGATAGGTAGTAACCTCACAATTTAAAAATGTGCAATAAATTAAGTCAGTGTTGTACCAGTTTAAGAAAACAAAAATGATAATACTGTAAAGGAGAAGTTGCTTTCTCCATGAAAATTTTAAGGAACATAGGATCAACTTGTCAGCTAAGCAAAAGTCTAATAATATGAGAATATGAATGGTCATTAAATTTTATTGAAAGGGTGTCATTAGTGACCTGGACATGGATAATTCATTGGACTGGTGGCAATAGAAACCAGAATGAAAGGAGCTGAAGATTCAATAAGTGAGAAAGTGTAGATAGAGAAGGCTGACTACATAACTAAAAGGCTCATTCAAGCTTGCAGGTAAAGGAAAAGGCAAGACAAGAATGAATCATATTGTAGCATGCCTATTTGGGGAAAGGTTACAAATTCAGATGGAAAGTAAGATAATTGAAGTAGTTGTTTATTAAGAAAGCAACTTTTTTTCTTTACTATTATCATTTCTTTGTAATTTTTTACACATAGATTTTGTACCTCTTTGTCTCCCTCCACCCTACTCTGAAATATCTGAGGACTGACAACATGCACTTTTCACTGATATACATCAACATTCTCTAACGCCCCATAGATTCTTAACAAAAGCCTATTGCTAAAAACTGGACCTTAGTGTTTTACACAGATGGAAAATTTCAAGGAAGGAGAGTGAAAGTGGAGAATTAGCCAGGGTTTCAGTGCTGAAGGAACTTGGAGGAGGGGAAAGGAGAAGCTCTGATCAATACTACAAATGGTGGCTATATTTAAAATGGATAACCAACAAGGACCTACTCAACAGCACAGGGAACTTTGCTCTGTATTATGTAGCAACCTAAATGGGGAAAGAATTTGAAAAAGGATGCAAGTATAACTTGAATTGGCTCAGTGTTAAAGAACCTGCCTGCAACACCAGAGACATGGGTTCGATCCCTGGGTCAGGAAGATCCCCTGGAAAAAGGAATGGCAACCCACTCCAGTTTTCTTGCCTGGAAAATCCCACGGACAGAGGGGCCTGGTGGACTACTGTCCATGAGGTCGCAAAAGAATCAGACATGACTCAGCACAGCACACACACATAATTTGAATCACTTTGCCCAAATCTATCACACTGGTAATCAACTATACTCCAGCATAAGATAAAAAATAAATTAAAAAATTTTAAAGAAAAATGTTTAAAAAAAAATACTACAAATGGTAGTCACTGAGGGTTTTTATGGTGGACTTCAGGGGATGGACAGAGCATGCCACACAATGCATGTTAGAACCTGGAGGCTCATTCACGCCACTGTCTGCAGTGCTGCTCAAGAGCCTGTCCCTTGGTGAATGGTAAAACCCTAGGCTAGGTCTCTGACTTAATAAATATTTTGCCCTTGCCCTAAAACAAACTCAGAATCACTCTATTGTTCCTGCTATGTTAGTACAAATTTTCTTGAATTTCCTTCAGCTTAAAATATTACCAACTTATCCATACAAAATCTCATCTCTCTGCACCCAGCTTTCCTGTTCTTCTTGACCTTCCTCCTCCTCAAGTTTTCTCATCCCTGTTGAGTGCCCTTCTTTGCACTTTGTCCTTTTCTAGCATTGTTTGACATAATATTTATACCTGTTCATGCACCTCCTCAAAGGCTACTTGCTGATCAATTCTCCTCTTTATCTGCTTCTATTCATCACTTGTTCACCATTTACTTGTGAAAGGGTTATTGCCCAAAACTCATCAAGTCCAAGGTACTTGCCTTTAGCCACCCAGTGTTATCACTTGGACTCTAAGCTTATTAAAGTCCAATTCAATTTCTTCACTGTTTAACATTGGATAGCAGGTAGGAGGAGAGAAAATCTGGAATGGGAAAGAAGAAAAGGGAAGCAAATTTCTCGATGTTCTAATAAGTGTAAGTAGTGGTACATGGAATAAAAAATAATTTAAGGACTCTAAAGCTGGATCGACAATATTCACTGGTATATATCAGGCATCTCGCATATACCAGGCATTCTTCTGAGAATATCATATCTATTCATTTATTTCATAGAAACACAATGTCAAAAACAAAACTGAGAGTCTTTCTCAACTCCGTTTCAATTAGCCCTCTGGAGTATCTTATCCAATTCAGGGCACTATGGATTTGGAAATTCTTTGTCAGACTGAGATAAAGTCATAGGAAGTTAAAACATAATAAAAGGCACTGACCCCCTTTGTGGGGTTAAGTAATTGTTACAAAATATAGATGTGTGAAGAGTGAAAAAGTTGGCTTAGGAGGAGGAGCTAAGATGGCGGAGGAATAGGACGGGGAGAACACTTTCTCCCCCACAAATTCATCAAAAGAACATTTTAACGCTGAGTAAATTCCGCAAAACAACTTTTGAATGCTGGCAGAGGACATCAGGCACTGAGAAAAGCAACCCACTGTCTTCTAAAGGAGATTTTTAATTTATGCTTTTTGGTATTTGTTATCAATTTTGTACCTATATCTTCCTTATAATTTCTGTGACTTTGTTTGTTTTT
Organism: Bos indicus x Bos taurus; assembly: GCF_003369695.1. NCBI lineage: Eukaryota > Metazoa > Chordata > Mammalia > Artiodactyla > Bovidae > Bos > Bos indicus x Bos taurus. The sequence continues at coordinate 37,000,690 of NC_040090.1, forward strand.
GTTTTTCTCTTCCTTTTCCTTCTTCTTTTCTTTAACATTTATTTTTGAAATTCCAAACTCTAGATTTTTCATTTTTGCTTTTGGGTATTTGTTACCAATTTTGTACCTTTAAGAACCCAATCTTCAGTACCCATTTTTTTACTAGGGAGCGAGATTACTGGCTTGACTGCTCTCTCCCGCTTCGGACTCTCCTTTTTTTCCACCAGGTCGCCTGTGTCTCCTCCCTAACCCCTCTCTACTCTACCCAACTCTGTGAATTTCTGTGTGTTCCAGACGGTGGAGAACACTTAGGGAACTGATTACTGGCTGGATCAGTCTCTCTCCTTTTCATTCCCTCCTTTTATCCTCCTGGCCACCTCTGTCGCCTTCCTCCCTCTTCTCTTCTCTGTATAACTCCGTGAACATCTCTGAGCAGTCCAGTTGTGGAGTGCACATAAGGAAGTGGTTACTGGTTAGCCCGCTCTCTCCTCTATTGATTCCACCTCATCTCATTCGGGTCACCTCTAACTCCCTCCTCCTCTTCTCTTCTCCATGTAATGCTGTGAACCTCTCTGGGTGACTCTCATGGTGGAGAAACTTTTCATTTTTAACCTAGATGTTTTATCAATGGTGCTGTATAGAAGGAGAAGTTTTGAGACTACTGTAAAAATAAGACCTATAACTGGAAGCAGGAGGCTTAAGTCCAAACCCTGAATCCAGGGAACATTAATTGACAGGAGCTCATCAAATGCCTCCATACCTACACTGAAACCAAGCACCACACAAGGGCCAACAAGTTCCAGGGCAAGACATACAAAGCAAATTCTCCAGCAACACAGGAACACAGACCTGAGCTCCAATATACAGGCTGCCCAAAGTCACCCCAAAACCATAGACATATCATAACTCATTACTGGACACCCCATTGCACTCCAGAGAGAAGAAATCCAGCTCCACCCACCAGAACACCAACACAAGCTTCCCTAACCAAGAAACCTTGACAAGCCACCTGTACAAACCCACACAAAGCAAGGAAATGCCACAATAAAGAGAATTCCACAAACTGCCAGAATACAGAAAGGACACCCCAAAATCAGCAATATAAACAAGATGAAGAGACAGAGGAATACCCAGCAGGTAAAGGAACAGGATAAATGCCCACCAAACCAAACAAAAGAGGAAGAGATAGGGAATCTACCTGATAAAGAATTCCGAATAATGATAGTGAAATTGATCCAAAATCTTGAAATTAAAATGGAATCACAGATAAATAGCCTGGAGACAAGGATTTAGAAGATGAAAGAAAGGTTTAACAAGGACCTAGAAGAAATAAAAAAGAGTCAATATATAACGAATAATGCAATAAATGAGATCAAAAACACTCTGGAGGCAACAAATAGTAGAATAACAGAGGCAGAAGATAGAATTAGTGAATTAGAAGATAGAATGGTAGAAATAAATGAATCAGAGAGGAAAAAAGAAAAACAAATTAAAAGAAATGAGGACAATCTCAGAGACCTCCAGGACAATATTAAACGCTACAATATTTGAATCATAGGGGTCCCAGAAGGAGAAGACAAAAAGAAAGACCATGAGAAAATACTTGAGGAGATAATAGTTGAAAACTTCCCTAAAATGGGGAAGGAAATAATCACTCAAGTCCAAGAAACCCAGAGAGTCCCAAACAGGATAAACTCAAGGCGAAACACCCAAAGACACATATTAATCAAATTAACAAAGATCAAACACAAAGAACAAATATTAAAAGCAGCAAGGGAAAAACAACAAATAACACACAAGGGAATTCCCATAAGGATAACAGCTGATCTTTCAATAGCAACTCTCCAAGCCAGGAAGGAATGGCAAGACATACTTAAAGTGGTGAAAGAAAATAACCTACAGCCCAGATTATTGTACCCAGCAAGGATCTCATTCAAATATGAAGGAGAAATCAAAAGCTTTACAGACAAGCGAAAGCTGAGAGAATTCAGCACCACCAAACCAGCTCTCCAACAAATACTAAAGGATATTCTCTAGACAGGAAACACAAAAAGGGTGTATAAACTCGAACCCAAAACAATAGAGTAAATGGCAATGGGATCATACTTATCAGTAATTACCTTAAATGTAAATGAGTTGAATGCCCCAACCAAAGGACAAAGACTGGCTGAATGGATACAAAAACAAGACCCCTACATATGTTGTCTACAAGAGACCCACCTCAAAACAGGGGACACATACAGACTGAAACTGAAGGGCTGGAAAAAGATTTTCCATGCAAATAGAGACCAAAAGAAAGCAGGAGTAGCAATACTCATATCAGATAAAATAGACTTTAAAACAAAGGCTGTGAAAAGAGACAAAGAAGGTCACTACATAATGATCAAAGGATCAATCCAGGAAGAAGATATAACAATTATAAATATATATGCACCCAACATAGGAGCACCACAATATGTAAGACAAACACTAACAAGTATGAAAGGAGAAATTAACAATAACACAATAATAGTGAGAGACTTTAATACCCAACTCACACCTATGGATAGATCAACAGAAAATTAACAAGGAAACACAAACTTTAAATGATACAATAGACCACTTAGACCTAATTCATATCTATAGGACATTTCATCCCAAAACAATGAATTTCACCTTTTCCTCAAGCGCACACGGAACCTTCTCCATGATAGATCACATCCTGGGCCATAAATCTAGCCTTGGTAAATTCAGAAAAATAGAAATCATTCCAAGCATCTTTTCTGACCACAATGCAGTAAGATTAGATCTCAATTACAGGAGAAAAACTATTAAAAATTCCAACATATGGAAGCTGAACAACACACTGCTGAATAACCAACAAATCACAGAAGAAATCAAAATTTGCATATAAACAAATGAAAATGAAAACACAACAACCCAAAACCTATGGGACACTGTAAAAGCAGTCCTAAGGGGAAAGTTCATAGCAATACAGGCATACCTCAAGAAACAAGAAAAAAGTCAAATAAATAACCTAACTCTACACCTAAAGCAACTAGAAAAGGAAGAAATGAAGAACCCCAGGGTTAGTAGAAGGAAAGAAATCTTAAAAATTAAGGCAGAAATAAATGCAAAAGAAACAAAAGAGACCATAGCAAAAATCAACAAAGCCAAAAGCTGGTTCTTTGAAAGGATAAATAAAATCGACAAACCATTAGCCAGACTCATCAAGAAACAAAGGGAGAAAAATCAATAAAATTAGAAATGAAAATGGAGAGATCACAACAGACAACACAGAAATACAAAGGATCAGAAGAGACTACTACCAGCAATTATATGCCAATAAAATGGACAACGTAGAAGAAATGGACAAATTCTTAGAAAAGTACAACTTTCCAAAACTGGGCCAGGAAGAAATAAAAAATCTTGACAGACCCATCACAAGCACGGAAATTGAAACTGTAATCAGAAATCTCCAGCAAACAAAAGCCCAGGTCCAGATGGCTTCACAGCTGAATTCTACAAAAATTTAGAGAAAAGCTAAATTTCTACCTATCCTACTCAAACTCTTCCAGAAAACCACAGAGAAAGGTAAACTTCCAAACTCATTCTATGAGGCTACCATCACCCTAATACCAAAACCTGACAAAGATGCCACAAAAAAAAAAAAAAAAAACCTACAGGCCAATATCACTGATGAACATAGATGCAAAAATCCTTAACAAAATTCTAGCAATCAGAATCCAACAACACATTAAAAAGATCATACACCATGACCAAGTGGGCTTTATCCCAGGGATGCAAGGATTCTTCAATATCCACAAATCAATCAATGTATACACCACATTAACAAATTGAAAAATAAAAGCCATATTATTATCTCAATAGATGCAGAGAAAGCCTTTGACAAAATTCAACATCCATTTATGATAAAAAAAAAACTCTCCAGAAAGCAGGAATAGAAGGAACATACCTCAACATAATAAAAGCTATAGATGACAAACCCACAGCAAACATTATCCTCAATGGTGAAAAATTGAAAGCATTTCCTCTAAAGTCAGGAACAAGACAAGGGTGCCCACTTTCACCATTACTATTCAACATAGTTTTGGAAGTTTTGGCCACAGCAATCAGAGCAGAAAAAGAAATAAAAGGAATCCAAATGGGAAAAGAAGAAGTAAAACTCTCACTGTTGCAGATGACATGATCCTCTACATAGAAAGACTCCACCAGAAAATTACTAGAACTAATCAATGAACATAGTAAAGTTGCAGGATATAAAATCAACACACAGAAATCCCTTGCATTCCTATACACTAATAATGAGAAAATAGAAAGAGAAATTAAGGAAACAATTCCATTCACCATTGCAATGAAAAGCATAAAATACGTTGGAATATATCTACCTAAAGAAACTAAAGATATATATATAGAAAACTATAAAACACTGGTGAAAGAAATCAAAAAGGACATGGAGTAGAAGGATCAATATAGTGAAAATGACTATACTACCCAAAGCAATTTATAGATTCAATGCAATCCCTATTAAGCTACCAACAGTATTCTTCACAGAGCTAGAAGAAATAATTCCACAGTTTGTATGGAAATACAAAAAAACCTCGAATAGCCAAAGCTATCTTGAGAAAGAAGAATGGAACTGGAGGAATCAACCTGCCTGACTTCAGGCTCTACTACAAAGCCACAGTCATCAAGACAGTATGGTACTGGCACAAAGACAGAAATATAGATCAATGGAAAAAAAAATAGAAAGCCCAGAGATAAATCCACGCACATATGGACACCTTATCTTTGACAAAGGAGGCAAGAATATACAATGGATTAAAGACAATCTCTTTAACAAGTGGTGCTAGGAAAACTGGTCAACCACTTGTAAAAGAATGAAACTAGAGCACTTTCTAACACCATACACAAAAATAAACTCAAAATGGATTAAAGATCTCAACGTAAGACCAGAAACTATAAAACTCCTAGAGGAGAACATAGGCAAAACACTCTCCGACATACATCACAGCAGGATCCTCTATGACACACCTCCCAGAATATTGGAAATAAAAGCAAAAATAAACAAATCGGACCTAATTAAACTTAAAAGCTTCTGCACAACAAAGGAAACAATAAGCAAGGTGAAAAGACAGCCTTCAGAATGGGAGATCAGATCAGATCAGTCGCTCAGTCATGTCCGACTCTTTGCAACCCCATGAATCGCAGCACGCCAGGCCTCCCTGTCCATCACCAACTCCCGGAGTTCACTGAGACTTACGTCCATCGAGTCAGTGATGCCATCCAGCCATCTCATCCTCTGTCGTCCCCTTCTCCTCCTGCCCTCAATCCCTCCCAGCATCAGAGTCTATTCCAATGAGTCAACCCTTCGCATGAGGTGGCCAAAGTACTGGAGTTTAAGCTTCATCATTCTTTCCAAAAAAATCCCAGGGCTGATCTCCTTCAGAATGGACTGGTTGGATCTCCTTGCAGTCCAAGGGACTCTCAAGAGTCTTCTCCAACACCACAGTTCAAAAGCATCAATTCTTCGGCGCTCAGCCTTCTTCACAGTCCAACTCTCACATCCATACATGACCACAGGAAAAACCATAGCCTTGACTAGACGGACCTTTGTTGGCAAAGTAATGTCTCTGCTTTTGAACATGCTACCTAGGTTGGTCATAACTTTCCTTCCAAGGAGTAAGCGTTTTAATTTCATGGCTGCAGTCCATGTGCAGTGATTTTGGAGCCAGAAAAATAAAGTCTGACACTGTTTCCGCTGTTTCCCCATCTATTTCCCATGAAGTGGTGGGACCGGATTCCATGATCTTCGTTTTCTGAATGTTGAAATTAAGCCAACTTTTTCACTCTCCACTTTCACTTTCATCAAGAGGCTTTTGAGTTCCTCTTCAGTTTCTGCCATAAGGGTGGTGTCATCTGCATATCTGAGGTTATTGAGATTTCTCCTGGAAATCTTGATTCCAGTTTGTGTTTCTTCCAGTCCAGCGTTTCTCATGATGTACTCTGCATATAAGTTAAATAAACAGGGTGACAATATACGGCTTTGACGTACTCCTTTTCCTATTTGGAACCAGTCTGTTGTTCCATGTCCAGTTCTAACTGTTGCTTCCTGACCTGCATACAAATTTCTCAAGAGGCAGATCAGGTGGTCTGCTATTCCCATCTCTTTCAGAATTTTCCACAGTTTATTGTGATCCACACAGTCAAAGGCTTTGGCATAGTCAATCAAGCAGAAATAGATGTTTTTCTGGAACTCTCTTGCTTTTTCTATGATCCAGCGGATGTTGGCAATTTGATCTCTGGTTCCTCTGCCTTTTCTAAAACCAGCTTGAACATCAGGAAGTTCACAATTCACATATTGCTGAAGCCTGGCTTGGAGAATTTTGAGCATTACTTTACTAGCATGTGAGATGAGTGCAATTGTGTGGTAGTTTGAGCATTCTTTGGCATTGCCTTTCTTTGGGATTGGAATGATATCTGACCTTTTCCAGTCCTGTGGCCACTGCTGAGTTTTCCAAATTTGCTGGCATATTGAGTGCAGCACTTTCACAACATCATCTTTCATGATTTGGAATAGCTCAACTGGAATAGCAAATGAAGCAACAGACAAACAACTAATCTCAAAAATATACAAGCAACTCCTACAGCTCAACTCCAGAAAAATAAACGACCCAATCAAAAAATGTGCCAAAGAACTAAATAGACATTTCTCCAAAGAAGACATGCAGATGGCTAACAAACACATGAAAAGATGCTCAACATCACTCATTATCAGAGAAATGCAAATCAAAACCACTATGAGGTATCATTTCACGCCAGTCAGAATGACTGTAATCCAAAAGTCTACAAGCAATAAATGCTGGAGAGGGTGTGGAGAAAAGGGAACCCTCTTACACTGTTGGTGGGAATGCAAACTAGTACAGCCACTATGGAGAACACTGTGGAGATTCCTTAAAAAAACTGGAAATAGAACTGCCTTATGACCCAGCAATCCCACTGCTGGACATACACACTGAGGAAACCAGAAGGGAAAGAGACACGTGTACCCCAATGTTCATTGCAGCACTGTTTATAATAGCCAGGACATGGAAGCAACTAGATGCCCATCAGCAGATGAATGGATAAGAAAGCTGTGGTACATATACATAATGGAGTATTACTCAGCCATTAAAAAGAATACATTTGAATCAGTTCTAATGAGGTGGATGAAACTGGAGCCTATTATACAGAGTGAAGTAAGCCAGAAAGAAAAACACCAATACAGTATACTAACGCATATATATGGAATTTAGAATGATGGTAACAATAACCCTGTATACGAGACAGCAAAAGAGACACTGATGTATAGAACAGTCTTTTGGACTCCGTGGGAGAGGGAGAGGGTGGGATGATTTGGGATAATGGCATTGAAATATGTATAATATCATATATGAAACGAGTCGCCAGTCCAGGTTCGATGCACGATACTGGATGCTTGGGGCTGGTGCACTGGGACGACCCAGAGGGATGGTATGGGGAGAGAGGAGGGTTCAGGATGGGGAACACATGTATACCTCTGGCAGACTCATTTTGATATTTGGCAAAACCAATACAATATTGTAAAGTTAAATAAAATAAAATTTAAAAAAATAATAAAAATTAAAAAAAAAAAGAAAAAGTTGGCTTAAAGCTCAAGATTCAGAAAACTAAGATCATGACATTTGGTCCTATCACTTCATGGCAAATAGATGGGTAAACAGTGGAAACAATGAGAGATTTTACTCTGGGGGGCTCCAAAATCACTGCAGATAGTGATTGCAGCCATGAAATTAAAAGACACTTACTCCTTGGAATGAAAGTTATGACTAACCTAGACAGCATATTAAAAAGCAGAGACATTACTTTGCCAACAAAGGTCCTTCTAGTCAAGGCTATGGTTTTTCCTGTGGTCATGTATGGATGTGAGAGTTGTACTGTGAAGAAAGCTGAGTGCCAAAGAATTGATGCTTTTGAACTGTGGTGTTGAAGTACACTCTTGAGAGTCCCTTGGACTGCAAGGAGATCCAACCAGTCCATCCTAAAGGAAATCAGCCCTGGGTGTTCATTGGAAGGACTGATGCTGAAGCTGAAACTCCAGTACTTTGGCCACTTGATGCGGAGAGCTGACTCATTTGAAAAGACCCAGATGCTGGGAAAGATTGAAGGCAGGAGGAGAAGGGGATGACAGAGGATAAGATAGTTGGATGGCATCACCGACTCAATGGACATGAGTTTGGGTGGGCTCCAGGAGTTGGTGTTGGACAGGGAGGCCTGGCGTGCAGCAGCTCATGAGGTCGCAAAGAGTCAGATACGACTGAACAACTGAACTGAACTGGATAATGTGTGATCTGCAAAGGACATCAATGATAACTTGAAAATATTTGAATGGTTATCTTTGGCAAAAGGGCAAAACCAGAACCATTGGAGAAAAATCTCAGAGAAACTGAGTTTGGTTAAATGTGAAAGAGTTCTGTCAGTCCAAAGAAAGTTATCTGTCTGCAATTTAAACTGCTCTATGGGGACAGAGTTTGGGGAAAACTTCTTCATCGGTTTTTTTTTTTTTTTCCTGAGTCCATGTGCCAGATGTCCAGTGACATACTAATTCAGCATTTGTACACCTTTTATCGCACTGTAGAATTTATAGGCTTCCTCTCTTTCCTGGTCAAGCAAGATGAAAGCCAATTCTCTACTTTCACTAAGTCTCCTAAACAAGAAATGAAATGGGGTCCTCTTCTAGGAAGGCAGAGAGAAGAAAGAAAACTAATTGGCTCCTTATGGATCTGCTTAGGGTTTCTAGATGCTAATGCATCCAAAGTTACCATATCTCTTACCTTGTTATTGCCTTTTTCTTCCTATTTATTGGAGGCTATTAGAAAAGGATCCTTAACTGCCTTGTCATTCTTCATATCTAGATCCAACAGAACCTGTTTTATCTGCCCTTAGCCCTGGAATTTACAGAAGATGTAGAGGGATGAGTCTTTTATGATGTATCAGCTGTAGTAAAACCATGTTGGGAATTTGCTTAATAAATCTTGAGGGTTTTATGAGCTCCTGTTCCGGGCAGGTCATGGTGGAGAGATTTGACAGAATGTGGTCCACTGGAGAAGGGAATGGCAAACCACTTCAGTATTCTTGCCTTGAGAACCCCATGAACAGTATGAAAATGCAAAATGATAGGATACTGAAAGAGAAACTCCCCAGGTCAGTAGGGGCCCAATATGCTACTGGAGATCAGTGGAGAAATAACTCCAGAAAGAATGAAGGGATGGAGCCAAAGCAAAAACAATACCCAGCTGTGGATGTGACTGGTGATAGAAGCAAGGTCCGATGCTGTAAAGAGCAATATTGCATAGGAACTTGGAATGTCAGGTCCATGAATCAAGGCAAATTGGAAGTGGTCAAACAAGAGATGGCAAGAGTGAATGTCGACATTCTAGGAATCAGCGAACTGAAATAGACTGGAATGGGTGAATTTAACTCAGATGACCATTATATATACTACTGCGGGCAGGAATCCCTCAGAAGAAATGGAGTAGCCATCATGGTCAACAAAAGAGTCTGAAATGCAGTACTTGGATGCAATCTCAAAAACGACAGAATGATCTCTGTTCGTTTCCAAGGCAAACCATTCAATATCACAGTAACCCAAGTCTATGCCCCAACCAGTAACGCTGAAGAAGCTAAAGTTGAACGGTTCTATGAAGACCTACAAGACCTTTTAGAACTAACACCCAAAAAAGATGTCCTTTTCATTATAGGGGACTGGAATGCAAAACTAGGAAGTCAAGAAACACCTGGAGTAACAGGCAAATTTGGCCTTGGAATACGGAATGAAGCAGGGCAAAGACTGATAGAGTTTTGTCAAGAAAATGCACTGGTCATAGCAAACACCCTCTTCCAACAACACAAGAGAAGACTCTACACATGGACATCACCACATGGTCAACACCGAAATCAGATTGATTATATTCTTTGCAGCCAAAGATGGAGAAGCTCTATACAGTCAGCAAAAACAAGACCAGGAGCTGACTGTGGCTCAGATCATGAACTCCTTATTGCCAAATTCAGACTTAAATTGAAGAAAGTAGGGAAAACCACTAGACCATTCAGGTATGACCTAAATCAAATCCCTTATGATTATACAGTGGAAGTGAGAAATAGATTTAAGGGCCTAAATCTGATAGATAGAGTGCCTCTTGAACTATGGAATGAGGTTCGTGACATTGTACAGGAGACAGGGATCAAGACCATTCCCATAGAAAAGAAATGCAAAAAAGCAAAATGGCTGTCTAGGGAGGCCTTACAAATAGCTGTGAAAAGAAGAGAAGCGAAAAGCAAAGGAGAAAAGGAAAGATATAAACATCTGAATGCAGAGTTCCAAAAAATAGCAAGAAGAGATAAGAAAGCCTTCTTCAGTGATCAGTGCAAAGAAATAGAGGAAAACAACAGAATGGGAAAGACTAGGGATCTCTTCAAGAAAATCAGAGATACCAAAGGAACATTTCATGCAAAGATGGGCTCGATAAAGGACAGAAATGGTATGGACCTAACAGAAGCAGAAGATATTAAGAAGAGATGGCAAGAATACACAGAAGAACTGTACAAAAAAGATCTTCATGACCCAGATAATCACGATGGTGTGATCACTGACCTAGAGCCAGACATCCTGGAATGTGAAGTCAAGTGGGCCTTAGAAAGCATCACTACAAACAAAGCTAGTGGAGCTGATGGAATTCCAGTTGAGCTATTCCAAATCCTGAAAGATGATGTTGTGAAAGTGCTGCACTCAATATGCCAGCAAATTTGGAAAACTCAGCAGTGGCCATAGGACTGGAAAAGGTCAGTTTTCATTCCAATCCCAAAGAAAGGCAATGCCAAAGAATGCTCAAACTACCACACAATTGCACTCATCTCACACACTAGTAAAGTAATGCTCAAAATTCTCCAAGCCAGGCTTCAGCAATATGTGAACCGTGAACTTCCTGATGTTCAAGCTGGTTTTAGAAAAGGCAGAGGAACCAGAGATCAAATTGCCAACATCCGCTGGATCATAGAAAAAGGAAGAGAGTTCCAGAAAAACATCTATTTCTGCTTGATTGACTATGCCAAAGCCTTTGACTGTGTGGATCACAATAAACTGTGGAAAATTCTGAAAGAGATGGGAATAGCAGACCACCTGATCTGCCTCTTGAGAAATTTGTATGCAGGTCAGGAAGCAACAGTTAGAACTGGACATGGAACAACAGACTGGTTCCAAATAGGAAAAGGAGTTCGTCAAGGCTGTATATTGTCACCCTGTTTATTTAACTTCTATGCAGAGTACATCACGAGAAGCGCTGGACTGGAAGAAACACAAGATTTCCAGGAGAAATCTCAATAACCTCAGATATGCAGATGACACCACCCTTATGGCAGAAACTGAAGAGGAACTCAAAAGCCTCTTGATGAAAGTGAAAGTGGAGAGTGAAAAAGTTGGCTTAAAGCTCAACATTCAGAAAACGAAGATCATGGCATCCAGTCCCACCACTTCATGGCAAATAGATGGGGAAACAGTGGAAACAGTGTCAGACTTTATTTTTCTGGGCTCCAATATCACTGCAGATGGTGACTGCAGCCATGAAATTAAAAGATGCTTACTCCTTGGAAGGAAAGTTATGACCAACCTAGATAGCATATTGAAAAGCAGAGACATTACTTTGCCAACAAAGGTTTGTCTAGTCAAGGCTATGGTTTTTCCTGTGGTCATGTATGATGTGAGAGTTGGACTGTGAAGAAGGCTGAGCGCCGAAGAATTGATGCTTTTGAACTGTGGTGTTGGAGAAGACTCTTGAGAGTCCCTTGGACTGCAAGGAGATCCAACCAGTCCATTCTGAAGGAGATCAGCCCTGGGATTTCTTTGGAAGGAATGATGCTAAAGCTGAAACTCCAGTACTTTGGCCACCTCATGCAAAGGGTTGACTCATTGGAAAAGACTCTGATGCTGGGAGGGATTGGGGGCAGGAGGAGAAGGGGACGACACGACAGAGGATGAGATGGCTGGATGGCATCACTGACTCGATGGACGTGAGTCTGGGTGAACTCCAGGAGTTGGTGATGGACAGGGAGGCCTGGCGTGCTGCGATTCATGGGGTCGCAAAGAGTCGGACACAACTGAGCTACTGATCTGATCTGATTTGATTCCTCTCCTACCCTTTTTCTTAGACCCAGATGGGAAAAGGTAACTTGGGAAGCAGAGACTTGACGGGTAAAAAGCTGAGTCCTTTGGGAACTGTGTCATATTATGCTCCTGCAGGTAGGGAGTTAACATGTGAAAAATGGACTGGTTTGAAACTAAGGTAAGAAATTGCCCAGAAGCCAAGGATCTGGTGCATAAGCCCTGACACACAAACCTGTTGAAAATGGAGAAAAAGAGACTACAGAGTCTTTATTACAGTAAGTCCAATGTTTTGAGTGCTTTCTGAGTGACCTAAACTACTTAAGTTCTTTATATAATTTTTCTCATTGAATCATCTCTCTTGGATATGGATGAGCAACTCTTTGGAGTAGAAACTATTATCCCTACTGTGTGTAGGGGGTAGCTAGAGAGACGGAAACGTCCCCAAAGGTACACAGTTAGGCTACATTTATAGCTACATCCGTCTGACTTCAATGTCTATGTTCTAAATGACCCTTTCCCACTGTCACCACTAATCTGATGAATGTGACTGTAAGTATTGAATTCCTAAACAAAATCCTAGCACATCAAGTTCAGAAAACTGTTAAGATTTATTTAACTAATAAATATATTTATCCCCTAAAGAGTGAAGAGAAAGAAAAGGAAATCTGACAATCTAATTTAAGACATCAAGGTTGTGAATTAAATAAAGGAATAAAATCATTCAAATCACAGATTTGAATCACAGCTCTGGCATTTGCTGTTTGCGTGCTGCTACTGCTACGTGGCTTCAGTCATGTCCGACTCTGTGCAACCCCATAGATGGCAGCCCACCAGGCTCCCCTGTCCCTGGGATTCTCCAGGCAAGAACACTGGAGTGGGTTACCATTTCCTTCTCCAATGCATGAAAGTGAAAAGTGAAAGTGAAGTCGCTCAGTCGTGTCCGACTCTTAGCGACCCCATGGACTGCAGCCTACCAGGCTCCTCCATCCATGGGATTTTCCAGGCAAGAGTACTGGAGTGGGGTGCCACTGCCTTCCCCGGCTGTTTGCATGACCCACCCATTAAACAAACACTAACTATATCTTGTGATCCACAAACTGTCTTGGACACTGAATATTAGATTGGCCAAACAGCTTGTTTGGGTTCTTCCGTAATAGCATATGGAAACCCAAACGAACTTTTTGGCCAACCCAATACAATGGTAAATAAGCAAATGTGGTCCTTGCCTTCATCAAGAGTGCATTCTAATTATATGGTTGTTAAAAGAAAATGGCATCTCTAAATGTATTTTATTTGAATAATTTCTAAGACACATTGTTTAGCAAAGAAGCAAGAGGCAAAAACAGTATGTAGAATGCTATACAAAATAATTTTGCAATGCTATACCAAGAATATAATATAAATAAGTGTGTATATATATACACAATTTATTATATGTTCTTAGATGAAATCAAATTACCTCTGAAAGGATACACAACAAACCTGTAAAAGTAGTTCTTTCTGAGAAAGACAAATTTGTCAAACTTGGCAGATGGGTAAATGGTATGTTAGAGATTACTGGTTATTTAGCCAATACCTCCATTCTTCCTTAATAACAAAAAACATTATTTTATTTGGGTACCCACGTATAGCACCAAAATACTACACCTCTCAGATTTCAAATGTTAGTAGATGTAATTTGGCAAACTTTCCAAGAAAACTCTCTAAAGTGAACTAATTTAGCTGAGGAATGAAGGTCATTTGCCGTCTTTCCTTCCACATAGAACAGGCACAGGACTGATGCCTGAATTTCTAGTAAGCACCTTAAACTATCAGTAACATTGAGGATGAACATTAGATTCTAAGCATGGTAAAGCAGAAATAGAGAAACCAGTGAAGCTCTGGTTTCAGTCCTAGATGTCCATTTCCGAGACTCTTCTACATGGAAGAAAAAGTATTTTCTATTTTGTTTAGTCCATAATTATTTAGGTTTTCTAACATATGCCGTCAGAAATAAAACTGATATGGAAAATTAATTATTTTTACTGAATACCTTTAACTTTTAAAACTTTGAACTATGTGTATATTTTCTATTTTTTAATTAAATATGCTTTTAATTTTATTCTTTTGATCATACAATTAAAATGTAGAAAGCTTTGGTAATTTTACAAAAGAAAATTTTGTAAAATTTACGAAAGAAAAAATTTACAAAAGAAAATATACAGAATTCTGTCAAAAGCCATCATAGAACATTACTGTGGGAGCATTACTTTAGATAAGTTGTTGAATCAAAATGGCCTTAAGGAAGAGAGGTATGAATGGGAAGAAAAACAAGAGTAGAAGCAGAGAAGCCAGTCAGAAGACTGTTACTTGCCCAGACAAGATGGTGGCCGGGACCAGACTGGTGGCAGAGGAAATGAATTTGAGGGGACAAATTTTGGAGGAATAGTCAAATAAATATACTGATGAATTAGAAAATGAGGCATTCAGTGTAGAAATCAAATATAATTCTAGGATTCTCTTTGATAACCTAGTAGACATGGACCCATTTACTATAATTGTATCACATAGTGAGATTTCTGGGAATTGTTGAGCTTACATTTGAAGTTCATAATGATAAATTTAATGTGAAATCAACAAGTTACTCAGGGGATTTTTTTCTAGAAAGCTTCAATCTTCCACAAAGGAAATAGATATTTAGATTTAGTCAGTGTTTGGGTTATTTCAAGCAACTACAATGGAGGAAGAGAACAAAGGAGGTCAGATTATTTCCAAGAGCATAATTGCATGATGGGCCGTAGATGCTCAGCTTGAGAAGTTAAGAAAAAAGAAAAATAATAAAATGAAGGAAATTTTTTTCAGTGGCTTGGTAGTCTTGATGTTCAACAATTGTGACTGCATTAAGGATAGTTAAAAATTTGAGCCTGCAGTTAGAAGGTGATAGTCAGAAAGTAGGATGTTTCAAATCTAAGTTTTAGAGATGAATCAGCCACAAAAATGAGATAAATCAAAAACTGGTAGTTTAAACAAGAAAGACTAAGTTTTGAGTACAGGCTGAACTAAGTATTCAAGCATTTCCAGTTTTCCCAGCTAAGGGATGCCCACTGTATGAAAATCACATTCTGATGAAAAATAAATGTTATGTAAGTGAAGTAAATAATAAGAGGGATACATATAGTATACACACAGTATAATTTCTTAAACTAAGGATAAATCTGAGAAAAGTTTTGGAGAAGTTTAGACATCAGATAAAGAATATATTCAATAGAGAAATAATCTGATAAACAGACTTTAGCCTGTAGCCTCTCACTGATTTTAGACAAATAATTTAGTTAGGCAATACATAATTCATTTCATTTCTTTGTTGTCTCATCTGATGCATCTGCCGACACCATCACCTGGGAGCCACCTTGCATTAGAAAATGAGCAGAAATTTATTCCAGTGCCCTTTATAAATTTGTCTGGGATTGGTGTAATTGTAGTAGTCTGCTACTTGTATGGAGCTTCCTGATGCTTTATGTTGCACTGGAGGATTGAGTGCATGGATAATAGATAATAATGAGGAGAGCTGATAACAACTCAGGGCAAGCAGGGAAAGAGCTGTTTCTGCCGGGAACTCAGCACAGCTCTACTCTTGTGCTGCGAGGTGTACACCTGGAACGCAATAGGACTGTGCATAGAGGGCACCGGAACCGACTGATGGCCAAACCAAGATTTCAAAAGGGATACTGTAGTCCAGCCCTACACAGTGAAAGAGCTGCTTTGTAGTTCCCAGCCTTCTCTTCATTTTTACTGGTTCCCATGAGTTCCTAACTGATGACCTTTAAATAGGTCCCTGAATTCACTGACTTCTCACATTTGTTTTCTACTTATAAACACTCATGTGTTTTTCCCACAAATCCAACATTAATCGTTCAAATTCTCACTCTGAACAATATAGTCCAATCAATAACTTTTCATTTTTCCTATATTACAAAATAATACATTGACATTCTAGCATTCAAATTATGATATTGTACATCATTTAAAGTCATCCAGTAAAATCTTAGAACCCATTAGAAATAACTGGTATAAACAATCAGTTGTGTGCTTTTCATCTATTTTTATGTGTATGTTAAGATCTTATATATAAATATTCTTATATATGATACCTTATACATAAAACATAAAATACTTTATATATAAAATGTAAAATATCTTATACATAAAATATAAAATATCTTATATATAAAATATGATCTTATATATATATACACATATATATATATATATTCTTGCCATCTCTATAATGAATACACAGAATAGAGCAGGAATACACAGAAGAACTATACAAAAAAGATCTTCATGACCCAGATAACCACAATGGTGTGATCACTCACCTAGAGCCAGACATCCTGGAATGCGAAGTCAAGTGGCCCTTAGGAAGCATTACTACGAACAAAGCTAATGGAGGTGATGGAATTCCAGCTGAGCTATTTCAAATCCTAAAAGATTCTGCTGCGAAAGTGCTGCACTCAATATGCCAGCAAATATGGAAAACTCAGCAGTGGCCACAGGACTAGAAAAGGTCAGTTTCAAAGAAAGGCAATGCCAAAGAATGCTCAAACTACCTCACAATTGCCCTCATCTCACACACCAGCAAAGCAATGCTCAAAATTCTCCAAGCCAGGCTTCAACAGTACGTGAACGGAGAACTTCCAATGTTCAAGCTGGATTTAGAAAAGGCAGAAGAACCAGAGATCAAATTGCCAACATCCACTGGATCATAGAAAAAGCAAGGGAATTCCAGAAAAACATCTACATCTTTATTGAGTATGCCAAAGCCTTTGACTGTGTGGATCACAACAAACTGTGGAAAATTCTTCAAGAGATGGGAAAACCAGACCACCTTAACTGCCTCCTGAGAAATCTGTATGCAGGTCAAGAAACAACAGTTAAAACTGGACATGCAACAGACTGGTTCCAAATCAGGAAAGGAGTACATCAAGGCTATTTATTGTCACCCTGCTTATTTAACGTACATGCAGAGTACATCATGTGAAATGCTGGACTGGATGAAGCACAAGCTGGAATCAACATTGCCAGGAGAAATATCAATAACCTTAGATACACAGATGACACCACCCTTATGACAGAAAGCAAAGAGGAACAGAGGAGCCTCTTTATGAAAGTGAAAGGAGAGTGAAAAAGCTGGCTTAAAACTCAACATTCAAAAAACAAAGATCATGGCATCCAGTCCCATCACTTCATGGCAAATAGATATGGAAACACTCAGAAACTTTATTTTCTTGGGTTCCAAAATCACTGCAGATGGTGACTGCAGCCATGAAATTTTTATAAAAGATGCTTGCTCCTTGGAAAAAAAACTATGACCAACCTAGACAGCATATTGAAAAGCAGAGACATTACTTTGCCTACAAAGGTCCATCTAGTCAAAGCTATGGTTTTTCCAGTAGTCGTGTATGGATGTGAGGTTCAGAGTGTAAAGAAAGCTGAGCACTGAAGAACTGATGTTTTTGAACTGTGGTGTTGAATAAGACTCTTGCATGTCCCTAGAATAGCAAGGAGATCAAACCAGTCAATCCTAAAGGAAATCAGTACTGAATATTCATTGAAAGGACTGATGGTAAAGTTGAAACTCCAATACTTTGGCCACCTAATCCGAAGAACTGACCTTTTGGAAAAGACCCTAATGCTGGGAAAGATTGAAGGCGGGAGGAGAAGGGGATGACAGAGGATGAGATGGTTGGATGGCATCACCAACTCAATGGACATGAGTTTGAGCAAGCTCCAGGAGTTGGTGATGGAAAGGGAAGCCTGATGTGCTGCAATCAATGGAGTCACAAAGGGTCGGACACAACTGAGCGACTGAACTGAACTGAAGATCTTATATATGTATATATGATATTATCATATATATACATTTATATCATATCATTTATATCCCATGCTTTTACACTAGCTAGGCAAAATCATTTTATAAATCATGAGTTTGTAGTATGCTTTATTATCTAATCTAAGGTGCAACTTGAATCTTTTTTAATTGGAGAATAATTGCTTTACAATGTTGTGTTAGTCTCTGCTGTACAGCAAAATAAGTCAGCTATATGTATACACATTTCCCCTCCCTCTTGAGCCTCCCTAACATCCCCACCATCCCGCCCCCTAGGTCACAGAGCCCCAAACTGAGCTCCCTGTTCTATACAGCAGCTTCCCATTAGCTAGCTATTTTACACATGGTAGTATAGTTATGTCAATGATACTCTCTCAATTCATCCCACCCTCTCTTTACCCTCCCACTGTGTCCACAGACCTATTCTTTATGTCTGTGTCTCTATTTCTGCCCTGCAAAATAGGTTATATTTTTCTAAACAGATTTCACATATATGTGTTAACATGAATGCTGTTAAAATCTCTCTTCCATTTAATGAGACTTTCACCTTCCATATACATTTAAGAAAAACTGTAACAAACATTCCTCTGAAAATCTTGATGGAGTGTTTCTTGAAATTTCATTGAATTTATCAATTAATATGGGGAGAACTGACATCTTTAAAATGTTCATATGTTATTTTCCACATAAATTGTTTTCTCTACTTTTAAGGTGTAAAAGTAAAGTGGAAGTTTCACTTAAATAGCTTAGTATAATTTTTAAATTATGTCCTTAAAGGTCTTGTGTATTTTTTATGATGCCAATTTCTACATATTAATAAATTCCTCTTGTGGTAAGTGTCATGTTTATTTCTAATATTTTTGGATAATTTTTACTGATATAAAGAAAACTATTGAAGGACTTCTCTGGTGGTCCAGTGGTAAAGAATCCTTCTTCCAATGTAAGGACGGGTTTGATCCCCTGTCATAGAACTAAGCCCACATGCCTGGATCAACTAAGCCCATGCACCACAACTAGAGAAGCCCGTGCTCAGCAATGAAGACCCAGTGCAGCCAAAATTTTTTTTTAAAAAAGGAAAAAAGAAAACTACTAATTTTTTCAAGTTTATCTTATCTTTGAACATCTTACTAAATATATAACTAATTCTAAAAATTGTTCATTGTTTTAAATTATTATACCATATAAAAATATAAAAATCACGTTAATTTAATCATTTTTATTCTGATCCTTAAAATCCCTTTTACTTTCCTGATGTATTTTGTGGGTTAGGACTTCGTCTTTTACATTGAACTGTAACACTGATAAGGGCATTCAGCTGTGTTCCTTTTGGGACATTGCCCTTGGTAAAAGGGGCTGCCTCCTCCAATGTTATGCTCCCTCCCTGGGGCAACCCCCATCCAATGAATAGTTGATGAGAGAAGAAAAAGGCCTGGCACACACACCTCAGTTTAGAAAAGTCTGAAGGTGAAGGTGAAAGTTGTTCAGTCGTGCCTGACTTTTTGTGACCCCATGGACTGTAGCCCTCCAGGCTCCTCTGTCCATGGAATTCTCCAGGCAGAATAGTAGAGTGGGTTGCCATTCCCTTCTCCAGGGCATCTTCCTGACCCAGGGATTGAACCTATGTCTCCTGCATTGCAGGCAGATTCTTTACCATCTGAGCCATCAGGAAAGACCCAGAAAACTCTGAAAGGCCATCCCAACCTCCCTTTGAAGAGGTTATGTGAGTTCTTGCTTTTGTTTTCTCAGATATTTTTGAATAGTTTCCACACAAGAATTCATTGATCAGTACTCTTGAATACTTTACGGGAGCCCTTCTGCAGATTTTTGGAGTTCTCATTCTAGGCAGTTCTTTTTTCTCCAGTACTCTGCCCTGTGAATTCTTAGCTGCCTTAGGATCCCCTGACCCCCATGTCCTCAACACAGGAAGACTGTCAGGCTACATTTAAGTTCACCCTCCCTTTGACATAGTCTGGAATTCCTCCTCAGAATGCTCAACACTCTTTCTCCAGTAAAAGGGACTTAGCTCATTTACTTCCTATCCTCCATTGCCTAATGTCCAATGCCTTCAGAACTATTGTTTCACATATTTTTGTCCAGTTTTGCTGTTGTTTCAAGTGAGAGGATAAATCTTGACTTTGTTAGCTCCATATTTACAAGCTAAAGTCCCTCATAACTATGTATAATCATACTGAACAAGCAGATGAAAGCACCATCCCACTTCTGATACCTCCCTGGGTTCAGGGTTGGATTTATGACTGCATAAGCCCTCTACCCTCCCCACAGCCAGAGGAGACACGTTTTACATCTGAAGACTTAGTATCTTAAGGGGACTATGCACCACAATAAAAGAGGGTATACTTCTGGGGGAACCTGAAGTTATAGTGATTTGGGAGAGCTAAAATATAGCCAGGAAGTTTGAAGAAAATAGATTTTAGGACTGGAGGAAGGGCAGTGGCATTGTAAAAATGTGAAATTAAGTGAGATGTGACTAATTCAGGACCTTCAAGTTTAAGGATGACACTTAGATTCATTTTTAAGTGGAAAATCTATGAAAATTTTCTTCCTTGTGTATACGGACAATAGTATGTGTACTCAGAATTAATATGAGTGTCTCAGGAAAAAGCATGTAACTATAAATCTTTTATTCATGGAGTCAAAGGGCTAAGTAAAGACAACTGCATGACCAGGCCTCCAGGTCAACCGTGTTTGACTCTCGGGAACCAGTCTCTGTCTTCACTCATAAGAAGATAACTTTAGGCCAAAATTCCTTGAACAACCAAGGTTAGAGATAATAAAATCCACAGAAGTGTCAGCATGAAATACAGACATTTTTCTCTCCTTCTCACATATCCAATTGTTAATCAAGTTCTGTTCATTCTTTAAAGAAATTCCTCTGAAATACTTTCTAACCACGTTTTCATGCTTTTTGCAAAGAAATCAAGCAGCGCTCCACCCACCCCCTAACCAGCTCTCCAGCTTTCACCATTTTTTTTCTTTTTAATACTCTAACACCATAGAGTATACACTTTTTCATCTAGTATTTGTAGTTTACTAGTCAAGAGACAATTCAAAAATAAAGATAGTATTAGTTGAAAGCAAGGTACTAGTACTATCTACATTTCAAAGGCCTTTAATAATTTTGGAATCTATTCACTGGAACTAGTGTTTGAGGACCTCTTAATAGAGTGGCCCTTGCTTTTATTCTATGGAATTTTGCAAATAAGAATTATATCTGACCTTTAGGAAAGCCCATAGGATAAGCTCAAACCCTAAGTTCCCAACTACCAATGTAAATAATGACATCTCTGCCTACCAACTACAATAATATATTATGTTTTCTCACCCATTTTCACTAGATTGTGAATCCAGAAATTTAACCATATGCCATACTTGTACTCTCCTCTTGAGTGCAGCTCCAGACCAGATGGCACATGGTTTTAAGTTAACAGAAGGTCTCCATAAACCACCACACTCAGTTTATCCATTCCTCACATTTCTGGTCTTCTCATTCCCCACTTCTACCTTCACTTGGGTCCTTAGTACCCAGCCTTTCCATAAAGAGTTTCCATAAAACATATGAGGATTCTGTTGGGCATAAGCAGTACCATTATGAATATTATCCTTTTGTAACAGAAGCTGGAACAGTCATGATGAGATAAAGATGGTGATCTCTCTGAGCTCTGTGCCTCTGCTTAGCTCTCCCTGATTCTCAAGGGAGAGGATCTAGAGAGAATATACTTATCAGCTGGAGGTTCACAAAAACGTCCCAGAGATCATGGCCTGAAGAGCAGAACTAGAGCTTCAGTTGTATCTGAGGAAAGAATGCTGTGTCATGAAGGACTCTGGAGTCAGAGACCTGCACTTGTATTGATGCTTTACCACTCACCAGATGTGACCTTTTTCAATATTTTTCCATAAATTATTGTTTTCTAATACATAAAGTGGAATAGTAATCCCTGTCCTGTAGTATTTTTATGAAGATGAGATTATTTAAATATATAATATTTAGATACAAAGTTAGGTACCTAAGAATATTAGTTTTACCCACTCTATGCAAATGAATTTTGATACCAGAAGGACAGAAACTGGGTAGGAAATGTTCACTATCAAGCATTAGTTTGCTTTCTGGAATCACAAATCCTGAAATAGAAACAGAGGAAATAGTAATAGGTGTTTCCACAGAAGGCCTTCTTCTGTGTGTTTAAAACCCCCTATGCAACAACTTCTGAAACCCCTGCTTTAACTCTTTGGTTTGAAACCCATATACAATAGGGTTCAAGGCAGGGGGTATGAGGTGATGAAGGATATTGAGCAGGATCAGGATGTCCATGGGGACCCTCTTTCTGGCCACATTTGTCAACACCACAACCAGAAGGATGGTGCTGAAGAAGAGAATGAGGATGAAGTGGGAGCCACACGTGCTCAGAGCCTTGACAGCAGCCCCCTCGGTCTTGAGCTTGAACACAGCTCTTAAGATAAAGATATAGGAGATGAAGATGAGGATGAAATCTGAGCCTAGTAAAGTCCAACCAGCCACAGACTGATAGATTCTGTTCACGGTGATATTGTCACAGGAGAGTCTGGACACAGACAGGTTGGCACAGATGCAGTTCTCAATGACATTTTTCCCACAATAGCGGAGCCGGGCAGAGAGAATAGGAACAGGTGAAAGCAGCAAAGCATTCCGAGCTATGATGAAAGCACTAGCCTTGGCCACAAATTGGTCAGAGATGATGGATGGGTATCGTAGTGGGTGGCAGATGGCCACATAGCGGTCATAGGCCATGACCATGAATGTGCAGGACTCCATGGGGAGGAAACTGTTCATGATGAACATCTGGAGGAAGCAGGCAGAGAAGCTGATGGACCTGAGGTCAAACCAGAAGATGGCCAGGACCTTGGGGATGACAGTGAGGCAGAGCACCATGTCCAGCAGGGAGAGAAGGCTGAGCAGGTAGTACATGGGCTCATGCAGAGAGGCCTCCAGCCGGATGGTGATCAGGAGGGTGGTGTTGGCCCCCATGGCCAGGAGGAAGAGGAAGCTGAAGGGTAAGGCCAGCCAGTGCTGCCAACTCTGGTAGTTAGGGAAGCAGATGAGGAGGAATTTGGAGGCTGGAGCAGAGGAGTAGTTACTGGGTGATGTCATGAGGTAAATCCTAAACTGAGGAGATTTTATTTGGGTTTATGTATGGTAAGGCACAGGAATTAGGTCAATAAAAAACAAAACTCCCAAAATATTCTCTAGCACTTACTCATCCAGAAAACTGATGAGATATAGACGAACAATCCCAAATAAAGGCAAAGTTTTCTAAAGCTACATATTAATGGTGGGAGAGCCTGGCAAATTATTGCTAAAGTTAAATGGAAAAGCAATAAGACAAATAAGCCACAAAATTTAAAAGAAAATAAGAAGAATCACTGCATTAAAACATACTGTAAAGCTATAAAAAATTTTCCAAGGGACAGTGACCAAAGCAAATTGGCTAATTATGGATCCCATAGGCCAGAAATGCTCACTAGTTTACAGATTAATCTATAATTTATAAAGATGTCAGAAAATCACATTTAACTATAGGTCTTTTTGGTGAGTATTGCTGACATAATTTATTAGATAGTAGTTTAAAAAATTAGTTTTTCCTCACTTTTTAGTCACACACCAAAGTAAATTGGAGATGGAAAAATTTATACTCTCAATTCTATGATCATGAGTACTCAGCCACTTCAGTACTGTCTGACTCTTTGCAACCCTATGGACTGTAGCCCACCAGTGTCCTCAGTCTAAGGGATTCTCCAGGCAAGAATACTGGAGTGGGTTGCCATTCCCTTCTCCAGGGGATCTTCCTGACCCAGGGATCAAACCCATGTCTCATGTCTCCTGCACTGGCAGGCAGATTCTTTACCATTAGCACCATCTGGGAAGCATCCCCCAGTCTGTAACATACCCTTTACAAATCTTAGTCTCTGATTCATCCACTTCTCTGTCCTCATTCCTTCCTTACATCATAGAGAACTATTTTAATTAAGTTCATCCTTCTGCTACCTGGATTTCACTGAGAAGAGTGTACTTAGTGTAAAGGGTAATAAAGGAGGGGAAAAGAAGGAATAAATACAGAGAAAAAAAGGATCAGATGCCTGGAAGTACTGTCAGGTAGAAGTATAGAAACAAATTTAAGTTGATGTTTTTTTATATTCAGGTGATAAGAATGATTAAAAACTAACTCTTACTTGAAGAAGTAACACTAATTAGAGGGAAAATGATAATTATTCTCTGCTTTGCTCTGGTTCAACCATGTTTAGAACACAGTGTGCAGTTCAGTGCACCTTGATTTAAGGGACATTTTTGAAACTTTACCACCTAGAAGAAGATTTCCAGGATAAATGGGACTTGAGAACTCATAATGAGGGACAATTTAGGAAAGTGAAGCTATTTTGTGTGATGTAAACATGCCATTGACTTTTAAGAGGAAGAGAAAAACTAAGACCACTAAGGAGAAAAATTACAGAGAAATCTATTTCTGTTTAATGTGAATCATGTATAATAATTAGAGGAGACTTTTTAGTTAACACTACTCTGCTGGAACATGTTGGGTGAAAGCAATAATCAAATCTCCTCACCAGTTTCCTCACTGAACTCATGGGCTCGGTGCCCAATGTCATATTAAACTCCAAACAATCTCCCATCCTTTCTTTTTCTAAAGTCCCTTAGACTGTTTTTCTGAGCAAGCCAAATGGATTTTAGTCACATACTTGAATGAAATTCCCAGCCATAGGATCCCTTGTATTTAATGATATGGGATTGCTGAGACTATACAAGATCATTCTCTTCCAAAAGGAACCTAGAATTTCTGAATTTCATCCATCCAGTACCACCAGCCTTTCTCTTCTGTTATCAAGAGAGCCATTATTAGAATGAGAATGTCTCCCATTCTGAGTCTTTCGACGACCCAGCTGTTGCAGGTCCAACACAGACTTGCTTCCCTCCCTTAGCCCTGAAACTCACAGATGATGCAACAGATTGGCTCCGAATTAAAACGTCAATTGGCCTGCATCCAGTAACCAGATTGGAACTGCTTCCTTGGCTCTGCTGAAAAAGTGTAGAGGGTTTTATGGCCTGCAATCAGTTTTCACACTGTTCTATCCCCTCCTCCAAGCCAGCTGGGAACAGTGGTAGTTTAGGATACTGGGGCCCTGCGGCTGGTAATGAACTGGATCTCCCGGGAACCTTCATCTTACCGTGTGTTAAGGTGCTACTAGGTGGTAGTTAAAAGGTGGGAAACAGGACTTGAAACTAACTTGAAGTTCAAATCTGTATCTATCTGTTTGACTCCACAGATCATCCTCTTAAATATTACTTTATTCCACTTTCAGCATTCTGAAATGTTATATTGAAATGTTCCAAAATTTCTTAATGACACCATACCCTTTCCTGCTTTTTTATATTATCCTGAATTCAACTCTGCTGTTTCATATCTGCCTGAATTGGGGCAGCTAATTTATCCTATGTAAACCTCAGTCATTCAATATGTGTTCATTTATTATTATCAACCATTTTTCAAGTAGTAGAATAGTCACAGGAATAAAAAGATGAATAAAATAGCTAAGGTGTCTGCCCTCATCAAGATTCCATTACAGTATTTACATTACATTATAGTATCAGAACTCTCCCATTTTTCATAAAATAAAACCAGTTCTCATAATATTTACTGCTCAAGACTACACATAAACTGGGAAGTTACTTTCGTTGAGCATTAGATCCACATTGATTTTGTATCTCATTAATGTGTTTCACACAATATTTGGAGTGTAATAGAATCAACATATTTTTTCCTAATTAATTAATTCAAGGTCATGTATAATCTGACTCCTTCCTCCTTCTTCAGTGTATTTTGAACCACTTCTCTGAGTGGGTAATTATTTCAGTGACAGACATAATTGACTATCTCTTGGTGGTTTGTGATAAAAATCAGTCAGATTCATTGTGTGATTTTTATTTTTCCTTCACCAAACAGAAAAAGAAAGAGGGAAGGGAAGGGTAGAATTTCTTTGCAAAAGGAAAGACTATACCTTGAGAATTCTTAATCACAAGTCTGCACTTATCATGTTTAGGGGCTGGAATTCACATAATTTGTGTATCCTATAATCTCATAGGTAAATTATTGATTTTGTCAGCTTAAAATTATTTGTGTTGTTCCTTTATTATCCTTCTACTCTTTAGTATGGCCTGTGTAATAACTTTTTCAATAATTATATTGATCCTTTGTGCTTCTCTCTTTTTCTTTGATAAATCTTACCAAGGCTTTATTAACATTATTAATCTTTACGAAGAATCAACTTTGTTCTTTTGATTTTTTTTTTTTTTTTGTCCTGGGATTTCTTTGGAAGGGATGATGCTAAAGCTGAAACTCGAGTACTTTGGCCACCTCATGGAAGAGTTGACTCATTGGAAAAGACTCTGATGCTGGGAGGGATTGGGGGCAAGAGGAGAAGGGGATGACAGAGAATGAGATGGCTGGATGGCATCACTGACTCGTGGATGTGAGTCTGAGTAAAGTCCGGGAGTTGGTGATGGACAGGGAGGCCTGGCATGCTGCGATTCATGGGATCGCAAAGAGTCGGACACAACTTAGTGACTGATCTCTCTCTCTCTCTAATCTAAGTATTATTGATTCAGGTCTTATCTAATGATTTCTTACTTCTGTTTACCTTGGGTTTATTCTTTTTTTTCTAAATTCTTAAGTTGTCAACTTAGATATTAAATCTAAGATATTAAATCTTCATTCTTTCCTAATATAAACATTTGAAATTATAATTTTCCCTCTAATTTCTATATAACTGCCCTCCATAACTTTTATTATGTGTCATTATCAATTAGTTTGAAATAATTTCTAACATTCTCTCTGATGTCTTATCTGAGCCATGGATTATTTAGATGTGTTTTAATTTGTAAGTGTTTGGGACTTATCATAACATCTTATTGTTTTCCAATTTAATTGTGTTAGTTTTTTTCTTTTGAAATTTATTGAGACATCATGTCTGACTCTTTGTGACCCTTTGAACTGTAGCCCACCAGGCTCCTTTGTCCATGGGATTTTTTAGCAAAAATACAAGAGTAAGTTGTCATGTCCTCCTCCAGGATATCTTCTCGACCCAGGAATCAAACTCACATCTCCTTAGTCTCCTGCATTTCAGGTGGATTCCTTACCCCTGAGCCATCAACTATTGCTACTTTGATTCTTCTTTTATTCTTTGTGGCACTTCTCTACTGCTAGAAATGCATTGGGCTTCCCTCATAGCTCAGTCGGTAAAGAATTTGCCTGCAGTGCAGGAGACCAGGGTTCAATTCCTGGGTCTGGAAAATCCCCTGGAGAAGGAAATGGCAATCCACTCCAGTAGTCTTGCCTGGAAAATCCCATGAACAGAGGAGCCTGGTGGGCTACAGTCCATGGGGTTGCAAGCATCAGACACAACTTAGCAACTAAACTAAACTACTAAGGAGTGATAAATTTGCACTTTTAACTTCCAATAGCACATTTGATCTTCTTTCTCTCAAGAGGCACCCTGTCTCTGTCAGGTGAGAGCATCTAATTCTAGGATGGGAGGTCTGTCTTCCCAGTCCCAAAGAGAAAATCACAATAAAAGTTAGTAAAAGGAAAAACAAAGTATTCATTGCAGAGGTATCAAGTTTGAGGATTAATTGAATCTAATATTACAAATAATTATTGAGGACATTTGTTGTGTTCAGGAGTAAGTCAGACACTTAGTATTGAGAAGTAAAGAAATATAAAAGACTCTTGTCTTCTTGGAGTCAAGCATAGCATGGAAGATATATACAACAAAAAATATCATGGACTTTAATTAAAATTATAATAATTCTGATTGAAGATCTTGAATGGACAACATTATTCACTTCCTCTCTTTCTCTCTCAAAGTTTTCTTTTTGTATCTCCAGACTTATTTGTCTTTATCCAGAAATTTCTACCTTTTGACCAACTTTGCCCATTTCCCCCATCCCCATACTCTGTGTCTATCAACCACCAACTCTTTCTCTGTGTCTATGAGTTCAGCTTTTAAGATTCTACATGTAAGTAAGAACATACAGTATTTGTCTTTCTCTGACTGACTTATTTCATTCAGCATAATGCTCTCAAGTTCTATTCTTGTAGTGACAAAAAGTTGGATTTTCTTCTTTACACAGCTATATATTAGATATATATAGTACATATACCACATTTTCATTATCCATTCTTCTGTCAAGGAATGCTTAGGTTGCTTCATGGATATTGTAAATCATGCTGCAGATATCTATTTAAGACAGAGATTTCATTTCCTTTAGTTATAGCCAAAAGTGGGATTGCTGGATTATATGTCGTTCTAGTTTTAACATTTTGAGGAACCTCCATAATGCTTTCCACAGTGGCTGCACCAATTTACATTACTCACAGAGCACAGGGTTTCCTCTTCTCCATGGCCTCCTCAGCACTGGCCATCTCTTGTCTTCTTGATGATAGATTTCAGCAAGTATAAAGTGATACTTCATAGTGGTTTCAATTTGCATTTCCCTGATATTAGTGATTGAACACCTTCTCATGTAACTGTTAGCCATTTGGATGTCTTCTTTGGGAAAATATCTATTAAATTCTTTTGCCTATTTTTAATCAGTTTGTTTTTTGTTTTTGTTTTGTTTTGCTATTAAGTTGTATGAGGTCTTTATACAATTAGATATGAACCCCTTATAAGATAGACATTTTGAAAATATTTTCCCTGGTTCCATAGGTTGCCTTTTCATTTAGTTGCTGATTTCCTTTGCTTTGCAGAAGCTTTTTAGTTTGATGTAGTCCCACTTGTTTATTTTGGCCTTTGTTGACTTTGCTTTTGATGTCAAATCCAAAAATTATTGCCAATAATGATGTTGAGGAGTTTACCCCCTGTGTTTTCTTTTGGATTTTTATGGTTTCAGGCCTGCAGACCATTTTGAGTTGATTTTTGTGTACTGTGTAAAATAGGGATCCAATTCCATTCTTCTGCATGTGGTTATCCAGTTTTTCCAACACTGTATGTTAAAAAGACTATGCTTTTCCCATTGCTTATTCTCAGCTCCTTTGTTGTAAATTAACTGACCACCGTGCATGAGTTTACTTCTGAGGTGTCTGTTCTGTTCTATTGATATATGGTCTGTTTTTATGACAAAACCATATTGTTTTGATAACTATAGATTTGTAATATAATTTTAAATATAATGAGTAAAGAAACATAAAAATAATTCAGTAATAGTATTAGGATACGGGAAAGTGTAACAGAACTGTTTCAAATACTTTCAGATATTTCTGGAATTCAAAAGTCAGATTGGATTGAATTTATAGTAAAGCCAGAATAAAAAACCTGCAAACCAATGTATGTATGGAGGGTAGAATTATGAGTTAGAAAAAGAGGAATTGGAGAAGCTAAAACTTGGTGTGAAGATGGGAAGTATTCTTATTAAGAGATTCAGGGAATACTCCAGGCTTAGAATAAATAGAAATGATAATAGAAATGGAAGACAAGTCCTCAGTGGATTGATGAGGAAATTTTCTCATATTGAACTGCATAAAGCAGATGAATGTGTTTGGTATCCTGTGCACACAAAATAACAAGGAAACCAGCTCCCTCTATAAGTAAAGAGGATGCTGCTCTATCTCCAAATCCTGTCATTTCTGTGGGGCTGGATGAAGAGGATCAGAGTCAATTGACTCTATCTCAAGAGTCAATTCTGAGATAGTGTCAGTACTCAAGGTTAGAAATAGAGAAAAAGTATGGAAAAACAGTCCACTGATCAGCAAAATGCACTATAGTATCACTGGCTTCAGACATAAAAGTTCTCTACTTCAGCAAAAGAAGAAGAAACTCACTGCACTTTTTCATCTTTCTCTTGACAGCCTAAAGGGAATTCTGCCTGTGAGCAAATGACCTATAGAGTCCTACCATCAGGGCGCAGGGGCTGTGACATTCACAGCCTCTGAGGAAACTCACACCACCTACCCAAATCAGTTAATTTTCATCGATGAACAGACATATAAGGGTAAGAATATAAAGTTTTGTGGAAAACTAGCAAGAAAAGAAAGGTCAATGCCAAATAAGCATAAAAACTAATCCATTAGAAAATTCACTAGAAATTCACTAGAGCCAAAAAATGAAAAAAATAGATATAAAATAAGTAATAATAGTTTGGTATCCTTTTTAATGCATCTTTGAGATGGTAGAAAAGTAAAGAAATCTAAATCAACAGAGAATATAAGAAAGTTAAATGCAAAAGGAGAGGGTAGGATGATGAGAGAATAGCATTGAAACATATACATTACCACACGTAAAATAGACAGCCAGTGGGAGTTCAATGTGCCACGCGGGGAACCCAAAGCCAACACTCTGTCATGGCCTGGAGGTGTGGGGAGGGCGGAGGGAGGGGTTTCAAGAGAGAGGAGACATATGTATACCTAATGCTGATTCATGCTGATGTGTGACAAAAACCATCACAATATTGTAAAGTAATTATCCTCTAATTTAAAAAAAAGAAAGCCAAAGCTACCATTTGACTGAATGGCCACACAGTTTAACTATTTTAATATTTTAATAATATTGATAAATATTTAACATGGATGACCAAGGTAAGCAGAAAAAAAGCAAATAAACACTGCTAGGAATTAAATAGGAGATACAGTACAGACACCATGGAAAATAAAATATAAGAAGAAAATGACATAAACAGTTCTCTGATAGTAAATTTGAATGAGCACAAAATAAATGCATTTTACCCAAACAAAACCTTGCAAACATTTTCAAAGGAAATTCTAGAAGACATACTTATCCCACTGGAACGATCTAAAACAAAAACATGTATTTTTAGGTTTTAGCCAGTAACTGCAACAAAGATTCCTCAAAGTACAGTGGCTTAAATCACCTACAAGTGCATTTCTGTCACAGGTTTAATTCAGGTTTGGTGGCCCAGAGAGCAATAGGACACAAGCTCTTCAATAATGTTACTCTGCCTTCTTCAACACACATTTCCATCTTGTGATGCAAGGAAGCTCCTTAACATCTGCCTTCCAAGCATCAGAAAATGGTAAAACAGAAAGAGAGAGCAAATTACTCCTTGTATAATCTACTCAAACTAAAGTACTTCTTACTTTGTTTGCAAGTGAGTGTGATACATATTATCAAAGCAGTTGCCCAATGGGTGTGATACAGCATAGCCTGGACTTCCCCTGGACAACTTAGCAGAGTTTTAAGTCCTAGACCTAGAGCCAAGGTGATGAGACTGTGTCATTCCTCCTGCATAAGAGCCCGAACCAGTCCTCCCTAACTCACCCATGTGCACCAACCAAATTAAGACTTCCTACTCAGCTCTATAACAGAAGACTATTTATTAGGAGTAAAGTTTTCCAAAAAAAGAGAGAGAGAGAGAACAACTAGAAACACTAACCATTTACTCCACCTTTTCTACCCTGATAGGAACCTCTCATCACTAGAGCATCTTACCTCTAAGTAGCAGTGACCTGATTTTTTCCAGGACTGAAAAAAATGTGTTACTTTTTAGGAATACAAAATAATTAAGTCCCATCTCAGGGCACCATCCCACAAACAGAGTACAATACACCAACTGTGACAAACCTCTTGTAAGTTTTGACACAGTTCTTATTAGCAGAAGTGGACGGAGGGCTTACGAACATCACTCCATATCCACATTGCAGAAAGACCCGTTCTTTCAAGTGGCATAATTATTTATACATGTATTAATAAAACTATGTTTACTAACACCAGACACTAATACAGTATATGCTTGTCAGATCCTGATGATTACATATTTGCTTTGTTTTGTTAAATTAAGACATAAAACACATAAACATATATCCAATACTTGGTTTTATTCCCTCTTTATCCTAGACAAAATTATGGATAAGTTAAAATACAAACAGATACTTTAAAAATAAACTCACTATACACACACACACATACACATATGTGCATAAAGAGAGAGATATTTCCTTGGAAATAGAGATTTTATTACTCTATGGACCTACTATAGTGCCTTCCCATCTTAAATTTATTTTAAATAAATAACATTCATATTGCAACAAAAGGTGTCTTCTCACACTACTTTGAGAGAAACTCTGCTGCCCCCCAGGAACGCAATGACCTAGAACTCACACCACTAACTTATAGGATTTGAAGACACTCTGAAACTAAAATCTGCCAAAAGTTAGGACTTTCCACCCTTAACCCAGATGATCTTGAAGGTCAGTTATTAGATGAAGACAGAAAAGATGACATATCCAAAGCTATCATCTTTTCTCTAATACTCAAGGTAGCAGTAACTTGATTTCTTCTAGGACTAAAAATAATTGAAACTTTTTAGGGACTCAAAATAGTTAAGTTCAATAGTAGGGCAACATCTGACAAACAGAAAACAAAGCAATTGTGACAATCCTCTTGTAAGCTTTTACCCAGCTCCTGCTAGCAGAGATGGTAGGAGGTCTAACTGACATCACTAGGTATCCACGTTCTAGAAACAGTTTAAGTAGCATAACTGCTTCTACATTTACTAAGAAAGCTATGTTTATTAACACCAGACTCTACACATGTTACAGTTATGAGACACTAATAAATACATAGCTACTTCTGCTTTGTTAAATTGGTACTTATAAAACACAAATATGTTCAATATTTCTTCCCTTTTTTATCTTAAGTAAAATTATAGGTAAATTAAAACACAATAAAGTTAAAATACAAATAGGCCTTTTAAAAAAGAGAAATCACTACACGTGTTTTTTCATTTAAAATAGAGATCATATCACATTATTTCCAGAACCTATTATGTTACCTGCCCCACTTAAGTTTATTTTAAATAAATAGCACCTATATTGCAGTGAAAGGTATTCTCTCACATTGTGGCTGTCTCAAATGCTTTAAGAAAGACTCACTACATAAGAACCTGGTGACCTGAAGCTCACAACACTTACAAGCGTTGATGACACTCAGAACTAAAACTAGGCAAACATTAAAACTTCCCTTACCCACTCCAGATGTGTTGTACAGTCCATCATTAGACAGAGACAGGAATAATGGCATATCAGAGCTATCATCTATTTCTCCTATCCTCAAATCCCTCCATCACCAGGTGTAGAGAAATGTCAGGATCATGAAAGAAAGAATGGAGAAAATATTTACAAGTTTAGCTCTCCAGGCACACCCCAATCAGCCGTGGCGCCAAGTGTTCATGACATTCTTTGCCATGAGACTATTACAACCAGAAGGACTTCTCACAATAGCAGTGGACTCGATCCATATAGCCAACACCAAACATGGGCTCCTGGCAGCATGGCTGGCAAGAACCTCTGAAGAAAATGATTGGGATGTGTTCAGATCTGTCCTTTTATGTCAAACACCCTGAGTACTCGCTGGCGGATCTGCTGAGTCTTCACCCCATAGACCAGAGGATTGAGTGCTGGTGGCACCAGGAGGTAGAGTGTGGCCAGAAGAACATGGACATGATGGGGCACCTGCCGGCCAAAGCGGTGAGTGAGGAAGGAGAATATTCCAGGCACGTAGAAGACCAGGATGACACAAATATGAGATCCACATGTGCTAAAGGCCTTATGTCGGGCCTCACCCCCTGGTACCTTCAGCACCGCCTGCAGGATGAGGGCATAGGAAACACCAATGGCCAGGACATCTAGACCAACCACAAGCAGTGCCACTGCCAGCCCATAGGCTCGGTTCACTGTGCTGTCTGAGCAGGAGAGTTTTACCACAGCCATGTGTTCACAGTAGGCATGGCCTATGACGGTGGCCTGGCAGAAGACAAGTCTCCTCAACAAGATGGGGAAGGGGAGGAGGAGGAGTATCCCCCGCACCAACACTGCCATCCCAATGCGCCCTATGACCCTGGGATGCAGGATGGTAGAATGGTGCAGAGGGTGACAGATGGCTACATAGCGATCCAGAGCCATGGCCACAAGTACCCCTGACTCCATCGAAGAGAACGCGTGAATGAAGAACATCTGGATCAGACAGACGGTGTACCCAATCTCATGGGCATGAACCAGGAGCACTGCAAGGGTTTTGGGTGCTGTGGAGGAGGCCAGGACCAGGTCAATGCCAGAGAGCATGGCCAGAAAGAGGTACATAGGCTGGTGCAAGGATGGGTCAGTCCAGATGGTGAAGAGGACGGTGACATTGCCCAGTAGGGCAAGGAGGTAAAGGACACACAGCGGCAGTGCTATCCAGTGCTGGCTTTCCTCTAAACCCGGGATGCCGATCAGGAAAAAGGATGGCTGGATCAGCCTCCAGCTGGAATTACTCAGGGTTGTCATCAATGACTTGGAAAGGGAAGAGACAAAAAGAAAATCATAATTTCTCCATTCCTGGTGCATTTTTTGTCCCCATAACTCTCTATTTCAAACTTTTGCTATGTCTGTCTCTTATCATGATGATTCAGTGCTTCTGAAAGCCCCACGTAACAAGAAATACGAATTAAATAGCTACTATGTTTAACTTCTGCAGAGTTAAAACAAAAATCTTTAAACTAGATATGTTTATTTATATGTGTTAGTCTTAAAAGACAGACACAGTGTGAAATAGTTGTCTTTTCAGTGTAAGAGAGGATTACACACTTGTATTTCTGTATTATCAATAAGAGTCAGTTCTTGTGGATTATAAATCTATACATCACTTCAACTATCTTTTTTGTAACTCAATGATAATAAAAAATATTGCCCCAAAACTGTGACCAGGGCAGGTACAAAATCTGAAATGCCTGGAGGGCACATATCACCCACCTTTTGCTTTCCTCTCAGATTCAAATCTACAAGTAAAAGAACATTTTTCATTGACACCTCTAAGAAAAATCTCACAATTTTACAAAACTTCATATTTCAGTGCTGAACATTCTACGCAATGAGAAAGTTAATTCTCTCTTAACTACTTCCTTTCTGGTACAAGTTCCAACCCCTTTCTCTCGTATCAGCTGAGGAGTCAGAGGACAGCTGAGCATTTGTGGAAGGCCACCACCCATTGCTCTGATAGGGGCAGTGTCAGCAGAGCAGTGGAGGAAGATGAAGATAAACTTTAGTGCGCAAAGGAGAAGAGCAGAGACGTGTGTCTGAGTACAACCTGCCTCTTCTTTGTACTGGGTTGTTGTGAGTCTAGGGAGAAAGATGAGAGCTGTTTGCTAAGCGTTAATTACTAAAGTAAACAAGAAATCCCTCAATGATTTGTAGAGGAAACGCAAAAGGGACTTTATTCCCAGGAACCTAAAAATGAAGACATATTTAGCTCTCTGGCCAGAAAGCAGAGGACAAGTAACAAAATTTGAAGTTGTTCATTCTTAATTATTCATGTAAATTTAGTCCAAGTGACCTCTCTTCTATGAAGCCTTCCCCAAATTCTGTGAGGCAGCCTGGCGTGTCTCCTTTACTTTTCTATAAAATCACCTTACTGGCCATGTCATTGCACTGATTACTTTGAACTATAAAACTCATTAGTCTGTCAGTCATTAAAAAGTGGGGACTATGCCTTGCTTATGGGCTTTCCTGGTGGCTCAGTGGTAAAGAATCTCTGTGCCAATACAAGAGATGCAAGTTCGATCTCTGGGTGGGGAAAATACCCTGGAGAAGGAAATGGCAACCCACCCCAGTATTCTTGCCTGGAAAATCCCATGGACCGAGGAGCCTCACAGGCTATCCAAGGGATTGCAAAGAGTCATACATAACTTAGCAAATAAGCATGCATGCATGCATGCTTGCAGTCACAGGGCAAGTCCCAGAAAGGCCAGAATTTAATTGGTGCCCAGTAATGTTTGGTGAATAAATAAATATCTATATGAGTACATTTAAAATAAATAAATGTGTATATAAAGCAACCAGGAATCGTGAGAACTTGACAAGACAGACCCTGAACTTAAGGAACAGGAATGATGTAGCAGATGGTGGGGCATCTATGAGGCATGGACTGACTGAGCCTCAGTGCTCCTCACCAAGTGATATTCTGGGGGCCTCATGATAGAAAAACCACACTGAATCTCTCTGCCATAGGAAGCTGTGGCAGAATCCTAGGTGAGTGTCAGAAATGAGGAACTCCTCACAGTGGTCAGTTCCAGCACTGTCTCTGTCACTACAGGCAAGAAGGCTCTTCTTCTGCAGGCTGTGGCCTGTCCCTGCCTCATTAATCTCCTTCTTTACAGTGGTGTGGATTTTATGACAGTAGTGAAGGGAGATGCAGGGACCCAGAGATTAGGCGAGGACACAAAAACTGTGGGTTTGTGGGGACGACCTACTAGGAGAGAGAAAAATAGAGATCAAACCCTCAGATGTAGAGGTCAAATGTCAAATCTGAGACACATAAATAGTCAATGAAATGCCTAGAACAGGGATATAGTTCTCTTGACCTCTAGGCTAGCTTCTGAAAATGCATGCTTTACAGTCCCAACGTGTGTGTGTGTGTGTGTGTGTGTGTTAGTAGCTCAGTCGTATCCAACTCTTTGCAACCCCATGGACTGTAGCCCACCAGGCTTCTCCGTCCATGGGATTCTCCAGGCAAGAACACTGGTCAGTCCCAACATAGGATTGAGCAAGACTTAGCAACATGAAGAGAACTTAGAAAGAGGAGAAAATTTCCAGACTGAAGAAGGTTTCACTAGGACCCTCTCTGCTCAGTTGAAGAAAATGAGTCCCAGTTCTGTCTCCATGATGATCTTCTGCCTAGCTTGGAAGTATCAGTGATAAAGAAGATTTTACATCCAGAAGGCCCACACAGAAATCTCTGAACACCAAAAAGGAAACAAAACACATCACATAGGTCTAGGCAACTCAAATTTTCCAAGGATGTGAAGCATGGTACTAGCTCTGGCAAGACTTGGCTGAATTAGGTAAATAAGACATACCTACATGCACCATATGTGATGAGGATGCCAACCTAGGAGAATGCTAAAGGCCCCTGTGAATGGCTCAGCTGACCATTTACTGGCATTGGGGAGTATATGCAAGCTCGCACATTAGCTTGCAGCATGTATGATTTAAAGGGTAGAAGCTAAGGGGATTGAAATAGAGTGGGTTAGTTTTGAGGAATCCGTGAGTTTGGAGGATAACGTCTCTGAGACAAAGGGAAACAAACTTAGAGCTACTAAGAGGTGTCAAACATATTAGAAGACTCAGAGCCATAGTAGTCAACCAAGAAATAACTCCTATTGCAAGGATTATGGGAAAGATGGAAGTCATCTGTCAAGAGCCTTCCCCAGAACCTGAAGCTCCAAACCTGACCTCATTTTCCACAACTGAAATACAATGCAAAAACTTTTAGCTGGTTCTGTCATCCTCACTCTGAAAGGCAAGTCCATTCTTGTACTGCCCCAAGGTAGGGTTGGTGACTGCAAAAAAAAAGGCTGAGCAGGGAAACTGTCATTACCAATTGCCAGGTCCCAGAAGACACTAAAAACATGCCTGGACAGAGCCAGAGTTAGCCTCAAGAATGACTGGAGGCACACAGAGCCATCTTCTACCCGAGGGATAGCTGGTTGGACAGAGAGACAGAGCAGGGAGTGGCAACTTCACCTGATCCAGGGTCCCATTTGTCCAGTGTTGATCATCACCCCCAAGCCTGTACATCCTGATGCTCAGTAAGCTAGGAAACCCCACATTGCTCTGTAAGATCAGACTTCTCACATTCACAGGTCAAATTCAGCCCCAGCAAATTCTTTAGTGGACTCCATAGTTAAATGTGTTCATTCCTCTATCTGTTGAAAGTGTCAGGTGCTAAAAGCCCATAATTAAGTCACTCTCTCTTGCTGATTCATCCAAGACAATTTTTGTTCCTGAGTGCAGTTCTCAGCCAGTGTCTGATTTATATACAAACACACAGACTTGACCCTCTTTGTTCACTTTGAAACAACACTGAAGGACCATCTCCCTCAAGAGCATCGCATAGAATTAGCTTAGGTATCTAGGGTAACTGGATCATAGTTTAACCTCTTTCTCTTCTCCGTATTTCCCTGACATCCTGACAGACATAACCAGGTATAATTTTCAAGTATGCTTCACAATAAACTTCTTGCATACAAACCTCCAAGTCTTACTCTGGAAAATCCAACCTCATGGCATGACAAATGCCACACGTTTTTGAATTGAGTGCTTCTCTCCTAGGGGATTGTGACAGGTCCACAGACATCAACTCCATTCCTACAGCAAGTATGAGATAAATACTGATCCTGAAACAGTTCCTCCCAGGAGGTTCCCAAACAGGCGGACTTTTGCCATCATATCTAACCAAAATCCCAACCAAAACTGTGATACTTTAGAACCCAGTGCATGAATGCTAAGGTTAATCTGGAAGAATAAATGCATAAAAAGAGCTTTAAAATTGTAGTTTTGTTATATGGTCCTGTTGTGCATTAAATTTTTATAAAAATAGACTATTTAATTCAGTTTTATACTGGCACAAAAATAACCAGGAAGACATATGAAAAAACAGATTACCCAGATATAGAATTAAAGCATGTGTGTGTGTGCTTATCTCTTCAGTCATGTTTGACTCTTTGTAACCCTATGGACTATAGCCCACCAGGCTCCTCTGTCCATGGGATTCTCCAGGCATAGAATTAATACATATAAAAATTATGTATATGACAAAGGAGGCATAATAATCAGTTAGGGGGAAATGTAGATGTTATTTTTTAATAATTCAAAACAAATTTCTTTACATACTTCTCATTAACATCAAAATTAATTTCATATAAATGTTATGTCACAAAACCAAAAGCTCAGCTATTTAAAATTTAAAGGCTAAGACGTGAATATTGGTCAAAATTTTGAATAAAGAACAGCATTCTGCAATTTTTACTTGAGGAGTGAAATGGTCTAAAATTTAATGAAAGATAAGTAGACTCTCTCCTAATGGTAATAAATAGTAATGATGATAAGAGTAACAATGATGATGAGATTTATTTCCATATGTTTACAAAGTTCACAGACTACCATAGAGACCATTCATAAATTCCTGGTTAACAACTTCACTGTAAGCCTGAAACATCAAACACTACGTGTTTGATTTTTAAATATAAAGTATAGCTACATCTACTCAAAGCTATCTATGGTCTTTCCAGTAGTCATGTATGGATGTGAGAGTTGGACCATAAAGAAGGCAGAGCACCGAAGAATTGATGCTTTCGAACTGTGGTGCTGGAGAAGACTCTTGAGAGTCCCTTGGACAGCAAGGAGATCAAACCAGTCAATCCTAAAGGAAATCAGTCCTGAATATTCATTGGAAAGGTTAACACTGAAGTTCAAGTTCCAATACTTTGGCCACCTAATAAGAAGAGCCGACTCATGGGAAAAGACCTTGGTACTGGGAAAGATTGAAGGCAGAAGGAGAAGGGGGAAACAGAGGAAGAGATGGTTGGATGACATCACCAACTCAATGGATGTGAGTTTGAGCAAACTGCAGGAGGTAGTGAAGAACAGGGAAGCCTGGTATGCTGCAGTCCATGGGGTCACAAAGGATTGGACAAAACTTAGCCACTGCACAACAACAACAACAAATCTAAAGTTATGATTACAATTATTTGCTTTCAATTCCATGTTCCAGATAAGAAGAAGGAAGAAAAGCCTCAACAGACTTTTGCGTTTGATTGATTGAAATGAGTCTGATGTCCATCTTTAGGTCCAAGATTCAAAGGTTAAGTATTTCAGCTTCACAGTCTCCATGATAGAAGAGAGTTATGGAAAAGTGGGTTTGAATGAATGTTTAATAGCTTCAGTTCAGTTCAGTTCAGTCATTCAGTCGTGTCCGACTCTTTGCAACCCCATGGACTTCAGCACGCCAGGCCTCCCTATCCATCACCAACTCCCGGAGTTTACCCAAACTCATGTCCATTGAGTTGGTGATGTCATCCAACCATCTCATCCTCTGTCGTCCCCTTTTCCTCCTGCCCTCAATCTTTCCCAACATCAGGGTCTTTTCCAATGAGTCAGCTCTTTGCATCAGGTAGCCAAAGTACTGGAGTTTCAGCTTCAGCATCAGTCCTTCCAATGAACACCCAGGACTGATCTCCTTTAGGATGGACTGGTTGGATCTCCTTGCAGTCCAAGGGACTCTCAAGAGTCTTCTCCAACACCACAGTTCAAAGACATCAATTCTTCGGTGCTCAGCTTTCTTTACAGTCCAACTCTCACATGCATACATGACTACTGGAAAAACCATAGCCTTGACTAGAAGAACCTTTGTTGGCAAAGTAATGTCTCTGAGTTGAATAGCTTACTCTTAGTAAAAACAGATAATACACATCATGTACTTTTCATGCAATGGCTTCAAAATTGATAAGACATTGTATCATGAAGAAAGTCTCAAAAACTCCAAATAGTAAAAAAGTTCCAAAGATCTCTGAATCCACATGACAAACTCAGAAGTCACTGCAGCTTCCTCCTTCCACTCTAAAAACTAGCTATACTGACATGATGTTCAATAGTAAATCAATCTATAGTATGATACAAAACAAATGGAGAAGTGTTTATGAAGCAGAAAATATGGACATATTTCAAAAGACGAAAGACAGCTGTGATGAAATAATGGGAAAGAACGGAAGCCCAAAATGTGCACAGGAAAGGATTACTAAAAAATAATATTTATTCAGAAATGTCTGATACTAGACAGGCAGGACTAGCCTTTTGCACATGCACTATTAGACCAAGAAGTGAGCCAAAAGTCACACAAGAGAAGCGAGTGTTCAGAATAGTGGCGACTGGGTCAGAAAATAGGACAGTGATCCACATGGCTATAAATAGCCATGCCCCATGCGACATGGGAAAGAAGCTCAACCATACACCAAGCCCTAGCACACCTCGCAACTCCCCAACAGTTTTCATCAAATAAATACAACAGCATTCTAAGACTGCCAACTAGAAAAAAATAATAATAATCACCCAGTGACCAAGATGGCTTGGTCTAAACTTTGGACAGGTTTCTTTAAGACTACAGACCCCTAGCCTTAGTTTCCTTAGCTTCCTTAGAATATTTGCTTGAGAAACTTTACTTTGAGAAATTGTAAATTCTTTCTCGGCCCATTTGCCATGTACATAAATCTTCTCCCAACCTCCTCCCAATTTTACAACCTAGAAATCTCTTTCTCAAGACTTGGAAACTTTCTCTTAAAACATTGAGTCTTCCCTGGTGGTTCAGTGGTAAAGAATTCATCTGCCAATGCAGGAGGTATGGGTTCGATCCCTGATCCAGGAAGATCCCACATGGTGCAGAGCAACTAAGCCTGGGCGCCACAACTACTGAGCCCATATGCGGCAACTTCTGAAGCCCAGGTGCTCTAGGGCCTGTGCTCTGCAACAAGAGAAGCCACTGCAATGAGAAGCCTGCACACCACACCTAGAGAGTGGCCCCCACTCACTGTAACTAGAGAAAAGCACATGCAGCAACGAAGACCCAGAGCAGCCAATAAATAAATAAGTTTTAAATATATATATATATACACATATATATATACGCATCGAAGGAGATAGCACTCCATCTCTCAGTCTCTATGGAGAGTAGGAGCCTAATTTCCAAGAGCAGCAGTTAGCAAGCCCAGATGGCCTAATCACAGACTAATGCTTTTGCAATCTCAACAATGACTCAATATGTTTGACACACCGTATTGATTAACCCCCACCTAAAACCTTCCAGTACTTTTCCACTAGCTCAGCACATGATTGAAACCCATTCCTCCTGACACTTTACCCCAGTCCAATTCCACCTTTTGTTTTTGTTAAATTGGGTATCAAGACATGGTCTGTGATGTCTAGATACATCTGTGCTGTGGAAATACAGTCACTCATTTGACAAGTGATGTTACAAGCCCTGAGTAACTGCATTGTTGCTTAGGATCTCTTACAGACCACATCCTTATGAATAGTCCCTTCACAAGTAAACCATTCTTAAATTATTCTAATATGAGTATATGCTCTGCTCTCTAGTGGGACTCGACCTAATTTTATGCACATTCATTAGCAAGCAGTTTCAAGGTA
Organism: Bos indicus x Bos taurus; assembly: GCF_003369695.1. Classification (NCBI taxonomy): domain Eukaryota; kingdom Metazoa; phylum Chordata; class Mammalia; order Artiodactyla; family Bovidae; genus Bos; species Bos indicus x Bos taurus. The sequence continues at coordinate 37,042,751 of NC_040090.1, forward strand.
GTGATATGACAGATTTTGAATGATCATAGCTTTAAAAAATGAATAGGTAAAGGCGATATACAAGATACCTCTTACAAGATAATAGGTCAGTGAAAGGCAGATCTGGGAATACCTGGTGAGACCGGGAAGTACTTGGAAAGACCTAGACAAAACTTTGTGGAACAGAGATATTTTTCGGCAGTCGTTGGGATTATGGAAAACTGTTGACAGTGGAAAAAAAGGATACAGTCAGTTTTGCTCTATCACTTGGTTTGAACATATAAAGGTGTTCCAACACCAGTGATATATTAGAAAACATTTGGAGGATATTTGAATTTCATACTTGCCTTTGTATAATTTGAACACAGAAAACTGCATCAAGCTGAAAATGACCATCATAAGAATATACAAAACACACAAATACACACACCCCCAACAGCCACAAGGTACCTTACTTAGTTCACTTCACAAATTTCCATCTAATTTCAAATAAAGTTTCTTTTACCACTTCAAAATAATTCACAAGCTGCAAGTCTTCTGTCAATTTCCACAAGCATGCTTCCTGCATTTTTCAAAGTAAAGCATTATATTCAATGGAGTATTTTTTAACCATTTAATATGAAAAACTCTACTGTATATTGTTTTCTATCTTTTTTATCCTACTCACTCCATTTCTCCATATATCCTATGGTTTTTCACATGGGATTTTGCATAGCATAGTGAATTTAAAGAATTCATGTGTTATATGGTAAGAGAACCAATTTATACCTGATAGAGTGAGTGGGGAGGAAAATAAGCCTGAGAGAATGGAGAACACAGCAGTTTAACCTGGAAGAGTTGTCCATCTGGGGCAGCTGTCCCTGGAGCTAGGCTTGAATAGGACTGTTCTGGGAGTGACCAAGTGTTGGAGGATGAAGGGAACAAACAAGTGCCCACTGAACTGAGATAGTTATCTTGAAACCAAAAACCAAGGCTGGCAGCTCCATACCCAATGGATCAGTTTATTATAGGGTAACTTACATGGTGGGTTTGGGCAGATGACAAACCAGAAGCATTTTCAGCTGCAAATGACAGTCCAGGGTTCACTGGGACAATGTTATAGTTAACCTAGGGTTGGGGTAGGTGCTAGAAACAGGAAGTGTATGCCTAAGTCAAGATTTATAGTCTACATAAGAACTTCTTCAATCATCATATTTATCCTTTGTGTTTCTCTCTTTTTCTTTGATGATCTTACCAGCACTTTATCAATATTATTAATCTTTCCAAAGTACTAGTTTTGCTCTTTTGTTGAATTGTTAAATTTTCTCTACTGTTTTTGCTTCCAATTTTATTCATTTTGCTATTATCTTTAATAATTCCTTAATCTTATTTACCTTGTCTAAATTTATACTTCTTTTTCTAACTTCTTAAGTTGTCACCTTAGATAGTTGATATTAAATCTTTGTACTTTCCTAATATAAACATTTAAAAGTGTAATTTTCCCTCTTCTTTAGCTATATTCCTCTTTTACTACATGTCATTATAGTTTGAAATATTTTCTAATATTCTGTATGATTTCTTACTTGAATCACAGATTATTTAGAGGTATTTTGTTTAATTTCTGGTTGTTTGGACCTTATCATGACATATATTGTTATTTTTTTCAGTTTAAATATATGTTGGGTTTTTTCTCTTCTTGAAATTTATTAAGACATAATTTATGACCCAGCAGAAAAATGTACCCCTCTCCCCCCACATTTTCCAACCTTCCTTTAACATTATCAAGTGAAAGTCGCTCAGTTGTGTCCTACTCTCTGTGACCCCATGGACCGTAGTCTGTCAGGCTCCTTTTTCCATGGAATTCTCTGGGCAAGAATACTGGCTGCTGCTACTACTGCTGCTAAGTCGCTTCAGTCGTGTCCGACTCTGTGCGATCCCATAGACGGCAGCCCACCAGGCTACCCCATCCCTGGGATTCTCCAGGCAAGAACACTGGAGTGGGTTGCCATTTCCTCCTCCAATGCATGAAAGTGAAAAGTGAAAGTGAAGTCTCTCAGTCGTGTCCGACTCTTAGCGACCCCATGGACTGCAGCCTACCAGGCTCCTCCATCCATGGGATTTTCCAGGCAAGAGTACTGGAGTGGGGTGCCATTGCCTTCTCCGAAGAATACTGGAGTGGGTAGCCATTCCCTTCTCCAGGAGATCTTCCCAACCCAGGGATCAAACCCAGGTTTCCTGCATTGCAGGAAGATTCTTTACCATCTGAGCCACCAGGGAAGCCTAAGAATACTGGAGTGGGTAGCCTATCACTTCTCCAGGGAATCTTCCCGACCCAAGAATTGAACCGAGGTTTCCTGCATTGCAGGGGGATTCTTTACCAGCTAAGCTACTAGGGCAGCCCTTATAACATTATCAACCTCACCCAAAGAAAGTGAAAGGCGCCCTCTGCTGCCTACTAAGAAAGAACCTTATCCTCCACTTTCTCTTGCTTGTTTTTACATATGGGAAGAAAGGTCACTAACTGGACAGACTGTTGGAGTAATGGTGGGGTTGTTGAATCTGAGAGTAGGTAGCCTGTTTCAACCTGTCCATTTCACTGACTGCCTAGAGGATCTATAAGGACAGCAATGGACTCTCTTTTGCTTCATATTCAAATGTCATAAGTTCACTTGCATAAGTACCCATGATCAGCTTCCCAAAGAAAACTTGGGAGCCAACCATTATCTTTTTGTAGTTTACATTTTTCTAGATCTTCATCCATTTATGGGAATCCTACAGATGGCTCAGTGGTAAAGAATCCTCCTGCTAATACAGGAGATACAGGTTTTATCCCTGGGTCGAGGAGATCCCCTGGAGATGGATATGGCAACCCATTCCCGTATCCTTGCCTGGAAAATCCCATGAACAGAGGAGTCACGAACAGGGGCTACAGTCCATGGGGTCGCAAAAGAGTCAGACAAGACTCAGAAACTAAGCAAGAACAACAAAGATATTTGTACTTTGAGTCAAATTTTCACATCAAGTATGCCCCCAGATTGGGGAAGGGAGTAAGCAGTGATCCTAAGATCTAGAATTAAGGGAATGAAACTGATGGCCCCCTCTGTGTTCTCTGCTTCCACATATATCAGTCATGACTTATTGGAGAGCTATGCATATCGAAGTTATTAAGCTCTATTATTACTTTCAGTCAGTTCAGTCATTCAGTCATGTCTGACTCTTTGCAACCCTATGGACTGCAGCATGCCAGGCTTCCCTGTCCATCACCAACTCCCAAGCTTGCTCATCTCACATCCATTCAGCCGGCAATGCCATCCAACCATCTCGTCCTCTATCGTCCCCTTCTCCTCCTGCCTTCAATCTTTCCTAGCATCAGGGTCTTTTCCAATGAGTCAGTTCTTTGCATCAGGTGGCCAAAGTATTGGAGCTTCAGCATCAGTCCTTCCAATGAATATTCAGGGTTGATTACCTTGCTGGTTTGATCTCCTTGCTGTTCAAGTGACTCTCAAAAGTCTTCTCCAATACCACAATTCAATAGTATCAATTCTTTGGACCTCAGCTTTCTTTATAGACCAAATTTCACATCCATACATTACTTTGGCCCCTCTTTAATTCCTTGTGAGTGATCACTACTCCTAAGAATACAGAGAGGATTAAGAGTAGAAAACCTGTGCTTCTAATCTCCAGCAGTACTCCTGAGCTTTTTTCTCTCAAAGAGACACTCTGTTTCTACCAAGTTGAGGAACATCTAATTCTAGGATGAGAAATCTATATTCCTAATCCTAAACAAAAAACCACACCAAGAATTGCTAACAGAATAAAAGAAGCACTCTCTGCAGAGGTACCAAGTTTGTGCATTCATCCTGTATCACAATTACTGAAGACGTTTCTTGCACTGGAGATTAAGTCAGACATTTAGCTTTGAGAAGTAAATGGAACACAAAAGACTCCTATCTACCAGAAGCTTATGGCTTAAAATGGAAGCTATATACAAAACTACTAATACCAAAAAATGAAATCTAAAATGTAATAATTCTGATTTGGGATGCTGGACTAAAAATATGATGTACTTTTCTCTCTCTCCCAAAAGTCTCATTTAATAGACAAAGAATTATTAAAATAATAATAACAGTTCTAGGATACAGGGAAGTGTAAAACAATTGGTTCAAATATTTTCTGAATTTTCTGGATCCATAAGTCAAATTGGATTGGAAATATAGAAAAAAAACAAAATGAAAAAAATCTGTAAACCAATGTAAATATGGACAATAGAATTATGAGTTAGGGAAAGAGTAATTGGAGAAGCTAAAGCTTGATTTAGAGATAGGAAATGTTATTAGGAGATAACATTAGGAGATCTAGGGAATGCTCCAAGCTTAGAATAAATAGAAATAATAACATAAAAGAAAAATCATTCAGTGAATTAATGAAAAAATTATTCTTGTAGTGTCAGAGGAGATGGGTCAGTTTAGTATCCTGTGCACAAAGTGACTAGGAAACCAGCTCCCTCTATAAATGAAGGAGGTGTTGCTGAATCTCCAAGCCCTGTCATTGCTGTGGGGCCAGACAGAGAGAATCAGTTAATTCTGAGGTAATGTCAGTAAACCAGCAGAAAAGACAAGAAGGTTAATCCAAAGCATCAGTACTAACACTTAGCTGAATGGCTACACAGTGAAATACTTTGATAATATTGATAAATGTTTATCATGGGTAATCAAGGAAAAGAGAAAAAGCACAAGCAAACACTGCTAAGAATGAAATAGAGGATATACCACAGACACAGTAGAAAATTAAATAATGCAATAATTTAAATAACTTTCTCATATTAAATTTGGATGTGAGTAAAATAAATAGGTTTTTAGACAAGAACCACAAATCTTTTCAAAAGGAAATTTTAAAAGACATCTTTCAGGCAGAGAAATACGTATACTACTAGAAAGATCTGAGATGAAGACTGTGTACTGCTTAAGCTATAGGTTAGTCTGTTGCAACAAAGATCCTCCCAAAACACATTGGCTTAAACCAACTTCAAGTTCATTTTTGTCACAGATATAAGCCAGGTTTGGTGGCCCAGGAAGAAGCAGGACACAGACTTTTCTATAATGTAGCCCTGCCATCTTCAACACACATTTCCATCTTTTGATCCAAGGAAGCTGCTTCACATCCACATTCCAAGCACTGGAAAGTACTATAAATGGAAGGACAAAGCAAATTACTCCTTTTATAATCTACTCAAACTAAATACCTCTAGTGTCAAAGTATTTGTTTTCCAGTGTGTGTGATATAGCATAGACTGGCTTCCCCAGGACAATTTACCATAGTTTAAATCCCACACCTAGAAAAGAGTGATGAGAATATGTAATCCCTCCTGCAATAAGAACTCAGAGCAATCCTCCTTTACTCACCCATGTGTGACAACCAAATTAAAGACTTCATACTCAGCTTTATAATATAAGACTACTTATTAGAAGTAAAATTTACAAAGAAAGGAGAAATTGGAAACACTAACCATCTACCCTACCATGATGGAATCTCAAGATAGGATACTCTGATCACTTGAGCATCTTACATCTAGGTACCAGTGACTTGATTTCTTCAAGGACTAAAAAACATTGTAACTTTTCTAGGGACTCAAAATAGTTAAGATCAATATTAAGGCGATATCCCACAAACAGGCAACAAATCAATTACGACAATCCTTTTATAACTTTTTACCCAGTTCCTGTTAGCAGAGATGGAGTGAGGCCTCATTGTAATCACTCCATATCCACATTTCAGAAAGAGTAACTCAGTTTAAGTGGCATCGGTCAGTCAGTCAGTTCAGTCACTCAGTCATATCCGACTCTTTGCGACCCCATGAATCACAGCACGCCAGGCATCCTTGTCCATCACCAGCTCCCGGAGTTCACTCAGACTCACATACATCAAGTCGGTGATGCCATCCAGCCATCTCATCCTCTGTCGTCCCCTTTTCCTCCTGCCCCCAATCCCTCCCAGCATCAGAGTCTTTTCCAATGAGTCAACTCTTCGCATGAAGTGGCCAAAGTACTGGAGTTTCAGCTTTAGCATCATTCCTTCCAAAGAACACCCAGGACTGATCTCCTTTAGAATGGACTGGTTGGATCTCCTTGCAGTCCAAGGGACTCTCAAGAGTCTACTCCAACACCACAGTTCAAAAGCATCAATTCTTCGGTGCTCAGCTTTCTTTTTTTTTTTTTCAGGGCTCAGCTTTCTTCACAGTCCAACTCTTGCATCCACTGGCATAACTGCTTCTAAATTTACTAATAAACCTATGTTTATCAACATCATATTCTAGCATATTTTATAGTTGTAAGATACAAATAATTACATGGTTACTTTTGCTTGGTTAAATTAATACTTATAAAATACATAAATTCAATACTTTATCTTATTCCTCCTTTATCCAAAGAAAAATATAGGTAAATTAAAACACAATAAATCTGAAATACAACATATCTTTTAAAAAAGAAAGTCACTATTCACATGTGTTTCTACACTAAATACAAGGATATCACATTATTCCCTATCACAGTATCTGCTCCACATAAGTTTGTTTTAAATAAATAACACCCATATTTCAGGAAAAGGTATTTTCTCACATTGTGACTATCTCAAATGATTTGAAAAAGGTTCTTACTACACAGGAGCCTAGTGACCTGAAGCTCATAGCACTTATAAGTTTTAATGACACTCAGAACTAAAACAGGACAAACACTGGAACTTTCCATATACACTCTAGGATATGTTGCACAGTCAGTCATTAGATAGAAAAAATGACATATCCAGAGCCATCATGTGTGTCTCCTAACCCCAAACCCCTCCATCACCAGGAATAGAGAAATGTTTGGATTAGGAAATAAAGGATGGAGGAAATATTCACAATCAGGCTCTCTAGGCACATCTCAATCAGCCATGGAGCCAAGTGTTCATGATGTTCTTTGCCATGAGACTATTATAACCAGAAAGATTTCTCATGATAACAATGGACTTGATCCATGTGGAGAAGACCAACCATGGGCTCCTAGCAGCATGGCTGGCAAGAACCTCTGAATAAAATGATTGGGATGTGTTCAGATCTGTCCTTTTATGTCAAACACCCTGAGTACTCGCTGGCGGATCTGCTGAGTCTTCACCCCATAGACCAGAGGATTGAGTGCAGGTGGCACCAGGAGGTAGAGTGTGGCCAGAAGAACATGGACATGATGGGGCACCTGCCGGCCAAAGCGGTGAGTGAGGAAAGAGAACATTCCAGGCACATAGAAGACCAGGATGACACAAATATGAGATCCACATGTGCTAAATGCCTTATGTCGGGCCTCACCCCCTGGTACCTTCAGCACCACCTGCAGGATGAGGGCATAGGAAACACCAATGGCCAGGACATCTAGACCAACCACAAGCAGTGCCACTGCCAGCCCATAGGCTCGGTTCACTGTGCTGTCTGAGCAGGAGAGTTTTACCACAGCCATGTGTTCACAGTAGGCATGGCCTATGACGGTGGCCTGGCAGAAGACAAGTCTCCTCAACAAGATGGGGAAGGGGAGGAGGAGGAGTATCCCCCGCACCAACACTGCCATCCCAATGCGCCCTATGACCCTGGGATGCAGGATGGTAGAATGGTGCAGAGGGTGACAGATGGCTACATAGCGATCCAGAGCCATGGCCACAAGTACCCCTGACTCCATGGAAGAGAACGCATGGATGAAGAACATCTGGATCAGACAGACGGTGTACCCAATCTCATGGGCGTGAACCAGGAGCACTGCAAGGGTTTTGGGTGCTGTGGAGGAGGCCAGGACCAGGTCAATGCCAGAGAGCATGGCCAGAAAGAGGTACATAGGCTGGTGCAAGGATGGGTCAGTCCAGATGGTGAAGAGGACGGTGACATTGCCCAGTAGGGCAAGGAGGTAAAGGACACACAGCGGCAGTGCTATCCAGTGCTGGCTTTCCTCTAAACCCGGGATGCCGATCAGGAAAAAGGATGGCTCGATCAGCCTCCAGCTGGAATTACTCAGGGTTGTCATCAATGGCTTGGAAAGAGAAGAGGCAAAAAAACCAAAGTCATGATTTCTTCATTCTTTATGGATTATCACATTGTCCAGATCTGGCTACCATCTTCATGAGATGAAGAAATAAGTTTAAACTGTAACACAAGGGAATAAAATCAGATACTAGGAGGAAAATCTCTTTTTCTTCAGATAATTTAGCAAAAGCAAGATATCCACATATCTTAATTAAGAGAGACTAGTTTCATTTAGGGATAAGCGTAAGCGTAGGCTGCTTTTAGAGATATGTTGAAACTCAAACATTCAATTACTTCTAGTCTGCAAGTGTCTACACAGAAGAATTCTTTTTTTGCCCCTTGGCATTGAGCAACACTATAAACCAGCCTGCTATTTTTTTAAATTAGTATTCCTCAGATTCCATAACTTAGTACTCTACCACTGTTTCTCTCATATCCCCAGTCCACCGCTTTCTCCATCTACCTATTAGTTATATGTTGCTGATTCCAAGGGTTCACTCTTTCCTCTCTTCCATATTCTGTACTTTATCTCTGATTGAGCTCACATGAGTTTAAGTATTTATATGCTTTAATTTATATACTTCCAAACAGCTTTTTTAAGTCAAATATCTTTCTGAAACACAAATCCACTTTTCCACTTGCTTCCTAAATATCTATACCACATGCTCAACATATTCAAGACTGAATTAACTTACCTATTCTTCCTAAATCTGCTCCACATGTTTGCCATGTTTTTGTGAATTACATCACTGTCAACCTATCCAACCCAATATACGAACTTGAAATTACCCTTGCTTATTATGTCTCTCTTGCCTGCAAAGTCCCATGGACAGAAGAGCCTGGTGGGCTACAGAAAGATTCTGGCATTACTCAGTGCAAGGGACTGAGCATGCGCAGTTCTGTCTCTCATCCTTTTTACATAATCACAGTATCTGTTGACTGGATTTTTAACCCTTCTTATAGCCACTTCTTTTTCTCAACCCCCAATGTCCATGTTTAGGTCATACTCCCTACTCCTCCAAACTGGATTGTTTCCTTAAATCTCTCTGCTTTTGTCACTTATCCTTTCAATCCACTCTCTATTCTCAAGCCAAAGTGTTCTTAAATGCACCTAAAATGCAGATGTCATCATGTCACTCCTACAGTTAAATGTTTTTTAGTTCATTTAATCTGTGAAATAAAACCTACGTTTATGACTGGTATACAAGGTTTTCAAAGTCTATCTTTTTGTATAACTTTGACTTGTACTTAAAATATTCCCACATGTATAGTTTACTTTAACCATTTTTACGTTTTTGGAATTATATGAGTATACCATCCTATTTAACATGGGCCTTTTTATGTATTCTTTCTCCTGCTCTATATCTGAATTGCTGTTTCTTCAAACTTCAGAGTCCACTGTCTTCTGCCTCTTAAAAAGGATTCACTGACTATATTTGAGCCACTGATTGAGTTATGGGCATTTTATTTTATTATCTTTCTTTGTTCATCCACAAGTTTCTGTTTCATCTATATCATAGAAATTCTTTCAGTGTCTTAATGGTTTATATCAACTAAAGGACCATGTCTTATTGAAATTTATAACTATCATCTGGCTGGCAAAGACTTCATGATGTAACAGGCTAACACAAGCTGTGCAGGAGGGTTCAGGATGGGGAACACGTGTATACCTGTGGCGGATTCATGTTGATATATGGCAAAACCAATACAATATTGTAAAGTTAAAAAATAAAATAAATAAAATTTTAATTCTGTGTTTATAAATATTAATTAAGTGATGTATATCAGTTATACTATAAATTATACACAAACTCATAGTTGGTTCTGTAATCTTACCTCAAAGGCAAAGCCTTTTATGATACTTCTCCAAAGCAGTCCTGGTGACTGTGAACAAGGTACTGAGCAGGGAAGATGTTATTACCAATTGGCAGGTCCCAGAGGCCACCCAAACCCATCTGAATAGAGCCAAATGTAACCTTCTGATTGGTTAGAGGCACACAGAGCTAAGTCTGCTGTCCCAGGGACAGCTGATTGGGTAAGCCAGGAGTGGTACCTAGCCCTGACCAGATGGCTAATGTTGGTCCAGTGTTGGTCATCATTCCTAAGTCTGTACCTCCTCATTACTATGATAAGAAACCTTATGTTCAGGAAGCTAAGAAACCCCACATTGCTGTATAAGCTCAGACTTCTCATATTCACAGGTCAAACTCGGACCCAATAAATACTTTAGTGGATTTTGTACTTCAGTAGGTTCTATCTTCCATCTCCTGTGAATGTTGTTGCTAAAAGTTATCATAATTGAGCCATTCCTTTGGACAAAGAGCTGATTCACACAAAATTGCTTCTCTTTCCTGAGTGTAGATCTTGCTCAATGACTGGTCTATGTATAAATACAACAACATGAAGCAACACTGAAGTACCATCCCAGCTCAAGAGCATCCCTAAGAAATCAACATCAGCATCTGGGATAACTGGATCACAGTTTAACTTCTTTCTCTGCCTCATCCTGCTTCCTTCACTCTTGACAGGTGTTATTTCCAAGTATACTTCAAAATAAGCCACGTACATACAAATCTCTGCATTAGGTTTATTCTAGAGGACCTAACCTAAGATAAATGCCACCTGTCTCAGGTGAATTGAGCACTCTGCTTCTCTTTGGGGAATTGTGGCAAGCATACAAACATCAACTTCAATACTATAGCAAGTATAGGATAAATACACATCTCAGACAACTCATTCCAGGAAGTTTCCAATGAGGTAGGCTAGGATCTTCTTTATCACATCTTTCCATCACCTGGTAAACTCTGCCCTTGGTCCCATCTCAGATAAAGCAGCTACCAGTCGACCCCAGGGACCATGTTCTCCTTTGGAATAAAGTTTCTAGTGCAGTCTTTTCATTCTTCCAGTCTACAAACATTTCACTTATAGCTAGTGGGAAGCCTTAGTTTTTCATTTATTCAATGGATATTACATATCTACCAAATCTAAGTACTCTAATAGATGTTGGACAAAAAAACAGCCACCAACAGCTGACGTGATAAAATGGTCCTTGTGATCACAGATCATGGAATGATACTTTTAAATACATGATCATAAGGATAACTAATAGAAGTTATAAGTGTTATAAGTCAAAACTAAAGTGTCTTATGAGAACATTCTCAGCCTGGAGAGTTCAGGGAAGCCATCCTAAATTCAAGTTCATGACCAAAAGAATGGGTTAAAAGTGAAGAGAAGGGTGAGAGTAAGCTGAGGATACAAAATCCCTGAGGCAGGAGAGAAGGGAGCTTGGTATTGTCAAAGACTTGAAGAAATCATGACATTGGGGAATGTAGTTCTCAGGAACTTAGCCTGGCCTGTAAGTAAGACTGTATCATGCACATTTTAGGTCATTTTAAAGGGCAGCAGAAAGTTAGGAAGATTTTAAGCAGAAGGTTGAAACACAATCAGAATCTCATTATTAAGCCTCATACTAGGAGTATGGATAGGAAAGAATGAAGTATAGATGATGGGACATCTGTTGGAAACAAGCATAGCAATCTTTAACAAGGTTCAAGTATAAGTATACATCTTGGAAATCGGTAAATGAGATAGGATCTTTGGGAATAAAGAAATGAAGAATAAGAAAACCTAGAGTGTTCAATGGGTCATTCACCCTGAAGTCTCCCTCCAGGACTATGGGTAGTGAAATAATAAAGAAGATGTTGATTAAGCCATCATTTGATGAAAGAAGAGATATTAGTAATGGGGAGAGGTAGAGGATGATATGTGTAAATGACACAAACCTTGAAAGCACCAGTCTGTGCTTGTTTGATTGCTAGTCTGTTTTTACAAAAATAAAGAAAGAACTGAACATTACATTTAGGAACAAGAACAGTAAACTCATTTCCAAATCAGAGGTAAAAGAGGTGTGAGAAAATGGATGTTCCCCACTTAGTAGGAAGTATAACATTTTCATTAGAAAAATATGAGAACTATGAGAGTACCATCTTCATACACATTTAGTAGACATTAAATGACAGAGTTTATCTATAATGCAGTTTTATTCTCTAAGCTTCAGGGTACCACAGAATAAGAGGAAAACAAGAGCTGTTCATATTATAAAAATTTTACACTAATGTCAATACAAAGAGGGAGCAACCACAGGGCTGTAGAGGGAGATACCTTAGGTGGATGGAGGTTTGAGTGATAATTACCATCAATAGAGAGCTTTGAGCTCTGATGGAGCTTTGATGGAGCAGCTTTTGCTGCTCCCTCTCTTCTGCCAATCTTTCTTCCACTCCCATCAGTGGAGCAGGGATAAGAGAAAGGGGGTCCTCCTCTTTTTGCCCTTTCTTTGAAAAGCTTTCTTCTTACTGATAATATTGAAGATTAATATTTAACAGGGAAAAATACAGGATCATACAGTGTGCATAGAACAGAAGCCACTTCAGAGAAGGACTGAGGCAGACTCCCCATAGGGACCATAAATTTAATCCTGGTCCACTTACCCACCCAACAATTCAGGCTCATAGTCTCTAAACTCTGGTCATTTATAGCATCAATTTAAACCCAGTCTAACCCATGCCCCATCTCTGCCCATGGCCTCCCATTGAGAATTAATACTCTATAACTTAGAACCAATCTTTACCATTGCACTATCACATTTTATCATAATTTCTATATTTTCAAGTTCATTTCATCATCACACTGACAGCATGGTAAATACTCAGGGTAAGGAAGAAAATAATGAAGAAAAGGAGAGGAAATAAAGAAAAGAAGAAATACAAATGCTAGTTTTCTCTTTGTTCCTTGCTTCTGCACAGTAGAGTCTGTGTTATAAATATGTCCTCTAATATGTTGCATAGTATCCAAAATACCACCAGTTGAACTTATAACACCTGAAAAGACTAAGTTAATGTGCCCTTAGTCATGACAATGGTAGTGAAGACAGTACTATAAATAGTGATTGCAATGGCAATGACATTTTTGTGAAAATTTATTTAATTTCTCCAATAAAAATGTATTGAGTACCTACTGTTACACTTATGAAGATTTATGTATTTATTTATGGAAAAACACAATGTGACTGATGAGGAAATATGCTGGTGATGACACAGTCCATGAAAGGAATGAGATGTATTTATTGAACAAGCATTTATTGAGAGCCTATTATGTGCCAGGTACTATGATAATAAGACAACACATCTAACTCACAATTTACTAGAGATGGGGGACAGAGATCATTAATTCAATCAGTATATATATAAATTGTGAAGGATAATGAAAGAAATACACACAAAACTCTGGGTTCAAAAAACAGGTGACTTATCTAATTCAAAAAACCTTCCTCAATAAAGTGAGGTTTGAATTGAAATTCAAGATGAGTAGAAATGTCAAGGAAAAAGACAGGATGATGCATTTCCACTAGGAAGAGCCCAGACAATACATAACTGGAGGAAGTTGGACTCTTGAAGAACTAAAGAAGGAAACATGTTATTACAAATACATAACCCTCACTCAACACTACATATATTGCAAGAGTGTGTAAAGACTTCACAGCATACAAGAAACATTACAGTGAGTACCAATGGTAGAAACTAGAAGACAATGGGCAAGAGAGTTAGAAATGAAGACCGAAAATAAACAAAGCAAGAATTAGAACAATAATTATTGTGTGCAACAAACTTTTTTTGTACCAGAGACTAAAAATGAGGAAAGAAAGAATTATTATTAACCTGAGAAGTTAAAAATTCATAATACTATAAGAGCCATAGAGGGTCAGCCATCTCAAAAACAGGCTAGAAAAATACAAAGAATAAAGATTTTAAATGTTATTGGCAATTTTGGAGTCAGATGGAACATGAATATTTTACAGAGTTTCTCTCATAATCTTAAGACTTAAAGTATCTCCAGAATTTGCCAGTTTCTGTGATGCCAAAGTTTTTTCTGATAGAGGGAGTCTTATTGCTTCCACAAACAGGCTATGTGTCAGTGTCATGGTGGTGGGAGGTGGTCCATGTTTTCATTTGAACTCCTGAGTCACTTGATCCAGATCTATTAAAGTCTAATTATTTCTTAATTACCTGATGCACTTATTTTGTCAAGACAAGTAAATAACAAACTTTTAGGGGAAAAGGTATCCAGAAAAGTACTTGCTGATTGATCAACTGATACACCCCAGCCCTTCTAGATTTTCATCCAAATATCTAAACACCATAGGTCTCAGAAGAGATTTCCCAACTTCTAAACACTCAGAATAACTTCATTTGCTCTCTCTTCTTTGTCCCCACCAGGTAAGTAGCATGGTCTTATGGGGCTCCCATCACACAGGGGAGGGTCACCTTGGCCCCCAAGGTCCAACTAATGAGAACTACACTCAGGTGGGATCAATACGGTTGAGACTTAGAATTTTACACAGGTGCTCCCAGATATGCTTGGTCTTGACTCCATAGGCAAGGGGGTTCAGTGCAGGGGGAAATAGCAAGTAGAGATTGGCAAGGATGACTTTGGCAGCAGAGGCTGTGGGTTGGCCAAAGTGCTGCATGATTACAGAAAGAAAGCCTGGTCTGTAGAAAAAGAGAATGACACAGATGTGAGCTGTACGTGTGCTGCCTGCTTTAGCACGTGCCTCAGATGAGGGCAAATGAATCATGGTCCTTACAATCTGCCCATAAGAGTAGGCAATAAAGGCCACATCCCCAGCACCAAGAAAGATCTCCACAGCAAAGGCATAGAGGTTATCCACGGTGGTGGCCCCACAGGCCAGTTTCACCACTGCCATATGCTCACAGTAGGTGTAGGCAATTGTGTGGGAGCCACAGTAGGGCAGCCCATGGGCTGGGCTTGGAAAGGAGGTGGTCAAACCCACACCTCAAAGCACCACCAGGCCTCCAATCTTGGCAACAACTGCTGGGGTAAGAATGGTTGCATAACATAGTGGGTTACAGATGGCCACAAAGCAGTCCAGGGCCATGGCCACCAGCACTCCTGATTCCATGGCAGAGATGCATGGAAGAAGAACATCTGGAAAAGACAGGAGTAGGAGCTGATGGCTGTAGCACCAAACCAGAAAATGGCCAGCATCTTGGGCAGAGTGGAAAGAGAGAGAACCAGGTCAACAAAGGAGAGCATGGCAAGAAATAAAAACATGGGCTGGAGAAGACTGCATTCTGTCCAGATGAGAAAAAGCAGGACACCATTCCCAGTCACTGCCAGGAAGAACATGAAGCAAAAGGGAAGTGAGATCCAAATGTGGACAGCAGTCAGTCCTGGGATGTCAGCCAAGAAGAAAGTATGTGAGAAGAGATGAGAATTATTGGGAAAAGTCATGGTGGTCACCTCACTTAGAAGTGTGAAGTGCCCCTGCAAAGAAAGGCAAACAGGTTAAATTCAATGAGAAGGTTAGGAGCTCAGAACATGTGGTCTGACTAACTCCACCATCACCATCAGTCTTTCCCCATTATTCTAAGAAAATAGTCAAAAGTAATTTTCAATTTAGTCGATATTTCTGCAAGATCTTTAAACACGAAAGAGGCAAGTCAGCTTGGTCTAGTGGGAAATGCATTGAACAAAAAAAAGCAGAAACCAGTTTCCAGAATTACACTTCCTACTATATCTGTGACCTGGAGCAGTTCACGTAATTTAAGTAAATCACAGATTCAAGTAGATGCCCAGGAACTGTTGTAAGTGAAACTCCTTCCCATCATGCTCTTATTCCCAAATTCTGAATGCTAGTGATTGATCTAATCAGCATAGACCTCACATAAGTCTTATTACAACCAACCTTCATCTGAAACTGCCCCAAATCCTAACATCTGGAAAATTCCTTAATTTGGAGACATTCCACTTCTCCAAACTCCACGGACTTCCAGGTTACAGAATAAATGGTCCCTGATGACTCCAACACTAATTAGATTCCTCCTTGGGTTATTCCCCAATCATTTCACAAATGTACATCTTGCTTCTTTCCCCAAAATCTCAATAGATATCTGATTTCACCACCTTCTGTATCTCCCTCTCCTTCAAGGTGGTATTGTACATAGGTAGACACAAAGTTCTGGAGAAGGTGATGGCACCCCACTCTAGTACTCTTGCCTGGAAAATCCCATGGATGGAGGAGCCTGGTAGGCTGCAGTCCATGGGGTCGCAAAGAGTCAGATACGACTGAGCGACTTCACTTTCACTTTTCACTTTCATGCATTGGAGAAGGAAATGGCAACCCACTCCAGTGTTCTTGCCTGGAGAATCCCAGGGGCGGGGGAGCCTGTTGGGCTGCCGTCTATGGGGTCGCACAGATTCGGACACAACTGAAGCGACTTAGCAGCAGCAGCAGACACAAAGTTTAGAGTTGTGGTGACCTGGAATGAACAGAAATTTTTTAAATAATAATCATATGAAAGTCAAAAACTCTATATCACACCTATATTGCTGAGAACAGAAAATAAAATGATCAGATATACCTTCCAGTTCAGTTTTTCATGTAATCACATAAAGTGTACAGAATTATACATATCCCCAACATGTACTATGCTCAAACCATCATTTTGTAGGTTAGAAAACTAAGGTCTAGAGATAAGTAAAAGACCCAGAGTCCCAGAGTTATTAGTGGCAGAATCAGACAAGATCTCACATCCACTGAGCCACGAGCTAGGAGGTTATCATCTTGTCTTCGAGAGAATAGTGACTACTACGGAGCAGAGGAAGAATGCCCAGGACACTGTGGCCACGAGTGGGCAGCACAGGAACCAAATAGCATGGCGGATGAAGAACGACTTAGGGATTGGGTGTCTCTCCAGCATACCCCAACACCGCCAGTACCACAGTCCTCTCATGCCAAAGAAAAGCACAAGAACATGCAGAGACCTGGGCCCAGGGTCCGAGAGGGTTTTGGAGCATAGAGTGATTCACATTCCAGGCAGAGACATTACAGCTGGGTTCCTCTCATACTTTCAATGGCAGCAAGAAGGAGTCTCTAACCATGAGGGAGAGGAGCAGAAGTTAGCCCAGGAGCACAGTTCAGAAAAGAAGGAACATATATGCATTAACATACAATATTTGTTTTTCTCTTTCTGACTTACTCAACTCTGTGTAACAGACTCAAGGTCTATCCACATCTCTACAGTTGACCCAATTTCATTCCTTTTTATGCCTGAGTAATATTACATTGTATACATATAACTGATTCCTCCTTCATACAGCAGAAACTAACACTACATTGTAAAGCAATTATACTACAATTTAAAAAAAAAGAAATTAAAAAAAGAAGGAACAGTGCAGCTTTAAAATGACCAAGAACATTTTTCTTTTCTCTCCAAGAGAAATTACATGACTATTGCCCATACCTTAAACCATAGCTGCTAAGGAGACTAAGTGATAACAGCAAAAGGTATAAGGGCTTGGAAGATAAGGAGATTTGAGTGGACCTGTAGTTCTGGTGTCTTGGAATAAACACTGGACCAGAAGTCAAGATCCTGGTTCGAGGTACTATTTCTTCCATATGTCTGCTGTGTGACTTTAAGCAGAGCATCTAACCATTTTCAAGCCTTAGTGTCCTCACATGTGAAATGAACATACTAAAACCTACCTCACAGGATCATTATGAGAATCCAATGAGATACAATATGTGAAAATTCCTTATCAAATGCTAGAAACAGTCATTTTATTGTCACTGAATTACAAGAAGTAAATGAGGCATTAGGAGTTACCTGATTAAGAGCAACAGAAACTTTAGCAATTCAGAGGCAATGCATTTGATTTGACAAAAGATGATAAGTTCCACAAAAAAAAAAAAAAAGATAGTTTCATCCCATGTGTGGATGTTGTTTAGTAGTAACCCAGAGCCACCCAGTCAAAAATACTATATCCTCCCAGATAATGCTCCTTTTCTCCCTCCCAACACACATTGTTTCCCTCAGCATCCCCAGAATATGGTGCTGTGAGGGAAGGGGTGTTGGAAGGTGTCAAGAAATGTGGCTTTGATCACCTGAGCACCTGTTTCAGATTATCCAAAAAGCTGCCCAACCTTAAGCCTCAGCCAACTTTGTGGAATGAAACAGTGTCTTCAGGACTGTGTAGGAAATACTTAAATCTAATGGCCCAACTATCCCCTGAGGACCCAGCAAATGTCCCTCATTATAAACCTTATGCCTCAAGGGAAAGTCTAATTCAGTAAGCTCAACTCCTTTATTTCCATCACGGAAGTAGTAAAATGAGATTAAGAATCCTGGAGCTAGAGGATTCCTGGAGGCAGATGCAGGGGCCTCCATAAATGTTTCCCTAAGGCTCACCCTGCAGGCTTCAAGGAGGAGCCAACTTATAAATAACTTACTGTTGTGCCAGAACCAGCAGGATGTTTGCCTGCTTTGGAGGAAGTAATTCTCACACACCCAATACCCCACCCCCACCCCCGCCCCCACCTTGTATATGACACAATGTGAAAGTGTTAGTCACTCAGTCGTGCCGGACTCTTTGTGACCCCATGGACTATAACCTGCCAGCCTCCTCTGTCCATAAGATTTTCCAAGAAAGAATACTGGAGTGGTAGCCATTCCCTTCTCCAAGGGATCATCCTAACCCAGAGATCAAACCTGGGTCTCTCACATTGCTGGCAGATTCTTTACCACATAAGCTACCAGAGAAGCCCATATACAACACAAAAAGAT
The DNA here is from genome assembly GCF_003369695.1 of Bos indicus x Bos taurus. Taxonomy (NCBI): domain Eukaryota; kingdom Metazoa; phylum Chordata; class Mammalia; order Artiodactyla; family Bovidae; genus Bos; species Bos indicus x Bos taurus. Next base: position 37,061,390 of record NC_040090.1, read on the forward strand.
CTAGATAGATCTCTGATGATGTACACATCATCAATATTGGTGATATTTCCCCTTTTCCCTACTGTTATCAATACAATGCATTTTTACCCCCAGACAGCCTATCAGATTATCCAGATCTGGGAAGGTTGGGGGAAAAATTAAGTTGTAGATGTAGCCTATACGAATCTCTCTTCCTTGGGCCTACCCTTAAACATTACTCACCAAAGAGGTGCACTGACCTACGAGGAATGAGAAGTTAAGCTACCAGTCAGGTCCCAAGAACAGGGTATTTAATGGGTACCTTTTCAGCCACTGCCTATAGGGATCCAAAGTGAAACTCCCACCACCCAGACACCAATTAGTACTCTGCTCCCTCTTCAAGCAAAGGTCTAACAGAGTCTCTTCTAGTTACTGAGTCTTCAAGGAACAGCCCCAATGGGGAATATTTTGAACATCATACTCCAGGGTGCCATGTCAAGAGAGGGCTAAGGGCCTGCAGCCAGAAGCAAGGAGAGACATCCTGTGATGGGAAATGGGACACCTAATTTGATCACCAAGCAACCTGATTTAGGGAAGGTAAGAGGAGGGCAGGGAGATGGGGAGGGACAACACCAGGACCAGCTACAATATTACCTATATGACCCCATGACATAGGTGGGACTGTGAGAGGAAGAATGGATTAATAGGTGACAGTGTTTATAAGATGAGAGAATCTGGCCATGGAATAAGGCTGGAGAAAATGCCAAATGTCTCCTGTGCTAGATTTCAAAATGGTAGACACAAGGGCAGGCCAAGTCCTGTAGGTATTGCCATCCATATCTTATCTCACCTTAGTGAGATTACCTTCAGCTCTGTCTCTTCTTAACCAATTTCTCTACACTTGATTCAACTCAGTCACTAAAATCACTCCTTAAAGTGGTGCCAGATTAATCGATGAGAGAATATTCAAGCGAATAGAGGATCTGGACATTGCATTGGATTGAGAAGGATTGGAAAAATTGAGTGTGTACATAAAAGGACATGTGTGGTGGTATGCATGAGTCTTCATGTATTCTTCAAATCTAGTAAGAAAAAAAGTATTTGTTTTTTGAAGAAAAAAAAGTATTTTTTTAATGAAGCCAAAGGAAAAATAAAAACAAATACATGAAAATTTGTAGTTCGGGACTTGGCCAGATTTGTATGTCTTCAGAAAGATAATCCTTAATTAGAAAGATAGAGGTTAAAACAAGTTATATTAAAAGAGAATAGCGCAATTTGATTGGAAATGATCATTGCCCAGAACCAGTTCCTCCATTTAGAAAAGCCGTGTTCTAAGGGTACTAACCCAGTTCCAGAGGGAAGAAGACACAGTAGGTGTCATTTTAGATAGAGCCAAGATTATGAACACTAACGTGAAGCACTCAACTTTCTAACACTGAAGCAAAGCTTGGTAACAATGAGCTTAGGACAGATCATTCTATCTTAGAGGATGCTAGGATATCTCTGAAACTTCAGGATATTGGTATTATAAGGTAGAAAATATCAGGTCAGAACCTCATTGGAAGAGGTATGAGTAGGCAGGAGCAATACAAAGGTTAATCTGAGTGGAACTGAAGGAGAGGATGAGGAACTGAAACAAGAACTTAAGACTCAGAAAATAGAGAAGTTGGGGGTTCCCTGGCAGTCCAGTGGTTAAGACTTCACGATTTCACTGCTAAGGGTACAGTTTCAACCCCTGGTCAGGGAACTAAAAGCCTCCAAGCCATGTGCCCTTTGGCCCCCCAAAAAGAAAATTATTAAAACTAAAACATTAGATTAACGTAAACATGGACCATCTAACTGAAATCCTCAAATCCTCATCTAAATTCAGAAATTGGGTAAAACATCAAGAGGTCAGGACAAGACCAAAGCTCCAAGAACATTCAAGAGGATTTGGATCAATAATCTAGATCAATAAAAGTATTTCTTGAGTTCCTCTTAAGGGCTGCGAAAGAAAGAAATACGGATTTTTAGAGTCAGGTGAAAGATACACATCAAGCTAAAGCAAAGCATCACCAAAGGCAAGCAGAGGTACAAGCAAAGATCTCTGTGGCCACACCTTGGAGATATGGAAACACTTGGAGAGACAGAATCTAATCATGCCTGTGTGAATCAAGGAAGGGTATACTAATGAGACAATATTAAGAGGAAAGTTGAAAAGTGAGAATAGAATATTTCAGGATCAGACATTAGCATTAAAGATACCAAAACTACTAAAGTCTGGAATTCTTGCTAAATAGCCAAAAACTGAAAATTGAAGGATTAGTGGAGAGGAATGAGATTTAAGAGGGAGGTTGGACCCAGGCTGCAACAGGTCTTAAGTGCTCTTCCGAATAACACTGTGTTAAATATGAGGTCAAGGAAGACAACGAACAAGGGAGTTGTTTAAGCAGAGCAGTGATGATAATAAATTAGTGACTTAGTAGATTTCCTACATATATTCTGGGCATGAGAAGAAAGACATGATATCTGAATGAGTAAGAATTAGTGAAATCCGAGAAGAAATCTATGGCAATGAAGTTAAAAGGAGGAAACTGGATCAAGTCTTTACTGATAAATATTGTCAATTAAGAAATAGACAATAATCCTATGCAAATTTTTAGAAAATAGGGGAGGAGGGAACACGTTCCTACTCATTTTATGAGGTCAGTATTAACTGATAACAAATTAAAGACTTACAAAACAAGAAAATCCAGGCCAAAAACCCTCATGAACAGATATATAAAAATCCTTTACAAATGATTGGTAAATCAAACTCAACAATATATAAAAATTATGATGAGTAGTTGGGGCTTGATGATGCTGTGAAAGTGCTGCACTCAATATGCTAGCAAATTTGGAAAACTCAGAAGTGGCCACTGGACTGGAAAAGGTCAGTTTTCATTCCAATCCCAAAGAAAAGTAATGCCAAAGAATGTTCAAACTACTGCACAAATGCACTCATCTCACATGCTAGTAAAGTAATGCTCAAAATTCTCCAAGCCAGACTTCAACAGTATGTGAACCGTGAACCAGATGTTCAAGCCAGATTTAGAAAAGGCAGAGGAATCAGAGATCAAGTACCAGTGGAGATCCCTTAAAAAACTGGAAATAGAACTGCCTTATGACCCAGCAATCCCACTGCTGGGCATACATACCAAGGAAACCAGAATTGAAAGAGACATGTGTACCCCAATGTTAATTGCAGCACTGTTTATAATAGCCAGGACATGGAAGCAACCTAGATGCCCATCAGCAGATGAATGGATAAGAAAGCTGTGGTACACATACACAATGGAGTATTACTCAGCCATTAAAAAGAATACATTTGAGTCAGTTCTAATGAGGTGGATGAAACTGGAGCCTATTATACAGAGTGAAGTAAGCCAGAAAGAAAAACACCAATACAGTATACTGACCCATATATATGGAATTTAGAAAGATGGTAATGATAACCCAGTATGAGAGACAGCAAAAGAGACACAGATGTATAGAACAGTCTGCTGGACTCTGTGGGAGAGGGACAGGGTGGGATGATTTGGGAGAATGGCATTGAAACATGTCTAATATCATATATGAAATGAATCACCAGTCCAGGTTTGATACATGATACAGGATGCTTGGGGCTGGTGCACTGAGATGACCCAGAGGGATGGTACGGGTAGGGAGGTGGGAGGGGGGTTCAGGATGGGCAACACGTGTATACCCGTGGTGGATTCATGTTGATGTATGGCAAAACCAATACAGTATTGTAAAGTAATTAGCCTCCAATTAAAATAAATAAATTTATTTTTAAAAAAAAAAGAAAAGAAAAAGCAAGAGAGTTCCAGAAAAACATCTACTTCTGCTTTATTGACTATGCCAAAGCCTTTGTTTGTGTGGATCACAACAAACTGTGGAAAATTCTGAAAGAGATGGGAATACCAGACCATCTGACCTGCCTCTTGAGAAATATGTATGCAGGTCAAGAAGCAACAGTTAGAACTGGACATGGAACAACAGACTGGTTCCAAATAGGGAAAGGAGTACCTCAAGGCTGTATATTATCACCATGCGTATTTAACTTATATGCAGAGTACATCATGAGAAACACTGGGCTGGATGAAACATTGCTGGTAGAAATATCAATAACTGCAGATTTGCAGACGACACCAACCTTATGGCAGAAAGCGAAGAACTTAAGAGCCTCTTGATGAAAGTGAAAGAGGAGAGTGAAAAAGTTGGCTTAAAGCTCAACATTAAGAATACTAAGATCATGGCATCTTGTCCCATCACTTCATAGCAAATAGGTGGGAAAACAGTGGAAACAGTGAGAGATTTTATTTCGGGGGCTCCAAAATCACTGCAGATGGTGACTGCAGCCATGAAATTAAAAGACACTTACTCCTTGGAAGAAAAGTTATGACCAACCTAGACAGCACATTAAAAAGCAGAGACATTACTTTGCTGACAAAGGTCCATCTAGTCAAAGCTGTGGTTTTTCCAGTAGTCATGTATGGATGTGAGAGTTGGACTATAAAGAAAGCTCAGCACCGAAGAATTGATGCTTTTGAACTGTGGTGTTGGAGAAGACTCTTGAGAGTCTTTGGACTGCAAGGAGATCCAACCAGTCCATCCTAAAGGAAATCAGTCCTGAATATTCATTGGAAGGACTGATGTTGAAGCTGAAACTCCAATACTTTGGCCCCCTGATGCGAAGAACTGACTCATGGGAAAAGACTCTGAATCTGGGAAAGATTGAAGGCAGGAGGAGAAGGGGACGACAGAGGATGAGATGGTTGGATGGCATCACTGACTCAATGGACATGAGTTTGAGTAAACTCTGGGTGTTGGTGATGGGACAGGGAAGCCTGGCATGCTGAAGTCCATGGGGTTGCAAAGAGTCGGACACGACTGAGCAATTCAACTGAACTGAACTTAGACGAGGCTTACCCAGGAATGAAAGATAATTTAACATTCAAAAAGTTGATTTACCTCATCAAATTAACAAAATAAATGATGAAAAACACATACAAAACAAAATAAAATCTTAGCATTTCTGGGAAAAAAAGTAAAATGATTATCACTTGAATACAACATGACTGTAAGTAGAAAAACCTATGATCTGTACTATTAAGTGAATTTAGCAGGCTCATTTGTTAAAGTCAAAACAAAATTGATTTTCTGCACTTGTACACAGCATTAATAGCTATGAAAAACTGGAAAATTAGATTCATAAAATAATTATGTATGATAACATCAAAATACATAATACACTCAGGAATTAATTTGATAGACTATATCTGAGTCTTTGCACTGAAAATTAGAAAACATAGCTGGGAGAAATTATAGATTTAAGTTAATGAAGAGAAATGCTACGTTCATGCATTGGAGAACTCAATATGACTAAGATGTCTAGTCTCTTAAATTGATCTATAAATGTAATGCAATTTCAATGAAAATCCCAGAAGATTTTTTGTTTGTAAAAACTGGACAACTTATTCTCAAACTTATCTGAAATGCAAAGACCCAACAGAACAAAAATAATTTTGGAAACAATTCAAAAGTTATCAAAGTCTGAGGACTTATTTCAAGATGTTTTAAATCTACAATATCAAGACAGTGTAATATTAACATAAGGGATAGTTTAATAGCTCAATGGAACAAAAAGGAGAGTTCAGAATACACACACACATATATATAAATAATCTTTTTTTTTTTTTTTTCACTAACGTGCAAGGTACTGTGGTGGGAAAGGTATAAACTTTTCAATAAAGGGTATTGAAACAACTGAATATTCATATACAAAATATAAACTTCCTCCATGGAGACAAAGTAGAAATTGAAGACACAGACCACCCCAGATAAATGGCAAGTATAATAAGCAGGGGAATTTACTTAGGAGGCTTGTCTTGGGCACCCACAAGATGAGTAAATCTTCACACCACCAGCTAGAATCTTAGGAATTTATAGAGAGATCTTAAATGGATTCACTCAGATGGTCTCAACAACATATGACTCTCTCTTCAGCTGCATCCTTGAAAATGGGTCTGGCTATGGGAATGGTGGGTGGTACACCCATTCCAAGGACAGGGAGGGAATGAGGATCCTGATTGCCCAGGTCCAGCTCAGGAATCAATCAGCAGTCACATCCTCTGAACGAGGTAATCCAAAAATTTTAAGACAATGTAAAAGCTAAAATTATGAATTTTCTAGGAAAAAAAATAGGATAAAATCTTTGCAACTTTATGTTAACCAAAAATTTCTTCAATAGGACACAAAATGTATTTTATTTTAAACTATAGTTTATTAGTTTTATTTTATAAGTTTATAGTTTTATTTTAAGCTATAAAATAAAAATGGATTCCCTGGTGGCGCAGACAGTAAAGAAACCTCCCACAGTGTGGGAGACCTGGGTTCAATTCCTGGTTTTGGAAGATCCCCTGGATCAGGGCATGGCAAACCACTCAAGTATTCTTGCCTGGAGAACCCCATGGACAGAGGAGCCTAGTGGGGCATTCCATGGGGTTGCAAACAGTCAGACATGACTTAGTGACTAATCACAGCACAGCATAGTTCATTAGCTTTATTTTATAATTTTATTTCAAACTATAAAATAAAAATTGATATATTAGAATTTACCAAAATTTTAAAATCTGCTCATCAGAAGACATCATTTAGAAATAAAAGGCAGAAGGAAGCAGGTGGCTGACCCGTCAGCCCCTCAAGGGGCGGCACCATGCTGCTCCCTGTGAGCCCAGGCCACCACCAGGTGGGTGGCCGGCCTGAGGGCACGGCGCCATGAAGCTGTACAGCCTAAGTGTCTGTACAAAGGCGAGTCCAAGGCAGTGCTCAAAGCCACATACGATGTGTCCTCTTTCAGCTTCTTCCAGAGGTCCAGCGTTTAGGAATTCACCGCCTTCACAAGCCAACTGATTGATTGGATGGCTGGTGGTGGTGGTGGTGGTTTAGTCACTAAGTCGTGTCTGAGTCTTGCAACCCCATGGGCTGTAGCCTGTCAGGCTCTTCTGTCCATGGGATTCTCCAGGCAAGAACACTGGAGTAGGTTGTTATTTCTTTCTCCAGGGGATCCTGATTGTGGAGTGCTCTGCAAAAGATAGCCAAACTTCTGTGGAACAAGAATATCTGTGCTATGTCTTCGTGAGAAATGACAGTCTTGCAGAAGTGGTCATTGCTGACCGTGAACATCCATCCTGGGAGTCTTTTACCTTGCTAGAGAAGGTACTAGACGAATTCTCCAAGCAGGTCCACAGGATAGACTGGCCAGTTGGATCCCCCTATACCATCCAGTACACAGGCCTGGACAGTCACCTCAGTAGACACCAGAACCCCCAAGAAGCTGACTCCATGACTAAAGTGCAGGCTGAACTGAATGAGACCAGTGCAGATATGCAGAAACATCATTCTACACAACACCATGCAGTCTTTATTAGCGCGAGGCGGGAAGCTCAATGACCTGGTGTCCAAATCTGAAGTGCTGGGAATACAGTTGAAAGTCTTCTATAAAATGGCCAGGATATAAAACTCATCCCTGTGCAACCATGTGACGGCCACCAGCAGAGCCCCTGTGCTGGCACATCACCGTCATTCACATCAGAACCTCACCCCTATCCCCGACCCCAGGAAGCAGAGCCACTTCACAACGACCTGAGTGGGACAGACTCAACTTCCGCTTTGGAGCTCCTGGAAGGAACCGAATGGTGGAAGGCCCCTGGGGGTGGGGAACGTTCAAATTCACATGCTTAGTTATTTTTGAAAAGATAACTTGAGGCCAATAAAAGTGTGTTTTGGGGTCAAATGGAACCATAAAGCTCAGTGACTCTGCAAAATAAATAAAAATAAAAGGTAAGTTGCAGACTTGGTGAATATATTTGCACTGCATGGGTCTGAGAAAGGATTTGAATCCAGATTATGTAAAGAAATTATACAGAGAAATAATAAGACAACTCACAAACAGTAAAAAATATTTGAACACTTTTCAAAGGAAGATTTATGGATAGCCAACAAGTTCAGAAGCATATTAAAAGATGTTCAGTACCATTAGTCATAGAATAAATGCAAATTAAAACCATAATAACTTACAATGATAGACATATTAGGATGGCTAAAATTAACACTGACCATATCAAGTGCTGGAGAAGGAAATGGCAACCCACTCTAGTACTCCTGCCTGGAAAATTCCATGGATGGAGGAGCCTGGTAGGCTACAGTCCATGGGGTCACAAAAAGTTGGACACAACTGAGCAACTTCACTTTCTTTCTTTCTCTAGTTCCTTTTGGAGAAGGAAATGGCAATCCACTCCAGTGTTCTTGCCTGGAGAATTCCATGGACAGAGGGGCCTGGTGGGCACAGTCTATGGGGTTGCAAGAGTCGGACACAACTAAGCAACTAACACACACACATACCAAGTGCTGATGAGGATACAAAGCAACTGGAACACTCAAATTGCTGGTAACAATGTAGAATGGTAGAACCACTTTGGAAAACAATTTGGTAGATGCATTTTAATAAAATTAAACATATGATTACCACATAACTCAGCAACTCCATGCCTGAATTTTTTTTTAATTTTTATTGGGGTATAATTGAACTTGGACAAACTCCAGGAGATGGTGAGGGACAGGGAATCCTGGAGTGGGGTCCATGTGTTTCATGGGGTCACAAAGAGTTGGACATAACTTGGTGACTGAACAACATAAGTGATTTCCAACTTGTCTTAATTTCAGGTGTACAGCAGAGTGAATCTGTTATATATACATATATATCCACTTATTTTTAGATTCTAATGTTCCATATAGGACATTACAAAGTATTGAATAAAGTTCCCTGTGTTATACCCTAGGTCCTTATTAGTCATTCATTTTATATACAGTAGTTTACTTGTGTCAATCCCAATCTTTCAATTTATCCCTCCCAACCCCTCCCAGGTAACCATAAGTTTATTTTTTACATTTGTAACTCTATTTCTGTTTTGTAGATAAGTTCATTTGTAGCCTTTTTTAGAGTCCACACATAAGTGATTCATATGACATTTGTCTTTCTCTGACTTACCTCACTCAGCATGACAATTTCTAAGTCCATCCATGTCACTGCAAATGGCATTCTTTTGTTCTCTTTATGGCTAAGTAATATCCCATTGTATATACACACCACATCTTCTTTATCCATTCATCTGTCAATGAACATTTACGTTGCTTCCATGTCTTAGCTTTTTTAAATAGTACTGCAATGAACACTGGAGTGGCCATGCCTAAATATTTACTAAAGAGAAATGAAAAATTTTAGGTAAAAAATAATCCAGTTTTATTAATCATTTCCTTTACATTTAGTCCTTTTTTATGAGATATTTAAGAAATTTTCATTTACCCCAAGGTTATGAATATATTCTTCTGTGCTATCATTTAGAGCTTTTACTGTTTTTAACCTTTCACAATTACTCTCAAAATGACTTTTATGCGGCTAGGGATCAAGGTTTACTTTTGCCTGTGGGCAGCCTATAGACATTCTACCTTTTAGAAAAAAGACTGCCCTTTCCCACACTGCTTTGTGTTCATATACATGTAGACTTATCTTTCAGCTCTCTCTTCTTTTTAATAATCTTTTTTCTTTTTCCTGTACTACACTGTGTTAATTATTATAGCCTTATAATATATACTGCTTATATAGCTTAAGTTCATCAATCTGATTTTTCCTCTTTAGGTATTTTTATTAACAAATATGTGGGAAAGTATCAATTTGTGAGATTAGGTTGAGTGCCATAGCAAAATATCCATGATATCCATGGGAATTCTTGTCTCTGGCTTTCCAGTGTCATATATATGCACCGGTGTCAACAACCTCTCATATCCTTGTGTCATGTGGAGAAAGATGTTATTCTATCCCCTCTAGAGCTCTGAGTCAGTTGACTGAGGCCCTCTCACACCTGCATCACAATCTACTTCTCTGTTTACCCAATATTTCCTTCTCCCTGCTTTTCCATGGGTTCTGATCCCTAATAAACTTCTTGTACCCTCGATTGTTTCATTGTCTACTTCCCACGAATCAAATCTGAGTCCCTTTGCAGTCCACCTGAAACTATCACAAGTTAATTGGCTACACACCACTACAAAATAAAAAGGTTTTAAATTTTGATACATTTTGGTTTAGTAGGAAGATCAGATCAGATCAGTCACTCAGTCGTGTCCAACTCTTTGCAACTCCATGAATCACAGCACGCCAGGCCTCCCTGTCCATCACCAACTCCCAGAAGATAGGAGAATATAAATCTCAAGTAGATTTAAAAGAATATGAGAGGTAAGGAACTGGGAGCAACACACTGAGAGAAATGCTTTAGGAATTTGTGGAAGAAAGGAAAGAGAGGGAGCAGATTTAGGACAAGGGTGCTGAGTGGGAGAAAGTTGAGATCAGGAGGTGTATTAGTTAAAGTCCTAACAGGAAACAGATGATACATGCAAAAGGAAAGACTGAAGAGAGTATAATGAAGAGAACTGTCAAAATACATGGGAAGAGTTAAAACCAATAATAATAATAAAGCAGGGGTGGCAAAATACACCAGGGCTGGTAACATCAAAGGCATTACCCTCCCTAGTCTGGACAGCAATGGAGAGCTCACGACTGGCAGAGTCATCAAGGCAATCACCTCATGGGAGCAGTGGCCTTAGGAGAGGCCCCAGGCACTACAGAACAGTGAGTGGACTTGGAAGGGGCGACTCAGAGGGATAAATCCTTCAACTTGTCCTTCTTGCTGCCTCTGATCAACTGCCAGTGCTTCCTATTAGCCAAACCTAACAACATCCAGAGGCAATACCCTCTCTGGGTGCAGAACAAGGTGTAAAGTGGGTCTGGGGGTGGGGGAGTCAGGTAGAATATATTTAGAAGAGGAAGTATAAATATGCTCTTATATGGGACAGATAACCCATGAGAAAAGACATAGTAAAACATAAAACAGAGAGAATACATCTGCTGGAAAATAGTCCCTATGGAGGGTAAAGAAAATTGTGTCTTGTGGGAGGGGCAGGCCTTGATGGAGTCACACAGATGGAAAAACACCTCTCTCTAAACCTTCATCAGCAGAGATGAGTACTGATAGTGCTTCCCAAGGGACTGAGACCTGAGTACTTCTCTTCCCTGAGATGAATTTGATATGCTCCTAAGACTGTTGAAGGCCTTTCCAGGCTGCAGTGAGAAAACATCAAGTTTCATTGCACACAGGAAAAAAGATTAGAGAGAGCTTCTTGGAGGACCAAGGGAGTAACATAAAGGGTCCAGGGCACCTCCAAGTTCCAATCTATACAACAACCCAGACGCCAGGGGAGAGGAAAGGATGTACTCTTTACAGCAAAAGCAAGAGTGTGGCCAAGAGAATAGAAGCCGTAAAGAAGGCTGAACAACGAAGAATTGCTTCTTTCGAACTGAGGTGCTGGAGAAGACTCTTGAGAGTTCCTTAAACAGCAAGGAGATCAAACCAGTCAATCCTAAAGAAAATCAACCCTGAATATTCATCAGAAGAACTGATGCTGAAGCTGAAGTTCCAATACTTTGGCCACCTGATTCGAAGAGCTGACTCACTGGGATGGTTGGATGGCATCACTGACTCAATGGACATGGGTTTGAGCAATCTCCGAGAGATAGTGAAGGACAGGGAAGCCTGGGGTGCTGCAGTCCATGGGGTCACAAAGGGTCAAACATGACGAGCAACTGAACAACAGCAACAGAAGGCAGTTCCATATGCAGAGAATCTCTCCAAGACCTCCTAGCAGGGAGTGACCGGGAGACCGAGGTGCGAGGAGGAGGCTGATTTCCTGCCCTGTGTGCCAGCTCTCTGTCCTGGTTGCCCAGCCTCTTTCTTCCTCCTCTGTCGGTGTTCTCACTTTGTTTCCTTAGTGTGATCATTGCAATTCTGGCCCTCTTTTCTCTCAAGATCTGTATAAAGACAAAGGCCTGAGGTCTGGAAAACAAGTGAGAAAAGTGTACATATTAGAAAGAACAGAAACCCCTACTGGAGGAAAGAGTCCCAGAACCGCTGCCTTTTGGAGCCTGACACAGGGGAGGCATGCAGTAAATGCTGAAAGGATGCTGAAAGCAGGAGAGCATTCTGTTTAAATTACAGATGCAAGAGCCTGAACAGAGATAGTGATTTAATTCATTCATTTCTGATTTTAAAAAACCAAATCAAGAATTAGATATAGACATAAAATCACCAGTTAAGACTGTTTATCTGAAAAGCATTCAAATATCAATAACCTCAGATATGTAGATAATACCACTCTTATGTCAGAAAGTGAAGAACTAAAAAGCCTCTTGCTGAAAGTGAAAGAAGAGAGTGAAAAAGTTGGCTTAAAACTCAACATTCAGAAAACTAAGATCATGGCAGCCGCTCTCATCAATTCAAGTCAAATAGATGGGGAAACAATGGAAATAGAGACTAATTTTATTTTCTTGGGCTCCAAAATCACTGTGATGGTGACTGCAGCCATGAAATTAAAAGACACTTGCTCCTTGGGAGAAAAGTTATGACCAACCTAGACAGCATATTAAACAGCAGAGACATTACTTTGCCAACAAAGGTCTATCTAGTCAAAGCTAAGGTTTTTCCAGTAGTCATGTATGAATGTAAGATTTGGACCATAAAGAAAGCTGAGTGCCGAAGAATTGACGCTTTTGAACTGTGGTGTTGGAGAAGACTCTTGAGAGTCCCTTGGACTGCAAGGAGATCCAACCAGTCAATCCTCAAGGAAATCAGTCCTGAATATTCATTGGAAGGACTTATGCTAAAGCTGAAACTCCAATACTTTGGCCACCTGATGCAAAGAACTGACTCATTGGAGAAGACCCTGATGCTGGGAAAGATTGAAGGCAGGAGGAGGAGGGGACGACATAGGATATGATTGGATGGCATCACTGACTCAATGGACATGAGTTTGAGCAAGCTCAAACTTGCTTGTTGGTGATGGACAGGGAAGCCTGGCGTGCTGCAGTCCATGGGGTCGCAAAGAGTTGGACATGACTGAGAGACTGAACTGAACTGAACGGATTCACCAGCACCACACTGAGGAGAGCTCCAACAGCATACTATTTAAAGTCCAGATCTAGACAAGGATGTTCACCATAAGTGTTTCTTTATATTGTATAGAAAATTATAAAGATTTTTAAAAGACGTAAAATATAAATAAGAGCTTATATTAATTAAAGTTATCCCAGTTAAATTTTAGCAATGCATCTTCCTGCCAAAAAAAAAAAAAAACCAATGAGAATCTCCTAAGTAATGAGCTTTGGAAAGCAGTAGTGCAAAATCAGAGAAGGCAATGGCACCCTACTCCTTTACTCTTGCCTGGAAAATCTCATGGACAGAAGAGCCTGGTGGGCTGCCGTCTATGGGGTCGCACAGAGTCAGACACGACTGATGTGACTTAGCAGCAGCAGCAGCAGTGTAAAATAGTTATGTTTTGCGAAATGTTTTAGAAAGCAATAATGATCCAAAGGTTTTTAAAATAATACTAGCTAATTTCAAAAGATAAAAAAGTAAAAGAGAAATATAAGGTAAAAAATTCTAAACCTACTTACGACACTTATAACAGAAATTTCCATTAAATTTCTGAATGGAACAAATCAATGGGATAAAGATAATCAGTTCTTCCATATTCCTTTGTATGTTTGAATTTAATACAACCAGTCTTTTTTTAATTGAAAAAATTATCCAAAATTATTAGCAAAACCCTCTTCTATCATGTGGTAAATATACTAATTCAATTAGTACTGGCATTAAAAATAGAGAAAACTGACTGGTCAGGCAACGATCTTTGAATACATGTTTGAATTTACTTTTTGACAAAAAAAGCGTATTGCAAAGTAATGGGAAGGTTTATTTACTGAACAGTGGTGCAACAATGATTTAGCTATCTATTGTTCAGTCACTAAATCATGTCTGACTCTTTGTAACCCCATGGACTGCAACATGCCAGGCTTCCCTGTCTTTCACCATCTCCCAGAGCTTGCTCAAGCTCATGTCCATTGAGTCAGTGATGCCATCTGACTGTCTCATCCTCTGTTATCCCCTTATCCTCCTGCCTTCAATCTTTCCCAGTGTCAGGGTCTTTTCTAATGAGTCAGCTCTTCGCATCAGGTGGCCAAAGTATTAGAGCTTTAGCTTCAGCATCATTCCTTCCAAAGAAATCCCAGGGCTGATCTCCTTCAGAATGGACTGGTTTGATCTCCTTGCAGTCCAAGGGACTCTCAAGAGTCTTCTCCAACACCACAGTTCAAAAGTATCAATTCTTGGGTGCTCAGATTTATTTTTTGTCCAACTCTTATATCTATACCTGTGTTAGTCACTTAGTCATGTCTGATTCTTTGTGACTCCATGGACTGTAGCCCACCAGGCTCTTCTGTCCATGGAATTCTCCAGGCAAGAATACTGGACTGGGTTGCCATTTCCTTTTCCAGAAATTCATAGATGACTATTGGAAAAACCATAGCTTTGACTATACGGACGTTTGTTGCTAAAGTAATCTCTCTGCTTTTTAATATGCTGCCTAGGTTTGTCATAGCTTTTCTTCCAAAGAGCAAGCATCTTTTAGCTATCTGTGGGTGAAATTAATTTAGGACTTTCTCACTTCATGTCAAATTCCAAACTGATTACAAAATTAATTTTAAAATAAATTTTGGTAAAGAAAAAGCATGTGAATACTTATTAAACTACTGGATTTTACATTATTGAAAGCTTAAAAGTCATGAAATAATTAATTTTAAAAGTGCAATTACTATAAATATATAAAAGTTTAAGTGTATGCATATGTAAAATTAATTAGAATGTAATAGAAAATGAATGAAAAAATATTTCCAGAAAATTCATATAGAGATAATATTCATAGAGTAAAACTTAAGAATAAGGTTATGCTTTCGGATTCCATGCTAAGCACTTGAAAAACATTATTTCTCTTAATGCTATAGGATGGGTTCAGTTCATTCTTTATTGTCAGTTCAGTTCAGTTCAGTTGCTCAGTCCTGTCTGACTCTTTGCAACCCCGTGGACTGCAGCACACCAGGCTTCCCTGTCCATCATCAACTCATCATTACTCAAACACATGTCCATCAAGTCGGTGATGCCATCCAACCATTTCATCCTCTGTCATCCCCTTCTCCTCCTGCCTTCAATCTTTCCCAGTATTGGGGTCTTTTCCAGTGAGTCAGTTCTTTGCATCAGGTGGCCAAAGTATTGGAGTTTCAGGCTCACCATCAGTCCTTCCAATGAATACTCAGGACTGATTTCCTTTAGGATGGACTGGTTGTATCTCCTTGCAGTCCAAGGGACTCTCAAGAGTCTTCTCCAACACCACAGTTCAAAAGCATTAATTCTTCAGCACTCAGCTTTCTTTATGGTCCAAATCTTACATTCATACATGACTACTGGAAAAACCTTAGCTTTGACTAGATGGACCTCTGTCAGCAAAGTAATGTCTCTGCTTTTTAATATGCTGTCTAGGTTGGTCATAACTTTTCTTCCAAGGAGTAAGCATCTTTTAATTTCATGGCTGCAGTCACCATCTGCAGTGATTTGGTAACCTAAAAACATAAAGTCTGTCACTCTCTCTACTGTTTCCCCATCTATTTGCCATGAAGTGATGGGACCAGATGCCATGATCTTAGTTTTCTGAATGTTGAGCTTTAAGCCAACTTTTTCACTCTCTTCTTTCACTTTCATCAAGAGGCTCTTTAGTTCTTCTTTGCTTTCTGCCATAAGGGGGGTGTCATCAGCATATCTGAGGTTCTTGACATTTCTCCCGGCAATCTTGATTCCAGCTTGTGCTTCATCCAGCCCAGCGTTTCTCATGATATACTCTGCATCATGATGCAGATGGGTTGTACATAAAGCCATATACATAAAGGATGGGTTGTACATAAAGCCAAAATAGAAAATTACCTAAGTATGTAAATGGGGGAAAAAATCTTTTAAAATGTCAAAGTTAAAAAATAGTCAAAGTTCACAAAACTATGATGAGAAAGGTAAACCAAAATTATAATATCAATTTTTACTTATTCTAATAATCAAGATTTTTAAATTGAAAATTTTAATTATGGCATGGATGTGATGAAATAGACACTCATAAACAAATTCTGGATATGTAAAATACTACTGTGTACCTATGAAGCAACATTTCAGTGTATGTCAAAAATATAAAAGCCCATACTGTAACAAAGGGGTAGAAAAACCTCTTTGAAAGACAGTTTAGCAATTATCAGCGATAACCAATTATCTGTTATCTAGTGGTCATGTATGGATGTGAGAGTTGGACTGTTAAGAAAGCTGAGCGCCGAAGAATTGATGCTTTTGAACTATGGTGTTGAAGAAGACTCTTGAGAGTCCCTTGGACTGCAAGGAGATCCAACCAGTCCATTCTGAAGAAGATCAGCACTGGGATTTCTTTGGAAGGAATGATGCTAAAGCTGAATACTTTGGCCACCTCGTGCAAAGAGTTGACTCATTGGAAAAGTCTCTGATGCTGGGAGGGATTGGGGGCAGGAGGAGAAGGGGACGACAGAGAATGAGATGGCTGGATGGCATCACTGACTCGATAGACATGAGTCTGAGTGAACTCCTGGAGTTGGTGATGGACAGGGAGGCCTGGCATGCTGCAATTCATGGGGTTGCAAAGAGTCAGACACAACTGAACGACTGAATTGAACTGAACAGATAACAAATATTAAATTTTGTTTTACTTTCATTTTTTTGCCTCTGCCAGTAGTTTTCAAGCATGATAGCTGGGATTCAAGAGATTGGAAGTTTGATTGCATAACCTTCACAGTTCTCTCTCTTAGTCTTGCTGGGTTCCAGAATTTCTGCATGATTTTGAACAACTTATGAAACCTCACAATCCTTCAGTTCTTTAACTTAAAAGTCATAATAATCAGAAGTTTTAGCTCTCAATAAACCTGGGTTATAATCTGCCTTTGTCTCTTACCAGGAAAAAAATGCTAGAAATCACAGCATGCTGTGACAATCAGACAATCAAGAGATAAAAAAAAAAAAAAAAAAAAACATGCTTTGAGATATGATACACACATGGGGAAAAAATGGTCGAATTGTGTGGCAAAATTTTCTTTCTAGGAAAGGAAGACAATGGCCCCAGAAATGCCTTAGAAAAGTAGCTCCAAATAACCAATTATTTAAATCTAATTTTATTTTTGGAACATCTAACAAAAATGCATACTTTTGCATTCAAGAACTCTGATCCTTGATCATTTTGTATGTTCTCTGAGTTTAGTACAGAACTCTGTACAAGATGTGTGTGTGTACTCACTCAGTTGTGTCCAACTCTTTGCAACCCCATGGACCATAGCCCACCAGGCTCCTCTGTCCATGAGATTTTCCCAGAAAGAATACTAGACTGGGTTGCCATTTCCTCTGCTAGATCCTTAATAAAGACTTTATCCATGATGCAGTGATTCAGAGAAGTATAACATGGTCTGCTGACTCATTTGTATCAAAGAAAATACCCTAGACCACAGTCTAGAAAAAGACCTCAGGAAGTATGCATGTGAGTCCACCTTGGAAAACAGCCTCTTGGAAGACAGCACTGGGCCTGAAACAACATCAGAAACCGTGAGCTCACCCCACCAGGGAAGTAGCTGCTGGGCAGCACAGCAGACCTGCAGGCAGTCAGTCCACCGTCTGAGACAGGCCATCCTAAGAGTTACCCCTAGAAACTTACCCAAGAACAAAGGCTACAAACTTCCTCCAAAAGGAATTCCTACTTCACTCTGTTGGACAGTGGCCACTGATTCAGATGGAAAGCAATTCTACACAATGTGAGTCTATGTGTAGCAGCCCAGATTGCAGACCTTTGCCAACAACTGCTGTGATAATGTGTCTCTCAACTCTTTTAAAAATACATGAAAATCCAATATGCAACCTAGAGTCTCAGCAAAATTTCTGACACAACAGAAAGATCAGAGCACTTAATTATGCTCTCTGCACTCTGCACCATAAATACAAAGAGGTGTGTCTTCTATTTAATCTTTATGAACTATTCCTTTGTCATGTGTATTTCATTTGTTTTGCTTTATATAAATTTAATACTGTCACACTATTTTATTTTTAATTGCCTATTTATCCTTTCTCATGCATTTATTTTCATATCCAGTTGATATTTTAATTTGGGCCTGTCTTTTCAACACAGCATTAGCTGCATCTTTGTTATTTAACCTATTCTGAGAGACTTACCATTTAAGTAGGGAGATTCAACCTAGCCACATTTATCATAATTCCATATTTGTGGTTGCCTTGGTCATCGTTTATTTTCATTATGTTTTCTCATTTTTTTTTTTTTTTGACTTCTGACTTTTGCTGAATTGATCCATTTCATGAGTGAAAATCATTCAGTCGTGTCCAACTCTGGCTACCCCATGGACTCTACAATCTATGGAATTCTCCATGTCAGAATACTGGAGAAGGTAGCTTTTCCCTTCCCCGGGGGATCTTCCCAACTCAGGGATCGAACACAGGTCTCCTGCATTGCAGGGGGATTCTTTACCATCTGAGCCACAAGGGAAGCCCAAGAATACTGGAGTGGGTAGCCTATCCCTTCTCCAGTGGATCTTCCTGACCCAGAAATAAAACCATGGTCTCCTGCATGGCAGGCAGATTCTATACCAACTGAGCTATCAGGGAGGATTTCCCTATATATCCATTTCTTTGACTTAGAAGTTTTATCAAATATATCTGCTTGACCAGTTACTATATTCATAACTTTAGGGACACTTTCAACTTTATATTTTTGTATTATTCCAAATTATATAGTAGTGATTCAGTATTTTGTCCTTCTAATACTAAGCTCAAGATAAGAATGTAAAGCATTTTTCTGTCCCTTTTATTCCCTATCAAGCTTCTCACTGAGTATGACATATTACAAAGATGACTGCAACATCTCCATCCCTCAGACTCTTTTGCAATGTAACCAGGAAATTCCCCATTTAGAAGTTGAATCTAATTACTGCCCACCACCTTGAATCTGAGCTGGCCTTAGTGATTCACTTACAGCTAATAGACTGTGATGGAAGTCCTGGCCAGGAAAACACACCCAGCATCCACCTGTGCCTCTTGTAATGTTTGGTCCCTGGATGATGCTCCCACTAAAAATCCTGCCATCATGCAAAAAGAAGTCTAAACCACATGCCAAGGCCATGGGTAGGTAATGCACTCAGCAACCTCAGCTGAGCCCAGCTTTGAAATTGTGTCAGTCCAGGAGCCAAGCCTGTTGAGTGATTCCAACCCTGGGAATTTGATCACCCCAGCTATTTGAGGCTCCTGAGCTGAGGTTTCAGATACATGGAGTAGAAAGAAAACCTTTCCACTGCACTGTTCTTGAATTCCTGACCCACAGAATCTGTGACAGTGATAAAATAGGTATTGCTTTATACTCTGTGCTTGTACAAAGCATAGATAACTAGCACACTGAATTTTGCTGAAATCATTTGAAATTTTAGTCTCAAGTCATTGTTGATGATTAATGTAAAACATATCTCTTCTATATCAAAAGTATTTTAGAGCTTTTAGTATAGCTTACAATTACATTAAGAAAATTTATTTTTGTTTCGCTGTGAAGCTTTACCAAATTCACTGTTTATAATTTTTTGTATACATTTCTCCAATGTATCATTCTCTGTCCAATAAAGAGAGGGAAGCCATATAACCTGAACAGGAAATATTAAATAAAAAGAATTATCAACTATAACAAGGAATTGGAAAATCAAGGGATTGCCTAGTAAGTAGATAGAACTCTAAAGATTATATAAATAGCAGATATAGGAGCAGCCACTGCCACTAGAGGTGAGATGGATTCTCCAAAGGAAGAGCCCCACTGGGCTGAGATCCAGTCCTTGTTGGAGAGGGTACAGGATGGCACACTGAATGGGAAAGTTGCTGTGACACTGTGCCAGCAGAACTTGCTGGAAATCCAACTTGCAGGGTGCCAGAGAAAACTGTTCACAAGAAGGTATATTACCAGAGGCATTCGGCTACAAAACCATAACAGGGAGCTTCTAGGAGGGGCTGCTGGACACCCCAGGGAAGCCTGTGGGCACTCAATCATACAAAGATGACTGAATCGCAGTAGGAAAGCTCTGTGGAATTTTAACTAACCTAGGCTCCATCTCTCCCTCTGTGACTCGGTGACATTCCTGAAAAGAGCAGCCTATGCTCCCTGTGTGGGCTCCTGGTCCTGGAAGGAGTAGAGCAGACCTTGTTCTCAAAGAATTGTTGTCATTTTTTAATCCATCTGGTGGCTCTGTGAAAGACAGAAACAATGTGTCTTTGTTTCATGTAACTCAGAACTCTCCCCAAATAAAGTAGAGGTTATAAAGATATAGTAGAGGTTACTTGAGGGCATTTGGCAAAAAATATGTAAACACAAATGTGTTAGCCCCTGGGATTTGGAAAGGAATGACAGTCAAAGCAAACAATGGACACACCAAATTCTTGGGAGGAAAGGCTGAGGAGTGAGATGCCTTGGCAAATAAGAGCTTTGAAAAGCTCCCACATAGTCCTGGGGAGCTTTCCTAGAAGGAAGGCCATAAGCATGACCAGGGCTAGGGGCATAATCAGAAAGACCAAGAAAAAAAGAGAGAAGACTCAAATTACAAAAATTAAGTATGAAAATGGGAACATTACTACCAAGCTCACAAAAAGGAAAAGGATTATAAGAGAATAAAAAAATTGCATGCCAGCAAATTTGATAACCTACATTAAAGGGAAAAATTTCTAGAAACATACAAACTACCAAAACTGACTCAACAAGATATCTAAAATATAAACAGACTTATAACAAGTAAAAAGGTTGACTCAGTAATCAAAAAGCTTCCAACAAGAAAAGTCCAACCCCAGACGGATTCACTGATGAACTCTCTCAAATGTTTAAAGAAGAATTCCTAAATTATTCCAAAAAATAGAGGATAATAGAATACTTTGTGGGCTCCCCAGGCAGCGCTAGTGGTCAAGAACTCACCTGCCAATGCAGGAGATGTAAGAGACTAAGTTTCAATCCCTGGGTTGAGAAGATCCCCCAGAGGAAGTCATGGCAGCCCACTCCAGTATTCTAGCCTGGAGTATCCCATGGACAGAAGAACCTGGTGGGCTACAGTCCATGGGGTCTCAAAGAGTCAGACACGACTGAAGTGACTTAGCATAGCACAGCACACACAGAATACTTCTAAACTCATTCTATGAGACCAGAATTACCATCATCATACTTTTAAATTCCTTAAGACTTCTCCCATATGCCTCTTCTCAATATTTATTCACACATTTGACAAACATTTGACAAACATCTACTAAGTGCCGGGAACTAATCTAAGTGCTGGGTTTAGAGCAGTGAACAAAAATGGCAAAAAGCATTCTCTCGGGGAGCTTACATTTTACTATGAGAAAAAGAAAAGAAAAACAAAAAAATGACTTACAATATGCATGTCATGAGATGCTATGTGGCATGGAGATAAATTTAAAGCAGAGAATTATATAGAGTTGGAGTTGCTAATTTAGATAGAATGATCAGAGAATATATCTCTCATTAAAGAGCATATTATCTGAATACAAACTCAATATCACTCTTTTATTCCAATTTAATTAATGGTAAAAGTACAAGATGGTGCTGTAGAAGGATGTTCACTCATCTTCTCCTGCAAGAACTCCAAAATTACAACTTGCTGCTGAACAACCATCACCATCACCACCCAAAAAAGATACCCCACATCCAAGGCAAAGGAGAAGCCCCAGCAAGATGGTAAGAGGGGCAAAATTGCATTTAGAATCAAATCCCATACCTGCCAGAGATGCTCAGAGGGCTCAAACAAAAACTTGTGTGCACCAAGAGAACCCATAGAGACTGAGTCACTCCTGCCTTTGAATGTTTGAGTGTGTCCTGCGGAGGTATGGGTCACCAGTGGCCTACCACAGGGGCAGGGGCTCTGGATGCAGCAGACCTGGGTATGGCATAAGCTCTCTTGGAGGAAGTTGGCATTAACCCCACCATAGAGCTACCAGAAGGAAACAGACTCCTGGAGGGCACAAACAAAACCTTGTGTGTACCATGACCCAGGAGAAAGGAGCAGTGACCCCACAAGAAACTGATCCAGACTTGTCCATGAGTGTCCAAGAGTCTCTGGTGGAGGCGTGGGCCGGTGGTGGCCTGCTGCAGGGTCGGGGGCACTGAGTGCAGCAGTGCATGCACAGGACCTTTTGAAAGAGGTCACCATTATCTTCAATACCTCCACTATAATTTGGTCTCAGGTGAAAAAACAGGGAGGGAACCCAGCCCTGCCCATCAACAGAAAATTGTATTAAAGATTTAATCCCAGTCTGATGGGCCACATGACCCCACCCATCAGAACAAGATCCAATTTACCCTTCAGTCAGTCTCTGCCATATGAAAGCTTTCATAAGCTTCCTATCCTTATCCATCAGAGGGCAGACAGAACGAAAATCACAACCACAGAAAACTAATCAAACTGATCACATGGACCACAGCCCTGTCTAACTCAATGAAACTATGAGCCATGTCATATAGGGCCACCCAAGACAGACAGGTCATGGTGGAGAGTTCTAACAAAACATGGTCCACTGGAAAAGGGAATGGCAAACCACTTCAGTATTCTTGTCTTGGGAACCCCATGAACAGCATGAAAAGGCAAAAAGATAGGACACCAAAAGATGAACTCCCCAGGTCAGTAGGTGCCCAGTATGCTACTGGAGAACAGTGGAGAAATAACTCCATAAAGAAAGAAGAGACAGAGCCAAAGCAAAAACAACACCCAGCTGCAGATGTGACTGGTGTTGGAAGTTAAGTCTGATGCTGTAAGGAACAATATTGCATAGGAACTTGGAACGTTAGGTCCATGAATTAAGGCAAATTGGAAGTGGACATTTTAGGAACGTTAGGTCCATGAATTAAGGCAAACTGGAATTGGACATTTTAGGAGTCAGTGAACTAAAATGGACAGGAATGGGTGAATTTAACTCAGATGCCCACTATAGCTACTACTGTGGATGAAAATCCCTTAGAAGAAATGGAGTAGCCCTCATAGTCAACAAGAGTCTGAAATGCAGTACTTGGATGCAATCTCAAAAATGACAGAATGATCTCTGTTCATTTCCAAGGCAAACCATTCAATATCACAGTAATCCAAGTCTATGCCCCAACCAGTAACACTGAAGAAGCTGAACTTAAATGGTTCTATGAAAACCTATGAGACCTTCTAGAACTAACACCCAACAAAGATGTCCTTTTCATTATAGGAGACTGGAATGAAAAAGTAAGAAGTCAAGAGATACCTGGAGTAATGGGCAAATTTGGTCTTGGAGAACAAAATGAAGCAGGGCAAAGGCTAATAGAGTTTTGCCAAGAGAATGCACTGGTCATAGCAAACACCCTCTTCCAAAGCACAAGAGAAGACTCTACACATAGACATCACCAGACGGTCAATACCAAAATCAGATTGATTACATTCTTTGCAGCCGAAGATGGAGAAGCTTCATACAGTCAGCAAAAACAATACCAGGAGCTGATTGTGGCTCAGATCATGAACTTCTTATTGCCAAATTCAGACTTAAATTGAAGAAAGTAGGGAAAACTACTAGACCATTCAGGTATGATATAAATGAAATCCCTTATGATTATACAGTGGAAGTGACAAATTGATTCAAAAGATTAGATCTGATAGAGTGTCTGAAGAACTATGGAGAGATGTTCGTGACATTGTACAGGAGGCAGTGATCAAGACCATCCCCAAGAAAAAGAAATGCAAAAAGGCTAAATGGTTGCCTGAGGAGGGCTTACAAATAGCTGAGAAAAGAAGAGAAGCTAAAGGCAAAGGAGAAAAGGAAAGATAGATCCATTTGAATGCAGAATTCCAAAGAATAACAAGGAGAGATAAGAAAGCCTTCCTCGGTGATCAATGCAAAGAAATAGAGGAAAACAATAAAATGGGAAAGACAATAGACCTCGTCAAGAAAATTAGAGGTACCAAGGGAATGCTTCATATAAAGATGGGCATATTAAAGGACAGAAATCGTATGGACCTAACAGAAGCAGAAGATATTAAGAGAGGTGGCGAGAATACACAGAAAAGCCATACAAAAAAGATCTTCATGACCCAGATAACCACAATGGTGTGATCACTCACCTAGAGACAGACATCTTGAAATGCGAAATCAAGAGGGCCTTGTGAAGCATCACTATGAACAAAGCTAGTGGAGGGGATGGAATTTCAGCTGAGCTATTTCAAATCCTAAAAGATGATGCTGTGATTTACTCAATATGCCAGCAAATTTGGAAAACTCAGTAGTGGCCACAAGACTAGAAAAGGTCAGTTTTCATTCCAATCTCAAAGAAAGGCAATGCCAAAGCATGTTCAAACTACCGCACAATTGCACCCTTCTCACACAGTGGCAAAGTGATGCTCATAATTCTCCAAGCCAGGCTTCAACAGTACATGAACCGTGAACTTTCAGATGTTCAAGCCGGATTTAGAAGAGGCAGAGGAAACAGAGATCAAATTGCCAAATCTGTTGAATTACCCAAAAAGCAAGAGAATTCCAGAAAAACATCTACTTCTGCTTTATTGACTATGTCAAAGCCTTCGACTGTGTGGATCACAACAAACTGTGGAAAATTCTTCAAGAGATGGGAATATCAGACCACCTTACCTGCCTCCTGAATAATCTGTATGCAGGACAAGAGACAACAGTTAGAACTGGACATGGAATAACAGACTGGTTCCAAATCAGGAAAGGAGTGTGTCAAGCCTGTATATTGTCACCCTGCTTATTTAACTTATATGCAGAATACATCATGCAAAATGCCAGGCTGGATAAAGCACAAGCTGGAATAAAGATTGCCAGAAGAAATATCAATAACCTCAGATACACAGATGACACGATGCCTATGGCAGAAAGTGAAGAACAGCTAAACAGCCTCTTGATGAAAGTGAAAGAGAAGAGTGAAAAATTTGGCTTAAAACTCAACATTCAGAAAACTAAGATCATGGCATCTGGTCCCATCACTTCATGGCAAACAGATGGGAAACAATGGAAACAGGGAGAGACTTTATTTTGGGGGGCTCCAACATCACTGCAGATGGTGACTGCAGTCATGAAATTTGATGCTAGAAAAACTGCAGAAGGGAGGAAAAGGGGACGACAGAGGATGAGATGGTTGGATGGCATCACTCACTCGATGGAGAGGAGTTTGAGTATATTCCAGGAGTTGGTGACAGACAGGGAAGGCTGGCATGGCATGGTGCAGTCCATGGGGTCACAAAGAGTCCGACATGGCTCAGAGACTGAACTGAACTGAACTGAAATGTACAATGTCTTGAAGGACAATAAACGCAAGTGGACCCAATGGGAGGAACTTATCAATTCAGAAAAATAAAGAAGTTTCAGGTAAAATTAAGTTCTAAAAATTATGCCATATTTTTGGCAATTGAGGTCATTAATAAGAGCAATTTCTATGTGATGTTAAAAAATTAAATTGCAGTGAGATGAGATGCATTTAGGATGTGAGGATAGGGCAGTGACACAAAGGGGTTACTCACGTTTGTGAAGCAGGAAATGGGGGGGAAATCTGTGGAAAGGGCATGGAGTAAAGATACATTTTGATATGGGGAGACTTCAAAACTTTCTTTAATGAAGAGCACTGTTCATCACACAAGGATGTTCTAATCCCTCAGGATCCTGAGCTGAAAAGTTGTCCATCTGGTGGACTGCCCTGGGACTAGAGTTGAAACTACTCCCAGACATTAAGTGGCTAACCCCTAAGAGCCCTTGAGTTCTATTCCTACCACAGTGTAAAAAAAAAGATCCTGAAGGATGCTTGAAATACAGTAGGGAGAGCCTACAAAGCAGCACACCAGGGTTAGACATCTCAGGGATCAAATTTATACAAAAACTCCAAACTCTGGGCATGGCCAGTGAGGACAGGAATCTGTTCTGAATAACAAAAGGCCAAACACAAGCAACTAAGCAAGGAGAGCAGGAGCATCTACAGAAGGCATTGCAGCCTGAGAAGCTCTTCAGAGCTCCTTCTGAAATAGTGAGCAAACCAATGAATGTATGACCTGCATTCTGGGTAAGGGGATGGATGCATCCTGTGTTCTCATAATTCTGTCCTGATCCCTGATTTTGATTATATAACTTATCTATGGCCTCCATAGTTAGCTCTTCTTGTTTGATTTTTCACCTTTAGTTCCTTCCTTCTCTCAGGCTCTCCACATTTTAGGTCCATAATTTAGGAAAGAGGAGAGAAATGACACTGAGTTCTAAAATTGTCAGTGAATAAATGATAAACAGAGGGGTCTAAAATAAAAATTCTATATTCAAGATTCTCAGAACAAAAAGGAACTTCAAAGAAAAGACTACTTTATTACGTCCAAAAAAAAAGAAAGACATATAACTTTAAAGTCACATATAACTTTAAAGTCAGCTTCACATTCAAGCTGAATTCCTATTAAAATCTGACCAAAAAAGATTTTTGGAAGAAGTTTTCCATCATACTTATTTCACATTAATAATGAATTTTCAACCATTTCTTTGAGATATGAAGCAAAAATTAAGATGAATTAATATCCATAAAAAGAGAAAATAACAAGGTATGCAATCAACTTTTTGCTTTATCTAGAACATCAGAAAAAGAATATCAGTGTTAAGAACTGACAACAGTTTAGAAAAATGGCTAATACACAAGACAAAAATAAAACAAATATAACTTCAACATATAATAAACCCAAAATATACTTTATCTGCAATCATTAATTGGTGGTGTAATACAGACACTCATAAAATGTTCTAAATATGGCACAAGTTTACCACAATGGATGAATGAAAAAGGAAATTAAAGAGAACAATATAATTACACTGAAAAAAATAAAGTCAATGAATTTCCATCAGTCAAAATAAACATTGGAATACATAATACAAAAAAAGTCATATTCATTTAAAACATCCCAAAATACTATTTGTCATAATAAGAATGGTACAGAAGAACAAAAAAAAAAAAAAAAGAAAAATACTTTTTTGATTGGGTCTGAGATAGGTTCATCTTTTATTCAGTTCTTTTTTGTGGATAATTGTGAAAGAGTAAAGGACCTGTGGTGATTCATTGACAAGGACGCCAGACAAGATATCTAAGGCCATCAGGCCATTATCCTTCCTTTGACCACCTTAATTAGCATATCTTTCACATCGTTGTTTCTCAAAGTGTACATCAATGGGTTCAGCATGGGTGTTACTGTCCCATACAACACTGCAATGATATTATCCTCATCTTGGGAAGATTTAGAGTTTGGGCACATATACATTAAGATTTAACAAATGCAGACAAAAATAATACTTATGAATGAGAAAACTTGATAGCATAAGGATGTGAACTTTTGTCAAAATTAATCTACAAATTTAACATAATTCCAACTAAAACTACTATTTTAGAATTCAACATGGGAATTCTAAGGTTAATCTGGAAAATAAACACATGAAAAAGATTTTGAAATTAAAGAGAATAAATAATAAGAGAATATAGTTCTATTGTATATTAAATATATTATAAAACTAAAACTTTTAATTCAGTTTTATATTGGCACAAAATTAACCATAAAAAATAGAAATAGTTGATTGCCCAGGTAAAATTTATGCATATAAAAGTTTATTATGTGACACAGAAGGCATAATAATCACTTGAAGAGAAATGTAGAGACATTTCTAATAATTATTAGAAATTTACTTATTTAAATATTTCTCATTAACAGTAAAATTAACTCCATGTACATAAGTTAAGACACAGAACCAGAAGGTCAACCATTAAAAGATGAAAAGTCATAAGAGGTAAATTGGTCAAAATTTTCAGTAAAGAATAATTTCTTGTAATTGTTTCCTGTTTGTAAAACGGAATGCTTTGAGAATTTTATGAAAGCTACATGGCCCCTGCCCCAAGAATAATGCAAATATAGACAAAATTTTTTCATATGAATTTGGGAAATTTACAGTTTCCGATAGATACCTTTCATAAATTTTTGGTGAAAGAGTTCTAATTAAGCTGAAACACACACAGAAAAAAAAAAAGAAAATAATATAAGTATCAAAATACAATACATACATATACATGTAAAGCCAAACAAAAGCTAGCCAAAATGTTATTTTAAAAAAATGAACACTTTTAGTGGCCACTGATAATTTATAAAATTTATAAATTTTTTAAGACTTAAAATGCTTTTAAAGAGTTCTCCAATTAGGAAATTTATATGTACTATATCAAGAAAAAGCACAGAACTCTAGTTATGTGAAACTTCATCTGTATAAAAAGATTGCAAAGAAAAATGCTGAAAATTAAATGTTGTTAACTATTAAACATCATTACCTTTGTTGAGATTTTGATTTATAGTTACTTGCATTTAAAGTTATTTTTTAGCTTTTTTGTTTTCTAAAAGTGAAACTATACTATTTTTCTTCATCAATTTCATGGGAAATATACATTTATTATAATCTATAAATGGCATGGTCATTCATTCTTCATATAGATGGTGAAGGATAGAGCCTTGATCTTACTCTTAATGCCATCAAATGAAGCAAAGACAGAGATGTGGAAAGGCAATACTGACACCTAAATATTTGACAAGGTAAGGTAGTATTCTGGAGAAGGCAATGGCACCCAACTCCAGTACTCTCGCCTGGAAATCCCATGGACGGAGGAGCCTGGTAGGCTGCAGTCCATGGGGTCGCGAAGAGTCAGACACGACTGAGCGATTTCACTTTCACTTTCATGCATTGGAGAAGGAAATGGCAACCCACTCCAGTGTTTTTGCGTGGAGAATCCCAGGGACAAGAGAGCCTGGTGGGCTGCCGTCTATGGGGTCACACAGAGTGGGACACGACTCAAGTGACTTAGCAAGGTAGTATTCACAGATGCTGTTGCTGCTGCTAAGTCACTTCAGTTGTGTCCGACTCTGTGCGACCCCATAGACGGCAGCCCACCAGGCTCTCTTGTCCCTGGGATTCTCCACGCAAAAACACTGGAGTGGGTTGCCATTTCCTTCTCCAATGCATGAAAGTGAAAAGTAAAAGTGAAGTCGCTCAGTCATGTCCGACTCTTAGCGACCCCATGGACTGCAGCCTACCAGGCTCCTCCATCCAGGGGATTTTCCAGGCAAGAGTACTGGAGTGGGGTGCCATTGCCTTTTCCGAGTATTCACAGATAAAGGTAGCAAAAAGAATCTAAGATATTAATGGATTCCAAAAGCTTAATGTCCATGTACAATTTTTGGTGCAAACACTTGAGTATATTATACAACATTCAAGAATGAACAAAATCAAGAATGTCAGAACAAGGAAGATCAAATATTGAAGGACCAATAATAAGACATGAAATCACTTAAACAAAAAAGTCTAAATGTGTGCAGTACATGCCTTCCGTATTTCCTACCAATACCACACAAAAATCTGGAAGTAGGTGGAAGTTTTTTGGTCATTTTCTCTCTTTATATATTTTATTAATAAATTTGATGATTTAAAAATATTCCTTTAACAGACTCACAGATATAGAAAACAGACCAGTGGTTCCCAGTGGTGGATGGGGGGCCAATGTAGGGATTTGAGAGGTACAAACCACTGTGTGTGAGATAGGCTCAAGGATGTATTGTACAACATGGGGAACACAGCCAATAGTTTGTAATAACTGTAAGTGGAAAGTAACCTTTGAAAATTGTATTTAAAATAAAATTTTAAATTAATAAAATTTTTAAAATAAAAATATTGCTTTAAGTATATCTTTAACATTATTTTCATAATCAAAAGAGGAACAAATGGTATTCCTAAAGGGTATTGAACTTTTGGATATGATTTGATGAAAAGGGTGCTGAAATTAAATGCAAAAGGTTAAAATTTTGCTGAAGCTTTATCACTTATTAGTGTTTTCAATATATGATTCTTATCTAGACTAATCATTTAAGTGCTGTATCCTCTATGCATGTGTGAATAGCAACAGCTGTTTGATGAAGATGAAAAGAGATGAGTTTTGTCAGAAACAATTTGTCAGCTTCAGGTGCTGTTTAGAGAAAAGGAAGTTCTCATTGTGGCTTATTCTCTTAAGATCTCCAAGAATAGGGAAAACACTTCTGCCCTTAAACTTTACCTCCTGAAAGTTTGGATTCTTTACATATGCATATGTGTATTCTTTGTGTTCATAACCCTCACATATTAAAAATAACTACTCAAAATTTCAAGAAAACAAAGACATAAATCTTCACTTTTATTCTGCTAAAAGCTCTATCTTAGAACCTGTTTTGGCTCTTCCATTGTTCTTATCTGAATTTTTTCCAAGGGTCTTTCCAAGCAAGTTGAGGACATGTTATGCTAAAAAGAACTGAGTCACTGGTGAATCCTATATTCCTCTACATGAATTTTGACCCTCAGCTGGGCTAACCACAGTCTGTTCTTGCTTTCCCTTAATTCACAGATAAATGTTGAGAAGACGACATCCCATGACATGGATACTACCCTAAGTATAA
This sequence comes from Bos indicus x Bos taurus, assembly GCF_003369695.1. NCBI lineage: Eukaryota > Metazoa > Chordata > Mammalia > Artiodactyla > Bovidae > Bos > Bos indicus x Bos taurus. The sequence continues at coordinate 37,091,910 of NC_040090.1, forward strand.
CCAATGGCTCAAGGTTTCAAGTGTCTGAATTTGTCCTAATGGGATTTCCAGGCATTCACAGCTGGCAACACTGGCTCTCCCTGCCCCTGGCTCTACTCTACCTCTCAGCTCTTGGTGCCAATCTCCTCATCTTGATCACCATCCATCATGAGTCTACCTTACACGAGCCCATGTATTACCTCCTTGGTATCTTGGCTGTGGTGGACATTGGCCTGGCTACTACCATCATGCCCAAAATCCTGGCCATTTTCTGGTTTAATGCCAAGACCATAAGTCTCACTGAGTGCTTTGCTCAGTTGTATGCCATCAACTGTTTCATGGGCATGGAGTCAGGCATCTTCCTGTGCATGGCTGTGGATAGGTATGTAGCCATTTGCTATCCCCTTCAGTACTCTTCCATAGTCACTGAGACTTTTGTGATCAAAGTCACACTGTCTATGATGCTCAGGAATGGCCTGCTGACCATCCCAGTGCCTGTACTTGCTGCCCAGAGACACTACTGCTCCAGGAATGAGATTGACCACTGCCTATGCTCTAACTTGGGGGTCACCAGTCTGGCCTGTGATAACATCACTATTAATAGATTTTACCATTTGGCCTTGGCTTGGTTTGTGGTTGGGAGTGACATGGGTCTGGTCTTTGCTTCCTACATGTTGATTATTCGCTCAGTGCTGAGGTTGAACTCTGCTGAAGCAACATCTAAGGCGCTGAGTACCTGCAGCTCTCATCTCACCCTCATTCTCTTTTTCTACACTGCTGTTATTGTAGTGTCTGTCACCCATCTGGCAGGAAGACAGATTCCCATCATCCCTGTTCTTCTCAATGTGCTGCATAGTGTCATTCCCCCAGCCCTTAACCCTATGGTGTATGCCCTTAGGACCCAGGAGCTGAGAGTGGGCTTCCAAAGGTTAATTGGTCTGGGTGAGAAAATGCCTAGGAAGTGAGCCAGCTTTAAATAGCAGAAAGTTATCAACGGTATTGAAAGCGCACAGGCTTTGGAGCCCAGTTGTTCTGGGACAAAATTTTAATATCGCAATTAGTAGGATTGGGCTTCCCTGGTGGCTCAGAGGTTAAAGCGTGCCTGGAATGCAGGAGACCCGGGTTCAATCCCTGGGTCAGGAAGATCTCCTGGAGAAGGAAATGGCAACCCACCCCAGTACTCTTGCCTGGAGAATCCCACAGACGGAGGAGCTGGGGTCGGAAAGAGTCCTACACGACTGAGCTACTTCACTTTCACTTTCAGTAGGATCATCAATTCAAATTAATTTTTCCATAGTACATACTATGGGCAAGGTACTGCTCTAGACAGTTCACAAATATTAACTCATTTAATCCCCAGAACAACCCTGTGCAGCAAGACCCATTGTTATTTACACATTTTGCAGATGAGGCAAGAAAGTTGAGAAACTTTCCTAAGGTCAAATAGGAAGGAAGTTGTAGAGTGAGCTTGGAACCCAAGCAAACCTTAGGCCATGAATACTCAGGGAATTGAATCATCTTCCTTTGACAGAGTGAGTTAAATAGAAAGGCTTTATTGTATCTATGAACAAGGCTTATCTATGAACCATCTGCTTTCACCTGTTTTTTTAACAGTGATCCTATACATCCAGAGCAGAAGCATTGCAGCTGATAAAAAGTAGTGTACTAATGCATGGGTCAAACTGCCTGTTTCTCTTTCCATATGGTGCTTGGACTAAGTCCCTGAGATCCTTTAACATTTTGGGGAGGGAAAAATAAATCCCCAAAGTACTGGAATTTCTTCTAATCTTACCAGCCAAGAGATTGGATTTCCAGTTCTACAAACAGGCTGATAAGGATAATTCAGACCAAGCCTCCCAGGTAGAACAAGGGTATAGAGAGAATGGAAAACTAACAAATTAGTAAAAACTATGTGGCTAAGATCTGAGTGTCAAAGAAAAATCAGACAGATTACTTTTCTGTTCCAACATATAAAAGAACTTAGAAGTTGCCACTCCCATCCTGATATCAAGATGAACCTGAACAAACCAAAAATCAACTGTTTTTCTGGACTGTTTTTCAGCTCAGAAAACTGAAATCACAGAACTAACAAACAACCTGGAGTCAGAGAAATACCCCCTACTCCAGGTAGGATATGTCTCTAATAAAGTCTTTTCGCCTAGAGAGGAGGCCTCTAACATGGAGCATGCTCTGGGCTTATTTCACAATCCATTCTTGGATCTTTACTATAAGAATCTGCTAGAATTGCTGGATTTAAAGTGTGGAGCCTCCCTAAGACTACAGCTCCAAGTGTTTCTCATTTTCATACTAGTCCACACACATCCTCCAGGATTTGTCTAAATTACCTTTGAAGTTTCCTACTGGTTTATGGCTCCAGTAGCTACTGCTCCTATTAGCCAGATTCTCTGTATTCTCTGTCTTTATCTGTCCCCCCAAATTTGGGGGTAGAAGTTACCCTGCAATGTCAATTCTCTGATGAGTCCAAGAAAAATCACTGAATTTCCTTTTTTTCAGCTTTTTGTTGTTGTTGCTGTTGTTGTTGTTGTAAGGATAGGAGTGATGATAAAAAGCTCTTTACAGGTCAGAAGTTCTAGTATTGGATTAAAACTAAAGTACAAAATAAATATCCATGACTCCATTCTGATATAAATAAATGATCCAATAAATAAATATGTAAGGGAGAATAGACAAACCTCTTAAGCAGAAAAATTCTAAATAATATATGTAGATACACCCGGAGAAGGCAATGGCAACCCACTCCAGTACTCTTGCCTGGAAAATCCCATGGACGGAGGAGCCTGGTAGGCTGCAGTCCATGGGGCCGCTAAGAGTCGGACAAGACAGAGCGACTTCATTTTCACTTTTCACTTTCATGCATTGGAGAAGGAAATGGCAACACACTCCAGTGTTCTTGCCTGGAGAATCCCAGGGACGGGGGAGCCTGGTGGGCTGCCGTCTATGGGGTCACACAGAGTCAGACATGACTGAAGCGACTTAGCAGCAGTAGCAGCAGATACACCACCTTCACGTAGGTGAAACATAATTCCTTATTTCTTAAGTGCATAGTGATATCTTCCCAGAAGTCTGCCTTGGCTGCAAGTAGAAAAAGGAAAATACAACAAAAACATGTATTTGAATGCCTAAATTTTATAGATTTGTATACCCTCTTCTTCAATATGCTGTCAATTAGCTGAATGTTAGCAATTTCTTGAATCAAACTGACCTTCCCCAACTGCAGATTCCCTGCAGATATAGGACCTTTAAACCTGGGGTTACCACATGGTTGAGAGCCATAGAGACACATGGTCTAGAGACTGGGATAGAGAAAAGGACTGAGCTCTATTCAACTTTTTTTTTTTTTTCGTTAACTGCTCAGATGAAGACACTTAAGAGTGTCCTCCAACTCTGGAGAGTGAGTGAAGAGTGAACAGAAGTGTTATGGCAAAGGGCTGGCCAGCACATGGCACAGAACATCAAGAAGGAGAGAGATGTGTCTCCTTAACTTTAGGTAACAAACTATTAGGATTGTGTTTGGCTGTATATGAGACAATAGATAATAGTGGCCAGCCACACTGGAGTTTATTTTTCTCATCACACACACATACACACCACAGTCAGGCAGTTCAGAATTATTAAAGCAGCACTGTTGTACCATGCTGGGAAAGATTGAAGGCAAAAAGAGAAGGGGGCGGCAGAGGAAGAGATAGTTGGATAGCATCACCAACTCAATGGACATGAATTTGAGCAAACTCCAAGAGATAGTGAGGGGCAGATGAGCCTGGAGTGCTGCAGTCAGTGAGGTTGCAAAGTGTCGGATATGACTTAGCAACTGAACAACAGCAACAATTGTGACATGAAGGAATCAGGCTCTTTCAACTTTCTGCTCTGTCATTCTAAACTATAGATACCTTACTCCATACTCATCCCCACATTCCAGACAAGAAGGAAGTTATTTAAAAGGGAGTCTCGACAGAATTTTACTCATAACTGGTGGGCTAGAAATGAGTCTGATGTTCAGATCTGATTGCAAGAAAGACTCAAAAGTTTAGCCTTTTACATTCCCAATCTCTGTGATGGTGGAATGTTATAGAAAGTTGGGTTTCAATACGTTCTGAATGTACTAACTTCTGAAAACAGAAAATGTACATCGCATTCTTTCCATGCAGTATTTTCAGAAATATATAACATAATGTGCTATGAAGAAGGTCTCAAAGATTCCAGAGCAAATAAGTTCCAAAGATCTCTGAATCTACATGACAAATTCAGCATTCATGGCAGCCTCCTCCTTCCACTCTAAAACCTAGCAATACTGACAAGATAGTCAAGAGTAAGTCGATCTAAAACATATAAGTTGATATGAAACAAATGCAGAACCATTTTAAATAGAGAAAAACGTAAAGAAACTCCAGAAGAAGAAAGACATCTACAACAGAATTATCGGAAAGAATGGAAGCCCAAAAGGTGCATGGAAAAGGACTGCTACAAACATAATACTGATTCAGATTCAGAAATATCTGATTCTAAAAGAGCAGGGGCAGGGGCATGAGAAAATCAGCTTGCTGATTACTGGGTAGCAGAGTAGGAGCAGGTAGGCAGGACAGCCTTTTGCACATACACCGTTAGACCAAGAAGTGAGCCAAAAATCAGATAAGAGGGCTAAGTGTTCCAGAATAGAGGTGACTGGATCAGAAAACAGGACAGTGACCCAAATGGATGCAAATATTCATGCCCCATGAGACATGGAAAAGAAGCTTAACCATAAATCTACCCCTGGCACACCCCATACCTCCCCAACAACAGGTTGCATAAAACAAATACAGCAGCATTCTGAGATTGCCAACTAGAAAGAAAAACAATTAGCTAATAACCAAGATGACTTGGTCTAAACTTTAGACAGATTTTTTCCCTGTTAGCATCTAGCCTCCCCATTCTTAGGACATTTGCTTGAGAAAACTTGTAAATTCTTTCTCTACCCTTTTGCCATATAAATAAACCTTCTCTCAATCTTCTCTGTTTTACAACCTAGAAATAAATGTCTTTCTCAAGACCTGGGAACTTTCTCCTAAAATATAAACATCGAAAGAGATAGCACCCTATCTCTCATCCTCTATGGAGACTAACTTCTAAGAGCAGCAATTAGCAAGCACAGATGGCCTGCTGCTGCTGCTGCTGTCGCTTCAGTCATGTCCGACTGAAGAATACATCTCTCATTAAAGAGCATTTTTTCTGAATACAAACTCAATATCACTTTCATTGCAATTTAATTAACAGTAAAAGTACAAGATGGTGCTGTAGAAGGATGTTCACTCATCTTCTCCTGCAAGAACTCCAAAATTACAACTTGCTGCTGAACAACCATCACCATCACCACCCAAAAAAGATACCCCACATCCAAGACAAAGGAGAAGCCCCAGCAAGATGGTAAGAGGGGCAAAATTGCATTTAGAATCAAACCCCATACCTGCCAGAGATGCTTGGAAGGCTCAAACAAAACCTTGTGTGCACCAGGAGAATCCATGGAGACTAAGTCAGTCCTGCCTTTGAATGTTTGAGTGTGTCCTGTGGAGGTATGGGTCACCAGTGGCCTACCACAGGGGCAGGGGCTCTGGATGCAGCAGACCTGGGTATGGCATAAGCTCTCTTGGAGGAGGTCGCCACTAACCCCACCATAGAACCACCAGAAATTACACAGGGCTGGGGAAACAGACTCTTGAAGGGCACAAACAAAACCTTGTGTGCACAATGACCCAGGGGAAAGGAGCAGTGACCCCACAAGAGACTGATCCAGACTTGTCCATGAGTGTCCAAGAGTCTCTCATGGAGGCGTGGGTCAGTGGTGGCTGCTACAGGTGAGTGCAGCAGTGCATGCACAGGACCTTTTGAAAGAGGTCACCATTATCTTCAATACCTCCACTATAATTTGGTCTCAGGTGAAACAACAGGGAGGGAACCCAGCCCCATCCATCAACAGAAAATTATATTAAAGATTTAATCCCAGTCTGATGGGCCACATGACCCCACCCATCAGAACAAGATCCAGTTTCCCCTTCAGTCAGTCTCCGCCATATGAAAGCTTTCATAAGACTCCTATTCTTATCCATCAGAGGGCAGACAGAACGAAAATCACAACCACAGAAAACTAATCAAACTGATCACATGGACCACAGCCTTGTCTAACTCAATGAAACTATAAGCCATGTCATGTAGGGCCACCCAAGACAGACAGGTCATGGCGTGGAGTTCTAACAAAACATGGTCCACTGGAAAAGGGAATGGCAAACCACTTCAGTATTCTTGTCTTGAGAACCCCATGAACAGTATGAAAAGGCAAAAAGATAGGACACCAAAAGATGAACTCCCCAGGTCAGTAGGTGCCCAGTATGATACTGGAGAACAGTGGAGAAATAACTCCATAAAGAATGAAGAGACAGAGCCAAAGCAAAAACAACACCCAGCTGCGGATGTGACTGGTGTTGGAAGTTAAGTCTGATGCTGTAAAGGACAATATTGCATAGGAACTTGGAACGTTAGGTCCATGAATTAAGGCAAATTGGAAGTGGTCAAACAGGAGATGGCAAGAGTGAACATCGACATTTTGGGAATCAGCAAACTAAAATGGACTGGAATGGGTGAATTTAACTCAGATGCCCACTATATCTATCACTGTGAAAAAAAATACCTTAGAAGAAATGGAGTAGCCCTCATAGTGAACAAAAGAGTCTGAAATGCAGCACTTGGATGCAATCTCAAAAACGACAGAATAATCTCTGTTCGTTTCCAAGGCAAACCATTCAATATCACAGTAATCTAAGTCTATGCCCCGACCAGTAATGCTGAAGAAGCTGAACTTAAGTGGTTCTATGAAAACTTATAAGACCTTCTAGAACTAACACCCAACAAAGATGTCCTTTTCATTCTAGGGGACTGGAATGAAAAAGTAGGAAGTCAAGAGATACCTGGAGTAACGGGCAAATTTGGTCTTGGAATACAAAATGAAGCAGGGCAAAGGCTAATAGAGTTTTGCCAAGAGAATGCACTGGTCATAGCAAACACCCTCTTCCAAAGCACAAGAGAAAACTACACATGGACATCACCAGATGGTCAATACCAAAATCAGATTGATTACATTCTTTGCAGCTGAAGATGGAGAAGCTTCATACAGTCAGCAAAAACAATACCAGGAGCTGACTGTGGCTCAGACCATGAACTTCTTATTGCCAAATTCAGACTTAAATTGAAGAAAGTAGGGAAAACTACTAGACCATTGAGGTATGATGTAAATCAAATCTCTTACAATTATACAGTGGAAGTGACAAATTGATTCAAGAGTTAGATCTGATAGACAGAGTGTCTGAAGAACAATGGACAGAGGTTCGTGACATTATACAGGAGGCAGTGATCAAGACCATCCCCAAGAAAAAGAAATGCCAAAAGCCTAAATTGTTGCCTGAGGAGGGCTTACAAATAGCTGAGGAAAGAAGAGAAGCTAAAGGCAAAGGAGAAAATGAAAGATATACCCATTCGAATGCAGAATTCCAAAGAATAGCAAGGAGAGATAAGAAAGCCTTCCTCGGTGATTAATGCAAAGAAATAGAGGAAAACAATAGAATGAGAAAGACAAGAGATCTCTTCAAGAAAATTAGAGGTACCAAGGGAATGCTTCATATAAAGATGGGCATATTAAAGGACAGAAATCGTATGGACCTAACAGAAGCAGAAGATACTAAGAAGAGGTGGCGAGAAAACACAGAAAAACCATACAAAAAAGATCTTCATGACCCAGATAACCACAATGGTGTGATCACTCACCTAGAGACAGACATCTTGAAATGCGAAATCAAAAGGGCTTTGTGAAGCATCACCATGAACAAAGCTAGTGGAGGGGATGGAATTCCAGTTGAGCTATTTCAAATCCTAAAAGATGATGCTGTGAAAGTGATTTACTCAATATGCCAGCAAATTTGGAAAACTCAGCAGTGGCCACAGGACTAGAAAAGGTCTGTTTTCATTCCAATCTCAAAGAAAGGCAATGCCAAAGAATATTCAAACTACCGCACAATTGCACTCTTCTCACACACTGGCAAAGTAATGCTCAAAATTCTTCAAGCCAGGCTTCAACAGTACATGAACTGTGAACTTCCAGATGTTCAAGCTGGATTTAGAAAAGGCAGCGGAAACAGAGATCAAATCCCAAATCCATTGAATTATCCAAAAAGCAAGAGAATTCCAGAAAAACATCTACTTCTGCTTTACTGACTATGTCAAAGCCTTTGACTGTGTGGATCACAGCAAACTGTGGAAAATTCTGCAAGAGATAGGAATACCAGACCCCCTTACCTGCCTCCTAAAAAGAGCAATATTGCATATGAACCTGGAATGAATCAAGGTCCATGAATCAAGGCAAATTGGAAGTGGTCAAACAAGAGATGGCAAGAGTGAATGTCAACATTCTAGGAATCAGCGAACTAAAATGGACTGGAGTGGACGAATTTAACTCAGATGACCATTATAGCTACTACTGCGGGCAGGAATCCCTCAGAAGAAATGGAGTAGCTATCATGGTCAACAAAAGAGTCCAAAATGCAGTACTTGGATGCAATCTCAAAAACGACAAAATGAACTCTGTTTCTTTCCCAGGCAAACCATTTAATATCACAGTAATTCAAGTCTATGCCCCAACCAGTAATGCTGAAGAAGCTGAAGTTGAACGGCTCTATGAAGGCCTACAAGACCTTTTAAAACTAACACCCAAAAAAGATGTCCTTTTCATTATGGGGGACTGGAATGCAAAAGTAGGAAGTCAAGAAACACCTGGAGTAACAGGCAAATTTGACCTTGGAATACAGAATGAAGCAGGGCAAAGACTAATAGAGTTTTGTCAAGAATATGCACTGGTCATAGCAAACACCATCTTCCAACAACACAAGAGAAGACTCTACACATGGACATCACCAGATGGTCAACACCAAAATCAGACTGATTATATTCTTTGCAGCCAAAGATGGAAAAGCTCTATACAGTCAACAAAAACAAGACCAGGCTCACATCATGAACTCCTTATTGACAAATTCAGACTGAAATTGAAGAAAGTAGGGAAAACCACTAGACCATTCAGGTATGACCTAAATCAAATCCCTTATGATTATACAGTGGAAGTGAGAAATAGATTTAAGGGCCTAGATCTGATAGATAGAGTGCCTGATGAACTATGGAATGAGGTTCATGACATTGTACAGGAGACAGGGATCAAGACCATCCCCATGGAAAAGAAATGCAAAAAAGCAAAATGGCTGCTGGGGAGGCCTTACAAATAGCTGTGAAAAGAAGAGAAGCGAAAAGCAAAGGAGAAAAGGAAAGATACAAGCATCTGAATGCAGAGTTCCAAAGAATAGCAAGAAGAGATAAGAAAGCCTTCCTCAGCAATCAATGCAAAGAAATAGAGGAAAACAACAGAATGCGAAAGACTAGAGATCTCCTCAAGAAAATTAGAGATACCAAGGGAACATTTCATGCAAAGATGGGCTCGATAAAGGACAGAAATGGTATGGACCTAACAGAAGCAGAAGATATTAAAAAGCGGTTGCAAGAATACACAGAAGAACTGTACAAAAAAGATCTTCACGACCCAGATAATCACAATGATGTGATCACTGACCTAGAGCCAGACATCCTGGAATGTGAAGTCAAGTGGGCCTTAGAAAGCATCACTACGAACAAAGCTAGTGGAGGTGATGGAATTCCAATTGAGCTATTTCAAATCCTGAAAGGTGATGCTCTGAAAGTGCTGCACTCAATATGCCAGCAAATTTGGAAAACTCAGCAGTGGCCACAGGACTGGAAAAAGTCAGTTTTCATTCCAACCCCAAAGAAAGGCAATGCCAAAGAATGCTCAAACTCCCGCACAATTGCACTCATCTCACATGCTAGTCAAGTAATGCTCAAAATTCTCCAAGCCAGGCTTCAGCAATAGTGAACTGTGAACTTCCAGGTGTTCAAGCTGGTTTTAGAAAAGGTAGAGAAACCAGAGATCAAATTGTCAACAACCACTGGATCATCGAAAAAGCAAGAGAGTTCCAGAAAAACATCTATTTCTGCTTTTTCTTTTTTTTAATTTTACTTTATTTTTAAACTTTACAATACTGTATTGGTTCTGCCAAATATCAAAATGAATCCACCACAAGTATACATGTGTTCCCCATCCTGAACCCTCCTTCCTCCTCCCTCTGCATACCATCCCTCTGGGTCGTCCCAGTGCACCAGCCCCAAGCATCCAGTATCGTGCATCGAACCTAGACTGGTAATTTGTTTCATACATGATAGTATACATGTTTCAGTGCCATTCTCCCAAACCTTCCCACCCTCTCCCTCTCCCACAGAGTCCATAAGACTTCTATACATCAGTGTCTCTTTTGCTGTCTCATACACAGGGTTATTGTTACCATCTTTCTAAATTCCATATATATGTGTTAGTATACCATATTGGTGCTTTTCTTTCTGGCTTACTTCACTCTGTATAATAGGCTCCAGTTTCATCCACCTCATTAGAACTGATTCAAATGAATTCTTTTTAATGGCTGAGTAATACTCCATTGTGTATATGTACCACAGCTTTCTTATCCATTCATCTGCTGATGGGCATCTAGGTTGCTTCCATGTCCTGGCTATTATAAACAGTGCTGCAATGAACACTGGGGTACACGTGTCTCTTTCAATTCTGGTTTCCTCGGTGTGTATGCCCAGCAGTGGGATTGCTGGGTCATAAGGCAGTTCTACTTCCAGTTTTTTAAGGAATCTCCACACTGTTCTCCATAGTGGCTGTACTAGTTTGCATTCCCACCAACAGAGTAAGAGGGTTCCCTTTTCTCCACACCCTCTCCAGCATTTATTGCTTGTGGACTTTTGGATCGCAGCTATTTTGACTGGCGTGAAATGGTACCTCATAGTGGTTTTGATTTGCATTTCTCTGATAATGAGTGATGTTGAGCATCTTTTCATGTGTTTGTTAGCCATCTGTATGTCTTCTTTGGAGAAATGTCTATTTAGTTCTTTGGCCCATTTTTTGATTGGGTCATTTATTTTTCTGGAATTGAGCTGTAGGAGTTGCTTGTATATTTTTGAGATTAGTTGTTTGTCAGTTGCTTCATTTGCTATTATTTTCTCCCATTCTGAAGGCTGTCATTTCACCTTGCTTATAGTTTCCTTTGTTGTGCAGAAGCTTTTAAGTTTAATTAGGTCCCATTTGTTTATTTTTGCTTTCATTTCCAATATTCTGGGAGGTGGGTCATAGAGGATCCTGCTGTGATGTATGTCAGAGAGTGTTAGGAGTTTTATAGTTTCTGGTCTTACACTTAGATCTTTAATCCATTTTGAGTTTATTTTTGTGTAGGGTGTTAGAAAGTGCTCTAGTTTCATTCTTTTACAAGTGGTTGACCAGTTTTCCCAGCACCACTTGTTAAAGAGATTGTCTTTAATCCATTGTATATTCTTGCCTCCTTTGTCAAAGATAAGGTGTCCATATGTGCATGGATTTATCTCTGGGCTTTCTATTTTGTTCCATTGATCTATATTTCTGTCTTTGTGCCAGTACCATACTGTCTTGATGACTGTGGCTTTGTAGTAGAGCCTGAAGTCAGGTAGGTTGATTCCTCCAGTTCCATTCTTCTTTCTCAAGATGGCTTTGGCTATTCGAGGTTTTTTGTATTTCCACACAAATTGTGAAATTATTTGTTCTAGCTCTGCGAAGAATACCGTTGGTAGCTTGATAGGGATTGCATTGAATCTATAAATTGCTTTGGGTAGTATAGTCATTTTCACTATATTGATTCTTCCAATCAATGAACATGGTATATTTCTCCATCTATTAGTGTCCTCTTTGATTTCTTTCACCAGTGTTTTACAGTTTTCTATATACAGGTTTTTAGTTTCTTTAGGTAGATATATTCCTAAGTATTTTATTCTTTCCATTGCAATGGTGAATGGAATTGTTTCTTTAATTTCTCTGTTTTCTCATTATTAGTGTATAGGAATGCAAGGGATTTCTGTGTGTTGATTTTATATCCTGCAACTTTACTATAATCATTGATTAGTTCTAGTAATTTTCTGGTAGAGTTTTTAGGGTTTTCCATGTAGAGGATCATGTCACCTGCAAACAGTGAGAGTTTTACTTCTTCTTTTCCAATTTGGATTCCTTTTATTTCTTTTTCTGCTCTGATTGCTGTGGCCAAAACTTCCAAAACTATGTTGAACAGTAATGGTGAAAGTGGGCACCCTTGTCTTGTTCCTGACTTTAGAGGAAATGCTTTCAATTTTTCACCATTGAGGATAATGTTTGCTGTGGGTTTGTCACCTATAGCTTTTATTATGTTGAGGTATGTTCCTTCTATTCCTGCTTTCTGGAGAGTTTTTATCATAAATGGATGTTGAATTTTGTCAAAGGCTTTCTCTGCATCTACTGAGATAACACAAAGAACAAATATTAAAAGCAGCAAGGGAAAAACAACAAATAACACACAAGGGAATTCCCATAAGGATAACAGCTGACCTTTCAATAGAACCTCTTCAAGCCAGGAGGGAATGGCAAGACATACTTAAAGTGATGAAAGAACATAACCTACAGCCCAGATTATTGTACCCAGCAAGGATCTCATTCAAATATGAAGGAGAAATCAAAAGCTTTACAGACAAGCAAAAGCTGAGAGAATTCAGCACCACCAAACCAGCTCTCCAACAAATACTAAAGGATATTCTCTAGACAGGAAACACAAAAACGGTGTATAAATTTGAACCCAAAACAATAAAGTAAATGGCAACAGGATCATACTTATCAGTAATTATCTTAAACGTAAATGGGTTGAATGCCCCAACCAAAAGACAAAGACTGGCTGAATGGATACAAAAACAAGACCCCCTATATATGTTGTCTACAAGAGACCCAGCTCAAAACAGGGGACACATACAGACTGAAAGTGAAGGGCTGGAAAAAGATTTTCCATGCAAATAGGGACCAAAAGAAAGCAGGAGTAGCAATACTCATATCAGATAAAATAGACTTTAAAACAAAGACTGTGAAAAGAGACAAAGACGGTCAGTACATAATGATCAAAGGATCAATCCAAGAAGAAGATATAACAATTATAAATATATATGCACCCAACACGGGAGCACCGCAATGTGTAAGACAAATGCTAACAAGTATGAAAGGAGAAATTAACAATAACACAATAATAGTGGGAGACTTTAATACCCCACTCACACCTATGGATAGATCAACTAAACAGAAAATTAACAAGGAAACACAAACTTTAAATGATACAATAGACCAATTAGACCTAATTGATATCTATAGGACATTTCACCCCAAAACAATGAATTTCACCTTTTTCGCAAGCGCACATGGAACCTTCTGCAGGATAGATCACATCCTAGGCCATAAATCTAGCCTTGGTAAATTCAAAAAAATAGAAATCATTCCAAGCATCTTTTCTGACCACAATGCAGTAAGGTTAGATCTCAATTACAGAAGAAAAACTATTAAAAACTCCAACATATGGAGGCTGAACAACACGCTGCTGAATAACCAACAGATCACAGAAGAAATCAAAAAAGAAATCAAAATTTGCACAGAAACGAATGAAAATGAAAACACAACAACCCAAAACCTGTGGGACACTGTAAAAGCAGTCCTAAGGGAAAAGTTCATAGCAATACAGGCATACCTCAAGAAACAAGAAAAAAGTCAAAAAAATAACCTTAATTCTACACCTAAAGCAACTAGAAAAGGAAGAAATGAAGAACCCCAGGGTTAGTAGAAGGAAAGAAATCGTAAAAATTAGGGCAGAAATAAATGCAAAAGAAACAAAAGAGACCATAGCAAAAATCAACAAAGCCAAAAGCTGGTTCTTTGAAAGGATAAATAAAATTGACAAACCATTAGCCAGACTCATCAAGAAACAAAGGGAGAAAAATCAAATCAATAAAATTAGAAATGAAAATGGAGAGATCACAACAGACAACACAGAAATACAAAGGATCATAAAAGACTACTATCAACAATTATATGCCAATAAAATGGACAACGTGGAAGAAATGGACAAATTCTTAGAAAAGTACAACTTTCCAAAACTGGACCAGTAAGAAATAGAAAATTTTAACAGACCCATCACAAGCATGGAAATTGAAACTGTAATCAAAAATCTTCCAGCAAACAAAAGCCCAGGTCCAGATGGCTTCACAGCTGAATTCTACCAAAAATTTAGAGAAGAGCTAACACCTATCCTGCTCAAACTCCTCCAGAAAATTGCAGAGGAAGGTAAACTGCCAAACTCATTCTATGAGGCCACCATCACCCTAATACCAAAACCTGACAAAGATGTCACAAAAAAGAAAACTACCGGCGAATATCACTGATGAACATAGATGCAAAAATCCTTAACAAAATTCTAGCAATCAGAATCCAACAACACATTAAAAAGATCATACACCATGACCAAGTGGGCTTTATCCCAGGGATGCAAGGATTCTTCAATATCCGCAAATCAACCAATGTAATACACCACTATTTCTGCTTTATTGACTATGCCAAAGCCTTTGACTGTGTGGATCACAAAAAACTGTGGAAAATTCTGAAAGAGATGGGAATACCAGACCACCTGATCTGGCTCTTCAGAAATCTGTATGCAGGTCAGGAAGCAACAGTTAGAACTGGACATGGAACAACAGACTGGTCCAAATAGGAAAAGGAGTACGTCACGGATGTATATTATCACCCTGCTTATTTAACTTAGATGCAGAGTACATCATGAGAAACGCTGGACTGGAAGAAACACAAGCTGGAATCAAGATTGCTGGGACAAATCTCAATAACCTCAGATATGCAGATGACACCACCCTTATGGCAGAAAGTGTAGAGGAACTCAAAAACCTCTTGATGAAAGTGAAAGAGGAGAGTGGAAAAGTTTTGCTTAAAGCTCAATATTCAGAAAACGAAGATTATGGCAACTGGTCGCATCACTTTATGGCAAATAGATGGGGAAACAGTGGAAACAGTGTCAGACTTTATTTTGGGGGGCTCCAAAATCACTGCAGATGGTGACTGCAGCCATGACATTAAAAGACACTTACTCCTTGGAAAGAAAGTTATGACCAACCTAGACAGCATATTCAAAAGCAGAGACATTACTTTGCCAACAAAGGTCCGGCTAGTCAAGGCTATGGTTTTTCCAGTGGTCATGTATGGATGTGAGAGTTGGACTGTGAAGAAGGCTGAGCGCCGAAGAATTGATGCTTTTGAACTGTGGTGTTGGAAAAGACTCTTGAGAGTCCCTTGGACTGCAAGGAGATCCAACCAGTCCATTCTGAAGGAGATCAGCCCTGGGATTTCTTTGGAGGGAATGGTGCTGAAGCTGAAACTCCAGTACTTTGGCCACCTCATGCAAAGAGTTTACTCACTGGAAAAGACTCTGATACTGGGAGGGATTGGGTGCAGGAGGAGAAGGGGACGACAGAGGATGAGATGGCTGGATGGCATCACTGACTCGATGGACGTGAGTCTGAGTGAACTCCCGGAGTTGATGATGGACAGGGAGGCCTGGCGTGCTGCAATTCATGGGGTCGCAAAGAGTCAGACATGACTGAGCGACTGAACTGAACTGAACAGAACTGAGATAATCTGTATGCAAGCAAGAGACAACAGTTAGAACTGGACATGGAACAACAGACTGGTTCCAAACCAGGAAAGGAGTTTGTCAAGACTGTATATTGTCACCCTGCTTCTTTAACTTATATGCAGAATACCGCATACAAAATGCCAGCCTGGATAAAGCACAAGCTGGAATAAAGATTGCCAGAAGAAATATCAATAACCTCAGATACACAGATGACACGATGCTTATGGCAGAAAGTGAAGAAGAGCTAAAGAGCCTCTTGATGAAAGTGAAAGAGAAGAGTGAAAAATTTGGCTTAAAACTCAACATGTATAATATCATATATGAAACAAAGAGCATGAGGTTAGGGAAAAATAAAACATTGGGGGTGCTTAGGAAAAAAAAAAACAATGCAACATTTAGAAAACTAAGATCATGGCATCTGGTCCCATCACTTCATGGCAAATAGATGGGAAACAATGGAAACAGGGAGAGACTTTATTTTGGGGGGCTCCAAAATCACTGCACATGGTGACTGCAGTCATGAAATTAAAGGATGCTTGCTCCTTGGAAGAGAAGCTATAACAAACCTAGAGAGGATATTTAAAAGCAGAGACATTACTTTGCCAACAAAGGTCCATCTAGTCAAAGGTATGGTTTTTCCAATAGTCATGTATGAATGTGAGAATTGGACCAAAAACAAAGCTGAACGCTGAAGAATTGATGCTTTTGAACTGTGGTGTGGAGAAGACTCTTGAGAGTCCCTTGGATTGCAAGGAGATCCAACCAGTCCATCCTAAAGGAAATCAATCCGGAATAATATTGGAAGGACTGATGCTGTAGCTGAAACTCCAATACTTTGGCCACCTGATGCGAAGAACTGACTCATTTGAAAAGATCTTGATGCTAGGAAAGACTTAATGTGGGAGGAAAAGGGGATGACAGAGGATGAGATGGTTGGATGGCAACACCCACTCGATGGAGAGGAGTTTGAGTAAATTCCAGGAATTGGTGACAGACAGGGAAGCCTGGCATGGCATGGTGCAGTCCATGGGGTCGCAAAGAGTCTGACATGGCTGAGAGACTGAACTGAACTGAACTGAAATGTACAATATCTTGAAGGACAATAAATGCAAGTGGACCCAATGGGAGGAACTTAATCAATTCAGAAAAATAAAGAAGTTTCAGGTAAAATTAAGTTCTAAAAATTATGCCATATTTTTGGCAATTGAGGTCATTAATAAAAGCAATTTCTATGTGATGTTGAAAAATTATATTGCAGTGAGATGAGATGCATATAGGATGTGAGGATAGGGCAGTGACACAAAGGGGTTACTCACGTTTGTGAAGCAGGAAATGGGGGGGAAATCTGTGGAAAGGGCATGGAGTAAAGATACATTTTAATATGGGGAGACTTCAAAACTTTCTTTAATGAAGAGCACTATTCATCACACAAGGATGTTCTAATCCCTCAGGATCCTGAGCTGAAAAGTTGTCCATCTGGTGGACTGCCCTGGGACTAGAGTTGAAACTACTCCCAGACATTAAGTGGCTAACCCCTAAGAGCCCTTGAGTTCTATTCCTACCACAGTGTTAAAAAAAAAAGATCCTGAAGGATGCTTGAAATACAGTAGGGAGAGCCTACAAAGCAGCACACCAGGGTTAGACATCTCAGGGATCAAATTTATACAAAAACTCCAAACTCTGGGCGTGGCCAGTGAGGACAGGAATCGGTTCTGAATAACAAAAGGCCAAACACAAGCAACTAAGCAAGGAGAGCAGGAGCATCTACAGAAGGCATTGCAGCCTGAGAAGCTCTTCAGAGCTCCTTCTGAAATAGTGAGCAAACCAATGAATGTATGACCTGCATTCTGGGTAAGGGGATGGATGCATCCTGTGTTCTCATAATTCTGTCCTGATCCCTGATTTTGATTATATAACTTATCTATGGCCTCCATAGTTAGCTCTTCTTGTTTGATTTTTCACCTTTAGTTCCTTCCTTCTCTCAGGCTCTCCACATTTTAGGTCCATAATTTAGGAAAGAGGAGAGAAATGACACTGAGTTCTAAAATTGTCAGTGAATAAAATGATAAACAGAGGGGTCTATAATAAAAATTCTATATTCAAGATTCTCAGAACAAAAAGGAACTTCAAAGAAAAGACTACTTTATTACATCCAAAAAAAAGAAAGACATATAACTTTAAAGTCACATTCAAGCTGAATTCCTATTAAAATCTGACCAAAAAAACTGAAGAAGTTTTCCATCATACTTATTTCACATTAATAATGAATTTTCAACCATTTCTTTGAGATATGAAGCAAAAATTAAGATGAATTAATATCCATAAAAAGAGAAAATAACAAGGTATGCAATCAACTTTTTGCTTTATCTAGAACATCAGAAAAAGAATATCAGTGTTAAGAACTGACAACAGTTTAGAAAAATGGCTAATACACAAGACAAAAATGAAACAAATATAACTTCAACATATAATAAACCCAAAATATACTTTATCTGCAATCATTAATTGGTGGATGTAATACAGACACTCATAAAATGTTCTAAAGATGGCACAAGTTTACCACAATGGATGAAAAAGGAAATTAAAGAGAACAATATAATTACACTGAAAAAAAAATAAAGTCAATGAATTTCCATCAGTCAAAATAAACATTGGAATACAATGTTTATTTTGACTGATGGAAATTCATTGACTTTATTTTTTTTTTCAGTACAAAAAAAGTCACATTCATTTAAAACATCCCAAAACACTATTTGTCATAATAAGAATGGTACAGAAGAACAAAAAAAAAAAAATTTATTTGATTGGGTCGTAGATAGGTTCATCTTTTATTCAGTTCTTCTTTGTGGACAATTGTGAAAGAGTAAAAGACTGGTGACTCATTGACAAGGACACCAGACAAGGTATCTAAGGCCATCAGGCCATTATCCTTCCTTTGACCACCTTAATTAGCATATCTTTCACATTGTTATTTCTTAAAATGTACATCAGTGGGTTCAGCATGGGTGTTGCTGTCCCATACAACACTGCAATGATATTATCCTCATCTTGGGAAGATTTAGAGTTTGGGCACATATACATTAAGATTTAACAAATGCAGACAAAAATCATACTTATGAATGAGAAAACTTAATAGCATAAGGATGCAAACTGTTTGTCAAAATTAATCTACAAATTTAACATAATTCCAAATAAAATTATTTTAGAACTCAACATGGGAATTTTAAGGTTAATCTGGAAAATAAACACATGAAAAAGATTTTGAAATTAAAGAGAATAAGTAATAAGAGGATATAGTTCTATTGTATATTAAATATAAAACTAAAACTTTTAATTCAGTTTTATATTGGCACAAAATTAACCATAAAAAATAAAAATAGTTGATTGCCCAGGAAAATGTATGCATATAAAGGTTTATTATGTGACACAGAAGGCATAATAATCACTTGAAGAGAAATGTAGAAGACATTTCTAATGATTATTAGAAATTGATTTATTTAAATACTTCTCATTAACAGTAAAATTAACTCCATGTACATAAGTTAAGACACAGAACCAGAAGGTCAACCATTAAAAGATGGAAAGTCATAAGAGGTGAATGGTCATAATTTTGAGTAAAGAATAATTTCTTGTAATTGTTTCCTGTTGGTAAAACGGAATGCTTTGAGAATTTTATGAAAGCTACATGGTCCCTTCCCCCAGAATAATGCAAATATAGACAAAATTTTTTCATATGAATTTGGGAAATTTACAGTGTCCGATACATACCTTCCATAAGTTTTTGGTGAAAGAGTTCTAATTATGCTGAAACACACATAGAAAAAAAAAGAAAATAATATAAATATCAAAATAAAATACATACATAGACACGTAAAGCCAAACAAAAGCTAGTGAAAATGTTATAAAAAAAATATGAAAACTTTTAGTGGCCATTGATAATTTATAAAATTTATAAATTTTTTAACACTTAAAATGCTTTTAAAGAGTTCTCCAATTTGGAAATTTATATGTACTATATTAAGAAAAAGCACAGAACTCTAGTTATGTGAAACTTCAACTGTATGAAAAGATTGCAAACAAAAATGCTGAAAATTAAATGTTGTTAACTGTTAAACATCATTACATTTGTTGAGATTTTGATTTATAGTTACTTGCATTTAAAGTTATTTTTTAGCTTTTTTGTTTTCTAAAAGTGAAACTATACTATTTTTCTTCATCAATTTCATGGGAAATATACATTTATTGTAATCTATAAATGGCATGGTCATTCATTCTTCATACAGATGGTGAAGGATAGAGCCTTGATCTTACTCTTAATGCCATCAAATGAAGCAAACACAGAGATGTGGAAAGGAAATATGGATACCTAAATATTTGACAAGGTAAGGTAGTATTCACAGATAAAGAATCTAAGATATTAATGGATTCCAAAAGCTTAATGTCCATGTACAATTTTGGTGCAAACACTTGAGTATATTCTACAACAATTCAAGAATGAACAAAAGCAAGAATGTCAGAACAAGGAAGATCAAATATTGAAGGACCAATAATAAGACATGAAATCACTTAAACAAAAAAGTCTAAATGTGTGCAGTACATGCCTTCCGTATTTCCTACCAATACCACACAAAAATCTGGAAGTAGGTGGAAGTTTTTTGGTCATTTTCTCTCTTTATATATTTTATTAATAAATTTGATGATTTAAAAATATTCCTTTAACAGACTCACAGATATAGAAAACAGACCAGTGGTTCCCAGTGGTGGAGTGGGGGCCAATGTAGGGATTTGAGAGGTACACACCACTGGTGTGAGATAGGCTCAAGGATGTATTGTACAACATGGGGGACACAGCCAACAGTTTGTAATAACTGTAAGTGGAAAGTAACCTTTGAAAATTGTATTTAAAATAAAATTTTAAATTAATAAAATTTTTAAAATAAAAATATTGCTTTAAGTATACCTCTAACATTACTTTCATAATAAAAACAGGAACAAATGGTATTCCTAAAGGGTACTGAACTTTTGGATATGATTTGATGAAAAGGGTGCTGAAATTAAATGCAAAAGGTTAAAATTTTGCTGAAGCTTTATCACTTATTAGTGTTTTCAATATATGATTCTTATCTAGACTAATCATTTAAGTGCTGTATCCTCTATGCATGTGTGAATAGCAACAGCTGTTTGATGAAGATTAAATGAGATGGGTTTTGTCAGAAACAATTTGTCAGCTTCAGGTGCTGTTTAGAGAAAAGCAAGGTTCTCATTGTGGCTTATTCTCTTTCTTAAGATCTCCAAGAACAGGGAAAACACTTCTGCCCTTAAACTTTACCTCCTAAAAGTTTGGATTCTTTACATATGCATATGTGTTCTCTTTGTGTTCATAACCCTCACATATTAAAAATCACTACTCAAAATTTCAAGAAAACAAAGACATAAATCTTCACTTTTATTCTGCTAAAAGCTCTATCTTAGAATCTGTTTTCGCTCTTCCATTGTTCTTATCTGAATTTTTTCCAAGGGTCTCAAGCAAGTTGAGGATATGTTATGCTAAAAAGAACTGAGTCGTTGGTGAATCTTATATTCCTCTACATGAATTTTGACCCTCAGCTGGGCTAACCACAGTCTGTTCTTGCTTTCCCTTAATTCACAGATAAATGTTGAGAAGAAGACATCCCATGACATGGATACTACCCTAAGTATAACCAATGGCTCAAGGTTTCAAGTGTCTGAATTTGTTCTAATGGGGTTTCCAGGCATTCACAGCTGGCAACACTGGCTCTCCCTGCCCCTGGCTCTACTCTACCTCTTAGCTCTTGGTGCCAATCTCCTCATCTTGATCACCATCCATCATGAGTCTACCTTACACCAGCCCATGTATTACCTCCTTGGTATCTTGGCTGTGGTGGACATTGGACTGGCTACTACCATCATGCCCAAAATCCTGGCCATTTTCTGGTTTAATGCCAAGACCATAAGTCTCACTGAGTGCTTTGCTCAGTTGTATGCCATCAACTGTTTCATGGGCATGGAGTCAGGCATCTTCCTCTGCATGGCTGTAGATAGGTATGTAGCCATTTGCTATCCCCTTCAGTACTCTTCCATAGTCACTGAGACTTTTGTGATCAAAGTCACACTGTCTATGATGCTCAGGAATGGCCTGCTGATCATCCCAGTGCCTGTACTTGCTGCCCAGAGACACTACTGCTCCAGGAATGAGATTGACCACTGCCTATGCTCTAACTTGGGGGTCACCAGTCTGGCCTGTGATGACATCACTATTAATAGATTTTACCATTTGGCCTTGGCTTGGTTTGTGGTTGGGAGTGACATGGGTCTGGTCTTTGCTTCCTACATGTTGATTATTCGCTCAGTGCTGAGGTTGAACTCTGCTGAAGCAACATCTAAGGCCCTGAGTACCTGCAGCTCTCATCTCACCCTCATTCTCTTTTTCTACACTGCTGTTATTGTAGTGTCTGTCACCCACCTGGCAGGAAGACAGTTTCCCATCATCCCTGTTCTTCTCAATGTGCTGCATAGTGTCATTCCCCCAGCCCTTAACCCTATGGTGTATGCCCTTAGGACCCAGGAGCTGAGGGTGGGCTTCCAAAGGTTCTTTGGTCTGGGTGAGCATATGTCTAGGAAGTGAGCCAGCTTTAAATAGCAGAAAGTTATCAACGGTATTGAAAGCACACAGGCTTTGGAGCCCAGTCGTTCTGGGACAAAATTTTAATATCGCAATTAGTAGGATTAGGCTTCCCTGGTGGCTCAGAGGTTAAAACGTGCCTGGAATGCGGGAGACCCGGGTTCAATCCCTGGGTCAAGAAGATCTCCTGGAGAAGGAAATGGCAACCCACCCCAGTACTCTTGCCTGGAGAATCCCATAGACGGAGGAGCTGGGGTCGAAAAGAGTCCAACACGACTGAGCTACTTCACTTTCACTTTCACTTCCAGTAGGATCATCAATTCAAATTAATTCACCTATTTTGCATAGTACATACTATGCAAGAGCATAGTACTATACTAGAGCAAGGTACTGCTCTAGACAGTTCACGAATATTAACTCATTTAATCCCCAGAACAACCCTGTGAAGCAAGACTCATTGTTATTTACACATTTTGCAGATGAGGCAAGAAAGTTGAGAAAGTTTACTAAGGTCAAATAGGAAGGAAGTTGTAGAGTGAGCTTGGAACCCAAGCAAAACTTAGGCCATGAATATTCAAGGAATTGAATCATCTTCCTTTGACAGAGTGAGTTAAATAGAAAGGCTTTATTGTATCTATGAACAAGGCTTATCTATGAACCATCTGCTTTCACCTGTTTCTTTAACAGTGATCCTATACACCCAGAGCAGAAGCATTGCAGCTGATAAAAAGTAGTGTACTAATGCATGGGTCAAACTGCCTGTTTCTCTTTCCATATGGTGCTTGGACTAAGTCCCTGAGATCCTTTAACATTTTGGGGAGGGAAAAATAAATCCCCAAAGTACTGGAATTTCTTCTAATCTTACCAGCCAAGAGATTGGATTTCCAGTTCTACAAACAGGCTGATAAGGATAATTCAGACCAAGCCTCCCAGGTAGAACAAGGGTATAGAGAGAATGGAAAACTAACAAATTAGTAAAAACTATGTGGCTAAGATCTGAGTGTCAAAGAAAAATCAGACAGATTACTTTTCTGTTGCAACATATACAAAGAACTTAGAAGTTGCCACTCCCATCCTGATATCAAGATGAACCTGAACAAACCAAAAATCAACTGTTTTTCTGGACTGTTTTTCAGCTCAGAAAACTGAAATCACAGGACTAACAAACAACCTGGAGTCAGAGAAATACCCCCTACTCCAGGTAGGATATGTCTCTAATAAAGTCTTTTCGCCTAGAGAGGAGGCCTCTAACATGGAGCATGCTCTGGGCTTATTTCACAATCCATTCTTGGATCTTTACTATAAGAATCTGCTAGAATTGCTGGATTTAAAGTGTGGAGCCTCCCTAAGACTACAGCTCCAAGTGTTTCTCATTTTCATACTAGTCCACACACATCCTCCAGGATATGTCTAAATTAACTTTGAAGTTTCATACCAGTTTATGGCTCCAGTAGCTTCTGCTCCTATTAGCCAGATTCTCTGAATTCTCTGTCTTTATCTGTCCCCCCAAATTTGGGGGTAGAAGTTACCCTGCAATGTCAATTCTCTGATGAGTCCAAGAAAAATCACTGAATTTCCTTTTTTTCAGCTTTCTGTTGTTGTTGCTGTTGTTGTTGTTGTTGTAAGGATAGGAGTGATGACAAAAAGCTCTTTACAGGTCAGAAGTTCTAGTATTGGATTAAAACTAAAGTACAAAATAAATATCCATGACTCCATTCTGATATAAATAAATGATCCAATAAATAAATATGTAAGGGAGAATAGACAAACCTCTTAAGCAGAAAAATTCTAAATAATATATGTAGATACACCCGGAGAAGGCAATGGCAACCCACTCCAGTACTCTTGCCTGGAAAATCCCATGGACGGAGGAGCCTGGTAGGCTGCAGTCCATGGGGCCGCTAAGAGTCGGACAAGACAGAGCGACTTCATTTTCACTTTTCACTTTCATGCATTGGAGAAGGAAATGGCAACACACTCCAGTGTTCTTGCCTGGAGAATCCCAGGGACGGGGGAGCCTGGTGGGCTGCCGTCTATGGGGTCACACAGAGTCGGACATGACTGAAGCGACTTAGCAGCAGTAGCAGCAGATACACCACCTTCACATAGGTGAAACATAATTCCTTATTTCTTAAGTGCATAGTGATATCTTCCCAGAAGTCTGCCTTGGCTGCAAGTAGAAAAAGGAAAATACAACAAAAACATGTATTTGAATGCCTAAATTTTATAGATTTGTATACCCTCTTCTTCAATATGCTGTCAATTAGCTGAATGTTAGCAATTTCTTGAATCAAACTGACCTTCCCCAACTGCAGATTCCCTGCAGATATAGGACCTTTAAACCTGGGGTTACCACATGGTTGAGAGCCATAGAGACACATGGTCTAGAGACTGGGATAGAGAAAGGGACTGAGCTCTATTCAACTTTTTTTTTTTTTTCGTTAACTGCTCAGATGAAGACACTTAAGAGTGTCCTCCAACTCTGGAGAGTGAGTGAAGAGTGAACAGAAGTGTTATGGCAAAGGGCTGGCCAGCACATGGCACAGAACATCAAGAAGGAGAGAGATGTGTCTCCTTAACTTTAGGTAACAAACTATTAGGATTGTGTTTGGCTGTATATGAGACAATAGATAATAGTGGCCAGCCACACTGGAGTTTATTTTTCTCATCACACACACATACACACCACAGTCAGGCAGTTCAGAATTATTAAAGCAGCACTGTTGTACCATGCTGGGAAAGATTGAAGGCAAAAAGAGAAGGGGGCGGCAGAGGAAGAGATAGTTAGATAGCATCACCAACTCAATGGACATGAATTTGAGCAAACTCCAAGAGATAGTGAGGGGCAGATGAGCCTGGAGTGCTGCAGTCAGTGAGGTTGCAAAGTGTCGGATATGACTTAGCGACTGAACAACAGCAACAATTGTGACATGAAGGAATCAGGCTCTTTCAACTTTCTGCTCTGTCATTCTAAACTATAGATACCTTACTCCACATTCATCTCCACATTCCAGACAAGAAGGAAGTTATTTAAAAGGAAGTCTTGCAGAATTTCACTCATACCTGGTGGGCCACAAATGAGTCTGATGTTCAGATCTGATTGCAAGAAAGACTCAAAAGTTAAGTCTTTTACATTCCCAGCCTCTGTAATGGTGGAATGTTATAGAAAGTTGGGTTTGAATACATTCTGAATGTACTAACTTCTGAAAACAGAAAATGAACATCACATTCTCTCCATGCAATATTTTCAGAAATATATAACATAATGTGCCATGAAGAAGGTCTCAAAGATTTCAGAGCAAATAAGTTCTAAAGATCTCCGAATCTGCATGACAAACAGCATTCACGGCAGCTTCCTCCTTCCACTCTAAACCTAGCAATACTGACAAGATAGTCAAGAGTAAGTTGATCTAAAACACAATACGAAACAAATGCACAGCCATTTTAAAAAGAGAAAAACGTAAAGAAACTCCAGAAGAAGAAAGACATCTACAACAGAATTATCAGAAAGAATGGAAGCCCAAAAGGTGCATGGAAAAGGACTGCTACAAACATAATACTGATTCAGATTCAGAAATATCTGATTCTAAAAGAGCAGGGGCAGGGGCATGAGAAAATCAGCTTGCTGATTAATGGGTAGCAGAGTAGGAGCAGGTAGGCAGGACAGCCTTTTGCACATACACCGTTAGACCAAGAAGTGAGCCAAAAATCAGATAAGAGGGCTAAGTGTTCCAGAATAGTGGTGACTGGGTCAGAAAATAGGACGGCGACCCAAATGGATGCAAATATTCATGCCCCATGAGACATGGAAAAAAAGCTTAACCGTAAATCTACCCCTGGCACACCCCATACCTCCCCGACAACAGGTTGCATCAAACAAATACAGCAGCATTCTGAGATTGCCAACTAGAAAGAAAAACAATTAGCCAATAACCAAGATGACTTGGTCTAAACTTTAGACAGATTTTTTCCCTGTTAGCATCTAGCCTCCCCATTCTTAGGACATTTGCTTGAGAAAACTTGTAAATTCTTTCTCTAACTTTTTGCCATATAAATAAACCTTCTCTCAATCTACTTTCAGTTTTACAACCTAGAAATAAATGTCTTTCTCAAGACCTGGGAACTTTCTCCTAAAATATAAACATCAAAGGAGATAGCACCCTATCTCTCATCCTCTATGGAGACTAACTTCTAAGAGCAGCAATTAGCAAGCACAGATGGCCTGCTGCTGCTGCTGCTAAGTCACTTCATTCGTGTCCGACTCTGTGCAACCACATAGACGGCAGCCCACCAGGCTCTGCCATCCCTGGGATTCTCCAAGCAAGAACACTGGAGTGGATTGCCATTTCCTTCTCCAATGCATGAAAGTGAAAAGTGAAAGTGAAGTCGCTCAGTCTTGTCCGACTCCTAGCAAACCCATGGACTGCAGCCTACCAGGCTCCTCCATCCATGGGATTTTCCAGGCAAGAGTACTGGAGTTGGTTGCCATCGCCCTCTCCGACAGATGGCCTAATCACAGACAAAAGCCTTTGCAATCTCAGGAATAACTCCATATGCTTGACAAACCCTACTGATCAACCTCTCCCTAAAGTCCTCCACTATTTTTCCACTAGCACAGCCCAGAGCTGAAACCCATTTCTCCTGACACTTACCCCAGCCCAACTCCACCTTTTGTTTTAGTAGAACTGAGTTTCTAGACCTGGTCTGTGTTGTCTCTCCCACTGCTGGCAATAGTATCAAATAAACTTAACTTCCTTTTGTTCATCCTGTTTAGTGCAATTTTTCTTTACTACCAAATACAAAATTTTTGAGGAAAATCAACATGAAAGAGTAACATAAATGTTTACAAACATAACTCACACTGGAAAAGATAGAATAAATTCAACAACATCAACCCAAAAAAGAAACTCCTCTAGAGGTAACCTTCTCTATGCCAGCTCTTTACTTCAGGAATCCAGTCACTCAACCCTTCACAGCTAGAGGTGGTGACATGTGTTGTTACTTATGAGCCCTAGATAACTGCATTTAGGATCACTTAGGATCTTGTACTGACCACATCCTTATAAATAGTCCCTTTGTAAGCAATTTGAGAAACAGTACAAAATTTTTGAGCCTCCCTGATAGTTCAGTTAGTAAAGAATGTACCTGTGATGTAGGAGACCCTGGTTAGATTCCTGGATCAGGAAAATCCACTGCAGAAGGGGTAGGTTACCAGTATTCTTGGGCTTCCCTGTGGCTCAGCTGGTAAAGAATCTGCCTGCAATGTGGGAGACCTGGGATCGATTCCTGCATTGGGAAGATCCTCTGGAGAAGGGAAAGTCTACCCACGCCAGTATCCAGGACTGGAGAATTCCATGGACTATATAGTCCATGGGGTCTCAAAGAGTCAGACATGACTGAGTAACTTTCACTTTCAATTGTAAGTAATTTGAGAAATAGTAAAGTTTTGTCAAGAATGTGGAGAAAAGGGGATACTTGTATACTGTTGGCAGAAATGAAAATTTGTGCAGCCATTATGGAAAACAGTATAGGTTTCCTCAAAAAATTAAAAATAGAACAAATGTATCACCCAACAAGTCCACTCTTAGTATTTATCCAAAGAAAAATAAAAATACTGATTTGAAAAGACACCTGTAGCCCCATGTTCACTGCAGCTTAGAAGATAATAGGCAGATCCTGAGGATAGAGGAGTGAGACTGGAAAGTACCAGGGAAAGACCTAGGGATAAATATGTGGAACAGAGTTTTTTTAAGTCGACAGTCATTTACTGAGGTGCATGATATGGGAGAGAGGAAGTCTGTTGACAGAGGAGAAAGTGATTACATACACTCAGTTCTGCTGTGTCACTTAGTTTGAACATACAAATATGTCCCAAAACCAATGATATGTTTTGAAACAATTTGAGCATAACTGAATTTCACATTTGCCCTTGGGCAATTTTGTACACTAGTAACACACTCAGCAGTGGCCACAGGACTGGAAAAGGTCAATTTTCATTCCAATCCCAAAGAAAGGCAATGCCAAAGAATGCTCAAACTCCCGCACAATTGCACTCATCTCAAATGCTAGTAAAATAATGTTCAAAATTCTCCAAGCCAGGCTTCAGCAATACGTGAACCATGAACTTCCAGATGTTCAAGCTGGTTTTAGAAAAGGCAGAGGAACCAGAGATCAAATTGCCAACATCTGCTGGATCATCAAAAAAGCAAGAGAGTTCCAGAAAAACATCTATTTCTGCTTTATTGACTATGCCAAAGCCTTTGACTGTATGGATCACAATAAACTGTGGAAAATTCTGAAAGAGATGGGAATACCAGACCACCTGACCTGCCTCTTCAGAAATCTGTATGCAGGTCAGGAAGCAACAGTTAGAACTGGACATGGAACAACAGACTGGTTCCAAACAGGAAAAGGAGTACGTCAAGGCTGTATATTGTCACCCTGCTTATTTAACTTAGATGCAGAGTACATCATGAGAAACGCTGGACTGGAAGAAACACAAGCTGGAATCAAGATTGCTGGGAGAAATATCAATAATCTCAGATATGCAGATGACACCACCCTTATGGTAAAAAGTGAAGAGGAACTCAAAAGCCTCTTGATGAAAGTGAAAGTGGAGAGTCAAAAAGTTGGCTTAAAGCTCAACATTCAGAAAAAGAAGATCATGGCATCCGGTCCCATCACTTCACGGGAAATAGATGGGGAAACAGTGGAAACAATGTCAGACTTTATTTTTTTGGGCTCCAAAACCACTGCAGATGGTGACTGCGGCCATGAAATTAAAAGACACTTACTCCTTGGAAGAAAAGTTATGGCCAACCTAGATAGCATATTCAAAAGCAGAGACATTACTTTGCCAACAAAGGTCCGGCTAGTCAAGGCTATGGTTTTCCCTGTGGTCATGGATGGATGTGAGAGTTGGACTGTGAAGAAGGCTGAGCGCCAAAGAATTGATGCTTTTGAACTGTGGTGTTGGAAAAGACTCTTGAGAGTCTCTTGGACTGCAAGGAGATCCAACCAGTCCATTCTGAAGGAGATCAGCCCTGGGATTTCTTTGGAAGGAATGATGCTGAAACTGAAACTCCAGTACTTTGGCCACCTCATGCGAAGAGTTGACTCATTGGGAAAGACTCTGATGCTGGGAGGGATTGCAGGCAGGAGGAGAAGGGGACGACAGAGGATGGCATCACTGACTCGATGGACATGAGTCTGAGTGAACTCCAGGAGTTGGTGATGGACAGGGAGGCCTAGCGTGCTGCAATTCATGGGGTCGCAAAGAGTCAGACAGGACTGAGCAAATGAACTGAACACGGGTTGAATGGAGAAAGCTGCATCAGGCTGAAAACAAACTACGTTAGAAGTACACAAAACACACACACTCAGCACACGCTCCAAATATCTACCAGCTACCTGCATTCACTTCACAACTTTCCATTTTATTTCAGATAAAGTTATTTCTACCACTTCAAAATGACTCATAAGCTGCAATCTGTTTACCTACTTCCACAAACTTCATGTCTTTTTCAAAGTATTATATTCTTTGTAGTATTTGTATTGTTCCTAATCATTTAACACGTGTAAAACTCTGGTACTGTTTATATTTTTTTTCTCTCTTTTTTTTAACATGCTGTTGACAAAGTTTTTGCATACTGTGCTCCTAACTCCATTCTTCCATAAATCCTATGGATTTCATGTGGTATTTACATAGCATGGTGATTTTTAAGATTTTATAATGTAACATGTCACATTATAACAAAACTGACTTTACTTGCTAGAATAATTGGGGAGAAACCCAACTGTGGATAGAAGGGAGAACACATCTTTTTTTTTTGTTTTCCAGCCATGCAGGACCTTAGGATCAAACCTGTGCCCCTTGAAGTGGAAGCTCAGAGCCCTAATTTCTGGACAGCCAGGAAATTCCTGAGAACACAGCTTATACCTACAATTCAACCTGGCAGAACTGTTCATCTGGTGGTACTGCCTCCCAAGATTAGGTTTGAAAGGGATGGTTCACAGATGACCACGATAAATCCCCAAAGTCACCAAGCGTCCCTCCTGCTGGAGTAAGACAATAACCTGACTTAAGCAGGGAGCCAAGGAGGGTCGGTGAAAGATCAGGTCATTTCACAGCTATGATGCAGACCCCAAACCCCAGGAGTGGTAGGGATGGGGATAGATTTGCACTGAGCCACAAACACCTAAGCAGAGGCAGCGGCAGCCATGGGCAGGGAAGCAGCCCTGAAGGACACACCAACCTGATGACAGCTTCACGGCACCTCATGGTGCCCTCTGCAGTAGTAAGGAAACCAGCCAATACCAAGACACTGGGAGGGGAATCAGGGAGGCAGCCCACCCCGCTAGGATTCTGTCCTGGACTATACTCTGGCTCACTATCCTTGGATTTCTCAACTTGCCTGTCTTTATCTTTCATTAGTCTCTTCACTTGTGCAAGGGTTAATAGCTGTATCTGGAACAAGGCCATGGAGATGAGGCCGAGCTCTAACAGTCCCTGTTGAAAATGGTGAGGTGATCCAGCCAGAGGGCTATGCAAAGAAAAACTTCTCAGCTATCACAGGGTCAGGCACAACTAGAGAGCCTGTGCACAATGAAAAATCCTAAGACCTGATGCAGCCAAATAAGTAAATGTTTTTTTAAATAATATAAATGAAAATAAATACAAGAGGTAGTTCCTACATAAGTAGAACTATACATATTGTTTTCAATGAGAAGAATTTATATTTAAAAGTTGCACATATGGAATATAACTGAAATGCCCATCAGTTGATGAATGGATAAACAAAACAAGGTATATCCATATACTGAAATATTATTCAACAACAAAAGAGAATGAAGTACTGACACTATGTTACATGATACAACACTTATGAACCTTAAAAACACTATCTTAATTAAAAGAGTCAGACATAAAAAATCATATATTGTATAATTCCATATACATGAAATGTGCATAATAGACAAAGCCATAGAGACAGAAAGTAGACTAGTGTCTTTCGGTGGCTGGGACACTGAGAGAATCATGATAATTGCTAATGGGTAACAGATTCCTTTTTGTGAAGATAAAAGTCTTCTGGAATTAGATACTGGGTGATAGTTGCACAACTGTGAATATACTAAAAACTATTGAACTGTATGCTTTAAAGGGTAAATTTATAGCACGTGAATTAAGCAATTGTTTTTTTAAATGTTGCCAAATTCTTGTCTAACAGTGAAAGCAGCAGATTTTCATTCAGCGTAGTAAAAAAACAATGTGTATGGCAAGAATTTAACAAATTCTTCTGTGGCTTGACAAAGGCTCACCTCCCTCACCGTATATGGAGCCAATTTGTATTGAAAACACAAAGCTTTCTGCAAGAAAGGTAATGAGTGAGACCACCTGCCCCAAAATCTCTTCATTTTTTAGTTTAATATAATATTACCTTCCCTGATGAGTGGATGAAGATGATCTCAACAGAGTCTAGACCTATCTACACCTTTCTGTCATGAATTTTTTTTAATTGAAGTATAGTTGATTTACAATATCTGTTTCAAGTGTTTTGCCACACAGATAAAAAACAGATGACAAATGGAGGGGGCTAGTTCCCATACTTCCCATGGTTTCATATCCTTCAGTTCAGTTCAGTTCGTCACTCAGTTGTACCCGACTTTGTGACCCCATGAACCGCAGCCAGGCCTCCCTGTCTATCACCAACTCCTGGAGTTTATCCAAACGCATGTTCATTGAGTCGGTGATGCCATCCAACCATCTCATCCTCTGTCGTCCCCTTCTCCTCCTGCCTTCAATCTTTCCCAGTATCAGGGTCTTTTCAAATGAGTCAGCTCTTCACATCAGGTGGCCAAAGTATTGGAGTTTCAGCTTCAACATCAGTCCTTCCAATGAACACCCAGGACTGATTTCCTTTAGGATGGACTGGTTGGATCTCCTTGCAGCCCAAGGGACTCTCAAGAGTCTTCTCCAACACCACACTTCAAAAGCATCAATTCTTCTGCACTCAGCTTTCTTTATAGTCACATCCATCCATGACCGCTGGAAAAACCATAGCCTTGACTAGACTTCATATCCTTACGCTTCTTAGTTTCTTAGTCTTTCTTCAATCTGGTAAGATAGTAAGCTCCAATTTTACTTACAACCTGTGTTCTATTTTGGTTAACTGCAATGCAAAACACAGAACAGTGTCTTTGCAATTTATCTAACCTCCCTCTTTTTTCTCTTGTTTGTACACTGGGAACAGCCCTATAACCATATGTAACTAAGATGTTGATGAAATTGAAAGAGAATAGAAGAAAATGTACATTGAATGTGCATCCTTCCAGGCTTCTCTGTCCATGAGGTTTTCCATGCAAGAATACTGGAGTGGGTAGCCATTCCTTCTCCAGGGGATCTTCCCCACCTAGGGATCGAACCTGGGTCTCCTGAATTATAGGCAGATTCTTTACCAACTGAGCTACCAGGGAAGCACATACAGTCCATAAAGGAGTAATTTTTAAATTTTTGCAATAAAATTCAAAGCTTGGACAAGTAATTCCAAGTGCCTTTGGTGGGGGGATCTAAATGAATTTTTAGCATTTTTCTCTCTCCAGCAAAACTGTGTAAAAGTCAGTGTGTCTAGCACAGGACTCTGAACCCCAACACTGCCTAACAAATTCTATATGAATGACTCATAGGACAATAGATTTAGTGTCTTTCTCTCTCTCTCTCTCTCTCTCTCTCTCTCTCTCTCTCTCTCTATATATATATATATATATATATATATATATATATATAAAATTCCAGACTATGTACTGAGGACAGACTTCATGAGGCTTGTGGATGAATTCACACATGGGTATCATCAGTTCCTTGGAAGACAGATTTTCCACTGCTGTGGAGCAGTGGTAGGAACCATTAGGTGACCACTCAGAATATGTAGTTTAATGTAGAGCAGGACATGAAAGCAGAAAACCTCAAGATGGGTGGACTTGAGAGCTGTGTTTAAAGATAGTTGTGTAGAGAAGTTGCATTCTTTTCCAACAAGTCATGATGACTCTTCCACCAATGATCAGCAATTTCAGACTCCAAAGTGTAGGAGGAGAAGAGAAGTAATCACTGACAAGTCTTCCAGATTAACCCAATTGCTTTCATGTATCCATCTGGAGGGGGCATAAGAATAATTGTAATACTCTATATAGAGTGCTTGGCAGCTTAAGAATTGCCCCAAACACAATCTCATTTAGTCTTCATTAAATCCTATTAGTTAAATATGCTTTTCATTATTCAAAAATTATGAAAATCAGTGACTGTATTAGTAAGCATAACTTCAAATTTCTAGTTATTTGACACAATAAAACATCACTGACTTGCCATTCACACAGAAAAGGAAAAAATGATAATATTGTCAGTTGAATGACTACTGATAGCTCTCCTCCAAGTGTTTTTTCCCAGGCTTATTGAGATATAATTGACATGTAACATGTGTAAGTTTAAGATGTACAATATACTGACTTGATACTCTCATATATTTCAAAATGATCACCACCATAGTACCACTAACACCTCTACCCCATCATATGATTATCATTTTTTGTGTGTGATGAGAATATTTAAGATCTACTCTCTAAGCAATTCTCAAGTGTATTATACAGCATTATTAGCTATAATTATCATATTGTACATTAGATCCCCAGAACTTAATTGTCTTAAGACTGGAAGTTTGTACACTTCAACCAACATTTTTTCATTTCTCCCACTTCCCAGACACTGGTAATCACAATTCCATTGTTTCTGTTAGTTTGGTTTTTCTAGATTCCACACGTAAGCTTTATAGTACGTGTCTTTGTGTCTGACTTCTTTCATGCTAATGCTTCATATTTCATATTTCTTCATATTCATTCTGCTGTCAATGGACATTTAGGTTGTTCCCACGCCTTGGCTATGGTAAGCATTGCTGCAATGAACATGAGGCTGCATGTATCCTTTCAAATCATGTTTTTCTGTAGATATATGCCTAGGAGTCGGATTGCAGGGTTGTATGGTAGCTGTATTCTTAGTTTTTAAAGGAACCTGCATAACCCAACAGTATAATTTTTAAAACACTCTTTTATATTCATTATATAATTTGATTTGTAAAATAAACTTGTGGTTATGATGGCAGTGGTGTTGGAGGTGATAATGTTCTTGGAAGGTAAGCAGGAGGTAGAGGAGCCTCTGGAAACACTGGAAATCTCATATACATGAAATCTAAAAAATCTTCCTCAGCCAACAAACTTCAAGTTAGAATTATAGCTAACACTGAGAGTCCACTAAATGCTAAGCAATGTATCATGTTGTTTACATATTTAATTTAAGCCTTAGAGCCTAGGTACAATGTTTCATTTTATAGGTTAGGACTAAATTGCCAAAAAGTGGGAATCTACCCATCGTCAAAAACCAGAAAGTAAGGAAGCCAGGATTTAAATCCAGATGCATTTTATGTCAAAGCCCATGTACATTCTTCTGCAACACACTACAGCGTCTAAATTTGAGAACTTGGTAAGTTCTCTTTTTTCCTGTTGCTTTGAAAACTGCAAAGGAGCCATGAGCTTTCTCAAGACTTCCCCACAA
This sequence comes from Bos indicus x Bos taurus, assembly GCF_003369695.1. Lineage (NCBI taxonomy): Eukaryota > Metazoa > Chordata > Mammalia > Artiodactyla > Bovidae > Bos > Bos indicus x Bos taurus. The sequence continues at coordinate 37,126,795 of NC_040090.1, forward strand.
CAGATGGCATGTGAGCCACACTGTCCCTGATTTCCTTGGTCTTTCTTCCACAGATGATGGGATTAAGCATGCGGGGAATTAACACATAGAGATTTACCAGAAGGATGTGGATATGGTGGGGAATGTTCTTGCCAAAGCAATAAGTAAGGAAAATGAAAAAGGATGGGATGAAAAAAAGGAGAATGAATCCAATATGGGAACCGCAAGTATTGACAGCCTTGTGTCAGGCTTCCTGGGAAGGAAGTCTAAACACAGTTTGGAGGATCAAAGTGTAGGAAACACCAATGAGTGTAACATCTGCCAAAACTGATGCCATTGGCACTGAGAAGCCATACTGGATATTGACGGTGATGCCAGCCACAGGCCAGTTTGGCTACCCCAATGAGTTCACAGTATGAGTGGGCGATGACATTGGTTCAACAATGTGGCAGCCTCTTCAGCAAGAATATGATAGGGAAAATGGCCCCAGGGTTCCATCCCCAGATTTCCAGGTTCATTTTTATGATTGCAGTAAGAGTTAAGATGAGATGGTTGAATGGCATCACTGACTCGATAGACATGAGTTTGAGCAAGCTCTGGGAGTTGGTGATGGACAGGGAGGCCTGATGCACTGCAGTCCATGGGGTCACAAAGAGTCAGACACGACTGAGCAAGTGAACTGAACTGAGGGGTTAAGATGGCTGTGTACCTCAAAGGAGTACAAATGGCCATGTAGCAGTCAAATGCCATGGCCAGAAGGATTCCTGACTCAGTTACAAAGGCAATGTGGATGAAAAACATCTGAGTGATGCAGGCATCAAAGGCAATCTCCCCAGCATGGAACCAGAAGATAGCAAGAGCCTTGGGCACAGTGGTGGTGGACAGCAGAATGTCAGTTCCAGGCAGCATGGATAGGAAGACATATGTAGGGTTCATGGAGAGTGCATTCATTGAGGACAACAAAGATAAGGGCTCCATTTCCCAAGACCGCAGTGATGTACATCAGGCAGAAGAGGATGGAGAGCCAGGTGTGGTAGTTCTCCAGTCCTGGTATGCCAAGTAGAACAAACACAATGAGGTGGAAGGTGGTGAGGTTAGCACCAAACATGCCTGCTTTTGGAGTCTGTCTATGAAGACCACAGAAATTTGGAGTCATTGAGTAGAATCAGCCATAAGTTTCACTAAAGTTAAACATTAGATAATGAAATCAATCACTAATGCCTTGACTTAGCATATATAATGTTAGGCTTTCACTTCCTAGCCTAGCACTGCAAACATAAATATAGACATAGGTTCCTGATCACAACTCAGCAATGTCTAGAATACAGACATAACTTACCATTCTCACTTACATGCTTCTACTCAGGCTTTGGCCATCCTTCACCCATTCTGTTGCAATAGCTTCATAACTAATCTAGTCTCTTCTTCCCCTAGCTTCCCAACCTCAACCTCTCCACAGCCATCAGCTGTACTGCAGCCTGGGTGGTATGCTCAAAAGAAAACAAACAAAAAAAATATTTCTATGTTTCCTCTTACAACCCTTACATAATTATATAATATATATATATATATATATATATATATATATATATATCAAAGTGAAAGTCACTTAGTTGTGTATGACTTCTTGCAACCCCATGAACTATACAGTCCATGGAATTCTCCAGGCCGGAATACTAGACTGGGTAGCCATTACCTTGTCCAGGGGATCTTCCCAATGCAGGGGTCAAACTCAGGTCTCCCACATTGCAGGTGGATTCTTTAGCAGCTGAGCCACCATATTATACATATATATACTTTCCCTGTATATATATATACACACACACATTTTTTTTTCTCTTAAAGAAAATTATAGATATCAAGCGAACATTTCATGCAAGGATGGGCATGATAAAGGACAGAAACAATAAGGATCTAACAGAGGAGATTAAGAAAAGGAGGAAAGAATACACAGAACTATACAAAAAAAGTCTTAGTGATCTGAATAACTATGATGGTGTAGTCACTCACCTAGAACCAGACATCCTAGAGTGTGAAGTCAAGTGGGCCTTAGGAAGCATTAGTACAAACAGAGCTAGTGGAGGTGAGGAAATTCCAGCTGAACTATTTAAAACCCTAAAAGATGATGGTGTTGAAATGCTGCACTCAATATGCCAGCAAATTTGGAAAACTCAGCAATGGCCACAGGACTCAAAAGGGTCAGTTTTCATTCCAATCTCAATGAAAGGGATTGCTCTCATTTCACATGCTAGTAAATGATGCTCAAAATACTTCAAGCTAGGCTTCAACAGTATGCAAACTAAGAACTTCCAGATGTACAGGGTGGATTTAGAAAAGGCAGAGGAATCAGAGATCAAATTGCCAACATCAGTATATTGTCACCCTGCTTATTTAACTTACACGCAGAGAACATCATGCAAAATGCCAGACTGGATGAATCACAAGCTGGAATCAAGATTGTGAGGAAAAATATCAACAACCTCAGATATGCAGATGATACCACTCTAACAGCAGAAAGTGAAGAGGAACTAAAGAGCCTCTTGATGAGGGTGAAAGAGGAAAGTGAAAAAGCTGGCTTAAAACTCAACATTCAAAAAAATGAAGCATGGCATCATCACTTCAAGGCAAAAAGAAGGGGGAAAAGTAGAAGCAGTGATAAAGTTTCTTTTCTTGGGCTCCAAAACCACTGCAGATGGTGACTGCAGCCATGAAATTAAAAGATGCTTACTCTCTGGAAGGAAAGCTTTGGCAAACCTAAACAGCATATTAAAAAGCAGTACATCTCCTTGCCAATAAAGGTCCACCCAAAGAGCCAAAGCTATAGTTTTACCAGTAGTCATGTACAGATGTGAGAGCTGGACCGTAAACAAGACTGAGTGCTAAAGAACTGATGCATTTGAATTATGGGGCTAGAGAAGACTCTTGAGAGTCCCTTGGACTGCAAGATCAAACCAGTCAATCTTAAAGGAAATCAACCCTGACTATTCATTGGAAGGACTGATGCTGAAGCTCCAATACTTTGGGCACATGATGTGAAGATCTGACTCACTGGAAAAGACCTTGAAGCTAGGAAATACTGAAGGCAAAGGGAGGAGCGGGCAGCAGAGGATGAGATGGTTCGATAACATCATTGACTCGAAGGACATGGATTTGAGCAAACTCCAGGAGAGAGTAAAAGAAGGGAGTCTGGCATGCTGCAGTCCATAGGGTCACAGAGTCAGACACAATTCAGTGACTGAACAACAACAATATACATAGATATATAGATTTAAATAGATAGATAATCTAAATACAATGTTTAAATATATATGTTTGGAATTAGCTAGCTGGACTAGGTTTAGATGATCCCAATTTTATTGGCAACATCCAACGCACCATAGTCAGGAGTCAGTAGAACATATGTCTTCTCTCCATCAAGCCAGATCAGGGTATTCACTTTGGCCGCTTCGGTGTCATAGAGCTTCTTCACAGCCTGTCTGACCTGGCATGTGTTGGCCTTGATATTCACAATGAACACAAGTGTGTTATGTTCTTCTATATTCTTCATGACTGACTCAGTAGTGAGAGAGAACTTGATGATGGCATAGTGATAAAGCTTGCTTCCCCTTACAGGTGTTCTCCTGAGGCTGCCTCCAGAGACTCAGTGTTTTGGGTCATCAGAAAATGGGTGATGTCTGGATCTTGTGTGTGTGTGTGTGTGTGTGTGGCTGTGGACTTCTTTTAGCCCTGCTTTCTTAGCCTTCAACGCCTTTGCTTTGGCTTCAGTTTTGGAAGAGGCAGAGGCTTCCTTCTTCACCTTTGACTCCATCTTTGTAAAAAGCTATATAATGATTAGCATGCAAAGCCTTCCACAATCCTGCTGTTACTCTCTTCTCTAGCTTCAGTCCCCTTTATGCACTCTAGCACAGCTGAATTAGACCATAATCTATTCTCCACACAAAATCTGAATTTTCCAATCTTCATAGCTTTGCTCAAGCAAAGTTTAAATATTTATCATCTGGGAAACCTTCCTCAGGTTCAAATTCTGATTTTTTTTCCAACTTTCTGATTATTAACAAAGAACAGGTTTTTCACATCTCAAAAATGTATCCATATTTGTGAAATGAACTATTCATTCTTATTTTGCAAGGATTAAATTAAATACTTTCTGTAAACTGCCTGGCATAGAAAAACTAAACACTAGTTACTGTTATTAAGCGAATGAGTACTGCTTAATAAAGAGACTAGAAATGCCTATATTTGGAATTTCAAATGTGATAAAGTTGGGACTTCCTGGCGGTCAAATGGTTAAGACTCCACCCCTCCACTTCAGGGGGAATGTGTTCTATCCCTGGTCAGGGAACCAAGATCCTGCACACAGGAGAAACCAAAGGGAGTGGAGGGACTATGACAAAGTAGCATTTTAACTTAGTGAAGAAAGGAAGACCTATTCAATTAATGGTATTGGGCTGTTGGACTACGTTATTGCTGTTAAGGAAATAAAATCAGTTCCCATCTCAGTAAAAAACAGAAATTCCAAATAAATTAAAGATGTACTTGTTTTAAAAACTACAAAAATGTTAAGAATTAAAATTAAGACCTTAAGAAAAAAATTAAAAGAAAATGTCTGGGAAGTTGGAAAGCTCTTCCCGAGATAATAAAACCGTATTTCATAAGCATTGACAATTGAACAATTTAATTATGCAAAAATGTAGTCAAACATAAATAAAAGTCCTAAGGAAAAAAGTTACAAAGCATGTAATACACTAAAAGTTAACATGCTTAAATACCAAAGTGTTAGTCGTTCAGTTGTGTCCAACTCTTTGCGACACCATGAACTGTAGTCTGCCAGGCTCCTCTGTCCATGGGATTTCCGAGGCATGAATGCTGGAGTGGGTTGCCATTTCCTTTTCCAGGAGATCTTCCTGACCCAGGGATCAAACCCAAGTCTCCTATATTGGAGGCAGATTCTTTATCATCTGAGCCACAAGGGAAGCCCGTGAATACTAAACGTCGGCGTAAATGAATAAGAAAAAATAGGAAATGTGCAAAGAATCAAAATAGGCAATTCAGACTAGAAGAAAAACAAATGGCCAATATATATATGAACAAATGTTCAAAGGTAAAAAAATGAAAATCAGTATCATATTAAAATATAGTAGTTTTGTATTGATTGGAAAACATAAAAATAAATGATCAGCCCCCAGAGCTGGTGGTTCCACATGAAAACATATAGATATATCTATAAGAATATTCACTGCTACACCATGGCAATAGTAAAAAAATTTTTTACAACTTCCATGTTCATCAATAGGACAATAAATGAATAACGGTACACTTATTACAGTGAAATGTCTTGTTTCCATTTTTTGAAAAGGAGTAGAATTGATGCTTTCAAACTGTGGTGCTGAAGAAGACTCGAGAATCCCTTGGACTGCAAGGAGAGCAAACCAGTCAATCCTAAACAAAATAAATCCTGAATATTCATTGGAAGGACTGATGCTGAAGCTGAAGGTCCAGTACTTTGACAACCTGATGCAAAGAGCTGACTCATTTAAAAAAAAAAAAAAAAAAAACCCTGATGCTGAAAAAGATAGAGGATAGGAAGAGAAAGGGGTGACAGAGGATGAGATATTTAGATAGCATCACAGACTCAATGGACATGAGTTTGCACGAACTTCAGAAGATAGTGAAGGACAAGGAAGCCTGGCATGCTGCAGTCCATGGGATCACAAAGAGTCATACATGACTCTTTGTGACTGAACAACAAAAATTAACCATGCATATAGTTAAGTGAAAAAGCAAATTGAAGATTAAAATACATAAGATTTTTTTACTGTTTATTAATAAGACACTTTATGTTATAATTAAGAGAAAATCCAACCCCGATTTGGCTTGAGCAAGCACAAAGGGAAATGTCTGTTCCTGAAATTGAAAAGTATGTTTCTAGTATCAGATTTATGTAAAGATTCAAGATATCAACCAGGGTTCCATTTCTTTATAACTCTCTGCTCTGCCCTCCAGATGTTGACTCTCCTAAGGCCAGGATTAAGGTGAGGTTCAGTACAGGAAAGGTGCACTGAACCACATTGGAACCCAAGACAAAAGGAAAAATGGGAGCCCCTATGTAGAGCTGACCTTTGAACAACTCAGGCATTAGGTGCACCAACCTACCAAATAGCAGAAAATCTGTATGTAACTTTACAGTGGACCCTACCTATTGGAGAAGGAAATGGCAACCCATGGTAAGTGGAGGGTAATTTTACTAGGGTATCCAAAAATTTGCAAAATGTACTAGGGTATCCAAAAATCAGTAAGCTAGATAAATACTTTAAAACAATCTTTTTTAATTTTTATTTTCAGTACATTAAATTTACTCATAAAAACATTCTAAAAACATACAATTTTTCCTTTATAACCACGTCTAATAAAACATAAAAATACCCAAAAGAGAATACTTGACACTTACAATTCAAAATCAAATTAGCAGAACATTAAATATTTAGAAAACCATATCATTAAAAATATTTATAAAGTTACATGCAATTTCGTAGAATTGACATAAAGTGAAAAGTGAAAGTCGCTCATTAGTATATGACTCTTCTGTGACCCCATAGACTGCAGCCTGCCAGGCTCCTCTGTCAATGGAATTCCCCAGGCAAGAATACTGGCGTGGGTCTTTCTGACCCAGGGATTAAACCCAGGTCTCCCTCATTGCAGGCAGATTCTTTACTGTCTGAGCTTCCAGAGAAGCCCTGCTGCTGCTAAGTCACTTCAGTCGTGTCCAACTCTGTGCGACCCCATAAACGGCAGCCCACCAGACTCCCCCATCCCTGGGATTCTCCAGGCAAAAATACTGGAGTGGGTTTTTCTGACCCAGGGATTAAACCCAGGTCTCCCTCATTGCAGGCAGATTCTTTACTGCCTGAGCTTCCAGAGAAGCCCTCAAGTTACATGAAATTTCGTAGAATGGCATAAAAGAATGGCTCAAAAATGGGAGAATTTTTTTTCATTCCTAAAAAGGAACTATGTCCAACAGAAGCTGTGAAGATTCTCAAGCACATGAGGTCTTCAGTTTTAGTACCAACGCCTGTCTTTGTGCATCTAAGAACTTTACCCTGAGAGGGGCTTCTTACAATACCAGGATGGATTGGGTAGTGTGCTCCTCCCTCCAATAATTGTGTAGAAACATTGACCTTTGGCCTCAGCCAGCACAGCACGAAGTTTGCAGGTGTTGATTAAAGGTACGCACTTTGATTCAGAATCTCAGGACTTTTCTGTAATTGAGCCTTTTCAGAACCCATGGTTTTAATTTTTTTAATAAAAATTATATGAACTATCACAATGAATAAAACATCAGAATTTTAAATAAAGATTGGACTGATAATGCTGTACTCAACCACATTGGAACCCAAGACAAAAGGAAAAATGGGAGTCCCTACATAGAGCTGACCTTTGAACAATGCAAGCATTATGTGCATCAACCTACCAAATAGTAGAAAATCTGTATGTAACTTTACAGTGGACCCTCCCTATTGGAGAAGGAAATGGCAACCCACTCCAGTATTCTTTCCTGGAGAATCCCATGGGCAGAGGAACTTGAGGGGCTATAGTCCATGGGCTGGCAAAAGAGTCAGACACAACTTAGTGACTAAACAACATCCATGGATTCAACCAACCATGGATGGTTTTGTATTGTAGTATTTACTATTGAAAAAAAATCTGCATATGAGTGGACCTGTGCAGTTCAAACCTGTGCTTTTCAGGGCCACCTGTACATGTTTTCTGTGGTTTTAATGGTTAAATGTTTCCATAATTTTATTTTGAAAAATATTATTTGAGTTTCTTCTATTCTGGGCTTCCCTGGTGGCTCAGATGGTAAAGAATCTGTCTGCAATGCAGGAGACCCAGGTTCAGTCCCTGAGTTGGGATGATCCCCTGGAGAAGGGAATGGATACCCACTCCAGTATTCTTGTCTGGAGAACTCCAGGGAGAGTGGAGTCTGGTAGGCTACAGTTAAAACCAGTAAAATTGTAGTACATTCTAGTTTTCATATAAATATTTCAACTTACACTAAGTTGTGAGTTTTACTATACCTACTTTTCAATGTTCCACTATTTTTTATACTACTGTAATATTCTGGGGTGGGGGGCGGGGAATTTAGCTGTAGTCCCAGCACCATGTACCAAAAATGTTTTCAGCAGTTCAATATGTCAAAATATACACACTTCTGAATAGTGTATATTTATACTACTTTATACAGAGCGCCTGAGAAGACAGTGTCTGGATCAACAGTTTATTGGATTTTATTCCAGGAAAACCTAAAAATCCTATGAGACAAATATTTATTCCCTTCCCAGAAACTTACCCTAGTTTCATGCATGCTTCCCCAACACATGAAAGGAGATGCCAGATGCAGACTGTGGAGTGAAATAGGACAGTATTTATACCGCAGCTGCAGGAATCCCTTAGACAAGGAAAGAGTTTCTACCCTACTAAGTCTTTAGGGAGCACCTCATTTAATTGGACAAAGCAGATCCCCTTAGGACTAGTCTCCAGAGGTCACTGACCAAAGAGGGTGGGTAATCTATTCCTAGCTACAGCAGTCTGTCCAAACTCCACCTGCTAACAATTCCATTTCTCTGGCTAACATCCAGACACAGAGTGGACTAATGGATATAACTGCTGCTAGTCAGTACACAAAATGTTAAAGCCCTGCCTATATTACTGGACCTCAATGAACATAGAAACCTGTGGGGATATAGAAGAAATAGTAGGTCAGGAGGAGCTAAGAAGTGTGTGTGTATGTCCAAATGATTCTCAGTCATAAAATTAGATACTACTTAATAATGAAAGGTCCAAAGGTCAACGACCTCACCAATATTTTAAATTAATCAATCCATTAATATACACATTGACTTCTATGCCAGATTCGAGAACCATAATAATGAATGAGACAAATTCTCTGTCCTCACAGAACTCAAGTTCTTGTGGTTTCATAGAGTGATTAATAATGAGCTGAAATCATAAATAAAATTGCTGTGAGACCCAGAAAACAAGATGATCACCTCTGAGTTGGGGGAGATTGGCAAAGACTTCAAAGAGGAGTTGACATTAGGGCCCTATAATTTGCCAGCTGTGTGGTCTTGATTATTTATCCTAGCTGAGCTTTTGGTGCCCCATGTATAAAACAGAGGTAGCAACAGTACTATCTCATGAGGTTGTATGAGGATTAAATGAGTTAATGCAGCAGAGCACTTAACATGGTTCCTAGCATACAGTGATCTCCTACTAAACATTAGCTTTTGTTATAATTATTATTATCATTAATATTATGTATTAATGTACTACTACATGGTGATGTGTTTTGAGGTAATGATAGAAAAGTAAATCAGGGCTAGATTATTAAATTAATGCTTAGTCTAGATATTTCAGAAATCAAATTGCCAACATCTGCTGGATCATGGAAAAAGCAAGAGAGTTCCAGAAAAACATTTATTTCTGCTTTATTGACTATTCCAAAGTCTTTGACTGTGTGGATCACAATAAACTGTGGAAAATTCTGAAAGAGATGGGAATACCAGACCACCTGACCTGCCTCTTCAGAAATCTGTATGCAGGTCAGGAAGCAACAGTTAGAACTGGACATGGAACAACAGACTGGTTCCAAATAGGAAAAGGAGTACGTCAAGGCTGTATATTGTCACCCTGCTTATTTAACTTAGATGCAGAGTACATCATGAGAAACGCTGGACTGGAAGAAACACAAACTGGAATCAAGAGTGCCAGGAGAAATATCAATAACCTCAGATATGCAGATGACACCACCCTTATGGCAGAAAGTGAAGAGGAACTCAAAAGCCTCTTGATGAAAGTGAAAGTGGAGAGTCAAAAAGTTGGCTTAAAGCTCAACATTCAGAAAACGAAGATCATGGCATCCGGTCCCATCACTTCATGGGAAATAGATGGGGAAACAGTGGAAACAGTGTCAGACTTTATTTTTTTGGGCTCCAAAATCACTGCAGATGGTGACTGCAGCCATGACATTAAAAGACGCTTACTCCTTGGAAGAAAAGTTATGGCCAACCTAGATAGCATATTCAAAAGCAGAGACATTACTTTGCCAACAAAGGTTCGTCTAGTCAAGGCTATGGTTTTTCCAGTGGTCATGTATGGATGTGAGAGTTGGACTGTGAAGAAGGCTGAGCGCCGAAGAATTGATGCTTTTGAACTGTGGTGTTGGAGAAGACTCTTGAGAGTCCCTTGGACTGCAAGGAGATCCAACCAGTCCATTCTGAAGGAGATCAGCCCTGGGATTTCTTTGGAGGGAATGATGCTGAAGCTGAAACTCCAGTACTTTGGCCACCTCATGTGAAGAGTTGACTCATTGGAAAAGACTCTGATGCTGGGAGGGATTGGGGGCAGGAGGAGAAGGGGACGACAGAGGATGAGATGGCTGGATGGCATCACTGACTCGATGGACGTGAGTCTGAGTGAACTCAAGGAGTTGGTGATGGACAGGGAGGCCTGGCATGCTGCAATTCATGGGGTCGCGAAGAGTCGGATACAACTGAGCGAATGAACTGAACTGAACTAGTCTAGATATTACTCTATGGTCCTATGACTTCCAAATTGTGGCTGATCGAACACTAGATTACTTTACCAGTGTAAATTGATGTGCTATCAAGAAGTTATATAGGAGGGAGGAGCCAAGATGGCGGAGGAGTAGGACGGGGAGAACACTTTCTCCCCTACAAATTCATCAAAAGAGCATTTAAACGTCGAGTAAATTCCACAAAACAACTTCTGAATGCCGGCAGAGGACATCAGGCACCCAGAAAAGCAACCCAACTCTTCGAAAGGAGGTAGGAAAAAATATTAAAGACAAAAAAAAGAGACAAAAGAGGGAGGGACGGAGCTCCGTCCCGGGAAGGGAATCTTAAAAAGAGAGAAGTTTCCAAACACCAGGAAACCTTCTCACTGCCGAATCTGTGCCGAGCTTTGGAAGCACAGAGGGCAACATAACAGGGAGAAAAATAAATAAACAATTAAAACTTGCAGATTTCGAGCCCTAAGGTAACTCCCCCAGCGGAGAAGCAGCACAGACGCCTGCATCCGCCATTAGCAAGCGGGGGCTGGGCAGGGAGGCGCGGCGCGGGCTGCATCGCTGAGAGTAAGAATCTGGCCTGAATACCCTGAGCACTATCTGAGCGAAATAATTTGGGCTAGCAAACCAGACTGTGGGATATCTACCACGCGAAAAGCCAGTCCTAACCTAAAACCGCCAGGCCCGCGCACGGAACAAAGGACTGAACAGAGATAGCCGGCTGCAGACCTTCCCCCTCCGGTGACAGGCAGCCAGAGCCGGAAGGGGGCAATCGCAGCCCCAGAGAGACATTATCTATAAAACTGTAAGCGGGCTTCTTTGCTAACTAAAACTTCTTGGGGGTCTGGACGGTCAACATCTGCCTGAGAAGGTGCGCCGGTGTTACAACCAGAAAACCGAGTGGCAGGGAGGCGGTAAGTCGCAGCATTGGCGCTCGCCAAACACCTCATCACCTGAGCTGCTCGGACCTGGGAAGAGCACAAAACGCAGGCCCAGCTGAGTCTGCGCCTCTGAGGACTACCCGAGTGCCTGAACCTGAGCGGCTTGGACCTGGGAGGTGCATGCAGCCCAGGGCCAGCCTCGGATTGTTCCCGGCGGAACAACCTAGAGCCCGAGCAGCGTGGACAGGGAGGCTACACGCGCCGTGAGCAGGGGCAGACCCAGGGTGGCTGAGGCACTGCGAGCCTACGCCAGTGTTATTTGTTTGCAGCATTCCTCCCTCCCTCCCCACAGCGCGACTGAACAAGTAAGCCTAAAAAAAAAAAAAAAAAAAGTGTCCTCCACCATCCCCTTTGTGTCAGGGCGGAAACCAGATACTGAAGAGACTAGCAAACAGAAGAAGATATAACAGAGGGAAACGCCTTGGAAGCTACAGGCAATAGACCAAAACCCTGTGGTTACTACGGACTACATAGGAAGGGGCCTATAGATCTTGAGAAATATAAGTCTGACCAAGGAACTAGCCAAAAATGAACTGAACACACAACACCACCAAGAAAGTCCTAGATATATTTTTATTATTTTTACGATCATTCCTTCTTTTTTTTTTAATTAAAAAAAATTTTTTTAAGTCCTCTATTGTTCCTTTAATTTTCACTTTTATAACCTATTACTTTGCAAAAAAAAAAAAAAAAAAAAAGACCCTATTTTTTTCTTCTTCAGCAAACTTCATATATATATATATTTTATAATTTTTTGACCTTGTTTTTTTTTTTTTTTTCTTTTCTTTAACATTGTATTTTTGAAATTCTAAACTCTACTCTAGATTTTTAATTTTTGCTTTTTGGTATTTGTTATCAATTTTGTACCTATAGTTTATTTTTATATAATTTCTGTGACTTCTTTTTTTCTTCTTCTTTGTTTCTTTCTCTTCTTCTATATAACATTGTATATCTGAATAATATCAATTTTGTACCTGTATTTTCTTTATAATTTTTGTGACATTGTTTGTTTTCGTTTGTCTGTTTTCTCTCTTTATTTTTCTTCTTCTTCTTTTTTTTTTTTTTTAACATTGTATTTTTGAAATTCCAAACTCTACTCTAGATTTTTAATTTTTGCTTTTTGGTATTAGTTATCAATTTTGTACCTGTACTTTCTTTACAATTTTCGCGACCTTGTTTGTTTTTGTTTGTTCGTTTTTTCTTTCTTTCTTTTCCTTCTTCTTTTCTTTAACATCGTATTTTTGAAATTCCAAACTCTACTCTAGATTTTTAATTCTTGCTTTTATGTATTTGTTACCAATTTTGTACCTTTAAGAACCCAATCTTCAGGACCCATTTTTCACTAGGGAGCAAGAATACTGGCTTGACTGCTCTCTCTCCCTTTAGACTCTCCTTTTTCTCCACCAGGTCGCCTGTGTCTCCTCCCTAACCCCTCTACTCTACCCAGCTCTGTGAATTTCTGTGTGTTCCAGACGGTGGAGAACACTTAGGGAACTGATTACTGGCTGGATCTGTCTCCCTCCTTTTCATTCCCCCCTTTTATCCTTCTGGCCACCTCTGTCACCTTCCTCCTTCTTCTCTTCTCTGTATGACTCCGTGAACATCTCTGAGTGGTCTAGTTGTGGAGTGCACATAAGGAAGTGACTACTGGCTACCCTACTCTCTCCATTATTGATTCACCTCATCTCATTTGGGTCACCTCTAACTCCCTCCTCCCTCTTCTCTTCTCCATGTAACCCTGTGAACCTCTCTGAGTGACCCTCATCGTAGAGAAACTTTTCATCTTTAATGTAGACGTTTTATCAATGGTGCTGTATAGAAGGAGAAGTTTTGAAACTACTGTAAAAATAAGACCGCTAACCGGAAGCAGGAGACTTAAGTCCAAACCCTGACTCCAGGGAACTCCTGACTCCAAGGAACATTAATTGACAGGAGCTCATCAAATGCCTCCATACCAACACTGAAACCAAGCACCACACAAGGGCCAATAAGTCCCAGGGCAAGACATACCAAGCAAATTCTCCAGCAACAAAGGAACACAGCCCTGAGCTTCAGGATACAGGCTGCCCAAAGTCACCCCAAAACTATAGACATCTCATAACTCACTACTGGACATTTCATTGCACTCCAGAGAGAAGAAATACAGCTCCATCCACCAGAACACCGACACAAGCTTCCCTAACCAGGAAACCTTGACAAGCCACCTGTACAAACCCACACACAGTGAGGAAACGCCACAATAAAGGGAACTCCACAAACTGCCAGAATACATAAAGGACACCCCAAACTCAGCAATTTAAACAAGATGAAGAGACAGAGGAATACTCAGCAGATAAAGGAACAGGATAAATGCCCACCAAACCAAACAAAAGAAGAAGAGATAGGGAATCTACCTGATAAAGAATTCCGAATAATGATAGTGAAATTGATCCAAAATCTTGAAACTAAAATGGAATCACAGATAAATAGCCTGGAGACAAGGATTGAGAAGATGCTAGAAAGGTTTAACAAGGACCTAGAAGAAATAAAAAAGAGTCAATATATAATGAATAATGCAATAAATGAAATTAAAAACACTCTGGAGGCAACAAATAGTAGAATAACAGAGGCAGAAGATAGGATTAGTGAATTAGAAGATAGAATGGTAGAAATAAATGAATCAGAGAGGATAAAAGAAAAACGAATTAAAAGAAATGAGGACAATCTCAGAGACCTCCAGGACAATATTAAACGCTACAACATTCGAATAATAGGGGTTCCAGAAGAAGAAGACAAAAAGAAAGACCATGAGAAAATACTTGAGGAGATAATAGTTGAAAACTTCCCTAAAATGGGGAAGGAAATAATCACCCAAGTCCAAGAATCCCAGAGAGTCCCAAACAGGATAAACCCAAGGAGAAACACCCCAAGACACATATTAATCAAATTAACAAAGATCAAACACAAAGAACAAATATTAAAAGCAGCAAGGGAAAAACAACAAATAACACACAAGGGAATTCCCATAAGGATAACAGCTGATCTTTCAATAGAAACTCTTCAAGCCAGGAGGGAATGGCAAGACATACTTAAAATGATGAAAGAAAATAACCTACAGCCCAGATTATTGTACCCAGCAAGGATCTCATTCAAGTATGAAGGAGAAATCAAAAGCTTTTCAGACAAGCAAAAGCTGAGAGAATTCTGCACCACCAAACCAGCTCTCCAACAAATACTAAAGGATATTCTCTAGACAAGAAACACAAAAACGGTGTATAAATTTGAACCCAAAACAATAAAGTAAATGGCAACAGGATCATACTTATCAGTAATTACCTTAAACGTAAATGGGTTGAATGCCCCAACCAAAAGACAAAGACTGGCTGAATGGATACAAAAACAAGACCCCTACATATGTTGTCTACAGGAGACCCACCTCAAAACAGGGGACACATACAGACTGAAAGTGAAGGGCTGGAAAAAGATTTTCCATGCAAATAGGGACCAAAAGAAAGCAGGAGTAGCAATACTCATATCAGATAAAATAGACTTTAAAACAAAGGCTGTGAAAAGAGACAAAGAAGGTCACTACATAATGATCAAAGGATCAATCCAAGAAGAAGATATAACAATTATAAATATATATGCACCCAACACGGGAGCACCACAGTACGTAAGACAAATGCTAACAAGTATGAAAGGAGAAATTAACAATAACACAATAATAGTGGGAGACTTTAATACCCCACTCACACCTATGGATAGATCAACTAAACAGAAAATTAACAAGGAAACACAAACTTTAAACGATACAATAGACCAGTTAGACCTAATTGATATATATAGGACATTTCATCCCAAAACAATGAATTTCACCTTTTTCTCAAGCGCACATGGAACCTTCTCCAGGATAGATCACATCCTGGGCCATAAAGCTAGCCTTGGTAAATTCAAAAAAATAGAAATCATCCCAAGCATTTTTTCTGACCACAATGCAGTAAGATTAGATCTCAATTACAGGAGAAAAACTATTAAAAATTCCAACATATGGAGGCTGAACAACACGCTGCTGAATAACCAACAAATCACAGAAGAAATCAAAAAAGAAATCAAAATTTGCATAGAAACGAATGAAAATGAAAACACAACAACCCAAAACCTGTGGGACACGGTAAAAGCAGTCCTAAGGGGAAAGTTCATAGCAATACAGGCACACCTCAAGAAACAAGAAAAAAGTCAAATAAATAACCTAACTCTACACCTAAAGCAACTAGAAAAGGAAGAAATGAAGAACCCCAGGGTTAGTAGAAGGAAAGAAATCTTAAAAATTAGAGCAGAAATAAATGCAAAAGAAACAAAAGAGACCATAGCAAAAATCAACAAAACCAAAAGCTGGTTCTTTGAAAGGATAAATAAAATTGACAAACCATTAGCCAGACTCATCAAGAAACAAAGGGAGAAAAATCAAATCAACAAAATTAGAAACGAAAATGGAGAGATCACAACAGACAACACAGAAATACAAAGGATCATAAGAGACTACTATCAACAATTATATGCCAATAAAATGGACAACGTGGAAGAAATGGACAAATTCTTAGAAAAGTACAACTTTCCAAAACTGGACCAGGAAGAAATAGAAAATCTTAACAGACCCATCACAAGCATGGAAATTGAAACTGTAATCAAAAATCTTCCAGCAAACAAAAGCCCCGGTCCAGATGGCTTCACAGCTGAATTCTACCAAAAATTTAGAGAAGAGCTGACACCTATCCTGCTCAAACTCTTCCAAAAAATTGCTGAGGAAGGTAAACTTCCAAACTCATTCTATGAGGCCACCATCACCCTAATACCAAAACCTGACAAAGATGCCACAAAAAAAGAAAACTACAGGCCGATATCACTGATGAACATAGATGCAAAAATCCTTAACAAAATTCTAGCAATCAGAATCCAACAACACATTAAAAAGATCATACACCATGATCAAGTGGGCTTTATCCCAGGGATGCAAGGATTCTTCAATATCCGCAAATCAATCAATGTAATACACCACATTAACAAATTGAAAAATAAAAACCATATGATTATCTCAATAGATGCAGAAAAAGCCTTTGACAAAATTCAACATCCATTTATGATAAAAACTCTCCAGAAAGCAGGAATAGAAGGAACATACCTCAACATAATAAAAGCTATAGATGACAAACCCACAGCAAACATTATCCTCAATGGTGAAAAATTGAAAGCATTTCCTCTAAAGTCAGGAACAAGACAAGGGTGCCCACTTTCACCATTACTATTCAACATAGTTTTGGAAGTTTTGGCCACAGCAATCAGAGCAGAAAAAGAAATAAAAGGAATCCAAATTGGAAAAGAAGAAGTAAAACTCTCACTATTTGCAGATGACATGATCCTCTACATAGAAAACCCTAAAGATTCCACCAGAAAATTACTAGAAATAATCAATTACTATAGTAAAGTTGCAGGATATAAAATCAACACACAGAAATCCCTTGCATTCCTATACACTAATAATGAGAAAACAGAGAGAGAAATTAAGGAAACAATTCCATTCACCATTGCAACGGAAAGAATAAAATACTTAGGAATATATCTACCTAAAGAAACTAAAGACCTATATATAAAAAACTATAAAACACTGGTGAAAGAAATCAAAGAGGACACTAATAGATGGAGAAATATACCATGTTCATGGATTGGAAGAATCAATATAGTGAAAATGAGTATACTACCCAAAGCAATTTATAGATTCAACGCAATCCCTATCAAGCTACCAACAGTATTCTTCACAGAGCTGGAACAAATAATTTCACAATTTGTATGGAAAAACAAAAAACCTCGAATAGCCAAAGCGATCTTGAGAAAGAAGAATGGAACTGGAGGAATCAACCTACCTGACTTCAGGCTCTACTACAAAGCCACAGTTATCAAGACAGTATGGTACTGGCACAAAGACAGATATATAGATCAATGGAATAAAATAGAAAGCCCAGAGATAAATCCACGCACATATGGACACCTTATCTTTGACAAAGGAGGCAAGAATATACAATGGATTAAAGACAATCTCTTTAACAAGTGGTGCTGGGAAATCTGGTCAACCACGTGTAAAAGAATGAAACTAGACCACTTTCTAACACCATACACAAAAATAAACTCAAAATGGATTAAAGATCTAAACGTAAGACCAGAAACTATAAAACTCCTAGAGGAGAACATAGGCAAAACACTCTCTGACATACATCACAGCAGGATCCTCTATGACCCACCTCCCAGAATATTGGAAATAAAAGCAAAAATAAACAAATGGGACCTAATTAACCTTAAAAGCTTCTGCACACCAAAGGAAACTATTAGCAAGGTGAAAAGACAGCCTTCAGAATGGGAGAAAATAATAGCAAATGAAGCAACTGACAAACAACTAATCTCAAAAATATACAAGCAACTCCTACAGCTCAACCCCAGAAAAATAAATGACCCAATCAAAAAATGGGCCAAAGAATTAAATAGACATTTCTCCAAAGAAGACATACAGATGGCTAACAAACACATGAAAAGATGCTCAACATCACTCATTATCAGAGAAATGCAAATCAAAACCACTATGAGGTACCATTTCACACCAGTCAGAATGGCTGCGATCCAAAAGTCTACAAATAATAAGTGCTGGAGAGGGTGTGGAGAAAAGGGAACCCTCTTACACTGTTGGTGGGAATGCAAACTAGTACAGCCACTATGGAGAACAGTGTGGAGATTCCTTAAAAAACTGGAAATAGAACTGCCTTATGATCCAGCAATCCCACTGCTGGGCATACACACTGAGGAAACCAGAAGGGAAAGAGACACGTGTACCCCAATGTTCATCGCAGCACTGTTTATAATAGCCAGGACATGGAAGCAACCTAGATGTCCATCAGCAGATGAATGGATAAGAAAGCAGTGGTACATATACACAATGGAGTATTACTCAGCCATTAAAAAGAATACATTTGAATCAGTTCTAATGAGGTGGATGAAACTGGAGCCTATTATACAGAGTGAAGTAAGCCAGAAGGAAAAACATAAATACAGTATACTAACGCATATATATGGAATTTAGAAAGATGGTAACAATAACCTGGTGTACGAGACAGCAAAAGAGACACTGATGTATAGAACAGTCTTATGGACTCTGTGGGAGAGGGAGAGGGTGGGAAGATTTGGGAGAGTGACATTGAAACATGTAGAATATCATGTAAGAAACGAGTTGCCAGTCCAGGTTCGATGTGCGATACTGGATGCTTGGGGCTGGTGCACTGGGACGACCCAGAGGGATGGTGTGGGGAGGGAGGAGGGAGGAGGGTTCAGGATGGGGAACACATGTATGCCTGTGGCGGATTCATTTTGATATTTGACAAAACTATTACAATTATGTAAAGTTTAAAAATAAAATAAAATTAAAAATAAAATAAAAAAAAAAAAAACAAGAAGTTATATAAACATGGATACAAATATCTATGGTCACAAATGTGTGAGAAAGGCTGAAAACTCTAGCCCTCTTTTGGATAGCCATGTACATGACTCACAGTGTCAGCATTTTTCATGCTTATTTGATTATGGAACTTTTCTGTAAAACATCCATTATGATACCTATTATTTCTACAGAATATTCTGTGGAAAACACTTCTGTAAGTAATGAAGACTGACTGAAAATATTTGACATAAAGTAGTATGATTGGCCATGCCTTTTAGAATGCTTAACTTTGGGTCAATTTATAGTTTAGGTTACAATGTAAAAGATTAAAAACATTGAAATCGATTTAAAAACTAATGTAATATCTGATGTGAAAGATGATAGGGGATATAAGTAACGGGTAAAAACAGTGTTAAAAAGAAACCTAATAATATTGGTAGCCTTAGTGAACTATTTCTCAGATACTTATTACTATGAGCTAAAAATAAGTGCTGTATATATGGTTTATTTCATTTAATCTTCTCAACAACCCCACAAGTTTCTCTTTCTACTCTCATTTTACAGACTTAAAAATTGAGGACTAAAAACATTGAATAAATTTCACAAGTTCACACAGCTGGAAAATGATGGGGACAGGACTGGAATCCTGATACAGCTCCAAAAACTACCCAGATATCTATTTAGTAGTAGAATCAATATCAGTAACAACAATTCATGGGGAGCAGGCTAGAGAGGAAGAAGTTGAGTAACTCCCCAGGGTTTCCAGCTCAATGAAGTTGATACAATTATCATAATCTGGTTTCTAAGAAAAGGAACAATAAGAAAAGCTACCAAGAATGGTAGTTCTATATCCTGGAGATGATAGGATATAGATCCAGTCTGGGTCTATATCCAGGATAGAGACCCAGTTGATAGGCGGATTTTTATGTATCTGAAACTCAAACGAGAATTCTAGGAAGGAGAGAGAGATGGGGGACCCATTAGCACAGTTTGTGGTTGAGGAAATGAGTATATATGGCCTTTTCTGAAAAAGCATGAAAGAATTAGAGTCAAGATCGGTAACTTCAAGAAACTACTCCAATTTTGCCAACCTGGCCAGGAACAATGCTCTATAATTCCTAATATTGAGGTTAGCCAGAAGCCATGTATAAGAGAATATCAAGACTACCCTGTTTCCTCCACCCTTGTTATTCCCTGGTCTCTGAGATATGGCAAAGGTGTGAGAAATAAGAACTGTGCTGTGTCAGCAGCTTATTTGTCTCTAAGATGCCAAATTACCTTTGTAAGGAGATGGTTTACTAGTCACTGGGTTTGTGGACTAATTTAGCTGATCATTCAGTGCATAATAGAGATGCACTTTCTAATTTTGAGGAGGTAAATGTGCTGTCATTCATTTTTCAAACATCTATTATGTTCCAGGCATTTTGTGAAGTACTGAGCATACAAATACGAGTGACACATACTCTTCTGATTTCAAAGAGTTTACAGTCAATTAGGAGTACAAATAAAAACCCATAATAACTCAGTACATACATTTTGAGATCTGCACAAGATTCAATAGATGTACAGAGATAGGAGGCTTGGAGTGTCTGAAAAACCCAGGAGGAAGATGAAGAAAAAGGAAGAGAGAGAGGAAGGGAAGGAAAAGCTCTCTCAGTCCAGGAAATCTTGTGCTTCACACCTAGTTTCCTTGGTAAAGCTGGGAGTGAGGAGTCAAAGGAAGCCATTAGCCCAGAGAGGAAGCAGAGCACCAAGCCATAATACCAAAGAACCGGTGGACTACCCCGTCCTGGATCTGCTTAGTCTTTACACCATAGACAATGGGGTTGAGCATCGGTGGCACCACCACATAAAGATTGGCTAACAGGATATGGACATGTCGAGGTATGTTATGTCCAAAGCGATGGGTTAATAATGTAAAGAAGGAGGGGACATAAAACATGAGGATGACACAGAGGTGGGAACCACAGGTGCTGAGGGCCTTGTGCCGAGCATCCTGGGAGGGCAAACGAAACACCGCTCGGAGGATCAGTGAGTATGACACCGCGATGAGGATCACGTCCAAGATGACCATGACAATGGGCACTGAGAAGCCGTACCAGATGTTAATGGTGATGTCAGCACAGGCCAAGCGGGCCACTCCAATATGCTCACAGTAGGAGTGCGGGATGACATTGGTCCAGCAGAAAGGCAGTCGATTCAGCAAGAAGATCACTGGGAAGATGATACAGAAACTTCGGGTGACAATGGCCCCAGCAATCCTTCCCACCACAGGCCATGTTAGCATTGTCTTGTAATGCAGAGGGATACAGATGGCCACAAACCGGTCAAAGGCCATGGCTAATAGGATGGCTGACTCCCCCACAAACATCATGTGGACAAAGAAAACTTGGGTGACACAGGCATCAAAGGCAATGTCATGAGCATGGAGCCAAAAGATGGCTAGGGCCTTGGGGACAGTAGTGGTGGACAGCAGGATGTCCGTGATGGCCAGTATGGAGAGGAAGAAGTACATGGGCTCATGAAGGTTACGCTCAGTGATGATGACTGCTATCAGGATACTGTTGCCCAGAACCGCAGTGATGTACATGAGGCAGAAGGGTATTGACAGCCAAACATGATAAGCCTCCAACCCAGGGATGCCCAGTAGGACAAAAACTGAAGGGTGGAAGATGGTGAAGTTGGTGTGAGTCATGATGTACTTTAGGATCACCTCTATAATGACAGAAGCGAATGAGTCTGCTGAAAGACATAGGAACAGAAAGCACCTCTGAGTACATCAGAGATCACAAAAGATAGCATTGGTTTCTGAACCATGGGACTCTGCAGGGGAATGTTCTCCTAGACAATGCTCAGTTGGGTGTAGAAATGACTTCTGACCCTTGGTGCTTGATTTGCAGGGAGAGCTTCTGTGGTGATCACTCTTCAAGAATCAATAGAGGCTTCACCCTGCATCCAGCCACTCTGCTTCCAAACTTTGGTCCCATCCTACCTTTCTGACCTCATTCTACCATTTCCACCTAACCAGCATTTGCCCTCTTACCTGTGTTGTACTTTTTTATTCCCACAAGGTTTTTTCCCTTCTGTGTTAACCTGAATTTCCCTTCCCTTTCCTCTCTGCTTACTCAAATTTTAACCTTAAAATATTTTCTTAAAACATATCACTTTGTAATGGCCCGTGTTCATAACAATACATTTCCTTCCTGAACACCTATTAGCTAAACTATATTTAACTTGATTATATTTAATCACATTAAACTTATCTGGCTATTACTTTGAACATTTCACATGAAATTTGCCTAATATCCTGACACTCATGGAAATGGAGCAGCAAATGGCAATCCAGAAGGAGTCTGAAAAATATATTCCTTCATTCTGACCCAAATTAAAACTTTCCCTAAAGGCTGTGAGGAGTGGAGCAGTTGGTGAAATTGAGAGGGGTTCATATTCATTGCTTGCTCTTCCCCAAAATGATTCCATAAAAGTTGTATTTAAATCTCCTTATCCTTAAGAGCACCCAAGGAAAAGTATCCTGAGTACAGGAAATGAATGCACACCTCTCTGGCTCTGCTAATATAGCCCTCCTTTTCATCCCACTTGTTCCTTCACTCTCAAAAAATTCAGATTTCCCTTTGGCTAAGAAAATTTAGGCAAAGGGCTTTCTTTGCCTTCACTCCTCCCACCACTCAGGTAAGATTTATTTCCTTCTGAAGCTGTGGACTGTCAGCTCTTAGGATTAGGGAAGGAATGAGTGATTTAAAATCTGGAAGAGAATATGGAGGAAAGAGACCATAGAGAGAATAAGGGAAGAATTTGGGGTATGGTATACTATTAATAGATGGACCTACTGATAATGGCATTCAGATGGTCCCAGTGAGGAGGGCATCTGAAGGAATGAAAGCCCCAGTTTATGAGTCCATCCCCCTGCCTCTATGCAGATGCACTTGCTCAGAGCATAATGGGCTGTGGAGAGGATGCAATGGGACTCCAGTTGGGCATAGGGAAGGGACCAGGGCCAGATTCAAACAAGTAAGGGCCTCAGAGGAGTTAATAATTTGACATCCTTCCAGCCCCGTATATTTTAGATACTCATTTTACCTCTATGCAGAGGAGAGGCTGAGCTTTCCCAGGATAAGCACAGAGATGAAGGGCCACTGGTAGCATTGCTCTGCCTCTATTCTGAAGCATCAGCCCCAAATTTATATAAACAAAAGACCCATCAGAAAGGCTCAAGAGGGAGGGAAAATATATATATATATATATATATATATATATATATATATATATATACTTTTTCATGTTGTCGTACAGCAGAAATTAACACAACATTGTAAAGCAATTATCCTTCAATTAAAAAAAATAAATAAAAGAGCCCCACTAGAAAACAAATTCATTTTCCTTAAAAGGAAATTTACTGAAAATTTTTCTCACCATTTCTCCTGACCCTACTAGTTGTTAACATACACCTTTTCAATAAACGATACCTGATATATGACCTCATAACAACCTAGGCTCTCTGCCTATAATTCTAATAATGTCTTATGACCTCAGTAGTGAGACACCAAATTCAAGACTGAAAGAGGGACTGTGAGGCCTGGTTGGCTGTTTATGAGGCTCTGGAAAAGGTGTCTGCCTTTGTGAAGAAGGACTTTCATTTCATTCAGTGCCTTCCCAGGGCTCTGTCTCATCTCTGCTGAGGGTTCTAAGCAGGAGAGGTTTAGACTCATTTAAGAAAGAGTCAGAGATCACAGGCACAAGGCACACATCAAAGTCTCACAGTGAGAACCTGCTCAAGCCCTCAGAGTATCCAGATGCAGATGAGCAAGAAAGAAGAACAGCAGAGATGAGGCAAGGAGCCACAGTGAGTGGGAGAGAATATGGTACTATACTTGAGGACCCTGACTTCTGGAAACAACTTCTGTGTTAATTTCCCAGTTCTTCCCTAACTAACTTGAGGATCTTAGGCAAGCCACTTTACTTATGCACGTTTCCATTTTCTCCTTTGTAAGATGTGGATAACAATGAACTTGATGAGGTGAAAAGTGAAAGCTTTAGTCACTCAGTCGTATCCAACACTTTGCAATCCTATGGACTGTAGCCTTCCAGCCTCTTCTGTCCATGGAATTCTCCAGGCAAGAGTACTGGACTGGGTAGCCGTTTCCTTCTCCAGGGGATCTTGCTCACCCAGGGATCAAAATTGAGTCTCCTGCATTGCAGGCCAATTCTTTACCATCTGAGCCACCAGGGAAGCCTTTATGAGGTAATTAAGAGGATTAAATGAGTTAATTCATATAAAGGGCTCAGAATAGTAGATCATTATTATTTATAAACCTGTTTGGCCATCATCCTATTGTATTATTTTCATTAAGCAAAACACATTAATGAATATTCAGCAATATTAAATCATCTAACCCTAACCAAAGGAAGGGTTTCCTTTCTAGGGGTAAATAAGAGGGAAAGGGATGAGAGAAGTGCCCAAGGACAGAAAAAAGAAAATATATCTCTCAGATAGTATCTCAGAACCAAGACCTGGGGGACTTCCCTGGCAGTCCAGTGGTCAAGACTCTACACTTCTGCTGCAGGGGATGAGGGTTCAATCTTTAGTCAGTGAAGTTCCACATGCCACTCAGTTCAGCAAAAAAAAAAAAAAATAATAAGATCTGAGGGCTGGGGTGGTACACCAGGAAAGTCCACATTGATGGACTTAGTTGGGTCAGAACTGCCTGCTAGGCTTCCCTCAAGTGCTTTGAAAAACATGTATCTTTCAAAGCAGAAACAGAGATTATCTCCATTATTTACAGAATCCCCAGGGATACGGCAGAATGATGGGCATCAGAGCTTCAGCTCCAGGACCGAGTAGAACTAGGAGTGGGAATTATAGGGAAGATTCAGTACAGGCAGGAGAAGTTAAGCCACTTCTTCCCTGCAGTACCTGACCAGACTCTGCTCTCTCTCCCTAGTGTCTTCTTTTCTTCCAATGAGTCCCACCCAACTCTATTTTTTTGGTTATGCCTACTATCTCTCTAATAGATGGGGAAACAGTGGAAACAATGTCAGACTTTATTTTGGGGGGCTCCAAAATCACCACAGATGGTGATTGCAGCCATGAAATTAAAAGACACTCCTTGGAAGGAAAGTTATGACCAACCTAGATAGCATATTCAAAAGCAGAGACATTACTTTGCCAACAAAGGTCCGGCTAGTCAAGGCTATAGTTTTTCCAGTGGTCATGTATGGAGGTGAGAGTTGGACTGTGAAGAAAGCTGAGCATCGAAGAATTGATGCTATTGAGCTGTGGTGTTGGAGAAGAGTCCCTTGGACTGCAAGGAGATCCAACCAGTCCATTCTGAAGGAGATCAGTCCTGGAATTTCTTTGGAAGGAATGATGCTAAAGCTGAAACTCCAGTACTTTGGCCACCTCATGCAAAGAGTTGACTCGTTGGAAAAGACTCTGATGCTGGGAGGGATTGGGGGCAGGAGGAGAAGGGGATGACAGAGGATGAGATGGCTGGATGGCATCACTGACTTGATGGACATGAGTTTGGGTGAACTCTGGGAGTTGGTGATGGACAGGGAGGCCTGGCTTGCTGCACTTCATGGGGTCGCAAAGAGTTGGACACGACTGAGTGACTGGACTGAACTGAACTGAACTGAACTCTCTCTCTAAGGGGCTATATAAAAACCTTTCATGTCTTTATGCATCTTTATTTTGGAAGATTCTTCTAACTCTCATAACAACATACTAAAATGCACCCACAAACCACATCAGATATAATTGTTAGATAAATGTATAGGAGTTGAGTCAAATACTTTTTGCCTAGTTGTATTATCTAGACATTTACTTAAACAAGTATTAATTTTATTTTGCCATTTTTCTGGGGCATGTGTTTCAGATCTCACGTGCTTTCCACCACTCTCAGGTTCTTTACAGTGCACAGGGTCTAAACACTGAAGCCATATATCTAACAGATAGAATAGCCTTCTCCCTTCTACTCTAGATTATAAGGCTGGCCTCTGTGTGCAGCACAGTATATGGAAGCATAGTTGGGGGATGTGTCATAAGAAGTTTGTTTCTAATAATACATAAAGTGCCAACATTTATAAATGGCTTGCCCTTTTAATAAATTGGAGCAAATTCAGATTTACACCTCTAATAGCCTCACTCTTGCTCATGTGCACTGAAAGCTGGCATGTAAAATGCTTCATAATCTAAAGCCAGTGTTATTTATGTTGCAGAGGCACTGATACGCCCTTAATTCACTAACATATCTTTAATAGAGACTCATGTTTTTTTAGTAAATAAACATCTCAAGAAAAATGTCCCACTATCCCATTTGTTTCACTCCTCATAAGCATTTTGAGGATTTTGTCAACATTTAAATAATCATATAGTGGTGTATCATGTGTAAATATCACAATAGTCTTATGATGTGATGGCAAAAACAAGGAAGACCCCAGTCCCAAGACACAAGCTCTTCTCCCAATTTCTGTATCCATTCTGCATAATGTAGGATGGCAGAATGAATGAGAATTTTTCTGTTTTATACACACCTGACACACAGATTACCCGATAACCTTTCCTTAAGAGTCCTCCTTACTTTGGGATTTGGGAGTTCATAGTACTAAGCACAGCATCTGGTTTAGTGGAACTTAGAAAACATTTGAACAAATGGACCATGGAATTAGTCAGTTAACCTTTCACCAGTAACTTTGGTTGTTTTTCCAAGGTGGTGCTCAAAATCTGAGCCATTTTCATGAACAGCCCCACTTATATCCTCTGTCCTAGTATAGTCTGATTCTGACTGCTCTATGAACTGCCTTCAAAACTTTCAAGTCTCTCTTCTCCCATATTCTTCTGGTGCTTTTCCTGGCCACTTTCTGCATTCACA
Organism: Bos indicus x Bos taurus; assembly: GCF_003369695.1. Classification (NCBI taxonomy): domain Eukaryota; kingdom Metazoa; phylum Chordata; class Mammalia; order Artiodactyla; family Bovidae; genus Bos; species Bos indicus x Bos taurus. The sequence goes on from NC_040090.1 coordinate 37,153,645, forward strand.
TTCCTAACCAGTGTCACCTCCTTGTCCCACTGACATCTCCCCCAGCACTCCCTACCCTGAGCTCTGTCATGCTGCAGTCTCTCTCTCATCCTTTATCTCACTGACCTCTTTTCTCCTACACACCCATCTCCTCTCTCCCAATTCATTTGCGTCCTTTACTGATACTCCTAAATAGGCACATAAACATACTCTCCTGAAAATCCCTCCCCCTACCACTCTCAATGAAACTCACCTACAATATCACAGTATCTGGTGAAGAACTGAGAAAGTAGCAGAGAACAACTGAAAACCTTGTTTGCTCTGAGAGAAGAGGAATGAGATGAAAAGAGAAAGTTGGAGCTTGACCATGTTAACATGAGGGGTGTCACTAGTCCTGCTCTGTACAGGGTGCCTATATTTAGAGACTGGAAACACCACATGCTTCTTTCTTCTGGAGGCAGGTGTTAGAGTCACCCCTGGGATCAGTTCTCCTTCAATCAATGAAGCAAAGGAGAAATGAAAACCCTTCCCCTCATGCCAAGAGGGAGCAATAATTCTAGAGATAATTATTAGCTCCAAAATACACACAAAGTATTTGAAGACACAGCATAAGAGCAGTGACAGAAATCCCAGCAATAAAAATAACAGCTAATGACTGTTGAGCCCTTACTAAATCGCTGCCAAATATGGTGTTAGAGTTTAATATAAATATTACTGCATTTAATTCTCAGAACAACCCACTGAGATAAAGCATGATTCTTGTATCCACTTGGTAGATGAGAAAACAGAGGCTTGGAGAGACAAATTTCACTTTGTGTGAGCACTTAACTAAAGTACTCTAACACTGTTGGGAGGAGAGTAATTCTTTCCAGCTATCTTGTAAGTTTTGGAGCAAATATGTTGCTAGGAACTCTATAAGAAAAAAAAAAAAAAAACAACCACAAACCCGTGCTTTAGGTTTTTATCCAAGTGAAATAAAAACATAAATTCACAAAGCCTCATACAAAAAAGCTATGTTCATAGGAGCTTTACTCATAGTAACCAAAAACTGGAAACAATCCAGATGTTTATCAAAAGAAGACTGGATAAGCAAATTGTGATATATTCATATAATGGCACACAATTCAGCAATTGAAATGAAAAAAACACTAAAACAGATGGAAAAAGATATTCCAAGCAAATGAAAATCAGAAGAAAACTGGAGTAGCTATACTTATATCAGACAAAATAGACTTTAAAATAAAGACTGTTACAAGAGACAAAGAAGGACACTACATAATGAAAAAGGGTTCATTTCAAGAAGATATAACAATTATATATGCATCCAACATAGGAGCACCTTAATATATAAGGCAAATTCTAACAGCCATAAAAGGAGAAATTGACAGAAATACAATAATAGTGGGAGACTTTAACACCCCACTTTCAGCAATGGACAGATCATCCAGACAAAAGATCAATAAGGAAACATAGGTCTTCAATGGCACATTAGACCAGATATACTTAACTGATATTTGTACAGGACTCCATCCAAAAGCAGCAGAATACACATCCTTCTCAAGTGCACCTGCAATATTCTCCAGGATTGATCACATGCTGAATCACAAAGCAAGTCTCGGTAAACTTAAGAAAATTGAAACCATATCAAACATCTTTTCTGACCACAACACCATGAGATTAGAAATGCTCAAAATTCTCCAAGTCAGGCTTCAGCAATATGTGAACTGTGAACTTCCTGATGTTCAAGCTGGTTTTAGAAAAGGCAGAGGAACCAGAGACCAAATTGCCAACATCCACTGGATCATTGAAAAAGCAAGAGAGTTCCAGAAAAACATCTATTTCTGCCTTATGGACTATGCCAAAGCCTTTGACTGTGTGGATCACAATAAACTGTGGAAAATTCTGAAAGAGATGGGAATACCAGACCACCTGATCTGCCTCTTGAGAAATTTGTATGCAGGTCAGGAAGCAACAGTTAGAATTGGACATGGAACAACAGACTGGTTCCAAATAGGAAAAGGAGTACGTCAAGGCTGTATATTGTCACCCTGTTTATTTAACTTATATACAGAGTACATCATGAGAAACGCTGCACTGGAAGAAGCACAAGCTGGAATCAAGATTGCCGGGAGAAATATCAATAACCTCAGATATGCAGATGACACCACCCTTATGGCAGAAAGTGAAGAGGAACTCAAAAGCCTCTTGATGAAAGTGAAAGTGGAGAGTGAAAAAGTTGGCTTAAAGCTCAACATTCAGAAAACGAAGATCATGGCATCCGGTCCCATCACTTCATGGGAAATAGATGGGGAAACAGTGGAAACATTGTCAGACTTTATTTTTTTGGGCTCCAAAATCACTGCAGATGGTGACTGCAGCCATGACATTAAAAGACGCTTACTCCTTGGAAGGAAAGTTATGACCAACCTAGATAGCATATTCAAAAGCAGAGACATTACTTTGCCAACAAAGGTTTGTCTAGTCAAGGCTATGGTTTTTCCTGTGGTCATGTATGGATGTGAGAGTTGGACTGTGAAGAAGGCTGAGCGCCAAAGAATTGAAGCTTTTGAACTGTGGTGTTGGAGAAGACTCTTGAGAGTCCCTTGGACTGCAAGGAGATCCAACCAGTCCATTCTGAAGGAGATCAGCCCTGGGTGTTCTATTGAAGGAATGATGCTAAAGCTGAAACTCCAGTACTTTGGCCACCTCACGTGAAGAGTTGACTCATTGGAAAAGGTTCTGATGCTGGGAGGGATTGGGGGCAGGAGGAGAAGGGGACGACAGAGGATGAGATGGCTGGATGGCATCACTGACTTGATGGACATGAGTCTGAGTGAACTCCGGGAGTTGGTGATGGACAGGGAGGCCTGGCATGCTGCGATTCATGGGGTCACAAAGAGTCGGACACGACTGAGAGACTGATCTGATCTGATCTGACAAGAAAAAAAAAAAAAAAACTAAAAAATGCAGACATGTAGAGATTAAACAATATGCTACCTAACACCAGTGGATCATTGAAGAAATCACATGGGAAATTGAAAAATATCCCTTCTGAGAGAAGAGGAATGTGAAGAAAAGAGAAAGCTGGAGCTTGACCATGTTGGCATGAGGAGGTGTTACTAGTCCTGCTCTGAACAGGGTGTTTATATTTAGATACTGGAGACACCACGTGCTTCCTTCTTCTGGAGGCAGCTGTTAGAAGCACCCTAACTCTAACATTTTCTTCATAGAGACAAATAATAATGAAAGCACAACAATCCAAAACCTATGGGATGTGGCAAAAGCAATTTTAAGAGGGAAGTTTATACCAATACAGTCTTACTGCAGGAAGTAAGAGAAATCACAAATAAACACCCTAAGCTTATACCTAAGCTTACACCTAAGGCAGCTAGAAAAAGAACAAAGCCCAAAGTTAGTAGAAGGAAAGAAATCATAAATACCAGAGCAGAAATAAATGAAATAGAAATAAATAAAACAATAGAAAAGATCAACGCAACTAAAAACTGGTTCTTTGAAAAGATAAACAAAATTAATAAAACATTAGCCAGAGTCATCAAGAAAAAAAATGTGGGGGCGGGGGGAGGGCTCAAATCAATATGGTTAGAAATGAAAAAGGAGAAGTTGCAATGGACACCACAGAAATACCAAGAATCATAGGAGACTATTACAAGCAACGATGGGCTTCCCAGGCAGCACAGTGGTACAGAATCCGCCTGACAGTGCAGGAGCTGCAAGAGATGCGAGTTCAATATTTGCATCAGAAAGATCCCTTGGAGTAGGAAATGGCAACCCACTCCAGTAATCTTGCCTGCAAAATTCCATGGACAGAGGAGCCTGGAGGGCTACAGTCCATGGGGTTGCAAAGAGTCAGACACGACTGAGAAACTAAGCATGAACGCCTTCCCGTATATGCAAATATATGCCAATAAAATGGACAACCTGGAAGAAATGGATAAATTCTTAGAAAGACACACTCTTGCAAGACTGAACCCAGAAAAAATAGAAAACATGAGCAGACTAATCACAAGTACTGAAATCAAAACTGTGATTTAAAAACTCCCAACAAATAAAAGTCCAGGACCAGATGGCTTCACAGGCAAATTCTCTCAAATGTTTAGAGAAGAGTTAATACCTATTCTTCTAAAACTATCCCCCAAAACTGCACAGAAATGAATACTCCCAAACTCTTTCTATGAGGTCACCATCACTCTGATATCAAAATCAGACGAAGATATCACCAAAAAACGTGGTTTTTTGTGACAGAAACGTTTATCACTGATAAACATAGACACAAAAATCCTCAACAAAATAGTAGCAATCCAAATCCAACAAAATTAAAAGGATCATATGCCATTATCAAGTGGAATCTAACCCAGAGATGCAAGAATTTTTCAATATCCACAAATCAGTCAGTGTGATATACCACATCAACAAATTGAACAATAAAAACCATGTGATCATCTCAACAGATGCAGAAAAACTTTTGACAAAATTCAACACCCATTTATGATTAAAAAAAAAAAAAACTTTCTAGAAAATGGGCATAGAGGTAATGTACCTCAACATAATAAAGGCCATATGTGACAAAGCAGCAGTCAACATCATATTCAATGATAAAAAGCTGAAAGCATTTCCTCTTAGATCTCCAAACAGTAAACGCTAGAGAGGGTGTGAAGAAAAGGAAACCCTTCTACACTGTTGGTGGGAATGTAAATTGGTACAGCCTTTATGGAGAACAGTATGAGTACTCCTTTTCAGAGAATGCAATGGCAACCCACTCCAGTACTCTTGCCTGGAAAATCCCATGGATGGAGGAGCCTGGTAGGCTGCAGTCCATGGGGTCGCTAAGAGTTGGCCACGACTGAGCAACTTCACTTTCACTTTTCACTTTCATGCATTGGAAAAGGAAATGGCAACCCACTCAGTGTTCTTGCCTGGAGAATCCCAGGGACGGGGGAGCCTGGTGGGCTGCCGTCTATGGGGTCACACAGAGTCGGACACGACTGAAGCAACTTAGCAGCAGTAGCAGCAGCATGAGTATTCCTTTAGTAACTAAATATAGAGCTATGATGTGTGTGTGCTAAGTCATTTCAGTCGTGTCCAACTCTGTATGACCCTATGGGCCATAGCCCACCAGGCTTCTCTGTCCATGGGATTCTCTAGGCAAGAATACTGAAGTGGGTTGCCAGGCCCTCCTCCAGGGGATCTTCCCGACCAAGGGGTCAAACTCTCATCCTTATGTCTCCTGCATTAACAGGGAGGCTCTTTACCACTAGTGCCACCTGGGAAGCCCAGAGCTACCATACGATCCAGCAATCTCAATCCTGGGCATATATCCAGAGAAAAACTCGGTTTGAAAGGATACATGCACCCCAATGCTCATTGCAGCACTATTTAAAATAGCCGAGATATGGAAGATATCTTTTCCAAGATATCAATTCCAAGATATGGAATTTAAATATCCACTCACAGATGAATGGATAAAGAAGATGTGGTACACATATACAATAGAATGTTGTTATTGTTGTTTAGTTGCTATGTCTGACTCTTTTGCAACCCCAAGGACTCTAGCCCACTGGGCTCCTCTGTCCGTGGGATTTCCCAGGCAAGAATACTGGAGTGGGTTCCCATTTCAAAACTTCTCCAGGGAATCTTCCTGACCCAGTGATCGAACCTGCATTTCCTTCATTGGCAGGTAGATTCTTTACCATTGAGCCACCAGGGGAGCCCACAGTAGATGACTCAGCCATTAAGAAGAATGAAATAATGCTATTTGCAGCAACATGGATGGAACTGGAGAGAGTCATATTAAGTGAAGTAAGTCAGACAGAGAAAGACAAATGTTGTTTGATATCATTTATATTTGGAATCTAAAAAATGACACAAATGAACTTATTTAAAACACAGAAACAGACTCACAGACTTAGAGAACAAATTTATGGTTACCATGGGGGAAGAATCAGGGGAGGGATTGGGAGTTTGGAATTGACATGTACACACTACTATATTTAAAACAGATAACCAACCAGGACCTACTGTTTAGCACAGGAAACGCTGCCCAATATTCAGGAATAACCTAAATGAGAAAAGATTTTGAAAAAGAACACATACACGTATTGGTATAACTGAATCACTTGCCGTGCACCTGAAACCAGCACAAACTTGTTAATCGACTATGTTCCAATGTAAATTTTTTTTGAAAACTGCTAAAACATACAACACAGGTTAAACTCAGGGTCATTATGTTGCATAAAAGAGACCAGATACAAATGGCTATGTATTGCATGATTCCATTTTCATGAGGTTCCACATAGACAAAAACCAGCCCATGGTGATAAAAATCAGAATAACGATTGCCTCTAGGGTAGGAGGAAGCAGAAGGCACTTCCTCTGGTAAAAACATTCTATATATTGAGGGAAGTGTGGGTTACATGGGTGTCTACATATGTCGGAATAAAGATTTTTTTGGAGCATCAGGAAGGAATAAAGAATAATGAAAAAACAGGAATGTGTGCAAATGCTTCTTCCCATGAGTTTTTTATATCATATGCAATGATTAAAACAAAAGTGATTACACCATCTGACACTCAAGACAATAATATTTTAAAATAGGAAGAGTAAAGGGACCTAAATGGAATGAAGGTTTCACCACTAAAAGTGCCAAAATGTTGTTGCCAGTGGACTATGAATAATTGTCCACAATAATTTTTAATAGAGCAACCACAAAGAAAACTATACAAAGCCATATACTCAAAAAGTAAATCATGAAAAAAATCCTAAAAATGTTCAAGCAATCCACAGAAAGGCAAGAAAACAGAAACAGAGGGCTGAGACAGAGAAACAAACAGAAAACAAATAATAAAATATCAGACTTAAGTCCCAACTCATTAATAACTACCTGAACTGTAAATGGTCTAAACACACAAGCTAAAAAACAGAGATTGGCAAAGTGGACTAACCAAAAAAAATGAATTCTATTCTGTTTACAAGAAATTCACTTCATATTCAGTGACATAGTTGGTTGAAAATAAAAGGAAAAAATATATATATATATTATGCAAACATTCATTTTAAAAAAAAGCAGGAGTGGCTTATATTAATAACAGATAAAGTACACTACAATGAGTTTCCCAGGTGGCTCAGTGGTAAAAACTATGCCTGCCATTACAGGAGATGCAGGAGACGACGGTTCAATCCCTAGGTCAGGAATATACCCTGGAGCAGGAAATAGCAACACACTCCAATATTGTCGCCTGGAAAATTCCATGGACAGAGGAGCCTGGCAGGCTGGAGTCCAAGGGGTTGCAAAGAGTCAGATGCAACTGAGCAATTGAGCACACATGCATGCACAAAGCAAAAATATTTCTAGTGACAAAATGACATACTCAGTTCAGTTTAGTCACTCAGTCGTGTCCGACCTTTTGCGACCCCATGAATCGCAGCACACCAGGCCTCCCTGTCCATCATCAACTCCCAAAGTTCACTCAGACTCACGTCCATCGAGTCAGTGATGCCAGCCAGCCATCTCATCCTCTGTCGTCCCCTTCTCTTCCTGCCCCCAATCCTTCCCAGCATCAGAGTCTTTTCCAATGAGTCAGCTCTTCACATGAGGTGGCCAAAGTACTGGAGTTTCAGCTTTAGCATCATTCCTTCCAAAGAAATCCCAGGGCTGATCTCCTTCAGAATGGACTGGTTGGATAAGTGACATATTACATAACAATAAAAGTATCAATTAGCCAGGAAAATATAATGATCCTAAGTATGTACACACCAAACAACAGAGCCTCAAAACACATTAAGCATAAACTGAGAAATGGAAAGAAAAATGGACAAATCACAATTATAGTTTAGGACTCTAACAGCCCCCTCAGTATTGAAGTTCTTCTATCTCTACAACTGATAAAACTACTAGACAGATTATGAACAAGGATGTAGGAGAACTGACCAACACAATCAAATAAGATCTGACTGACATATGTAGAAGACCACCCAGCAAGAGATCAAACTTTTTTTTAATCAAGTATCCATGAAAAATTACCAAGATAGCCATTATTATGAACCATAAAACAAAACTTAGGAAATTTTTCCAGTTTTATGGAGAAATAATCGACATACGCAACACTAAAGCACACTGTATAAGGCAAACAGCCTGATGATTTGATTTACATACATTGTGAAATGATTATCAAATAGGTTTGAGTAACATACATCTTCTCGTACAGATACAATAAAAAGAAAAAAAAAGGGAAAAAATTTCTCCTTGTGATTAGAACTCATAGAATTTACTCTCAACTTTCCTACATATCACACAGTTGTATTAGCTGTGGTCATCATGTTTTACATTTCATCCCCAGGACTAACTTATACCTAAAAATTTGTAACTTTTGACCACCTTCCTCCAATTTCTCCTCCCCCACCCTCCACCTCAGGTAACCAAAACTCTGATCTCTTTTCCTATGAGTTTGGGGGATATTTTCTTTCTCCTTTTGGTTGCTATTTTTTCTTTAGATTCCACATATAAGTGAGATCATATAGTCTTTGTCTTTCTCTGAGTTATTTCACTTAGCGTAATCCCTTCAAAGCCATCCATGTTACCACAAATGGTAGGATTTCCTCATTTTTATGGCTGAATAATATTCCAGTGTGTATCTTACAACTTCATCCATTCATTCATCAACATGCACTTAAGTTATTTCCTTGTGTTGACTATTGTAAATAATGCTGCAGTGAACATGGGGGTATATATATATATATATATACACACACACCAGTCTGCTGTTCCACGTCCAGTTCTAACTGTTGCTTCTTGACCTGCATACAGATTTCTCAGGAGGCAGGTAAGGTGGTCTGGTATGCCCATCTCTTGAAGAATTTTCCACAGTTTGTTGTGATCCACACAGTCAAAAGCTTTGGTGTATTCAATAAAGCAGAAGTAGATCTTTTTCTGGAAGTTTCTTGCTTTTTCAATCATCCAACATGTCAGGAAGCATTTAACAGGAGGCTTCCTGTGTGCTGCTTTGGATCTGTCAGGAATTCTCTATTCCTTGGAATTAAGAGGAGAGGCAAGCCTCTCCCGGGGGCTGAGGAATCTAGGCATTTCCTTCATTAGTGCTTCTATATGGTGATAAGTACCCTCTTCCTTCTTGTGAACCATACGGTAAAAGTGATTGTTTACAAATCTCTCTCTTTAATATGGATTGCCTATGTTTTGTAAGTCTGGAATTTTAATCTTTATCTTTGCTGAGAATAACTACTTTTAAGACAGTATATATGCCCACACCATGTTGATTAAAACACCTTTGCTCCATCAGAGCTCTGGTCCCCGTGTCTTTCTTTCTTTCTCTTTCTCTCTCTCTCTCTCTCTCTCTTTCTCTTTCTCTCTCTCTCTCTTTCAGGCTGATCCCCTGGAGCACAGAGGCCCTCTGAGTTCACTTTCCTGCTCAGGCTTCTAAGACCCTCTCAAGAAGGTGCTCCACGCCTTCACCCCATCAAGAGAGCGCCTGAGGCCTCCGTGAACAGAGCGAGTCCCGTATCAGGGGCTTTATTGGCTTTCTGTGTAAACCAAGGAATATCAGCCTCTTTCTCTCCTTTACTTTCTTATCGTTGACTCTGGACCACCAAGTTCCAGTCCACTGAAGGACCTCAACAAGTGGCACCCAGAACAGGAACGTGGTACACATAGGCAGATTCTTGGACGGAGTGACCCCAGGGCCTATTGAGGCCAGTAAGTACTGAGACATGGGTAATACAGCTGGAAAGCCCCATCACTTTTCTACTTAACTTCATCACTTATTTAAAGTTCAGGGATCTAATGAAACATATGCTGATTTTTTAGCTAGATTAGAAACTGCTATTTCCCCTACTGTAATGGGAGAAGAAGCCAAAAGGCAACCAGAGAAATTACTTGCTTATGAAAATGCAAATCAGGAATGTCAAAAAGCTATAGCTCCAATTCGTGAGACAGGGACTATTATTGATTATTTGAAGGCTCGTTGCAATCTAGGATTAGAAACTCAAAAGATGCAAATGGTAACTGAAACAATAGCTGCTGCCTTAAGAAAGGGAAATAGAGGATGCTTTACATAACCATTTAAAAAGGGACGGCCCTAAGAAAGCTTAAAAAAAAAAAAAAAAAAATATTAAAAAAAAAAAAAAAATCTGCCCTCGCTACCGTAGAGGAATGCATTGGGCCAAAGATTGTAAGTCTAAATCTGACATTGAAAGAAAACCTATTCCGGAAAACTCCAAGCAGGGACTCCCCAGGTCCCCTTCAACAAAAACCTGGGGCAAATTCCATCTTTTACCTGAAACCCTCAACATCTGGCAGTGCTGCCATCGATATACCAGCTTTGTTTTTAGAATGAGCTCTATTTAAATTCAAATTCACATGAACTGAAAAATATTAAATATATATAATGTTTATTTAAATATAAATATAATTTAAATATAATAGTTTGCTAATCTAATTAAGACATGTCTTAAGTCATCAACATTATATAATACTTTTATTATGCCTAGGTTTAAGGTAAACTAAATTTGTCAACAAAAAGTTAACTCTTTATATATATATATATATATATATATATATGAGATAAAAACTTTTAGATAAACTCTATTAAAAATAATTATATTTTTAATAGAAAAATCTATTATTATAATCTGTTATTATAATCTAAAATAATCTCTTAAGATTAGGATAACTTAAATTTCTAGAGTTGTACTAAACTAAATAACAAAAGTTTATTAAATAGCTAGGTCATTTCCAAATAATATAAGATTTTAAACCATTAATTACTAAACATTAACTTCCTCTTACAAAAAGTTTTTCTTACAGAAAAACTAAAGAGATTTTAAACTATTAATAAATACATTATATAATGTATAATATATTGATATATAAATATAAATGTATATATATAATATACATTATAATGTGATATAATAAATATATTCACCAATCTATAAAATGCTAATATACAAGACACTTCATAGTTGCTAAGGAAAAGTAAGATATTTGCTTTTAATAAAAAGATATAAGATATGACAAACTCAGATATACATTCCACATTTTTCCTGGGGGCCACTGCTCATTTAACAAACAATACAATTATTAAAATAACCTGGAAATATGACAAGCCTATTTGGACAGAGCAGTGGCCCCTCACGAAAGAGAAATTACAGGCAGCTAAAGAACTTATAGATACACAACTAGAATTAAAGCATATTGAGTAATCTTGTTCTCCTTGGAACGCTCCTATTTTTGTCACAAAAAAGAAATCTAACAAATGGCATCTCCTAACAGACCTTAGAAAAGTTAATACATCTATGAAACCTATGGATGCATTACAACCAGGAATCCAATCACCTACCACTATTCCTCAAAATTGGCATATTATTATTATTGATTTACAAGATTGCTTTTTTAATATACCTTTACACCCTTTAAACCTAGAGAGATTCGCTTTCTTTCTCCCTTATCCTAATCATACTGGACCTCATAAACAGTACCAATGGACTGTACTACCACAGTTCAGTTCAGTCGCTCAGTCGTGTCTGACTCTTTGCGACCCCATGAATCACAGCACGCTAGGCCTCCCTGTCCATCACCAACTCCCAGAGTTCACACAGACTCATGTCCATCGAGTCAGTGATGCCATCCAGCCATCTCATCCTCTGTCGTCCCCTTCTCCTCCTCCCCTCAATCCCTCCCAGCATCAGACTCTTTTCCAATGAGTCAGCTCTTCACATGAGGTGGCCAAAGTACTGGAGTTTCAGCTTTAGCATCATTCCTTCCAAAGAAATCCCAGGGCTGATCTCCTTCAGAATGGACTGGTTGGATCTTCTTGCAGTCCAAGGGACTCTCAAGAGTCTTCTCCAACACCACAGTTCAAAAGCATCAATTCTTCAGTGCTCAGCCTTCTTCACAGTCCAACTCTCACATCCATACATGACCACAGGAAAAACCATAGCCTTGACTAGATGGACCTTTGTTGGCAAAATAATGTCTCTGCTTTTGAATATGCTATCTAGGTTGATCATAACTTTCCTTCCAAGGAGTAAGCATCTTTTAATTTCATGGCCGCAGTCACCATCTGCAGTGATTTTGGAGCCCCCAAAAATAAAGTCTGACAATGTTTCCACTGTTTCCCCATCTATTTCCCATGAAGTGATGGGACTGGATGCCATGATCTTCGTTTTCTGAATGTTGAGCTTTAAGCCAACTTTTTCACTCTCCACTTTCACTTTCATCAAGAGGCTTTTGAGTTCCTCTTCACTTTCTGCCATAAGGGTGGTGTCATCTGCATATCTGAGGTTATTGATATTTCTCCCGGCAATCTTGATTCTTAGGTGATATTAATTGGATTAGACCTTCTTTAGGCATTGCTAATTATCAACTGAATAACCTATTTAATACTTTAAAATGAGATCCTGACTTAAATAGCCCTCATTCACTTTCTCAAGAGGCACGAGAGGAACTCTGATGCAAAATAAATTACAAAAACAATTTCTTATTCACATCAAAATAGATTTACCTCTAGAATTGTTTATACTCCCCTCTCCTCATTCTCCCACAGGACTTCTTGCCCAATAAGAACACCCAGTAGAATGGATCTATACCCGTTTTAGGGGAATAAAGTCACTTACACCCTACCTTGATTTAATTGCTGTAATCATTATCAATGGAAAAAATAGGACTAAAACTCTAATTGGCTCCAATCCTCATAAAATTGTAATACCTATCAATAAATCTCAACTTGAGAACACTTTACAAACTTCTACCGATTTCCAAATAGCTTTTCTGGAATATTTTGGAGAAATTTCATTTCATTATCCTTCTGGTGAGCTGTGGAATTTCTTCAAAAATACTGAATTTATTATTTCTCACATTATCAGCTCACAGCCTATACCACAGGCCAAGATTTTTTATATAAATGGGACTAAAAATGCCAAAGCTTCATTCTGGCCTCTTAAAGAATATAAAGTCTTTTATACTAAATTTCATTCTGCTCAACAAAATAAATTATATGCTCTTATTTAAGTTATTTGCCTACATCTTCGATCCATCACACAAGGTATCAATCCTCATGGTTTACAACCTAATGAACTATGACAAATGGATATAACTCATTGTCCTGAACTTTCTCCATTTTCTTTCCTACACATTTGTATAGACAAAAATTCCTCTTTTATCTGGGCCACACCTCTTCGTGGTAAAGCTACACAACATGTTATACCCTGCCTATATTTCTAGACACTTTAAACAGTTTTTACAATCTTTTTCTATTATACATATTACAGGTATTCCTTATAATTCAGACACAAGACATAGTCAAACAAACACATCACACACTAAAAAAATTTAAAAAGGGGGAATACACAGGTACACTACTGTCTTCCTTATCTAAAGCAGACTTTACTAGATTCCAGCATATTTTCTAAACCTATAACTATTGTTAATACAGCTTTATTTGTTTTAAATTTTTTAACCTCTTCTTAAGATTCGACCCAAGGGGGCCCCCAGCATTCAAAATGGAGATGAAACAAGAACCCCAGGAAGAAGAAATTCCAATACGGGCTATGTCTGCGCTAAGGATCTCCAGAAAGCACTGCCCTTGGGGCCATCACCCCGATGATCTCCCCACTTGGGGACAAATAAAAACCCCTACTAATCAAGCTGAAAATTTGGTCTCTCAACAGGGATTGCCTCCAAGTCCTGAATACACTCTTCTGGCAATGCTTAGTCTTTTGGCCTGTACCTCCCCCTGCTCAAGCTTGGACTAATACCCAACCCCCCTCTATTACAGGTGGTCGAATGGACAAAGAGAGGACCAATTGTTTCAACTAATGACTCTATACATATGCCTTCTCCCTAGTACATGAAAGGGCCCTCACACCCTGGGCAGGAAAGAAAACTAATTAACATTTCTTTAGGCTATGAAGTCCTTCCCTTGTGCATGGGCGCAGCAGAATTGTGCACAAACGTCAGCCGACAAACTTGGGCTTTCGTCCTGCCTCCAAAAGACTTTCAGACATTGCTTGGATTATTTACTGCCCTTTCTATGTCTGTAAACCATGTTTATACTACTGAGACTTTAAGGAAAGAGTTAGGGAAAGAACAAAGAACATTAAACAAAGGGTTTACTTATAAAAACTTTACTTATACTCCTGTTCGTTGGGACAAATGTCAAACCAAATCAAGAAAATCAATGTTTGTGGCTAATCATACAATTGTTGATTGGGGACCCCATGGCATGTGGTTATCTGACTGTTTAGAGGATATTAACAACACTGTGTGTGATATGGAAGGTCACTGACACTATGATGGAACATTACTATGACAAAGGACTTCTTGAGTGGCCTGACGGTGGATTAGCCCCACCTCGTCCTAGGATCGTCCTTGATAAACAGAGTGGGCCTGAACAATGGGATATTTGGAAACTTGCTGCAAGCACCAAGTGCGGAAGAACTTGGGACTTGGACTGGTCATTTCATAGGGATCAGTCGTGGTCATAGTAACTATTTCTTTCACTGTAATCAGTCATATTTTATACAGGCCTATGTCCCACTTCCTTTTGTTATAGCCATAGAAAATTTACAATTTAATAAGACTTTTACATTCTGTACCTTGTATTAATTGCAAACTATATACTTGTCTTAACTCTATTTTTTTAAGCTACACAATTCTGTGTTACTCCTGTTCAATTCAACCATAGTGCCTACAACTGGGAACAAGTCAAATTTCATTTACAAAATTTACATGATAATGCCTCTCTGAATGTACAATTACTGCAAAAGAAAATCTTTAAAACTTTTTCTAAAAATCTGCCCTCTTCCCCTAATTTGGAAACTTTAGCTGAACAAATTATCCGGGCTAGACCCACAAGGATGGTTTCAAAGCATTACCCACAGTATCAGGTCTGGAACTGTAACTTTGGTGATTATCTTGATAATTATATTTACTGTTTACAGTCACCTTTCTATAATGTTGGTTAATACTAACCAAACTCATTGGTCAAGACCTTTTTTACAAATATAATAAAATAGGGGGAATTGTCAGGAAGCATTTAACAGGAGGCTTCCTGTGTGCTGCTTTGGATCTGTCAGGAATTCTCTATTCCTTGGAATTAAGAGGAGAGGCAAGCCTCTCCCGGGGGCTGAGGAATCTAGGCATTTCCTTCATTAGTGCTTCTATATGGTGATAAGTACCCTCTTCCTTCTTGTGAACCATACGGTAAAAGTGATTGTTTACAAATCTCTCTAATATGGATTGCCTATGTTTTGTAAGTCTGGAATTTTAATCTTTATCTTTGCTGAGAATAACTACTTTGTAAGACGGTATATATGCCCACACCATGTTGATTAAAACACACTTGCTCCATCAGAGCTCTGGTCCCCGTGTCTTTCTTTCTCTTTCCCTCTCTCTCTCTCTCTCTCTCTCTCTCTCTCTCTCAGGCTGATCCCCTGGAGCGCAGAGGCCCTCTGAGTTCACTTTCCTGCTCGGGCTTCTAAGACCCTCTCAAGAAGGTGCTCCACGCCTTCACCCCATCAAGAGGGCGCCTGAGGCCTCCGTGAACAGAGCAAGTCCCGTATCAGGGGCTTTATTGGCTTTCTGTGTAAACCAAGGAATATCAGCCTCTTTCTCTCCTTTACTTTCTTATCATCGACACCAGACCACCAAGTTCCGTCCATTAAAGGACCTCAACACCAACAGATGTTGGCAATTTGATCTCTGGTGCCTCTGCCTTTTCTAAATCCAGCTTGAACATCTAGAAGTTCACAGTTTACATACTGCTGAAGCCTAGCTTGGAGAATTTTGAACATTACTTTGCTAACTTTTGAGATGAGTGCAGTTGTGTGGTAGTTTGAATATTCTTTGGCATTGCCTTTGTGATTGGAATGAAAACTGATCTTTTCCAGTCCTGTGGCCACTGCTGAGTATTCCAAATTTGCTGGCATATTGAATAAAGCATTTTCACAGCATCATCTTTTAGGATTTGAAATAGCTCAGCTGGAATTCCATCACCTCCACTAGCTTTGTTCATAGTGATGCTTCCTAAGGCACACTTGACTTCTCATTCTAGGATGTCTGGCTCTAGGTGAGTGATCACACCATTGTGATTACCTGGGTCATGAAGATCTTTTCTGTATATTCTTGCCACCTTTTCTTCTTATCTTCTGCTTGTTAGGTCCATGCCATTTCTGTCTTTTATTGTGTCCATCTTTGCATGAAATGTTTCCCTTGGTATCTCTAATTTTCTTGAAGAGATTTCTAGTCTTTCCCATTTTACTGTTTTCCTCTATTTCTTTGCACTGATAACCAAGGAAGGCTTTCTTATCTCTCCTTGCTATTCTTTGGAACTCTGCATTCAAATGGGTCTATCTTTTCTTTTCTCCTTTGCCTTTAGCTTCTCTTCTTTTCTCAGCTATTTGTAAGGCCTCCTCAGACAACCACTTTGCCTTTTTTCATTTCTTTTTCTTGGGGATGGCCTCCTGTACAATGTCCTGAATCTCCATCCATAGTTCTTCAGGCACTCTGTCTATCAGATCTAATCCCTTGAATCTATTTGTCACTTCCACTGTATATCATGAGGGATATGATTTAGGTCATACCTGTATGTATGTATGTATATATACAGCTGATTCACATTGTTGGACAGCAAAAAACTAACACAACATTGTAAACAAATTATACTACAATTAAAAAAATAAAGAAAATGTCAATGTATGGCCAAACCAATACAATATTATAAAGTAATTAGCCTCCAAATTAAATAAATTTATATTTAAAAAATAAAATAAAAAATTTTAATGAAAAAAAAATAACAGTATGATAGTGGCAGAAAAGTAGACAAATAGATCAATGAAACAGAATTGAGAGCCTAGGAATAAACCCAAGTATATACAGTCAACTAATATTTGACAAGGAAGCTAAGAATACTCAGTGGAGAAAAGATAGCTTCCCACTACCTAGCTTTTTTACACATGGTAGTGTATATATGTCTATACTACTCTCTCAATTCTTCCCACCCTCTCTTTCCCCAGTGTGTCCACTGTTTTGGTAACTATAGAGTATAGCTTTATGATCTTCTTTCTTGGGATGTCTTTGGTTATTCAAGGTCTTTGTGGTTCCTTATAAATTTTAAGAGATTTTTTCTACTACTGTAAAAAAAATGCTATAGGAATCTTTATAGAGATTGCATTGAATCTATAGATGACTTTTGGTAGTAATGACATTTTAATAAAATTAATTCTTCTAATCCATGAACACATTTCCCATTTATCTGTCTTGTTCAATTTCTTTCATCAATATCTTATATCAATAGCTTTTAGAATATTCTATTTCTCTTTTCATCTTCTTAGTCAAATTTTTTCCCTATTTTATTGTTTTTGATGCTATTGTAAATGAGATCAATTTCTTTTATTTCTTTTTCATAAAATTTGTCATTAGTATATAAAATGCTATTGATTTTTGGAAGTTAATTTTGTATCCTACAAGTGTATTGAATTCATTGATCAGTTTTAACAGCTTTTTGATTGTTTTCAGGATTTTCTATATGTAAAAATCAAGTCGTCTAAAACTAGAGACCATTTTGCTTCTTCCTTTCCACTTCAGATACCTTTTATTTCTTTTTCTTGCCTTCTTGTTCTAGCCAGGACATCTAGCGCTATGTTGAAAATGGGTGCTGAGAGTGGCTGACAGTGGTGAAACTGTCTTGTTTTGATTTTAGAATACAAGTTTTCAACCTTTCACCATTGAGTACAGTGAAAAGTTGATATGAGCTTGTCATATATTGCCTTTTTATGATATATTCCTTCTATGCCTAATTTGTTAAGAGTTTTTATCGTAAGAGGATGCTGAATTTTGTCATGTTTTTTCTGCATCTATTTAGATGATCATGTGATTCGTTTTTCATTTTATTAACATGATGTATCACATTGCTTCATTTGTGTTTATGCTGAATCACCCTTGAATCCCAGGAAAAACCCTATACTTGATCCTGGTTTATGATCCTTTTAATGTATTGTTGAATTTGTTGCTAATATTTTATTGAGGATTTTTGCATTTATGTTCAACTGACCTGTAATTCTCTTTTTTGTGCATATGATATCTTTGTCTTCCTTGTCCTGCAAGATTTTGGAATAGTTTGATTTGCTGTACTTTATTGAGAATCTTTGCATTCATATTTATCAGGGATACTGGCCTATAATTTTCTTTTCTAGTAGTGTCCTTTTCTGATTTTGTTATCAGAATGCTGGTCTTATGAAATGAGTTTGGGAGTTGTCCCTCCTCTTCAACTTTTTTGAAAGAGTTTAAGAAGGCCTGGGTTAATTCTTATTTAAAATATTTGGCAAAAATTTACTAGTGAAACCATCCGGTCCTGGACTTTTCTTCATTGGTAGAATTTTGATTACTGATTCAATCTCCTTACTAGTAATTGATCTATTCAGATTTTCTACTTTTTCCTGATCCAGTCTTGAATTATAGGTTATGCTTCTAAGAATTTTTCCATTTCTTCTAGGTTGTACAGTTTGTTGGTATAGTTCATTCACAGTAGCCTCTCATAATTCTTAGAATTTCTGTGGTATCCATTCTAATGTCTCCTTTTTATTTATACTTTTATTGATTTGATCTCTTTTTTGTTTCCCTTGGTGAGTCTAGCTAAGGATTTATTAATTTATCTTTTCAAAGAACTAACTTTGGTTAATATTTTCTATTTTCCTGTTCATGTCTTTCTGTTCTAATCTTTTCCTTCTTCTGGTAACTTTGGGCTCAGTTTGTTCTTTTTCCAGTTCCTGCAGGGGGAGAGTGAGGTTGTTTAAATGGAATCTCTCTTGCTTTTTAATGCAGGCATTTATTGCTGACATTCCCCCTTAGAACTGCTTTGGCTCATCCCACAAGTTCTGTTACATCCTAACGGTTTAACATGTGTAAAACAGCACTACCACTTGTACTAGGTTCACATTCTTTCTCAAATGTTTCACTGATGAACATTTTAATGTTATGTCCCTACTCCTATTTTTTCCATAGTCCCTGTGATTTTGTTATTTTATCTTACATACTGTGCTGATTTTTAGAATATGTGTCATCATAGCAGAAAGAATTTTACTCGGTGGACTTGTGGTAAATGGTGAGTCTTCTTCATTTCCATGGATACTGGAGGCTTCTGAAACTGTAGGCACCACTGTTAGTCAGCAAATGCTGTCTGGGTGGCCGTTTGGGCCAGCAGTTTTGTCCCACAATTAAGAGCAATAAACATTTATTTATTGACAATTAACTACCAGATATTATGATAAGTGCTGGTTATATTGAGGCTAATAAGAAACACTGCCTGTAACTCTTTCAGTCTAGTGGAGGAAAGAGAGACAATTACAACAGAGGGGAACTGATGCTATTAAAGAAGAAAGAAAGCAAGGTCTTTTCTCTCCAGACATCAGTGAGTCAGCAAAGACCTCCCAGAGAAAGTTTCCTCTAACCCAGATCTTTCAATGCCAAAAGTCAGTCTCTTTGATCATTGTCCCCATCTCTGCCTCTTTATACTACTTCCTGAGTTACCCAGGCTACCAGACGCAGTACAAGGAAGAGTTAATATGGCCCAGGTGGGAGGGGTAAGGGCCCTGAGGGAAGCAGGTAGAACAGCCACATAAAGGGCCCCACAGGCAGCAGTCAAGGTGAAGAGAAGCTGCAAACCCATGGTGCTTAGGAGCTTTCCTCAGTCAAGTCTTCTGGGGCTTTTTTCCTCCTTCATTTATCCATCCAACCTTCACTAAGTTTCTGCTGTGGGCTAGGTTCTGGGAGAACTGGTTCTACTCACCCTGCCTCCTCCAACACCAGAGATATTTCTTCCTCCTCTGGCTGCTAGTCTGTGTTGAGTGCCATTTCCTGCCCCTCTGTCAACTGCTCTGCCCTTGGCACCCCAGGAATGAGACTCAATTCTGGAATGTGATCCCCCTTCTGGAATGTGAAGAAGGAAAGGAGACAGAGAAGTTCCTTTCTTTACTGCCATCTCTCTTTCTCTGTTGCTTCCCACGTCAAACCTCCGTTGCTTGCGCAGCGTCAATTCTCCAGCCCGTGTTCAAGTTCATTACTTCAGCATGGAGTGAAGAATAACAGAAGAACCCCAAACCCCAAAAGCCCACCAGGTTTTCTCCCATCGTATCAGCCTCCCTACTTTGCTCCAAGCCCCTTCTGCCTCCTCCTCCTGTTTCTCCCTTTCTCTCTCTTTTCCTTTCTTCTTAGAGGGCTGGTGCCCAGAATGTTAAAGCTGGGCAACACATAAGATCATTGTGCCTACCCCTGCTGTAGAGCTGAGGAAGCTGGGCCCAGGAGTTCTGCCTAAGATAGTCAGGAACAGGACCAGCCTGAGGCCTGATCGCCACCCAGCACTGGCTTTCTCTCCATCTACAGAGACTGAGACTGACTCTACTTGGACTCTGAGGAAGAAAAAGTCATCTCAGCTGATGAGCCCCAACTGGAAGGCTCCAGCTATTCTAGCACTGCAGCAGTGACACCCCCACTTCATTTCCACTGTCCCCCTTTGCTCCCCCAACACTCATGGACTTTCAGGCAAAAGGATTTCACCCTAGCTAGGGTTGTGACCCTGATTATCCAAGGTTATATCTATATAACCCCAATCAAAGGTTATACCACTGCCTCCCAGCCCTGCATGACTCCTACACATATGGATGGATCTGTGCCACACTGACACCCCCAAAATCTCTCCCTTTGTCCTTCACCCATCATGAGTCATGCTTCCATGAGCCCAAAAGCTCTGACCCCACAGGATGACAGAAGCTCCACAGCCCAACTCTACTTTCTCATGCCCAACCTTCTTCATACTGACTGGCATCCCAGGGCTAGGGGGTGTGCAGGCCTGGCTGACACTGGTCTTTGGGCCCATGTATCTGCTTTCCCTGCTGGGCAATGGAGCACTGCTGGCAGTGGTGCAGACAGACTCCACACTGCATCAGCCCATGTTTCTGCTCCTGGCCACCCTGGCAGCCACAGATCTGAGCTTAGCCACATCTATAGCTCCAGGGCTGCTGGCTGTGCTGTGGCTCGGGCCTCGGCCTGTGCCATACGCTGCCTGCCTGGTCCAGATGTTCTTTGTTCACACACTGACGGCTGTGGAATCCGGTGTACTGTTGGCCATGGCCTGTGACCGTGCTGTGGCAGTAGGGCGTCCATTGCACTACCCCGTCCTAGTCACCAAAGCCCGTGTGGGGTATGCAGCCCTGGCACTGGCACTAAAAGCTGTGGCTATTGTTGTGCCTTTCCCTCTGCTGGTTGCACGATTTGAGCGCTTCCAAGCCCAGACCATAGACCATGCCTACTGTGCACACATGGCAGTGGTGGAGCTGGTGGTGGGTAACACACAAGCCAACAATTTGTATGGGCTGGTGCTTTCGTTGGCTGTGTCAGGTAAAGATATTCTAGGCATCACAGGCTCCTATGGGCTCATCGCCCACGCTGTGCTGCAGCTGCCTACCCGGGAAGCCCGTGCCAAGGCCTTTGGTACATGTAGTTCCCACATCTGTGTCATTCTAGCCTTCTATGTGCCTGGTCTCTTCTCCTACCTCACACACCGCTTTGGTCGTCACACCGTCCCCAAGCCTGTGCACATCCTTCTCTCTAACATCTACTTGCTGCTGCCACCTGCCCTTAACCCTCTCATCTATGGGGCCCGCACGAAGCAGATTAGGGACCGGCTCCTAGAAATCTTCACATTCAAGAAAAGCCAGTTCTAATGAACAATGAAAACAAGGGAGCCTGAGGGTGGGAGAGGGGGGACATTCAGAGGAGTCTGTGGTCTGGAGGTGTGGTGTCATCTTTGTCCCATGATCTGTGTATGACTGTGACAACCACTCAACAGATATTTGCTGTGAAGTCTCGGTGTACCAGTGGCATCTGTAGACTGGTCTAGCCATGCATCCTGCTTGGGAGGAGACAGGAGATGGGCAACCATGTTGCCATGCAGAGGAGATAAGAAAAGGTGCCAGGGAATAATCCTGGGATCACAATACACGATTTAACTTAAAACCACCCTCCTCCTTCTCCCCCAACTCTGCTCCATCATTTTAACCTAAGTCTGCCCACGTTCCTACACCAAAGCTTCTCTACAGATCCTGGACCCAGGGGTCTGGAAAGAGGGACACGGCCTCTGGAAGTCCTTGGGCACCTATCTGGGATTATAGCCTTCCCTCTATGCCTGGAGCCTGATTCTGTTTTCAGCCTATCCTTCGGGAAGGAGTTAAGCAGGCTTATTCCCCACTTTCTAATAATTGGGATAAGGTGCCCTGGATTCCCAAATTTTTCCAAGACTCTGATCCTGAAGACATTCTCAGTTCAGAGAACCTTCTGGGTCTCTATATGTAAACCATTATTCTCCCTACCCTCACTGCTCTGCCAAAGTCTCAGATATTGATGACTAGAACTTCTGTCCCTGGGCCTATAGCTTCAGGGGTCAGGGGTTCAACTGAAAGAAACTTTGATAGCCCAGAAAATCATTGTAACCACTTCACCTGTTTGCCAGAGATCATTATCTTCTCTTACCAACATGCCCTTTTGTGCATCCTCAAAAAAGAATATAGAATTCTCAAATAAAATTCTCATCAGCACCTCCATTTGTCCTGGCCAGCATCATGAGAAGCACACGATGTTGGTGCAATATGATGAAATAGGAATATTTCACACTGCTGTGGCTGCCAGAGAACAGAGATATTAAATAGGAAGTGTCGTGGTGTTGCCTAACATGGGATTCACTTTCTGTTAAAAAAAACTCCAAACTGCAAGGACCTTACACAGAAAGAAAGATCTTTCAAGCCGGCATTAAGTCTGGGTGCGTGGTCAGTCATGTGTTCAATCATGTCCAACTCTGCGACCCCAGAAACTCTAGCCCATCAGGCTCTTCTGTCCATGGGCTTTCCCAGGCAAGAATACTGGAGTGGGTTACCATTTCCTCCTCCAGGGGATCTTCCCTACCCATCTCCTGCACTGCAGGAGGATTCTTTACTGCTGAGCCACCAGGGAAGCCTGGCGTTAAGTCTAGAATGAGTATATTCTCACATAAAAGGTAGGGAGACACTGTCATGCAGTCAGAGAAGGCTGCAGGCTGCACAGCCAGACCTAAGCTCTCCGGGAAAATGATCATAACAGTGGGTACTGGAGTTAATCACAAAGACCTGAACTGGGAGCAGTCAGACCACTCGGCACAGGCAGCTGGACCGAGCACCATGGGATGCCACACGGGAGGCTGCGGATCTGAAGAAAAGCAAGTGATGCCATCTCCAGGTCCTCATCAACAAATAACTACAGAGACAGCCCAGAAGCTGTGTGATTTTCAGAGTGCTGTCACACTGAAGCCAAGTGGACAAGGAGCAAATCCAGTTTTTCTCAGCCCAAGTGTGGACTCAGTCTTTCCCAAGGCTAAACTTTTTCATGAAGTTCTGAGGTAAAGAACCATCCAGGCAGTGATTTTGCAGATAACTTTGATAAAATTCTAACCCTAATAATGGGTCATCAGTCTTTTACATCTTTCTCTTAGTGAAACCTCCTCAAAAAATCTATATTGACAAAATAATTAGAGATGTGAACAAACATGTATGCAGTAAGATATTTATTACAACATTATTATAAAGAAATATAAAGATATGTGTGACAGTCCTGTGTCACTCACACACACACACACACACACACGCACGCGCACACACACACCTTCCCCCTCTGGTACATGAAAAGGGAAATCATATGCAGTCAATGTTCAAAAGCAATGAATCCTGTTCCCCACCCACCACAGGAAGCCTCTCTTCTAAGGCACCTTCACTCTGTGGTTGTGCACAACTCCCAAGGCAGCTGAGTCCAAAGCCGTACATTGTCCACTGTAAGTCAAAAAGTCCACCCCCTTGGACATTTGTATTTTGTTTTGGATTGAGATTGCATACATACCTACCATGTGGTGTGTTTAGAAGGCTTTTCTGGCACACTTACTCCTCCACAACAACCTGAGAACAATTATAAGCCCATAATCCCTTATCTATAATTCCAAAATAAAAA
This sequence comes from Bos indicus x Bos taurus, assembly GCF_003369695.1. Taxonomy (NCBI): domain Eukaryota; kingdom Metazoa; phylum Chordata; class Mammalia; order Artiodactyla; family Bovidae; genus Bos; species Bos indicus x Bos taurus. The sequence continues at coordinate 37,177,676 of NC_040090.1, forward strand.
AATCTCTGAAGAAACAATAGTTTGTTCATAACTTTGACCCAAAATCTGACCTGACCCGTCACGATCCTATTTATAATATCTATTTATCTCACTTAGTGTGAATATTCATATATTTAGCTACAGAAACATTGATAGATTTGAATACAGTAGGGCACTGCCCTGAATCTCACTGGGGTATTACTTTATGTATCATAAAGGCACTATATTCCCTTTCTAAAATCTGAATCATCCTGAATCCCAAAACACACCCATCCCAAAAGATTTCAAATAAGGGATTAGGGACCTGTAGGATTATCCCTGTAGCCCAAGAGAAGTGAAGAGACCTGTTAGGACTCTTTGTCACTCTAAAGTCTTTGCTCCCAACACCATTCTATACTACCCTAGAAGTTGTTGCAGAAAGCAGCACTGTTCTCTGGATAACAGCCCCCACCTGTTTGTTCCCCTCATGCTCTCCACTCTGGTCACTCCTTAAATACGCTGACGAGCTGTGCCCCTTTCGCAAGGGAGACCACAGAAGGTTCTATAGTGGTGGCAAAACCCATGAACAGGATATGGCCCAAACAGCCCAGTCCTTGGGCTCATCAACTCCACCCAGAACTCAGCTGTCATCTCTTTTCCTTCAACAATTTTCAGTCTCAGATTCTATGTGCCAAAAGGAAAGACAGATTTACTTAGGGTAGGGCAATAAGGGATTAGGGAGTCTGGAGAATCATGGTAATAAGACAGCAAGAGAGAGAAGACAGAGGCGTAGGATTCTGGCCAAGGAGTTGAACTGTACCCAATTTCACCTCTGAGCCCCCGCTATGAACAAAAATCTGAAAAGAGAGCCTCATCTGATTTCACCAACAGTACATCATCCCTGCACCTGCTTCATCCACCTGCTTCTCAATCTGGATCACCCCTCAGGAGACAGATGTGTATTACTCCCTGCCCCTGTCTCCCAGCAGCTCTCACTGTCTCTGTCCCTCTGCCTCTGTCTCCTTGCACTTATGGCCAGCCTTCCCCCAAGCATCTTGTCCTTGTCTGCTCTCTACCTCTGTCCTCCTCACTCAGAATTCCTTTCTAAGAGAAAACAGGTGCCAGCTATACTTTATGAGGTGACCTCTCCTCATCAACCATAATTAAAAATGTGCCAAAGGGGCATCAGAAGGAAGAGACTTGGTTTCTCATAACAAGAACCTTGGGATTTCTGGTTTGGTCTACTGCACCTCTTCTCTCATCCTACCCATTTCCTTTTCTCTACACCACACTGTACTTCCACCTGCACAAAGCTCTCCCAACACACTCAGGTGAGCAGAAGGAATATGTTGATCTCTCCCTTCACCAAAAAAGAACTACTGGTTAATGGTTAAAGCTGGAGTCAGGCAGGCATGAATTTGAATCTCAGATCCTCCAATAACTCACTGTATGCCTTGCACTAAATTTATTTAACCTCTCTGAGCCTGTTAATTCACCCATAAAATGGAAATGACACTATCTACTTCAAGGATTTACTAAAAGGATTCACTAAGATAATTCATTTGAAGTGTTTGGAATAGTCTCTAACACAATTTTAACAAATATTTGACTATTAATTCTTCTCCTGGACCATGGCGCATGCTCAGTCAAACCTTTGCTCAAAGACCTGATATCCTAGCTCTGTCTAGGAAGCTAGACCGACCCTCTCCTGTGGCCAGTCACTGCTCCTCTAGGAAACTTTTCCTGGCAACACTCCCACCATGGTAGGACCCTTCCTAGTGCTTCATACTTATATCACCTCAGCCAGCTCAGACAATGGCCAACTTCATGGGGTAACCCTACATGCTGGGGAAGGACAGGGGAGGATGCACCCCACATGCCAGGGGTCTTCGCAGGCACACAGGAGTGGAGTGGGAAAGTAGCTACTAGAAAGACTCTCTAGAGTGGTTCTTCTCCAGGGAAAAAACCACTCTTCTTCAGCAAAACAACAGGTTGAGATTTTGTGGCAGAGACACAAGTGAAAACCAAAGATTAGGGCCATAAAGAGCATCCACCAGATACAAAGCAGCCTAGGAAAGGGAACAGAGGATGAAGAAAATTCTTCTTAAATTCACCTGGGAAATTCTGGCTTCCTGAAAATTCTCTCCAGTTACTAAGGCAACACTATCCTAATTCAATTCTTATCCTCCACACTGTCACTGCTCAGCTTGGCACCCTCCTACACACATCTGGTTTTTATTGCAATTGTAACCCACTCATTAATAAAGGGTTTCAACCTAGGCTGCACATTAGAATTGCCTGAGAGCTTTAAGAATTCCTGATGCCCAGGCATATTCCTGACCAATTAAGTCAAAATCCTTGGGCATAGGATCCAGGTACTAATAATTTTTAAAGCTTTCAGTTAGTTCCAAAGTACAGCCAAGGTTCAGAGCCACTGCTTTGTTCTCAGTTTAAGTCCTGATCTGTGCTTCTCCCATGTCTTTCAAGACCCCAATCAAACCTCACAAAGAAGTCACTTGCAACTGACAACAGAGCATTGCAAATTGCTTCACGGAGGAAAGGCTTGATCCTGTTTCCTTAAAGAATTCAGACCAAGAACTACACACACATATAAACACATCCTAATGGATACCTGAATCTTCCTCCCCCACTAAAGCAGGAGAATGAACGGGTTGACTAAAAAGTATGCACTCAGGCTGTGGGTACAGTGGGGTTATGAAAGTGATTGCCCTCTCCCCACCCAAGGCCCCAACACCCAGCAGGACCTCTATGACCTCATGCTGCAGTAGGTCAGAGTCTGGCACCTGGGGCCTCACCTCCCTGGGCAGCTTGGGGTTCCTGCAGCAGCCACTGCCCAGCCTAACCCTTCCCACACCCCATCATGTTGGTTGGTACCCCCCACCTGCTGACACTGGATGAAGCTGATGCCACCTGGACTCTCATCAAAGATAAGGTAGGAAAAGAGGGCAAAAGAGGAAATAACACAGTGTAACCTACATAGGTCTCAGCAGCTTGTAAGTAAGAAGAGGTTGGAAGGGTGAAGACAATAATAACTAATATTTACTCGGTGCTGTCTCCTGTGAGAGGCGCTGCACTAAGTGCACTAAGTGTCCAATTTGATTACAATTGCAAATATAGGTACAAAAGCTTCCTTGAAAGACAATGGATGGAGAGCTATGAGAGTAGGAAGTGCTATGTTGGGGATAGACTTAGAAGGTCAGGAAGGCTTCCTGGAGTGAGTAACATTCTAGCTCTACAAGTAGTTATTCACATGGAGGGAAGAGGAATACCTGGCACATAAAGAGTGAGTACGCTACGCTACGCTAAGTCACTTCAGTCGTGTCCGACTCTGTGTGACCCCATAGACGGTAGCCTACCAGGCTCCCCCGTCCCTGGGATTCTCCAGGCAAGAACACTGGAGTGGGTTGCCATTTCCTTCTCCAATGCATGAAAGTGAAAAGTGAAAGTGAAGTCGCTCAGTCGTGTCCGACTCTTAGCGACCCCATGGACTGTAGCCTACCAGGCTCCTCCGTCCATGGGATTTTCCAGGCAAGAGTACTGGAGTGGAGTGCCACTGCCTTCTCCAAGAGTGAGTAAGAAACACCTAAATGGAGGGGAAGGGGGCAGGAGTGAGTGAACAGTGTACTAACTAAAGGTAGACTATGTGCAAAAGCCAAGAAAGGGAAAATAAAAATGTGTATTAGTGAACTGCAAATAGTCCTCTGGAATAGAGTTCAAAGAAGTAGTGATGAAAATGAGGAAGAAGAGGTACAGGGGCTAATGGTGAAAGGCCTTTTACATTTTCTAAAGAACCTGAACTTTACCTTCAACCTCTTCACAGATATTCCCTCCAGTTTAACTTCCACAGAATGATAAACTTGGGTTTTGAACCAAAAAATACAGATTTTCAGGAGCAGGCAGATTTCAGCTCTATCTGAGTTGCCGGTGTCCAAAAAACCACACCAAATTTAGATGGTCACTAATTTCTGAGATTAGAGAGTTTAGGGATCAATTCTGGTCATGTTATCTGAATTAAAGTGAATTTGAAGCATTTGCAGAAGGCAACTCACCAAGTTTAAAACAATCATCTTGAAGTGTCCAGTAAACTCAAAGCAGCCTTAATGGCACGTAACTCCCATTTGAAATGGAGTACTTGCTCACCACAGAGGTCAGCTTCCCAGGCAGAAAGAGAAGAGCCAAGGTCCTCCCAAGAATGAGAGCAACTAGTCTCAGCAATGGGAAAGGATGGTCCTGATCAATTGGGGTGAAGTAAATGAGCTCTTTAACTATCAGAAAGCTACACCTCCTCTGAAAATCAGAAAAACTCCCTGTCCTATTTAAATGGAAAATTGTCAGGAAAGTCAGGGTAGAGACATACAGGATAAATCACTGGTGATATGTGACAAGTTCAAGGAGTAGGACACATTTGAGTGACCTGGTCTCCTCTCCAGAACTGCTGAGTTAGTGGGCACTCATAGGACATCTCACTAAACAGGATGTGGCTCAAGGGCTCCCTATTCAGAACTCAAACCACCAAGGTACCTCCAGGAAGATAATCTTCCACCATCACTTTCATGCGCTGCCCCTGGAGAGGCTAACTTTGCAGGCCTCTAAGTCCTCAGAACTTCCACCCAGAAGTGCAGTGGAAGCAGGCAGTGGTCTCAAATGATGACTCTGCCAAGAACACACTCACCCTAGCACAGAGCTGAGCACTTTAGGATAACACTGGGGCCCTCAGGGTAAGAATAAGGGCCTAATAAATTTTCATGGCAAAAACCAAGCACAAAAAGGCCAAGACAAGAAGGACCAAACCAAGAGGAACTGTGATCCATAAAAGCCTACAGGAACTAGTATTACCAACATGAGGCCTCAAATCCACACAAGAACTATCCTTCAGCTCAGGCAAAAGGTGTATACTAAGGGATTATAGACATAGTATAAGCATAGACTTCCAAACCTATTTGTGTATCCACTCTTGGTTAATAACAGCACACATTTAACCAATCACCTAAGAATAACCGTTGAAGATGCCTTTCCCTCACCCCTTAAGTGACCAAGTCCTACTAATTCTATAACCTAAGTATCTTCCCCCAGGGTTTTACTTCAGGGCCTTACCATGTCTTGCCTGGAATTTTACAATGCTCTTAACTGACTTTTCTCTATTTTATGCCTTCTTAGACAAAATTAACTTTCTAAAATGCCTACTTGAATCGTGCCCCTCCTAACCAGAGCCCTTCAAGTGGCTTCCCACTGTCCTCCGGATAAAATTCCCATCAGTTAGCACATAAGGCCTTGAATAATTAAGCTCCTGTATCCTTGTCCCTCTCCATACACTTAATATGAAATTATATGTTCCTGATTATGCCCCTCTTAGTTTGTAAGTTCAAGTTTTTTCACTGGCCATTCCCTCTGCGTGGACTGACCATTCTGTTAGCTTACTAATTCCCTCAAAGCTAAAGTATTATCACCTAGAAACTATCTTTGGTCCTCTTCAATCAAAGACAAAGGCTGTTAAATCATCTGCTCTGCAGTTTGCTCTCTGAGCTGTTTCAGGACAAGGACAAAGTCTCTTGCATCTAGCAGAGTCTGGCACACAGCAGACATTCAGGTTTTGCTATAGGGAAGAACTGGGAGACAAACAAGAAGCACCACACTTTGAGCATGTTGTGGAGTGTAAAGCACACTGGCAGAGGGAGGGTCCATCTAGAGCAGGCTACCAGATTAACTAACTCCTAACCTGGCCCCTCACTCAGTCTCTGACCTATATACTGACTGCCCGCAGGTTATCGAGGAGCGCTTTGGGCCCAATGTAGTGGCAGTACCTTTTCTGTCTGATGCAGCGTGCTATGACCTTCTGGGTGTTTTAGTGAAACAGTCCCGCCCAGTCCACAGCCGCCTGGCTCTGCCAGGTCGGCAGGGCCGGCGGGCACTACAACCAGTGGGGCTGCTACCAAACCTCCTGGAACAGGCAGGCTCTGAGGGTGCCTTCGCGCACTGCACTCGAGAATACTCACCAAACAGCCGAGCAGAGATAACCTATGAAGAAATGCGACTGCTGGATGGGCAGCCCTGCCGGATCCACTTACACATGGGGGGTCTACGCAAGAAGATGGCCTTCCTGCTGCTGCCACCAGGGCAGGTGAGCTTACAGCCGTCTCTTCCCTGGCTCCGAAGCACCCACAGCATCTACATCATCTACCAGGTCTTCTCCTGTTCCTGGCTACAGCTGGGGCTGCTGCCGACAGCCCATGAGCCCCAACTGCTCCGGTTACAACGGTCACTGCCTATTGCCTTCTCCTGCCTCAAGTTTTCATTGCAACCCAAGGGAGTGCTGGGACCACAGAAGCCCCTGATCAAAGACCCACTGCCCCAAGGGGCCAGCTGGGCCAGACCCAACCTCAGCATCATGCCACCTCCGGCCCCTACATCAGCCTCTGATGATATCCCCGAAGCTGCTGATGTGCCCCAACCTGTCCCAGCCCCACCTACACCACCTCCCCAAGAAGGGCCAGAGTGCAGACCAACCAGATTCTCCTACAAGGGCCGAAACCCCTTCCGAAGGGGGCCCCAGATGCTGTCAGGTACTGATAGAGGAAATGAAGATGAGAGGGCTGGGATACGGTGGAGGGAAAGTGCATGGGGAGTATAGCCCAGGAATGTGTGGGCCACACATAACTCCACACTGGACCCTGGTCAAGGGGATGGAGTAAGGGAGCCAGGGGAGGGTGAGACGGAAGCATGGTCCTGGTGAGGGGGTGGGTACAGCACAGAAGACCAGAGGGAGGGATCAGGGAGGCAGAAAGACCAGGGCATGAGTCAAGCTGTGACTATCCCCAACCCTGGCAGAGAACTGGCTCTTCAGCCCCCGCAACCCCCCACCAGGAGCCCAGGGTGGGGGCCCCGGGGACCCCGACCGGCACTCCATGTCCCTGCCCCTGCTGCAGGGTCTATCCTCGGAGTTCGACAGCGACGAATGAAGCTGAGGCGAAAGATGCAGGGGGCGAGGCCCCCAAGATCTGACATAGGGGTACTGGTCCCCAATAAACATCAACTGCTGCTCCCCCAAACATCCTGGGCCCATGCTGCTTCTTCCTGTGGGGGTCTGGAGGAGGAAAGCCCCAGCTTTTTTCCCTAGGCTTCCTGTCCCCTCACCCTCTAAAGGTATAAGAAGTACCTTGAAACCTTGGCATCATGTCCTCACCAGAGAGAACACACCCTGACCACTTCCCCATCTATTTACAACTTTCTTGGGGCCCCAGCCCCACAGATAAAGGGTGGGAAAGAAAAATGAGCACAGAATAGAGATTTCCCTTTTATACATATTGCAACAAATTCTCCAGAAAACATTCATCAGAAATAAATTAAAAAGTCCTCTTGCCACTGCCTCCAAACATAAAAAGGAGCCTACACCCTGGCCCCAGCCCAGGCCACTCAAGGCCCTGATTGTCCATGGAAGAAAGTTAAGGATTGAGGGGCCCGAAGCCTGAGACAGGAGGGCCAGACCCCTCCTCGGAAGTATCCAACAAGAAAGGCGAGGTGACAGCGTGTGCCTGGGAGATGGCAGCCAACTCCTTGAGAAACTCAGGGAAAATGACTGCACAGTAGACAGCATTCTTGACTCGCAGAGCCTCACCTTGGCGCTCAGGGGCCCCACCCCGGGCGGGTAGGACCGGCGTCGAAGCCCCAGGGGAGCCCCCACCTAGGCCAAGTCCTGCGCCACCATCTCTCCCAGGCTGGAGAACCATCTGTGCCGCCTGCCGAGCCCTGGTTGGACTGTGTGCATGCCGCAGGAGTAGCTCCCCCAAGGACGGCCTCCGGCTCTTCACTGGGAACAAACAGGAGTGTCGGGAAGGTGCTGAGGTCAGGCAGAATCCCTTGGCCTGGGAGAGGAGAGTTCCCCACCTCACCCTACCCCCACCTCCCAGGTTCATGAACTTTTCAACTAGGACTCTTAACACTTAAGTGCTGCCTGCTCAGCCTCCTTCCCTCTATCCAGCCATCCCACCAGTCAACCATCAGGCTCAGTCAACCCTTCAGACACTTCACAACCCTTCAGACACTTCAGACAGGACCACTCCCTTCTCCAGGTCCCTTTACCTTAAGGGATTCTCTTACTGCTCCTCCCTTTCCAATCACTATTCTAGATCACTAAGCTCTTTCTCCCCCATCTGTAACATGCCCTTACTTCCTGCTGCCCAGCACGCTCCTGTACTGGAGTCAAACACTTCCCCTTTCCCCCTGCCCATTTATGACACCTCAGCCACATCCTCTGCTCCTTCAATACCCACAGGGGCTATATATGCAATCAGAGTTCAGTGACTTTATCAGATCTGTCACACACTGCTATCCCTCCAAGATCTACTCTCCTGTGCTACCAGTTGGCCTTCCACCAATTCCTTTCCTATAACCACCAAAGCTACCCTCCCACTGGTTGTGGCCAGACAACTACATGTCAGTTCAAATGAACCACTGAAAATACTGCCTTTTCTCCTCTAATTTCCTGCCGACACTGCTGGCCCTGGATGTATTCTTGTCCCTGTCCAAGACCTAGGGCCTAGACTCTGGGGATCTAGTCTCCAGATCATGATATCATTCCCATTCTCTCCCTCTAATACTGGTGACAGATATACACTAAACAGATACATTAAATGTGGCTTTTAGAGCCCATTATAACCAGGTTCACACACTTCCTCCCACCTCTTCTTGAGACTCTACAGAGGCCCTGGCTTTGGCATCCACATCTATCTGCTCCCCCTGGAACCCTCCAGGCTCTTCTCATGCTTCTGTAGCCCCTTCTGCCTTAATTTTGTTCTCCTTGATGTTTTCATCCCTGGCCTAATCCCCCTAACCCCAACTCTCCTCTAATTTGGCCTCCACCAACTTCCCATTTTACTGCCCTATCACATTGCATTTCAATAACTTGTTCTCATGTCTTCTCCTCAAACATTAATCTGTGAGTTTAAGGGCTTACACTCTGTCTTATTTACCTCTATATCCCAGTGAACATAGTACCAGGACTATGGAAGCAAGATTACTTCCTGGCACTAGACCATGAGGAAATCATGCTAAGAAACTTCAACTGGGCCTTCACAGCTATATAATAACCCTCCTGGTACTCTTCCCAACCTACACACTTTCCTCCGAAAGCCCTCATCTCACCTCTGCTTTCTTGCTCAGTGTATTATTCTGCCTCCTACTTTGATTAGCAAATAAAGGATGACTTCAATTCCCTAAAATTTCCTCTACATCTCAAAACTCCACTGGTAGATATAATTTCCTCCCTTGATTTCTCAATTGCCTCAAAGGGGGAAAAAATTTCCCTGGTGCTCTGGATCCTACTTACTTCCACCACCTTTGGGACCTTGCTCCCTCAGTTATGACAATCCTCTAGTCCCCATCTAGATTATCAGCTTTTTGAAAGTAAAGATCTCATCTTGCACTTCCATGAGTCTCCTGTACCAAAGACAACACCACATGGCAAGCACGCAGATGCACTGTGTGCTAAATCACTTCAATCGTGTCCAACTCTTTGCAACTCTATGGACTGTAGCCCACCAGGCTCCTCTGTCCAAGGGATTCTCCAGGCAGGAATACTGGAGTAGATTGCCATACCTCCTTCAGGGGATCTTCCCGACCCACGGATCAAACTCGCATGTCTTATGCCCAATGCACTGGCAGGCAGGTTCTTTACTACTAGCACCACCTGGGAAGCTCAAGCACTCAGATACTTGCTGATAAAAGATCTAAATTTAAAACATCATATATAACTCTTCATATATAACTCTTCCTTCTTCCTCATATCTCACAACTACTTGCCAAACTCTGCCAATACTTCTTTCCCACTTCCACCTTATCAAATTCTTCCTATTTCTACTGTTCTAATTCAAGCCTCACAGGTCACATCTGCATTATGGCAGACGCTTCCTGATTGCTCTTCTGACTCCATCTTCTCCTAACTCCAATGCACCTAGCACATGAACTTACATACTTATCTCTCCACTCCCACATATAGGACCTCCAATTGGTATCTCACTGCCTAAAAGTTTACAACTTCCACCCATCCCAACTTCTACTCTGAGAACCTTCTGCTGTGATGATATCTTCCCAGCCTTACTACCAACTGTTCCACCACCTTCCAAATTCCCTGCTCCAGCTAAACAGTTCATGCTATCTCCTGAACAAATAATAGTCATCCCACTCCTTTGCCACCCAAGTCCTACCCATCTCTCAAGACCCATGTCAAATGTCATATCCTTTACCAAACTTTAACAATATTGCAACCTAAAAAAAAAAAATCTCAATCTAGAAACTATTCTGTCCCCTTGCCTGTCCCCAGCTTCTAGAGTAGTTTTTGCTGGTACTGTTGATTTGGCTCTCAGTGGACACAACTATTTTTCCTCTGACCAGAAACTTGAAGATAAAATCAAGAGTCCACTCTCTGCAACTCTCCAGTTCTCACCACAAGGCTTCAACCTTAATAAGAATTCAATTAACCTGAGCTAGTTAGTTGCCTAGGGAAGATGGGGAGGCGGTGGCAGGGTAGACCTCACCTAGGGAATCAGATCGGCGGGGGGCAGGTCCTGCTGCAGGGCCCTCGGTCCAGTCCAACTTGCCACGGGCAATGAGGTACTTCTTGGCTTTGGATAGCAGTGCTGGGAAGTCCTCCTGGGAGGCTGCAAAGCTCTCAATCTTATTCTTCACAGAGCCCAGCACCTATGAAGCACAACTTCATGACATTTCTGGGTGGCTTCAGACTGACACAGTCCTTTCTAGCCCCACCGGGCCTGTTCCCAGCACCCCCAGGGCTACTCCAGCTGTGGGCCTGGCCCACTGTGGAGCCTGGACGCACCCATGCACGCATGCATCGCACACCTGCAGCAGGGACTTGACACTGGGCTGGAAGACCATGTTGGTGTTGAGCAGGAAAGAGCGGAGCAGGGGCTGGGGGTGACAGGCCAGCTGGGCCACCAGCCCCGTCAGCAGGAAGTTGACATAGACGGAGTTCTGCAGCATATTCTCGAGTTTGGCAAAGAGCACAGCCATGAAGGGGCCTGGGGAGGTGGGCACAAGGATACAAGGCCTGAACACAGTGCACGTCACACACATTCCTCCCCAAAACGAGATCCCCCACTAGGTGAAAATTATTTGTATTTCAGTCTCTGGGAATGTTTAAATATCCTGTGAACACCTATTCTGGACAAGATAAAATGGCAGACACCACATGGACCCACAAGAAGGCCAGATGCCAGCTTTATACACATTCTAGATGAAGAGCCAGACCACAGGCTCTGGAATTAGACAGACTTGATTAAATTTGAGCTCTACCATTTACTAGTAAAATTACTAGATGAATCAAAACTCTCCAAGCACAGTTTCCTACTTGTTAAAATAAGAAAAACACCCACATCACAAGGTTATTAAGAGGATCAAAGAGAGACTGATACACAGCATTTAGGTCAAAATCTAGCAAATTTTAAGTATTCAATAATAACTATAAGCTATATGATATTTCTCAATTTTTTAAAAAGCTTAACCCAAGAGAACAACTGAAGAAAGAACAAGTGACTAAGTGATTAGAACCAAAAGAAGAAACAAAGTTACACACAAGACAGAGAATAACACTAGACCTGAGTCAAAAATAAAGCCACAAGAAAGCATAATGAAGGCAAAGAAGGTGACTATATTGATCAACTTAAAAGGGGAGAAATCTTTGGAGAACCAAAGGAATAATCAGGTCTGTTCAAGAACTGGGAACGAAAATGGTAAGATAGAATCTGTAGGGAAAAAAAGAGCTTAGTTCAGGGCCAGAGAAAACTGATCCAGGACAGACTCTTTGGTGGAAAAGAGACTAGCAGAAGGGATTAGAATGACCTTCTAGAAGAATTGGCCTCAACTGAGCCAGGTCACCAACACTAGTACAGTAGAACCATCACAGTCTATCTGGTCAGGGATTTGTGGGAGAAAGGGACTGTGCCTATGAACTGCCCTAGGAATTAAGCCAGGAGAACAATGAAGGGCAAGAGACACTGAATCCTGAAAAAGATCATAGAACAGTCTTCACTCCACACACACATGACTAGCCTTAGCTCTAAATCAACTCTTGGTTTAGCAAGGTCCTAAGATATCCCTTATCATCTCCAGGGGACTTTTTTGCAAGACAAAAAGCTCAGATGAGTTTATGAAGAAGAAAAAAGACAGAGAGCTTCAGTTAACACTTCAATAAAGTGGTAAAACCTGCACACCACCTTCTAGTGGCATAGAAAAGGAAAGAGCAAAGCAGAGGCTAAGTAAATGAATACACCTATTCTCTATAGTCTGCAAGAGTTGTTATTACTCCAGAGCAAAAGCCCTGATGATGTGCAAGCAGTGTGGCAGTATATCCCAGGCCCAGTTAGAACGTGTACTGATTGTACTGATCAATGCACAATAACCTCACTACAAACATGTGAGGAAGACATGTGGCGCCTTGGTCAACTACTATCTGCCATCCGCCCAAGATAATAATCCTGAACTACCACATGCTGAGTTCTCACAATATACCAGCATCACAGTAAGTGATTTACATGCAACAAAGACATAGATGGGACACTAACTCAAGGAATGTCTAGTCCAAATCACTACACAGCTTCCCAGAAGTGTCTCCCCAACAACCCCCAGGATGGTATGTAGAGGAGGGACAAGAGCCAGGTGCGAGCTGGGCTGGGTAAAGCAGGGTCAAACAAAAACAAAATGCAGTTAGCCCAGCCACTCAGGCCAGGTCTAACCCCAAGGTCTTTGGAAGAAACCAAAAGAACTTAACTGGAGGAGTCAAGGCCAGCGCTGTCATTTTCCCTGATTGTGGTATGTCACTGATCTAATTTACCCAGAGGTATTTCACTCTATCTGCTGCAATTCTTACCACTACCCATAAACCCTTAGAAAGGCTTACCGAGCAGTCAAGGCAAGGTACAAGGATAGGAAACAGGAGAAACTTGAAACTGAGCCCTTCTCTAAAGAGGCTGGGAGAAAGGAGGCCAGGGCTGAAGAAGGAAACTACATCAGAGGGCTGACTGTGGGCCACACAAGAGCTGACAGGAGACCCAACACCCAGACAGATACACTGGTGGGAACAGCATGGAACGGCATGATTTACAGGTGCCTCACAAACAGGACAGGCCATGTCTTCCACATGGTTCAGATGTATTACTGTGATTTACCAGGAAACACCAAACACAAAATATCCTGATCACACATTCCAGGAAACGGCCAGACTGAGGAAGAGTTGGAACATGCACATAGGACAGACATATAAGGCTCAGACAAAAGTCAATACTCAAACCAGCACAAGCATGGAAGACGTACAGACAGACACAGAGACACAGTATGACATGATATGTATCTGGAGGGGACCCAAGCAAAATGGATGAGGAGCTAGGCAAGTACACAGGAATGACATGGCCAAGAAGTCTCAGAAACTAGCACAAACAGGTCGAGAACATGCAAAGAGTACACAAAGGAGAAGACCTAGGCTAAGTAGCTTACCAGTGAAGGGCTGGCTTGGCAGCTGGTTGAGAGTCCGCAAAGGGCTGCTGAGGAAGGGGCCAGGGGGCTCAGGGGAACAGGTGAAGCTCTCGTAGGCCTCCTCCTCCTCAAGAGGTAGTGAAGGCTCTAGAGGGGGCTCAGAGCCAGCACCCCCATTGCTCAATGCCACCTCCAGCTCCCGAAGCTCCTGCCCAAAGCCCTCTAGTCCTGCCATGCCCTCAGAAGTGTCCTCTAGTGGTTCCCCAGCTCCCTCCTTTGGCACCCGACGAACCTTCTTGGCCCCCTCAGGCCATGGTCCTGGCAGCCCATTGAGCTGGGGAGGGGGCAGGTGGCCAAGGCTTTCCCGTGCACCCCCAGCCAGCCCCCCACTCCCCAGCTCTTCCTCCTCCCCTCCCCCCGCATTGTCCCTGCCCTCCTCAGGCAGTAGGCTGCGTTTCTTAGTCCGGGAGCCAACTGGACTAGGCTCAGGAGGGGGCCGCTCGCCATCATAGGGGGCAGACCAGGTACGGCAGGCTTGGACACAGCGGTCCACACCACGGCGCGCCTCACGCAGATACTCCAGGTAATTGTCTTCCAGCTCACCAGGCTCCTCCACAGGGCTGGGCCGGCGGCCAGGGCTGGAGGCTGGGGACGTAGCAAGCCCTGGTGAGCGAGGGGCTGGGGCTGGGGACTCGGAGCCACCCAGGCTCTGCTGTCGCAGGAAGAGGGCTAGACGAGATGGTGTGGAGGGCCGGTGTACAGTCACCACAGAAGAGGAGTCAACACTTGGGCTTCCAGGGCCTGCCGAGGGGAAAAAACATAAGAGGGATCAAAGAGACAGAGGTGCAGGAGGAGGGATGACACAACATGGGTAACTACAAGAGAAGCCAACAGAGCAGCAGAAATGTGACTGATTCGGACAGCTGACTCTCCACCACTCAAATTAAGCTTTTCCTCATTCAACACCACCCTCACCACCATCACCATGAAAACAACAGAAACAGAAGAGCATGACCAGAGTGAAGAAAAGGAACGGCTCTGCTCAGAAGCTAAATTTCTCTGGTAGAGTTAATGATCCACCCTCCAACACCTCTCACCAACTTCCCTAAAGATGGAATGCCACTCACGGCCACCTCCCTCCTTCCACCCTGGCCCCGCCTTCTTGCTAGGCTACCCAGGACCCAGGCCATACCCGTTGTGTCCTCCCTTCTCCCTGCCTCTCTGCTAGGCCCACCTCGTGCCCACGAGGCATGCTCTGGACGAGGTGGGCTGGAGGCATGGTGCCGACAACAGCGTGGGATTAGGGAGAGAAACTTGTCTGCAGCTCGTCCATACAGGTCCACGTCACGCACAGCCGGCTTCTGGCTCAGCATCACATGGTTACACGGGACAAGATACCTGGGAAAGAGAGCACAAAGAAAGGATAGATCAGGAAGGAAGGACAGGGTTTGGGAGAACATCAGTGGAACTACATGGCTAAGCCAGGTTTCAAGAGGACATGCACAAGCAACCCCCATGCAACCCATCACCCCAGCAGTGCACAAGGCACTGACAGCCCTGAAGGTTCAGGATCAGCCATCCCTCAGCCCTGCCCCAACAGCTACCTGAGAACCAGCTGCAGCAGGACATCCTCACAGCTGAGGTTCAGAAGGGTCCTGAAGAGACTCAAAGACACCATGCAGAGCTGGGGGGGTGGGGGGGATGGGGCGGAGATGAGTCACTGTAAGAGCTCTCAGCCCTTCAGGATATTTAACAAATGGGAACCGCCCCCCACAACCTGAGGCCCGAGCAACCACTCCTAAAACAACAATGGCACAGGGCTTGGCATGTAACAATCATTCAAATATTAAACAAATAATTACACTATCTTTGTCGTCAAGACATCATTATTTACAGATAGGAACAAACCGTGTGCCGGATTTAATGCATTTCTATAGACCACATACTTGTCATCAAACTCTGGCTATATATACCTGGCAATAGAGATTCTAGCAACACTTAAATGAAAGGAACACCCATGAAGAGACCCCAGGAAATACTGGAACTGAGTGAATGTCTAACAGGAGACAACACAACATGATAACTAAGTGAATGCCAGTCAGCAGACTATAGCAGCATAGTAACTGAATGCCTACCAGCAAGAAACCAGAGGGAACCTGGAAGAATCCCAACTGGGAAGTGGGTGGGGGCTGTGAACATGGAGTGTGAGTCACCTCTCCAACACCAGTGTCTCTCGGAGAAGGTAGGATAAAGAAAAGTTCAAGGGCAGCTGACAGGAAAAGGAAAAAATAGGTGGGTCCAGAACAAGGGAAATCTTTTGTTTTAGGAAAGCAATAAGGGTGGTTCACCTCCAGCCAGGCAAAGACAGCAGACACATGTAAGTTCTCCCTTCCTCCGCTGAATCCCCAAGCGCTGTCTCCATACTTCCCTTATAACAAGTATACTTGAGCTCCTCGAAGACAAACACTGGGTCTTAGTCTAGGGCACTACCTCCACAGTCTAGGTGTTCATCATTTACCAAATGACTGAGGGGAAGTTAAAAGCCAGTCATGGTGGGAAAGAGATAAGATAGCAATTCACATTTTAGTCAGCATGGATATTTACCCTAAATGACCATTTTAACTAGCACTCAGTCTCATTAAAACATGAGTTTTAATGAAAACACTCAGACTCATTAAAGATTGTATGGTAGGTAGAAAAACGGCCCTCAAAGATGTACAGATCCTAATCTCCAGATCTTGTACCTTTTTACCTTACATGTCAGAAGGGACTTTGCAGGCATGATTAAGATTATTAAGGAATTTAAGTTGAGGAGAGTAGCCTGGATTATCCAGAGGGGCCCAATTAAATCACATGAGTCTTTAAAAGCAAAGAATATTTTCTAGTTGGGTCAAAAAGGAAGAGATTTGAACCGTGAGAGGGACTCCATCCACCACTGATGGTTTTGAGGGTGGAAGGAGTCATAAGTCAAGGATTTAGCTGGTCTCTAGAAGCTGGGAATGGTTCCCAGCTGACAGCCAGCAAGAAAATAGTAATCTCAGTCCTTTAACTACAATTAAGTAAATATGACCAAGGACTAAAATGATCAAGGAAATGGATTTTCTCCTGGGGCCTCCAGAAAAGACACTGCCCAGTTGACATTTTGATTTTAGTAGGGTAAGGTCAGTACCAGATACATGACCTACAGAATGGTAAGGTAATAAGTTTGTGTTGTTTTAAGCCACTATGTTTGTGATAATTTGTTATGATAGCAATAGGAAACTAATACAGATACTCAGGTACTCAGACTAGCTAGCAGCATTATTCACCTTAAGCCATGAAAGTCAGGCTATAGTGGTTACAAAATCAGGCCAATAGGAATCAAGCTTAAAAGGGCCAAACACAGGAAAGGGAAAGCACCTGCATGTTTAACATGGGAATCCTGAAATCAGAACAGATTTGGTTCCTCCAAGAACAGAGAGCCAAGAATAAATACCCAAAGACCACGAAAGGCTCCTGAAACCAGAGGACCAAATGCAATACTAACAGAAATATGTGCTAAAGACTAAAGACACTGAGGGAGAATCAAAGAAATTAGGGTAAGATTAAGACAAAAACAAGATGGACAGAGCCCAGCACAGGGGGGAAAAAAAAAAAATCAACCCTAGGAAGGAAATCAACATTCTCAAAACATGAACAGGACATTCTATGAAGCCAAATAGATTTAAGACAATGGTCGAACTTCAGCATAATTAGAAATAAAACTTTTTCAATATCTTTGTAAAATTAAAGCTTTGTCAACTATTTCCTATTGGTTTATACCAATAATTCTTAAGCTAAGGCATGTATCATACTTACATTTTGGAGTATTATAAAAGTTCACATGCCTTGGGCCTACTTCCAAAGAATATAACTCAAGAGACCTAAGGCAGAGCTTAGAATCTGTTGTTGTAGTTATTGTCATTTTCCAATTTTAGGGTGTACACTTGGTTCAGAAACTCTGGTCAAATCAGAGTCAGTCTAAAAATCTCACACATACCTTAAACTTAGCTATTCAGGAGAATGTCAAGTATACAAAACATAGCTATCCAGAAATCCTACCTACCTCAAACCCTGCTACCAGGTATCTCAGGTAACTGGAACAACTTTCCAGAACCCTTAGTGATCCAAGAACTTCTACTTCAAACACAAAGACCCAGAGAACTTCAATTATTTGTAATAAAAGAAGGAAATAAAAGTGGTGATAGAGCCAAAATAAATGCCATAAAGTGCATGGCTAAACAAATGCTTTATTTCCCCCAGAAGGACAGTAGGTCTTTATTAGACAACTTACTCCTATTTTATATATATTTCTATTGGTTAAAATCTAACCTTCTTACCATGGTCTACAAAGCCATGCATGATCTGAATCTTACCCACCTCTCCCTCCTTTCTTCCCCATGCTCACTACACCTCCAATCACACTGGTCTTTTATCTTCTCAAATACATTTCATTTCCTCTCCCCAACTGTGTCCTTTGCAAGCACTGCTCCCTCTGCCTAGACTGTTCTTCTGCTTGCTCTTTAGTAGGCTAGCTCCCTCATGACCTTTAGGTCTCAGTTCAATGTCATCTCCTCTGAGAGGTTTTTTGATTACCCTACTGGCTTAGATGGTAAAGAATCCACCTGCCAACACATTTTCAAATTTTAATCCTGGGTTGGATCCCTGGGTCAGGAAGATCCCCTGGAAAAGGGAATGGCAACTCACTCCAGTATTCTTGCCTAGAGAATTCCAGGGAGAGAGGGCCTGGCAGGCTACAGTCCATGAGGTCACAAAGACTTGGATACAACTGAATGACTATCACTTTCACTCTCTGTTTTCTAAGCAGCCTGTTTTTTATAAAAATGACCTCAACTTTCAATTATTTCAGTTATGTGTTTGCTTCTCTACCTACTCTGTGAAGGAAGCTCCATGAAGTCAGCAAAAACTGCTTACCATTATATCCTCAGTACCAGAGACCAATATAGTGAACACACTGAACATTCGATCAAAACCTTCAGGAGGAAGGAATGTTACTAGGTAGGTAGGCAGATGGGTGCCCCAAGTTACAGCAGTTCAAATACAGAAAACTCAAAAGGAAGTACAGGTAAACACACTAGTTATAAAGCAGGCTCAGAGCCTGAAGAGGTGATCTCGAGTCACCCACAACAAACCACAGAGCACTACACAGCTGAAGAGACTCTCAGGTCAATGCCATATTACAAGTGCTGCACAATGGCAAAACCTATAGCCATGAGTGGCCAAAGTCATTCATAAAATATAACTGTCCTGTGTATATCCAGATATTACAAAAGCAGTGAAGCACATTGAAAATGTTCCCAAAATAGTTAAAAGTTTAATACTAGAAAGAAAATGCCACCTAACTTTGAAGTGATTACTGGAGACAAAGGCCAAAGAAGGGCAGAAACACCCTCCCAGAACAAAGGCTGGAGAGAGGAGATGGCTCACCCAGGTAAGCCAGGACAGAGGTAGGGGCCATACCCGGGAGTTGCTGCCAATACGGGCAACAAGGGTGTCAAGGATGGTGTGGGTGTCATGCCGGTGTAACAGCAGGAATCTCAGGAAGGTACGGAGCAAGGCGGGCTCTGAAATACTCCGTAGGAAAAGTTCCAGATAGGCGGTACTGGCGATCATCTCCTCCACAGAGGTCTGAACGAAGGGAAGGTAAAGTTCGGAAATTTAGGGCTTCCCCACATATACACAAAGCCATTTTCCTTAAGTTCTAAGGAGGTACCAGGAACAGACAGGGAAAAAGGGAGGAGTACCCTGCCCACTGCCACCCACACTGGTCCTGGCACTGAGGTAACCACTCCTCAGCCTAATCCCCTAATCTGCCTTGCCACCATGACTCTCACCTTGTGCAGGGCAGGGCCCATGACTGGCACCAGGAACCCATTATGGATATAATCAACCAGCTGCTTTTGCACCAGAGGATGAGCCACCTGTATGGGTACAAAAAAGAGGATGGAGGATTTTGAAGGGTGCTACTGTCAGAAAGGGAGCAAAATGTTAGAATATATATATATGCACCCTCCCCTCAAGCTGAAAGAAAATCAGAACTCCAGAGATTGCACCTTCTCCCACCCCATTTCCCCAGATGAGCAAGGGCCAGAGCTCCTGGGAACCCCAGTCCCACCTGAATGACTGCATTGCAGAACTCTAGAGAACTCATGAAAAGCGCAAGGGCTGGCACTCCAAGCCAATCTTCCCGTCGCAGGCAGTGCCAATCATCCCCTGGAACTTCAATCTTTCGGGGCAGTGACGAGTACAGGGCACTCAGCCCTGTGGCCAGCACCTGGGGGCCATCCCCAAGGACAGGTTACCAAAGGCACAGACAATATAAAAAATGAAAACAGGGAACTATTAACCCAGAGTTTTATGGAACAGGGATAAAAGCTATTACCAGAGCAGATATTTAGTTACCCAAGGTGCCAAGACATCACCTGGGAACACTGGCCCATGAAAAGCCTTCATACCTGCCTTATCCACATAAGCCCAAGTTTCATCCCCACCCCAATTCCAGGTGTTACATTCAAACCCAGGGGGCTACTTGCTAAAGGAGAGGGCCCCGGTGCATAGCCCCTCCACACCTCCTAAATAGGAAGGTGCCTACACCATACCCTACACCCATCCCAGGAGGTGCTGACCGGGCAGAAGTAAGAGTGATCTGCGATGTAGCGGCCCACAGTGGGACTTCCAGCTGATAGAGCCATGAGCAGGAGTAGGGCGTCGCGGGCCTGCTGGCCCAGGGTGCCCTCTCGATGGACAAAAGGGACAAGGCGAGAAAAGAGGAGAAGACGGGGAGCAGCTCCAGGTTCAGGAGGTGGCTGCAGGAAGAACTCGAGCAATGAAGGCTCCCGGGCCAGACACACGCACAGCTGGCTGAGAAGTAGCACCAGGCCTTCATCCAGTGCTGGGCTACTGGGCACAGGGCGGCCACAGGCATCCAGCAAGATCAGTAGAGCCTCACGAACTGGACCATGCCGCAACAGGGGCTGGCGAGCTTCGCTCACTAACATCTCAAAGAGTTTCAGTTGCTCAGCCCGCCGTTCCTCAACCCCATCCCCAAGCTCATCCCATTGAAGCTGCCATGTCAACACACGGGTTAGCAGATCCTCACGCAGAGCAAACTCAAGCAGGGGCCCAGGAGCTGTGGGGACCAAGGGCACTGCGCGATCCTCTGCCAGGAGTGTCAGCATCTGGTAAGTGTGGTTGCGCACGGCACTGAGATCATCAGCACCCCCAGGAGCTGCCCGAGGCCCTTGCCGTTCCAGGATTCGCACCACCTGGGGAATCAGGACAGATAAGAGAAGGAATCTAAAATAAGGTGACTAGATGATAAGGTGAGAGAACACAGAAATTTAGAGGGACTCAGGCAGGTAGTAGACTGGGCCCTTTGGTATACAGTCTCCTACCTGGGACCAGTGATTCTTGAAAACCATGAGGCAAGTCTCAGGGTCAGCCATGACAGGGGTCTGCAGACTGGCCCCTTGTGGTACACGGTGCCCAGGGCCCCGGGAGGCCAGTCTGCTCAGCCAGTTCATCCTCTCCATAAGGCAGGCTGGGCACGGCCAGCGGCCAGAGAGTCACACTCTGAGAACTTGCCAGCTGGAGGTTTTCTCCACCTGTGTCTCTAGTCTGCTTCATCCGGTCTGTAGGAGCCAACAACTGTCCATGGAGCCAGAAGATACACCAGGCTGGAACAGTGAGCCCAGAGGTCACTGCCCAATCCAGGCCTACAAATCTAATTCAAAGAGAAAGAATAGAGAGGTTAACAGAAGTTTGCTTCTTTCTACCACCCAACAGGAAGAACTCAGAACCACCACTCCACTGAAAACGACACACACAATCAGCACTTTAAAGTCAACACGTGTACAACAGAACTCATTCCAACACCAAACCTGTGTTACTTCCCCAGCCTTCTCCACCTTAATAAATGATAGCAATATTCACCTACTTGATCAGGTCAAATACCTGGGCATCATCCTTCTTTCTTCTTGTTATTACCTCCAATATCCAGTTCATCAGCCTATAATCTATACCCTCCAAACATGCCTCACTATTGCAATAGCTTCCAATCTGGTCTTCATGCCTCCAGTCTTAGCCCTCTGAGAATCTATTCCCCACACAGCAACTAGAGTTTTAAAACATAAATTATACTACATCTCTCCTCTGCTGAAAACCCTCCAATGATTCCCTATCACACTGGTAATAATCCAAGTCCTTTACCTTGGCCTCTAGGGCACTATTTAATCTAATCTGTATAACTTCCTACATGCCCCTTTTCACTCATACTTCACTCATAGGAGCCTTTCTTCAACACTAGCTCTTTCCTCTGTCTGGAATGCACTTTTCCTGATCTTCACATTGTTCACATCACTCTTTCTGAATGCCATTTCCTCTACTTAACAATTCTATCGAAACTGCATTTTCCCACCTTCACTCTCTAGCTTTCTAATCCTTTCTTCTGCACACTTTTTTATTTTCTGAAAATATTTGTCTATTCATTTATCTATCTTCCCTACTACAATGTAAGCTCACTGAGGACAAGGTTTCTCTGTTGCATCACCAGTACCTAGAGATCAATAAATTATCTGCTGAATGTATAGATGCTCAAGTGAATGAATGAATGAATGAATGAATGAACAAACAATGAACTATCAGGAAATCCAGTCTAGATCTGACTCTAGTCCTCTGGGACTTCTGAGGAAGAAACCTTTTTCTATTACAGGTCCCTCCCTAGAAGCCCACCCAACAGGAAATACACAAACAGATCTTTAACTTGCTGAATAATCTTAAGAGGTAAAAATTCAGAACCAATCAAAAAAGCAAAAGAATTTTAATTCTAGAAAAAAATACAAGGATACACTCCCATAAACACACATATACCCACTCCTGTCAGATGCATTCAACATTCACTCCTGCGGACGTGACAGAACACCCACATTAGAGAAAGAGCTGTTGTTCAGCCACTAAGTCGTGTCCGATTTTTTGTGACCCCATGGACTGCAGCATGCCACGCTTCCCTGTTTTTCACTATTTCCCAAAGTTTGCTCAAACTCAAGTCCACTGAGTTGGTGACGCCATCCAACTATCTCATCCTCTGCCACCACATCCATACAAGACTACTGGAAAAACCATAGCTTTGACAAGAAAGACCTTTGTTGGCAAAGTAATGTCTCTGTTTCTTAATATGCTGTCTAGGTTGGTCACAGTTTTTCTTCCAAGGAGCAAGCATCTTTTAATTTTATGACTGCAGTCACTGTCTGCAGTGATTTTGGAGTCCAAGAATATAAAATCTGCTACTGCCTCCACTTTCTCACCATCTATTTTGCCATGAAGTGATGGGACTGGATGCCTTAATCTTAGTTTCTTCAATGTTGAGTTTTAAGCCAGCTTTTTCACTCTCCTCTTTCACCCTTATCAAAAAGCTCTTTAGTTCCTCCTCACTTTCTGCCATTAGAGTAGAATCATCTGCATATCTAAGGTTGTTGATATTCCTCCCAGCAGTCTTGATTCCAGCTTGTGATTCATCCAGCCCAGCATTTTGTATGATATACTCTGCATATATAAGTTAAATAAGCAGGGTAACAATATACAGTCTTGACAGACTCCTTTCCCATTTTTGAACAAGGCCATTGTTCCATGTCCGGTTCTAACTGTTGCCTCTTGACCTGCATACAAGTGTCTCGGGAGGCAGGTAAGGTGGTCTGGTATTCTCATCTCTTGAAGAATTTTTCAGTTTGTTGTGATCCATACTGTAAAAGGCTTCAGCATAGTCAATGAAGCAGAAGTAGACATTTTTCTGGAATTCCCTTTCTTTTTCTAAGATCCAACGGATGTTCACAATTTGATCTTTGGTTTCTCTGCCTTATCTAAATCCAGCTTAAACATCTGAAATTTGCAGTTCATGTACTGTTGAAGTCTAGCTTGAAGGATTTTGAGCATTACTTTGCTAGCATGTGAAATGTGTACAGTATATGGTAGTTTGAATTTGACATTGCCTCTCTTTGGGATTGGAATGAAAACTGACATTTTCCAGTCCTGTGGCCACTGCCAAGTTTTTCAAATCTGCTGGCATACTGACTGCAACACTTTAACAGCATCATCTTTTAGGATTTTAAATAGCTCAGCTGGAATTCCATCACTTTCACTAGCTTTATTTGCAGTAATGCTCCCTAAGGTCTACTTGACTTCACACTCCAGGATGTCTGGCTCTAGGTGAGTGACCATACCATCGTGGTAAACATCTGTTGGCCTCAGCCATGGCTCACAGTTCCTTCTTCATCACATCTACCACCCTCTCAGCAGTAATGGCTCTCAACAATACCTCCTGAGTATAAAAACTTCAGAGGCAAAAAAACAACAACTTCAGAGGAAAGACATGGTTCAATCATCCTTCCTTTTTATACTCAACAAGGCCTAAAGGAACCCAGAGACCTGCCAACAGACCCACACTTTGCCCTCCAGTTACATTAACCACCACCTCCTTCTACCCAGATACACAGTCTCTCACCACTATCTGCTCACAACTAAAAGGCAGTAACTCTGCTTGCTTAAGGAAACTTTCTTGAGAACAAAAGATAAGTCTTTTTTTTTTTTTTCCCCCAAAAAGACATAATGGGAAGAGCCAGTCCTAAAGGGCAGGCAGGGCCCACTCATTGATTAATTCAGTGTACATCATACCAGTACTGGGGCACTGTGCTAAGGAAGCACTGGAAATACAAAGATGGATAAAAACAGTTGGGGGAGCATAAACAAAAACTTCAATAAATATTATAAAGAGGTATTTACAAAAATGTCATGAGTGCACTAAGGAAAGAAACTAAATCTGCCTGGAAACTGTAAGAGGATTCCAGAAAAGAGGTGGTACCTGATGTAAAACGTTAACAATGAGATACTGGTCACAAGGAGAGCAGAGCAAAAAGTCTTCTTCATATTAAAAACATTATATACAAAAATACAGCACTGTGAAAGAACATAGTAAATTTAAAGAACAGTTGCAAGTTTGGTGTGGCTTAAACACAGACCATTTAGAGAAGAGAGGACAATGTTAAGTTAAAAGGTAAACATGGGTGAAGGTTATAAATATCACTGAATATCATGCTGAGGAGTTTTATTTATGAACACCCTGGAATAAAGGAGCTTTTTAAACAAGAAAATGGTAAGATCAAATTTGCCTTTAAAAATATGTCAGCTAGCAGTACAAGGTAGAGAGAGACTAATGGCAGTAGACAATTTATAAGAATCTGTTTCAATAGTCCATTTTAAAAAAGGAATGTATGAACTAAAGTCGTAAGAGCAGAATTAGAAAAGGTAAATCTGAGATTCACCTCTATGTCCCACAGCATGTCCCCTGTGATAATGAAAGTGTTTACACCTATAATATCTGTCACTAATAGCAAGCTCCTTGACGAAAGAGACCATATCATTCATTCTTCTTTGAAATTCCAATGCCAACATAGTAACTGCCATTCAAAAACATTTGTGGAACAAGATGCTGAATTTAAAAATTATAATAGCTAGCACATATTGAGCACTTACATGTGCCAGTCTCCATTCTAAGCACTGCATGTTATTGCTCATTTAAGCCTAATAAAAACCATAGATGTATTATCTCCATTTCACACACAAGGAAATCAAAGCCTAGAAAGGTTAAATAGCCAAAGGTACCCAGTTGGTAAGTGGCAAGAATGAGATGCAAATGCAGATAATCAGCCTCCAGATTTAACTTAACCATGAAGTAGAATAAGATCTACCAAATGAATGGAGGATGACAGAAGACCCTAATATGAAGTATAAGAGTCTCAATAAAAGGTAATTCCACTAACAGACTAGGAACACGCAACAAAGGAACTGTGTTTTAGAAGAGAATGAGTACAGTTTTGGACATGTTAAGTTTTTAGACACTGATAAGATATCCACGATGTCCAGAAAGCAAGTAGAAATTATACTCAAGCTCAAGAGTAAAATCACGACTAGAGCTATAAATCCAGGAGTCACCAGCTTATATGTAGTAGATGAAGCTAAGTAAGGGGATGGAATCATCCGAAGAGATCAGTAATCACAAAAGGAGCCAAAGGTGACATCTTGGGGAAAACCAGGATTTAAAAAAGCAAAGGAGGAGTCTTTTAAAAAAGACTAGTGAAGGTAGCCAGAAATGGAAGGAGAAATCCAAGAAATAACCATAATCAAGAAATCAAGGAAAGGAAGTTTCAGGAAACTGGAGGTTGTCCATAGTGCACAGTCTACAGAGAGATAAAACAATGAAAACTAAAAATAGTTGATTTTAGCCGGTCAGATGGGGAGCCTCAAGGGCAGTTGTCAAGTGAGGAAAAGAAGTCTGAACAAAGTAACAGGTTGTGGATAAATCAGAAGGGGATACCTGACCAAAAAAAAAAAACAAGTATAGTACTAGTCTGAGAAAAAGAAGTACACCACTTTCTCTGAGAAAGGAAGAAAACAGTAAAATATAAAGGATGAGTGCCACTTCCAGTAAATCTGAAAACAAAAAGAGGAAAGCTAATATCTAATACTACCCCCTACCCAACTACTCTTCCCTCCCTCACTCACCCAAGAGAGTCGGGGTGAGGGAGAGAGCAGAGGGGAGAAAATGGAAGTGCCACAGAATGGATACTCAGTCTGTGTATAACCCCACATGGTTTCCTATAAACCATCAAACACAACCACACTGATTTGGATCACCAGCACGGATGCACTAGAAAAAGTACTTATGCATCTGTCCTAGTATTTAAGATCCCAAGTAGTCATGGGCTGGAGAAGGCAAAGCCAGCAAGTGCGATTACTGGGAAGAAATCTCCCCTGTTCCTAGACCTGTCATTTGTCACATTCTTAGCCCCGGGATACTGCATCATCCTTTGTCAGTTTCCTTAAACTCTGCCCATGCCTTTGTATATATTTACAAGTTGTTTGTTAGTCTTTGGAATTAGGTTCTGGAAGCTGGAGGCGGTTTAGTTTTGGACACGTTAAAACCTTATTTTGCTGAGAATGGTTGCTTGGCCCTTCTTCAGCTCCCCTGGGGATTCACTGTGAGGTGGTGAGGATGGAAGTGTCAGAGTAGGTTAGATCTCTCCTTTCTGTAAGAGATGACAGCCCATTTATCATTAAATTCTTTCCAAACCTAATCTGTGCCATCTGCTACCTTCAAGGACCCTGACTGATACAACAGCATTACTGGTTACAGAATGTTTCCTCAGACATACCTCATCTGAGGACTGAAAACGAATAGAGGTCCTTAAGGTCCAGCAAGAATAACCCATAGTAGTAAATAAAGCATGAACTCTGGAGTCCCTCAAACAAAGGTTTGAATCTCAACCATTTTCCCACTGCATGACCTTAAATAAATCACACATCAGAGCCTGTTTCCTCATCCACAAATTCCTGATGAAATACATATTGTTACTGTTTTAAGATTTAAATAAGATAACCTATGTAGAAGTCTAGGTGCTCTATAAATGACATTTTCCTTCCCACTTTCGTCTTCCGTCTCTCAGAGATCCTCATCTCTGACAGAAAGGAGAGATCTAACCTACTCTGACACTTCCATCCTCACCACCTCAAACTGAATCCCCAGGGGAGCTGAAGAAGGGCCAAGCAACCAGTCTCAGCAAAGTAAGGTTTTATTGTGTCCAAAACTAAACTGCCTCCAGCTTCCAGAACCTAATTCCATAGACTAACAAACAGCTTCTACCTTGTGATGTACCTGGGGAACCACTTCTGCTCCACTGCTTGACTAACATAAGGCACTAATCACAGACCCAAGGGGAACTGGTCTCCAGGACTTTCCCTCCCTACCCCACCCCCATTTATTTTCAAAGACCTCAAAGAGAAGAACCACACTTAAATCAGTGTCTCAGAACTCAAAAGCTAACACTTAACCTGGACCCTCTTCACCTACTTCAAAAGCCTAAAAGAAAGCCAAGTTCAGTGTTCCTGTCACCTATATAAGACTCCCTCACTCCCTGTTAACCCTGAAAAGTTCAGAACAAGACAAAGAAGAGAATGGAATCACCACCCTATGACTGTGCCTGTTCCTCCCATAGCAAAGTCTACAGAAAAGGAGACCTCTCTTCCCAAATTCACCTACAAGCTCAGTCACAGGGAAAAAAGGAGCTGATCTTTCAGACCTCCCAAATGGCCAGAGCCAAGTACTCACCATAGGGCCCCCAATTCAGACATACAGGCACACTCAGCAAGAGTGTCCACCAACAGCAGGAACAAGGCAGGAAGTGGCTCAGCCCCACTTATGAACCTTTGCCCTGGGTGAGGCAAAGAGAGGGAGAGAGCTGGGGGCAGGGATACACCTGTAACACCTACAGCTGACA
The DNA here is from genome assembly GCF_003369695.1 of Bos indicus x Bos taurus. Lineage (NCBI taxonomy): Eukaryota > Metazoa > Chordata > Mammalia > Artiodactyla > Bovidae > Bos > Bos indicus x Bos taurus. Next base: position 37,205,497 of record NC_040090.1, read on the forward strand.
GAGAGAGACCAAACAACCTTCTAAGAACAGGTCAGTGAAGTTAAGGCTTCTCATCCCCTTACAAATGTTCTTCCTAGGCTCTGCCTCTTACTGACCTAAGAGGCAGCAATGTGCTGTTACCCTAGATGCTTAAGTGGGAAGATCTGATTAAAACCTCATAGGAATACAAAAGGAAAAAACAAACAAACCCCACCTCATAAGAGCCTACAATCTAGAACTGAGATTACACATATCCTCTCTGCTTGTCTATCGCTCAGCCTATACCTATAAAACAAATGGGATATCTTTGTATGGTCCCAACTCACTCCTCCTCTCCCCAGTACCACCTCTGCTTCTTGCAGGCATCTCCCCACCTGACTCTAGCAGAGCCCTCATAACTCACAACGTGAACTCTATCACATGTTGACTCCCCTTACCAAAGTAAATCCCATGTTGCACATGGCTTTCTCCACCCTCTTTGTGGGAGAGGGTGACAAAGAAGTCAAAGAGGAGGTACAACTGAACCAGATCCTAATGGATGAGCAAAGTTCACTGGGCAGAGAAGAAAAGGCATTCCTAGAAGAGAAAGGAGAAATTACAAAGATTTCAAGGCTTAAAAAAGTAACATGTTTGCTAGGGAGCTGTGAACAATTTATTCAAGCTAGAACACAGAGTGGAGAGTGGTAGGAGATGAGGCTAGTCATGAGTTGAGGCCAAATGATGCCATATTAAGGAATTTGGATGTCATCCTACAGAAGACAAACAGCCAAAAATTTTAAGCATAAAGAGCTCCATTAAATTTGTATTTTTAGAAAGATCATTCCAGGGACGGATTAGAAAAGAGAAAGTCTGATATATATACTACTATGTATAAAATAGATAACTAATGAGAATCTACTCTATGGCACAGGGAACTCTCCTTACTGCTCTATGGTGACCTAAATGGAAAGGAAATTCAAAAAAGATGGGATATATGTATGGCTGATTCATTTTGCTGTATAGGAGAAACTGACACAGCAGTGTAAAGCAAGTATACTCCAGTAAAAAAAATAAATAAAAATTAAATGACAAAAAAAAAAAATACGAAGGCAGGAGACTATCAGGGGGAAAAAGTCCAGATAAGAGACAAAAAGGAAGTAAACTAAAGCCTTAATTGTGAAGCTATAACAGAAAAGATGAAGCAAACAGAGAGACTATAAAAGGAAATGTATTAAGATTTTAGTGATTGACTACATAGAGGGGGTAAAGGAGCAGAAAGATGGAAGATGACACTGAAGTCCTTGCCTGGACTGCTATATACCATATGGTAGAAAAGAAGACATTCAAAGCAAAGACAATGAGTCCTGTTTTGAACATGTTAACTATGATACCTGTGAACATATACAGGAGATCACTGAGTAAAATGACCGGAACATAGAGAGAAACTAAGACTAGATACAGAGAAGTAATCATCTAATTATGATATACTTTTACATTTCACATTCTCTCTCTAAATTGAAATTATCTTTTCATGTGTCCACCTCTCCCAATCAGATTGCAAATTCCCTGAGGATACAGAGGACCAGGTCTTATTTATTGACATCTTGTTATCTCATAAAATGTGAGCATCGTAAGGGCAAACTATATGCTGAAGTATCTGCTGAATGAATAAATGAATTCATAAATGAATGAATTTGTCCTCCCAGCACTTAGCAGAGTGCTGGCACACAGCAGAGGTGGAATAAATGGTTACACACAGCACTCCAAACATGTTTCTATCTCTACATTGGCGGGAGCCGGCATATTGCATATTGAGTGCATATTGCATATTGCATATTGAGTGCAGCACTTTCACAGCATCATCTTTCAGGATCTGGAATAGCTCAACTGGAAGTCTATCACCGCCAGGAGCCAGCGTGAGGAACTCCGCCCGTGGCAAAGGTCAGGAGGAAGGAGGCTCGGCATACGCAAAGGTGGGATCGAGCCTCAGGAGTACCCCTGGAAATTCTCGAGCATCTATCCCCCAAACCAGAGTCTGCCTACTTTCTGCTTTGTGCTCTCACCTACACCTCTGACTTTACGGGGGGCTGTCCCCCACTACCTCTCTCTGAAAAAAAGAGTTAACTTACAGCTCCAGTTAATAAAGTTCCTGGGTGTGACAGTGTTTCAACCTACAAACTCCTTTGGAAATCCTCTAGCCTGCCTGAATAGGTTTTTCCGGCCACATGTGACTGCTCAGAGCCTCCCAACTGTGAGAGACATGAGATGTTCTAAACTGTCTAAATACAGAGTCCTTTGAGCAGTTAAAAGATTGATTAGAAATTTTATTGGTGAAGGGTTTTTCACTTGTTGGGCCAATGTTTGCTGCTAAGTCTCCATATCCCTTACCTGCTGTGTCCATGGCAGTGTATTGATTAATATAACTGGTGTAAATAGTAGCTTTAATGTTTGTAACCTTGGACCCTTGAGTTAATTCTTTTTTGTTGTAGCCCACCACACCTTTGCCCTATAGGAATGCAACTTTAATGCTTTTGGATCGTGGCGTCTGCCTAATCACCTTTAGAGAAAAATAAGTTTTCTGAAGAAAGGGTCTTAAAATGTTAACAGGCCTCCAGGCCAGAAGATGATGCAAATCACCTAAACTTTTGCATATGATAAGTTTGCAGGAAGAAAGCCTGGCTTACTGCATGACTCTACCCCTTCCCCCATTATCCTCTATGCATAACTTAAGGTATAAAAACTACTTCGGAAAATAAAGTGCAGGCCTTGTTCACTGAAACTTGGTCTCCCCATGTCGTTCTTTCTCTCACCTTGTGGCTGAATTATTTCAGCCTCTTTTCTCCACTGAATTTCCTCACTGAGCTATCCTTATTGCAGCCGCTTTTCTCCACTGAATTTCCTCACTGAGCTATCCTTATTTAACCACTCTTTATATCTTTAATTAACGCTTAATTGATCTATTGTTTCCTGATGATCGCCGATGCCGTCTCTCCTTCGAATACCCTGGATCAGACGGGGCTGGACCCCAGCACTACATCATCATCCTCATCTATGTTTCATTTTCTCAGATCTATCATTCAGCTATATATCATAAAGCAAAATCCATTACACTTAAAGCACTACAATTCAACAGAGATTCAGTATAGCAAACAGTAAGCTTACCAACCTAGTGCTTTCTCCAGACGATCAAGAATGCACAGTCCCTAAGAACCCTCTGACATACAACTTGATTGACCTACCATTATCGCAATGTGACCCAGGTATTATGGACAACTGTTCCTGTTTTTGCCACATTATTAAACAAAACCTTCAAACCTATGTCACCCACAAAGTCTCTTTAACCTCTTTTGGAAACAGAACAACTACAAATCTTTTAAAAATTTATTTTGCCAGTATAATGTCCTCCATGTCATCACAACTCTTCTTATAAATCACATGCTTTTTATGCCACATCACCTTCACTCTATGTTACAAACTATTTTCCACCCCAAGTCACCCTCATGAGACCAAATCTGGAGTCCAGACTTTGCCACTTTATCACTGTGATCTCTGGCTCCCCAGTTTGATTCTCCATCTATAAAATAAGAATTCCTGCCCTTACATACTTCACAGGGTAACTATATAATTCCAGCAAAACCTGAGATCACTATGCAATCCATATCAAACAGTAATTCTGAGGAAGCATGTGCAGCATGCTTCCTCAACATAATACAGCAGCCACACCATCCCTCTAAATTTCTGAATTTCATGATCCAGTGGAAATAGATTTTAAAGTTTTTAAAATAGGATCATTACTTTTTATTTTGACAAATAGATCAGTTTCTTAAAACCCATCAATTACTGTCACCACTACTTCATCAGTGAGAGAGCACTTAAACACTAGAAGAATAGGAATGATAATCTAAGAATAAATTTATCTTTATAGAAAACTCATGTTCCATATGTTTTTATTTCTCTCCTTCCACCTTGAATAGATAAAAACTTAACCATGGACTGGCACTGTTTTTAACCCAACGTTTAGGAATCACTGCCCTAAAACTCTTTCATTATACATGTTAAGTTTTAAGGGTTCTGTCTAGGTAAGATTGCCAAGGGTTCCACTACCATGAAAATCTGCTAGGTCTTCAGAGAGAAGCAATGAAAACATCACAGGACGGTTGTTTCTGAGGCTCAGATTCTTGAATGGAATGGGGACTTGAGCTGCTCCTAATTCTCAGAGAATGGTCTGTTTAGGGAAGATGAACCTCTTCCTGAGGTTGGGAAGGTATCTGCTCTGTGGCAGACTGTCAGTAGAGAGGGAATTTTAATAGTATGGAAGTGGCAATTATCTGACTGCCAACCCAGCTTTCTACAACATTCAAAATTTTTATGTGCATGTGGGTTGGCAGGGAACATGGGACCTGTAAAACGCTAATAAACTGAACCAATTAACATGTCGTGAAGGGAGGAATGATTTCAAAGGGATAAGAGAAAAACTTTTGAGGGTGGTAGAAATGTTCAGTATCTTGAAAATGGTGATGGTTTCACAGATGTAAACATATGTCAGAACTCATCAAACATGTACATTTTAAATATGAGTACTTTACTGTACATAAATTAGTTTTAACTGTAAGTCATCCTGTTTGGAAGTCTAAATACAGCGTTGTATGTAACAAGCCATATTATTTTCATGAAAGTAGAATTAGCAACTTTAAGCAGCTAGTCCAATATAGAAGGCAACCGTCAAAGCCCCACAGCTCAGCACAGATAAGGAGCAGCAGTGGAGTAAGGTTGCCCAGAATCAGGTGAAGAGGAAACAAACATAGGCAGTCATAGCCAAAAAAAATCTCTATGAGAGGGAACATCGCCAAGTCTTCAGTCCCAAGAAATAACTTGAGGAAATGAGGAATTCCAACGATGACTCTGTTAAAGAGTAAGTCTCAAAAATTATTTTCATTATCATTGTTACTATTGTCCATGACATCTTCATGTTTCGATCCTCCAGAATATGTAGAGCCTATGAAGCAGAAGAGCGAAGTGCACATTTCCACCCAAGCTATCCTAACTCAACCTAAAACTACTGCTCTCACTGGGCAGGACACTCCATTCAGAACCGACCTCTCATCTTTATCTAGGTCTCACAATCCTCGTTCCTCCCTCCATGCCCTGCCCTCAGCTCCCTCCTGATTCACCAGCTATCAGCATGTTCCCGCCTCAGCCCTCTCTATTCTCCCTCCCAGCACAGGCCTCAACCCCTCCTCACTCTGGTCTAGCCAGGGCTGTCCCTCACTCCTGCCCACAGGAGCCCCAGCTCCTCACTAAACCGTGTTCACAAGTCCCTTTCACTTGGCCCCTCAGAAAGCATCCCGGCCCTTCATACAACCCAGCTCCTTACTTGCCCACTCACCCGAGGCTCTAATCTTGCTCCCCAACCTTAGACACTCACACCCGGCCCCTCACCACATTCCAGCCCCTCACCCTGTCCCCTCACAAGAAGGGCAGTCACCAAACCCGGTGCCGTCATTCCCCAGTCCCTCATCCCCTCTCGCGCCTCTCCGGGCCCTCTGGCCCTTACTTAGTGTTCACTCACAGAACCCCGACCCTGACCAGGCCCGGTCGCCACCGCGGTGCTAGGTGAGTTCAGGCCGCCATCGCTCCTCAGGCGCACCAGCCGCGCCCCGCCCCGCGCCACACGCAACTCGCGCCCCCGCGCACCACACGTAACCGCCCAGCGACGCACCGCTGGGCAGCGGCGTGCCAGCTCATTGGCTGGACAGGGCCAAAGCCAGAGCGTCGATGCTTGTTTCCTGGCAACGGCCGAGCGCAGGGGCGGGGTCGCCGACGGCCTTCCGAGCAAGGAATACCGCCTCTTCCCCCCAGGTTCCGCCCCCTCGCACTTGCAAACCCCGCCTTTCTGAAGGACTCCCGCTTGTCACAGGGGAAGACCTCTGGGGAGGAGGAGGCCCGCGGGGTGGAGGCGGAGCCTGAGGAGGAAAGGTCAAACCAGAGGGCAGAAGGCGGGACCTAAAGAGCGACGTGACTAAAAGAGGCAGGGAAAGGCCGGAGGGCGGGGCTTAGGACAGAGATCCGGATGAAAGAGTGACTAACGTGGTAGGGGCGGGGTCACAGGTCCTAAAGGAGCTTACAGAGGAAGAGGAGGCGTGGAGGGGGTGGAGCTAACACTGGGGGGTAGGTCTAAGGGGAGGAGTTAGCAGGTGAGCTAGACCTGCGGAAAAGCAGAGCCTTAGAGAAGGCAGACAGCGAGTGGTCTAGCTCATTTCTTGCACCACCTGCGGGCTTGGATAGGACCCAGGCGATGACTGCCCTGCGTTGGCTCGCCAACACCTGCTGCCTTTTGATACCTTGAGCACTATCGTTTTCAGTCTCTCAAGGAACATGGAGTAAGATCCTCCTTGTCAGGCAGAATTCCAGGTCAATTATAACCAGTCTCTTCCCTTCAGGATCTCAGCCTTTATAGACAATTGCAACGTAGTGTAATTGCCATCAAGGAGCAGTACTCATCACACAACAACACACATCGAGGAGTAGCACTCCTCACACACAAGTCCTATGAGTGTTTAGAGAATGAGGGGAAAGAAGAGCAAAGGGGCCTAGGAAAGCCGTCTAGGAGAAGATGATGTCTGAGCAGTCTTTAGAAACAAGCAAGAGTAAGACTGAGAAATGAAAGTTTCAGATAAGGTCTGCAGTTTAGTTGCAAGTATTACATCGATGTTAATTCCCTAGATTTGATCACTGTGCTCTAGTTAAGACGATAACAGGGGAACATGAGTAAGGAGTTTACAAGGACTTTCTGTCCTATTTTTGCAACTTTTTTGTAAGCCTAAAATTAGTTCAAAAGAAAAAGTATTTAAAAAGAAAAAGTAATGGAAGTTTCAGCGGAAAGGATCAGCACATAACAAGGCAAGAAAGAATGGACAAAATGTGGGAGGTACTCTGAAAACTATCATTAGTACAGCTTGTCTGGAGCCTAGGGAACATGCAGAGGAAACACTGTGAAATGAGGTCGAAGACATGGACCAAGCTTTGTAGACCATCTTAAGGAGTTTAGATTTTCATCCTTGGGGTAATAGAGAACCATAAAAAATGTTATGATCAGATTGATAAGATCCAAATTGGAATAGTAAGGATGTAGAAAAAATGGATACGTGGTTATTAGGTCACCAGGGCTTGATGACTGGATGAATATGAGAAAAAGTAAGAGGAAAGATTAAAAACTGAAGTGGTTTGCCATTTCCTTCTCCAGGGGATCTTCCCAACCCATGGATCCAATCCATGTCTCCTGCATTGGCAGGCAGATTCCTTACCACTGAGCCACCTGGGAAGCAAATACAAGCACTGCTAAGTCACTTCAGTCGTGTCCGACTCTGTGCGACCCCATAAACGGCAGCCCACCAGGCTCCCCCGTCCCTGGGATTCTCCAGGCAAGAACACTGGAGTGGGTTGCCATTTCCTTCTGCAATGCATGAAAGTGAAAAGTGAAAGTGAAATCGCTCAGCCATGTCCGACTCTCAGCAACCCCATGGACTGCAGCCCACTAGGCTCCTCCGTCCATGGGATTTTCCAGGCAAGAGTACTGGAGTGGAGTGCCATTGCCTTCTCCAAATACAAGCACAGGAAAACTAAATGATAGGATTAAGAGTCAGGTTAGTGATCACCCTTGGAGAAGCGCTGCCTAGAAGAGGGCAGAGTGGGGCTCTTGATGTGAGTGCCTGTTACATGACTGTGTTCACTCTGTGGAATTCATCAAGCTGTGTACTTAGGAAATATGTACTTTTCTATATGTATGGTCTAGTTACTATGCACTGAGTGCATGATAAGTCACTTCAGTCATGTCTGACTCTTTGCAACACTATAGACTGTAGCTTGCCAGGCTCCTCTGTCCATGGGATTCTACAGGCAAGAACACTGGAGTGGGTTGCCATGCCCTCCTCCAGGGGATCTTCCTGACCCAGGGATCAAACCCTCGTCTCCTGGGACTCCTGCACTGCAGGTGGATTCTTTGACACTGAGCCACCAGGAAAGTCCTCTGGTTACTATGCTATATAACAAATCATCTCAAACTTAGTAGGGTAAAACACTGGTCATTTTATTATGCTCACAGATTCTGGGAATTTGAATAAGACAGGGCAAGAATGGCTTATCTCTGTTCCCTGATGTCTGGGACCTCATCTGGAAAAATTCAAACACCTGGGGGTGACTTGAGGCTGGTGACTAAAATCATCTGGAGGCTTCTTCACTCACATGTCTGATGCCTGAGACAACTGGGATAACTTGAAGGCTGAGCTCAGCTGGAACTGTCAAAGTACAGGCACATGACTATTCCTGTGGCTTGAGCTTCTCACAACATGGCAGCCAGGTTGTAAGAGGCAGCATCCTGAGACAGCTTCTGGACAGTGAGTGTTCTAAGAAAAGCAGAAGGAAGCTGCTTGGCCTTTTATGATCTAGTCTCAGAAGCCACACAACATCACTCCTGCTTTACTCTATTGACTGAAACAGTCACAAGGAAGGAGTATCAGAATTTTTGAACATTTTTTAAAACTGTCACAATATTATACAATTGTAATAGTAACAATACTGGTGCTAAGTATTTTGGCTGAAAGGCCAGTGATAGGGATCATAAGAGAAAGAGCAGATAGGAAAGATAATGAGCTCAGTTAAAAGACCAAATGGGCTACAGGTGACTGTGCAGTATCTGAGTGGGGAATCCTGTGAACACTTAGTGGTATAGATATGTCTGTAGCTCAAAGAGAGTTATTGGGAGTCATTAAATGGGAAAGGAGATCCTGTGGGTGACCCAGACTGACCACAGAGAGTTGGGAGGATAGAAAGAGAGTCCATCAGAGTCCAGGAAAACCTCACCAAAACAGGAGGGATAGGCAGAGGGGCTTATGAAAGAGACTAAGAAGAAACAAACAGAAAACCAAGAAATTATGGTATCAATACAAGTCATGGGAAAAGCAGTTTTCAAGAAAATAAAATATACTGTTGTAGACCGTAGATGTTTCTTCCAAGACACTATCTGAAAACACAAATCTAGCCATATCACTTAACTGTGCAAAACATTTCATGAATTCTCCATTGCTTTAGATAAGCTATTAGTTTTATAACATGGCTGACAAAGCTCTCCCTGAGCTGTCGTCTGTCAACCATTCAGCCTCATCTTTCACCACTAGGCTCTCAGATTCGCTACAGAAACCAATTGACGTTCCCCTAGTCACCTATGCTTTTTGAAATCTCTGTGCCTTTCCGTGCTCTTTGCACTTTGCCTGTAGCGCTCTTCACTCTTCCATCTCTACACTTAACTAACTCCTATTCATCCTACAGAACCCAGTCTCAATTGGGACCTTTCCTATGCACTATAATAACTCTCTGTGTACCCACCTAATTGAGTACTCATCAGACTAATATATAATTGCCTATCTACCTGCCGCTTCCCCCACTAGACTTTGAGTTTATGGAGGACAAGGAATGTGTTTCATTCATCTTTCATCCCCAATACTTTGCATAATTTTGATGTGGCACATAGCAGGTGTTTTGATTATGACTTTTTGAGAAAGATGATATTAGTGAAAGGGACATCAAGTTGAGGGAGAATTTTTAGGATTTTTTAAAATTATTTTCTGGTATGGGAGGTTTAAGCCTGTTCATAGAAAGGGAAAACTGGAAGAGGTTAAGGATTTAGAAAACACAGGAAATAACTGGTGAGATCAGGCACAAGAGGTAACAGGAGGGGGATGAGGACCAAAATGCCACAGGATGGCCCCCATCACACTCATGCAGCAGGAAGGACGTAGACAAGGGTGCAAGTAATGGAACGAGAGCTCACATTGATATGAAAGGCATTCTCTGTCCCTGGAGACTAGTTCAGCACCTGATACCTGACATATCTGACAGTACATAGATGTTAAAAGAATAAAAAATGAGGTTCAAGCTGGGAATTTGCACAAGGTAAAACAATGAATTCCTAAACCTACACAGGCAACCAAGTCTCCCCACTAGAAAGCCCTTATGTAGTTCAGCTTTGAGGAAGGTGGAGGGAGACAAGGTTTAGCCTTACCTCTGAGGCATACACCCCCACCGTCTCCAAGGACCTCATTAGAGATGTTTAGTTGGATAGGTGTAAACCCGAGCCCTAGGAGACAGGGTGGAGTGCTGGAGCCACACAGGTTCCACCGCTTTGGTAGCGGCTGGCTCTGGTGGCGTTGCTAAGAGCTTCAGCAGCCAAAGAGGGAGGAATTGCAGCTGGAGACCAAGGGCAGCTTCTTCTGGAAAGGCAGGCTCTAGCCCCCACTTCCTGAAACCACCTGCAGGCAGAGGCCCTGGATATCTCATCCCCAGGCAGCAGGCCACAGAACCATGAGCCAGGACAGCAAAGTGAAGACGACAGAGTCCAGCCCTTCTGTCCTGACCAAAGCCAGGTGAGAAATCCTGGTCCCCTCTGTCTATCTGTCTGCCTCACCAGATGGAGCCTGATCCCTCCTTGCTGCACTGGGTGGCAAGGGCAACAGCGAACCATGGATAATTGAAACCCGACTTCTTTTGCCCACAGGAAGTCTCTGCCAGTCCTGGACCCATCTGGAGATTACTACTACTGGTGGCTGAACACAATGGTCTTCCCAGTAATGTATAACCTCATCATCGTGGTGTGCAGGTTTGCCGCTATGGGAAGGGCCCTAAGCAGAGACCAGGGATAAAGAGTGAGGCCCAGGAAGAGGGCGGGCCCTTGCTCGGGGCTGGTGTGTGTGAGGGCGGCGCCAATGCAAGGGCCCAGGTTTAGTGCTCAGCGGCTTGGGGACAATACCTCACACACAGAAGGATCCCTTAAGCCAATCCCTTCTGTCCCTACCACGCAGAGCCTGCTTCCCCGACTTGCAGCATGGTTATCTGGTGGCCTGGTTAGTGCTGGACTACACGAGTGACCTGTTCTACCTCCTGGACATCGTGGTGCGCTTCCACACTGGTCAGTGAGTCTCAGGACTGACCTTCCTTCCACGTTCCCTTCCTAAGGAGAGCCTCTTAGTAACAAGAAAGTGACCCCCTCCCTCATAGCACTGTCACATGTCTCTGTGTTTACAATACCCCAGTGCTCACCCCAGAAACCCTGGAGCAGTGTTAGGCCCAACCCATCCTGTCCCTGTAACTGTCTCCCTGTGCTGCCCTGGCCTACCCACCCTCAACCTCATTACTGTACCCGGAAGCAGGAAGGTGCCCCGACTCCGCCCCATACCTGACCCCACCCACGACTGAGCCCCCTTCCCCACCAGGATTCTTGGAACAGGGCATCCTGGTGGTGGACAAAGGTAGGATCTCGAGTCGCTACGTTCGCACCTGGAGCTTCTTCTTGGACCTGGTTTCCCTGTTGCCCACGGATGTTGCCTACGTGAGTCTGGGTCCACACACACCCACGCTGAGGCTAAACCGCTTTCTGCGAGTGCCCCGCCTCTTTGAGGCCTTTGACCGCATGGAGACCCGCACAGCTTATCCGAACGCCTTCCGCATCGCCAAGCTGATGCTTTACATTTTTGTGGTGATCCATTGGAACAGCTGCCTCTACTTTGCCCTGTCCCGGTACCTGGGCTTCGGGCGTGACGTCTGGGTGTACCCCGACCCTGCACAGCCGGGCTTTGAGCGGCTGCGGCGCCAGTACCTCTACAGCTTTTACTTCTCCACGCTAATCCTGACCACCGTGGGCGACACACCGCTGCCAGCCCAGGAGGAGGAGTACCTCTTCATGGTGGGCGACTTCCTGCTGGCAGTCATGGGTTTCGCCACCATCATGGGTAGCATGAGCTCTGTCATCTACAACATGAACACAGCAGATGCAGCCTTCTACCCAGACCACGCGCTGGTGAAGAAGTACATGAAGCTGCATCATGTCAACCACCGGCTGGAGCGGAGAGTCATTGACTGGTGAGGATACTGGGGTTCCAGACCAGGACAGGAAGAGGTGTGTAGGATAGACTCTGAGGAAGGTAGCTGGGTTCTTACTGCCTGGTGGGTCAGGCAGGGCACTTAGGATGTGGTATTCATTGGAGGGTTCACTGGGTGGAACTTGGAAAAGGATGTCCTCCATTAACTGGGTATGGACTTAAGGAAAGGGGTTGGGTAAGAGATTGACAGGGAGATGAAATCATACACAAGGAAAGCTAACACAGAACCCAGGGAATGGGAACTGCCACCACCTGGTAGAACTCAGAAGGTCCTGGAAGGTGTAAGAGGTAAGAGCAATACTCCTCAGAGGATGACCAACAACAAGATGGTTGACTCTGTCATGGAGTCCATACTGTAGGGTGAACAAGGGGAAGTGTCACCAAGTTAGGGACATAGAACAGAAGACCTCTAAAGAAGATGGGGCTTGGTGACTGAAGTAGATATTTTTAGTGGAACGGTACAAGACATCATGGAATGGTGGGTGGGTAAAGCCTGACGGGAATTAAGGCTCTGTCCACTGTGTAAAGGCTTCCAGGCCCTGGATGGGAGAGAAGAGGTCAAAATATGTCTGTGACTAGGAGATAGTGGACTAAAGATATTTATCAACCAACTGTCAAGTATTCGTATGACCCTTGTGAGAGCTCAGTGTGGTTGGGTTCTTGGCTGAAGCTGAGCCGAGAACCCTGATGGAAAATGTAGAGGGAGGCACGTAAGGGGCTGGTGAGGACTGCTACTACCATTCCCCCCAGGTACCAGCACCTGCAGATCAACAAGAAGATGACCAATGAGGTAGCCATCTTACAGCACTTGCCCGAGCGGTTGCGGGCAGAAGTGGCCGTGTCTGTGCACCTGCCTACCCTGAGCCGGGTACAGATCTTCCAAAACTGTGAGGCCAGCCTGCTGGAGGAGCTGGTGCTGAAGCTGCAGCCCCAGACCTACTCGCCGGGTGAATATGTCTGCCGCAAAGGGGACATTGGCCGAGAGATGTACATCATCCGAGAGGGTCAGCTGGCCGTGGTGGCGGACGATGGTGTCACCCAGTATGCTGTGCTTGGTGCAGGGCTCTACTTTGGGGAGATCAGCATCATCAACATCAAAGGTGGGCACCTCAGCATTTGTTCTGGAGACTGGACTACAGGAGGGGAAGGGGGACAGCAGAACCCTGTGCTGAGACCAGATGGCACTTCAGGGCCCACAGATTAAGGACAGCTGGCCCTTGCCTGAGTCACTAGAGGGCTCAAGAGAGAGGCAGGACACAGAGGGTCTCTTCCCTGAGAAGAGGCTGAGTCAACGTCCATGAGAAGGTTGGGTCCTTGGAAGAGAGAGCAGACTTGCTCTGTGAGTATTCACCCAAAGCACCAACAGATCAGTGAAAAGTGCCGAGATAATAGCAATTAGTAATAATAATGGCTAATAGTCTCTACATGCTTACTACATGCCCTGTTCAAAGTTATTCATGTGTACCAATTCATTTAATTCTCACAGCAGTTCTATAAAGTAGGTACTATTATTCACAGTTTAAAGGCAAGGAAATTGGAGCACAGAGAATTTGGGGAACTTGTCCAAGCTGACATGGGTGATAAGTATACACACTTGAAGTCAATATGAGAAAGAGCTTTCTCATAGCCAAATGGAAAGAGAGGTAGAAGGAATGAACTTCGGTTTACTCCATCAACTCCAGTCCAGGCTAGGTACTGTACACCGGCTCATTTATTCTTCTTATCAGCCTGTGAAGGAGGACAGCACAGGTAAAGACACCAAGGCCACAGGAGATGGGAAAAACTTAAAAGGGGTAAGCACGCTGTCACTGACGAAGACTAGAATGTGCTCTCAGCCTGGGGATCCCACTCTCTAGTTGTCTTAAAGGTCTCACACTTGTCAGCCAAGGACCCCCTCAAGCCCTGTATCTGGTATGCAGTTGGCCTATCTACCTGACTTTGGACAAATCACTTACCTCTTTTAGGCCTCAGTTTCCTCACCTACCCAAGAGGGGTGATATTCAAAACCCATAGAGTTATTTGTAAGAATTAAATGAGCTGTATGGGTGAGGCTCCCAGTGCGGGGCCTGGCACGTGGCAAGAGTTCAACAAATGGTGGCTCCCTTGCCCTTTCTAAGGTCCTTCTAGCTTCAAGACTCCGCAGCATTCAGAACCTATCTTCCCACCAGCCACCCACCATTAGCTTTCTAAAATGCAAATGATACCATACAGTTCCCCTGCTAAAAATAGTTCAGTAGTTTCTGTCCTTTAGCTAAGGTCTAGACTCCTTGCCAGGGCTGTGGGCCTTGACCTGGCTCTCTCCATCTCTCCCCAGCTCCTCACACGCTGCACTCTGGCCTCTCTGCCATGCCTGCTGTACTCTGTAACCACCCAACTCTTTCCTACCTCCTTCCCTCTGCTCATGCTCCTCTCTCTGCCTAGTTGCCCTCCCCGCCTCCCCTGGTTACCTCCCACTCAGTCTAGGCATCAGTTCCTCCAGGCTTCCCTGAATTCTCTGCCTTAAAGCTTGTCTGGGGCTCTTTGCCTGTCTTCCCACAGTACCAGATGCTCATCTACACTGCATTGACTGTGCTGTTAGGTAACTATTCCATCAAATGTCTATCTCCTCTAGACTGAACTCTTGGAGGCAAGTCACTGATACCCACTCAGCACACAGCCTAGTCCCCACCCAGTACATTACAGAATGAAAGAATTAATGAGACAGAAAGAGAGGCTCAGAAGCACAAATGTGGAGGTGGGGGTCCGGGTTCAGACGGAAAATACCCCCTCACACCCACCCTGACTAACTGTCCTCCCACCTGTCTGCTCCTCGGCCACAGGGAACATGTCTGGGAATCGCCGCACAGCCAACATCAAAAGTCTAGGTTATTCGGACCTGTTCTGCCTGAGCAAGGAGGACCTGCGGGAAGTGCTGAGCGAGTACCCGCAGGCCCAGGCTGTTATGGAGGAAAAGGGCCGTGAGATCCTGCTCAAAATGAACAAGTTGGATGTAAACGCGGAGGCAGCCGAGATCGCCCTACAGGAGGCCACGGAGGCCCGGCTGCGAGGCCTAGACCAGCAACTCGATGATCTGCAAACCAAGTTCGCTCGACTCCTGGCTGAGCTGGAGTCCGGTGCACTCAAGATTGCCTATCGCATCGAGCGGCTGGAGTGGCAGACCCGGGAGTGGCCAATGCCTGAGGAACTCATGGAGGCTGATGACGAGGGCGAACCTGGGGAGGGAACGTCCAAAGATGGAGAGGGCAGAGCTGTCCAGGAGGGACCTCCAGGCCTAGAGTGACCCCATGTCTATCCCCAGGACTCCCACCACCAAGTGAATCCAGACTTGTAGGGAAATCTGCCTGCAGAAACTCTGCCATCCTGTCTGCTGGGTTACAGAGATGGGCGTGAACTGGGTCTGTAGATGTACCACCTAGAGATGCAGGAGTGTAGCATACATTCAACCTCTGCTCACCAGAACTATACACACACACATGCATGCACACAAGCACACATGCACACATACCTATTTGCACATATGCACACTGACCAGGAGACTGAAATCCATATTAAATGCTCTGGAGTTCCCCTTCTCAGAGCACACATCTTTCTCACCTACATAAGTCTTATACCAACACCATATAAGTACATTCAGTCACACACCTCATAAACACACGTATACTGAGAGTCACATATCAATACACACAGATGTCGTCCATGGATCTGCACACACTTGTGAACACACAAAAGCATATCTATAGCCCTCTTGTTCCAAGGTATCTTTTAAATGCTCCTCCACATGGGGGGTTCACAAGTGTACCCTGCAAACAGCACTTCAATAAAGTGTTGCTTCCTCACTAAGCATTTATGGGGTTGATGAAAAAAACCAAAGCCAATGTGAGCCAGCCAGGATAAGTTCTGTCTGAATTCTGGGTTACAGGGGCAAGGGGCACAGGCTGTGTAGTAGCTGGCTTCAAAGAGATGAGAGGACTGATGAATGAAGAATCATTGTGCCACAGTATAGCAAGCTTATGTATCTTACTGCTGTAAGTATGCACATGTTTTCATAGACACATTCACATATACACCCTGACCATTGCATCTCACAGCAGGTTTTGTATCCTCAACCTCATGAGCTCTGAGGGGTTCAATCTTACTTAGTAAGCCAGAGTAAATACCTGCTCCCTTTTCCTTCCTTCAGTTCAGCCCTGGAACCTAGGACCAGGTATACCTTACCCTCAGAACTGACCCCCAGAACTGATCTCTTCCAAGGGAAGAATAGTTTCCAGGACTGTAAACCTGGCCCTATCCTACCATGATGGTTCTCAGAGCTGGCCTTGGTCCTGGCAGAAATCCAGTCCTCCTTCTCTGTACAGCATTCCAAGACATAGGATGGAGAATGGAGGCTCAGTGGAGCAGAGTATCATGATTGGGGACAACTGGAGATGAGTGTTTGGGGAGTTCTGGAGAAACTGTGACATACTTAGAAGAAGGTCTGCAGGTTTGGGGCAGAAGAGGTGTTATGGGGTCTGTGGAGCAGAGTCAAATGTCATCTCTGAATCATATTCACCCTTGCCATAATTTTAGCTCCTCCAGGGCCTGGCCAGTCTTTGGGTGTGAGCTGTGCCAGGCAGTATTTTAAAATGTGCTTGGAATTTAATTTACCAACATTAAACTGATAAATTTATATTACATTGACTGAGTGATGACATACTCAGAGATCAATGCCACTGAAAGAAGATTTATTACTTACAGTCCCCAACAGGAAGTGAGCACACTGTGCCATACAGGAGCACATGGGGAAGCACCAGGTTGCTCAGGAGGCAGAAAGGAGCAAGAAGAAAATATGGGTACAAAGTTTTTATTTCATAGTGGTAGCAAGATTTTAGGTGAGAACGTCTCCTATTAGGTGGGAAGCAAAACCCGATTTTGGGTTTTGTGGTTGAAAGGTTCATAATATGACTTTTAAGCACCCACAAAAGTCAGACCACAGGGGAAATGTAAACAACATTGGTCTTTAATTTTCTCATGATTTCAAGATGCTGAATAATCAGTTACAGAATATCAAGAATGATTATTATAAGTGGTACACGAATGTAGGGTAGGGTCTCCAGGGCTCTGAGGGCAGGATATGCTGATGTGTTGTCATGGAGACAGTCCCAGAGGTGTTGGTGTCCTCTACGTCGACCAACTTTTTGGTCACGATACAGGTGACACAGAGGGACTCAGACACGAAGGACTTGAAACAAAACTTCTTCAAATGGGCACAGAAACTGAGACTGAGGCTGGAGCCGAGGTGTCAGGAGAGATTATGAAGGTCACTGCACTTTCGATCATTTCAAAATCTGTGGTTATTTTGTGATATCCTCCTCACCGATTATGAGAACCATAGGGCTGGCATGGGGTCTCTTGATTATTGCTGGGTCCTCAGAGCTAAAACTCTGCCAGGTTTTAGGTACCTAAATATTTATTTGGCAAACAGAGATGAGAGTTGAAGCAGGCAAAGATCCAATTTTGCAGGAAGATGTGTCAGTTTCTCAAGAGGTTTTCCTACCATCTCTGCCCTCCAGTCATGCTGAGCTATAATGGGTAATGAAGGCCACTTTGGTGGTCTCTGATGGATTCAGGGTGCTAAAAATAAGCTTTTCATTTATAATGTACACACTTGTCCCAAGAGAAGGCTCTCCTAGAACAGGTGGCTTCTGCCACCTGGCAGAATTCTGAGCACAAGGAGGGTGATAACTGGCCATCTTGCCTATCCTAGAAGCAGGAGCAAAATTCTGGAGTCAGCTGTGCATCTTGGTGTCTCCGCTTTTCCAGGATGGGAAGATGGTGGAGCAACTATACCACAAGACATCTTGAATAACCATGTTGAGGCCCTCTAGTTGCAGACTGACACCCCTCCTGTGTGGGAAACAGCATTTTGACAATTAGGGAACAAGTTGGATAGAATTGAGCCAGGATGGGCAGCAGGGAACACAATTTTAAGTTCCTGGAATCACAACAACAAAACATCAACAAAAACAATCTTTTAGTCCAAAGAGTGTAATTTACTGTATGTCAATTGCTAGGCTAAGCATTTATATATGTGGCAGGAAACTTCACGGAGGTATTCATTTGGGTTTTGTTCATTTTATCCCTCCTCTCATCGTAAAAAAGTACCTAAAGTTTTGTATCCCCTAGACTTAAAGCTTTTCAAATTGCAGTGTCAAAACAGAAATGTTCAGAAACTCTCTGCCCTAGCTTTTGTTTATAAAAACAGGACTCCCAGGAGGGAGGAGACATATGTATACTTATGACTGATTCATGTTGATGTTTGGCAGAAACCAACAAAATTCTGTAAAGCAATCATTCTTCAATTAAAAACAAATAAATTTAAAAATAACAAAACAGAACAATTATAACAATATACTATAATAAAAAAAGAAAAAAAACAAGGCTCCAAGGTTTTCACAAAAAATTCACCTAAGGGTGAACTGTGCCCAGCTGTCTGTGATGGCTTAGAGTTGAAAAAGCAGAAGTGTCTGTACTTCTGAGGAAGGAGATTCTCTAAGACTAAGGAAAGAAATGGGATTCTTGAACATTATATTAGTTTTCTTTTATTGAAGTAACATATTGCCACAAATATAATAGCTTAAAACAGTAGTCATTAATTATCTCACAATTCTGAGTCAGAAATCTGAGCATAGTGTGGCTCAACTGGGTCCTCTGGCTCAACTGGGCCTCCTAAAACCAAAATCAAGGTGTCAGTTGGGCTGGGCTGTTATCTGAAGTCTCTGGGAAGAGTCTGCTTCCAAGATCATTCAGGTTATTCGAAGAATTCAGTGTCTTTTGTTCGTGGAACTGAGATCTTTATTTCCTTGACACATGGCCCCTTTATCTTCAGGCCACTAAAGGCATGTTAAGTCTTTCTCATTCTCCAAATCTCTTACTCCTGCTTCTAAGACTGAGAGAGACCTCTGCTTTTTAGGTTCATATGATTAGATTAGGCTCACCCAGATAATCCAAAATAATCTCAATATTTTAATTAAGGTCAGCAGGTTATTAACCTTAATTATATCTGTAAAGTCCCTTTTCGCCATAATCACAGAAATAACACCAGAGGGCAAAGATAATGGGAGCCAAAATTCTACCTATCACAGGGATACTGGGAAGGAAAGCAGCCTGGACCACACTTTCAGCCCAAGCTTAGAAGGAACTCTAAGGATCAAATCTTTGGAAACTGCAGGAAGATCACTTTGCCCCAGGGCATACTGGAGTCTCAAAGCAGCATCCACTAGAGGGAGCTCAGGCTTGAGTGAATGAGGTGCAGACCTGCATTACCAACATGGTCCGACTGCCACAGAGCCTCCTGGTCTCCAGATACTCTGTCCAACATAAAATCCACAGATATTTTTATAAGACCTTAAATTTGGAGGACGAGAGAATGGAAAGAAAGTCACAAAACACAGGGAGATTAAATCTTTCAGTAAGATAGGTGGTTAAATGTTTAGATGACAATTGTCTAATTTAGAGAATTAAGGAAAAATCCAATTTTTTATACACAGTTATGACACTAGTGGTAAAGAATCCACTGCCAATGCAGGAGACTTGGGAGACACGAGTTTGATCCCTGGGTGGGGAAGATCCCTTGGAGGAGGAAATGGCAATGCACTCCAGTATTCTTGCCAGAAGAATCTCATGGACAGAGGAGCCTGGCAGGTTACAGTCCATAGGGTCATAAAGAGTCAAACACGACTGCCTGAGCACAAATGCAGTCATTTTTAACTGCTATATGTAAATTATCTCATTTGGTTCTTATAGCAATATTAGGAAACTTACATTGCTTTATGTTAATTTTTCTAAATAGGAAACTGAAGCCCACAGAGCAGCTAAAAAAATTACATAGAATTTTGTAAAGTTGGACTTACCCAGTGACTCAGCAGTAAAGAATCTGCCTGTAATGCAGGAGAATTGCAGGAGATTCCCAGGATCAAGAAGATTCCTGGGATCAAGTTCGATCCCGGGATCAAGAAGATTCCCAAGAGAAGGAAATGGCAACCCACTCTAGTATTCTTGCCTGGGAAATCCTATGGATGGAGGAGCATGGCAGGCTACAGTCCATGGGTCACAAAAAGTCAGACACAACTTAGTGACTAAGCAACAGCAACAAAATTGTAAAGCTGTTTATGCCAGGTCCTGGGCTAAGTGCATTGTCTCAGCTAATCTTTATAACTACGAGAAACATGCTATTATTTCCCCATTTTGAAATGAGGAAACAAAGGCTCTGGGAGATTAGGTAATTTGTCCAGTAACACAGGGCTCCTAAATCACATGGAATGAAACCTAGGTTTGTCTGTTTCTTCTAGGGAGTTAAGAAATGGAACTGCCTCAGCTTGAGGCCAAGGCCAGGCAAGCTCCTTCTTTTCTTGAGAATGACTGTTGCAGGCTATAACAGTGGTAACCAGGTAGTAACCAGGGGAGAGGGAGCTAGTCATGGTGCAGAGCGGCGCCTGTGAATCACCAGCAAGCCAGTGTGCTGAAGTGTGATCTCAAGGCTACATACCTAGACAAGGGACCACCCACTGTTCTGGAGAAGAGCTGTTAGTTCCAGCTGTCTGCCCTCAAGCATGCAGCTGTGGGAGGAGTTCCGGAGTCACGACCAGATTCCTTAAGGGGTTTCAAAACTGGGCCCTTCTGCTGATAGCTCAGCTGCTTCTGGCTTAGCTCTTCCCACCCCACCTCCATCCCCACCTCTGTAGGACCCATTTCCCTTGCTGGGTCACTAACCTCAGAACACCTTGGCCTGGCTAAGATTTGAGATGTACATTCCTCCTCAGTGTTTCCAATTAGCCATTTCCCCACAGGAGTTTCTTCAGCCCACCCTGCTTCACCGTTTTCTTACTGAGGGTTTGACTGCTAATGGCAAAGACAGATGGAAATAAAGTAGCCAGCTTGGGAGGAAATCAGATTCACAGGGAGTCTGGCCATCCAATCCAGGGAAGATCTGAATTTTCTTTTACTAGGAGCCAGGAGCAGGAGGACAGGTGGGTGGATCCCAGCTTGCGGGTGAAGCTAGGGTTTGGCTTGAGGCTTGGATCAGAGGTAGATGATCAAGCTGGGTTGAAACTTGGGTCAGGGCATAGCCCAAGTCACTGCAGGTATTAGCCTGGCCTAAAAGCACAAAAAATAAGAGTTTGGGGCCAAAATGTGCTGATAGTCAATCAGAGTCAGATGGTAGTTCGGAAACATCACTTAGTAGCTGGGGGATTCAGCCTCCTACAAAATTGAAAGAAAATTGAAAGAAATGCTTGGAGAATTAAAATGTAAATGAGATTATGAATGTAAACTGTCTATCAGTGCCTGACAGAAAGCAACTGCTTAACAATGAATAATAGTTAAGACCATTATTCTTACCGCTCTAGCAGGTAAGAATGGGAGCAGGCAATGGCAACCCACTCCAGTACTCTTGCCTGGAAAATCCCATGGACGGAGGAGCCTAGTATACTGGCTGCAGTCCATGGGGTCGCTAAGAGTCAGAAGCGACTGAGCGACTTCACTTTGACTTTTCACTTTGATGCATCGGAGAAGGAAATGGCAATCCACTCCAATGTTCTTGCCTGGAGAATCCCAGGGTCGGGGGAGTCTGGTGGGCTGCCATCTATGGGGTCGCACAGAGTGGGCCACGACTGAAGCGATTTAGCAGCAGCAGCCGCCGCAGCAGGTAAGAATACGCCTTTGAGGGTCCTGGGGCTCATGGGTGTTGTGCAGCCCTCCTTGGCCTTGGGCCTAGGGGCTGTGCTGGCAATGCTAAATCTGGCCAGCAGAGGGCGAAGCGCTTTCTTTCTCTCTCCTCCCAGCTCCCTCCCAGGCCTCAGGAGTGCTTTCCTTGCACAGCTGGGAGAATTACCCAGGGAGAAATGGAATCTTAAAATCCGAGTCTTGACTGATTTAAGAAAAACCTTATTCAAATTTTCTAGCGACAGCAGTGGTGCGGCTGAAAGACATTACTGAGGAAGTTATGCTAAATCAGAGCCCAAGGTATGGATACCTGTTGAGGGCAGCACATGGAATGGCTGGGATCATTCAGGACTGCCGTCTCCCAGTTTGAAAACTCTTGTGCTTTTCACCCAGGATGCATGGACCCTCTCTGTGTCTGCCACTGCTTTTCCATTTTCAGTACCTTGGCTTGTTGTCCTCAGCCGTGCCCTCCACCAGCAGGTCTCACAGGGCCCCAGAGGCACGAATGTATTCCTAGACGCCTTCTCTGTTTAACCTCCCGGGTGAGCCTTCCTATGGCCCTTTTAGCCCTCAAGTAAGGCCCTGACCTGGGGTCTCCAGGACCCTGTAGCCTACCTGTGAAAGCCCACATCTGAAGCCACATGTAACCTTCCAGTGGGAGCCAGTCCCCAGTGTACGCTCTGCTCCCCACAGCATAAGCCCCAGGCTCTGGAAGGCTGGTCCTTCCCTTGGTTTCTATCCTCTGCCCAACATCCCTACATGCTCTGGTTCTTGCCTGTCTGTCTTCTCAGCTCATTGCCTCTTTGTTTAATCATGCCAAGGGAAGGACCTTCGATGTGGGCAGGGAGTGTGTGGGCAGGAGCTCAGCAGAGAGGCATATCTGCACATCACAGAAATGCAGAGAAAAGAAGGCCTTGAAAGGTGAGGGGAGGAGGCAACCCACACAGTCACAGGGGAGAGATTAAGCCACTGGGCCAGCAGGCTCCCCAAGGAGTAAATGACTGGTTTCCCTCCTAGCTCTTGATCCCAGCTGCATGTGTGTCAGGGTCAGGGCTGTGGAGGCAGAGTGTGTTCCTAACCACGTGCGTGAACACTGGGCTCCCCAGGGAAAGTGTTGATGTTTTGTGGACCTTCAGGCTACCTGGAATAAGCCCTACCTTATCAAGCAGGTTATTTGGCTGTGCATTCGACACTATGTGCTTTTCTCTTGCATTCTCTCCCTTGCATATTTACTGATGTATTGTTTATTTAAACATTCCCCTCTTATCTCAACTGTGATATAGAATATTGAAAGAAGGATCATGTGCCCACCTTAAGCAGTAGCATGGGTGGCTCAAACTTCTCCAAGGCAAAGGTAGATTGTTCTAAGCCACAAGAGTCAAGCAAGGTGGACCAGCACCCCCTGCAAGGCACACATGTGCATGCATGCATGCATGCACGCACGCGCGCGCACACACACACACACACACACACACACACACACACACACACACACAGGCAGGCACCAAAAAACAGAAAACTGACAACCTTGACAGGACAAGGCCTGAGTCAGAAAGGCAGCTTCCCTGAGGACTGAACCTGGCCCTATTTAAGGGCCTCCTGCACTTGCCTCCTTGATCTAGCTTTCTGACTTGTTCTGAAATAAGGGTCCAGGTCTCTGTCCTCTGTCTACTCATATTGACTTTGAAGTTCTCCTTCTGCTGTCATCTAACGTTCCCCTGTTTCCTGGCCCTCAGCAATCTCACATTCTCTCCAAATGCTGGCTTAATCCCTGGCACAGATGGAATCTCCTGATTTTGAGAAATGAGGTTTGACTCCCCTTCGTGTTGCATTTTCATCTCTCTTCCTTCTTCCTCCTCTCATGGTATGTCCCTCCTCCCCCATGAAAAAAAGTGAAAGCATCAGTTACTCAGTCATGTCCAACTCTTTGAGACCCCCATAGACTGTAGCCCACATGAAATTCTCCAGGCAAAAATATTGGAGTGGGTAACCATTTCCTTCTCCAGAGTATCTTTCCAACCCAGGGACCAAACCCAAGTCTCCTGCAATGCAGGCAGATTCTTTACCACTGAACCACCAGATAACCCCACTAGTATCTATGACTTTTTCCTCTTTACAAACCATCTTCTTGAAACAATTTACACCCACAAACTCCTGATCTTCACCTCCCATTACCCATCTGCACTTGGTTAGAGGGGAGAAATTGAGCAAGGTACATAGGTGATGAACAATATGGAAGGCACCACAAAATTATAGGCAACTCAAGGTTCCTTAAGCATAAAAAAATAGAAATGAGAGTAGTGTGGGGAGTGGTTTGAGAAACTGTTGGAGAAAAGGATAGATGCTAGACACTTGGAATATAGACAAGCAAAGGGGTGATTACAAGACATGTTAATTGTGGGACTACCATGGTGGTCCAGTGGTTAAGAACCCGCCTGCCAATGCAGGGGACACGAGTTGGATCCCTGGTCCAAGAACTAGGATTCCCACATGCAGCGGGGCAATTAAGCCCATGTGCCAGGACTACTAAGGTGGCGCTCTGGAGCCTATATGCCCCAACTACTGAAGCCCACTCGCCCTGGAACCTGTACTCTGCCACAAGAGAAGCCATAGAGAGTAGACCCCATTTACCCCAACTAGAGTAAGCCTGCGTGCAGCAACAAAGACAGAAAACAACCAAAAATAAAATAAATAAATTTTTTAAAGACATGTAATTGTGAGAATTACCATAATGAATGAGAGATACAGGTGTTACAGAAGTCTATGGGTTAAGAGGCACCTAATCCAGATGTGGGGGGTTAAGGAAAGCTTCTCAGAGGAGTTTCAGCTTTCCGTAACTCCTTTTCCAAGATTAGCAAACTCTCATATCCTCAATTTCTTTGAACACTCTCTCAATTGCCCTGTTAAATAAAGCTAGTCACTGCATGACTGAAGGTGGCTTATCCACACCCACAGTCACCTGCAAGAAAGGGCAACAAAGAAGAGAGAATCCACTCCTTTCCTTTAAGAACTTGATCTGGAAGCTGTACTTAAGGCTTCCATCCACAACCTCTGTCCAGAATGTAGTCATAAAGCCACACTTAACCACAAAAATCTAGGAAACATACTCATAATGTGGTTGCCATGACATTTTCATCTATATACTTGTAATCTGGTTGCCATGACATTTTCTTCTAAAATTATTCTTTTCTACTAGCTTTTTACAATTGAGTCTCTGCTGCTACTGCTAAGTCACTTCAGTCGTGTCCGACCCTGTGCGACCCCATAGATGGCAGCCCACCAGGCTCCCCCATCCCTGGGATTCTCCAGGCAAGAACACTGGAGTGGGTTGCCATTTCCTTCTCCAATGCATGAAAGTGAAAAGTGAAAGTGAAGTCGCTCAGTTGTGTCCAACCCTCAGCAACCCCATGGACCGCTGCTTTCCAGGCTCCTCCGTCCATGGGATTTTCCAGGCAAGAGTACTGGAGTGGGGTGCCATTGCCTTCTCTGAATTGAGTCTCTACTTACATCAAAAAGTAGAACCCTCCACATGTACACTGGGTTCCATACTTCGCTGCCTTTTCTCAAGAAACTTGCATTAGTGTCTCTATTTCTCTCTGCCTCTCAGTTTCTGTCTCTGTCTTTCTCTCTCCTTCAGTCTTTTCTACACATTGCAGTATTTTGATCTGCCACTAAAAAAGTTGTAGTTCTTCCATCTTTAAAATCTTTAATTCCACATCCCCCTCCAGTTACTACCCTTTTTCTTTTGCTTAATAACTACTATTCAAGAAGACTTGTCTAAAGTCACCTGCTGTACTTTCTCCCATCACATTCAGTGTTCAGTACATCGGATCCATCTTTTGTCTCTAGTGAAAAGTGAAAATCATTCAGTCATGTCCAGCTCTTTGTGACCGCATGGCCAGAATACTGGAGAGGATAGCCTTTCCCTTTTCCAGGGGACCTTCCCAACCCAGGGATCAAACCCAGGTCTCCCACATTGCAGGCAGATTCTTTACCAACTGAGCCTCAAGGGAAGCCCAGGAACATTGGAGTGGTTAGCCTATCCCTTCTCCAGGGGATCTTCCAAGCCCAGGAATCGAACTGGGGTCTCCTGCTGTGCAGGCAGATTCTATACAAACTGAGCTATCAGGGAAGCTCTAGGACCTCACCAAAATGGCTCTTTCTGTGGCCAAGGCTCTCTAGGTCCCTGAATTCTGAGTACATTTCTCATCCTCATTATCTTGGTCCAGAAGCAGCATTTTAATATATTCAGCGTGTCTCTTTTTGCTTTTATGATGCCTTTCTCCCCTTGTTCTCCCCTCACCCCTCTAAATGCTCTTTCTTGGGCTCTTTTGTAGGTTGATCTTTCTCTATCCAGCCTTCAAACAATGGTCTTTCCCAGACTTCTCATCTGGTCCTCATTTCTCTTTATTCAACATACTCTTGTTAATTCTATGGTTTGCATTAATTCCTATGATCTATGTATTCAGCTTTCTACTGGAATTACTACCTATGTGTCTAACAGGCATCTGAAACTATACTTGTCCAAAGTGGACCAGATTCTCTGGTGGGAACTTCTGTCTGATAGCTATTACTTTCTCTATGAAGTCAGGGGCTGTGTTATTTGTTGTGAGTAAAAGTTGGTGTGTGTGTGTGTGAGTGTGTGTGTGTACAGGCACTCACCAGAGTTAGAGATGCAGTAAGAGAATTTATGAATCAAGAAAATTTGAAAAAAAATTTGCAAAATGAGAAGACGGTGACCAGAGAAACAATAAAAATTCTACTCGTTCTGGGAAGCAGCATACTAGGACCACCTGAATTCTGATTTCCCAACTCCCTGGCTTTGAATTGTGGCTTTTTTATACCTTTATATCCAAAGCTTTGTGGCTTTGGATAAGTTACTAAAACTCTTTCTCAGCCAGTTTTTTCATTTAAAATGATAATCGATAATATTGTGCTCAAATTTGTAGTTTTTTTGTGAGGATTAAAGACAATATGCTTGGAACAGTAGGTGATTATCAAACTTTCACCAGAAATATTATTCATTTTAAATTTCATTGTTCTCTGTCACTTTCCACAAACAAATGGCCTCTAAATTGTCTCTCAACCAGCCTTGCAAGGCAGGAGACACGGGTTCGATCCCTGATCAGGGAACTGAAATTCTACATGCCCAGAGACCACTAAGCAGGCACACAGCGACCACTGAGCCTACGCGCCACAGCTGCACTGAGCCTGCGCGCCACTGCTGGAGAGCCCCGTGCCACAGCAAAAGGTCCCGCCTGATGCCACAAAGACACAAGGATGCAGCCAAATAAATAAATAAACATTTAATAAATAAATAAATTCTGTCCCTCTTCCTTCTAAGTATCTCTCAGAGCCATCTTCTCCACTACTTCCATGACTTTAGTTCAAACCACTGTCAATTCTTCCCTGAATTACTGTCATGGATTCCCAATTGATCCCACTCCTAAAGTTGCTCTCCACACCAGTTGCTACTGCAATCTTTCCAAGGTTTTCTAAATCTTAACAAATTTCCAGTGCCCTCACTTCTTCCTTGCATGGCTTGCAAGAGTCTGCATTTGCTATCTCCTGAGATGAGAGGTGTGTTATTTTCTAGGGCTACAGTAACAAATTATCGTGAAATTGGTAGCTTAAAAACATCCATTTATTAGCTCACAGACAGTAAAGCTGGGTTCTTTGCTCAGAGTGGTTATCACCAGGCAGAACTCAGAGTGTCAGTCAGACTCAATTCTCTTCTGGAGGCTCTCGGGGGAAATCTGCTTTCAGGTTCATTCTTGTCATTAGCAGGATCCAATTTCTGTGGTTGTAGGACTGTGGCCCCTATTTTCTTGCTGGCTGTCAGCCAGAGATGGCTCTCAACTAGAGGCCATTCTCAGGCACTGTTGTATGCCCTCCTCCATCCTCAAGCTAACTACAGCCACCCCCATTTGTTGCCTCATTGCCCCCTCCATTTTCAAGCCAGCTACCCTCTATCAAATCTTGTTCTTCACATCTCTTTGACTTCCTCTTCTGCTGCCAACCAGAGAAAACTTGTGTCTTTTGAAGGGATTCATATGATAAGGACAAACTGGATAATCTATCATAAGGTCAACTAATTAGCATTGTTAATTATATTCACAAAAATCCCTTTTGCCCACGTACCATAATCTTAGGAGTAATGTCTTATCACATTCACAAGTTCCACCCACACCCAAGGGAAGGAGATCATACAAGAGTGACAGTCATTAGGAATCATCTTGCAATTCTGCCCACCCAAGAGGGAAAGCAGGGAGAAACACCCCTGAGAAATACTGAGATCTTGAGCTGAGATCAGAAGGATGAGTAGAAGTTAATTGGGTAAGGAAGGAAATCTTCCAGAGGGAACATGCAGAGGACATGTAACTAAAAGACATATATCTGAAAACTAAACAAAAAGAAGGCCAGTGTCTTCAGTGGAGAGAACAAGAACCATAGTGATTTGAAACAAGGTAGTTAGAGAGGTCAGTAGTAGTCAGGCCATGCAGACTTCATCAGTTCAGTTCAGTTCAGACACTCAGTAGTGTCCAGTTCTTTTCGATCCCATGGACTGCAGCACGCCAGGCTTCCCTGTCCATCGCCAACTCCCTTACTCAATCTCATGTAAGGGAATTTACTCAATCTCATGTCCATCGAGTCGGTGATGCCATCCAACCATCTCATCCTCTATCATCCCCTTTTCCTCCCGCCTTCAATCTTTCCCAGCATCAAGGTCTTTTTCTCATCAGGTGGCCAAAGTATTGGAGTTTCAGCTTCAGCATCAGACATTCCAATGAATATTGAGGATTGATTTCCTTTAGAACTGGCTGGTTGGATCTCCTTGCAGTCCAAGACTTCATAGACTCTATTAAAATTCTTGGTTTATTCCCACAGCAGAAGTCCAAAGAATGGCATAATCAGATTTGTATTCCAAACATAGCACTCTGGTTACAAGGTGGAGGGTGGATATAAAGAGGCATCCATTAAAATGTGGACAACTTAGGAAGCTGGGAGAGTAGTACAAGAAATAATGGGCAATGTCAGTAGAGATACAAGCATAATGGTTCAAGGAACACTCAGTAGCTAAAATCAACAGCACTTCGTGATTGATTGAACATGGGAGAGAAGCTATTATGTTCCCCAGGAAGCAGGCTCTAAGACAGAGATTACTGTGGAGGATGTTTACTAAGGAGGGCTCTTGGAGTCAACACCTGTGTAAGAAAGAGGATGAACGTGGGATCGGGGAAAGGGAGAAGCTGAGCAGCCCAACAAAGACCTCAGTCAACCCCAGAGAGGAGCTGGGAACATCTTTCAAAGTTGTCCTCTGTCAGAGTAAGGGAAGTGAATCTTTATATCTTTCTGCTGATCAGTCATTGACTGTAGGATGCCTCAGAAAGGGAAACTGATCTTGAATGAGCTAGCTTTCTTCAGCTCAGGCAACTCTTGAAGGGACTGACAGTTGAGGGTTATCTTCCAGTGAAAAAGGAGACTAAATCCTTCTTTTTTTTTTCATCACAACCTTCACCATAGGGGTGCAGGAGCATAAGGGAGTACGGCATTCAAGATGATCTGTAAATTTCTGATCTGTGCATCTTGATGGGTGCACTTATGACCATATGTTGTCATCATAGGTTTACCTATCATTTTCCCCTACTAGCTTGGGAAATTGGCACAGACTGTATTGGACAGCTAGTGTACAGCCCTATACCTGGCACATTGCTGAGTAAGTGAATGCCAGTCTATTTCTATTTCCACTCCCCTCCCACCTACATTACCTTTGCTTCCCTGCCCCCACACCCTACCTTCATCCAATATGGGAAAAGTTCAGCAGGTTATCTGAGCCCTCACCTGTGCTGGAGCTGAACAAACAGCAAATCGGGCTGCTATGGTGGGGAAGGCAGGCAGTGCCAGGAGAAGGGGGGTTGGGTTGACGACATTCCCACTGACCTCAGGCTTAAATCCTCTTTCAATATCTTTAGCCTCTATAAACTCAGTACTAGCTGGATCAGGTCCTCTTCCAAAGACTGACTGGATACGTCTCTGAATTCCCCATAAACTCAGACCTCGCCCCCAGTCTAATGTTCTCTTTGATAACTCCCACCTCTGACAGCTACTGCTGTCAGGCCAGAGAATGAAATTCCCCGTTAGTTGAAGTTTCTTTGGAATGAAGAAGAATGACATCGAGCAGGGGGAAAACATTAGTGGAGGCAAGTCCTACCCAAGTAGCTGAACCGACTGCAGTCCTGCGCATGCCCCATTCAGCTGTGTTCCTGGTGCACCCCAGTGCTCCCCTTCCAGTCCCCAACCCCCTCAACCCCCCGCCCCACCGTGGGAACCTGACTCCCTACACCGGCTGCTACACCTGCGCTGAGAACAAACAGGGAGCTTCAGTGCGTCGGGTGAGGGTGGGCGCTGCCTGGAGACCACAGAGAAAGTCAGCCGCCTCCTCCCGGGTTAAGCCTGCGCTGGGCTGGGAGGCGAACCATACCCCACCTTCACCCCACCTCACTCCTGTTTATCCCGGGGAGTTCTCGCCGCTACCCCGGCCGCCCCTCGATCCCCAAATCATTCTTCCTCCAGGCAGCCCTTTTCCCCAGCGGGGCGGGAATGCTGCCCCATTCCACATCTTTGCCGGCTGGGGAGGGTTCCTTGGGCGCTTTGCGTGGAAGCCTGGGTGTTGGGCCTGATGTAGGAGGTGAGGGTGCGGGGAACAGATGCAGGGGCTACCCCTGCCCCGAGGCAAAGAGCTGCAGGGAACCACCAGCGATGGTGTCACGGTCACTGCGGCCACTGCGGCATAGTTGGGTACCGTGGCGCTTCCCGCCGGCTAAGGTGTCTGCGCTGCAGCCGGTGATCCCAGCGTCTCGGTGGCCACCTCCTGGTTCCCCGACCCACCAGGAAAAGATGCTAAACCCTGCGGCAGCCGCGCCTTACCCTGTCCCTCTTAACGCTGCCTTCTTAACCAGCCTCCCTTCTCCCCGCTACCTCTCCATCCACTACTAACCTCTCCCCAAACCTCGCCAACACACACAGATACACACGTTCCCGAGAATTCCCCGGAACCGGGACGCTGGTGAAGGGGAGTGGACGGGAAGGAAATCTCTAAGAGAAGAAGGGAGAAATCTAGGGGGTGGGGTGCGGACAGCCCCCCGGGCGGGAAGCAAGACAGCCCCCGGGCGAGGGGCGGAGGGGCGCGGGTAAGTCAGGAGCTGGAGAGGGGGGCGGAGAGTCACCTGGCTGGACAGAGGCGGTCCCGAGCTTGGGAGGGAGGCGAGCAGAGGCGGGGCGCGCAGAGGAGGAGCGGAGGGACAGGGGCCAAGGCTGGGGGCGGGAACCAGGCGGGGCGCGAGCCTCAGCCGGAATCGCGGCGGGAGCAGGTGGAGCCGCAGCGGGAGCTCGCCCGGGCGAGCACTGGGAGGCGGCGGCTGAGCCGTGGCAATGGAGCTGCTAAAGCCAAACCGGAGCGTGCTGGGATCCGGACCCGGGCCGGGGGCTTCCCTGTGCCGCTCGGGGGGCCCCCTCCTCAACGGCAGCGGCACCGGCAACCTCAGCTGTGAGCCCCCACGCATCCGCGGAGCCGGGACACGAGGTGGGTGCCTCCCTAAGCCCCCTCCGCGAGCTCCTTCTCACTGCACCCCACAACACTCACAGAGGCCCCCATAGCCTCCTCAAAGGGATAGCCCACACTATCCCTTCATAGTACTCCCTCCGTCCCCAGACAGCTCCCCTGACATATCTGTCCTCCACAGCTCATAAAACTCCATCCCAGCTTCACACTACCTGGTCAGAGTCCCTTCACACCCTAGCCCCCTCGCCACCCCCAGAGCTCTTGGTCACCCCCAAAACGCATCACCTTCACCAACACACAGCCCACTGCTAGACAGAGACAGTGGGAAAGCAAGGACCTCCTCTGGCCAATCCCTTCCAAGTCTCTCCTTTCCTTTTGCAGTCAGTTCAGGGAGCCTCACTGGGAAAGGAAAGGAAGGAAGAAAGGCAAGATTGGGGGGATGAAGGGGACTGGCTGCGGGCAGAGGCAGTTACAATGGGAATGGGAAGTTACAGTCAATTACAAACAATTACAGTCTCCTGTGTTGCCCACCCCAACCCTTTGCCTTCCCCAAGAGATCTCCTAACCTGAATTAGGCTGGACATTGGATTGGGATCTGCTCTCCATTGCCCTCTTCCTCAAA
Organism: Bos indicus x Bos taurus; assembly: GCF_003369695.1. Lineage (NCBI taxonomy): Eukaryota > Metazoa > Chordata > Mammalia > Artiodactyla > Bovidae > Bos > Bos indicus x Bos taurus. The sequence continues at coordinate 37,237,268 of NC_040090.1, forward strand.
TCTCCTTGTCTCCCAAGCTGGAGTTCTTCTCAAGGCTCTATACCCTCTCTCTTTTGGTGTCTCCAAGTAATGTCTCTAGGTCCCTTCCAAGCCCCCTCTCCAACCTGCCTTTCCTTAGGTTTCACCCTTCTAGAGCCTGGCTGCCCCATTCATCATCCCATCCCCTTGTGCCACCTTTCCCTCCCATCCTCAGGCTGCTCTCACTCACCCAGTCCTGGAAATGACTTTCACTCCTCCCGTCACTCAACATCTACATTTTCTTGATGACCCAGCTCCAGTCATATTTTCCCCTTCCCATACCTTTTCTTTCCTTAAGTGGTTACTAGACAGCTGCTACTATAGTCCCTAGGCTAGGTGCCAGGCACACAGGACTAAACTAGAGCCAGTCTGGACTCTCATCTTCAATGCAGGAAAGAGACAAAAACCAATTTGAGAAACCACAGTCAGCATTTAGAATTCCCATAAGAGGGACAAAATTGTGGGCACCCAAAGGAGATGGGATCTGAAAACTTCACAGAGGGAATCTTGAAGTTGGAGTTCAGGAGGCAGAAAAGTAATAAGTGGGATTCCAGGAGAGGGAACAGCATTAAACAGAAGGAAATTATTCCATGCTCTAGAAGGGAAAGTGGGAATAAATTGTAATTGAAGGATTTATTTACCTCCATAAAATATCAAATACTTTCTCAGCTCATTGTTATATACTCTCTCATTCTTGCACTTGGATACTTTCACTCAACAAATATTTATTGAATCAGAGATTGTGCTAGGCACTAGGGACAGGAGTAAAACAAAACTGACACCGTTCTTATTTCAAGGAGCTCACAGTTCAGCCGCAGAGACAGACAAGTAAGCAGGGAATTGCCAGACAAAGAGGGCCGTGACTTGAGAGGGATGTGGGAACTCAGAAGAGGAGCACCTCTAGCCTAGCTTAGCCTTGGGAATCAAATTTGGCCTGCTGAGGAGGTAAAGGGTAAACTGAAATAAAAATTAAAATGCTGAGGGAAGTACTCTGTGACAACCTAGAGTGGGAGGCAGTGGGAGATGGGAGGGAAGTTCAAGAAGGAGGGGACATATTGTATACATGTGGCTGATTTGTGGTGATGTATAGCAGAAAACAGCACAATACTGTGAAGCAATTATCCTCCAATGAAAAATTTAAAAATAAAAAAGCTGAGGGAAAGTCAGCCAAATGAAGGGGCAGAAAAGGCAAAAAGCATCTCAAGCAGAGGAACAGTATGTATAAACAGCCCGGAGTTTAAATCCATGGCACTTTCGTTCAGTGTATCACAGTTTCTGAGCGCCTGGAACATGTACCATAAGAGAGGAATAATGAACACTCAGGATGAAGACCAGCCTAGAGAGATTCCAGAAAAATGTATGGAACTGTCTAAGGAGTATAGATTTTATCCCGAGGTCAATGGAAACTGCTGAAAGGTGAAGTAGTGCTGCCAGGATTAGTTCTGTAGTAAAGAGGGTGGATTGGAGGACAAGAGATGGGCAGAGGGGCATCCCTTTGAAGGCTATTATGTTACATTGGCCCTGGTGAAAGATGGTACTGGCTTAGGCTAAGCTACTGGCAGTGGAGATGGAGAGAACTGGATGGATTGGAGAAACACTTCAGGAAGTGTAATCCACAGAACTTGATGATTTATTAGAAATGGAGAGGGAAGAAGAGGTCAAGGGATGACATCTAGGTTTCTGACTTAGACAACTAGATGGTTGTTGTGCTGTATATGGAGGATAATAAGGAAGCAGAAATAGATTTGAAGGAGGACATTATCCATTCAATTTGGAACCCACTGAGTTTAAATGCCAGTGAAATATCCAGGTGGAGTTGCCCAGTAAGCTATTAAATCCAAGGATCTGGGAGATACAAGCTGGAAATGCAGACTTGAAAGGTTTTTGTTTGTCTAGAGGAGGTAATGAAAGCCATGAAACTAGATTAAATCATACAAAGATTGTGTCAGATTAAAAAAAAAAAAGAGGTCCTGGGATAGGACCTTGAGGAAGACCAATTTTTAAAAGCCAAGCAGAAGAAGAGGAGTCCATGAAGGAGATCTAGATGAAACCATTAGAGAGACAAGAAGGCAAGGAAGAAAAAAAAAAAAAAGGAAAATTTCAAATAAGGTATCACATGCTGCCAGTATAAGTCAGATAAGGTCAGAATAACATCCTTCAGATTCAATGGAAAGGACATCCTAGGAGGAGCTGTGGGGTTAGGGTTAGGGTATTATTACTGACTACGGTCAGTTGAAGTTTGGGCCATGGAAAAGGGGTTATGAGAAGTGAACCAAGGCATGCAGATAAAAACTTCCATATGTTTTGAAGATAGAGAGACAAAGAAAAAACAGGATAGTTCTAGAAATAACATGAGGTTGGGGAAGTGTGTGTGTGTGTGTGTACATGCACCTGCACATATAGTTTGTCTTTTGAATGTGTATGTATTGCAGAGAAAAAACCATTTTTTAAATGTTGATGGGGAATGGGCCAAGAGAGAGGAAGGTTGAAGCGCAGAAGAGGGGCTAGTTGATAGAGTAAGGGACCTTGAGCAAGCAGAATGTGCAGTGATTCAGAGCCCAAGTCATCTAGATGCTGCTGCCTACACACACCCGGCAGAGACTGTCAGCCACACTCACTCAGCTATAACCCCTGCAGACACATCTCACCCAGGCTCACCCAGTGCTACCAGTAGAAACGTGGCTGTTACCCACATTATTCTGATATAATCCACATACACTTAAATGTTTCCGATGTTCACTCAGAAACTACACACAGAAAGGACTTGTGGACACAGAACGTGAGGGAGAGGGTGGGACAAATTGCGAGAATAGCATTGATAGATATGCATTACCACTTGTAAAACAGATAGCTAGTGGGAAGCTACGGTATAGCACGGGGAGTTCAGCTCTGTGATGACCTAGAGAGGTGGAAGGAGGATGGGTGGGAGGGAGGCTCCAGGGGGAGAGGACGTGCATATACACACAGCTAATTCATGTTGTTGTACAGCAGAAACTAACACAACATTGTAAAGCAATTATACTGCAATTTACAAAATAAATAAAATGGGAAAAAAAGAAGCTACCCACAGAAAAACAGACGCCACCCACACTTACTTTAATATTACCCACTGTCATTTCGATGTTACTCATCCATCAAACACACACGCTTTCACTTTTTATTATCCACATATAATCAAATATTACTCATGCTTACTTAAGGAACCCATCTCCAGGTATTACCTATAAAGTCATAGATATAACTCTTACATATTCAGATAATACCTGCAAAGACTCAAATACTACCTGTGGTCACTCAGACGCTGTTATTTTACTCAATCAGGTTAACATCCTAATCTGTTAACATCTCATATTTACACTCACTTAAATATTGCCCACATACACTTTCATATTACTTCTGCTCAGTCATCTAGGACCACCATCAGCTGGATATTTCCCTCATTCACATACAGACCTCTGAATGTAACCCATGCTTCCTGTAGATGTTACCTACAAAATGAGATGTTATCTGTAGACCCTGGCTCATTCAAATGTTACAACACTTATTTAGATATTATCTAAACTTAAAGGTAACCCACACTCAATCAGATATTACCTATAGACACATAGCTGTTACCCTTCTCCAGATATTGCCCACAGAAATATGTGTCAATCTCACCCACCCAGATATCATCTCTAATACTCAAGTATTCCCAAGGCTTACTCTGCTCTCATTCACAATCAGCTGGATGATACACATGCTCACCACAGAAGCATGGGTACTACTTTGATGTCTGTGTGATGGGTAACCAAATCCAAGACACCAGTGAACGGCAGGATCTGAGGCATCAGCAGCTTCACTGTTCTGTGGAATCATTTCTTAGAAAAGCCTGTTCTTGTTTTATGTGACTCATCTGGATTTTTGTACCCACACTTGTATGCCCTCATCTGGACAGAACAAATGCAGATGCTCTAGATACCAGAAGCAGAACTGAACTGTTCCAGTCTTCTGAGTCCCCTGGTCTGATTTCTGATCTGCTGGCGTGGCACAGTGGTAAAGAACCCACCTGCCAATGTAGAAGACGTAGGAGACGGGTTCAATCCCTGGGTCAGGAAGATCCTCTGGATGAGGGTGTGGCAGCCCACTCCAGTATTCTTGCCTGGAGAATCCCATGGACAGAGGAGCCTGGCAGGCTACAGTCCATAGGGTCACAAAGAGTCCGACATGACTGAGTGATTTAGCACATACTCATCCCCAGCAGAATGACACCCACAGGTAGACTGTCAAGGCACTGATGGCTGTACCCCAGATGAATAAATGAGAAATGAGCTTTTCACAATTTATAGTGTCATCCAAACTTTAGGTGTGGTTACTGAATCAAGAACTAGTAGAAAGGGAACTCCTGGTGGTCCAATGGTTAGGACTCAGTGCTGTCACTGCCAGGGCGCCACAGTGCAGCCAAAAAAAAGAAAAATCTAGTTGAAGAGAAACATCCAGAGGACAGAGGAGGATGTGAGAGAGATGACAGAACTAGAGAGATAAGGGATGGGAGGAGAGGGGAAGGGCATAGAGGGGCAGTGAACTGAAAGGAGACACACACAAAAATGCAAGATAGACCACCTGTTCTATTTTCTTGGGTCCAAGGACCTCTCTGACAGAGATCCCCCCTCCCAAATGTTCTTTATTTCCCCCTATACACACACATACACATGCACACCTTCCATAAGCCTCCCCTGCAGAGAGGGATCCCAGCTTCTAAATGAGACATAGACAGTTTGTGTATAATAGTAAAAGTAACACATTCCAAATCACAGCCTGTTATTGACCCCTTCCCCTGTACCACCCAAAAGATTCTCCAACATGGGTCTCCAAAGAAACAGAGGCAGTGAGGCAGCAAGGAGAGTGCATGCTGGAGCTTTAGAAGCACAGAGATGAAGGAGGGATGAGGAGAAGCAGAGCAGATGCGTGTATGTGGACAGTGACAGAGATCCAGTTAAGATTCATTAGCAAGCAGGTGTTAACACCTCCTGTGCAGGAAGCATTATGCCAAATGCTAGGGACATGCTGAAGAACAAGGTGGGCATTGCCCCTGCCCTCAAGAGCTCATAGTCTAGTGGCAGAGACAGAACATGAACATCATAATACGGTAAGAAATGCCAGGGTAGAGTCTGGTAGTGGCAGCGTGATGAATGACAGAGAAGTGAGGGAGCAGCAGGAGACAAAGCATTTTGGAAATGCAGAGACAAGATTCTGTTCTGATTCGGCTCCTCACTTGCTGTGTGCTCTGAGAAAGTAATGTCATTCCCGGATTCAGGGAGGGTACTGTACTGCTTAGTCGCTCAGTCATGTCTGACTTTTTGCGACCCCAATGGACTGTAGCCTGCCAGGTTCCTCTGACAATGGGATTTTTCAGTCAGGAATACTGGAGTGGGTTGCCATTTCCTTCTCCAGGGGATCTTCCCAACCCAGGAATCGAACCCACATCTCCTGTGTCTCCTGCATTGCAGGCATTTCAGTTAGGAGATTTCTTGTAAATAGTACTTCCTTGAAGTCTACAACAACTTCTGGGTAAGTATGTAACTATTGATATGGGGGGAAAAACAGTTTAATTTGGGAGTTAAGGCAAAAGTCAGCCAATGTATGGGGCTATGGAGAATGATGCAGCTCTGGGCCCTTCCATCTCCCCAACCTGGTAGGCTCTGTCCCTGCCCTCTTTCCTTCCAACCTCCAGTTTCCCTCACACTGAGGCCATGGGCAGGGGTGACTGGGTCCAGTTTAATTCAAATCAGTTTTGTCTTGGTTGTGATATGGCAGCCCAGTGATGAATCCTTCCCCCCAACAGGCAATGACACAAGTGAACGGGGTCAGCCCTTTGTCTAGCCCAGCAGTGCTACGTGTCCTTCCTGTGAGCTCCCAGAGCATTCTGTTATTCTTCAACCTCACTTCTTACCACACTGTGTGACAGATATCTATTTATATGTCTGAGTTTCCCTCTAGACTTCTAGAATGTGAGCTCTCAGATGACAGCTCTCGGGGCATTTGTCATGTTCATCTTTGTCCCCAGTGCCTAGTATAAAGATAATCCTCTGCAAATGCTTGTGGAGTGAGAGGGAATGTTTATAGATAATTAAAATACAAGGCAGAAAGTAAAGGCCGTTCTAACAGGTGTGTAGGGAACATGCATGGGTCAGAGGAAGGGGAGATTAGCTCCAAATAAGGTTTCCAGAGAGGCCTTATAGAGGAGGGAGCAGTCAGTCCTAGTCTTGAATGACAATGGTTAAGTAGTTCACCAGATAACAGAAAACAAGTTTAATATTGAGAGTCCTTCCCTGGTGGCTCAGACAGTAAAGCATCTGCCTACAATGCGGGAGACCTGGTTTCAATCCCTGGGTGGGGAAGATCCCCTGGAGAAGGAAAATGGCAACCCACTCCAGTATTCTTGCCTGGAAAATCCCATGGACGGAGGAGCCTGGTAGGCTACAGTCCGTGGGGTCCTAAAGAGTCAGACACGACTGAGCTACTTCACTTTCACTTTCAATGGGGGGAGGAGGGTATGAACAGTGGTGGGGGAGCAGTGAAAGAGCAGTTTAGGCTGAGAAACCAACGTGAGCAAAGGAGAGTCATGAGTGCACCTGATGCCTCCCAGAAACTGAGTCATCTGGTGGCTTAAATGAGTGCATTGCAGGAATGAGGTGAGAGGAAGAAAAGGCCAGTTCTGGGAGAATCTTGATGACAAGCTGAAGACAGTTGAGAGTAGGTAAAGGGTCTTTGGCTTGTCTGTTTAGTGATTATTGTTGTTTTTTAAGACATTAAAGACACGATCAGACCTGTGTCTCAAAAGATAGCAGTCAGCAGGGTTGAATGATACCAGGAGGTCATTAAGTAGAATAGGCTGAGAAGGGACCTTTGGATTTGGTAGTTAAAGCTTAGTAACCATGAAAAGAAGTGTAATGAACACTTATGAACAGTAATGGGGGAGAGATCACTGGATTGTAATAGATTGAGGAGTGGATGAAAAGATGCAAATAATCTCTTCAAGAAGTTTGGCTGCAAAGAGAAAGAAGGATTTGGAGCAAAGCTTGAGAACAGATAGGGTTTCTTAAGGAAGGGTAGAGTTAGGCCACTTCAACTAGGCTTCTAGAGGTTAAAAGGGTAACAAATTCAAGTTCACCATTTACTGAGTGGGTCCTGGGCCAGTGGGGAAGGGGGAGGATTTGGGAATCAGGGGATCTGGCTGGGTAGTAGGGCTTGAAGAGTTGGGAATAAGTGAGACTGGACAGCCCAGCTGAGTGGGGGCCAGACCCCCTGCTGCCACCTCACCTCTTTCCTACCCAGAATTGGAGCTGGCCATTAGGGTCACCCTGTATGCTGTGATCTTTCTGATGAGTGTTGGAGGAAACGTGCTCATCATCGTGGTCCTGGGGCTGAGCCGCCGTCTGAGGACCGTCACCAATGCCTTCCTGCTCTCACTGGCAGTCAGCGACCTTCTGCTGGCTGTGGCTTGCATGCCCTTCACCCTCCTACCCAATCTCATGGGCACGTTTATCTTCGGCACAGTCGTCTGCAAGGCGGTTTCCTACTTCATGGGTAGGTGAACAATCGCCCTGCCTCCCTTAGCCCTCTCCTCCCCTAAAGTCCTTGCCGAATGTAGGGGTTTGTCTTCGTCTGGAGTGTGGAAGTCACACTGGGGAATGTGTAGCGCAAGTTTCCTAGGTAACCCTTTCCTCTTCCTTCCTAGGGGTGTCTGTGAGCGTGTCCACGCTAAGCCTCGTGGCCATCGCCCTCGAGCGGTACAGCGCCATCTGCCGACCACTGCAGGCACGCGTGTGGCAGACGCGCTCCCACGCGGCTCGTGTGATCGTAGCCACGTGGATGCTGTCGGGACTGCTCATGGTGCCCTACCCAGTGTACACTGCCGTGCAGCCAGCGGGGCCTCGTGTCTTGCAATGCATGCACCGGTGGCCCAGTGCGCGGGTTCGCCAAACCTGGTGAGGGTGCCTATTACCCATTCCTGAGAATTCCCTTCTCTTATTTCCATCAGTCAGAAGCATTACCCAGAATCTTGCTCCAACAATTATCACGACCCACCACCCTGGGATCCCCATTCGGGGCTCCTCCCCAGTTCTCTAGCCCTTACCAGCTGTACCCCGAATCCTACCTCTACCTCTAGGACGTGGTCACCAGCCCTAGATACACCAGTTCAGTCTTCCTCCATCAGTGATTATAGCTGGACAGGGATCCGCACTGACTGGTCTGCGCTCTGTCTCCAGGTCGGTACTGCTGCTCCTGCTCTTGTTTTTCGTGCCTGGGGTGGTTATGGCGGTGGCCTACGGGCTTATCTCCCGTGAGCTCTACTTAGGGCTTCGCTTTGACGGTGACAGTGACAGCGAGAGCCAGAGCCGGGTCGGAAGTCAGGGAGGGCTGCCCGGTGGCACAGGACAAGGTGTGTGAAATCCAGGAGAGGGCGGGACTTTGGGAAGGGGCGGGACATAAAGTGGGTGGGGCGGAAATGTGCGGGCTTTGAAGGATTCAGCCTCCAAATCTGACCGCCCACGGTCTGTGCTCAGGTCCTGCCCAGGCGAACGGACGTTGCCGGTCTGAGACCCGGCTGGCGGGTGAGGACGGCGACGGCTGTTATGTACAGCTTCCGCGCTCCCGGCCTGCATTGGAGATGTCTGCGCTGACCGCGCCCACGCCTGGCCCAGGATCCGGCACCCGGCCTGCCCAGGCCAAGCTGCTGGCTAAGAAGCGCGTGGTGCGGATGTTACTGGTGATCGTTGTGCTTTTTTTCCTGTGTTGGTTGCCGGTGTATAGCGCCAACACGTGGCGCGCCTTCGACGGCCCAGGCGCACATCGTGCACTTTCGGGTGCGCCCATCTCCTTCATCCACTTGCTAAGCTACGCCTCTGCCTGTGTCAACCCCCTGGTCTACTGCTTCATGCACCGTCGCTTTCGCCAGGCCTGCCTTGACACCTGCACCCGCTGCTGTCCTCGGCCTCCAAGGGCTCGCCCCAGGCCTCTGCCGGACGAGGACCCTCCCACCCCCTCCATCGCCTCACTGTCCAGGCTGAGCTATACCACCATCAGCACGCTGGGGCCTGGCTGAGGGGTGGAGCGGGAGCGGGGCTGAGGCAGGACAGACGGATTCCTACCAGCTCAGCCCCGTCCAAACACACAAGAGACGCAGACCAGCTGACACGAGAGACTGACTAACCCCAATGGCCAGGAAAGGGTGGCTTACCTGACACTAAGGAAACAAACCAGACCCTCACACAGAAAAGGAGGCACTCAATGAGGGACTGAGCCTGGCACACAGAGCCATGGCACTGACCTTGGACAGACCCAGCGTCCCTAGCCGTGGACTGTCTCCACACTGTGGAAACCGACAGGGGCTGACCTGCCTCTCACACGTATAGCAGGGGCATTGAATCTTTCAGGGCTCTGGAGCCTGGCACAGGAATGACTCCTGAGATGCTCCGCTGTGCCCATAGTTTGACCTCACAGTGCCCTTCCCCATCAGTGCTGCAAACACCAACCTGCCTAATCTCACACTCCCCGGACCAACGAGCTGTTTTGCACTAAGAAGTCCCTTCATTCCTTTCCAGTTAAATAATCCCCTCACCGGACTTTTTCAAGAAATGATAAATGACTTGGTTTCCCCCTCAATTTCCTTTTTGGACTTTTCTGGGGCATGTGAGGGGGCATGGGATTTGGGAGTCCTCTCTGTCAGGTCCCTCCCCCTGCTGCTCACTCCTGTGCATGACCCCCTGCCAAAAAGCCCATGGTCTGAGTCTAGATGAGGCTGTGTGAATTCTCTCTGAGTGGTCAACCTGGACCCACCTCACACCAGAGTCACAAAGCTGAGAATAAGGTTAGGGGTGGAATACGCATGGCACATCATCATTCCTAAGCACACTGTCCTAAAGTGGTCCCCTTGTTAGGGTACTGTATTAATAGATGCTTATTAAAATTTTAATGAAAAAAGGAAGCACTGTATGTTAAGACTCAGTTTATTCACTGTGTATTTGTAATAATATGGGGCCAGAACATAACAGATATACAGAATTAGAGTCGGGCCTTTTAATGCACTGTTACCTGTGGAAGCACCTTTTACTGGCCAGCAACAAGGAGAGGTGCAGTGGGAAAGGAGGTAGGGGGGTGCTGAACCTAAATGAAAGTCCTGGAAATCAGTCTCCCTGTTGACCATAAGACTGATCCAGCCCCAGAGAGAGGCAGAGATAGCAAATCACCCCTGCACACACACAGTGACAAACCAGGAAGAACAGATGATCTCACCGAGGGAACGCACAGAAATAGACAGAGGTGTGGTATGCTAGGAGAGGGCTCCTTGACACTTCATCTTGTAACAGGTGGAGAAACTGAGGCCCAGCACAAGAAAGAAAGCAGCTCAAGGTCATACAAGAAATTAAAGCAAGACAGGAATAATCTTATTGAAGTAGACACTGAGCTGGAGGTGGAAGAGAAGCCATACCCTCTGGTGTCAGACCCAAACTTTGTGGGCCTTGAGCTTATAAAATTGGGTGTCCCTTTTTTAAGAAAAAAAATTCAAAATTACAGCTACAAAATTGCTAGGACACTGTCCAGGGCCTTGGAAGAGATCCCTGCAAGTGAGGATCCCTGAGATGTAAGCTCCATTAGCTTCACAGCCAATAATGCCTCTAAAATCCACCCACTAACAACATTGAACAAACACTGGATGGAGTGAAGGGCAGTGAGAAAGGAGAGTGGTCTGTTTACCAGTTCTGAGCTGCTCCTATCCATCCTTTCTGCAGGGCTCTCGGCTGCAAGAGGCAGGAGGAAGGAAGAAAAGGAGGGAGAAGGCGTTCCAAGCTGTCAACTAAGACAGTACTGGTTAAAAATAGAATCCCAGCTGGTCGGAGTTGTGGAAAGCAAGATATTGAGCTTTGCTCACTCATGCCAGCTTTTCCAGGGGGTGGGAGTAGGTTTGCCCACAGCCTTCACGGCACTCTCTGATATTCATTCCCACCATCCTTTCTGAAGGAGATACAGCCTTGAAGAGGCTCCCCCACTGTCAGTCCTTCCGGCTTGGGCCCAGGTTCCTAATGTCCGTCAGATGGTGGTGGGGAGCTCAGCAAGGGAGGGCTGGTACTCATAGCTCATGAGGTCACGGAGAGCTCATACTCCAAGCCTCTCAGCCTGGAATATGAGCTCAAGTATGGTGGTCCAGGGCTACCCTAGAACCTAGCACATAGGCACAGCCTGAATAATGCCATTTCCCACACTGCGCAGTCTTTTCTTCTACAGAATACTTAACACATCCGTCACCCTGTGCCCGATCTAGTTACCTGATGTGGAATTTGGGGTCCTTCCATCTATTTTCCATCTCTGGAGATCTGACAGAACATTTCAGGTCTAGATTTTAATATCACTGTCTCCGTGAAGTCCTGCTTGGTCATCCTCACAAAGCTTGTCTGCTCATAGAGTACTTACTGCTTTCTCTCTTCTAGCATAGTTATGTTCCTGCCTGATTTCCCATCCTGGGCAGGGAACAGCATGATGTCATGGGAAGATGACTGAGCCTGGGCCTAGAAGGTGGAGTGATGGAGTGGGTAGGGGTGAAATCCAATGCTTCTTGATTCTGTGTGACAGGAGTTTATATATACTAATTCATCTCATTCTCAAAACTCTTCTCCAGAACATTTCTCTTCATTTGACAGAAGAGGAAAGTGAAGCTGAGAAAGCTTAAGGGAGTTGCGTGAGGCCCTGCAGCTAGAAGGGAGACAGGAACTGAGCTCAGGTTTCTGCCTCTAAAGCTTTGTTTCCTTCCATTAAGCTGTTTTGCCTTCCTTCAAACGTTGAAGATCTGGGTACCAGTGGTCCTGCCTTTTAAAAGTTGTGTGATTTTGTGCAACTTATCTCAATGAGTCTCAGTCTCATCTGTAAAATAGGAAGAATTACATTGTCTTCTGCAATATTGTGATTTATAAGAAATATATATTAATGTATTCAGTTCAGTTCAGTTCAGTCGCTCAGTCGTGTCTGACTCTTTGTGACCCCATGAATTGCTGCATGCCAGGCCTCCCTGTCCATCACCAACTCCCAGAGTTCACCCAAACTCATGTCCATCGAGTCGGTGATGCCATCCAGCCATCTCATCCTCTGTGGTCCCCTTCTCCTCCTGCCCCCAATCCCTCCCAGCATCAGGGTCTTTTCCAATGAGTCAACTCTTTGCATGAGGTGGCCAAAGTATTGGAGTTTCATCCTCAGCATCATTCCTTCCAATGAACTCCCAGGACTGATCTCCTTTAGGATGGACTGGTTGGATCTCGTTGCAGTCCAAGGGACTCTCAAGAGTCTTCTCCAACACCACAGTTCAAAAGCATCAATTCTTCAGCGGTTAGCTTTCTTCACAGTCCAACTCTAACATACATACATGACCGCTAGAAAAACCATAGCCTTGACTAGACAGACCTTTGTTGGCAAAGTAACGTCTCTGCTTTTGAATATGCTGTTTAGGTTGGTCATAACTTTCCTTCCAAGGAGTAAGTGTCTTTTAATTTCATGGCTGCAATCACCATCTGCAGTGATTTTGGAGCCCAAAAAAATAAAGCCTGACACTGTTTCCACTGTTTCACCATCTATTTCCCATGAAGTGATGGGACCGGATGCCAAGATCTTCGTTTTCTGAATGTTGAGCTTTAAGCCAACTTTTTCACTCTCCTCTTTTACTTTCATCAAGAGGCTTTTTTTTTTAATTTTTTTTGATCCTTCAGAAGCCCCAGTTCTAGCATCTCCATGCCTGGAAGGAAGCCACCAAAGGGAGGCCAGTTCCACAAAACTTGAGGATGGCGGTTGTGCTGGAAATCTCATCCCCCTCAAACCTTCCAAGAAGGCAGGTTTCCAGCTAAGTCTCAGATATGGGGACAAACCAGAAAAGAGACAGTCTCACAGTGAACAGGCACAGGGGGTCTTGTGCCAGACAACTCTCACAGACAACTCAAGCCAGAGCCTTGGACAACCATACAATCTGGTTACTCAGGTCTGATTAGTGGAAAGCAAGGGATTCTTTAAGGAAAGACTGTTCCTTCAAGTTATCTCTGTGAGAGGAGAGGTGGGAAGGAAGAAAAGAAAATGGAAAGGGTGGAGAAGTAAGCAGGCCCCATCTGAGGTCAAAGCTTTGGGCTGGGATGTAATGCCTATAAGAGGGGCCATGCTGGAAGCGGCAGTCCCTATTGCAGATTCTAACCGTGGTTCTCTGTCTGCTTCCTGTTCTCTGAATCTCATTCACTGTCCCCCAACCTTATGGGGCACTTGTTCAGTCAGATGCTTGGTCTGTTGCTAGCACCAGTCATGAAGATTAACACCTCCCTTTAGGTAGGGCTCAGTCTTTTGGAAACAATTCTAGCCCAGCCGTGTATCCACATCTTGAGAAAGGAAATAGTTAACCAAATAGGCCCTTTGTCTTAGGTACTTTGTCTTAACCAAACAGGCACATTGTCTTAATCAAATTAGGCGCTTTGTCTTAGTAAAACAGTTTGGGGCTCCAGAATACTCACCTGACGGGTCAGTAGTAAGAGATAAGACATGAAAGGGCTCTTGAGGAAGTTACATTTATTTAAATGGTAAGGCTGGTTTGAGTAAATTTCTCAGGGTGAAACAAATGGGCTTCAAGTAATGAGGGAAAGGCAGAACACAAGACATTACCTGACAGGATACAAGATTCCATCTAAGTGTCAGGGAACAGGGCTAACACTGCACGTGGGCAAGGAAAGGCAGGTGCAAAGATTCCACCTGGACAGGGACAGAGCGTTCCAGGTGGGACTCAATCTGTAGGAGGGGGGGATCCCCCGAGCGGGGGGGAGTGCGGAGGGATCTATTTTTTTGCCTTAAACCAGAGATAATCCCTTGATCCTTCTAAATTTAGGCATATGGATTTCCCAGATGGCTCCGTGATAAAGAATCCACCTGCCAATGCTGGAAACGTGGGTTTGATCCCTGGGTCAAGAAGATCCCCTGGAATAAGAAATGTCAAACCACTCCAATATTCTTGACTGGGAAATCCCATGGACAGAGGAGCCTGGCGGGCTACAGTCCATGGAGTCACAAAGAGTCAGACATGACTGAGTAACTGAGCTCAAGCACACACGTACAACCCTCCAGGAAGTAACAAGCAGCAATTCAGGAAATTTAAAGGCCAGCCCCTGGGCTGCCTATATGTGGGGATCTGTAGTTCATCCCAGAAAAGAGAAGCGTATAGGGTGGCTGAGGTAGAAAGCCTGGCTATAAGTGCACCCAGAGAGGTAGAGGGCCCTCACATTGTCAGGGAACAGCTGCACCCACCAACTTGAAAGGTGATGCAGGTCAAACCAGAATTAGCAGCAAAAGTGGGGATCTGGCCAAAGGAGACCAATACGCAGCTCCAGGGTAAAGAGCTAACAACAGTTACTTGGTCTGAAAACCGATCTCACTGGAAGGATCTGGTACCCAGTACGCCCCAATGCCATTAACTATGGAGTGACTAGCTCTGACTGGTTACTTTCTATTTCTGAGCCTCACTTTCCCTCATCTGTTGGTATCCCTCACTTGGAGATATTTCATGACTTGCTATATAGTTGTGAAGGCTACGTGAGCTGGAGCAGCTGTCTTCCAAGGAAATGCACAAGCTCAGGAAGATTATTAGACACCCTAGCATTGAGATCATGCTGGTAGCCACTGCCATAAGTAATCCAAAATAAAAATAATACTGAATAATAACATCATGTAATAAAGTCCAGTAAACTTCTGCCTTTCCCATGAGGAGTACTTTAGAGTTTTTTTTTTAATCTCAAACACTGATTTACTTATTTAATATTTTTATTAGTCATATATACACATAGTTTAAAGGAAATTCCTAGGTTGGTCAGTGGTAAAGAACCCACCTGCCAATGCAGGAGATTCAGGAGATGTGGCGTCGATCCCTGGGTCAAGAAGAGCCCCTGGAGAAGGAAATGGCAACCCAGTCCAGTATTCTTGCCAGAAAAATCCCATGGACAGAGGAGCCTGGTGGACCTTAGTCTATGGTGTCACAAAGAGTCAGACACGACTGAGCACACATACAGTTTAAAGAATCATGTATTCTACGATATCAAGACAAACAGCAGTCCCCAGACCTCTAACCTGCTCGTTTCCCCTCCTACAGAGGGAATTACTTTCAAATCTCTTATCCATTTTTTCCTAGTATTTATTACCATGTCTTTTAATAACATGCTAATATTACTTCTGGTTCTTCTGTTTGGCAGTATTATCTATTGGCCACTCTCCAAGGAAGATGAGGGTTTAACTCTCATTTCCACCAACCAGACGCACACACTCCTATATCACCTTCTCACCCAATAAAATAATAAGATATCACTGCTGTTGTTTAGTCACTAAGTTGTGTCCACCTCTGTGTGAGCCTAAGGACTATAGCCTACCAGGCTCCTCTGCAATTTTCCAGGCAAGAACACTGGAGTGGGTTGCCATTTCTTTCTCCAAAATAATAGCATAATTTTTGTTATTGTGACATCCAGGCACAAAGATGATCCTCAGTGATATTCACCTCCCTGTATTCCAGCCCTTTGTCGTCCTGTTTCACTTCACAAGGCTGTGTACGTAACCAACAAAATATCAGAGTGTTTAATAAAAATGGGATCCCACTCTGCACTTGTACAACTTGGCCTAACTCACTTTACCTTAATCCAACCCTGTTGGATTTTGTCTTTAACATTTTGATGTTTTTGTTCATCGTGGATTTTTTTGCATAAATTTTAACATTTTTAATATTGCACAAAGTATTTTTAATGTTGATCATTAAATTTTTTGATGCTCTTTTAAGTCTTTCACCCAAAACAAGAAAGCTTCTTAGTCTTGGCCCTTACATATCCTAATAGCTTCTTGAGAAAGAATTCATGGAAAGTAAACTTTAGGAAAGTAATCTTTATGTCTGAAAGTGTTAGTTGCTCAGTCATGTTCAACTCTTTGCGACCCCCATGGACTGTAGCCTACCAGGCTCTTCTGTGTGTGGAATTCTTCAGGCAAGAATCTGGAGAGTGTAACCATTGCCTTCTCCAGGGGATCTTCCTGGCCCAGCGATTGAAACCTGGTCTCTTGCATTGCAGGCAGATTCTTTACCATCTGAGCCACCAGGGAAGTCTTTATATCTATATATGTAATTCACCATCACACTGGATTCCTAGTTTGGCCAGATATAGAATTCCAGGTTGGGAATTTTTTAACCTATGTTTTGAAGATATGCTTTTGAAGACCAAAGTCATTTGACTTCTGATCCTTTGCTCTACAATAGTGGCTATTAATTTTGGAATTTGGAATTGTACAGGTCCATCCTGCTCACAGTAGGGCAGGACTTAGTTTAACAGTGGAGGACTGATAGCTGATTGGAAGTCTGAGCAGTGGATGGAGATTGTCTTCTGGGAGCTTCTTTATAGGGTGATATAGTTAAGCTATTTGTTGGAATCTCCAGATGTTAAGACCTTCAGTTCTTTCTTCATTGGCTGGTGAGATGTCCTAGAGAACTTCTCCAATTTCCTGGAGAGAATAAAGACCTCGTTTCCAGCATTTGGAGAGCCAGTGGGAAAAGACTTTGGCATGGGGGTAGGCTTGATGGGGCATTTACTGTGCATATGGATACTTAAGATTGTTTTATGGTATCCCTGTCTTCAAATGTGCCTGAAGGACCTTCAATTTTATCTTCTCCAGACAGATCTCCTGTCTTCTGCCAAAGAGAAGAACAGTAGAGAGTTAGCTAAGGGATCTAGAAATCTTTTTTTTTTTTCAACAGCTTTCAACCAATCTTCTTTTATTCCCCACCCCCTAAACTTCCAGAAATATCTTGAACCACCAATTCCTAGGCCTTTGGAGGGTTCTGCCATTTAGGTGTGGCAGTTCTTTGGTTTCCCCTGTTATATCTGCTTACTTAGGTCAACTAAGTCATTAGACACCTATCTATCTATTTTTCAGTTTCCAAAATTTTCTCATAATCTCTTTTTTCTCACCTTTTCTGAAGATTTATACCTCACACACACACAAAAAAATCCCTTTAAACCCAGTTAAGGGATCAGACAAACCTCAGTATGCTGTCAGAGGAGGAACAGAGCATAGGAGATGGGGACACATTATACATAGATGAAGAAATCCAATTCCCTAACTTTATCTCACTTTCAGGAAATCCCTTCTTTTAGAGGGGTTTGCAAAGAGAGCAACCTTTTATGCCTTTGTTCAAAATATAATCTTTCCTCGAAAGTGCCCTGCATGCCTGCATGCTCAGCCGTTCAGTCCTGTCCAACTCTTTGCAACCCCATGGACTATAGCCCACCAGGCTTCTCGGTCCATGAGATTCTCCAGGCAAGAATACTGCAGTGGGCTGCCACTTCCTCCTCCAGGAGATGTTCAAAACCCAGGGATCGAACCTGAGTCTCCTGCTCCTCCTGCATTTACCACTTAGCCACGTAGGAAGCCCAGGTAGTAGCCTAGACCTCTGCTGAGTTTTCCATTGAGTTATCCAGTCCTGTGGGCTGCTTTAGGAGGTCAATTTCAGCCTTTAAAGGACAAATACTGCTAGTGCTTGTAGAAATACAATTTCAATTCAGTGAATTCCTTGAATAATCATTTTAATTACAGCAGTTATAATTTAACAATTACAAAAACAATTATTATAAAATAAGTTATTTTATAGAGAGTGCACAAACAAGGACACTCCTTCCCATAAATGGGTATTAGGTTGGGCTTGTGTGGTCTTTGCCAGGTCTTGTTGCCTCCCGGCAAGTCCTCTCAAGGGCAGGTTCTGAAGGAGAGACCAAGCTAGTTCTGGAGGAGATGCAGACACGTGAGGAGTGCCCAAGGGAGGGGTGGTTCATGCGCCAGGCCCTGCTACACACGACATGCAAAACTTGAGGTTCAGGTTGACACCAGCCTGTAAGTCACCTCGCTACGGTGAGCCCCAGGGAAAATCGGATCTGCTTGCTTCTTAGGGGCAGAGGCACCGTCCTCCCTTAGCCCCGCCCCTTAGGCCCCCTTCCCGCCGGCGCACGTGGAGCCGGTGAGCTACACGTTTTTAACTTGCAACCTGAACCACGCACAGGAAACGGCTAAGGCCAGGAACGGCTGGGATGAGAGGAGGGAGAGAGGCTGGTGCGCAGAGGTGCCGCTGGCTGCAATGGACTTTCGGGACAGGGAGGCCACAGAAAAGATCTACAAAGAAAACTGGCTTGGTCAGAAGGAGGGGGAGCGGCTGGGGAGACTAATGAGAGGAGGAGGTAATGAAAGGAAGGGGCTAGGATGAGAGGGAGGGGCTGCTTCAGAGAGTGATCAGTGGGGAGGAGAAATAGATGGGCAAGAAGAAGAAAGGGAAATAGATGGTAGGAACTTATCTTGGGGACAGGAGGGACTTAAGAGGAGAGCCAGTGTGCTCACTTAGTCCAGCAAGAGGGGACCCTCACCATGGACAGGAGGAACGCCTGCTGCTGCGAAGCCCAGAAGTAGCTGCCTGGGTAAACCTTAATTCTAACATGTTTTGATGACTGGCTGGCCTCCCACCCAGCAGAACTTGGAAGACACTGCTGTAACTGTTGGGCTGGGTTTTAACTGTTGTGATCTGACAAAATGCAAGTATTTAATAATCCTGCTTCATAGTCACATAATGTTTAATTAACCCTTTCAGGGTACTTTCTCTTGTTCTAATATGGTAATATCTTGAGATGGCTGCATTATCCCCATTTTACAGGCAAAGATGTTAAAACAGAAATGACTTGCTCAGAATCACAAATCAGCTTAATTATTAAGTAGAAAGAGATTAGTTGTGATATTATTGAAGCCAATATCTGCCAGTGTGGAATAAAATAACTAGAGTAGGATGTGACTTAGTAATAAGAAGTAACACAGAACTAGTGATCTGAAGCCACAAAAAGATGTCTCCAGATTCAAAACCCATCTTCTCCAGAAAGACCAATGCTCCGCACCCTGGGCCTCAGGCCTCCTGGTTCCTCTGCAGCATCTAGGGGCCTGTCTCAGTCTTTTTAGGCTGCTGTAACAGAATGTCAAAAACTGGGTGGCCCATACACAACAGAAATTTATTTTTTACAGTTCTGGAGGCTGAGAAGTCTAAGACCAAGGTGCTAGCAGGTTTGGCATCTGGTGAGAACCTGACTCCTAGATGGCCATCTTTATGCTGTAACTTCACAAGGTGGAAGGAGCAGTGGCGCTTCCTTGGGCTTCTTTTATAGGGGCACTAATCCCATTTATGAGGGTTCTGCTCAGATGATATAATCACCCCAAAAGTCCTCAATATGTAATGTCATCACCTCGGGGGATTGGGTTTCAGCATATGAATTTTGGGGTAATACATTTAGACCACAGCAGAGCCAAAAAGGATTCCATGGTTTGGAGGTGTTGGATATGCTCAGGTGAAACTATTGCTCCTTTGTTCTTCAGGATCGGGGCAGTGCTACAGCCTACTCTCTGGTCTTGTAGACTGGCTTACCTGCCCTCCCTTATTGTTTCAGAAGATGTTTACATTTTCTTCTTATTGGTGTGCAGGATCCATATAACTTAGGCGTTCATCTAATCTATTGATGCTGAACGCAAGGGAAGACTCACAGACTTTGGAATGGTGAGTAGGAGCCAGCTACCAGAAGGTCTAGAGGAAGAACTTTCCAGGCATACAGGAGGGACAGACTCCAGGAAAGTAATGACCTTAATGAGTTCAGGAAATAGAGGTCCCACAAGGCTGAGGAAAGTGGCATGAAATGAAGTTAGAGTGAAAAGGCAGAGGTCCAACCACAATTGCAGGGGTGGTTGGCAGGACTTGAAGGTTGGAAATAAAAATCTAGCAGGGCTGGGCTATCCGAAGAGATAGAAATGTTTCCTTAGAGACCTCAGTTTACTCCTACAGAATAGCAGAGGAGTTAAAACAAGGCAATGTAGTCCAGCCTGACTGAGATTCCTACATGAAGATGACATAGAATGAACAAGAGGAAACACAGACCAACAGAGTGTAACACAGAACACCAGTGACCTAAGGACCCTCCATAAGAGCCACACCAACCTCCCAACCCAGAAAATACGTATTTGAGAGGATATTAAGACCACAAACCCAATTCAAAACTGCAAAGTCTCTTAAGTGACTTCCATCTGAGGACTCTGTGGGGCGTCCACCACTAAGGATGGGGATACAGCTTCCCATTGTCCTCTCTGCAGAAAAATGGATATCTTTTAAATTGTCACTGGTAGTACATAGAAGTTTATTTCTTACTAGTTCAGGGCTTGTCAAACCCTCTCTCTATATAGGGTTTTAACTGATTATCTGATGGTGGGTAGGGTGGTAATGAAACCTTAAGTTTCCACTAAAGTGTAAAAAACACTGCAGTGTAACACCACCACGAAGTCTTAATGAGCTTCTATTCAACCCTACTTTACTTGGGAGAAAATGAGAATATAAAACTTTTAAATGATTATTTTTAAAGGGCTTATTTTTCAATTATTTAGATATCTGGAGTTACTTTGGAGTTATCCAATTATTGAGTTTCTGCGTGTTGCCACCTTTCACCAAGCCACTATTGTCTCTCACCTGGATAGTTGTAATATCAGACTAATTTGTCTTTTTCACTTCCATGTTTGAATCCTTGCAGGCTGCCTCTCAAACAGTAATCTGAGTGAATCTCCTGCACACTAAACTAGGACTTCTTCTTCCTAGTAATGGCAGGCTAGGTTATTTGGATCAACCCTCTGGCTGAAAATAACTTGAAAGAGGAAAACTGAACAAAATATAAGAAACATTTTCTTAAGATCAATGAAGAGATGATAAAACAGTAAGAATCAAGCTAAAATGTGAAGATTTAAGAGGGGTAAGAAGGTATGGGAGCTTCTTTCACCCTGAAGCTATGCATATTCCGCCAAATTAGTATGTTAGTGTCATGGGTCCCAGTATACAGAAATCAAAGACAGGGGCTGGCAAAGTGGGGAGTCTAATGGAGACTCAGGTAAACAGGTTCTAAGGGATCCCCCTAAGTGTAGGAGAGGGGACCTATCTGACTTTAACCAAGAGCATATGGCAAAGTGAGAGAATGTCACTCTCATGGTACTTATGTTATAAAAATCTGTCTCATGAGTAAACAAATGGCAAGGAGCTTAGGGCAGCTTTGAGCAAGAAATTAAAGCCACAGATTTAAGAAATCCTATGAATTGCAATAAAAAAGAACCAACACCTAAAGTTGTCATAGTGAAATTATTTAAAAACCAAAGAAAAGGGCCAAAGCTTAAAACTGGTTCGAGAAAAGAGTAAATTATGTTTAAGAAAGGTACATGGTACATGGGAGACAATAAATATTTGCTAAATGAATAAACAATCTATTGGGGAGATTTTCTGCGTATTAGCTCGACAACCTGTGTCACTTGATCTCTTTGAAACTCAGTCTCCTCACCTGCAAAATGTAGATAATAAAACCTACTTTATAGGGGAAATCATCAGGATTAACTTAATAATTCATTATACGTAGAACACCTAATAATCCGTAGTATATATTAGATGTTCCTGTTCTGGACTGATTTTCTCCCAAATTTGAGTTTGGGGTTTGTTCTATGCAAATTTACTAATTCAGATCTCCAGTTCAGGCTTTCTTCAGTTCCAAATACCCATCTCGAAATACTTCTATATCTAAAACATATTTCCTTCCTTCCCTTTTAAAGGGCTGGAGAAAAACAAGTCCTATTGCAGTAACACCTGTTCGGCCACAAGATAAAAAAAGGTAAATGAGCAAACATCTAACTTAGGGTGCACCTGCTAATTCTCTGACCTAAATTATACTCTGTGGTATTTTCTGAATTTCTGTCATGATAATGATTACCTGGGGGCAGTTTTTAGTAATATAATTTTTGGTTCTCTTTGCCTGGACAATACGATTTTTTTAGGTCTAAAGGTAAAACCGCAGAATTTGACTTTTTAACAAGCACCCAAGTGACTCTTACCTTCATAAAACAGTGGGAATAATGCCTAGGGAGTGAAGATTACAATATTGACCAAGCCACTGATTAACGTGAGTGAACAAATACTTCCTGCTATAGGAGAGAGAAGAAACTACAAACAGGAGGCTGGCTCTATGAAGGTGGATGCAACAGGGCCTGTGTCTGGACAGGTTCACCAATTTTCCAGAAGACATAGGGTACATGAAATATCTTATGGCAGACAGACCCTACTCCAGTTGAATGGGCAAAGTAGGGCCTTTGATTGTGGGGACCTAGGAAAGCTTTGTGAAGGAAGTGCAATCTGAGTTAGACTACTCTCTAGAGTTTTTCCAAATGACTATAAAAAGGAATTCCGGGGAAGAGAAACAGTTTTAAGCAAAATTGGTTCTAGAAAGAGCAAGAAAACTGAGCTATTCCTTCCATATCTTCAAGGGAATGCCTGTGCTCAAAGGGTCAAAGGTATAAAGGACTAGGTGGAACTGAGTAGACAGTTTAAAGATGCAAAAAAGCAGGATGGATTAGGAAACAGACTGGGTGAGAAGAGGTTAGGAGCCCCTGAGACAGAGAAAGTCCAAGTTTATTTCCTGCCTCAGGACCCCTATTCCCCACACCTTCAGGGGTCAGTTTCTGATTCCATAACTGACTGGAAGATCTGGAAACTTTGGTCCCCAAATGCCAGAACTCCCACTAATCTACCCCAATAATGTGTTGAGATCCTGAGATTCCCTCCTGAGACTTCAAATTCTTCCCTGCTTGCCCTGAACCCCGCCTGCCTAACTAGCATCATTTGTTCAAAAGTTCTGCTTGTTCTTGCATCAGGACCATTTTCTTTTTTTCATCAGCAATTTCCTCTGCCCCAGAATATTTTTCTCCTCCTCTTCACTTATTTTATTTGTCAGATCTCTGTTTATATAGTTCTCATTCAAAAAGCCTTTTCCTACTTAGCCTAAATTATCCTCCACCCTTTATCTCTAACACATGCTTAGAATTTTTTTTCATAGCACTTGTCAGTATTTCAGATTACATACTTATTTGTGTTTGTGGCTCTCTCCCTTCACACAATAAACTCCATGAACCCCGTCTGTTTCCCTCACCACTCTTGACTTGGTACCTAACTCAGGGCAATCTTTCACCATTAATATTTGTTTACAAAAGAGGGGGTTGTGACCTTAATAACTATTAGCCTGAGGCCGTGGCACGTCCCCTACTATAAGATCCTATGCATTCTCAAGATCCTAATGCGTTTCCTGTCTCTTCCTCCAGAGCTTGTGCCTGGATTCATACTCTGATGTCAATATTCACTAGTTGTGGTCCACTGTTTACATTGTCTATGCTGTTTAAATCTCAGTTTTCTTTTCCTATAAAACTGAGATAATTCCTACTATGTAGAGTCACAAGGAGGATTATGGAAGAATCCGTGTAAAACATCTAACAAATGTACCTGAAAAATAGTGATTGATAATGGTTAGCTGCCATTATTTGGAGAAGGCAATGGCAACCCACTTTAGTACTCTTGCCTGGAAAATCCCATGGACAGAGGAGCCTGGTAGGCTGCACTCCATGGGGTCTCGAAGAGTCGGACACGGCTGAGCGACTTCACTTTCACTTTTCACTTTCATGCTTGGAGAAGGAAATGGCAACCCATTCCAGTGTTCTTGCCTGGAGAATCCCAGGGACAGAGGAGCCTAGTGGGCTGCCGTCTATGGGGTCGCACAGAGTCGGACACGACTGAAGCGACTTAGCAGTAGCAGCAGCAGCAGCTGCCATTATTGTTGCTGCTAACAGCTAATCACCTCCAAGATTCAAACCATGGGGTTTTTCCCATAAGAAAGTTCTCCTTTTATTAATATCTATAAAGAGATCTTATAAATAAAATTATATATATATAAGATCTTATAAATTAACAAGAAAACAAAAATGGATGAAGGTTATAAACGTGCAAATTCACAAAAAATTCCAAAAATTTTAATATATGTTATCACAGTAGAGACAGAAGCAGAGAAAGGGACATAGTCTGGCTCGCAGATACCGCTCACACCTCCCCTCTTACAGTTTTTCCCCCTAGCGTTGGGAAAGAAGGAAAAGCAAGTGTCTCCTCCCTTGAAGGGGTGGTGACGCCATGTCACCTTCTGCTTCTCCGGTTAACACAGCCTGGCATGATGCCCCCGTGAGCACTGGCCACACCTCTGGTTCTTTACAGGGTGCCTCGTTCTCTGCCTCTTGGCATTCCCCTTAAAAACTCCCTCACCAGAAATGTATCTCTGGGGATTGCCAGGGACAACTCATGCGTTGCCCCCGTGAACTCCCCCAAGTGGCTCCTGCCATCATCGTCCCCCCCCACCCCAGAGCATTCCCACTGTCCAAGCAGCCTGCTGTCAGCTGCTGCCAGGGTTTCACTTCCCAGGACACGTGATGTTTTCCTCGAACTGTGAGGAGGATGCCCAACTCCCGACTCTGTCACACAGTTAAGATGAGTAGGATGATACCATTCTCATAAGGGGATTCTGCAGTGGACTCCTCTGAAGATGTTCAGTTGCTAAAGAATCTAAAAGGCCTCCCCTGGAAGCGGTGCCAGAGCATGACCTGGGAACATTATTGGACTTAATCCTCCATTCTACCTTCATTCCATGATATCCTCTTTACTGTTCTTCAATTTATTCCCTTCTTAAGGTATGATTCAGCAAGGTGAACATCCCCCAGGAGGTTGTTAGAAATGAAGAATCTCAGGCCCTTCTGAATCAGATCCTGCATTTTATAGCAAGACTCCCAGGTAATGACTATACACATGAAAGTTCAGGAAATTCTGATGAATGGGACAGAACTTTTGAATTCTCTCACTCCACTTACTTAGATCCAAGTTCATTTTTAGCCCCCATAGGTCTGTCTCTTCCTTTTTACGTGCCCTGTTACTAGCTAGAGGTGTTTAGGTAGTCAGCATGTGGTGTCTACCAAGTAGTTCTGTAGGGATTCCATGAAAGCAGACTCACATCTGTTCATTGTAGACACCCGAATAATTAAAGAAAAATAACCCAACCCAGTATGATAGGTTATCTATCACAGAGAGATAAAGGGTAGATTTTGAAGGAATATTGAAGTCATCTGCCCCTATAACTCTGTAATACCCTCTGTTTTAAAAGATATCTCAATACATTACTGAGGCAGGGGAATGATTATGATGGACCAGCTTTGTTAGCAAATGTACACATTCACTATGTAGAAATAAACAGCAAAGATTATATTGAAATTGTACATGTAGATGATAATGTTGTTGTTCAGTCACCAAGTGGTGTCTGACTCTTTGCAACCCAATGAACTGCAGCATGCCAGGTTTCCCTGTCCCTCACCATCTCCCAGGGTTTGCCCAGGTTCTTATCCCTTGATTTGGTGATACCATACAACTGTCTCATGCTCTGTCGTCCTCTTCTCCTCCTGCCCTCAATCTTTCCCAGCAGCAGGGTCTTTTCCAATGAGTCAGCTCTTCGCATCAGGTGGCCAAAGTATTGGAACTTCAGCATCATCACTTGAAATGAGTATTCAGGGTTGATTTCCTCTAAGAGTGACTGGTTTTATCTCCTTGCTGTCCAAGGGACTCTCAAGATTCTTCTCCAGCACCACAGTTCAAGAGCATCAGTTCTTTGGCCCTCTGCCCTCTTTCTGGTCCAGCTCTCACATCCATACGTGACTACTGGAAAGACTGTAGCATTGACTATACAGACCTTTGTTGGCAAAGTGATGTCTTTTCTTTTTAACACACTGTCTAGTTTTGTCATAACTTTCCTGCCAAGAAGCAATCACCATCTAATTTCATGGCTGCAGTCACCATCCACAGTGATTTTAGAGCCCAAGAAAAGGAAATCTGTCACTGCTCCCTTTTCCCCTTCTATTTGCCATGAAGTGATAGGACCAGATGTCATGATCTTAGTTTTTTTTTTAATATTGAGCTTTAAGCCCACTTTTTCATTCTCTTCACCCTCAACAAGAGGCTCTTTAGTTCCTCTTCAGTTTCTGCCATTAAAGTGGTATCATTCACATATCTGAGGTTGTTGATATTTCTTCTGGCAGCCTTGATTCCAGCTTGTAACTCATCTAGCCTGGCATTTCACATGATATGCTCTGGGTTAAACAAGGTGACAATAAACTGCCTTGTCGCACTCTTTTCTCAAACTGGAACCAGTCAGTTGTTTCATACAAGTTTCTAACTGTTGCTTCTTGACCCACGTACAGGTTTCTCAGGCAAAAGGTAAAATGGTCTGGTATCCCCATCTCTTTAAGAGTTTTCTATAGTTTGTTATGATCCACACAGTCAAAGGCTTTAGTGTAGTCAATGAAACAGAGGTAGATGTTTTTCTGGAATTCCCTTGTTTTTCCTATGATCCAGTGAATGTTGGCAACTCTGGTTCCTCTGCCTTTTCTAAACCCAGCTTGAACATCTGGAATTTCTTGGTTCACATAATGCTGAAGCCTAGCTTGAAGGATTTTGAGCATAACCTTTCTAGCATGGGAGATGAGTGCAATTGTCTAGTAGTCTGAACATTCTTTAGTATTGCCCTTCTTGGGAATTGGGATGAAGAGTGATCTTTTTCAGTCCTGTGGCCATGGGTGGGTTTTCCAAATTTGCTGACATTGAGTGCAGCACTTTAATAGCATCATCTTTTAGGATTTTTAAATAGCTCTGCTGGAATTTCATCACCTCCACTAACTTTATTAGCATATAGATGATCCTTGAAGGTAATTCTTTCCTCATCCCATGGTTTGTATTGAAGATCAGTTTGAGGACATTATTGCTCTCAGCAGAGGTTGAAAATGGCCCTAGCTGGTGTCTACCTGCCACGCCAAGGTGGAAGGTCTCTAAAATTCACCCAAAGTTTCTTTGGCACACTCCTTCAGACGGAAGTCACACAAAATACAAAGAACTGCCTTGTGAGTGAGATTTTAGAATTCATTGCGACTTCCTCGTGGTTTGATTTCTCTGTGGTTTTGATGCTTTTTTCCACTGATTCTTTTTTCCTGCTCTGATTTTTCTTTAAACAGCCTTTAGCTCTAGAACTTTCTGTTTGATGAATCCCATGGAATATTCAATGTAAGAAGCCAATGCTGGAAGACCCTTAAAAAAATCATCCTATCCTGTTATTATTTTCCTGCTTGGCTGCTGTATTCTTTGTGGTTGACAGGTTTCTCAGAGTCTGCAAGGTCTTTTATCCTGGGGATGGTTCTACAGGGGAAAGTCCTGTAGAACCATTTTAGGGGGATCAGATCAGATCAGATCAGTCACTCAGTCGTGTCCGACTCTTTGCGACCCCATGAATCGCAGCACGCCAGACCTCCCTGTCCATCACCAACTCCCGGAGTTCACTGAGACTCACGTCCATCGAGTCAGTGATGCCATCCAGCCATCTCATCCTCTGTCGTCCCCTTCTCCTCCTGCCCCCAATCCCTCCCAGCATCAGACTCTTTTCCAATGAGTCAGCTCTTCACATGAGGTGGCCAAAGTACTGGTGTTTCAGCTTTAGCATCATTCCTTCCAAAGAAATCCCAGGGCTGATCTCCTTCAGAATGGACTGGTTGGATCTCCTTGCAGTCCAAGGACTCTCAAGAGTCTTCTCCAACACCACAGTTCAAAAGCATCAATTCTTCGGTGCTCAGCCTTCTTCACAGTCCAACTCTCACATCCATACATGACCACAGGAAAAACCATAGCCTTGACTAGATGAACCTTTGTTGGAAAAGTAATGTCTCTGCTTTTGAATATGCTATCTAAGTTGGTCATAACTTTCCTTCCAAGGAGTAAGCGTCTTTTAATTTCATGGCTGCAGTCACCATCTGCAGTGATTTTGGAGCCCAGAAAAATAAAAGTCTGACACTGTTTCCACTGTTTCCCCATCTTTTTCCCATGAAGTGATGGGACCGGATGCCATGACCTTCGTTTTCTGAGTGTTGAGCTTTAAGCCAACTTTTTCACTCTCCACTTTCACTTTCATCAAGAGGCTTTTGAGTTCCTCTTTACTTTCTGTCATAAGGGTGGTGTCATCTGCATATCTGAGGTTATTGATATTTCTCCCGGCAATCGTGATTCCAGTTTGTGTTTTTTCCAGTCCAGCATTTCTCATGATGTACTCTGCATCTAAGTTAAATAAGCAGGGTGACAATATATAGCCTTGACGAACTCCTTTTCCTATTTGGAACCAGTCTGTTGTTCCATGTCCAGTTCTAACTGTTGCTTCCTGACCTGCATACAAATTTCTCAAGAGGCAGATCAGGTAGTCTGGTATTCCCATCTCTTTCAGAATTTTCCACAGTTTATTGTGATCCACACAGTCAAAGGCTTTGGCATAGTCAATCAAGCAGAAATAGATGTTTTTCTGGAACTCTCTTGCTTTTTCTATGATCCAGCGGATGTTGGCAATTTGATCTCTGGTTCCTCTGCCTTTTCTAAAACCAGCTTGAACATCAGGAAGTTCATGGTTCACATATTGCTGAAGTCTGGCTTGGAGAATTTTGAGCATTACTTTACTAGCGTGTGAGATGAGTGCAATTTAGGGGGATAGTGGTTGGCTTATTAGAAGCTGGGAAAAAGCGCAGAAGACAGCTTATTAGAAGCTGTCTTCTTTGGAGCAAACTTGTACAACCATTATGTGGAAAGGGTAGCATCTGATAGGATGTGCTCTGAAAGCAACTTTAATTTTTTTACTGCCCCCTCTGCTCATTGGCTAATTTCTTCCTTGTCTGTGGATGAAATCTTAAGTGGGTCCCTGTAGCTCTTCCAGACACTCATAGAAAA
Organism: Bos indicus x Bos taurus; assembly: GCF_003369695.1. Lineage (NCBI taxonomy): Eukaryota > Metazoa > Chordata > Mammalia > Artiodactyla > Bovidae > Bos > Bos indicus x Bos taurus. The sequence goes on from NC_040090.1 coordinate 37,266,018, forward strand.
ATATTTAAGTCCCTCCGGTCAATTTTAGACATAAAATAGCTTCATTTCAGTCATTGAAATGTCCAGTTCCATGTAACTCTGAACTTGATTTAAGACAAATATTTCCCATTTCTCTGCTTCCCCGGCCCAGGCTTATTCAGGCTGGAAGCATGAAGTGAGGAGAGGGAGGTAGGGGCCCATGGGGGCAGGGGAGGCACAACTGTCTTCTTTGTTTTCCCACCTAAGGCTTCTGCTCCTCCAAACCCACTCCCTCTAGGACTAGGGTCCAACAGGGCTTGGGGATGGAGGCGGGAGGAGTGAAAGGAGGAAAGGCGTTACTTTAGGGAAACTGTAACATTTGGTGGTGCTGGTGCCGGCCCAGGATTTTGATGGATATTCACTATGGACTCCTCTTACTAGGCAGTTTCATGCGGCCCTTGGAAATGGGTCTGCTGAAACACTGGACCTCCTGTGCTGGCCACCTGTTCCACTGACTTGTGCATCTGATTTGAAATCTCTGTTGCCTAGTAGCAAGCCCACTTAGGTGGGGTCTCCTTGGAAACAACCCTCAGGCTCATTCTCTCCCTTCCCTCATTTGGTCCACTCGAAGCAGGCACTTCTGCTCTGAGTTTAATGGTTTATGCACTCCTCCTCATCCTAGCACCTGACTCCAGCCACAGCCATCCACCTTTAGTCCTCCCGGGTATGGGTCAGACACCAATTGTTTCGGTCCACTCAGTTTTAAGGGAACTGATTTTTCAAAGCCCTTTCTCACGAGATTTGAGATAAAAAGGTGTGCAGCCTTGGATAAGTGAAGGAGGTAAGAGGGAGAATGCTACAGGGCATCAACTGTTTTTTCCAAAATGTCTTTTCTTTGACCTCAAATCTTGAGGACTTGAGGGGTGAGTGTTTCTCTAAAGGTCACAAAGCTATCTCTAACTTGCTATTGTTCAGTCGCTTCAGTTACATCTGACTCTTTGCAACCCGATGGACTGCAGCATGCCAGACTTCCCTGTCATTCACCATCTTCTGGAACTTGCTCAACCCCATGTCCATTGTGTCAGTGATACCATCCAACCATCGCATCCTCTGTCCTCTCCAACTACCTCCTCCTTTGCCTGTCCATGAAGGTGGTCTCAAAACCCACTTTGAAGTAAGGGGACTTGCCACCTACTCCTTTTTTTTTTTTTGCTTTTGGGCCTCAGCTGCATCAGAGCAGAGGAGAACCCATTTTAGCATGATGTCCTGTTTTCCAACTCCACTACACACAGGGAAGTTGCATTTTAGAGCCCTCAGAGGAGAAAGCATCTCCTACCATTTTTTTGAGCACTATTTTAGATGTATGAGTGACAGACTACCCCCTTCTTTCTTTTGGGGTGTTTTTTTTTTTCAGTTTTTTACAGTATATTTTTGGAGTGTACTTTTTTCACTCTCTCTCTCTTTTTTCTCTCTCTTTTTTTTTTTTAACAATTTAGAAATGAGATTAAGTGATTCACCATGACTGAGTCAAAAAGAATTTTTACAGAGGGGAGGCCTGCTGTTTTTTTCTTGTTGAAAGCAGTTTAAGGCAACTGCTTTTAGATTTCTGGATGTTTTCTTTTTATATTGGAAACTGAAGTTAGGGAAGTTTTAAACAAGTTAAAGTGTGGTTTTTTTAAAACAATTTTAACCTTTAGTTTTTCACATCAGGGTTTTAGAAACATGAAAAGAAGGTTGATTTTTTTTTTTTCCACTGTATGTGGCCTGGGTGGTGATGTTGCAAGTGGTATATGGAGTGTCTCAACTGATTGAATGCTGTGGGATATTTGGGTTTGGAGAAGGGTTGTAAATATAATCTCAGAGCAATAAGATGGAACCTTGGGAGTAACTGGATTACAGACAAGTCCAGTACGACCATATCTTCATAGCTTTGTAAGGAGTGGCATCTGCATCTCAACCTTAATGATAACCTTATGTAGGGAAAAAAATGAACTTCAGTAGACCTATGTATTGTCTATGTCCACTCTTCCCATTATCTGATTCTGACACTCTTGAAGCTGTCTTGCTCCTTGAAGTTGTAGACAATAGCAATGCAAAACACCTCCCTTACCCCAAACCCCAGCCCACAAAAAACTCAGCTTGGGTTCCATATGCACATGCATTTTAATGTTCCTAATCCATGAAGCTGCCTGTTCTTTGGGTTCTCATTAATAAGCTAAAAAAACTCCTGTTAATACATATTTATATGTGTATTAGAATCATACTTTTTCAACTTTGGAAATGGCCTTTTAACAGTTTTGGGGGTCCTCCATTAAAATGCATAATGCATTCATCTGACAGAGCCAGGTAAACCTCATCACCAAAGATGTGGTTATGCTCAGGCACATCTCTCCTTGACTCTCAGAGGGGAATCCAAAGTGACAAGGCATCTTTGCTATTTTTCTGATTTAATTTTCCTTTCTATAAATTTTGTGTTTTGGTTTTGGTTCATTTATAGCCAATACTCATTAGTGGCAGCGGTGACTGAAAATTTGGTCTTTGACCATTTGGTGATCTCTGTAAATGGACTAATGAGTTATAGAGATCCATGCTCTGCTGGGTGAAAGATGATAGAGAATTTGGACTGCTAGTCATTTTTGTTTGCCTATTTTGAGCCCAACTCTATTGAGCCCTTTGCCCTTTGAGAAGGAGAACGACTCCTTCATACCAGGATTGGTGAGATTTTACTCATGACCTGTGACTGAAATTTTAGAAAGCAAGCTATAAGCCTTCTTTATCTGTGTGTCTGTAGTTTTTAGAAAAACCTTTATCCCTCATTCTGAAAGTGTAATATTTTCACACTTGCTGAGGGTATTAATAAATTTGATTATAAAGTCTCATGTTAATTGAGTTCTTTTCAGATTGGCTGATAGAGATAAGTGAAAGTAAAAGTCACTCAATCGTGTCCAACCTCTTTGCGACCCCATGGACTATATGGTCCAAGAATTCTCCAGGCCAGAATACTGAAGTGGGTTGCCTTTCCCTTCTCCAGGGGATCTTCCCAACCCAGGGATTGAACCCAGGTCTCCCACATTGCAGGCAGATTCTTTACCAGATGAGCCACCAGGGAAGACGGATAGAGATAAATAAGACCTTAAATTAGGCAAATATTCCTTTAATTTTCAGAAAGTGGTGAAAATGAACTTCTAAATATTTAAATGTGTTGCACTAACAAAGCCCACTCAATAATATCTTTAAAATTCCAGTTTATGAATATAAGGAAATCTTTGGAAAATCCATAGTTTAGCATTTGGGGTTTAAGAAAAACAGCTATATTTTCTCTAATTCATTAATGTTAAGTATAATTCCTAACAGTATTCTACTTGGATATGTTTTTTCTAAACTTATACAAGTTTATTAAGTCAGATTAGTTAGCATAACTCATAATGTTTAAGATTATGAAAAATGAAAAGTTGTGTTTCACTAATCAAATCATTATTCTGAAAATCTTTTATTTCATAGTAATTATTCTGAAAATAACTTTTATTTCAACAGTAATTCTGTTTTGCGGTATGTCAGCTTGAAGATAATTTCCAAGAGTTTTAGGTAGCTTAAAACCTTGGACTGATACTAAAATTAAGTTAAGTAATGGGTAGTTACTGCATACCAAGGTCATTCTTAAGTAAGATAGAATACTGGACATTGATTACTAAGCATAATTTTAAGTTTAAATACTTTTGTGTCTTATATTTATATGCTGTAAACAGGCTGTATCTTTGAGTCTGTTAATGCAGCCTCTGGGATCTAATGCCTGATTATCTGAGGTGGACCTGATATAATAATAATAGAAATAAAGTGCACAATCAGTGTAATGCGCTTGAATCATTCCAAAGCCATCCCCCACCCCCCAGCCATGGAAACATTTGTCTTCTGTGAAACTGGTCCCTGGTGCCAAGAAGGTTGGGGACCACTGTAAATTAATATATTCATTTTTGCCACTTGGATAAGTTGTACTGTAAGGGATATATGTGGCTATGGAAAGTTGTATTATGTGTATCCATGAACCCTGCTGCTCTATTTAAAGGCTAAAATGTTGGTATGTGGGACTTTCCTGGTGGTCCAGTGGTTAAGACTCCATGCTTACACTGGAGGGGGCACAGGTTCAATTCCTGGTTGAAGACCTAAGATATCACATGTGATATAGTCAAAAAATAAAATAAAAAGCTGGTATTTGACATAGTTCCCAATTATCCACCTCATCCCTCCCCCTCAACCTCAGTTTTCTTTGAAATGGAAGTTTACTTTGATTAAAACTTAAAATTTATGTTAGTGGTTGATACTATATTGAGAAGTAATAGAAATACAACTGTGTATGTGCTCCTGTTTATCAAGAAAAAAAAAAAAAGACCCTAAAACAATGGGTCTTAAGGGTTTACATGTATGATTTGTTTTGTCTCCAAAACCCCTTGGCACTGTTGAAACATACTGAGGATGTTGGGGGGCGGTGGGGGTGGTGGTTAGGGGTTGTGTAATTGTTTACCATATTGGAAACTGAACTAGAAATGTTTATAATTATTATTTATTGAGTCATTTGAAAATAGCAGCAATGACTTGTTTACATATTAATAACATCTTCATATTTCGAAATTCATTCTCACATTATAGATGCCCTGAGATATGGGTCCTAATGTAAAGTGTCAGTTTGTTCCAAAATATAAAAGAACACAATAAAAGGCAAAGCTTGTAAATAATCTACCATTTTAACCGGTTTTAAGTGTACATTAAGGTATATTCACACTGTCATGCAACTGTCACCACCATCCATCTCCAGAAATTTTTCAAATTCCCAAGCCGAAACTTCATACCTGTTAAATAATTAACTTCCCGTCCTCACCGTCTCCCAACCCTTGGCAATCACTAAATTTTATTTGCCTTGGTTTATAATACCTGAGTCTGAAAAGTTACGAAATGTGTTAAAATGTCACCAAAGTTTGCTCATTTTTAATGGTCTTGTTTCCATGTTACTTCTCATTGCCTTCACCTCCAATATGGAAAGTTCTTTTTATCTATATACTTTGCCTAGATAGCAAAAGATTCTGTCTTACAATACATTAATTGTATTATGTTCTTGATTATTTTTAAAAAGCAAAATTTCCTTACTTAGAAAAAAACTAAGATTCTTTACAATTGTGTTACATTTGTGCTTATCTTTAGATGTTTTATTGTCACCTTCAAATCATAATATTTGAAGAAAAACAACAGTAATTTCTGAGGCACCCATAATCCTATCTTAAGAGTTTAAATCTCCTGACAACTTTTGATTTTTGCCTCCCTAAACCTATCTTTGATATTTCTAAGTGGGTCTCTCGAACTCCAAAAGATTTTTTCCTTAACTTATGAAAGAGGGATGTTGTTTCTAAATAATTAGGTTTTATTTATGTTGCTATTTATGAGTTTCATGGAAAGATTTGTCAAATCAGAAAAAATGCTTAGCCTTCCCCAGGTTAAATTTGTATAAGTAAAATTTTATTGCTGTAACTATCTTGGGACTTGAATGATGTTGAGACTTGTTGATGTTTGTTTATCTTCATCCCAAGGATGCTTTGTTTGATGTTAGGCAACAGCAAAATAGTGTTACTAATCATAATTTTAGTTATTTAAAATGTTTACTTGGTTTAAGTCTTTCTCCTTTAATGCAAAACCTGAGTCTTCTAAGCCAGTGGTTTTCATTTGGGGATAAATATCAGATTTATCTATGTTGCTGTTTGTTTAGTCGCTAAGTTGTGTCTGACTCTTTGCGACCCTGTGGATTGTAGCCCGCCATGTTCTTCTGTCCATGGAATTTCCCAGGCAAGAATACTGGAGTGGATTTCCATTTCCTTCTCCAGGCAATGGAGACTTATCTGTAGAGTTTTTTTAACATATAAATGTTTAGAACCTACTCTGAATCTCTTAACTCGATATTCTTGATATATTATTGGTATATTTTAGTGCATTATGTATATAATGAGTAGGGAATTTTGCACATCTCAAGAATTTTTCCTCTGTAACAAGTATGTTCATTCATTTTTATAAATTGGTTGTAAAGTTCAATATCTTCTTTGAAAATAGCCTTAATCATTATGTACATAGACATTTTGTCATAGCTTTATGTGTTTGTTTATTTGGATTAGCATTGTTTTGCATGACACAGAAACAACCAAATTTCCTTGTCAGTTACATCTTGCTTGATATGAACTCTCTCCATCAATTACCACAGTCATTTTAAGTCTGACATCTACAGATAGTTTTTGTATTACTTGTAAGCTCCCCTGAAGGCTCTGCAATCAGCTGCAGGGGCCAGATCACATCTTTGACAAAGATGCATGGTCCCCAGAGTCCAAGGAAAAGGACTGTGCCAGTTACTTCAAACTACTGACACTTCAATGAATAATAGATCTTGGGTACAGGCTTCTGATGTCATCATTTAAACAACTTTAAGACTGTCCTGAAGAGGAAAGACCATGCTAATGGTCTAAATTAGGATCTACAGAACTCTTTTTAGTAAGAAGTAGATGGGTTCATGATACTGCTAACCCAAGACCCAGCAGGACAAGAAATGATTACATAGAATGGATGAACTAATGAGAGATGATTGTAGCTATTTGTTTAGAATATTGTTGATATTGTTTTAATGTTCTAATTTTCTGAATACATAAGATACATTTCTTATTAACTTATTTATAATCCATAACAATTTAGTAAAATTTGATTTTGTAAACTGAATGAAACATCTTTAGATGATGTTTTATTCTCCCTACTTGACTCCCCTTCCAAATTCAGAAACTTTTATTAAATATTCTTACTTTTAAATGATAACATAGTTATTTGCAAAGGTTCAGTAAGAATCTACCCTCCTTTTTACTAAATATAATTGGAAAAATGGTTATATAACAGAGGCTTTGTCTGGAATGTTATATTTGAAAATGATGCTTATTTAGTTGGGTATGACAAGCCATTGTCTTTTTTCCCCAAAACTATTTTAAAATATTATTGCATTCAAATGTTACCCCAAATTATGGAATATGAACTAACCATTTACACTTTCTCTTTTGTAAAATGGCTCTCCCTACAAAATAACTTTTTAAAATAATATTGTCAATAGGTTTTCTTTTTTTTTTTTGTATTTTATTTATTTTTTTTCTTTTTTTTTAAATTTTATTTTATTTTTAAACTTTACATAATTGTATTAGTTTTGCCAAATATCAAAATGAATCTGCCACAGGTATACATGTGTTCCCCATCCTGAACCCTCCTCCCTCCTCCCTCCCCATACCATCCCTCTGGGTCGTCCCAGTGCACTAGCCCCAAGCTTCTGTTGCTTCAGACACAAAATTCAAAATCAGCAGTTTTCCATCTCTCGCTTCTTTTGAACTGCTCCAACTTTCTCCATGCTGCTTACTTGGGAAACAAAATACTGTTATAAAAAAATGCTTCTTTTTGTTTCAGTTGGTCTGTTAATTGTGAAGATTAGCTGTTCAAAGCAGTATTGTTATTTTGTCTCCTTCTTCAATATCCTTTATCATTGACCCCAAAACTTAAGTCCATTAGTTGGTGCTTTTCTACATCTGAGTGGCTGCAATATAGCAGCCACTGTGTGAGATTTCCAGTGTGAGATTCTCTGACAGTTTATTTAGAAACTGTGTTATGTGAATAAAGTCTATCTGAAGGAAAATGTCTTCATATTACTGGAGGATTCTTATCCCACTTCTAAATAAATATTCCTCCCCATCTCTGCAAAATACATCCTGGACTGGACTGGCCAGATCAAGCAGAACAGTTATTTGTGATACTGTGTGAAGATCTAATCTGTCAAGTATATGTCTAGAGTGAGACCATAAGACTACTTAATATGAAGAAAAAGAGTAAAGAGACTGCCCTCAAAGAATACTTCAAATGTTCCAAAATATATCAACATCTGGCTGCAATCCACACAGAAAAAGGCCAACTGGAATGACTTATGCATGAGATTTCCAATGAAAGCATCTACTGCTTCCAAACTGAGAATGAACATTACCAACATGAAGGACATCCCGTGGACATAACCAACATCAGGTCTGCAGTATGAATATCCTCCTAAGATACTATATAAAACATCGTGATATGGACCATCCACCTGAAAGATGTAGAAAGATGGAAAGGCATACAATGCTGCCGCTAAGTCGCTTCAGTCGTGTCCGACTCTGTGCGACCCCATAGACGGCAGCCCACCAGGCTCTCCCGTCCCTGGGATTCTCCAGGCAAGAACACTGGAGAAGTCATACAATAATTGAGCTTAATTCCAGACCAGCAACTGGACCATCAACAGATACACATTCTCTATCCTAGAAAAGTATATATTTAGATAGAACTTGTTTCATTGAAGCTTTCCCACCATCTCTTTCCTCTAGGGAGGAATATTGCATAAATTCAGGAGTGATATTCAGTTCACTTAATACAAGGAGACTCCAAGCTTTACCATGAACACTAGGGGGCAATCCCTGCACCTTAATTCTCCAACCTTTCTCTTAACTATGAATTACTTCCCAGCCTGGCAGTATTTCACTGGTCCAAATTACCATTGCATTTGAAATACTTTTTCTTAAATCTTTTTTCTTAACATGCTGCTTTACTTTCTCAATTTAAGGCTCAGCTCAGAGGTCCCATGTTCTTTTCACTGAGGTTCAAGTTTCTTCCACAGATTTAGCAAGAAGATTTTCTTGTAGTAGCCAAAGATTTCAATGGGACACAAAAGCAGTATCAGTCATATGATGGCCCATACTCGAGAATCAGGATGGAGGTAGGAGGTGACTCGAATTCAGGTTTCTTAGTCTCAAAAACTGAACCAGTGATTTACAGGTCCTCCCTGTTCATTCGTGCTTTGTCCCTGCTGAAGGGCTTTTGGATTTTCTGAAGAGTCTCTCTGGGAGGGACTTTATCGAATAATTTCCAACCAGGAGCATCGTGGACAGCTGATCTGAGCGCCTGTTAATCCTATTTGGAAAAGGTTTCAGAGAATCAGGGGCAGATAGAGGGACTGTTTGGAAGAAGAGTAAGAGAATCACACCCTCTAACTCCCAGCTGCTTCAGGTCCTTGGTTTTTGATGTCTGCAGCCACCAAGCAGCTCCTTTGCAGAAGACTAGCTGCTCATGCTAGCAGTGACCTTGTCACCAGGCCACTCCAAGTGGGCACAACCCCAGGGACAAAGGAAGAAGATCTCAGGGAACTAAGGTTGACTTCATGGGTGACTTTATTGCCAACAATGCTTTCCTGGTACCTCACTTACAGGGTCTGGCTGGTAAGGAAGGTCACTTCCATGACAGGAGCCTAGAGATGTTTTGAAGACTTTGAGAGAAGTCACCACAATGTATCATAAGTCCTGCAGATGAAACTTGGTGGATAGTTTCTTGGGCATGGCTTCCTAGCCTCAGGACAGCGAGTAATAGAGGCTTTTAGAATTCCAACCTGAGATTCCTTATGGAAACCTCCAGCAGAGTAAACTTAACCTCTGTGGTAACATTCTTGCTGTACCTATGTAATAATCAGGCCATATCTAATAAGGCCACATTCATTTTGTGATCAGGATTCTTTGAGATTCTTTTTGATCAAAAGTGGGGAGACTATAAGGAAAAAATATACATAAATGGAAAAATAAGTTTTTATTCTAAAGCACACCTGAGTTGTCTGATTCTGATTCTGTAAACTGTAGATAACTGATAGCAATGCCAGATAATTTTTGTCTATTGACATGCAAACAAATTCTGTTTCTAGAGAGAAACAGTCAAAAAATCAGTTTTTGCTCTATTTGTACATTTCCATATTCCTGACTTTTAACTGTGTCTGTTCTTGGTAATCTCCTTTGACCTGATTGTATCACTTTTATTTTCTATGAATTAGTTAAATAAAATCTTAAACTCATTTTTATTCTTATATCTGTATGAGAGCCATGATTTTACCTGCATTTAAAAATGATCCTTTAATGCCTACTTGGAATTAAACCACCCTTCAATGGTTGACCATGTGTGCCCTGAGCTTTTGCTTCGGCCCCAGAGGGCCTTAGAGAGCAACTTTTCTGAATTTCCATTTTTGTGTATGTGTTTCACATAGTAGAAGTGCACGCATGCTCAGTCATTTCAGGCATGTCCGACTTTTTGTGATCCCGTGGACTGTAGCCCACCAGCCTCCGCTGTCCATTGAATTCTTCAGGCAAGAATACTGGAGTGGGCTGTCATGCCCCTTCTCCAGGGGATCTTCCCAACTCAGGGATCAAGTCCACATCTCTTACATCTCCTACACTGGCAGGCGGGTTCTTTACCACTAGCACCACCGGGGAAGTACATGCATATAATTTGCAAATACATACTGAGGTTGTATGTCCAACTTTTTCCTCCCAGGATGTGCAGTCAAGATTAGAAAATAGTAGGATACATCATGAAAACATCTTGCTACATCGTGTCCTCACCAATTTGGTTTTGGGAAGGTTTGACCATTGTGCTCCTTTATCCCACAGTTCATCCAGAAGAAGCATGCCAACTTTCCTGATTATATTCCTGAGAATTTGTCCTCTGAAATTAAGGCCTTTATTTTGCTCAATTCTCAATTTCTGATACCTAGAAATGTGCTTGGAACATAGTAAACACTAAATATTTAATGAATTTTACAGTGGTTTAATTCAATATCCTATGTTTAACAATCATTCCTCCTCTGTATTGGCCTTTCTGGCTTAGATATTGGAAACCTTATAACACCGATGTAGATGAACATATTCACTTAAGAGCTGTATGGAACTTTCCTTAAAACACGGGACCTCATAAATCTCATCAGTCCCATACCCTTTGATCAGAGCCAATTTCAGGTTCTCCTTAGGGTGACCAACTGTCCCAACTTACCTGAAACTGAAGGGTTTCCTGAGATGGGAGACTGGGTATTAAAACAGAGACAGTCCTGAGCAGATAAGGATAGGTTGGTCACCCTAGTTCCAGTGGGTACCTGCTAAAGACTGTTACTTTTTCTCTACAATAAGCCATAAGTGAGCAGTAGCACATGAACATCAGCTTTCTATGGATTCTAGAAAATAGATTTGTTGATCAATTTTCAGTACTCTACACAGTAGTGCTTGGTCTTGTTCACAAGAGGATGTGAAGTGAAAGTCAATCACTTGAAAAAGTCGTGTCCGACTCTTTGCGACCCCATGGACTATACAGTCCATGGAATTCTCCAGGCCAGGATACTGGAAATGGGTAGGGTAGCCTTTCCCTTCTCCAGGGGGTCTTCCCAATCCAGGGATCAAACCCAGGTCTCCAGCATTGCAGGCAGATTCTTTACCAGCTGAGCCACAGGGGAAGCCCTCACAAAAGGATACTGACTTGTGAAGACGTGATGGTAACGTACCCTCTCCCCAGACCATGAAATTAAGTGTGGGTTAGCTGCATATTTATAACTACCCTCCAACATAATAGCAACCCAAGCCTCCAGAGGCAATGGATAAATGATGTACCCAAAAAATACCCAAAGCAGGAGATATTCCTTCTTGGCAATTTTTGTTCTTCTTTTTCGTAACTGGGCTACCCAAATGAGCCACATACAGGAAATCAGAGGCTGTCCACATGGTGAGATCTGACCGAAGCTCCACTGTGATGTTTCGCAAGGGTGACATTTCACAGGGTTGCGGCCTCGTACAGCCATAGCAGGGTGGGAAAGAACAACCACTGAACTCAGAGACCACTCTAGTTTTTTGGATCATGGCAAAACCATCCAGGAAGTGCCTGACAAGACCCTTGCCCTCCAGGCAGGCATGGCTTGTTAGATAACCCCTCAATTGTGAGCTAAATAGCACAATCTTTGTATAAAGAGCAGCAGCAATGAAGCGGGTGGTAGAAGCAGCTCTTTTTCTGGTGAGAAGTAAAGCTTATACAGAGCCATAAGGATGGACAGCAGAAAAACCACTGAAAGGAGTGTCTTATTTTATTCTCCTCATCTGCTCAGGTCTGTCTGGAGAGCTGGCCAAGGACCCACATATGCTGACTCAGAGCCACGTTAAAAAATATGAGCAGTATCCCATTATTCACTAGAAAGGCATTGGCTTCTGGCAGCTTCGAAGAAGGTTAAAGAATCCAGAAAGTGGCTGATTAAGGTTTTGCCCTATATGCTTAACAACTTCCCACCCTAGGTCACATGTTAGCCATCCCCCAACCCCTGCCCTGGACAACTGAAGTCCACAGGATATGTTTGGGTTCGTTACCTGACCGGAAAAACATTATATTTATCCTCCATTCACCACCATTCTTTCTAACAGACCCTATAACGTTGACAACACATCTGCAACAAGCTTTGACTGACTTTCATATTTTGATGTGCTGGGTAAGTTCAGGTGCCATCTCCCCACCATGAGAACAATTATTTTTTTGACCCCTCTCCAACCCACCAGAGCCAAATGTACTTCAAGTTTTATTTTAGAGTTTCTGGGTACCCTTCTGATCATTTTGGGGAATGTTAAAAACAAAATTCAAGGAAATATTCAGTAGCCCCAATATGATCCATAAGATTTTTCCAGCACATATTCTTTCCAGAAATTGATCTACCTCCAGACAACCTTCATTGGGGTCCCAGATGCATTTCCCTATTTTCCTTTCTCAGAAGCTCTCTGTGTTCCCTCCACTGGGTCCTGACTGAGCTGGACAATCCAGCACAATGGACAGTGACTTGGCTGCCTTGACAGGCTGTGCAGGAAGCCTTGACACAGTGACTATGGTTGTGGGAAGCATAACTCTCAAGTGGGAATGCAGCTCTGTCTTAAAATTCTGCTTGTTATTTTAAGGCAAACTGCTGACAAGCCTGGTCAGCATCCATTGACCTGAATACCCTTTTCTACATCATTAAGTCCCATTTTAGCTTCCTGCTGTGATGATGACATGTAGCTTCACTAGAGTCACAGATTCTCTTTCCACTTTCTGTATCAACACACCTAAAGCACAATCAGAAAATAGTATCTAAAAATAATTGTTAAATGCCTATGAAAAATACTCATACATAAACATACTCTTGTCCTTTTCTTTCTTGAACTAAATATCACATCTGACAAATCTTAAATAGTTTTGCTCACTTTTCTTTCACTCTGCTGGTGGCTCTGATACTGTTTGATCTCGGTGCCTTTATGTTAACACATCCAAGAAGACTGTCACATTGTAACAAAGGCACAACTAGATGTCCTGATAATGGGTGCTAGTATTTCTGTAAAAGAACAAAATTTCCCCCAAGTCCCTATGAAAATGCTTCCACACACACCTGTGTTGTTCCTTTGTTTTTTTTTTTTTTTAATGTAATGTCTTTGGTGGGGAAAAGGGGTTACCCTAAATTTACTTTGCAACTTTTTCCATCATGCACCATAGGCATAGACATATAGATTATAGAGTCTTCATCGCTGCCAGAGCTGGTTCTGTATTACTGGATGTCAGGTTGAGTAACAGGTTCATTTTGACCTGATAGTAAAAACTGTTCAATTAATGCTTCAACACAGTCTCATATTGAGTGCTATGGAGAAAGGGCCATAAGGCAAGTTAATTACTAGCTAAGGAAAAAAGTCTTCCTCTACCAAACAATTTATCTGAATTAAAATTTATCTCATTATAGTGTTTTTATGAATTCTAGGCAATGCCTTCTCTCGGAGTCAGTAATAAACTTAAAGTCCACCTCTACGTACTTCATCATGTTCCAGGAGAATATTTTTCATCCACTTCTTCATTGTAGCTAACTGAGTAAAGAACAGCCTACGTAAGATTAACAGTAGGGATCAATCAACTGTGAGGTTTAGCAACGTCAGCACTACTGATATTTTGAACAAGTTATTAATAATTCTTTGGTTGGGGAAGCTGTCCTGTGCTTTGTTAGATGTTTGGCAGCATCACTGAGCTCTGTGTACTAGATGCCAGTCGCGATACTTAAAGATGTCTCCAGCCATTGCCAAATGTCCCCTGGGGGCAAAATCACCTCCAGTTGAGAACCACTGGTCTAGAGAAAAGACTGTGATTTACCTAATTTGGATAGAATGCTTTGGCCTGAGACCAGGGGCCAGGGATCAGGAAATTAGCACATAACTAGCTGGATCTCTATGGCTGCTCCTTTAAGGGGTGCTGGGAAATCCATCCACTAAGCATCCAACACATTGCAGAGATTCCATCTAGAGTTTGGCTTCTGTGGCTTTGCTTTTTGTTGACGAAGTTAAACTTCTTTTTTTTCACTTTTGTCTGTTGGTATGAGATTTCTTGTTTTGGAAGCATTCTTCTGTTTTCAGGTGTTTCTGTTAGCCTTGCAGTTTTAGTATTCTGCCATCTTCCAATAAGCCTTAAGTTGCTTTTTGTTTAATCTAGATCAATTCAGTTCAGTTCAGTTGCTCAGTCATGTCCAACTCTTCACTACCCCATGGACACCAGGCCTCCCTGTGCATCACCAACTCCCGGAGTTTACTCAAACTCATGTCCATTGGGTCAGTGATGCCATCCAAGCATCTCACCCTCTGTCATACCCTTCTCCTTCCACCTTTAATCTTTCCCAGCATCAGGGTCTTTTCAAATGAGTCAGCTCTTCGCATCAGGTAGCTGAAGTATTGGAGTTTCAGTTTCACCATCAGTCCTTCCAATGAATATTCAGGACTGATCTCCTTTAGGATGGACTGGTTGGATCTCCTTGCAGTCCAAGGCACTCTCAAGAATCTTCTCCAACACCACAGTTCAAAAGCATCAATTCTTCCACGCTCAGCTTTCTTTAGAGTCCAACTCTCACATCCATACATGACTACTGGAAAAACCATAGCTTTGACTAGACGGACCTTTGTTGGCAAAGTAATGTCTCTGCTTTTTAATCTAGATCAGAATTCCATTTTTTCTATTCAATTTCCTCTTATTAGTACAACCTGTCAACTTCCAGGCAAACACATGGGTATTAATGTGTCTGTCCTCTTGGGGGAAAAAAAGAGAGTGAGACACAATGATCATAACCAAATACCCTCAGCTTACTTGCTTATATATCCTGGAAGTCTAGGGCCACATATGTGGCTAAATAGCACAGACTTAGAGGAGCAACCCCCTCCCTCATCACTAGGTTTAGTGTATTTAACAGTTTGTCAAAAATCACCAACCATGTGTCTATTTTAAACATTGTGTTAAGTCCCCCAAACCACTGACCTGGAGAGGAGATCAAGATCCCATTCCTTCCCTTGAGAGAAAAGTTGTACTTACTATTGGTGGGACCAAAGAGAAACACTGTAACACAGTACCTTTCTTCCTAAACAAGAATAGTTGAAAGATCTGAGCTTCCATGGGTATGTGAGAGCAGTAAGATTCACTCTTAGGAAACCTTACCTTGGTTGGAGCAAGAGCAAGAAGGTTTAACTTTATAATGGAGCATTGGCAATGGATGGCAGGATAGGAGAGGGCTTGAGGAGCAGAGGTTCCAGGAAAGTAAGCCGATGAAGCTATATGGTAGTAACAGTATAACAGCAGTCATCCCAGAGTTGTGTGCAATTAAGAACTTGTGTTGGGGGACTTCCCTGGTGGTCTGATGGCAGGACTCTGTGCTCCCAATGCAGGGGAACCTGAATTCGATCCCTAGTCAGGGGACTAGATCCCATATGACCTGGTGCAGCCAAATAAACAAATATCTTTTAAAATAACCTAAAAGGGAAAGGAAATTGCTATTTAAAAAAAAAAAAGAACTTGTGTCTGTCAAAGTGCAAAAGCTATATC
Source organism: Bos indicus x Bos taurus (assembly GCF_003369695.1). NCBI lineage: Eukaryota > Metazoa > Chordata > Mammalia > Artiodactyla > Bovidae > Bos > Bos indicus x Bos taurus. The sequence goes on from NC_040090.1 coordinate 37,281,714, forward strand.
TACTGGTGCTTAGTAACAAATACATCATAGGAATCAGACTCCAACTAAGATGGAAGCATAGATATCTACCAACAAACAGGCAGTTATGAAAAGGGGATGACAACCCCTGTCTATTTTGAATGGGCTTGTGGTAATCTATTTCCATCACTGACTGGTGATATAGGAGGAAGCAAGTGCTCAGGAAATAAGTCTTTATGGTTCAGCGAGGAAGCATCAGTCTCATTTCTCTGACCTAAAGCATGCTCTTGGGAAGTTTCTTGGCACAGGGTAAGAAGAGAGGGAAACTAAGCAAATAATTATATACCAAGGCCCCAAGCATTTATCCCTGGATGAGGGCATGGCAACCCACTCCAGTATTCTTGCCTGGAGAATCCCCATGGACAGAGACTAGCAGGCTATAGTTCATGGGTTCGCAGAGTCAGAAATGACTAAGCAACTAAGTACACAGCAAGTGTTTTTATGACTTCTAAGTGGACGAGTAGTATTGTGAAGGACCAAAAGATAAATTCAGTACACCCCTGCCCTCAAGGAACTTACAGTGCAGTGGGGAAGGGAATAATTACACAAATAGACGATAGCAAATATACAAGAATGCTATCTTGGCTAAGAGGAAGAGGAGGTCATGAGTTTTGGGGAAAATCAAGATAGTGTTTTGACCTACCAAGTATATCAAATAGATTGAAGTAGGAACATTTAAGAGATGATTTCAGGGGCTCAAATCAGAGGCAATGGGACTATAAATGAGGATAATAGCAATGAAACGGAAATGAGGGACTAGAATTATGAAATGTTGCATAACTAGCTTCTTCAAGATTTAACTAATATACATATGGGAGATTATTGAAAGGGAGGAGACAAACTGAGCATTGGGAATTGGGAATGGAAATACAGTTGACAGAAGTAAGGGGGGGCAAAGGAAATGAGGTGGAAGATGGCAAGTGTACTTTCTGAGATGCTGTTTAAACACCGTATACAAAGGTTAGTGATTATATACAGTGTGGCCATCTTGTCTGATTTTTCCCCAGAGGAGACTTCTGTCTTTTCATTCTGTCTGTTCAGCCATATCCTTGGTTTGTAGATACTCTGTGCAACATAAGTATTTATGCCTTGAAAGCCAGTTCTTAGGATCCATGCCATCGCCACCCACCTCCCCAATGTCACCTCTTTATTTAGCTTTAGCTCCCTATGAGTAATTCGACGCTTGCAGTTTAATTCTCCTCTCTGATGAGGAGAGGAGATGATGAGATGAGATGGAGAGGAGCCTGCCCAGCTGGAATGTAGGAGTGCTCCATTATTAAAGCTCTGTCAAGGGAGCAAGGACTGCCTGCAGACACTTGAGCTCTAACCAGAGATTGTCTATCTTATTTTTTTCCCCTTGGCTTCTCAGCACAATCTGAAAATACCTTATTTGGATGCTGGAAAAATAAGTTTACAGTCTCAAGACACCATTCCCTATAAATCAAATGAGGCACTCACTTAACTGAGTCTCTTTAACTCTTCTCTGAATTCTCCACATGTCAGCATGGAACTGTTTCAGTCTTCCTACCTCAACTCTACACTCATAAATTTCTTTCTCATTTCTGACAGGTTTTATTTACTTGCAACTTCATTGTACTGTTGTTTAACATTTTAAATTTTTACTTTTTTCTATTTGCTGAAGTAATATGTGCTTATTGCAAAAATTACTTGATTAGGTAACTAAGAAAAAAGGTTAAAGAAGAAAATATGGAACTATCCTCTCAATCACTATTAACATTTTAGCCTAGGCTTTTTCTTATTATGCATATTTTAATTTTAAAACATAACTGGGTGGTGCAACTAAGATAAGATGCAGCCAAATAAATAAATATTTTTAAAATAAATTTAAAAAATAAAACATAGCTGGAATCCTACTGTGCTAAAATAGTATCATTTTCTGATATTTTAACTATTATAATTTGAGAATTTTCTTACGTAATTAAAATTATCTTATCATTTTTGATACCTGCTTGAATTTTCATAATTGTAGATGTTATATTTTTCTTTGTATAAATCTCCTATGCTGAGAGCTTAACTCCTTATAACAAAAATTTCCTGGGCTATATATATGCCTATAGTCACAAGAAAAAAAGCCAATTTTTGGTTCGTTTTTCAATGTTCAAAAGTCAATGTATTTTATACTTTTTGTTGCAATGGTAAATGGGACTGTTACCTTAAATTCTCTTTCTGATCAGTTGTTATTGCTGTGTAGAAATGAAAGTGATTTCTGTGATTAATTTTGTATCTGCAAGTTTACGAAATACATTGATTATCTCTAGCAGTCTTCTGATGGCATCTTTGCTGCTGCTAAGTCGCTTCAGTTGTATCCGACTCTGTGCGACCCCATAGACAGCAGCCCACCAGGCTCCCCTGTTCCTGGGATTCTCCAGGCAAGAACACTGGAGTGGGTTGCCATTTCCTTCTCCAATGCATGAAAGTGAAAAGTGAAAGTGAAGTCGCTCAGTAGTGTCCTACTGTTAGTGACCCCGTGAACTGCAGCCCACCAGGCTCCTCCATCCATGGGATTTGCCAGGCAAGAGTACTGGAGTGGGGTGCCACTGCATCTTTAGGATTTTCTAAAAAATTACATGATTCTGAATTCAAGATTTTTGCTTATACTTCTGCTGTGAAATATATATATATACAGTTTGATTAAGAAATATAAAATGTTATTTTGACATTTATATAAATATAAAAGTATATATGTATAAAAGTATTAATGTATATGTTTAAAAGAAAGAGAAAGCTATTATATTTATAGGCTAAGGGCTTCTGAGTTTGGTAGAGTTTTCCCTTTCTTATCAACAAAATTAATACATATTTATAAATCCAAATAGTTGGAAAAGTATAGAATATAAAAAAATAAGTTTATGTTTTTCCATTCCACTATCAAAAAGTAAAATAGTTTTCTATTGCATATATGTTATACATTTTATGTACTTAAATTTTTGATGGAATTACACAATTTGTATTATTCTACATTTGCTCTACAACTTAACATTAATGACACCTTTCCACATAGTTGCATATTCCATATTTAGATATTTTTTCTTCTTTTATTACATTAAGTAGAACTCTCAGAATAATACTGAATAATAACAATCATACTGGACTTCATTGTCTAGACACATGAAAGGCCCTTTACATTAATATGCTCAATATGTATCACCTGTTTACTGGGCAGAAAGGAGGATGCTTTGGTTGTAGAGAACAATTTTTCACTCTTCACAAATGTATTTTATGCCTGCCACAGTTCTCACTGTGACCTCTGTTGAGTCTGAGGAAAGGAATGTCATCCAGGAGTTGGGGGCAGGAGAGGGTATTCTGACCTTGAAATTGTGAGAGAACATTTCCAAAATGTGTTTGCTCTAAATGTTTGAAATAGTTAATTGGGAACATGAAATTTCCATTCATAAATAGGAGAAACTCCTTTTTGAAACATTTCTTGAAGAGTATATTTTGACCAGAATGAATGTGTGAGTTATATGTGTGAGAAGTTGAGAAATTGTAAATTTTATCAGTCCTTTAATGTGTGATTTGCCTGTGAAACATTTTTTTACTATCAGCTTTGTGGATTCCAAAATGATTCCATGGTTCTCAAGTATACTGAAGTAAGATGGACTCTATTCAGGGAAAGTAAAAATGCCATCAGCAGTTAAATCATGTCTAAAACCCTGACTTTTTTGTCCAGAATAGTTTCTTCATGAATTTTCTCTTTCAGGATAAGTATGATATTGATAGACTGAAACAAGCAACAAATCAGGGAGAAAAATAAAGATACTTAAAACATATACCCAAATAATTATTGAGAAGTTTCTCCCACACATAAATTCCACAGAGAGAGACAAGGATGAATGAGGTCTTTTCAGCTAGTTAAAACTTCTTTGCACTTCCATTGCAGGGGACACGGATGTGACCCCTGGTTACGGGACTCATGTCCCATTTGAGGCATACAGCCATAAATAAAAAACAAACAAAAATTCTACCTAGAAACTGCTGCTTCAGAATCAGGAATGAGAGGGAATCTATTGCAACTCCTATTTCAGTAAAATTCCGATATGAGTTTTCTTGAATTAACTTGTATGATTTCTAAGTTTTCAGTATTCTCAGTGATTTGTTTTAAATCTAAAAATATAGTAGTAAAAGTATATAGTATATTAATAATAGAACTGTAAGATGTATTACCTCTTGATTTGGGTGTTTCCTTATTTGATGTTGTTAATTAAAATAGGAAAAAGTCATTTATGAATTCTATGAACAGAAGAGCCTGGCTGGCTACAGTCCATGGGTTCGCAGAGTTGGACATGACTGAGCATGCACACAAATCATCTTAAAGATGATCATATGTTTTACCTCTGTCAAAATCAAGAAAATTACTATAGTTAAATGTATTTGAGGGATGTGGAAATGGTATATTTTAATCTATGCAAAGAGTGGGTTATTTTACTAAAGCTGAAATGACTGAAGTTGCTAATGACAAAAGTTTTCTAAATATTCTCTATTTGCTTTTAAATAAAAAAGTCATAATGTCTCATGCCCTGATATTTGGAGAACTAAATATAAATGATAATATTGGATAAAAGCAGAAATATTAATATCTTTTGTAAACTGATTTTGTAAAAATTAGCTGGAAATCCAGATATTATTCTATACAAACTTTCTCATTTATGCTTCCAGAAATGTAATTTTATTTTTAGTATGATTTGATTGTGATTTAATGTTAAATTAATTTAGTTCTAACTTGACATTCCTAACTGGTTTTTGGAAACTTACAAAATGTAACACTGAAGTAGAAATATATGTGTACGTTTGCATATGTATTTGTGTATATATATGTAATATACAAGTGTGTGTGCGTGTGTGTTCACAAGTATGTGAGTATAGATATCAATGAGCTTCCCTGATGGCTCAGCTGTAAAGAATCCACCTGCAATGCAGGAGACTCAGGAGATAAGTGTTTGATCCCTGGGTGGGGAAGAGCCCCTGGAGAAGGAAATGGCAACCCACTCCAGTATTCTTGCCTGGGAAATCCCATAAACAGAGGAGCCTGGCAGGCTACAGTCCAGGGGTCACAACTTGGTCGTACACAACTTAGCAACTAAGCAACAACAACAAAGACATCGACAGAGAAGTCTCCAAAGGTCTGCCTAGAAACTGGAATTCAACTGAGGTAAATATTTAAATGTTTGAAAATTTCTGTGTGTGTGTGAAAAAAAGTTGTGACTCTATGAGAAATTTAAGTCTATACTTTTTAATCCCCCAATATTGTAAAAGCCAGACAATTTTAAATAAAACTCTTTTAAGAGTTTATTTTATCCATGAGTTACTATTTTGTATTAGTTGGATGAGAATGCTGTATGAGAAACTAGATATTCTGCTTCAGGATCCTCAGTGTTTCCTTGGATGAAGTTGTATCTTTTCTTTAATTTTCAGAGATATTCATGTTACATTTGGATGATTCAAACACCCTGTTTATAACTATATTTTATAGAATCAATTTCAGGTTTCTTAAACTGTCATGGAAGAAGGGAAATGATGTCTGTTACATGATGCCCCACATTTGTGCTGTCTCTATATTTTTCTTCTCATCATCTTGGAAAAAGTCCTAAAGTAAGAAAGAGAAACATAAATGCAGATTCTGTCCATCTTTGATGAAACTAGGAAACATCTGAAAGTCCAAACCACAAATAGGAAGTGCCACCAATAACATCGAGGATCAAAGGAAGGATGATCACAACTGCAAATCACAGAGACACACAGGCACAGGGCTGGCAGAACACATGGTGAATGGGCACACCTGGAAGTCAGAAGAAACGTAATTTAGTTTGTAGCAATGAGAACAGTCTATGGGCTACAGATCTGAGTTTCCTTGAAACAAGTTTGATGTTTATGCAGTGGAAGTTGCAAAGTTGACCAAGAAATCAGACCACCACCCTGCAGCAAGTAATTTCAGGAAGCAGAAGGAAACCTCTGCATTGTTAATTGCTAAAAAAGAGAGAGAACATTACACTGAAAACTCTGTGTCATAAGCTGAAATCCTGCTAGTCTGGATCATTGCCCTGACTCACTCACCAAGTAGAGAACTCCTCCAACTGTAGTCCAGAAGAAATCACCTCTTTCAAGGATAAACAATAGTTTAAAAAATTCTACAGAACTTCAATAAAGTTGCTCTGAGAAAACAGGAGACACATGTACAACCATGGCTGATTCATGTCAATGTATGGCAAAAACCACTACAATATTGTAAAGTAATTAGCCTCCAATTAAAGTAAATAAATAAATTTTTTAAAAAAAGAAAACAGGAGAAAAGAAACTAGAAAATTAAGTAGCCGATGACAGGGGCTCCTTCCTCCATTAAAAATAATTTTTTCCCTCCAGTTTTATTGAAATGTAGTTAACATACAGCACTGTGTATGTTTAATGTGTGCAGCATAATAATTTGGCATTCATACATCATGAAACAGTTATCACGATAAATTTAGTAAAAGTCCATCATCTCATATAGATACATTAAAGAAATAGAAAAAAAAATTTTCCTTTGTGATGAGAACTTACAGGATTTACTCTCTTAACGACTTTGATCTGTGAAACAGCAGTGTTAATTATATTGATCATTTTGTACATTACATCCCTAGTACTTATTAACTTGTAACTACAAGTTGGTACCTTTTGACCGCCTTCATCCAGTTCCCCTGCCCCAACCCTCCTGCATCTGATAACCAGTTTTTTAATTATATTTTACAACTACATTATATAATTAATATATTAATATTATATATTAAAACACTTATATCAAGGACCGATTGTATAGCACAGGGAACTCTGCTCAGTATTATCTAACAATCTAAAAGGGAAAAGAGTTTGAAAAAGAATAGATACATGTGTATATATATAAAACTGAATCATTTTGCTGTACACCTGAAACTATCACAGCATTGGTAATCAACTGTACTACAATATAAAATAAATAGTTTAAAAAAGTTTCTTTTACCTAAAATTTCTTTTTTTTCCCCTTCTGATTTTAAAAAAGCAAAGCTTTGTTATGCGCCCGGAAAGGACTGTGGGCCCCAGGCACTATCTCTCCCAAGCCTTAAGTCGGCCTGGGAGGACGCAACAGAGCTCCACGGAAAGACAGCAAACGAGGCATAGCTGTGAGCCAGCTCCTTGCAGGCAGGTTCTTATTATTCTTGTGTCCCCAACACCTCATTGGAATAAATTTGCTTATTCCCCAAATATTCAGTACCTGCGCTATGACAGGTCCTGCACCAAGTGCTGAGGCTTCAAGGATAAGATGCCGCCCTTGCCCTCCATGTTGGTTCCAGAGCCAATGAGTTTGTATCTATTAGGAATCCTTCAGCTGCAGGGAAGAATCAAATATACTGAAAAAACTAAAACTGGGGTTAAGCAAAAAGCATATTTATTAGTTCACAGAAATGAAAATGTCAATGGTAAAAGCTGGTTTCAGCATTGACTGAATTTAGGGATCAAGTGACCATAACCAGACTACAATGAAAGTTAAGCTCTCATATGTCTGGCACAATTCTGAGCCTTTTACATGTATCTACCCATTTAACTCACAAGAAATCTCAAGAGGAAAGTGCAACATTCAACTTCTCTCTGGTTCTTTGTTTTATCTTCTCAAATTGTTCTAGTGGCCCCAAATTGATTAGTTATTTATGAAAGAAAAATTCTCAGGTTATTAATAATCTACTGAACTTGGTGACTCATTCGTTTTCCACATATTCATTCATTTGATATTGTGCTAGGTGATGGGGATGGAGGGTGTGTTACACAGACAGAAAATGCTGCCCTCATGGAACTTATATTAAACTGAAAATTGTAATAAAGATGGGGATTTGGGGGACAAGATCAGGTCTTTGGTTGTGACACTTTCTAAGGTGTGAGAGGAGAATCATGACTTTTGAGAGAAGAGCACAGTTTTGGATGTGTTCAATCTGGTTATGTCAATCAAATACTCAAACGATTTTGTAAAATTATATATCAGTTCAGTTCAGTTCAGTCACTCAGTTGTGTCCAATTCTTTGTGACCCCATGAACTGCAGCACACCAGGCCTCCCTGTCCATCACCAACTCCCAGTGTTTACCCAAACCCATGTCCATCGAGTCGGTGATGCCATCTAACCATCTTATCCTCTCTCGTCCCCTTCTCCTCCTGAATCTTTCCTAGCATCAGGGTCTTTTCAAATGAGTCAGCTTTTCCCATCAGGTGGCCAAAGTATTAGAGTTTCAGCTTCAACATGAGTCCTTCCAATGAACACCCAGGACTGATGTCCTTTAGGATGGGTCTGCTGCTACTAAGTGGCTTCAGTCATGTCCGACTCTGTGCAACCCCATAGACGGCAACCCACCAGGCTCCCCCATCCCTGGGATTCTCCAGGCAAGAACACTGGAGTGGGTTGCCATTTCTTTCTCCAATGCATAAAAGTGAAAAGTGAAAGTGAAGTCGCTTAGTTGTGTCTGACTCTTAGTGACCCCATAGACTGCAGCCTACCAGGCTCCTCCGTCCATGGGATTTTCCAGGCAAGAGTACTAGAGTGGGTTAGGATGGATCAGGTCATTCTAAAAAGTCACTTGAGGGACTTCTCTGGTCATCCAGGTGTTGACTCCTCGCCTCCACTGCGGGGGGTACTGGGTTCAAGCCCTGGTCAGGGAACTAAGATCCCACATGCCAGTGGTGCAGCCAAAAAAAAAAAAAAGTCACTTGCAAAAATTACATAATAAGAAATGTAATACAACTGGATGGAAAAAATAAAAGAGGAAATCGGGTTGAAATAAAGATGATTTCTCCCTGATATGCCTCCACTGTAATTACTGCCACCCTACTGGATTAGACGCCCTATTTCCATGATCCGATAGCACCTTATATTGCTCCTATCATAGCATTTATTGAAAACTTTATTAAAATTTCCAGTTTAGTGTAAGTTCTACAAGGGCAGCATCCATTTCTGTGTAACACACCATCCATCCCCATCGCCTGGCACAATGAAATGAGTAAATGAGTATGTGGAAAAGTTTATTTAGTACTTGTAACAGACCTAGAAAAAGAGAATTGCCCTTCACCAGCAATTAAGTTCGACAGTCTTTGACTATGAAAACCATACTTTTTCGATGTACCTTGCCACCTCTCTATTTAAAATGGATATGAATGAACTAAAACAATTTCCAAAAGAATGGCCAAGATTCCAAGGAACATATGACAAGAAATGACTAAATAAAATAGCAACATTTGTTCTGAGGAAAGGATGGTGGGAGAAATCCTAGGTAAGTCAGTCCTGTGTGCCCTGCTGGAGTTTGACTCCCAGGACACACACATCACAGAAGTAAAGGAATTCTAATGTACAAATGTTGCAGAAGTGAGGGCAACTGCCACATATGGGAAACCATAAAGACATATTGTGATCTTAGTGTAAATTTTCCTGTCAGTTAAAATTTTCCGAAATTAGAGTTGCCTAAGAGGCAGTGAGTTCCTTGTCACTGGACTTTTTAGCTAGCTAGCTCAGCTTAGCTAGCTAAGGACAAGTTGCAAGATGGTAAAAGATGTTTGTTTGAGCGTTGGAAATGCAGGTGGATTCAATGGCTTTTGAGTTCCCTTCAATGCTGAAGTTAATATATGATTCAACTCTCAATGAAGAGAAGCCAAAAGGATCTCCAGTGCTTAACAAGGAAAACACTTCCTACCAGAAATGTAGATAGTCTTTCCCATGTAAGAGGAATATCACAGTAAAAAAACAAGCATGCAGGTTGGATAATCCCGCTCGTTATCGTCATCCTGTTTTCACTATTCTATTTCCTTTAAGATCTTACTTCAGTTTCCCATGTAGACCTTCTTACAGGATGGAAAATACTCTGACTAGGTAGCTATATTATTGTAGTTCACTTACCAGTTAGACTTCTCAGAGAAATGAATCCAGCCCTCAGTTTAATCACTGTTTTCTGAGTTTGGTAATTGCAGACAAATCCTTCTCAGCCTAACCATGCTGGAACGCATAATAGATTTCTACTTCTGATCTTAAAAATCAAGAACCAGCCTCTGAATTTTGGTAATCCACTAGTGTGCCTCTCTCCTGGATAAAGCAGCCACCTAAAAGCCACATATACTGGATGACAAGTTGGTTCTGTGTCAGTGTCTCCATTAACTTTAGCTTCAGCTCAGTTCAGTTCAGTCACTCAGTCGTGTCCAACTCTTTGCGACCCCATGGACTGCAGCATGCCAGGCCTCCCTGTCCATCACCAACTCCCAAAGTTTACCCAAACTCATGTCCATTGAGTCAGTGATGCCATCTAACCATCTCATCCTCTCTCGTCCCCTTCTCCTCCTGCCTTCAATCTTTCCCAGCATCAGGGTCTTTTCAAATGAGTCAGCTCTTCGCATGAGATGGCCAAAGTATTGGAGTTTCAGCTTCAGCATCAGTCCTTCCAGTGAACAGTCAGGATTGATCTCCTTTAGGATGGACTGGTTGGATCTCCTTGCAGTTCAAGGCACTCTCAAGAGTCTTCTCCAACACCACAGTTCAAAAGCATTAATTCTTCGGCACTCAGCCTTCTTCACAGTCCAACTCTCACATTCATACATGACTACTGGAAAAACCATAGCCTTGACTAGATGGACCTTTGTTGGCAAAGTAAAGTCTCTGCTTTTTAATATGCTATCTAGGTTGGTCATAACTTTCCTTCCAAGGAGAAAGCGTCTTTTAATTTCATGGCTGCAATCACCATCTGCAGTGATTTTGGAGCCCCCCAAAAATAAAGTCTGCCACTGTTTCCACTATTTGCCCATCTATTTGCCATGACGTGATGGGACTGGATGCCATGATCTTAGTTTTCTGAATGTTGAGCTTTAAGCCAAACTTTTCCACTCTCCTCTTTCACTTTCATCAAGAGGCTCTTTAGTTCTTCTTCATTTTCTGCCATAAGGGTGGTATCATCTGCATATCTGAGGTTATTGATATTTCTCCCAGCAATCTTGATTCCAGCTTGTGCTTTATCCAGCCCAGCGTTTCTCATGATGTGCTCTGCATATAAACTAAATAAGCAGGGTGACAATATACAGCCTTGATGTACTCTTTTTCCTATTTGGAACCAGTTTCTTGTTCCATGTCCAGTTCTAACTGTTGCTTCCTGACCTGCATACAGATTTCTCAAGAGGCAGGTCAGATAGTCTGGTATTCCAGTATTACTAATAATAACGATAGCAGTAACAATGGAAAATGCAAAGTCACAAGGAAAACTATTGAGAACTTTTAAATTGATTTTTATTATTTTCTGTGGTAGAAGCACCAAGAAAGAACAAAAAGTAACATCCCTCCCACCAAAGTTAGCCAAGTCTTTGGGTTCCTAGGGATCAGTGTCCAGAATCTCCGAGACTTTACGTGCCTCTGATAAGCTATTGAGATATTTTGTGTGAGAAATGTGCATTTGTGCTCTTAATTTTGTGTGTGAGTTGAAAGAGGGGGAAATTGGATTTCCAAGGATTTGGAAATGGAACAAGAATTTATTTTTCTTTGGGGAGAGAGAACTGAGCCTGTTCAGACCAGCCCCTCAGTAACAGCAGAACATTGAAAGGAGTGGCAGCCGAGAAGCTAACATAATCTGGTCACTAAGGCTTTCCCGGAAGCCTGCAAGAGGAGCCCTGAATTTTTCCAGAGAAAATGGAGCTACTGCAGAGTCACCCTCCATTGAAGGACTCCTAGTTTAGAGCACAGAGTTGAATAGGCAGACCTCTGGGTTGTAGGGTGAGGCACTGGTACCCCAACAGCGGCATCGTGTGGTCACAAGGAGCAATAGCAACAGAGATATACAATCAGAAACCCTGAGACGGTGTGAACCCTCTGGAATAATTGCGGACCTAAGGAAGGGGCTGCTGCTGCTGCTAAGTCGCTTCAGTCGTGTCCAACTCTCTGAGACCCCATAGATGGCAGCCCACCAGGCTCCCCCGTCCCTGGGATTCTCCAGGCAGGAAGGGGAGGAGCCCTAAAGCGACTGAAAACAACTTCCCACCAATTGTAGCAGGTAGGGACTTGGACTTCTCTAACTGAATCCACAGAAATTCATTTAAAACTTCATTTAAAACATCACTGTTGAACTCTGGTCCTACTTTAAGTCCCCAACATTGTCATTTAAAGTACACATCCTCCGCAATCATCTGTATCCTTACTGTTTTCTTCAGCTCCCATAATCAGGAGGCCCTTATAGTTCATATGTTTACTTGTTTTTATCTGACTTGTAAGTTTGTTTTTTTGTCTACCTGCTCCTACTAGAATTTAACTCCAAGAAAGCAGAGATCTTGTTTTTCTAGCGTGCCACTGTATCACCAGCTCTTAAAATAGTGCCTGGCAGACACTCAGAGTTCAGTCAATATTTGTCAAATGTATGGACAAATAAATTATATACCTGAGACAAACTGTGTTCCAGGCACTATGCTAGGCATTTACATCATTTAACCCTCACATCAGCCTTACAGGAGCTATCCTTATCCCTTTTCATAGCTGAGGGAACTAAGAACCCAAACCATTAACCACTGAGCTCTACGCCCCTCACCATTCCTGTTTCCCATCCCTCTGTTTACCTTTTCCAAGAACATCCTCTACTTTTCCTCCCTCAGGTAAGGATGTGCCCCTTCCCCCTTTCCTCTCAAAATAACCTATGTATAACTATCACTGCACTTACATCAGTCACTATATGTTTCCATCTCCTTAAACTCTGAGATCCTTGAAGGCCTCAGAAGAGATTGTCATCTCGGCGTTCACAAGAGGTACTATAGGGTCTGGAACATAATAGGAACTCAAAATATTTTTATACAGCAATGACTGAATGAATGGGTGGATGACCATGCTCCCATCCCAAGCCCACACTTTCCCACTTCTTCCATCCTCTGTGATGCTCATGAGGGCCTATTGTGCCCCAACCATAGCATTAGGTATGGAAAATACTGAAATGAATAAAACAGTCTCTATTGCAAAGGAGCCACAGTCTAGTGGATTTGGCGGGGGGCCGGGGAGTAGTAATGGCAATCACAATTAGTGCAGTTAGTACTGAAGTGTGCAAGTGGTGTTTGGGAGCAAGGAAGAGAAGCATCTGGCCCTAAAACAGGGTCCCTAGATGACTTTTGTAGGACAGTAGAGATGAGAGTGAGAACACACAGCTCATCGTGATTCAACAATGAAGGGAAGTAGCAAGAGGTGAGGCTACAAAAATGAGCAGGTGCCAGCTCATGAAGAGGCTTGAAGGTAACATTCAAGAACTTGGATTTTATTCTGAAGCTGATGGAGAATCACTGAAGGGTCTGAAGCAGGAGGATGATATGATCAGATTAGCAGTTCATGTAACGGTCAGATGAAAGACAAAGCCTGACATAGAGCAGCAACAATGGGTATTAAGAGAGAACAGGTCAGAGTTATCAATAGGATAACTCTTTCTGTGTGGTAGGGGAAGGAAAGAGAGGAGGAGCCAATGAAGGCTCCCAGGTTTCTGTGTGGATGATAATGCCATTCACTGGTAAAGAAAACACAGGAAGAGGAGCGGTTTTGAATGATACATAGTAAGTGCTCAATAAATAGCTGTGAAATTGAACTTAATTAAAAGGTAGAAGACAGACTGCTTCTTTTGGACACATCTGAAGTTTGGATTCTTTTTCCAATGCATCTCAAGACAGTGGTCTGGGGTGTATGTGGCTGATAGGAGAGGCCTGCCAGTGAGTGAGTGGTTTCTGGTTTTGTATTTTCCATGTGAGATCTTAGTTCCCTGATTAAGGATCCAACTGTGGTGCCCTGCATTGGGAACACAGAGCCTCAACCACTGGACCAGCAGGGAAGTCCCAGGGGTGAGTATTAACGGAAGAATACCCAGATTGAGAAGAGGGCTAAAAACAGAGTCCTGGAAGACCCAACTTTTAGAGGTGGTAGAGGAAGAAGTGACTAAGAGGAAAACCACAAGTTGGCATTTGCTGAGCGCCTAAAAGCAAGGGACTGTACTAGATGCTGGGGGAAAAAAATCACACTTGTATGTCCCCACAAGGAAAGCGCTGAAGGAGCAAGTGGCCAGAAGGACGCTTCTATGTGCCACTGGGGTACAGCCCAGGATTCAGTGGAAATGAGAAACCACAAAATGATCTGTTTGAAACTGAAGTCACATTCCAGGTTCCAACGTCTGTCTTATTTCTTGCACCACCTTTCCCCCACCCCTTCACATGGAGTCCGGATTAGGTGACATGACTTTTATTGATGGTGAGTGTAAACACGTGTGAGTGGCTGCTCTTATAGAGGACACAGGGTGCTGGGCTAGAGAAGCCGGGAAGGGAGGGCCAACGCTGGGCTGTGGATGCAGGATTCACTCCTTATTTGGGCGGGAATGCTGCATTCTGAGAGAAAGATTTATTTGGGGACTAGCATTAGGCACAGGGGAGGCAGGCAGCACGGGCCATCAGGCCGTACTCTCTACTTGGAGCACAGCCGCCGCTTCGGCAGCCCCAGGTCTCCCGGGATCCTCCTCGGTGTCTTGCGGAGGTTCTGGCTCCAGCTTGGACTCCAGAGCAGGCTGGGCTTCCCGCTGGCCCTCAGCACTCCGGCCCGGCCCAAGGCGAGGTGGCTTAACAGGCGTGGGTGTTGGCGCGGCATGGCCTTTGCGGCCTGAAAGGGCCCTTCGCAGGCTCTGTACCTTCTCCAACCCGGTACGCCTCAGCCTCCGTGCCCTGGACTCCACGGGCTCCTCCTCGTCTGAGCTCTCTTCAGCTTCGGCTTCGGGTAGCTGTGGGCCAAGTTCCACCGGGCCTAAGGGCTCCGGCGCTTTCTGGAAGGCCTTGGCTGGGATTTCAGCTTCCTCCTGCAAGTGAAGGACACAGAACTGGCCCTGGCAGCCCTCTCTCGGGAGCCTGAGCCCCCCATCTCAGTTACATCAGGGAGACCCGCGCCACCCTCAGCCTCCGCAGCCCAGACGGGAAAGGCTAGGCAGGCGTGGGAAAGTAGGGAGCCGGTTGGAGGGAGGTGGCGTCAACTAGGACAGGCGAACTGTGCAGAAGTCTGCGGGACCCCTTTAGAGGCGTGAGACAGGATGGTGGTGGCCTCAGGGGCAAGAACAGCAGGAGGCGGCGAACTGTCTCAAGATGCACTTCCATCACCGTTACTTTCGTTCGGGGATGGGCTGGTACTTGGAGGAGCTTCTGTGGACGTGGCCTGAGCGAGAGCTGGGCAGCCGTTCATTGGCCAGGCTGCTTTCAGGGGCGTGAGGGAAGGCTGGGCCTGGGCAGTGGCGAGTGGGTGCGGCCCTGGAAGTGGGTTCCCCGAGAAGGGAAGAGGGTGGGGTCAGGAATGTGGGTGCGGCAGGCAGATGGGAGGGGGAGCCCCAGATGGTGCCCCGCAGGCGGGAAAAGGCCCTGGATCCGGGGACGCCTGAGGTCACTAACCTTGAAGAGCAGAACGTGGAGCTTCCCGCGCGCCACCAGCAGCCCGTGGTTGGCCTCCAGCCGCTGCACCTGGGCGGCGCGGCGCACGGCGCGCTCCTGGGCGGCATCCGCGTGCGAGCCCACGCGCTCCGCCTTGGCCAGCAGCTGCGCCAGCGTGTTGCTCGTGGTATCGTGGCTGCGACTCAGCGCGCCCAGGTTGCTCTGGATGCGGCGCACGGAGCCCGCCAGGCCGCCCTGCCTCTGAGCCAGGCCCCCCTGCCGCTCGCGCAGCGTCTCCAGCATGGTGGCCAGCTTCTCCAGCAGGGTGACCACCGTGACGGCGTGCACCGGACCCCCTGCCGGCGCTCCGGGCACAGGCCCCGACTCCAGAGCGCTCTCCCCCATGATCCCTGACCCCCTTGCCTGGCTCCCGCTGAAGCCGCCGGCCGCGTTCTGCGCTGGGGCAGCCTTCCCCGGCTCCTCCCCAACTTCAGCCGTGACTCAGGCAGGCGGAGTTGGCCTTCCCCGGCGGCGGCGGCGCGGAAGGGGGGGAGGGCAGAGGGCGGGATGTTGGCGGTGGGGTCCTTCGGAAGCGCGCCCCGTCTCTGCCGCCCTGCCCGGGGCCCCGCGAGGAAGCAGGGTGGCCTGGAATCCGCCCCACCCCGGCCGACTGACTCTCTCATCAGGAGTTTGAGTTCCCTTCCTCCACTCCAATTCCCTGGTGTGCCTCTTTCTGGAAAGTACTCTCTCCCCAGTGCAAAGGGCAAGCCTTGGAAAATGTTGTTGTATGCATGGAGTGGGCAAAGAAACTATATCAGCAAGGCAAATGTGTAACCAAAGGGCCTCCGCAGCCCCCTGCCCTAGGCCTCCCGTGCCTCAGAGGGCTGTGTTTAAACCCCTAGGCTCTTGGCTGTTTTGATACAGAACGAAGACTGGGCCCGAGGCCTCACTTTGGGACCCAGCAGGCCACGTAGACAGAGGAGAGGCGGAGCGGGTGGGGAGGCATCCTCTGGTATTTTCCTAGTAGTCATCACCAGGGTTTGGCCACAGGCCTCATTTCCTGCTTCTCTAGTTCGATGGGTAGCATTACCCTATTTTCTTTCTTCTAGGTCTCCTCCCTCGCTTTCTTTGAGCCCATGAGAGCCTAGATCCTGCACCCCAAACTTGGAGGGCAGGCAGGACACCTCTTCCTGTGAAACCTTTCAAAGGATTAGAGTAGTTTCTGGTATTTATGCTTTTCTTCTCCTAGAGGTTGGATGTCGGCTCCCACCTGATGTTTTTTTAATTTTCTCTGGAAATAGGTGAGAATGTCTGTTGAGAGTGAAGATTTTAAATTGCTGCCTGGAGGTGGGAGAGAGTGAGCATAGAGGATCCAGTTAATGATGCTGGTGGTGAATTTGTTACCTCAGTTCAGTTCAGTTGCTCAGTCGTGTCCGACCCTTTGTGACCCCATGAATCGCAGAATCGCAGCACGCCAGGCCTCCCTGTCCATCACCAACTCCCGGAGTTCACTCAGACTCACATCCATCGAGTCAGTGATGCCATCCAGCCATCTCATCCTCTGTCGTCCCCTTCTCCTCCTGCCCCCAATCCCTCCCAGCATCACAGTCTTTTCCAATGAGTCAACTCTTCACATGAGGTGGCCAAAGTACTGGAGTTTCAGCTTTAGCATCATTCCTTCCAAAGAAATCCCAGGGCTGATCTCCTTCAGAATGGACTGGTTGGATCTCCTTGCAGTCCAAGGACTCTCAAGGGTCTTCTCCAACACCACAGTTCAAAAACATCAATTCTTCGGCTCTCAGCCTTCTTCACAGTCCAACTCTCACATCCATACATGACCACAGGAAAAACTATAGTCTTGACTAGATGGACCTTTATTGGCAAAGTAATGTCTCTGCTTTTGAATATGCTATCTAGGTTGGTCATAACTTTCCTTCCAAGGAGTAAGCGTCTTTTAATTTCATGGCTGCAATCACCATCTGCAGTGATTTTGGAGCCCCCCCCAAAAAAGTCTGACACTGTTTCCACTATTTCCCTATTTCCCATGAAGTGATGGGACCGGATGCCATGATCTTCGTTTTCTGAATGTTGAGCTTTAAGCCAACTTTTTCACTCTCCACTTTTCACTTTCAAGAGGCTTTTGAGTTCCTCTTCACTTTCTGCCATAAGGGTGGTGTCATCTGCATATCTGAGGTTATTGATATTTCTCCCGGCAATCTTGATTCCAGCTTGTGCTTCTTCCAGTCCAGTGTTTCTCATGATGTACTCTGCATAGAAGTTAAATAAGCAGGGTGACAGTATACAGCCTTGACGTACCTCACCTCTGTGGAAAACCCCATGCCTTCTCTCTAGTGACACCTGGTAAGCTGACAGTAAGCGCAGAAATCCAGGCAGTTCACTGATCCTATAATCCCTGTCCTTCCTCTCCTCACCCGGTCTGTGAGAGTCACTTGATGACTATGGCAGAAACTGTCACTCGTGGGATAGTTACATGAGCCTGCAAGGACCTGAGGTCTGGTTTACACAGAAGGACAGCAGATGAGTGAAATTATTATTTCCAGAAATCCAGTGATGCTAAGTTGGAGACCAAATTCTACAGATTCTCCATGGAGCCTGACCCTTCTGCTCCTTGGGAACCTGAGGGAATCACCATCTCCTTCAGTGGATTTATATTTGTTCAGAGAGACCCATCAGGATGTGCCAGTTAAGAATACTTTCAAATTAAGGGAACAGAGAACCCAATTTAAACAGTTCTTAAACTTGGGAAATCCAACCCAAACATAATTGAAAAAGACCATGGTAGATAGAGTGATGATTAAGTGTGGGTCAGTCACAGCTCTCTCTCAACTATGGCCTCCAGGTGTCAGCTGCATTCCAGGCTGGGAGCAGGGTGGTTACAGCAGTTCCAGGCCTCACATCTCTGCACAAAATTAAGAGAAAAGAGGAAACTGTCTTAAAATGTAGGACATTTATTTCCCAGAGCCCCTCAGAATTTTTCCACTTCCTTTCCACTGAGTTAAATGGCCATTCCAGAACCAAAGTGTATGGCTATATCTTGGTGGGCTTAAACCTAGAGCAGTTTCCCTAGGAGCATATGGGTGGTGTGGGCAGAAAAGTGGTTATCTATGTAAAAAATCTGAGTATTGCTGAGGATAGTCAATCTTTGAAAGGCCTGCTGAATTCCCCTTTGGGTATGTAGAACAAAGAGAACCTTAAAATTTATCAATAAAGCCATCGATGATTTTGCTGGTGTTTCCAAAACTTCAAGTATAATAGCCATATAAACCAGTAGAAACTAGTGGATTTAGGGAAATAGAAGCCCATGAGGTACATAAAAATAACTTGGGGGCAACCCAGAAGAATGCCCTGAGTCAAAAAAGTCCAGATTGATAGAAATTATAGTGGCATGGCCTTGATCACACAGAATCCAAGAAAAGGCCGTATTGCAGTTTCCAAGAAAGATAGAAAGAAGGATAGAGAGCAGAATGATAAATCATAATGATAAAAGCTACAGAATGATGCCCTCTAAGGCAGTGCAACCTGATCTTAGTTAAAGATTTCTATTCTCTTAAGTCAGGGATGTGACTGGGACCCACTCCCTCCAACTCCTTGATCTGGGTGTGAAAAATAGAAACCAATTGGTGCAGGTTTGTCATGTCCCCAAAAACTAAGTTCAAGCCCTAACCTTTGATACCTGTGAATATGTTCTTATTTGGAAATAAGATCTTTGCAGATGTAATAAGATCATATTATACTAAAGTAGGGTGGACCCTTCGGAGAAGGCAATGGCACCCCACTCCAGTACTCTTGCCTGGAAAATCCCATGGACCGAGGAGCCTGGTGGGCTGCAGTCCATGGGATCGCAAAGAGTCGGACACAACTGAGCGACTTCACTTTCACTTTTCACTTTCATGCATCGGAGAACTGACAACCCACTCCAGTGTTCTTGCCTGGAGAATCCCAGGGACGGGGGAGCCTGGTTGACTGCTGTGTACAGGGTCGCACAGAGTCGGACACAACTGAAGCAACTTAGCAGCAGCAGCAGCAGCAGGGTGGACCCTTAGTCCAACATGACTGGTGTCGTTACAAGAAGGAAAGGGTCAGACATGGAAAACACCATATGACAAGGGAGGCAGAGAGTGGAGTCACGCTGCCACAAGCCCAGGAATGCCTGAAGTGTCCAGGAGCTGAAAGAGGTGAGAAAGGATACTCCCCTAAAGCTTTGGAGGAAGCATGGCCCTGCCAACACCTTGATTTCAGACTTCTAGCCTCTTTTTCCATTGTTTTAAGCAATGGAAAATATTACCATTGCAAATGGTAATTTGTTTTGCTAACCCTGGGAAACATACACATTACATGATCACCATCAATATCACAGTAACCTCTTACCCAGGATGCGCCCCTACCCTCCACCCTGGTTAATTCTCTCCGAGTATGAAGTTCTCTGTAGGAAGAGTTAAGAGAAACTGAGGACTCCTTGTAGAATGTAGACAATCAAATTAACATTTGCTCAGATATAACGAGTCTTACAAATATTAGTGGAATGCTCTGGTGCTTGAGTAAAGAAATGCTTTAAAAAATTAAAACAAAGTATTGCCAGCCCTGCTTCTCAAGGGTTCCTTTTATACATTAGCCTGTCCCTTTCCCAGAACATACATTAACATACATTACTGAATACTCTGAGGAAGGGTTGGCTTAATGTAAGAAAAAAAAAAAATCACTCTAGCTTCATGAGGGCTGGATCTGCCTGGAATATATCTGCCTAGTGCAGATTGACTCAAGGGTGACCCCAACCCCTGCCTGTATCTGCTGTGATTACTTTTTCCTTGAGAGGAAGCCCAAGAAAACCTCTGAAAGATCAGGTTACAGTGCCTTAGATGGTATCATTCTGCAGCCTTGTTTTCTTTCTTCTCTTAGTGGCCAGATGCTCCACTATATGATGCTGCAGAGATGCCCTGAAACAAAAGTGGCAGGAACACTACAGTTCTTAACATCGTACTTGAGGAGTTGGGGATGTGCGATCAGGTCCAGGGACCAACCAGCCACGGGGCATCCAGCTGACGGATGGGGGCTTCCTGGAACAGTGGTACTTAAGTCCATGACAGGCAGTGAAATGTGTGTGATACCTCCCAATCACAGCAAAGAACAGCAACTAATGGGAGCATTTGAGCTTTAGAGTCTGAGTTTGGGCCACCCAGGGATTCTTATATACTCCACATCTTGGGTCGTCCAAAAGGCCACATACTTTGAATCAGGTGCAGAGGAGACTCAATGACTGACCCTGGGCAAGTTGGGTCAGCTCTGTCCCTTGGAAAGAGGAGACTTGAGGTCTCTGTGATTTCTGCCTCTCCCATCAAGATGATTTGGGGAGAAATTTCTGCTTTATTGACTATGCCAAAGCCTTTGACTGTGTGGATCACAATAAACTGTGGAAAATTCTGAAAGAGATGGGAATACCAGACCACCTGATCTGCCTCTTGAGAAACCTATATGCAGGTCAGGAAGCAACAGTTAGAACTGGACATGAAACAAGAAACTGGTTCCAAATAGGAAAAGGAGTACATCAAGGCTGTATATTGTCACCCTGCTTATTTAACTTATATACAGAGTACATCATGAGAAATGCTGGGCTGGAAGAAGCACAAGCTGGAATCAAGATTGCCAGGAGAAATATCAATAACTTCAGATATGCAGATGACACCACCCTATGGCAGAAGTGAAGAGGAATAAAAAGCCGCTTGATGAAAGTGAAAGTGGAGAGTGAAAAAGTTGGCTTAAAGCTCAACATTCATAAAATGAAGATCATGGCATCCGGTCCCATCACTTCATGGGAAATAGATGGGGAAACAGTGGAAACAGTGTCAGACTTTATTTTGGGGGGCTCCAAAATCACTGCAGATGGTGATTGCAGCCATGAAATTAAAAGACGCTTACTCCTTGGAAGAAAAGTTATGACCAACCTAAATAGCATATTCAAAAGCAGAGACGTTACTTTGCCAACAAAGGTCCATCTAGTCAAGGCTATGGTTTTTCCAGTGGTCATGTATGGATGTGAGAGTTGGACTGTGAAGAAGGCTGAGTGCCGAAGAATTGATGCTTTTGAACTGTGGTGTTGGAAAAGACTCTTGAGAGTCCCTTGGACTGCAAGGAGATCCAACCAGTCCATTCTGAAGGAGATCAGCCCTGGGATTTCTTTGGAAGGAATGATGCTAAAGCTGAAACTCCAGTACTTTGGCCACCTCATGTGAAGAGTTGACTCATTGGAAAAGACTGTGATGCTGGGAGGGATTGGGGGCAGGAGGAGAAGGGGACGACAGAGGATGAGATGGCTGGATGGCATCACTGACTCGATGGACGTGAGTCTGGGTGAACTCTGGGAGTTGGTGATGGACAGGGAGGCCTGGCATGCTGCGACTCATGGGGTCACAAAGAGTCGTACACAACTGAGGGACTGAACTGAACTGATCTGAATGATAATTGCTGCCTTACTAGTAGATGTGAGTAGAAAGATTCACCAGAGGCTGCTAGATTATTTTGTTCATTCTCTCATGTAGCAATACAGCCTAACAGTTTTTGATTATGTGATGCAAAAAAAAATCTGGAAAAGGATGAGAAATGGTTGTGTGAGTTTATTGTACAAGGAATACCCTTGACCCTGAGCCTCAATTTCAGCTGCTAAACAGGGACATCTTCCAGGAACTTAACCTTTGAATCAAAAGTAACAACATGCATAGTAGTTTGTATCTGATAAGCAATAAAGAATTACTATATAGCACAGGAAGGTAAATATATTCAGTGTCTTATAATAATCTATAATGGGAAATAATCCAAATATATATATATACACATAGAGAGAGAGAGAGAGACTTCCCAGTTGATGCAGGGGTAAAGAATCTGCCTGCCAATACAGGAGACATGGGTTCAATCCCTAGGTTGGGAAGATATTCCTGGAGTAGGAAATAGCAACCCAATCCAGTATTCTTGCCTGGAAAATTCCATGGACAGAGGAGCCTGGCAGGCTGCAGTCCTTGAGGTCACAAAGAGTCTGATATGACTGAGTAACTGAGCACAGCACAGCACACACACACACACACACACACACACACACACACAAAACTGAATCACTTTGCTGTACACCTAAAACTAACACAATGTTGTAAATCAATTGTACTTCAATACAAAAGTAAAGTAATGACGTGCAGCAGGAGCAGAACCACCCACTCAACAGCGAATGAGCCTCAGTGGACAGGCACTACCTTCCACCCTTTGTCACAGACATCCTGTCTACGGAAGGGTAAGGCCATTGCACACAATGAGGGAGCTCTGTGCCGCTGGCAATGAAAAGAGCTATAAGTTTGGAGAAACAGGAAATGAGAACCAGTAATCAAAATAACCAGAAATCAAAATAACCAAATGGGTGGGAGATCCTGGAATGATGCGTTATGGCCAAGAGGTTTGGGGATAGCTTTCATGACAAGAATCAAGTGGTTTGAATCCGTCAAACCACTATTTTTCATATCTCATATTT
Source organism: Bos indicus x Bos taurus (assembly GCF_003369695.1). Lineage (NCBI taxonomy): Eukaryota > Metazoa > Chordata > Mammalia > Artiodactyla > Bovidae > Bos > Bos indicus x Bos taurus. The sequence goes on from NC_040090.1 coordinate 37,304,657, forward strand.
TAGAAGGTTGAATAGCTTCCCAAAAAAGATACATCCAAGTCCTAACCCCAGTACCTGTGAATGTGGCCTTATTTGGAAATAGGGCAGATGTAATTAAGGATAATGAAGTCGCTCAGTTGAGTCCAACTCGTAGTGACCCCATGGATTACAGCCTACCAGGCTCCTCCATCCATGGGATTTTCCAGGCAAGAGTACTAGAGTGGGTTGCCATTTCCTTCTCTAGGGGATCTTCCTGACCCAGGGATCCAACCCGGGTCTCCCACATTGTAGACAGATGCTTTACTGTCTGAGCCACCAGGGAAGTCAGGGTGAGCCCTAAACCCAGTGACTAGTGCCTTTACAAGAAGAGGAGAAAACACAGAGATACAGAAAAGAAGGCCACATGAAGACTGAGACAGAGATTGGAGGGCAGCCCCAAACCCAGGAACACCAAAGGTTGCCAGCAGCCACCAAAAGGTAGGAGAGGGGTATGAAATGGCTTCTCCCTCAGGGCCTTCCAAGGGTGTGTGGTCCTAGCCAACACTGATTTTGTATTTCTACCCTCTAGAACTGTGAGGAAATACATTTCCGTTGTTTTAAGCCACTAATTGTATAGTAATTTAATATGGCAGCCCTAGGGAATTATTACAATATAAACACCTATCAGAAGAATTAGAAACACACACACACACACAAAAGCAGTTTTGAGACTTCCCTGGTGATTGGCTAATTCTGTGCCTCCAGTGCAGATGGCCCAGGTTTGATCCTTGGTTGAGGGTAAAGATCCCACATGCTCTGGGGCAACTTAAGCCCAAGTCACAACGAAGACCCAGCACAGCCAATATTAATTAATTGATTAACTAAAAAATTCAGCTCACTTCCTCCTAAAAAAAAAAGTTTTAACAACCAAGTAAATCAATCAATATGCCACGGGGGACATCAGAGACTCCTGCATCTGAGACGAGGCCAAGGAGCCCAGAACTTTGGAATGTGTAATTGTTGTCAGGGCGTAGGAGTTGATCTCCTGCAAAAACGTCCTGGGACACTCAAAAGGCAAAAAGCCTGGAAGTGACTGAATAGACTCTATTGAACCTCTTTCTGTAATCCGAGGAATTCAGTGGAGTCCCACAGGGGGAAGCCTTGCCTGGATTTGAGCTTGCATTCCTTAGCAAATCACTCAGAAACCCCTGTGGGCCTCTATTTTGAGCTAATATGGCAATCCCCTGATCTAGGAGCCTATTTTACCATCCACATGATAAAAGATGGGGCAGATCACTAGGGACTGGCATGCCCTGCATCTCAGAGGCAGTCCCATGGACTGAGAGGTAGAATAGGGCATTGGAGATGGGCTCAGCCAAGATGCCATGGGCAGCAATTCCAGCCTGGTGGTGACTTACAGGAAATCGTATATGGCTGGAGTCCTGCAGCTATTTTCATCTTAGTACAAGCATTCCTCTGTGTCTCTGGGGCTGCGTCCAAGGAAGGAGAAATCATTACAAGCCATCCAGTATCTGCCATAACCAGGAAATATTGACTCATAAAATTTAGCACTGTGTTAGGTGGATGGTGTTTACTTATAAGATTTTCTTTAAAGAATAACTATCATTTGCATCATTTGTGTGGGCTTCCCTGGTGGCTCAGACAGTAAAAAGTCGGCCTGCAATGCGGGAGACCTGGGTTTGATCCCTGAGTCAGGAAGATCCCCTGGAAAAGGAAATGGTAACCCATTCCATAATTCTTGCCTGGAAAATCCCATGGATGGAGGAGCCTAGCAGGCTACAGTTCATGGGGTTGCAAAGTTTCGGACACGACTGAGCAACTTCACTATCCCAAGTGAAGATATCACTATCCCAACTTCACTATCCCAAGTATGGTATCAAAATAAGAAATAGTTGGGAATTCCCTAGTGGTCTAGTGGTTAGGACTTGGTCCTCTTACTGCCAGGGACCCAGGTTCGGTAACTGGTCAGGGAGCTAAGATCTTGCAAGCCTCCCCCTGCCCAAAAAATAGGGAGGGAGAGAGACAGTTGATAATCAGTTTAATTAGGTGAATAGAAGAAGCCAGCCTACACTGGGCAAAGAATAGCACTGGCTCATCTGTCTCGTCCCACTTTAAGGCAAATGGCATGGTTGAGCAATGTTGCACAACAGAAAGCAACCTATTGACTAGTTTTTATCCTATTTGGATTCAGTGGATCTTAGAACTGGAAGAGAAAGCTCTCAGAAACAGACCATAGGGAATTCCCTGGCGGTCCAGTGGTTTGGACTCAGCACTTTCTGGTTGGAGAACTAAGAGCTCACATGCTGCACAGTGCAGTCAGAAAAAAAAAACAACAACAACAGAACCAGAACATATGTCTAATAATCCATTCACTAAACCAGTCTGGTATGACAATTGAGAGGCTTTGAAAAAAAGATGTCTTATAGGTCTGCAGGTTTACCCATTTAATGCAAGGACAAGAATGACCCTTGAGACTGGCAGAATGGTCCTTGAGACTGATACCCTAGCTTTTGGGATCAAACCCCATTCAGTTAAGTAAGATGGTATCACAGTACCCCCACGGAGTCCCCTGGGGTATAATTAATGTTGCAGAATCAATCTACTACCAGCTTTTCAACTTGCTGCTTTGACAGAGCTGCAGCTTAACCACGAGTCCTTCTTCTTCTTGGGAACTGGATGGAAGAGGTATTAACTGACATAAGCAGAGCATATGGTTCAGAATTTTTTTTCTATCACCAAGTTGCATCTAAGCCATACAGTGAATGGGCCAGAGAGCAATGAGCAAGGCACTCCTGCCCCACGAGACAGAGGATTGCTTCAGGGCCTGCACCAGGGAAGAGAGAACAAGGAGCTGGGAGAGGAGTTGATCTTGGAATTATGTTCCCTGCAAAGTAGCTTCAGTCAAAGTCAGTTTGCTTAGGAAGCTAATGTAGGAGAGGGGGATATAGGAGGGAGCCAGAGCCATCCTATTGATGTGGGCTAAAGATTTATGTCAAAAAAGAAGAAAGCAAGAATAAGTAAAAAAGGAAAGAGTATAAAGATAAATATTTACATATATATACTTCCACAGTTGGAAAATGTGTACAAGATATCAAGGAAACCATATATTACATGGTTTCAACTAGAATGGGAAAATTTATGAGAACAGATAATGTAATGTGTGGATCCCTGCTATACTTATGAAGGTTGTACAATTACAGTGTGAATCTTCAAAAAAAGAATGGAAACTGCTCTTTGCACTTCAGTTAGGAATTGAAGCATCCTCAGGAAATCAGATTTGAGCACCACCTGGGAAAGCCTGCTACAAGCGGTGTGACCCAAAACCCAATTTCCTAAATTTGTCTAAGGACATCTTTAGCCCTACACTGTATAATATGATAGCCACCAGCCACATATAGATATTTAAAGTTTTAATTAAAATTAAATAAAATTTAAAATTTAGTCCTCAATCACACAACTCACATTTCAAGAGCTTCAGTTCAGTTCAGTCACTCAGTTGTGTCTGACTCTTTGTGACCCCATTGACTGCAGCATGCCAGGCTTCCCTGTCCATCACCAACCCCTGGAGCTTGCTCAAACTTCTGTTCATTGAGTTGGTGATGCCATCCAACCATCTCATCCTCTGTCATCCCCTTCTCCTCCTGCCTTCAATCTTTCCCAGCATCAGGATCGTTTCCAATGAGTCAGTTCTTCCCATCAAGTGGCCAAAGTATTGGAGTTTCAGCTTCAGCATCAGACCTTCCAGTGAATATTCAGGACTGATTTCCTTTAAGGGTGACTGCTTTGATCTCCTTGCAGTCCAAGGGACTCTCAAGAGTCTTCAACAAGTCTTTCAAGAGCTTAACAGTCACTATTGGCAAGTGGTTACCACATTGGACCCCATGCCTCTAAGTTAATACTAGTGCATGGGGTGAATGTGGGGTCCCAAATGTTACTAATGACAACCCCATGGGTTTCTCTGAAAGGTGAGACAAAGAAAGGCACATCATCTGAAAGGCACATCTTGAACAAGAAATGATCGGTATGAATGAACTTACTTACAGAGCAATTCTTGGAGAAGTGTCAGCTCTGGGGCCATTTAAAATTGGTAGATAAGGATACAGGAGAGTGGTTTCTGAAATGGGCCCATGCTACAAGACCTGGACCAGCAGTCTCAAAGATATATACCTTCCAACATGGTTTACCTTGATTATGGGAATTACGGTTATTGATTTTACCCTTTGAGGGGAAGTATTACAAAAATCATGTCTGCCAAAGTAACAAGATTGCCTTCTGTCTGTGTGGCGAAACCAATTAGGATGTTCACTGTAAGCCTGCCTCGCCCCGGAAAGGGAGGTAAGGGTGGTGAGAAAGATGGTGCGGCTTACTGTGTAGCATGTGATTTTGAATAAAAAAAACAAACATACCCTGCACTTACTTTCAACAGATATTTGAGTTCTTAGTTTTGATGACAAGAATCCAATAACAGAAGAGCCTTGAAAACACAAAAGGGCCCAATACAAATGTGTTGATTGAAAAAAAAATTGTTTGTTTTGCTGAGCAAGGTAAACCACCAATAATAAGTGGATCACATTTGCAATGAGAACCTTAGGAGTAAACATGTTTAATAAGAGTTAAGCCTCTGCTTCTGATATACCAACCTCAGGAGAGAATCAAGGGTAGGAGTAGGGGAAACACGACAAGTGTACAGGGCCTGGTCACAGGCAGGGCTACAGTGCTTGGAGGGCTGAACCCTGCTGGCTCGTTTAATGGATGCTCCTTGGCTTTCCCTGAAGCCAACACAGTGGGTCCAAGAGAAGTCACCATCACATTCATTTCCAGGTGTGCCCACTCTTAAAGAGTCTTCAGACCGTGAGGATATTCTGGCAACAAAGGTTGAGAAAAGACAGGAATGAGTGCACTACTATGCCTTGTGTCTAATTCATCTATAAATAACCCTCTGTTTAGGATCTCCACAGGCTTTGAAGGAGAAGGCAATGGCACCCCACTCCAGTACTCTTGCCTGGAAAATCCCATGGATGGAGGACCCAGGTGGGCTGCAGTCCATGGGATCGCTAAGAGTCGGACACGACTGAGCGACTTCACTTTCACTTTTCACTCTCATGCATTGGAGAAGGAAACAGCAACCCACTCCAGTGTTCTTGCCTGGAGAATCCCAGGGACGGGGCAGCCTGGTGGGCTGCCGTCTATGGGGTTGCACAGAGTCGGACACGACTGAAGTGACTTAGCATAGCATAGCATAGCACAGGCCTTGATATGTTTTATCTATACAAGTGAGTGGATGGGAGATAAGGGAGCAAAAATTAGTTTTTTCTGTGGCTGAACTGTTTAGGCTTGCCCGTGATCTGAGGCTAGATTTAAGACTTCAGCCTCTATAATATGTCCCAAGAGGCTGAAGCCATAGTGTTTTGGTTGAAACCGAAAGCAACTATGACAGGGAAAGCCTACAGCTTACTGACATAGTGCACAAAGCTGTGGGACTTGAATCTTGGGGAAGATGCAGTGCAGAAAGACCTCTCAACTATCTCACATGGGCTGTCTCTCAGAAAGGAGCTCCTACTACTCAGTCCCTGACTGAAGCTTACATTCTCCAAATCAGGGACTCCCTCTCTCAAACTTTGTGTCAATCTGGGACTATTAGAACGAGAAGGGAAAAAAAAAACAGAGAAGATTTTAAATGCCAAATATTAATATTATAAGAAAGAGAGAAGGGGGAGTAGGTTAAGACTAGAGGCAAAATCTCAGAAAATAGATTGGGTTAAACATATACAAAATAATATAAAATTAAGCTAAATTTAAATTCAAAAAAAGATACAATGCAAATTGGATAGGACATTGACAGCTGAGTTTAAGAAGTAAAGCCGGTCTTTATTTTGTCTCTCCTCTATAACTCATGTCATGTTGCCCATGCTTTTAACCAATACCTATACAGGTCAGGATTTACCAGGGTTTCTGACCCAAAATTCTCATAACAGAAAAGTCTGAACCTTTGGTGAACTAGCTTTGAATTGTGCCAATGTTTGGCTCAAATGGTAAAGAATCTGCCTGCAATGCAGGAGACCTGGGTTCCATCCTTGGGTCTGGAAGATCCCCTGGATAAGGGAATGGCTGCCCACTCCAATATTCTTGCCTGGGGAATTTCATGGGCAGAGAAGCCTAGCAGGCTGCAGTCCATGAGTTTGCAAAGAGCCAGACATGACTGAGCTACTAACACTTTTACTTTTCACTTTCATTAATCTTTACCACAAAACATGGCAGAATGCGACATCATGCTAGAGGTCCCTCACATTCTGTCCATATTTCTCCAGGCCTCTATTATAGTGGCTCCTACTCAGGCATCACTTTTTTGAAACAAACAAAAACTCACTCAAGCTGGCTTGTTGTTGTTGTTTAGTCGCTAAATCGTGTCTGATTCTTTTGCCCACTAGGCTCCTCTGTCCTTGGAATTTTCCAGGCAAGAATACTGGAGTAAGTTGCCATTTCCTTTTCCAGGGGATCTTCCCAACTCAGAGATCAAACCCACATCTCCTGCATTGGCAGGCAGATTCTTTACCACTGAGCCACCTGGGAAGCCCCCACAAGCTGTTTAGGCCTCACCAAACTGATCTTCCCAGGATAAGCAAATCTTCACCATTCGGCATCATGCAGCGATACTGGGAACAACATCCACATTCCACTGAGGTCTATTGCTTGCAAACCTACCTGCCAGCATCCATTTCTCTTCTAGACAAGTACCAGTTGGTTACAAGAAACAAAAACTACCTCGGATAACTTAAGTGAAGGTGGCTTTATTATGAAAGAACTGGCAGCTCCCCCAGCCTCCAAAGTAGACTATTGAAACAATTTATCGAGTCTGGAGTTCTTCCTGAATTAACAAAAGGGAGGAGCCATTAAAGGATAATATGGTTTATTTATTATTTCAATAGCTTCTCAGGAGGAGCAGGAAAGAAACCAGACCTTTTATGCACAATAATGGGGCCTACTAGCTTGGGAAAAGGCGAGACGCCCTTCTAATTGAGGAAATATATCCTTTTTTAATATGGGTTTGGATTGTACTCTCTAAAAATTGATGTCTGTTCCTGGGAGCGGTGGATGAGCTTGTATAACAATTCTATTAATCAAGTGAACTGACTTGATTTCCACTCACATGTGTAAGAATATTGAAAAGGAAATCCAGCCAGGAAGAGCTAAATCCACGACTACCACATACTTGGAGGCTCTTCACCTTCCTCCCCAACTCCCATCTCCACTCTTGTGCACACAATTCTGAAAGACTTGAGTGACAATAGGTGCCCTTCTGGCTAAAGTTCCGAGGACCTGCCTCCAATTGGCATACGCAGATTTGGGACTTCGGGGTAGGATACGAGTAGTGAATTCAGAGAGAGAGAAAGAGATCCAAGAGAGACAGCCTGGGACCTAGGACCTGAGACCCTTTGCTGCAGTGCTTGCACCTGGACAAACATCCTCTGGAGCAACACAATACAAAGAAATGATAAGGGACTAAAACTAACTGCATCTATGTGCAGCTGGGGCAAATTATAAACAATAAGGTATAATAAGACCAAAACCCGCCACTTCTGAGGTGCCAGAGCAGAAGCAGGGTACTGCCCACAATCCATGCACACAGCATCACCAGGGTTGGGGGGTACCCTCCAAGCCACCTCTCAGTCCCAACTCATCAATCTGCCCCTACCCTCACCCCATGTAAGGAACCAGCCCCCCTCAGGGAGCAAGCAAGGGAAACTGTTACTTGCTTTTACTCTTGCTGCACCACAAGTCCCAATAAAACCTTGCTTGAATTCCTCATCTGGCCCCTTATCAATTTCTATCAATTAAAGAATCCAAGGATCTAAGTGGGTAATCCAAGAAATGAGATCCCTTCCTGTGATGGGAAGTTGGTGGTTTTGAATAAAACTAATTTTCAAAGGAGGCTCATGGAGAAGGGGAGGTTTACGTCTAAAAGCCAGGGAGCTTGTGAAGGACTCATATCTGTAGGGATCATCCCTCCCTCTGAGAATAAAGGTCTACCTTAGGAGAGTTGTAGCCTGCTCTCTTTGACTTTGAACTTCCTTCTGAAATTGCTTTATCTCTTCAGTGAAGAACCTGCATATACACTCAGGCTGTTGGTAACTTTGGAGAGATGAGAGAGAGAATAGTAAGGGAAAGAAAGATCTGCCCAACCTTTGACTAATGGAAGGAAACACTGAATGGGGTACAATGTGGAGCTCTTGGCAGTGAAAAAATACCCTTATTGACAATATAGCACTGCAGAGGTAACAAACTCCAGAGGCCATAAGACTGATGCTGTGGGGTCTTCATATAGGTTAGAAGATGCTGCCCTATAGAAGAGGAAGTAAATTGAGGCATCAAAAGTGACTAGGCTTCATCTGGTTACAATCAGGTCTAAGCTGGGGTTCCCTGGTAGCTCAGTGGTAAAGAACCTGCCTGCCAATGCAGGAGACTCAGGTTCAGTCTCTGGGTCAGGAAGATCCCCTGGAGAAGGAAATGGCAGCCCACTCCAGTATTCTCGTCAGGAAAATTCCATGGACAGAGGAGTTGGTGGGCTATAGTCCATGGGGTCACAAAGAGTCAAACAGGACTTAATGACTAAACAGCAAGAATTAGTTCTAAACCCATTCAAGTCCAAAGTTCTACAGGCTCTGATACACTATTACCACACTCGATCACTCAGGGGCCCACGTTCCTACTTGCTGTCTCGATTCTTTCACATAAATCTGGATGTCAAGCACAGCCCTTTCATCAACTTTCACTAAGAAAACTGAAAATTTCTCATTTCAAGAGATATGTACTCTGAAGAGTACTTTGGAGAGTTGGTCCTGGAGAGTGTCACATCAGTGTCACTGACTCTTCCTCCCACACTCTTCCTCCCCTTTCTCTCCACAGTGACCAGCAAAGGCTGTCCCTGTCCCCTGCAGAGGTGTTGCCCATACTCAGACCCCTTGGCTTCTCAGCTTCTACTTCCAATGAGCTTGTTATGAAAGCTCTTCCAAAATATTAGTGTTTTCTTCAGCAAGTCCAGTGAACATAATTCCCTCCATCTCACAAACATAGGGTCAAGTGACCATCTCCCAGCATCTAAGGACAAGAAAAACCTGAGGGGCTGGAACAAGGAGGTCAGAGAGCCAGGTTTCACCCTCTAATTCTCAAAAGCTTCCTGACCGCTCGGCTCCACCCCTGTCCATGTGCCTGCGCCATGCTGCTTCCCTGGATGCTGGCTCTCTGCCTTCTTGTCAGCGATGCACAGGGTGAGAAAAAGGCCATCTCAACCCAGCTCAAGTGCCTTCTGTGAAATATTACAGTCATTGCGTCTTAGTTGAATTTCCTGAGAGTTAAGGGAATGAGCATTTAACCAGTAGCCTTAGGTCAGGCCCAATAAGCTGCTGCCCAGCAGTGCAGGAATGAGATGAATGTGGTAAACAAGGCCACAGGATCTGTGGGCCGGGCAGGCACAGCAGCTTGTCTGATAGAAGTAGCAAGTCTGTGTATCCTTGATGGTTGTTGTAGAGTTTAGGGGCACTGATAAATAATAACCCTCCATTCTCTGCCAAAGTTCTGAATTAATTGAGAAACGATGCAAAAGAACAAGGCTAATGAGAGATCAAGATAACAATAGTACTACTGAGGAAGTTGATATTGGCAAATGTGGCTGTATCATTTAGTAGCAATCGGCTTCTTGATCCTGAACTCCAGGATTAGGAAAACTAACCTACCCGCTTTAGGCAAGAAAATGATAGCTCTCCCTCTCCCCAACCTGGTCTCCCACCCCTATCCAGGGATGATCCCTTCTAATTTTACTTCATAGGAGGAGGAAAGCATAGTGTATGTCCCCCGGGGAGCCTGGCTAAAGAGCGAGGTGTTGTGTGGAGCATGCCCGACTCATTCGTCCCAAATTTGCCAGAGAAGTGACCCCTCTGCCACAGAAGGATCAAGTCAAAAGTCAAATCTGAATCTGATCAAATCTCCAGGTCTAATTACCAATTCGCCAGCAATACCTGAGGCAGGGAAACATCTCTAAAGATAACAGAGCAACTCATGCATACTGTGGGATGTTCTATAAGATAAATGACCCAAGTTCCACAGCCAATAAATTTCAAAGAAAAAAAAGTGATGGAAGGAAAATAATATAGATTAAAAGACATCTAAGAAGCTTTTTCATTATAGGGGACTGGAATGCAAAAGTAGGAAGTCAAGAAACACCTGAAGTAACAGGCAAATTTGACCTTGGAATATGGAATGAAGCAGGGCAAAATAGAGTTTTGCCAAGAAAATGCACTGGTCATAGCAAACCCTCTTCCAACAACACAAGTGAAGACTCTACACATGGACATCACCAGATGGTCAACACCGAAATCAGATTGATTATGTTCTTTGCAGCCAAAGATGGAGAAGCTCTATTCAGTCAGCAAAAACAAGACCAGGAGCTGACTGTGGCTCAGATCATGAACTCCTTATTGCCAAATTCAGACTTAAATTGAAGAAAGTAGGGAAAACCACTAGACCATTCAGGTATGGCCTAAATCAAATCCCTTATGATTATACAGTGGAAGTGAGAAATAGATTTAAGGGCCTAGATCTGATAGATAGAGTGCCTGATGAACTATGGAATGAGGTTCATGACATTGTACAGGAGACAGGGATCAAGACCATCCCCATGGAAAAGAAATGCAAAAAAGCAAAATGGCTGTCTGGGGAGGCCTTACAAATAGCTGTGAAAAGAAGAGATGCGAAAAGCAAAGGAGAAAAGGAAAGATATAAACATCTGAATGCAGAGTTCCAAAGAATAGCAAGAAGAGATAAGAAAGCCTTCTTCAGTGATCAATGCAAAGAAATAGAGGAAAACAACAGAATGGGAAAGACTAGAGATCTCTTCAAGAAAATCAGAGATACCAGGGGAAGATTTCATGCAAAGAAGAGCTCGATAAAGGACAGAAATGGTATGGACCTAACAGAAGCAGAAGATATTAAGAAGAGACGGCAAGAATACACAGAAGAACTGTACAAGAAGATCTTCATGACCCAGATAATCACGATGATGTGATCACTGACCTACAGCCAGACATCCTGGAATGTGAAGTCAAGTGGGCCTTAGAAAGAGTCATTACGAACAAAGCTAGTGGAGGAATGGAATTCCAGTTGAGCTATTTCAAAACCTGAAAGATGATGCTGTGAAAGTGCTGCATTCAAAGGGGGGTTGGCTGCAGGCGCTGGGATGCGCGGGGCGGAGAGCGGCTGCGGTGGTCTGCTGCAGCAGCAGCCGCGGGGCCTAACGAGGAGACTATGGGCGCCTCAATCTCCTGGGGCCTGCCCCCCGCGTCCCAGATCCGCACCGCGAGCCACAGGAGGCTCCAGGCCGGAACCAACTGCCCATCGAGATGCTCCGGAAGGTACTGAGCTACCTGCCCCCAAGCACGCTGCTCTGGCACTGCCGCCCTGGCACTGCCGCCCGGTGTGCCGGCACTGGCGAGACGTGGTGGACGGCTGGGACCTGTGGCGGAGCATCCTGCCTTGGAAACACCCCGACCTGTGGCCCGTCATCAGCAACTGCCTGCCCCCTGCTGACGACCCCGGGCCCTGCATCCTGGGCCGCTTCTGCGAGCGCAGACCCATAGGACGCAAGCTCACCGCGAACCCCGCAGGCAAAGACCTCTGGAACTGTATGGTGCTGAGTGGTAGCGATAGCTCAGAGGAAGAGGAAGACTTGGGGGCCAGGCTGAAAACTTCTGGGGAGACGAGCTACAGTCCTGCCTACAGGTGTTGGTACAAAGGAGAAATTTTGGATCTGGAGGAGGAGGGTCTGTGGCGGGAACTCCTGGATAGTGGAAAGATTTGGATTTCTGTCTGTCGCCGCTGGACATAACAACAAGGCAGTGACCGGATGTATCAGCTAGTCGTCAAGCTTCTAGATGCCAACTATGCCATCTTGCATTATTTCTTCCATAAACGTTTTCCCGTCCGGCCGCGGACAGGCAGTTTCTCCTTTCGGATCATGCATGCCTTCACCAACATCAAGAAGGGCGTCCGCTTTGTGTTGTTTGACCACAGTGTCGAGGGCTATGATTCGTGGCCTGAGCAGTGTGGAGTCTGCAGGCCCCAATCCAGTGTCATCGTACGGATCCGTCCCTAGGCTGTCCCTGTAACACAACCTGACCGTGCCTTCCAGGAGCTGGGATCATTGGCCAGACCACCTCAGTAATCAAAAGCTTGTAGCTCCTGGCATCCTGGGATCTCTCCTGGGTTCAATCAAGGGTCCTACTGGGCCCTGTCTTTAAATTCTATGAGAAACTACGAGAAGAACATTCTTACATCAAGGTTACTGACTGAACACAGCCCCTGTTCTACGGAGTGGAGACACACGGGTGAAAACAAGGAAGTGGTGAGAGGGCTCCTCACCCGCCGCCCCCCAGTGCCAGGCCCCTCTGGTTCGGCCCCCATGCCCTCTGCCCTTGTCTTCTGTTTCTGCCGCAGAGGCTTCATTGATCACTTCCAAGAAACCCTCTCCTCGTGTCTGAACCAGAAACTCATCCCTCTGGCTAATTCCAGTCTCTAACCTTCTGTGATTTCAAGACTGTGACCAGGACTCAGAGCTGAAAGTTAAACTAGCTCAAAAAATTGTTTAGAGGCAGAGCCTTCTGCCCACCCTGTGAACAATGAACTTGGTCCCCAGAGCCCAACCCTATTCTGGATTCTATGGTGGACAAAATTATTTTGTTACTTTGAAATTCTTTTTGAATATGGAGATAATAAATCAAGAATGTATCTTCCAATCATAGTTAATAAATATAATATTTGCCTAAAAAAAAAAAAGAAAGTGCTGCATTCAATATGCCAGCAAATTTGGAAAACTCAGCAGTGGCCACAGGACTGGAAAACGTCAGTTTTCATTCCAATCCCAAAGAAAGGCAATGCCAAAGAATGCTCAAACTACCGCACAATTGCACTCATCTCACATGCTAATAAAGTAATGCTCAAAATTCTCCAAGCCAGGCTTCAGCAATATGTGAACCGTGAGCTTCCTGATGTTCAAGCTGGTTTTAGAAAAGGCAGAGGAACCAGAGATCAAATTGCCAACATCTGCTGGATCATGGAAAAGGCAAGAGAAAAAACATCTATTTCTGCTTTATTGACTATGCCAAAAAGCAAGAGAAAAAAACATCTATTTCTGCTTTATTGTCTATGCCAAAGCCTTTGACTGTGTGGATCACAATAAACTGTGGAAAATTCTGAAAGAGATGGGAATACCAGACCACCTGACCTGCCTCTTGAGAAATCTGTATGCAGGTCAAGAAGCAACAGTTAGAACTGGATATGGAACAACAGACTGGTTCCAAATAGGAAAAGGAGTACGTCAAGGCTGTATATTGTCACCCTGTTTATTTAACTTATATGCAGAGTACATCATGAGAAACGCTGGACTGGAAGAAGCACAAGCTGGAATCAAGATTGCCGGGAGAAATATCAAGAACCTCAGATATGCAGATGACACCACCCTTATGGCAGAAAGTGAAGAACTAAAAAGCCTCTTGATGAAAGTGAAAGTGGAGAGTGAAAAAGTTGGCTTAAAGCTCAACATTCAGAAAACGAAGATCATGGCATCCAGTCCCATCACTTCATGGGAAATAGATAGGGAAACAGTGGAAACAGTGGCAGACTTTATTTTTCTGGGCTCCAAAATCACTGCAGATGGTGACTGCAGCCATGAAATTAAAAGACGCTTACTCCTTGGAAGGAAAGTTATGACCAACCTAGATAGCATATTCAAAAGCAGAGACATTATTTTGCCACAAAGGTCCGTCTAGTCACGGCTATGGATTTTCCTGTGGTCATGTATGAATGTGAGAGTTGGACTGTGAAGGCTGAGCACTGAAGAATTGCTACTTTTGAACTGTGGTGTTGGAAAAGACTCTTGAGAGTCCCTTGGACTGCAAGGAGATCCAACCAGTCCATTCTGAAGGAGATCAGCCCTGGGATTTCTTTGGAAGGAATGATGCTAAAGCTGAAACTCCAGTACTTTGGCCACCTCATGCGAAGAGTTGACTCATTGGAAAAGACTGTGATGCTGGGAGGGATTGGGGGCAGGAGGAGAAGGGGACGACAGAGGATGAGATGGCTGGATGGCATCACTGACTCGATGGATGTGAGTCTGAGTGAACTCTGGGAGCTGGTGATGGACAGGGAGGCCTGGCGTGCTGCGATTCATGGGGTCGCAAAGGGTCGAACACGACTGAGTGACTGAACTGAACTGAACTGAAGAAACCTATAAACTAATATTAGTGATTGGGTTTTATTTGCGTTCTGATTCCAAAAACAAGTTGAAAGAAATTATGTGATAACTTGGAAAATTTGAATGTTAATTGAATATTCAATAACATTAATGAAATAAGTTTTGAGTATCATAATGGTATTGTGGTTTTTTTTTCAAGTGTGTTTAATTCCCATATAGTTGAAGGTACTGTCAAAACATGATAGAGGTGAATCAGAATGTTCCTGCACCAAACTCAGCAGATAAACTGATAACGTCAATAAAATACTTCTGGCATACAAAAAAAGTAAGTTATAATTTTATCTCTAATTTGTTCATTCTGTGATATATCTCTTTCTCATTTTGAGAAGAGAAATTACCTCTTAATAGTTTCCTAAGTTTGGACCCTTTTAAAAGGAGTCATTCCAGTCATCTCTGAAATCTAGAATTTTTTTAACCTTGCTAAAATTATCTAGGACATAGTCACTGTTTCTAAGCTAATAACAGACACCTCACTGTGTTCTGGTATCCTCTCTAAGAGCACATAGATCTAGATGCTTCTCCTTTTCCCTTTTTTATTCATCCATTTCAGTCGTATTAGTCCCTCCATAACTCCCTTTCTTGGATGAAGTCATTTCAAAATAACACTCTTCTGAATCATATTTGAAGCAGACTGTCTGTACTGATGAATGATACAGCTAATAACTAATTGTTTTGCACTCTTTTCCCATCTAAAAGGCTCACATACACAAGGACTCTCTTTTCTCTGTGACTGAAGGCTTGTGCAGTTCCTCCGGTTTGTTAAGTCACTGCAGCCCATCAGCATCTCTGTGGCCCTCACGTGGCCCATGCACATATGCTAAGCTTAATACCTGAGTAGTTCAAGGATGAACTGTAACACACTACACCCAAAGCTCTCACTTTTGCTGTGGCTGTGTCTCTCCTAAGAGCAGTGTGACCAACCTGTGCTTGTCAGATCCTGTGTAGCAGGCACCTGCCAAGACCGGTGTCAACTGAGCCACTCCCTGCTAAGTACCCCTCCCCGACATCTCCCAGGGTCATGTCTGGCTAAGCCCAGTCGTTGTGAATGTTAAGGTCACCTACATGACCTTTGACAGAAGTTTTTTGGCTGAAGGCAGGAAAGACCCATCCTCCGTACCCTTACAGCTAACCCATAGCCCTGTCTCTATAAAAACAGATCCTCAACTGTGGATCAAACTCGGAGACTTGTGATGACCCACCAAGGAGAAAATCCCACATATCTGACACTTAAAACCTGAAGTTTCCTGCCCAGTTACAAAGGATAAAAACAACTCCATCAGAAAAAAAGCCAGCCACATGGCTCAGTATGAGGGTCCACAAACCATGGCAGCCATAAACACAGGTTTACTAAAGTCCAGACCTAAGCTACAAACCCTGGCCTCACCAAAGCCTCTTCACCAGGCTCCTGGTTCAGTGAATCAGATGTTGAAGTTCTGTGGATCCTCAATAAATAGCCCCCTCTTTCCTTGCCCTGAGTTCAAGGCCAATTAAAAAGTAGAAGTCAATATTACTTTTTATTACTTTGATAAAGTTAAAATTGAAGAAGGGGACTCACATTATTGGATAAATGAACTTTCCAATAGTGAACCCCAGACTTAGAGGCTTCCCCCGTTATAGATCATGCTAGAAAACTTAAGTCTCCCCACTGGGACAAGTCCCTTTAAAACATCCTACAGAATGCATGCTTCTGTGGGTGACCTAACTCCCAAAAGGAGAAATGGAGATGCTGAACTAATGTTCAGTTTGTTCTTGTCAAATTTGTCAGTCCACTAAGTTATTAACTTCTCTTATGGGGAGAGAGGCCAAGAGTATTACTCTGGAGAATCTCCCACCGTATAAAATAAACCATCAAGAGTGGGGGAAAGCACTTTTCTCCAATAAGAATCATGATTAATCATCTTAAATGACACCAGGATACCTTTTTGTCTGCTTTCTGCTGTGTGTTATGAGAAATGTGAATGACCAGTTTCCAATCTAGTGCAACCGTTACAATCCGCTAATGGAAATGGTCTTGATTTGGGTAGTAAAAGAGTCCTGGTGTCAGGAAGCCAACATTTGGAGAATGATTATTAAAGTATAATGATGAGTAACGACATTCCCATCACCAGGCAGTGGGAAGGATGGGTTTCCTCCTGCCCATTTCTGCCTCACGGCTGCATTCTGCACAGAGCCTTCTGCAAATCAACCTTGAGCCTTCTCATCCCCTGTCAATAGGTCCTGGGTGGGACTTGAAGGAGGGTGGCAGAAGCTTCATTCATTTTAATGACTACATAGTATTCTATCACATTGTCATGAACCAATTCTCCATTCCTGGTATTTCTGTTGTTACAAAATAGCTGCAATGAATATCCTTAGGTAGGGCCCTGATCCCAAGGAGCTTGTAGTCCAGTGGAAAAGACTGGACTATAATAATAAGTAGTCACTAATTATGAAAATAATTAATTACAACTGTGATAAATGCTATGAAACAAAAGTACTAGATGTAGTGACAATATATTATAGGAAGACCTAACCTCCTGGCATTGAGGGTTAGTCACAAAGTGCTGCCCTAAGGAAGTGACATTTCAAGCTGACACTTGAAGAATGAGTAGGAGTTGGTCACACAGCGGGGCTGGAGATAGGTACATGTGATGAGTGCAGTGTGTGTTTGAGGTCTCTGGGTGGGGTATACAGCACCAGGGCACCACACACACAAGTGGATACAGGCCAGAAAGAGATGCCCTTTAAAAGAGAAAGGGTGGCCAGCAAGAAAGCAAGCTGCCAGCAGCCCTGTCTCCCGGATCGTTAGAATGGGGGAGGGAAGGGCTGAGGGCATCAGGGATTGGATGCCAGGGAACTTTGGGCACAGCTGTGAAATGCTTCATTGTCGTTCAGTCGCTAAGTCATGTCTGACTCTTTGCGACCACATAAACAGCAGAATATGAGGCTTCCCTGTCCTTCACTATCTCCCGGAGTTTGCTCAAACTTATGTTTGATGTGTTGATGATGCCATCTAACCATCTCAACCTCTGTTACCCCTTCTCCTGCCCTTAATCTTTCCCAGCATCAGGGTCTTTTCCAATGAGTAGGCTCTTCTCATCAGGTGGCCTCAGTATTGGAGCTTCAGCCTCAGTCCTCCGTTGAGTATTCAGGGTTGATTTCCTTCAGGATTGACTGGTTTGATCTGGTGAAATGCTTGGGCTTTGTTTTATCCTATACACATTAGAGAGCCATTTAAAGATGTTGAAGGATTTTCTAAAGCTCAGTCTGGTGGAGCGTGGTCTGGGAGGGATAAAGCTGAAGATAGGAAAACCAGGTAGGAAACAGAACTACCTGTGTGACCTTTGGCAGGTCACATAGCCTCTCTGAGCTCTAGTTTCTTCAGCTGAAAATGGGGGTAATAATTTCTACCATATAGAATTCTGTTATGACTAGTGATATACACTACCATAAATGTTAAATGCTTAGTAAAGGCCAGCATTTATTGTTTTCCAAAATTCTTTATTCTCCTTATCTTTCATATCTACTTTGGCACAAAATCCTATTCATCTTCCCTCTTAAATACCCCTCAAATCTATGTTTTTCTCCCTATCTCCCTCCATAACTCTCATAAATTCTAATTTGGCTACCAAAATGGGTTCCTGAGTTCAATCTGTGCCTCCTCTAACCCCTCCTGCCACACCTTGGCTACCAGAGTAATTAAACAGAAACCTGAATACATCACCTGCCTGCTTGAAAACCCTCTTGATTCTTCATGCATTAAAGGATCATGAACGAATCCCTAAATATGGATTACAAAGTTCCTAGTGATCTTCCTCATATGTACCTGTCATTCCTGCTTACCATCCTGCCAGCCCACCCCACCCTACTCCCTATACCCTAGACATTTGGGCTGCGTGATCCCTCAACACCCAACCTGTGTCATTCACCTCACATCTCTCTTTTTGGGGAGTAGGCAGTTTCATGCCACACAACATGCAGGATTTTCATTCCCAGACCAGTCATCTACCCCACACCCCCTGCAGTGGAAGGGCTAACCACTGAACCACCAGGAAATTTCCGTCACCCCACATCTTTACTCACACTTTTGCTCCTGTCCCAACACACCATCCCTTATTGCCACAAATCCCAGCCCCTATTCTGAGACTCTATTTCAATGTCACCTCTTTCTTCTCTCATATTCACAACCTCCCCAAATTCTATATCCATTCCTTCCCTGAACTCCCATATTACTGTCTACATCCGTGTGTTACAGTCCTTATCACATTTATATTAGGGCTTCCCAGGTGGTTCTGTGATAAAGAATACATCTGCAAATTCAGAAGACATGGGTTCAATCCCTGGGTCAGGAAGATCCCCTGGAGGAGGAAATGTCAACCCACTCCAGTCTTCTTGCCTGGAAAATCCCATGGACAGAAGAGGCTGGCGGGCTACAGTCCATGGAGTCGCAAAGAGTTGGACACGACTGAGCAGCTAAGCACACACGCACACACATTTATATTAATTTAATATGTTTATATTAACTTTTCACCTCCAAGGCTATGGATTTCTCAACAACAGTGGCCTTTTTAAATCACCCTCGTACCCTCAGTGCCTAGCATACATTCTTTATGTATTATTGGGCTACACTCACTGAGCAAGTGAATGCAGGAATGAATCAAACATAAAAGTCATTCTATGTTTGAAACTACTTGGTTTGGGGCTTACAGGACTCAGCCTCTAGGTGGCCTGTGTTTTGGGGGTCTCCCTTGGCCATCAAAAAGGGATGGTTCCCTTTTTGGTTCCTCCCTGCCTCCAGGGAGTCTAGGGAGGAGAGAGGCAATTAATCTCTTCTCTCTCCCATGTGTCACCCGCTTGCACCTGAACCCCACCTTGGGACCCATGCCTGCAGCCCCCTCTTCATGTGAAGCTGCAGTGCCATCTACTGGTGACTGGAAGACCTGCAGGTCAGGCTGAAGAAGGAAAGAAGGCATTAAGGGCCCCTACGGTTTAATCTGGATATGGAATCTCAGCTATCGAACCCCACACTGGGAGGTTTGTCCACCTATGTGAGCCCAGACTTGATGGAGGTAGCCTCTTATTTATATTTCTCATTGACCAAAAACTCTCAGGCATGTCTCGGTGGTCAGAGTCCTTTCTTCAAACCTTGAAACTGGTACCCCCACACTCAGTCCTCCCAGAAGCTAGTAGCCCTAACTCCGGAACACAAAATCCCTCCCTGGTCCTCTCAGGGAGTAGAACCTCTCACTTGGACCCACTGACAACACTCAAGAATTTGTGACCAGAGCCTCTTCTTTAGGTGTTAATGACCAGATGCCTCTGCCAAGCCCCTCAGTAAACAGGGCCACTGACTCAGATGTCTCAGAGATGAGGACCTTTCTTCAGGTCCTCAGTGAGCAGAGCCCAGACTCAGCACTGTCAGTGACCAGGACCCTCACTGAGATCCCTCAGTTATCAGAGCTCTTGTCTCTGTTTCCTTAGCAGCCAGACCCCTCTCTCAGCCCCTCAGTGAGCCAAGGCCCCTCATTCAGATCTCTCCAGTTTTCACTCAGATCTCAGTGGTGGGCCCCTCCCTTGGATTCCTCAACAGACCCACAAGAAAGACCTTATGGCATTACTAAAGCAAAAACAAAACAAAAACTTTATTTTAAAAAATTCAACATATGCAGAAAAGCATCAATGGGACCATCGTGGGATAAAAAAACTGAACTGTAGTGACCTTTGCACTTATTTTGTGGTTTAACTGTTTTTACAGTGAATGACATATGAAGACCAATCATAATTTTTAAGATGTTTAGACCTTTAACTTTCTTGACTCAGCCCCACGCCCTTAGGTGCCCAGTGCCCACTCTCAGGCCTTTGTGGTTGAAGGGGCTTAATTAAGGTCTGGTGACATAACGAGAGCTCAGTGGGTCCCTTAAGGTCACTCGTCCACCTTCTGCTTCCCTCTGGTCCCTGGGGAATCTGCCAAAGCCTCTTGTCTCCAGGACTTCTGCCTCCTGCATTCCCTGGGCCCCTTGTTCAGACAAGGGCCACAGCTGAGCCCAAGTCTCAGGAGAAGGTGTGGGCTTGCTGGGCTAATTGGTGCAGTCCCAAGGACTGTCCCCCAAAAGGCCAACTTTGGCCACCCTCACCCCAGCCCACCTGTATCAGGCGTGATTAGCAATAATCCTCTTTGAAATGCTGCCACACACTAATCCACGTGAACCATGTAACAAACAAACCAACTTCCACTTTGACTCCAAATCCTCAGAGAACATAGCTTAGGGTCCAAAGTAAATACAATTATGGGAGAAACTGGTGGATAGGAAATTGTGTCTCAAATTCCCAATCTCATTCTCAGCCCTTCCAGAGCCATTTATCCCCTCTATTTTGACCCAAGCTGGGCTCCCCTGCCCTTAGCCAGGATACCCATGGGATTCCTTTAAGCATTAACCAATGCTTTGGTCTCCAGCTGCCCCAAGGCCTGCTTTTCCCTTTCACAAACAGAGACTTCAGCATCTAAGGCTTACTTTCAGACAAACAAAATCATCCCCTGCTTATCAAAGTCATAACTGGTCATTCATTCAGTCTACTAATTCCTGTATTCACTCATTAATTCATTTATTCTTACCACACATCTTTATTAAGATATGCTGTGTATTGAGTTCTGTGATAGATGCTGGGGATTGAGCAGTGAATTAAATAGAGCCCCTGACCTTGTGGAATTTACCTCCAAATGGGAGATAACAGATGTTAGACAAACTACATGGTTAGTTACTTAAAAATCACTTCCATGCTGCAAAGGAGATGGGCCTAATCTGACCTAGACCTGTACTACAGTCTCTGGGTGACATAAAAGTGGATAAGACATAAATTACTGTCAAAGAGTCAAAATCTAGGTGCAGAGCCAACTTAGAACTCCTGTTGAGGAGAGGAGAAAGTTAGACAAATCTCTCACCCTAAATAAAGCTCTCAAGAATATCTCAAAGACTCCTGATGACTGGAAAAAATTGAGAGTTTTTTTTCCTCATTTATCTTCAGATAAAGGAGCCTAAGAAGCAGGACCAAGATGTCAGGCCTGGCAGGCTAGATGAGCACAAACAGGTCATCAGGAAAGCAAACTCAGTTTAGGAAATGTAGCAGCAAAGCAAAAACCTAAGAGACAGGAGTTGAAGGAGGGTGGGTTTTTTAGAATCAGAGCAATATACAGACAGACTTTAAAGCAAAAGGGGCTGATTTCACTCATACATGCAATTTCTGTCCACTGATCAATGTCAGGCCCTGTGCTGGGCACTAAGGATACAGCTACTAGCACATAAGTTTAGTTGGGAAAACAGACATACAACTAAACACAATAATTGCTCTCAAAATATGTGCAGGAGACTTAGTGGTGACCACTACTAAGGTTATCCTTATAATAATAATGTCACCCCCACTAATTTGGGAGAGGAAGAGGCAGCATCACAGCCAGCACTCAGGAATGGCTTCTCCAAAGCCTGAGCTACGTGTGCAGCAGACAGCAGTGGGCAATCACTAACGCACCAACAGTCGTGCCAATTTCAAATCATCATATTGCATGGAGATGTAATGGTTATTTTTACCATTGGCTTTCATTTCCTGCAAAAATCTTCCCAGGTTTAGATAAAATTGGGTTCGACCTTTGAGAGCGTGTGTGAATATGGATGACATCCATCTCTTGTGGTGGGCGGAGAAATGATTGAGAATGGCTGTTGCATGCAACTGAGGATGAATCACGTTCTTAGACCAGAAAGGGAGCTGAGTGGGAGGCCGAGCGGAAGGGAGCTGCAAGTATGAATCTGGGTTTTTTAGCCTGGAGGCAGCAAAGCTGTCAGGAGACCTCTCCAGTGGGGAAGGAATCAAGGTTCTCAGATCTAATCAAGTCTGGAACTTGGAGAGGAAGCCAGCCCACAGGCTCAGAAAGTCTAGCTGGAGGGGAGAGTCTCCTTACTGTGGGAACTGCTTGCTCTGCTTAGAAATATAACTATTGGTAAACTATTCATATGTTCAGTTTTTTCTCTTTCTCTCAGTTCTTCATAAAACCTTTCAGAAATGCCAGCTATATGTGTGCTTCCTCCAATGAATATGTATTGCTTGCTTAATTTTTTAAAGATATTTATTAAAAGTCATAGAAAGAAAAAACTTTAAAGTGAAAATGCTAGTTTGAGGTGTGTTTCAGAGCAGTGAATGACAACTTTGTTCACATTCCCAGGAGAGTTGTGAAAAATGAACAGTTTAACCCAGGTTGGGTGTTAGGGGCAAGGGTAGACAGGCAGCTGTTTTTCTTAAATATCTATTCGTTCATTCATTCATTCATTTGGCATGGCCAGGCATCCCCTGATCAGACATTCCCTCACCAGGGATCAAATCTGGACCCCCTGCATTGGGAGCACAGTCTTAGCCACTGAGCCACCAGGGAAGTCCCAGGCAGCTGATTTTTAAGTCAGAAAACTCCAAGGTTGCTGCGGTAGATGAGATGGGGAAAGTTGGGGTCCTTGGCCATCTCCCTACGCCCACAACCACAGAATTCTCCCTTGAGAACATCCCTCTGCTAGGCCTGCCTGAGTTTCCGTGGTGGTTTGTTTTTGTGAGTAAAGTCCTTTCCGTTACTGATGGATAACAGTGGTCAGACCGACACTAAGGAGACTGTCCAGTTCTCAGCCTCAAAAACCCTGCGAAGTCAGAGGGGAGCCAGGAGAGCCTAGTGAGCAGGAGATGCCTGCCAAGAGTCGCCATCTCCTCTCCATCTCTGTAAAGTCCACATCCTCAAACAAGCTCACACTCCACCTCACCAGCGAAATCTCCCCGGCTCTTTAGGCCACCACGGACCTCTGCCTCCTGGAGTTATCTTTCTTTATTAAGATTGAGCATCACTGCATGTCTTTCCTTTTTGGAAAAACATCTGGTCACATACTCTATTTATTCACTGGGGCCTCTGTGTATACTTTAAAAATCAATTTATGAAAGTTCTTGCTGCAGCTGGCTGCAAATATTTCCCTAGTGTGTTTGCCTTTTAACTTGGGTTACCTTTTATTTTTTTAACTTGTAAAAGTTTAAAATACTTCGATAATCATCAGTTAACCTTTCCCTTTATGACTGCTTCTATTGCTTCTAAGATGGAAAATTCATTCTTTCCAGAGATTTGATAAATAGGCTGGTGTTTCCAAAGTTTTTAAAGCTCTTTAGTCCATCTGGGAAGTTCTGGGTGTACAACGTGAGGAAAAGATATAGATTATTTTTCTTTGATGCTAGCCATTTTTTCCCAGACCATGTACAAAATAAATTTCTTCCTTTACCAATAATTTTTTATTCCAACTTTATGGTATATTGAATTCATTTCTACCAGGGCCATCTTTTTTTCCAGCAACCTATTCAGTTCCAAATAATGATATTTTTGTCACTTGATGGTACATTCTGTACATTCTGTTAACTATGCTCAAAGTTGTTTAAAGGAAGAAATCACATATTTTCCTCCCAAATTATTCATTCAACAAATATTTATAAAATGTCAAATACGGCCCAGGCACTTTTTGGTGCTAGAAATAGAGCAGAGAATAAGGTAGGATCAAGTTTCTGCCTTTATTTACTTGTGATTGATTGAGCATTGATGATCAAGAGAAGAAAGTGTTGAGTGGCAAGCTGTGCTTCTCTGGGTGATGAAGGGAAGGGCCCTGGAGGCTTCCTTTGAGACCTGAGGGATAAGCGGGCACTAATACGAAGAGGAGGAGGCTGGAGAATCTGCAATGAAATGGGACCTAGGCCAGGTAACCCCTCCTAGAACCTTGATTCCAGCTTCCTAGAGGAAAAGAAACAGGTGAAGATAGGGAAACCAAAGATTCTAGCTGGGCTGTCATGAGAAGGAGAGGGGAGCTCCTGTTCCATGCCAGGTATCATGACAATACTTCCATACGATTCTTCTTTCATCCTCAGACTCCTCCTTGAGCTGATATGTTATTTATCCCACTACATACATGGAAGACTAAGGCCTGGAGTGTTTACATTACTCACTTGCTAACAGCCTGGATCACAACAAGGTCAGGATGAAGGGAGGCCCTGGAACATGAATATCCTTCTCTGGGTTTCCTTCTCCTTGGCTGGGGGAACCTTGTCATCCCTGCCCCTTTGTGTGTCTTGGAGTCCTGTCATGCAATCCTAGATCTAAGTTGTCCTCAAACTATGCTGGGTCCTCAGGCTGGCAGGGGCCTAGGTCAGCCCTTGGAATCTTTGAACCCATACACAACGTTGTCTTTTCAAGTCCTAAGTTCACTGCCCAGATCTGGTAGAGCTCAACAAGCTAAAATACTCATCAGAACCAAAGGGTTGTTGCCAATATTCACTCCGAAGTTCAAAACAGTGAACGTAAATGCAGGCTCACAGCCTTCCTGGGTATCTTTTCAGACTTCTTTCCCAAAGTTTCCCATTCCTATTTGTTCCACACAAGTCATGCCCATGCCCACCCATCTGGCTGCCATCTTTCCTTCCTCTGTACCCTGTGCTCTAGTTGTTCATGTCAGTTGCCTCCACCCTGTCACTCCCCTGATGCATCACAATAAAGATGGCAACTATTCTTTATACCCGGGGCTTCCCAGGTGGTGCTAGTGGTAAAGAACCATCTGGCGATGCAGGAGATACAAGAGATGTAGGCTCAATCCTTGGGTGAGGAAGGTCTCCTGGAGGACAGCATGGCAACCCACTCCAGTGTTCCTGCCTGGGTAATCCCATGGACAGGGGAGCCTGGTGGGCTATGGTCCATAGGGTCGCAAATAGACACTACGGAAGTGACTCAGCACGCATGCACACACATTCCTTATTTCAGTGCTACTCGAGGAGAGGCCAACACCCCAGTGCCAGGCCACAGATTGTTACCAGTCCATGATGAGATTCAGAGTAAAGGCTTAGACAGGGAACTCTGCTCAATGTTATGTGGCAGCCTGGTTGGGAGAGGAATTTGGAGAAGAATGGATACATGTATATGTATGCCTGAGCCACTCTGCTGCACCTGAAACCATCACATTGTTAATTAGCTATGTTCCAATATAAAAGAGAAAGTTAAAAGACAGAGAGAGAGAGAGAGAAGAGCAAGTGCTTAGAAACATAGCAATTTGACAGAATAATTATAGGTCATTTGAACCTAATCATAAAAAGTCTACTAAATGCACTGTGATATCCTGGATTGGATCCTGAAACAGAAAGAGTACATTAGCCAGAAAACTGCTGAACTCCAAAGAGAGTCCATAGTTTAGTCACGGTGCAATGCGAATTTGTTAGTTTTTACAAATATGCTTCAGTTATCTAAGATGTTAGCACTGGGGAATCTGAGTGAGGATACAGCAAGTTGCTCTATTCTCTTTGCAACTTTTCTGTAGATCTACAATTATTCCAAAATAAAATGTCTTTATTTTAATATGGGCTTATGTTTTTTTTTTTCTTTTCCAGCTCTTTTATTCCTTTAACACCTTAACAAAAGATTCCCCAAAGTTAAAATAAAGCTTTGAAAAATATACAGTTTCACATTATTTACATGACATATGAGTACGGATTCCAATATCCCACAGGCATTATGTCAGAGATACAGTGGGAAGGCATAATGTAACTCATTTTGCATGGCTTTCTTCAACTTCACTTTTCTAGCCATATATCTGTACTTTACAAAAGTGTCAGTTTGCTGTGGATTCAAAAGGGAAATTTGAAAAATGAAAGTGGTCCTCTACCATAGAGAGCTGGTGAAGCACTGCTTCAGACATTCTGTATCCTCCTCAGCACTTGTCACCATGATAGTTACAGATGCTAATCATGAATTCTTGGTGATGACAGCCAGACTCACAGGTGCAGGTTTTGAAACCAGTTTCTGCACTCTCTGAGTAAAGTCACAGCCCAGGGCCCTGTCATCACTCAAATCCAGGCGCATTTCAGAGTTTGGTCATGTACCCCATATGTCACAGCTCAGCTGTCACATCGCAGATACTGCCACACCTCAGGGCCAAGCACAGGCTGTGATAGGACCTTGGGAAGTGCCAGTGTATAAAGACGGATGGCTCAGGCCCCAGGTTGTTCTATGCCTGAAGGGTGGCAGGGCCCTGGGATATGCCTTTATCTGTGAGATGGCAGAGCCCTGCTCTATGACTGTATCTGGGGTATGACAAGACCCTGGAGTGTGACACGGTTCTGGAAGGTGTCCAGGCCCTGTGAGGTATGGTATCAATGAGTTCTGGGCTCAACAAGTTCTGACCATGACAAGGTGCAGACTGTATTTCTGTCTGGGTTTCACAGGACACCAAATGCCCTAGGAAAAACCTCTCTAGTGTTCAGGTTGGATCTTAGTGTGTCTTGGATCTGTGGACAGGACGGCTGAACCAATCTAGAGGGGAAACGTGTGCGGCCAGATTTGGAGTAGAGTTTGCTCTGAGCTCCAGAGCTGTTGGTCAAGCCTGTCCTTGCTCCTGTATGAAACAGACACAGAACTCCTAACTCACAGCACAGAATCTTGGCTTCCAGGGAATATGCCTTGGGCCATCACCCCAGGGAGGCTAGCCAGAGTTCACCTGACTCCCCGCCTCCTCCGCTCACCCCCCGCAGCTCCTCAAGCTGGCTGGTGGAGGAGGCTGCACCTGAGCCCCTCTCCCCTGAGCTTCTCCCCCCGCCGCCCCCCTCGGCCCCTCCCCCCCCCGCAACCCGCCCTCCCCCCCCCCCCGCCCCCCCGCCCCCCCGCAAGGAATGCCTGCACCAGTCCCGGACAAGGCTGAATTCAGGCCACACGTGAGGCCACAGTGCCATCTGCTGGCTGTTGTGAGCCATGCTGGACAGGCCAGGAACATGCTGGACAGATTAGGGGCATCTGGAAGCCTCCCCCATAACCTCAGTTCAGGATTAATAGAGGGGCCTCCCCCTTAAGCCCCAGTGACCAGGACCCCTCACTCAGATTTAGTCATCAGAGGCTTCCCGCCAGGTCCTTTAGTGGCCATAACATCAGTACAAATCCTCAGGGATCAGGCCCCTCACTCAGCCCCCAATCCTGCCCCCCCCACAGTGACCAGGGCCTCCTTCTCAGGCCCCATAATGACCAGAAATCTTCACTTGGGCCTCAATGGTCAGAACCCTTCACTCAAGCCCCATAGTTACTAGAGCCTCCCTCTCAGTCCACTTAATGACCAGGACCTACAGCTTATGACTCCCAGAGACCAGGGACCCTCAATCAAGCCCCAGTGACCAGGGCATCTCAGTGACCTTGAGTCCACTCATTCAGGGCTCTCTGCC
This sequence comes from Bos indicus x Bos taurus, assembly GCF_003369695.1. NCBI lineage: Eukaryota > Metazoa > Chordata > Mammalia > Artiodactyla > Bovidae > Bos > Bos indicus x Bos taurus. Next base: position 37,332,171 of record NC_040090.1, read on the forward strand.
CCTCAGTAACTAGAGACCCTTACTCAGAGCCCAGTGGGCATATACTACTATTACTACGCTTCAGTCAAGTCTGACTCTGAGTGACCCTATGGACTGTAGCCCACCAGGCTCCTCTGTCCATGGGATTCTCCAGACAAGAATACTGGAGTGGGTTGCCATGCCCTCCTCCAGGGGAATCTTCCAGTGGCGATATAGAGTGGTACTGGGGGGCTCTTGGCCCTCCAAGTGGCGAGCCTGTCCCGTCCAATTCCCTCATCTACCTTCCCCCTCCCACTAGTCTCCAGAGAGGCTGAGACAGAGGCCTCTGGTCACCAGGGCTTTCCATCTTGTTCTGCCTGCGCTCCTGGTCCCTGCTTCAGACATGGCCACGGCCGTGTCCGGGTCTCACGAAGACAGTAAGCTTTGCTGAGGCATTTGATCTCATGCCGGAAACCCTGACCTGAGAAGACCTGATTCTGTCTACAGCAGGGCAGCCCACTTTCCCCCACCAGGGGCTCAGAGCTGCTCGCCCTCCAACACTAGGTCACTCTCTGTGTTCGCTCACCCCATCTCTCTCACAAACAGGGCCTCTGTCCCATCACAGTCCTGTCACACAGGGCTGAACACTCCTCAGACCCAGCCTCCCACCAGTCCTGACACCCACCCCAGGCCCTGGTGTCGCTGGGCCCTCCCAGACTCCTGGACAGAAATACCGTAGAAATGAGTAGCGCTTCCACAAGATTCTTAGCAAGCAAAGTTTTTTTACTAAACTACATCACTGTGCACCAGAAAAACATGGTGGGGGAAAAAAATATGCCAGCTCCCCAAGTTGAAGGGGCAAGTTGCCTTTACAATGAAAGAGAAGGTTTGGGGACTTCTCTGGTGGTCCAATGGTTAAGATATTACCTTTCAGTGCAGGGAGTGTGGGTTCAATCCCTGGTCAGGGAGCTAAGATTCCACATGTCTCAAGGCCAAAAACTCAAAACATAAAACAGAAGCAATATTGTAACAAATTCAATAAAGACTTAAAAAAAGGTCCACATTAAAAAAAAAAACAAAACTTAAAAAAATTTTTTTTAATTTTTTTCCAAAAAAGGGAAGATTTGTCTTGTGATCACCGATAATTCCAGAAATTGTCAATTTTTTTAAATCAGCAGCAGGGGACTCAATGGTGGCTTTGGGAAATAAGGAGTGCTTTTGTGAGGGGAAAGAATTGTATGAGCTTTTTCTGCAAAGAGCACAGGAAAGATAAGGTTAAAATTTATAGTTGAGCTTCTTGTCTTGTGGCAACAAGGTATACTAGTGTAACAGAGATAAAGTTAATCTTTTACTCCTGCAAGCCTGGCTTTTGTCTCTGGGGCTCCAGCCCCCAGGGCCTTTGTTCTTTAGCTCATCAGGCCTGTTTTGCCCAAAGTTGTTTCCCAGTTCTTTCTCGAAATGGCTGTACCCCTGTCTTCCTGTCTCTCCCCATCTCCTTTTCAGACCCCAGCACAATGCAGGCCCTCCTCTCCTCAGTCCTCATACTACTCAAGTCCATATATTTATTCAAACAAACATTAAAGGCGCTTCTACATGGGATCACATGAGGAGGGGTTAGGGAGCTGGTGTGCAGTGGACCGCAGCACAGAAGAGGCATTCGGGCTGAGATCTGAAGCACACATAGGGGTTTGCCTAAAGGTCCAAGAACATGAAGGTATTTGAGGAAGGAGCTGCAGGTACAAATGCATAGAAAGGGCCGGGGGTGTTGTGAGTTCTCCACAGCCCTGTAGCTGAGCACAAAGTGAAAACAGGCAGAAGGGAGTAGAAAGACTGGGAGAGAACAGCCTGTGGGAAACCAGGGGTTGGGGGCAGGGGTGGAAGTGGGGCCACTTGTTAGGATAGCTTGAAGAAATCTGATCAAGAGACGGTAGTGGCTTTGGCTGACAGAGGAGCTGCAGAGGTACTTAGCTGCAGCAGGTTTTAGGACAGACTTTGGAGGAGAAATAAACACCACTTGGCGATGAATAAAAGTTAGAGATAAAGGGAGATAAGCCAAAGATGACTCAAGTTTCTTCTTCATTATAAATAATGAAGACTGGAGCACAGCCAAATACAGGAAATGAGATCAGAAGTTCCATCTTAGACATAGTTAAGTTAGAGATGTCTGAGCTCAGCAGTAGAAACTGGATATGTAAATCTGGAATCATCAACAGAGACAACCTGTGTGAGGCCAAAGATGTGGCAGAGATCACCTGGCCCTCAGGGGATGCTGGACTATCTTACACCGGGTCAGGTTGACCAAAAGAAGAACCCCAAATAGGCAGCAGATCTTCCTCATCACTTTGTAGACAGCTCGATTCGCCGTATCTTCATTGTTTTCTTGATCAGAAGTGAATCTCTGCTTTCTAATTTGGCCTTGGTTGTAGTTACTGTTCTTCAGTAGTAAGTGGTTTCCGACTCTTTGTGACCCCGTGGACTGCAGCACACCAGGCTCCTCTGTCCTTCACTATCTTTGAGCTTGCTCAGACTCATGTCAATTGAGTCGATGTTGCCATCCAACCATCTCATCCTCTGCTGCCCCCTACTCCTTTTGCCCTCAATCTTTCCTAGCATCAGGGTCTTAGACAATGACCTTTAGATTTCTACAAACAAGGTCCCTGCCCCAGCCCCACGACTCAAGGGATCCCTGCTTTGGAGGGCCTTGCCCAAAGTTTGCTCTCTCCTCTTGGAGAAGGAAATGGCAACCCACTCCAGTGTTCTTGCCTGGAGAATCCCAGGGACGGCAGAGCCTGATGGGCTGCCATCTATGGGGTCACACAGAGTTGGACACGACTGAAGCGACTTAGCAGCAGCAGCAGCAGCTGGTGCCTGAGGCTGGCTGCAGCCAGCAGCACTGCCTCTTTGGGTCACCCCAAACCTGTATCAGGATCTGTGTGTGCTACAATCCCTATTTTCTCCCTTCAGAAGAAAGCACAGGATTTTTCTAAAATGAATCCTGGGGTATGAAAGGTCTTTCTAGGTAGGTCACAAAAATCATACCATCAAAGAAAAGATTAAAGTTTTCACAATGTAAAACAGAAACTCTGTATTGCAAAAAACCACTGTAAGCAAAAGAAAAAAGACAAAAAAATCAAACTGGAAAAAAACTGAAACTCTTATTGTTGACAAAGGCTTTATTTCTCCAATATAGAAGAAGTTCTGAGAAATTAATAATAGTAATACTAACAGAATAGTAGTAACAATCAATCTGACAGGAAAATGGGCAACGGAAAGTATTCAGATAAAAGAATATATACCTGGCCCTAAATACAAAAGGATGCTCAATTTTACTCATAAAAATACAAAGTACAAATTAAAACAACTCTGAAATATTTTTTATTCAATCAGATTAGCAAAAGTAAGGCTTTGTTATGGTGAAATTGTTAAAAGATGGACAGTCCCAGATATTTGTTTTTATATTTGAAGATGATCTCTGGAAAGATAACAAAGAAATTGGTAATAATGTTTGCCTCTGGGAAAGAGAACAGAATAGAGGGAAGATTTATTTTTTTTAAATTCTGTATCCTTTTGTCCCTTTTGAATTTTTAACTGTGTGAATGTGTTACCTTTTAAAAAAATTAATAAAAATTATATTTAATTAATAAAAAATACAGGGACTTACCTGGTGGTTCAGTGCTCCCAATACAGGGGGCCCAGGTTCAATTCCTGGTCAGGGAAGTATATCCCACATGTCGCCACTGAAGATCCCTCATGCCATGATGAAGATCAGAGATCCTGCATGCCACAGCTAAGATCCAGCACAATCACATAGATAAATAAGTGAATATCTTTAAAAGTATAAATTGGAGTAAATAAATACAGTCACTGAGTCCAAATCTAGGTTTGCAAACTTGCTTGGAGCGTGCTGCCCCTCTGCTTATGTATGTTGATCACTCAGTTGTGTCCAACTCTTTGCAACCCCATGGACTGTAGCCCACCAGGCTCCTCTGTCCATAGGATTCTCAAAGCAAGAATACTGGAGTGGGTTGCCATTTCCTTCTCCAGGGGAACTTCCCAAACCAGGGATCAAACCCAGGTCTCCCACATTGCGGGCAGATTCTTTACCCTCTGAGCAACCAGGGAAGCAAACGTTGTGGCCCCTCTGCTTGGTCTATCCAAATCCCGTAAGACCCAGTTCAGGTACTGCTTTCCTCTGAAGTCTTTTTTTTTAAACCACTCCAAGTGGCGAGTGGGATCTTAGTTCTCCATCAGAGATCAAACCCTCATCCCCTGCACTGGAAGCAGGCAGTCTTAACCACTGCAGTACCAGGGAAGTTTCCCCCGAAGCCTTTCTTGATCACTTAGCCCACATTGACCTCCCCCTCCCCTGCACACAGTGACCTTATTTTACAGTCTGGATCAGGTAAGTACAAGTAGTTAAACACAGAAAGCTTGAATTCTTACCTAAGCTCAAGCTCTCAAATTCAAAAATTCAGACCATTCTCTGAGGTTATGTGGGCCAGACACTGTGCAGGTGGGTGAGTGCAGAGGGAATATCCAGATAAGTTTAATCAGACCTGGCACGGAAGCGCTCCAAGAGCCCTGTTCTCGCCTTCCTTGGCCTGCCGCCAAGCTAGATTCCCCCAGCCTCCTTGTCCCTCTTACTGCCAAGGGAATCTGGGCAGTAAAGGTGGGTACTATTTCCAGACTTGGTGCATGAAAACCACTTCCAAGCCTGGATCCTCTGCGTGATGCTCTCCCCTGCCCCCACCCCTACCCTTCCACCCCTCCCCATCCCATCTGACATCTGGATTTCAGCATCTACAGCAACTTCAGGAGTCATGAGTTGAATATGATTGAACCTCTATCTAACTGGGTCCACCTCACTTCTCTTTTATCACAGACCCACACCAGACAATGACAACCTGCCTTAAGTCACTGATATTTTAGGATTGTTTCTTAAAGCACGTAATGTTACTTATCCTGACTAATATACAAGGATGGAAATAGAGCGATGTTAGTCCTATAAACCCCCAATTGTCCTGCAACATCACTGTGCTTCCTGAATCAAAAGCTTCTGTGCCGTTCCACAGCACTATTTTTTTAACTTTCCTCAAATAATTGACTTCCCATCCACATGCTCTTTATTTATGTCTTCATACCACAGTGATAGAAATCTGCCTGGCCAAGGAGAGAGAACGAAAGCCCCATTCTTAAGCTAAGGAATCAGACAGACATTGAGAAGAGATGTATGGATACCAAGGGGGAAGGGCTTCCCTGGTAGCTCAGTGCTAAAGAATCCACCTGCCAATGCAGGAGACACAGGTTCAGTCTCTGAGTCAGGAACATCCCCTGCGGAAGAAAATGGCAACCCACTCCAGTATTCTTGCCTGGAGAATCCCATGGACAGAGAAACCTGATGGGCTATACAGTTCATGGGGTCACAAAAGAGTCGGACATGACTGAGTAACTAAACAACAACCCAGGGGGAAAAGAGGGGATAGGATGAATTGGGAGACTGGGATTGACATATATACACTGCTGCTGCTGCTGCTAAGTCGCTTTCAGTCGTGTCCGACTCTGTGCGACCCCATAGATGGCAGCCCACCAGGCTCCCCCGTCCCTGGGATTCTCCAGGCAGGAACACTGGAGTGGGTTGCCATTTCCTTCTCCAATGCATGAAAGTGAAAAGTGAAAGTGAAGTCGCTCAGTCGTGTCTGACTTTTAGCGACCCTATGGACTGCAGCCTACCAGGCTCCTCTGTCCATGGGATTTTCCAGGCAAGAGTACCAGAGTACCCACTGCGTTCTCCATATATACAATACTATGCATAAAATAGATAACTGATGAGAACCTGCTCTATAGCACAGGGAACTTTATTCAGCATTCTGTGGTGACCTAAATGGGAAGGCAATCCAAAGAAGAAGGGATATATGTATACATATAGCTGATTCACTTTGCTGTTCACTGTGTTAGCAGAAACTAACGCAACATTGTAAAGCAACTCTGTGTGTGTGTGTCCTAAGCAGCTTCAGCTGTGTCTGACTCTTTGCCACCTTATGGACCATAGCCCACCAGGCTCCTCTGTCCATAGGATTCTCCTGGTTAAGAATACTGGAGTGGTTGCTGTGCCCTCCTCCAGGGAGTTTTCCAGATCCAGGGATGGAATCTGCATCTCTCTCTTCAGTCTCCTGCATTGGCAGGCAGGCTCTTTACTAATGCCACCTGAGAAGCCCAAAGCAACTATACTTTAATAAAAAAAAAAATTTTTTTTTAAAGATTGTAGAGCCCAGCTCTAGAATGTGATTTTGCAATCCCCTCCAGGTTTTGTATATTAAATTTCTGAATGAAGCAAACAAAAATTAGAACTCCACCATTTTGCATCCAAAGAAGTAGTGAGAGGGATAAACTGGATTTCAACAGAAAGAACGTCACAGGCCTGACAAGTTCTAGAAGGTCACCTGAGCTATCCACACTGCACAGCTGCCCAGGTCTGGGCAAGCAGCCAGCTCTGTACTGAAGTGGGGCCCACAGGTTTTTGGCACAATGACTCCCAAGTATCTTTGTGTGAATCAAATGTTAAGGTGTCTACTTTAACACAGGAAAGTTAAAGCAGGAAGCCTGCTTTTAGCTGGAGTTCTGCAACAGGTAAAAAGCAAAAGTCAGTCAATTATTGGCTACTGGGAACCTCTGTGTCACAAGGAGGAATAGATAAAAGATATTTTTTTAAAGAAAGAACTGATAAGGAAGAAAACAGGAAATAGTTTACTACCTTCTTGACTTGGAATCAAGAAAGATAAGGTAAATACCAAGAGGTAAAGTTCTGAGGCAGGCAGGCAAAATACCCTGTTATGGGATGTGTCCTTACGTTAGATAGTGGACTTCCTTACATTTCTAGGTGACAGAGGCTGAAATTAACTGCCTTGCTCAAAAGACAGTGTCCCCTGCCACCCCTCAAGGCAAAAAGCAACTGTATTGAAGGTTGGTTTTGTCAGAATTTGGTGGTCTAAGGAGAAATAGTATAAAGCCAGGAAGTGTGAAAGTGAAAGTGTCCAACTCATTGCGATCCCACTGACTGTCATTCACCAGGCTTCTCTGTCCAAAGGATTCTCCAGGCAAGAATACTGGAGTCGGTAGCCATTCCTTTCTCCAGGGAATCTTTCCAACCCAGGGATCGAACCCAGGTCTCCTGATTGCAGGCAGATTCTTTACTGTCTGAGCCACCACGGAACCCCCCATAAAGCCAACAAGATGATCCTAGAGGAGGGTAAGACAGGGGACCAAGTGTCAAAATAAGATCTAAAGTTTTTAGTTCTATTTGAAGCTGGGAGCAGAACCATGATTTTTATATCAGCCCAGGTTACTTTTCTAGCATCTTTAAGCCTCCACTGATGCTAGGCTGGATTAGCAAGTAGCTTGTAAAACCAAGGTCCTTTGAGCCCTCAGGTAAAATCAGAATATGGGTGAGGAGCACATGACCCCTTGTGTTTGTAGATCTTTCTGTTCAGCCTGCTTCTTCAGCCTGCAAGAAAAAGAAGTCAAAGTCGTGAGGGCTTGGGAAGGAGTGAGAGGAGAAGCGACAGCAAAGGGCTGAGATGGATCAGACAAGGAGGGGAAAAAGGAGGAAAGTGAAAACTGAGATGACAGAGAAACAGAGAGAAGATAGTCCTTGAAGACAGAGGGCTCAAATGTGACCAATTATGGGACTTCCTTGGCAGTTCAGTGGTTAAGACTCTCTGCTCCCAATGCAAGGGGCATGGGTTCAATCCCTGGTCAAGGGACTAAGATCCCACACATCATGCAGCAAAAAAAAAAAGTGTCCAATTCTGCTGGCAGATCCAGAAAAGAAGGACTGAAAAGTATCCATTGGATCTGTTAATGTGGAGGCCATATGTACCTTAACTGTTTTGGTAGACTGGTGGGGTCAAAATGAGATTGGAGTGTCTTGAAAGACAAATAAGTGAGAACGTGGAGACAGCATGCATGGTGAGGTCTCTTGTGATGCTCCCTGTTTAAGAAATCAGAATGAGGATGGCCGAAGAACAGGTTAGGTCCAGAGAGGGACTGTGTTTGTTTTGTCTTGGTTTGCATCATTTTAATTTTTAAAGATGGGAGTGTCAGTTGGGCTTTCAGGTTGAGTAAAAGAAGTTGAAGATGTCAGAGAGGGAATGAAACAGAGTCCTCCTAAAACCTAGTTTCTCTGCCGAGTTTATGATTAACCTCTCTATCCAAAACGTTATTCCCTTTCTTGTCCAACACCTGTTTCTGCGAGATTGAGGAGAATCAAAGAAAAAGGAGGATTGACAGTGAGCTAGAAACTGTGGGGACCTCCCAGGCATAAAAGCCTTTCTGTGTTCCCCGTTTCTTATTTGTAGAAAGCAGACTTTAGCCTCCTAGACCTTCCAAAGGAGAGATTCAAGCAGTTAGGAGCGTGAGGGAATGCAGAAATAAAAAAAAAAAAAAAGCAGCAGTGCATTGGGGTCTGGTCCTGGCTGCTCTTCAGAGGGTGTGCATAGCAACCTGGTGCACATCTGTGAGTTCATCTGGAGGAATAAGCGCCCCTGCACCCAAGGGAGGATGGTAACTTCAGGTTGCGCTCAAGCTTATGGACTCCAGATGGTTGGAACCAGAAGGCTGATGACTGAGATTCCTGGAACACCACCCAGTTACTTCACACCACTCAACCAGGGGAGGACTACACACCCTGCAGCTCTTCCCCCAAATTTTGCCTATAATAACTTCCTCCTGGGACTTCCCTGTGGTCCAGTGGCTAAGACACCACGCTTTTAATACAGGGGACCCAGCTTCAATCCCTGGTCAGAGGAATAGATCCCATATGCCACAACTAAAGATCTAAATAAATAGATAAAGAAATAAGTAAATAAAACTTCTTCCCTGACACCCATGAGGAGTTCAGGCTTTTTGAACATGAACCACGGTTCTCCTTGCTTAGCCCTTACAATAAACCTTTTTATGCTCTAAAATCCAACATTTCGATTTGTTTTGCCTCACTGTTTGTCTGGAACATAAACCTGGGTTCAAAAACAGGAAGAGCATGAGAGTGTGGCTGAAACTGTTATTGTCCTCTGAACCACTCTCCCATAGTCTGTGGCGGTTAAATCTATAGATAGGATGAGATTTCAGTTCAGTTCAGTCACTCAGTCGTGTCCAACTCTTTGCAACCCCATGGACTGTAGCACACCAGGCTTCCTTTTCCATCACCAACTCCCGGAGCTTGCTCAAACTCATGTTCATCAAGTCAGTGATGCCATCCAACCATCTCATCCTCCATCATCCCCTTCTTCTCCTGCTTTAAATCTTTCCCAGCATCAGGGTCTCTCTGTGAAGAACAGTGAGTTTGTTCTTTACATCAGGTGGCCAAAGTATTAGAGTTACAGCTTCATCATATTCAGGGTTGATTTCCTTTAGGGTTGACTGGTTGGATCTCCTTGCAGTCCAAGGGACTCTCAAGAGTCTTCTCCAACACCACAGTTCAAAAGCATCAATTCTTTGATGCTCAGCTTTCTTTATAGTCCAGCTCTCACATCCATACATGACCACTGGAAAAACCATAGCCTTGACTAGATGGACCTTTGTTGGCAAAGTAATGTCTCTGCTTTTTAATATGCTGTCGAGGTTGGTCATAGCTTTTCTTCCAAGGAGCAAGCATCTTTTAATTTCATGGCTACAGTACTCTTGCTTGGAAAGTCCCATGGACGGAGGAGCGTGGTAGGCTGCAGTCCATGGGGTCGCTAAGAGTCGGACACGACTGACGACTTCACTTTCACCTTTCACTTTCATGCATTGGAGAAGGAAATGGCAACCCACTCCAGTATTCTTGCCAGAGTCAGACACGACTGAAGTGACTTAGCAGCAGCAGCAGCAGCAGCAGCAGGCTTCCAAGAAACCAGGTTGAAAAAAAAATTTTTTTTTGGAGCAAAAAGAAGAATATTGATAAAATTATTAGATAAGCTGCAAGAAAAAATATGTTTGATTAAAAATCATTTGGCTTATCACAAGACTAATGGGCAACTGAAATGGTTAAAGTCTACCTTTCTAAAACGGACTGTCAATCAGATCAATCTGAGCAAACAACAAAGTTCATTCCCATTTAGTGTATCCAGGTGGTTTGACTTGGTTATCTATCTGTGCAGTAGTATAAGATGTCATATTTTCTCAGGTTTTAGATCGTTTGTCTTTTTTTTCAGCTTTATTGAGATATAATTGAAATATAGCTCTGTGTAAGTTTAAGATGTACAGCATAATGACTTGACTTACATATACTGTGAAATGATTACCAAAATAAGTTTATTTCACATCCACCATCTCATAGATACCAAAAAAGAGAAATTTAAAAAAAACATTGTTTTTTCCCCTTGCAGTGAGAACTCTTAGGATCTACTCTCTTAACAACTTCCAAATATCGCAGACAGCAGTGTTAGCTACTCATCGTGCTGTACGTTATCTTTACTTTACATTATCTTTATTATCTCAGTGCTTTATCTTATGATTGGAAGTTTGTACCTTTTGACCTGAATTTCCAGTCCTGCTTATCAAGAAGGTTGGTTGTTTCTCCTTAAATTTTTTGTCATTCTGCTCATCTCTCCACTGTCAACATTCTCCTCCACACCCAAGTCCCAGTCCCCTTCCTTTCCGGGAAACAAATGAACAGTGAGTGCCGTTCCAGGAAGTGGGGACAAAGTGGTGAAACTGAAGCTCCCCTGAGGACCACACTTTGCTCTAGTGGGCAAACATCCGGTAATTGTCTCAGGTTGGGTGTCTGATGGGTGTGTTATGCAAGGAGCGCAGGGAGGGGTGCCCAGTGAGTGCTGGAGTGGCTGAGCCGAAACTTGAAGAATAGCTGTTAGACAGATGAGGAAGGAGGCGATACAGACCGAGACCGGTGGACCTCAGTTCCTAGCTGACAGAGATCACAGGGACTTTGAAGTCCCTTCCCTTTGTCTCCTCCTCCTCCCGCTACATGAGTTTGAAGTACACCACCTTCAGCCTCAGAGAAAGCTCTATCTCTTTTCTTGTCCCAGCCTGACACTTTGACGTGTGCTCCATCTGCCTGTCTCCCAAGCCAGAAACCCTGGTGTCTTCGACTATTCACTGTCTTTCCTTGTTTTCTTGTGACTCTGAGGTGGCTACTTGGACGGTGTCAAGAGTCCTCTTCCCACAGCCTGCAGTTATTTCTTTTGAGGCCACTTTCCAAATATCTCTTCTCTCTATACGCTCTGAGGAACACTCCGCTTCAATCCCACTTTTCAAAATCCATCTTCTCTAACTTGATCTATCACCATTATTTACTTTTCAATTATTTATTTATTTACATAGTATTTTGGGTGCGGACTTTCTCACAAAGCAAGCTGAGAGCTTCTACTGTTGTGGCCCGTGGGCTCAGTAGTTGCGGCCCACTTGGGCTTAGATTCTCCGAGGCATACGGGATTGTCCACGGGCATGTGGGATCGTCCCGGACCAGGGGTCACAACCATGTCTTCTGCATTGGCAGGCAGACTCTCAACCACTGGACCACCACAGAAGTCCTCCTATCACCATTCTTTACCAGCTGATTTCCCTGGCCCTACCTCATTGCATCTCCATACTCCCATTAAAATATCCTTTAATGACTCAGTTGTTTAGATGGTAACTAAATTCTTCAAGATCTCCTCCCTGCCCACCCATCTCTTCTCAAACTTTATTTACTCTTCATCTAAACTTTTGAAAAATTTCTCCTTGTTATATAGTATTTCATATCTTTGGTCATTTTGTTATACTCTCACTTCTAATTTATTTAAGCAACCGTGGTGAGTACTGGGGATATGTATTAGTTTTAGTGGCTCAGTCATGTCCAGATCTTTATGACCCCATAGCCTGTATAGCCTGCCAGGCTCCTTTGCCCATGGAATTCTCCAGGCAAGAATACTGGAGTGGGTTGCCATTCCCTTCTCCAGGGGATCTTCCTGACCCAGGGGTCAAACCCAGGTCTCCCACATTGCAGACAGATTTTTAACCATCTGAGACACCAGGGAAGCCCACAAAATCAGACACAGTCCCCACCTTCATGAAGTTTACAGTCTACAGGAGAAGACAGACATGAATCAAAAAAGCACATAAATAAACAAATTTTTAGCTGTAATGGGACCTATGGTAGAGGAAAAAGAAAAGAAGGAGAGAAAGGAGAGGAAAGAGAAGGAAAAAGAAGGAAAAGAGAAAAAATAGACTAGGAAAAATGTCTGCAAGGAAATCACAATTCAGCTAAAGAATGAGTTGAAGTTAATTAAGTGAAAGGAGAGAGAAGATCCTTTTAGGCAGAAAGAACAGCACAGCTGTTCTCAGCTCAACTGAGAAAGCTGAGAGCATGGTGTGTAAGCTCTGAAAGGTTAGTGCATCTCAAGAACTGAGAAGAAAGGGGAAACCACTTGCCAATCGTGTCCTCCAAGCAAATACTCTTAAGACTGACCTCTTCTGGAAAAAAACAGTTCTCATCCCCACCAACCCTTACTATCTAGTCAACAGGAATCCACCACTTCTTCCTTTGACCTCTACTGGACCATGACGTTTCATTGAAATATTTTTATTGTAAGGCTGGTGCTTTCGTGTCTGTTTCTTCCCACAGACCCATGAGCTGTCTGAGGGAGATGCTGATGTTCTAGTCATCTCTGTGTTTCATGGTTCCTGGCAGTATTTATTACCTTAATGACTGGCTGGCTGGGTGAATGAAGGAACAGAATTAATAGTAAATACACCCGTTCCTTTGAGGACTAGCACTAAACTCTCTAACGTGATCCTCCTAGTCCCGCTGGTGCCAGCCATCCTCAGCTATTGGCACTCTCCAACTCCACCTCCCTCTCAGGGCTCCCATCATCTCTCTCAGTTTCCAAAGTTGCCCAGCCCTCTCCCGCCAGAGGGCTATGCGAGAGATTCCCTGTGTGGGGGCATCGGCCCTCCTACATCTAGGCAAACAAATCTCTTCCTCCATGAGAGCCCTCAATTGCAGGTCGCTCTTCTCTATGCTCCCACGACTCCTCTCAGCAGCTGAAGTGCTCCTGTGATTGATTACAATCGCTCGGTTACTAACACTACTAACACAGTCGGCCCTCCCTATCTGCAAGTTGGACATTCATGGATTCAGTCAACTGAGAGGTTGGTTGAATCCACAGATGACAAATCCGAGGAGAGAAGGGCCAACTGTACTCTTGCCATTTTAAATAGGGATTTTAAGCATCTGTGGATTTTGGTTTCTACCGAACCAAACCCCCACGGATACCAACGGACGATAGTATAACAATATATAACATTTTCTAATTATATTTTTCTTAGATGCAGAATTTATCCCTCTCCTTTCAGAGGAGAATTGTTTGTATTGAATGAATCCTTTGATGAGAAGTTCATGGGTGGGAGATTGAAGCCCCAGGAAGCTGCATGAATAACAATAGATGACTATACAGTAAGGCTTTTCTAGGGAGGCTGAATTCAATGAGGGTTTTGTTTTGACAAATCAGTGTGTGTGTGTGTGTGTGTGTGTGTGTGTGTGTTTCGAGTGAATGAATGTATGACTGCCTGACAATAAAAGGAGCTGTTACTGTCTGTTAAATAAATGCTACCTATATCTCAGTGGGGGCGGGCATTTGTTTCCCACATTCTTTCTTTACCTCACTGCAACCAGAGTTCCTTTCCCCTGACTGTGGACACAGTGAATGGGGTGTGGGAAGCCGGGGAGGACAGGAGTCAGACCTCATTAAATTACATCAAGGATCGCCAGTATAAATGGCAGATGCAGACATTACGTATTATTCTAACTACTCTTTATCTCTAGTTTGTTTAGTACTGACAAACCTAGACAACATATTAAAAAGCAGAGACATCACTTTGCCAACAAAGGTCCATCTAGTCAAAGCTACGGTTTTTCCAGTGGTCATGTATGGATGTGAGAGTCGGACCATAAAGAAGGCTGAGCGCCTAAGAATTGATGCTTTCAAACTGTGGTGTTGGAGAAGACTCTCGAGAGTCCCTTGGACTGCTAGGAGATCAAACCAGTCAATCCTGAAGGAAATCAGTCCTGAATATTCATTGGAAGGACAGATGCTGAAGCTGAAACTCCAATACTTTGGCCACCTGATGCGAAGAGCTGCCTCATTTGCAACAACCCTGATGCTGGGAAAGATTGAAGGCGGGAGGAGAAGGGGACGACAGAGGATGAGATGGTTGGATGGCATCACTGACTCAATGGAGATGAGTTTGAGCAAGCTCCAGGAGTTGGTGATGGACAGGGAAGCCTGGTGTGCTGCAGTCCATGGGGTCGCAAAAAGTCAGACATGACTGAGCAACTGAACAACAATGCTTTATCTCACTGGATCTTTACCAAAATTCTGTACTATTATTTCCATGTTGCACAGGAAGGAAGAAATGGAAGTTTAGAAGGTGACATGCGTTGCAGGGTCACACAATTAGCGAGTGGCAGAGCCAGGATTCTAACACAGGAAACTGATTCTAAAACCCATCCCTTAGCCACTGCTCTGCCCTGCAGGGGTCTGTGCACACCTGGTTGGAACTGCCTTTCAGAAGATGCCATTTGTTCAGGATATCGTGTACTTTCTACAAATTCCACAAGAGGGAGACCTTTCCCCATCAATTCTTGGTTGCTGACAAGTAACAGATTTAATTTCCAGTTTCACAGTTAGCCCAAGAGTTGACTAGTTATCTGTACAGAATTTGAATAGATTTCCTAACACAATGACACATAGGTACCCCAAATGGAATCAGACTTCCCAAATTAACTAGGAAGTTCACAGTCCCATCCTTCTGCCCATCACTGTTCAAAACTGGAATCCCAACTACCCTAGTGGTCCAGTAAATCTACCTGTCAAGGCAGGGGACATGGGTTTGATCCCTGGTCAGGGAAGATCTCACATGCCAGGGGCCAGTGGGGGGGCGGGGGGGGGGGTTGGGAGCGGCACAGACTAGGCCTATGCACCATAACTACTGAGCAGGTGCCCCAGAGCCCGTGCTCCACAATGAAAAGCCCGTGCACCTCCTCTAGAGAGTAGTCCCTGCTCATTGCAACTAGAGGAAGCTTGCACGCAGCAACAAAGGCACAACACTGCCAAAAATGAATAAATAAATAGCATTTTTTAAAAAACAACTTAAAATTCTCAACTCAAATCCTGATCACAGGAACAAGGGGAGGCAGGATGGAAGGGGCCATTTCCTGGCTGTCCAGTGGTTAGGGCTCTGTGCTTTCATTGCAGAGAGTACAGATTAAATCCCTGGTTGGGGAGCTAAGATCCTATAAGCTATGCAGCGTGATCATAAATAAATAAAGGGAGATAGGATAGCTGTTACCAAAGGAGACATAGGGGGATGTGTTTGGCACTGTTTCATTTGGGAACCTCTTGATACTCCCCTGCTCTGCTCTATTTTGATGGTCATGACAAGTGCAGCAGCTCTGACTTAGGAGAGCATGGATACTGAGGCTCAGATTCCTGAAGGGAAAAGTCTGGGTCACACCATCAGGTAAGCCACTGAAATCAACAGAGGTGCTAGCTAGGCATGAAGGAAATCGAGAAGATATAGAAGAGGAAAATGATGGGTAACAGTTGCTGTTCTGGGATCAGCTGCTGGGATTTTCCCAAATGAAGCAAGCCCCTCACCCTATTTCAGAACAACTCTGAAGGGTCATCTCAGCTTCAAAACTCCCATAAAATCCACTGAAGCTCTATGGAGATAGCATCACAGTTCAACTTGTCCCTCCGCTCTATGCTGCTACCTTCCCTTTCTTTCCACAGAGCATCTCCTAATAAGCCTCTTGCATTATTTTTGTTTGTTTGTTTCATTTTTGTTTTTGTTTTTGCAGTGGGATCTTCTTTTCCCCTCCGGGGACTCAACCCAGGCCCACAACAGTGAAAGGGCAGAGTCTTAACCCCTGGATGACCAGGGAATCCCCAAATCTCTTGCATGTTAATCTCTTTCTCTGAATTTGATTTCTGGAGAACAATGTCATCCATATCAGGGGAAGAGAGGTTTTTGACCACCTATCCATAAGAATAAGGACGATAAATATGTAGCAAGTGCTGGTTCTATCAAAAGCAACAATATATGTGAAATCACTGTGAAAAAGGGGATTAGGCAAATGAAAAAGGAGGGAGTGATCAAAAATGATGTTATTAAGGAGATGAGACACAAGTGAAAGATAAGATTGTCAACTGAAAGAAAAACACACAATGTAAATTTGTGAGTTAAGTTTAATTGGGGATCTTTCTGAGGACTAAAGAGCTTCTTGATGAAAGTGAAAGAGTGAAAAAGTTGGCTTAAAACTCAACATTCAGAAAACTAAGATCATGGCATCTGGTCCAATTACTTCATGGCAAATAGATGGGGAAACAATGGAAACAGGGAGAGACTTTGTTTTTTTGAGCTCCAAAATCACTGCAGATGGTGACTGCAGCCATGAAATTAAAAGACACTTGCTCCTTGGAAGAAAGGCTATGACCAGCCTGGACGGCGTATTAAAAAGTGGAGACATTACTTTGCCAACAAAGGTCCATCTAGTCAAAGCTATAGTTTTTCCAGTAGTCATGTAAGGGATGTGAGAGTTGGACTATAAAGAGAACTAAGCACCCAAGAATTGATGGTTTTGAACTGTGGTATGGGAGAAGACTCTTGAGAGTCCCTTGGACTGCAAGGAGATCCAACCAGTCTATCCTAAAGGAAATCACTGCATATTCACTGGAAGGACTGATGCTGAAGCCGAAACTCCAATACTTTGGCCTTCTGATGCGAAGAACTGACTCACAGAAAAAGACCCTGATGCTGGGAAAGATTGAAGGCAGGAGGAGACAGGGGAGACAGAGGATGAGATGGTTGGATGGCCTCACTGATTCGATGGACATGAGTTTGAGTAAGCTCCGGGAGTTGGTGATGGACAGGGAAGCCTGGTGTGCTGCAGTCCATGGGGTCGCAAAGAGTCGGACACAACTGAGTGACTGAACTGACTAAACTGAGAGCTATAGCCCAGGAGTCAGTGTCTCAAGTAGTTCTGAGGAACTGCTCCAAAGCGGTTAGGGAGGAACAAGAATATATATGAGGTTTTTGCTGGGAAACAAACATTTGGTTGAACATCAAAAAGTTGCTGCTAATCACAAAGAATAGGTATTTCAAGTTATTTTAGTTCTTTTCCATGTATGGGAAGATGCAAGAATCTGGACTCATTGAAATTATTCTTTAGATATGCATCTAACTATGTAGGCAACTGCGGTACATCAACCTTGTAGATCTGGAATGATATATTACATTTTTTGCTTACAAGACCTTAGAAAATAAGGTCTTGGAGAACAGATAGAATGTGGGCCCTAGGGGTCATCAGTGTCCTCTGTAAGTAAGGACAGAGTCTCAGAGCAGAAACAGGTAAGGACAAATGGGGCTACTTGAACTCCCTTTCTTGATAACCATCTAAAGATATCCACCCTGTTGGGATGAGTCCCTTGATTCTCCCATCCACATCTCCCCATTCTCTTGTTAATTAATATAATGTTTTTATTAGCATCTGTAAGATGGATGAGAAGGGAAGACAACAGATCAAATAAGATTTCTTGGACTAGTGATTGAATACGTAGCAGTAAAGTTACATGGGGCATCGATGCAACAGTGGTGTCCGTGCAAAAGGAGCCTACTTAACCATAGCATTTACCGTGTCCTGGGTACTGGGCATAGTCAGGGTGAGGCAGGACATGGATGGGCTGCTGGCTGAATAACTTATCTTCTGTGGACAGAAACTCCATGAAAACAAGACGATGGAGGCGTCTGGGCCCAGGTAAGAGATAAGAGACCACATATTCCTCATTCCCGAAGTCAAGGAGACCTCCCGGACTACATATGCACAGAAAGACTCCTTGGAGGTCAAAAAGGGAGGGGACATCACTTCATAGTAAGTAAAGTCAATTACCCATAAGTCTCTTTACTAGAATCCATCCTGGCTAAGAGATGAACATGCACATATGGGAGACTCCTGAGGTAAACCAAATACGGCTCAGAACCAGTCAAATCAAAATGATTGGTCAAAGGAAACCCAGAAGAAATGCCCCATAAAAGTAATTCAAACTGCCACGAGGCTGCAACTCAGAGACCCTCTCTTTCTCTCCGAGTCTCTCCGAGTCCTCATGTACTGTACTTTTCCCCCCTAATAAATACTTTACTGGTTTCACTACTTTCCATTTTTTGTGGGAATTCTTTTCTGCAAAGCTGAAGAGCCAGGGCCTTGTCACTGATCACTGGTCTAGTGGTTAGGATTCAGTGCTCTTACCACTGCGACCCGACCTCAGTCTCTGGCTGGGTACCAAAGCTCCACTTTAAGCTGCTGCAGGCCGAGGTCACTCAAGATCAAGGGAGTGAATATCCTCATCATAAAATCCATTCCACATGGCCTGCACATGAAGCAGATCAGCTTCTTTATCTGAAGTGTTCCATTTGCCATTTAATGGGGGTTGATGAAGGCAATGGCACCCTACTCCAGTACTCTTGCCTAGAAAATCCCAGGGATGGAGGAGCCTGGTGGGCTGCAGTCCGTGGGGTCACTAAGAGTCGGACACAACTGAGCGACTTCACTTTCACTTTTCACTTTCATGCATTGAAGAAGGAAATGGCAGCCCACTCCCGTGTTCTTGCCTGGAGAATCCCAGGGACGGGGGAGCCTGGTGGGCTGCCGTCTGTGGGGTCGCACAGAGTCGGGCATGACTGAAGCGACTTAGCAGCAGCAGCAGCAGATGAATAGTTAACCTTACCAGGGTAAACAGACCTTACAGTGGCTTTTATCCAATCCAGCAGGCTGGCCATTTCCTCAGGAAAAACTTACTGTGTGTCTGGATCATGTATAACCACTGGTGATTGTTGCACAGTAAGCTATAGGCCCTGTATCAACCTAAACATGCTCTTCCATTCTGTAGCATTTAAAAAAACTACTATCCCCAAATTAGTCATTCTCACAATGCATTTCAGTGAAGGCTGTTTAAGAAGTTGGTGATACTAATCTATAAAGTAAAACAATTCCTTCACATTATATCCCCTGGTTTTAGTAGTTTCTTGGTTTTGTCTTCTCCCAACACAGACTATCTTCTTGGTGACCAGAGTCTTACTTTCTGTTGTCCCCACATAATATTTTCCCTTTGTTGGTGGCTTTGGGGCTAGTAGCCGAAGCTCAAGCCAATCAAGGTCCAATCCAGCACTCTTTCTTATTTCATTTTAGCTACTACAGAT
The DNA here is from genome assembly GCF_003369695.1 of Bos indicus x Bos taurus. Classification (NCBI taxonomy): domain Eukaryota; kingdom Metazoa; phylum Chordata; class Mammalia; order Artiodactyla; family Bovidae; genus Bos; species Bos indicus x Bos taurus. The sequence continues at coordinate 37,351,359 of NC_040090.1, forward strand.
ATCAATAACCAAAAGATTGCGTAGTTTGCTTTTTTCTTACTAGTTTCCATTTCCTCGAGATTCTAGTGAACAATGCCCCAGGAGTTGGATCTATAGCTAAATTCCATTGGTAAAATTTACCTTTGGTAATTGATTACAGCACAGCTGCTGTTTCATAGCATGGGTGACTATGTGGCCACCCAGAAATCTAAGGTTCCTCGTCCCCTGCTCTTCCATTCTATCTCTTCCTGGATCACAAGATTCCATGAGCTAGGGCCAAGCTAGCAAATTGTATTTCTGACACCAATTCTGGAAGAGTTTTCTCTGACATGAACCAATTCTCCAACACCAGCTAATTTTACAACAATTTGACTAAATTATACTATCTACCTGGAGTTAGGATCAGATCCAACAAATTAAACGGGTCAGTCCCACAAGATTGTCCCCACTCCAGATGTTAGGGGAACGCTGACTGAAAACACCTGCCCTGGCCAGGCAAGGTAGTACCCTCTTGCATGAGTTATCTTAACAGGAGGTCCTGGTAAGGAGCGCAGAACTAACAAGCTATCACCAATTAGAAGAATTCAAGAAAGGTCAAAGGCAGAAAAGAGACTCCAGTCCAAATGTCCTACCAATTTCCCAGAATTCTTCTCAATGGAACCCATCTTGGCTGAGGGATGCGCATGCCACCAGGAAAGACCCTGAGTGAGAATGATTGGCCAGAGACAACCTGGAAAGTAACCCAATTACCATAAAATGAGATGGCAGGCCACGTGGCAGAGCGGTTCTCCTGGGTTCCCTTATCCTGCTGCTCTCCATGTAGGCACCCCTTCCCAGCCCTTCTTGCTTTGTCAGTTCATGTGTTTCCTCCAACGATTCTTTTCAGAATGTTAGACAAGAGCCCACTCTCAGGCCCTGTAAGAAGTTTCCCTTCCTGCAACATAGCCAGTCACAATGTTACCAGAAAACTCAGTTCAGCTTTTTGTGGGTGTCAAGCCAAAAGATGCAAAGGAGACAGAGATTAGGAGAAATAAAAAAAATTATTACTTGTAACAAGTAAGATGAACATCAGGAATCATTCCCAAAGTAGTATCTCCCTAAACAGCAAAATTGGGGAGGTTTTAAGCTAAGGATGCATGCATATACAAGAAGGGGCTTGAGCAGGAGAATTCTGCAGAGAATAGAAGCAGAACTTGACAGAGCTCCAACTTTAGTTGACTGAAGTCCCAAGGGTCAGAAAAAGTCAGCAGCAGCATCCTTTAGGTTCCAGTTGATCTAGGAATTGGGTACTCACTCAGAAAGGGTTTAAATTCTGAAAAACAGCTCAAGAAAGTGCTTCAGGCTAACATTTACCATTGAAACAGAACTGGGAGTCTTTACAACTGATTTATCACCCTTACTTTGGTTACTTCTCTTGCTTGAAAAGTCTTGTTCTTTTTTTTTTCTCTTAAGATCTTTATTGGAGGTTTCCTAGGTGGCTCAGCAGGTAAAGAATCTGCCTGTCAATGCAGGACGTGTGCAGTCAATCCCTGGGTCAAGAAGATCCCCTGGAGAAGGAAATGGCAATCCACTCCCGTATTCTTGCCTGGAGAATCCCCATGGACAGAGGAGCCTGGTGGGCTGCAGTCCATGGGGTCACAAACAGCCGGACACAACTGAGCGCACAGCACAAGACCTGTTCAAGGGCAGATGCTGTGTCAGACTAGAGCACAGAATGGCTTAGGCCGAAAATGGCTTCTCTTGTGTCTGAAAGCTGTATTTGATTCTTTCCTTCTGGGGACCCCCTTCCCTACCTGCTTACAAAATGTCTCAGATTGCCACTTATACTTAAGACCAACCAGCTGTGAATTCTAGGGTTCTATGACCCTCTACTCAGGTTTGATAATTTGCTAGAACAGTTTCCAGGACTCAGGAAAACACCTTCTTACGTGTTCTGATTAATACTGAGGGTAAAATTGAGGAATGGCCAAATGAAAGAGACGCATAGGGCAAAGCATGTGAGGGGGACTGCCACATAACTTCGATGCCCTCTGCAGGCATACCACCTTCTCAACACCTCAACTGTTCACCAACCCAGAAGCGCTCTGAGAGTTTTTATACAGCTCAATCCCCAGCCCTCTTCCCCAACCTGGAGACTGTGAGACCAAAACATCTCACTCTGATCACTAGATCTTCCCAGAGACCAGCCCCATCCTGAGGCTATTTAGGTGCCCCACCCTAATTCACCTATTAACATAAATTTGGGTGTGATTGAAAGGGGCTTGTAAAAATAACAAAAGATGTTCCTATCAGAAAATTCAAGATTTCAGGAGCTCTGTGCCAGAAACTGGAGACAAAACCAAATATATTTCCTATTATACTATAATTAATCTATCTGATATGATGCTCATAGAAATTGGGGCAAGGGTCACTTGGAAAAAAATTCTCAAGACTTCAGGGGTGGTACGGTATCGGAATCCACCTGCTAATGCATGGGACACGTGTTCAATCCCTGGTCCAGAAGGATTCCATATGCAGCAGAGCAACTGGGCTGGAGTGCCACAACTACCGAGCCTACTCTCTAGAGTCCCTGAGCCAAAACCACTGAATCTGTGCTGCAACTACGGAAGCCGGCGGGCCTAGAGCCTGAGCACCACGTCAAAGAGCAGCCCCAACTCGCCACAACTAAAGAAGCCCAGCACAACCGAAAATAAAAATAAATGAATTTTTTTGTTTTTTAAAGAAAAATTTCTCAAAGGGAAGAACTGACAGGAACTTGATAGTTCTGTGGATCTGGAGAAGCACTGAGATACAGTTCACTTTTAATCACTATTCTGTCACTTAACTGTCCCGTGCCTCAGTTTACCCATCTGTAAAATGGAGAAAATAACAGTATTATACTAACTTTTTAGAGTTGTTGTTAGAACTGAGGATTAGTCATTATAAAATGCCTGTTTCAGTGCCTGGGACATCCTACAGCACTCGGCAAATGATAGCTTTCACCGTCAAGGATTCAAGAAGGTGGAAGACCCAAGTTCTAATTCATGTTCCTGGCTGTATGGTCTTTAATCTGTTCTTAGCCACAGGTTGTCGTGTCTTTCTGAGCTACTTCATTTAGTATAATAATCTCTAGATGCATCCATGTTACTGAAAATGAGTCCGACACAACTGAGCGACTGAACTCAACTCAACTAGCCACTTTACCATCTGAGCCTCCGTTTCCTCAAACATATGATGAAGGCATGGGTAAGCCTAGGGTCCCTTCCACTTGGAGAAGTCTGAGTACGGCGACTAAAGGCAGGGCGACGACTCACGGGTGCAGGGACCAGTGGCAGAACATAGGAAATTGAGGACTGGCACCTTCTGGGCGGAGAGTAACAGACCCAGTGTAAGCATCCCTGCCTCGCTGTGCTCCCCGCCACCACCACCAGCTCTTGCCCACTCCGCTCCGAGTTTAAAGCCCGGTGGGCCTGGCAGTTAGCTATTCCAGGAATTTGAGTGAGAGGAGTTGCCTAAGGGGCCTCGGAGGAGCCTCTCACCAGCCACACTAGATAGGCTCCAGCAAGGGCTGGGCGGCGACAGCAGCCTCCCGCCGCAGTCCAGGCCGGGGTGGGATAGCGGGCGGGAACCTGGGCAGGTCCCAGGCGCGCCCCGCCCACTCCGCGTCCACTCCGCCTCCCTAGCTGCGCGCTGGCTTCCAGCCACCGCGATCAGCTGCTGCGGAACCCAGAAGGAGGAAGGGGCGGAGCTGCTTTGTGGCTTTTCTCAGAGCAATCAGCCGACTGCGCGGGGGGTAATCGGTGTCCCTGGCACCGCCTGGGATCCCGAGAGCCTACTGGGGCCTACACCAGCCGGGTCCGGGCAGGCGAACCAGCCTGGTCTAGGAAGCTGGGCGATGCCCCGCCATGGAGTTTCTCCCGGCCAGGGCCGCCCCAGGTCGGGCCGGGAGCAGGCATCGGACAGGTCCTTAGGGGCCCCCTGTCTGAGGCTCCTGTGGTTGGGCTTGGCGCTGGCGCTGGCACTGCCCAACTCCCCGGTCCTCTGGTCCCCTGCGGAGGCCCACCCTCTTCCTACCCAAGGCCATCCCGCCAAGTTCATTCGCATAGCGCCCCAGCTCCAGGAGGCCTTTGGCTGGTGGAACCTCACCTGCCCAACCTGCAAAGGACTGTTCACCGCCATCGACTTCGGGCTGAGGGTGAGCGCTACAGGGGCTGCTGGGAGACAGGCCAGAAAGGTGCAGCTGGGGGTAGGGGCTGGGGCTAAGGCCGGTGCTCCCGGGTTTCCAAAAGCATCCCTGATGGAGAGGCTGTCTTCCACAAGACTTTGCTGAATTTGCCGTTCTTTGGCTGCACACCACCACCACCACCTCCACTGTGACCTTGTGAAGTAAGGAAACAGTGCAAGTTTAATGCTGGGCACTGTGCTAGTGTTTTTATACAGGTTAAATGTAGCCTGCTAGGTGGTTTCATTACTGTTATCTCTGCTTTACAAATGAATAGAGGCCCCGGAGCTGAAGTCACTTGTTAGACAGCCAGCAGCTGGTGCGGGCGGGACTCCCAGCTTGGTGTGCCTGACTGAATCCCCTCCACCTTACACCTAGCACCACTATGCCTAGAGCTAGCTACTACCCAAAAGGGAAGCTGAATTAAAGAATATCCAGAGATGTGGGACTAGTTCGGTCTGGGCTGCCTTGACTGTCCTTCATGGGGTTATGATGAGTGCTGGTTGGTTGGGGGGGGGTGGGGGGGGTGGGGGCGGGGGCAGAAGGTTTCCTCAGGGAATCAAGGTCCTATCCTCACGTGTGTCCCCAAATGCTGGTCAGTCTGTCATTCTGCCCAGTCCAAATTTCAGGCCACTCAGCAGACAATGTCTGAGAAAGTCAGCTGGGCCAGCAAAGGCCTGAACTGCCACTGAGCTTAAAAGGAAGTACTGGCCTGGTGCTGTTTGAGTCACAGGGCAATGTCTGTGGGAGACAGGTGTGAACTGATATCTCTTCGCCGTGGTGGAGTCTATTCCAGCCCCACTGTGGGTATGGAAGCCCAAAGGGTCTTTCATATCCAGGACGGCCTGGCCCCTGAGCTCTGTCTCTGACCCCTCACCGCTGGTTTTCCTATGGCAGAATCAGGCCAGTGTGGCCTGGGTGGGCTCCGTGGCCATCAAGCTGTGCGTGCTGCTGAAGATCGCGCCGCCTGCCGTGTGCCAGTCAGCTGTCCAGCTCTTCGAGGACGACATGGTGGAGGTGTGGACACGCTCAGTGCTGAGCCCGTCGGAGGCCTGTGGTCTGCTGCTGGGCTCTTCCTGTGGGCACTGGGACATCTTCTCCTCTTGGAACATCTCTCTGCCAGCCGTGCCAAAGCCGCCCCCCCAGCCGCCCAAGCCCCCAGCCCCAGGCTCCCCTGTCAGCCGCGTCCTCTTTCTCACTGATCTGCACTGGGATCACGACTACCTGGAAGGCACAGACCCCAACTGTGAGAACCCACTGTGTTGCCGCCGGGATTCTGGCCCACCGCCTGCCTCCCAGCCCGGTGCTGGGTACTGGGGCGAGTATAGCAAGTGTGACCTGCCCCTGCGAACCCTGGAGAGCCTGTTGAGTGGGCTGGGCCCCGCCGGCCCTTTTGATATGGTGTACTGGACAGGAGACATCCCTGCTCACAACATCTGGCAGCAGTCTCGTCAGGACCAGCTGCGGGCGCTGACCACCATCACAGCCCTTGTGAAGAAGTTCTTGGGGCCCGTGCCAGTGTACCCTGCTGTGGGCAACCACGAGAGCACACCCGTCAACGGCTTCCCTCCCCCCTTCATAAAGGGCAACCAGTCTTCCCACTGGCTCTATGAGGCGATGGCCGAGGCGTGGGAGCCCTGGCTGCCGGCTGAAGCCCTTCACACCCTCAGGTATTTGAGACCCACGGAAACCCAGGGAGGGAGGAGAAAGGTGGATGAAAGCGAAGGGAGTGGGGAACCGGCATTACGCGTGAGTGCTCTGCCTGAGCCCTCAGCTCGCTTCACTCCCCTCCCAGTCTGACCCCACTTTCCATTTCCACCCTTATCTCCAGGCACCCTCCTTCACAGGGCTAGCGGCACTGTTTGCTCATGTTGGCCCTCTCTAAGATGCCTTCCCCCTGTAACATCCCAATTTTTCCAGCTCACCTATGTAGGCCTGGGCCCTCTTCTCTCTGGACGACCTTTGCTTCCTGTTCTAGCCCACTTTCTCTCTCCTCTGAGCTTCTACAGCCTCCAGTCCTCTGAGCCACTCTCCAGTCCCATGGGCCCTCTAGTCAGTGCTGTCTGACCTTCAGCCAGAATGTGAGCATGAGGGTAGGGATCATCCTGGGTGCCTCTTTCCTTCACACAGGTTCCTTGCACAGGACTAGGCACAAAGGGCCAAGACTCTGAATGCGTGCTGACCCGTGTTCACTTTGTTTCAGAATTGGGGGGTTCTATGCCCTTTCCCCACGCCCTGGCCTCCGCCTCATCTCTCTCAACATGAATTTCTGTTCCCGTGAGAACTTCTGGCTTTTGATCAACTCCACAGATCCTGCTGGACAGCTCCAGTGGCTGGTGGGGGAGCTTCAGGCCGCTGAGGACCGGAGAGACAAAGTGAGAGGGTGGTGGGAGCCCAGCCGGTGGGCAGGGGCCAGGGGTTGGGGGGAGAGCAGGCCCTTCCCCAGCAGACTCCTGTCTGGTGCTGGAGCACTGTAGGCAGAGCAGCTCTATTTTTCTGGCACTCACAAGTGTTCCCTGGGGATTCAGCTCAACTGTCACTCTTAGAAAGTCCTTTCACTTGCTCCCCATCTCTGGCCATGAATGCCAACCCTTGTTGGAGACATGAACACTTGCCATCCTAGCTAGTGCTGCCTGGACCCCTCTTCTCCTGAAAACCTTCCTTAACCCTCCCCACAGGTGCACATAATTGGCCACATTCCCCCAGGGCACTGCCTGAAGAGCTGGAGCTGGAATTATTACAGAATTGTGGAAAGGTAGGAGGAAGATGTGTTATAGGCAGGAGTGGTTTTCAAGAGTCTAAAGGTCAGAAATTCCCTCAGGCATCTCACTATCCCCCACTGCCCCATGGGGTTGGGAGGCTACGTCCTTGAACTGGATGGACAAAGAAAGCACCCTCTCCTCGTCAGATCTTCTTCTCCCCCTCACTAGGATCTTCTGAGTGTGATTTGTGTCTTCTGGCCAGGTATGAGAACACCTTGGCTGGTCAGTTCTTTGGTCACACCCACGTGGATGAGTTTGAGGTCTTCTATGACGAAGAGACCCTCAGCCGGCCGCTGTCTGTAGCCTTCCTGGCGCCCAGTGCCACCACCTACATCGGCCTTAATCCTGGTGAGTGAGGCGGAAGCCAAGTTTTTGGGATGAAGGAGGTGGTTGAGAGAGAGGAAGGCGAGCTGGAACCAGGGCCACCCAGGGGATAAGCTGCGCCTCCTTGCTGGAGTGGCCTTGCCCTCTCCGTGTCCAGTCAGTCCTCCCTCCTTGCAGGGTACCGTGTCTACCAAATAGACGGTAACTACTCTGGGAGCTCTCACGTGGTCCTGGACCATGAGACCTACATCATGAATCTGACGGAGGCGAACGAGCCCGGAGCCACGCCGCACTGGTACCTCCTCTATAGGGCTCGGGAAACCTATGGGCTGCCCAACGCGCTGCCCACTGCCTGGCACGACCTGGTGTACCGCATGCGGAAGGACACACAGCTTTTCCAGACCTTCTGGTTTCTCTACCATAAGGGCCACCCGCCCTCGGAGCCCTGCGGCACACCCTGCCGCCTCGCTACCCTGTGTGCCCAGCTCTCCGCCCGCTCAGACAGCCCTGCTCTGTGTCGCCACCTGGTGCCGGATGCAAGCCTCCCTGATGTCCAGAGCCTGTGGTCAATGCCACTGTTGTGCTAACACCCCTGGGGCCCAGAAGTGGGAAAGCGCTTGTTGTAGGAAAGGAGTGAAAACCCCAGAGGGCCACTGTGAGGAGAAGAATGTCTGGTGGAAGGGCCCATCTCTGGGCCCATGCACACCTCGAAAACAAGACCTCCTTTCTTGGAGCTGGTTTAGCAAAATATGGGAGGGGGGTTGGCTGCTCTGAGGCTGCTGTGCTTTTGTGGCCATGGAGCAGAGGTCTAAGTTGGCACTGACTTGGGCAGACCAGACAGAAGTTGTCGCCCCAGGCCTGTACTGGTCAGCCAGGAACCCTGTGCTGCTGCTGCTGCCTGGTTACCAGGCTGTTCAAATAAATACAAGGGACTTGGACTCAAGACCCTGCTGCGACTGTCCCAATCTGCTTTTTTGAGGCAGGGAGGGCAAGGGGGCCCCAGGAACAAGATCCTAACGGAAGGAGGAGGGTTCTTGGAGTGATGGTGTGTTGCAGGCACAGGAAAGCACATAGCTCAGCAGGGCAGACTTTATTAGTGATATCAGTACAGCAGAGGTGCCCACAGAGCAGAGGGGAGAGGACCCATGCCTGGACCAGTCCCCGCCCCCTTCTGCCCCAGCAGGATCCTATGAAGATGGGGCCTGGCCTCGACCAGTTCCTCCTGCTCCACCTGAAACGTGGGGATGGAGAGCTGGGGCTGGCCTTGCTTCCTCTTTCTGCTCCTCTTCTCTCAATCCAATATTGTCACTTGCAGAATTAGATCTCCCTTCCCAGCCCCCAGGTGAGGAACCCCAGCTACTGGGGAGGGCAACTCTGGGGGGGGGGGGTGGACCTGAAGTCTAATAATAGCCTGCAGGACCCCTCCCCACCCCGCACCCTTGAGTTCCCTGGGGCCCAACTCAAGCAGGTGGAGGGAGCATGGACGGCTTCAGGGGGTGTGGGACCCTAGCCGTTTAGGCTTGAGGGAGCCCCACAGCGACTGAACGCCCCGGCGGACGGTCCACCCCACACGCCGGGCAACAGACTCAGCTGGGGGCGCCGGGAGGCAGGAGGTGGAGGCCTGGGAGCGGGCATCCAGACACTTCTGGTAGCGGAGCTGCAGAGGCAGGAGGCACAGTCACGCCGCAGCCTGCCCCAAGTGGGCGGGTGCCACCGCTTCACCACCCTCCCCACTTACCATGCACGCCGCCTGCACGGCCTCCGAGAGGCTGGCAGCATTGGGCTCGCACCAGAACATGTGGCAGCAGAAGGAGGCTGGGCCGGCAGCCATGATGAATGCAAACGTGTGGACATCTCTGCCCACGGCCAGGAAGGACAGGAAGCGCACCCGGCACTCCCCCAGCACTGCCTCTGTCTGCGGGGAGGGGCACCAGTTGGAAAGGGATGGCCAGTCCCTCTTCCTGGAGGCCCTTCCCCTCATTCCCAGTCTTCCCCTCCACGGCAGGGCCCTGCCATACCTTCTCCACCCAGGCCTTTACCTGCTGGTGCAAGATGGTGAGAGTGGCAGGGGCCACGCTGACGTGACTTGGGGTCCACTGCTCACGGCTACTGGAGGACAGGACGGATTCCAGGGCCCCATTTATCACGTCTACCCCTGAAAGATAAGGACATGAACGTGGCAGTGCTGGCGGTGGGCAGAGGACACCCCAGCTCTACACTAGACTGTCCGGCTCTGCCCAGTCAAGCTGGGGTCTCTGTCCCATCCCTACTTCACCTGCCCACAGCCCTGGACTAGCATAGATACCCTTCTTTGGTGCACTCCTCCTTGGTTTCAATGACCTGGCACTTTTCTAGTCTCTTCCATCTTGAATCCTAAGCTTGCTTTGCTTCACTGACTATGTGTCTTCCTCCAGCCTTCTGAGCAGACTGACCCCCAAAGCTCTATCCTCCCCATACCTTGCTCTCCACATTCACACACTGCAGTGCTTCATACAACTCCTAAATCAGCCCTTATAGGCCAGTTCTCGCCAGTCCTTAAAGACCCCAAGATGCAAGCTTTGCTTTTGGCTTTTTTTTTTTTTTTTAAGATTTGCATTTGAGCAATGTTGTCTCATGTGTCACACCATGTTATGACATTATAGTGCACTATCATACACAATAGATCCCTTTATCACCATTTTACAGGTAAGGAAACTGAAGCTTATATTGAGAAATCAGGTAATTGACCTTAGGTCACAACTGAGAAATGAGGATCTGAAGACAGGCAGTCTGATTCCAGAGCCTGGGTTCTTAGCCAGGCCTTTCCCCTGCCCCTTGTCTATAGTCCTAGTCTCAGAACCAGAGGGGTTGTCAAAATCTTACTGCACTCAGTAATTTCTATGATTTATGCAAAAGCCAGGGAATCCAAGGTTCCTGGCTTTTAGATGGATCAACTTGCCCTTGTAACAATGTTTCCATTAGCTCCTAATGTTAACTGCCCTTAAACACTTCCACCCATAATATTTCCACCCATGCATCCCACTGCCACTGGTACTCAGCAGAGAACCAGGGCAGCAGCACAGGGCATGGGGCATAGGTTCTGCTCCCTGCACTCCTCATGAGCTGGCTGTGTCATCTGTGTGTGGTTGTAGTGGAGACATTAGAGTGACCGATGTCCATGAAAAGCACACACTGGTCCGCCCCCAGGCCCGCTTGCCCCGTCAGTGCCTCTGGGCTCCCACTAGGAACCAAACACGTGGGCCCTCTGAGGGCAGAGAACACGTCTTCCCCCAAAGTCCTCCCTCACCTTGGCCTTGCTCATCATACCTCTGACTGGATCAAAGCCAAACTTCTCTCCTAAGCATGAAGTCCTCCAAAAACTGGCCTCATCTGACCTGTCAAGCTCCATATTTTACTGCTCCCTGAACTTCAAATGATTTATGTAGCATTATCAACATCTAATCTTGGCAAATGCCCAGCTAGGCAGATGGGAAATACAAAGTAAAAGAAGAGGATGCCCTCCAGGGGCAGATTGTAACTGAGGGAAAGCCTCCCTCCAGAGGGCTCCTCCTCTCTTGACTGTCTGCGAAACTCCCAGTTCTCAGGCATCAGCGTTCACCTAGGCCCTCCTGTCTGGGAAGCCTTTCCTGCCACAGGCAGACAGGGTGCTGCTGAGACAACTCTCGGCACATCTTGTAACTGCTAGGAACTTCTTCACACTAGGCTATGGCCATCTCAAGGACAGAAATCAAGTTTCACTGTCTGTGTGCCCAGTCCTAGCACAAGGCTACTGACTGAAGGAATTCCAGATGTCTGAGAAAGGCAAATGGGCAAATGTACCCAAACTGGTATAATAACCCAGCAACCTGAAAGCTACAGAAGGGTGATGACACAGAAAGGAGTGGGTGGTGAGGGCAGCCCGCAGAGGGCTCAGATGTGAAATGACACTGATGCCAGTCATGTGGAGACCAGACATCAGACTGCCTAATAAGCAGATGGAGCTGTGGGGGTGGCACCTGGCTCCAGAGTGGGGAGGATCAGCATGGAGGCGGGGACAACAGTGGAACTAGGTGACCTGGAAAGAGTCTGTCATATTTGATAACAGCTCAGGACTGAAACCTACACCCTGATGCCAGCCCCAAACTCCCAACCCCCCTTAGCCTCGTTCAGTCACTAAGTCCCTCACAATCTCCCGGAGTTTGCTCAAACTGATGTCCGCTGAGTTGGTGATGCCATCCGACCATCTCATCCTCTGTTGCCTCCTTCTCCTGCTGCCCTCAATCTTTCCCAGCATCAGGGTCTTTTCTAATGAGTAGGCTCATCGCTTCAGGTCTCAACTGTAGCCTTCCAACATACTATATAATTTACTTATTGCCTGTCTATTCTGAATAGAATGTCAGCTACTTAAAGGCAGGAATCTTGGTTTAAAGGCAGCTGTGTTCATTAACATATACCAAGAACCTAGACCAGTGCCTGGCACAAATCAGGCACTGGGTAGTCATTTGTTGATCGATAGATGATTAATGAGTGAATATTGCAGCTTCAGGAGGGGCCAATGTTAAACTTGAGCAGGTTAAAAACAGAGCATAAATAAAACATGATAAAGTGAGTTTAGGGACTACCGTGTGAAACTCTTGGCTTCAACAGAGCAGACCTTCTAAGCTGATGGACCGCAGAGGATCCATCAAGGGCTGTAGATAGTTCCTTTATTGTACTGAGAAGCTAAGTGAATGGCAGGTAGATAGGGGAGTGATGAAATAACTGGAAGAGTCATGAACTTGAGGGTGAAAGGGAGGAGGAAACAGCACAAAGGGGAGGGCGGAGTCATGAGTTCTTCCTGCTCTCCCACAAGGATCTTCTCACCTCCAGCTGCACAGCTGTGGCAGTGCCTCTGAATTAAGTCTACTCTCTGCAAATCCAGGCCTTCCTTCAACCCCAGCTCAATCCCCACCCTAAGAAGGGTTCCCTCACTGAATGTAATGGTGCTGATCATTAGTCAGCATGGTATAAGGGGAAGAACAGAGAACTGAAGATAACCAGGGTTACAGTCCTCAGTCCACCATCTCTTGGGCTCTCACCTGAGCGTTCTTTCGTTTGTGTATTTGTTTATCCATTCCCAAATACTGTTGAGTTCTTCCCAGGTGTCTTTTGGTGTGACACCTGACCATTTCTTGAAGTCTCTTTTCCTCTGACTTCACACCTGCTCCTCCACTGTCCATTAAATGTTGGAGGGGCTCACAGCCAGGCCTAGCCTGATATCCCTTCTCACAGTGGCTACCCACGTTCCAGGGTCAATCTTCTTCAGACTCATGGCTTTGATTACCTCTCTAACCCAACGATGCCCACATTTGTATCTCTAGCCCAGTCCTCTCCTCTGTGAATCCAGCTGCCAATTTGAGTTTGCTACTCACCTTCCCAAAGACACACCAAATTGAGCATGCCTAAAATTGAACTCAAATCTCCAAACCAAAACTGGCCTCTTCCAGTACCTTTAGAGAATGACACCACTATCCAGTTAGTGCCAAAAGCCAGGAAGCCAGGGGTTAACCTTAAGGCCTCTGTCCCTCACCCCACATCCCACCAAGGCATGTTGACTTTAATCATCCAATAACCTCTTGAATCCACACACTCCTCTTCAGCCCCAGTACAGTGCAAGATACTCTTATTACCAACCACAGCTACTGCAAGGTCCTCCGGAGGTCTCCACGGCCACCTCCACCTGCTGAACACCCTTCTCCATGGTATCGCCAAGGTGCGTGCATGTGTGCTTAGTCGTATCCAACTCTGTGACCCCAAGGACTTTAGCCACCAGGCTCCTCAATCCATGGAATTTTCCAGGCAAGAATACCGGAGTGGGTTGCCATTTCCTTCTCCAAGGGATCTTCCCGACCCAGGGATCAAACCCACATCTCTTGCATCTCCCACCTTGGCTGGAGAGTTCTTTACCAGCTGAGCTACCAGGGAAGTTCTCACAAAATTAAAATGATTATGACAAGTGTGCTCCAGAAAACTCTCTGATAGCTTCTTAACACTTTAGGATGAAGAACAAATCATAAACATGGCCTATGAGGTTCCGCAGGTTATGACCACTGCCGAGCTCCTAGCCTCATCTGGCACTGCTTTTCTCAATCCCTTTGAAATACTAAAGTGTCTTTCATGATGGGTCCTCACACCCAATCTTCACTCTGCCTGGAGTGATCTTTCCCCACTTTATTCCTGTCTCCATCCCATTTGGGCACATTAGATCCTATTTATTTTTTGATCTCAATTCAAATGTCACTTTCTCAAATCTTTTCTGACTTCCTAGACTAAATGAAGCTCCTCTGTTACATAGTTCCATGTATCTTGCTACTTTCTTTCAGTAAAATGACTCAAATTGTAATTGCACATTTATTTGTGTGATTGTTTGATTTAATCCTCTTTTTTTCTACCGTAATTTCCTATAACCTCCATGAAAGCAGGGCTGTGGCCATTGTTCTCTCAGGACCTGGTACATGGTAGGCCTCATAGTTATTTGCTAAGTGAATGAACAATAACAGGTACTGTGAAAGTATTAGAAATATCAGAGGGAACCTAATAGTCTCTACTCTCAGTTTCCTTAACTATAAAATGGGTATCATCATAATCCAAAATTCACAGGATCCTCAAGAATTAAATGACATGTAAGGAAGTACTTTACCAACACAAAGCATATTGACAAATATGCTCACTGCTCCCTTTCTAGATGATCACAGTCCATAGTTGGTGCTGTAATACCAAACACAGCTCCTGGCTGCTCCAGCGTTTTAGTCATCAAAGACCTACCTCCCAACCTAACCAAAGCTTTTCAAGAATGGGTCTCCCTATATGCCTGGTTCACACTCAGGGAAGCTAGGACCCAGAGTGAAGCTGGGACAGAGGTACAGAAGGTGGGATGCACTCTGAAGAGCAGGGTGACATCAAGCAAGAGGAAGGTCTGGTAAAAGAGGTACTGGGAGGTAGAGGGTGGGGGAAGGGCTTTGAGATCAAGGTGGTGGTGCCTGGGTGGAAAAGGACACACATACCAACAGGTTTAGCAACAGGCACATTCCCCAGGTAATAGACTTGGAACTTTTGCACCAATTCATTCTTAGGTGCTGGGAATTCCACTGCAGGAGGAAAGAAAAGGATCAATCACAGGGACAGATCTTGCTTCTCCCAGTCCCCACCACCAGGGCATAAGCTGAACACTGACTCAGCCAAGGCCCTACCTCCACCCCTCCCCTGCCTCTCCTTAACCAAAGTCCCTCCACTAATCTGACCCCAGGAATTGAATCTCCATTTTTATTTTTTTTGGCCACTCCGCATGGCTTGCAGAATCTTAGTTCCCTGACCAGGGATCTAACTCACACCGCCCCCCCCCCCCCCATTAGAAGTATGAAGTCTTAACCACTGGACTACCAGGTTAAGTGCTGAGTCTCCATTTTACTATCACTCTGCCTAGGAACTCGTGCCTCTTCTTGGGTCCCCCCAACTTTGCCAACAAAACAGACAGACCTGGCAGGGTTGTGACACTGACCTTGGAAAGGGACGTCCACAAGTTTAGAGTGGTCCAGGGAGAGTCCGTTTACCAAGCAGCGGGCATTGCGCCTTTCGGCCATGATCTGAGAAAGGAGGGGAAGAAGGAAGAGGCAGGGCGAGTCGGTCAGGGCTTCATCGCCCTGGAGCGCCCCCCACTCAAAGACCCCACCCACGTCCTTGTAGAGCAAAGGTGGCAGCTACTCCAGGGTGCGAAGGGGGCCGTGCCTTAGAGCAGATCTCATGCAGGCTGGTGGCGATGTTCTTGGCGGGTGCCTCACAGCGAAACACGTGGCACTTGAGCATCTGGGTCAGCTTATCGCGAGCTACGTAGGCAAAGTCCCTGTTGGGGGAGGGGCGCCTCAGTGTCTCCCAGTGCCTTCCAGTGCGGACCCTCACTCCCGCCCACCCACGCCGTCCCCATCCGTCTGCCCTCGGGTCGCTGTCCTGTGGGCACTGCCTTCTGGCCAGAGGGTAGACAGGCAAGCATGCCGAGGTCTGGGAGGATGGGCGAGCACAGCGCGCAGGGAGGGGCGGGGCAGACTAGAGGACTTGGGCACTTTGCTGCATCTGGTCCAGGGGTGGGGAGAGGAATGGTCAGGGTAAATTAGGCATAGTACCTCTCTCTGGGTCCGGCAGCACAAGAGAGGCAAACAACAGAGTTAGGGAGGAGGGCCTCGCTCTGACTGCTGGCTGAGCCCCCACCCCGGAGCCCCGGCCTTGCTCCCACCTTCCGCTGTCCCGCCCGACGCCCCACACGCGGATGCTGACGATGGGCTGGGTGTGCAGCAGGGCCTGACTGTGTGGCTCCACCAGCTTCAGCGTCTCATCCTCCAGCTGCAGCAGCAGGTCCTTTCCCTGCAGGCCCAGGAAGCAGATGCTCAGCGGTGCCCCAGCCGGGAAGGTGGCTGATCTTTGCCACTTCCAGCTCGAGGGAGGTGAGCCACTCCTCTAGGGCCCTTTCTTTGGTGTGGGACCAGCCACCCTGCAGGCTTCAACTCTAACAAAGCTCACACCTTTCATCTCTGACGTGACTCCTTTTATCAACCCCATCGCTGTTAGGCAACCATCTCCCGATCAGGAGTCACACTTGCATCTCGCAGACTTGCCTGGTGGGTCTGCACCCGCCTCCCCAGCCCTGGCAGAGGGGCAGCTTGGTTCTCCCAGCTCTCCCAGTTTCTGCACTTCACTGCCACCCTGCCACCCTGCCAGCTCACCTCGCCCCAGCCCCCAGACATGGGGTCGTGCAGATTGTTTTTGTGGTAGGAGAGCTGACGGATGCAATTGTTGACTGCCACGCTGCTGCGGCCAGGGGCCAGCTCCTCCTCGGTCATCTCCACCCAGCCTAGGGAGCGAACGGCGAAACACTGCCAGACACAAAAGAGGGGGTAGGAGATAGAGGGTCTGGTCTAAACCCAGAAGAGCCCCCAGCCAGGACACAGGGCACTCTGCTGAGACCAGAGGAGTTCCCGACTCAGAGCACGGCGGGTGGGAGGACATAAGAGGCTCCACAAACAGGACAGAGTTGCAGGAGGGCTGATGGTCTCAGAGGAGACCCCTGGGCAGGAAGCACCTGAGCCCAGCCAGGAAGGACCCCCTGCCAAGACACAGGGCTGCCTGAGTTATAAACTGAAGTGCCTCCTGCTCAGACACAAGGGTCTGTGCTGAGAGTGCAAGAGCTGAGGACCTGCGGAGCTGTACTGAGACCAGAGAGACCCCAGAACCTGACCCGAGGGTGCGCCTGTTCACGGGGGCCCAACTTGGGCACAGGCATTGCCTTGAACACACCTTGATCCCTGGGTTGGCATTCCGTGGGGGCAGCTTCTCCTCCTCTTGGGGCAATGGCTCCGGGCTGGAGGCAGATGTAACACTTGGTACAGGCCCCCGAAGAGGGAGCTATCCCAAGGCCCCTTCCAGACAGACCCATCCTACTGCCAGCCCACTCACCTGAGGCTCTGAGCTGGGAAAGGCAACATCCCCTCCTCGGGGTCCTTCAGCCCCAAATCCATTGGGGCCTCCTCACTGGGCTCGTCCTGAGCAAGGGGAGAGAGAAATCAGGACCCAAATGATGCCCCGTCTCCAGCTCCCCCATAGTGAAGGAGGTCCCCTCACTCACCTTCCAAAATTCTCCATCCTCAAAGCGTTCTCCGTGAGTGAAGCCGGTCCAGGTGAGCTAGAAGCATGAATGGGAGCAAGGAGTGGCTGGCTTATCTTGCTCCAGCAGCACCCCCCTCCACCCCAGGTCAGAACTCTCAGGCCTGTGAGCTTCACCTGGGACTCCTCTCGGGGGCTGCTCCCCTGTGATGGTGAGGCCCGGCCCGGGGGCTCCCACTGAGTGGTCCCCGTGGGGATGTGCCAGTAGTAGGTCCCTGAGGTGTCCTGGACCCTCATCCATCCAGCCGGCAGGTCGGAATCCGTCTCGAAGGCGTTGGGGTTCCAAAAGGAATCTGCCGGGTTGGGGGGGGTGGTCTTGGTAAGGGTCTGCCTACCTAACAAGAGAATCGTGGGTGCTATGCCCAGTCCCCTCCTGACACCCAGTGGTGGAGAAGGGGTGGGGGAAGGGCTCCAACTTAAGATTCCTGCTTCCGCCTAGAGCCTGAAGTCTGGAGTCACAGCATGGGAGTCATCAGCAGGGAACGTGACTCAGGTCTCCTCCTGGGCCCTGATCCTGGCTAATGTGGCCACACAGAGGGAAGGAGGGAGGCAGAGAGAAGGCAAGGAGGTTGAGTGACCCCAAATGACCTGTCATACATATCCGTATCTCCAGTGGACACACTTACCCTGTACACACACATGCACACAGACACACAACATATACAAGCCCTACTACACACCTGTGTAGCCCCCACAAACACAAGGCTGTGCACACACAGGAGACACCTACACAGATGGCAGGTATTGCATTCAGGTGCACACACATGTGCAGGGACAAACACGCGCACACCAACTCCACCCATTCACTAATGCAGCCACCATCCACAAAGGTGTGTGCACACACAGATGTATATTGTAGCCCCTGCCACACACATGTGCAGACTACATCCATAATGCCCCCCAACACATGTGTGGGTACCACACCCACAGTGAATGCACAGACACGCAACATATGTCAACCTCTGCCACATGTGTGCAAATACCACAGACACACCTTGACCCTTACCACACACACGTGCAGACATTTCATGCACACGCGCACACCACACACCTGTGACATACCCTCCCCTCTCTGAGCAGAGCCACACCATTCCAGCCCCGCAGCCCAGCTCACACCTCCACCACGCCCATGCTCCCTGCCACCCCACCCCACATGGTGCCCAGGCGCATGCCGCCCCTCACCTGGGCTACTATCCTGCAGGAGGATGGCCAGGAAAAAGTCCTGGGAGAACATGGCGCTCCTTCCCAGCCCCTCCTGCTCCACCCTGCCTCCTCACAGCCCCTCCAGCCCGGCCAGCTGGGCTCACAGCCTGGTGCTGGGCTGCAGAGAGAAGCTCATCCCGCCCACTTATCACCAGGGCAGAGCGCCTGCCAGGCAGGATCCTCCCCCACCTGGGGCTCACCAGGGAGGGGCCAGGACCACAAGGGAAGGAAACCCCCTTGGAGTGGGGATGGAGGGTGCAGCTCGTGAGACCCCAGCCTTCCCTGTTCACATCTCTTCTTTCTGATCCTAGATCCCCTCCCCCAATCCTGAATCTCCATCCCACCACCCGCAGCGATCACCTCAGTGCCACAGTCAAGCCCAGCCTTAGGGACGACAGGAGGCTCAGCCTCGTGGGAACACCCCAGCCACCTGGGGCCCTGCAAAGCCTAGAGCTCTCCCTGCAAACAGGGTGTGGCTTCCAGGCTCCCAGGGATCCCGCCCCTGCCCAGAATCTGCCAAGCAGTTCAAGCGAAGAGTGGGCTTCAGGGGCTGGGCCCCAGCAAGCTTGAGACTGGGCTTGGGGCTTCCCAGCACCAAACCCCCTCACCTGCCAGGGCCCAGCTAGGCTGCAGCGTCTCCTCGGCAACCGCAGCACCAGGACCGGCTGGGAGCGCCCAGACTGCTGACGTGCTTCCCGTTACCAGGGAAACCAGGAATCCTGACTGGTCCAAGAGGCAGCACTGAGGGACAGGCAGTCAGTCCCCAGACCCAGGCTGCTGGGCAACCAGGCGAGGAGGGCTGGAAGTGGGCGTGGCTACACCAAGGTGACTGTGTGCCTGATGCGAGAGTCACTTTGGCAAGGTGCCTCACCACCCTCGGCTTCCAATGAAGTGGCCTCAGAGAGGAGGGGCTCTTCTTGCCCATCCAGCCTCCAGGTACCCGTTACTGCCTCCCTCCCCCCAGCCTCCTCTCCCCTCAGGCCCCAGGGAATTAGAATGCCCGTGTTTCCCTGGGAACCCTCCACCGTCTTCAGGGCTTTCCCGCCAAACCTTCCAGGAACACCGCACCTAGGACAGCTGTGTCCCCCAGAGCCACACCCTTCTTCCTGAAGGGTCATATGCCCCTGAATCTGAGGACCAGGTCACCTCTCCTGACTGAGTCACACACACCAATCCATCTGCCATCCCTGTCAGTCGGCACCTTCCTGCCTCAAAGAGCTTCATCCTTCCGATCAGTCCTGGAGGGGCCGCTCTCCCCCCGGACCATCTGGGAGGCCCTTCTGGAGCTTGGCACATCTCCTCCGAGCACAGCCCCACCCCGGCCCTTGCTTCCACAAGCATACATTTATTTAGAAATGCACACTTTCACTCCTGCACCAATTCATTCAGGCGCTCCCCCCACGCACTCAAAGGTTCATGTATCATTCACTCATCCACACAGGCCTCCTTGGCTAAGCCGGATGTAGTCACCTGCTCTCTCTCTTTCCCCAGCCCTACTCACTCCCCAAGTCCAGCTAGGTCACTGCAACAGCCTCCCAAGTTGGTCTCCCTCTTCCTATTTAGCCCTTTCTAATCTGAGCTGCATGCTACAGCCCAAATGACTGTTCCAAAATGCTAACAACCTTCTCTCCAATTGCATACTCTAATTGTTTTATCTTTGCCCCCAGGACAGAACCCAATACCTCCACCGGGTTTGTAGGACCTTAGGAGCCCCTACTCACCTGCCTCTCAGCCTTACCTCTGACCACTCCCCTCACCCCTGGTCTCTCTCCCTGCCTGGGACATGCCCCATATCCTCTCTGATCCCAGCCTCCATTCCCTCAAACATCACCTGGCACCACCTACTGGACATCAGTGTAAAGGTCCCTTCTCAAAACTGACCCACCCCTGGTTCTATTACCATGCTCTTCCTAAACCTCCCCAACCCCAGGGCTCAAACTACCTGTTTGCTTCTGTCAAAATACTAGACTGAGTGCTATAAGGGCAGGAATATCTGTCACTTGTAGTATGTATTCTCAGCATTTAGGACAGGACCTGGCACTGAGTATGAACCCAACACAGGTAGGAAAGTTCATTCATTTATCATTCGCTCATCATTCATCCATCCATCCATTCATTCACTCATATACTTCCACATTCAATTAACAACCTTGTGGAGATCCTAGGGTGGGAAGGAGAAAATAATGTTTGCTCAATTCTACCACGTTCCTACAGGAGACCAGACCTCCTCTGTGGTCTTCCTGGTCATAGCAATAGTCATAAGAGAGTAGGCAGTGATGCAGCCTATTCTGAGATTCTCGATTTCCACTGCCTCCAGCAGACCTTGATCCTTGCCCATCCTCTCACCACACCAGCTCCCTTGCTGAGGTCACTGTCCGCAACCGGCACACTCTTCCCAGCTCTTGAGCAGTTCCGTCCTCCCACTCTCAGAAGGCTCATAGGAGTGACCACCATAGTGACCATCCAGGGACCCCAGAGCATCCAGGCTCTCCATTGTTTGGCCCCTGATTGACACCCCCTGAGGCAGAGGGTGCAAATAAGCCGCCTGCAGACCGGTGTAAGCCTCAGATAGATTTTGTTTGGCCTGTGTGGTACTTTTTAAAAAAATAGACTTGGTTGCTAACATTTAGAAATTGGGACGTTTCACATCGACATCTAGTTTTAGTTTCCCTTGAAGAACTGGCTCCACTAAGACATTTCCCCACACCTAACCCTATGAGTAACCAGCTGGAGTGGAGTAGCAGCAGTTCCCTATAAAGGGGATCTGGGCAGTGATCACTGACGGTTGCTAACATCCCTCTAAAGACAGGCAATTAGATTTTGTCTTTGGTAGAAGTACTCAATACCACCTGTGAAGTCTCCTTTTAAACAAAATGCGAACAAAAACAAAAACTCTGAATTTGATGAAGGCTCTAGAACTCACTGCCAATTTACGGGAAATTCGGGGGAAGTAGAACTTATTCAAATCCAGAACATGGAAAACCCAGGGCGGACAACACAGTGGCTTCAATTAAAACAACAACAAAATTTTGAGCAAAATAGAGACGGAGGGATAAGGTACAGATCAAAAGAACCCTTGAGACATACCAACCATCAAAAGGTCAGTTCCTATTTGGATACTGATGAGATGAATCAAATTTTAGAAGGGCAGGGAGCACATTCATTAGACAACTGGGAAATGTCAACACTGACTAGATATTCAGTGATATTGAGGAAGTACTGTTAAATTTCTGTGGACATGATTTTAGTAGTTCGGATTTTTTTTTGGTGGGCGTGGGGGGCAGGCAGGAGCATGCATGTAGGATCTTAGTTCCCAAATAGGGATGGAAACTGTGCCCCCTGCAATGGAAACACAGAGTCTTAACCACTGCACCACCAGAGAAGTCCCTGGACTTTTAAAAAGTGTTTTATATTTTAGACATGCACGAGTTGGGAGACTTCTCTAGTGGTCCAGTGGTTAAGAATCCACCAGCCAATGCAGGGGACACGGATTCTATCCCTGGTCTGAGAAGATTCCACATACCACAGGGCAACGAGGCCCATGTGCCACAACTACTAAAGCCTGAGCATTCTACAGCCCATGCTCCATAACAAAAGAGCCACAGCAATGAAAAGATGGAGCACCATAACAAGAGAGTAGCCCCCACTTGTCTCAACTAGAGAAAGCTCACCGCAACAGCTAAGACCAAGCGCAGCCAAAAATCAATCAATCAAGATTAAAAAAAAAAAGAAATGCATGAGTGAACATTTACAGATGTATTTGCTTCAAAATAGCCTAGGCTGGGGCCCAGGAGTAGTAGGTGGAGGTATGGATGCAACAAGGTTAGCCGTGTGTTGATAATTGTTGAAACTGGGTCATGGGTAAGTCAGGTTCATTATTCTGTTATTTTCGTATATGTCTGAAAATGTCCATAGTAAGTTTTTTGAAAGGAGATGGCATGCTGCCCTTCACTCATCTGAACTGCCTGTTCTCTGCCAAGGTTCCCCAGGCTGGTTCTGGGTAAGGTGCCTGCTGCCTAGAGTGGGAAGAGTCTTTGCTCACACTACCATCCAGCACAGGCTTGCGGCTGCAGCCCATTATCTCTGCCGTTTGCTCCTCAGCTCTATCTGCATCTCCATGTGACACTAGCAAATGCAGAGACTCAACTTCTTTAAATGGGACCCATTGAAGGATCAATCCTTGGAGTCCTAATATCTATCCCCTCATCCCAACAAAGCAGTCTCTTATTCTTCCTTTGTTTCCTTTTAGTCAATATCCTCTTCCTAACAAAACATTACTTTTGCAACATCCAGCGTGGTGCTCTGTACATAACACTCCAATCCTTCCCAATGGACCTCTGTGAGGAGCTGCTGCCTGTTCAAAACTGCCTAGAGGGCACCTGGGTTTGTCCGGCCATATGCATCAGTGACAGTGTAAGGGCCCAGAGCTCGGGTTTGCACTTGGACCTGGTTTCGATCCCAGTTCTACTGTGATCTCAGACTGTGGGTGACCTTGAAAGTGGAAGTCGCTCAGTCGTGTCCGTCGCTTTGTGACTCATGGACTGTAGCCTGCCCGGCTCCTCTGTCTATGGAATTCTCCAGGCCAGAATACTGGAGTGGGTAGCCATTCCCTTCTCCAGGGAATCTTCCCAACCCAGGGATGGAACCCAGGTCTCCCGCATTGCAGGAGGATTCTTTACCGTCTGAACCACCAGGGAAGCCCATGGGTGACCTTGGGAGAGGACTAAATCTCTCCAGGCCCATTTTTTGTCCCCTGTACTATGGGCATACTAATGATGTCTACCTCCCATTGGTGTGCAGATTTAATACCATAATACTGAGCAGAAAGCCAGTACTTGGTAAGTGCCTCATAAACAGACCAGTCCATCATCCATCGGGGGTGTGTGATGGAAAGGTCTATCCACTTGTTCAAGCACTCTCAGTATGTAGGGACATTTCTTTCCAGAAAAACAGGGCATGGCCTGCTGAGGACTGAGGACATGGGCTTGGTGATCCCCGCCCAGGCGGACACCGGCCTCTGTACGGAGGGACCCACCTTCTGCCCTCTCTCCCTCCCACGTTCCCCACATCAAGCTGCACAAGGTACCTGTGTCCTCCGGGGAGCCATAAGAGGGGCTGCCCTGGGATAAGGTGGCCCAGCTCGAGTCCTCGTCGCTGGCTGCGCTGTTCCGCATGCCAAACAGGAGGCTGGCGCTCTTGCTGTGCTCTCGGGGGCCGTCTGCCAGGGCCTGGGGCCCAGGGGGCACCTCCGTGCTCTCCAGGGGCTCCGGCAGCCCTGGGGGAGAAGATAAGTCCTCCTCCTCTTCCTCCTCCTCTTCCTCATCATCCTCCTCGGCCTCCCCCGCCGCCTTCTCCTCTCCCTCATCCGGGCCCTGCTCTTGGGTGCTGATGATCAGGCCAGGTCCTCGCGGCCCTCTGTTGGCCGCATTGTGGGCGGAGAGCTCCAGCTCAGAGTACAGGTGCATCAGGCCTTTGGGGCCCAGGGGTGCCATCTCGGGTTCCTGGCTGGCCTCCTCAGCCAGGGTCAAGGTCACATTGCGGTTCTGGTCACGGTGGGCTGTGGCGGCCCGCCGGAGTTGGTTCTGGCCCTCCTTTAGCCATTTGGCGTTGGCAGGGCCTGGCTCGGGCCCACCACCCTCGCCCATGGCGCTGCGCAGATCCTTGGGTCCCACGGCCGTGGCCTGCAGCTTGGCGTTGAGCAGCTGGTTGTGGGCAGCGTGCAGGGGCAGGGGCAGGCTCAATGCGGGGCCTCCGTGGCTGTTGGCATTAATGGCCGACTGGCTCAGGGATGATGGAACAGACATGGCCTCAGCAAATCCTGCAAGCGGGGAGAGGAGACCATGCTGAGCCTCCAGGTCAGCATAGCAACACCCCTGCTTCAGCCCCAGGCCTGTGCCCTGCACCTCCTCACCTCCCTGCACTCAGTAGGCCAGCACATACCACTGTGTCCTGTGAGCTGTTGTCCCAGGAGAGTAACTGGGCTCCGCTCTGTCCACCATCACCACCACACCCACTCAACAACCACCTGCAGTGGCCAGGCCCAGGCCAGGTCCACCCCTCCCCAACCCCCAGCCCCGAGCTGCCAGGGATAGCACAGCCAGCCCCTGATTTGCCCTCGCTCCCAATGGCAGAGACTCCATAACAATGGCTCTCTGTGCATCCCCACCCCCAAGTCATCCAACTGGGGCTTACTGTACCAGGAGTGCGGCTGGTGAGGAGCTAGCTCCTGTGTTCTAGACACTGGACACTGCCTGCTCCCTGCCTCCTGCCACACCACTACCCACAGCCCCAACACTGTGAGCTCTCTGGGCTCTGGTGCTCTCATCGTAAATCACTGGGCTCAATTGGCCCCCAAGTCCACCCTGTAGGAGTGACCGGGAAGACGAGAGAATGAACTGCAGACCAAGCCCCCAAGGGCAAGGTCCTGAGCCCTCAGGTCACAGAACAAGGGTCTTGAGCTCCAATTCATGGCTCCTTTGACCAGTTGAAGCTGCATTTTGATGACTGTTTCTATCAAGTATCTCACCTCGGGTACCACTTCCTCTGCCAGCACCTATAGTGCTTCTGGGTCACTGCAGGAGCCTTTGATCCGGACCCCCAGCCCCTCAGGTCTTTGCCTAAATGTCACCTTTTCAGGGAGGCCTCCCCTGAATACCCTAAGACTGTAGGCCCCCATGCCCCCTCCCAGCCGTTCCCAAACTCTCCCCAGCACCAGTACCATCTAACAAGCTAATTTATTATTTACTTGGTTTAATGACTGCCTTCTCGTGACTATAATTTGAGTTCCATGGTGGTGAGGATTTTGCCTTTTTTTTATTCAATGCAGTATGCCTACAGCTTAGCTCAATGCTGACACAAAGCAAGAACTCAATAAATACTAGTTGAATCAATGTATGGTCTGCCCTCCCATCTCCCCTGGCCCCACTGAGCATCCCCTCTGCCAGTTTCAGAGAACACACAGTGGTCACGTACTGTGTGTCAGCCACTGCTCACGGTGCCCCAAGCAAACTCCACTTGCTCTTCTGGTGAGGGGCTCACCTGTTCCTCAGTGACAGTCCACCCCTCCTGGCCCCCTGAACCCCCTCCTGCATCCTCAGAAGCCCTTTGTAGATCACCTTCTCAGGCTTCCCAGCCCATCACCCTAATGATGGATCCCACCCTCAGAACCCCATTCCACCCTCCCCATCTCCCTGACCTTCCACTGGAAGCTTCTCCCCTTCTATGACCCCCTTCTATGCTCACTCCCTGGATGTCCCCCTCAGTTTGTTCTCCCTCACCAACTACTCAATTTTCTCGCATCCTTAGACAGCCCCTACCACACTCTCCTCCCCTCCCTGACAGCCTGACTCAGTTCTCTCTTCCTACCTGACCTCCCCCAACAGGCAACTGACCCCACTGTTTGCCCCCAACACACACCTTCCTCTCTGATTCTCACTGCACAGTTCTTTCTCCTCAATTTCTCACCTGAGCGCTCTCTAGCTCCCTGTTCACCCTGAGCTCTTTGTCTCCCCGAACCCACGGCCTCAGTTCTTTCTGCCTCCTTGGCAGAGCTCTCAACCCTGAGCACTGGCTGCAGGGAGGTGTTTAGGCTGCCGGGCAAGGCTTGGCCATCTCCCAGGTGCACTGCCCCGCTTGCGAGGCGGGTGCCATAGCTCACCTCTCCGTCATTTCTAGCTCCTCAGACCCTAGCACGATGCCATGCACGCATCTGTGAAAGAAATGAAAAACGGTTCCTGTCCACGTGTCTGCCTCCCACGTAACTGACTGCTGGTCTGCTCAGTATGGCTTCCCCTGGGCAATGAGAAATCTCGTGGCCACTGGCACCAACAAGAAAAATAAACGGCTCTGCCTCTACCCAGAACCACAGTAATCTTCCAAAAACGGAAACCAGATTGTGTCACTCTCCAGCTCAAAAAATTAGATGGCTCACTGCTGGCTTTAGGATAAAGTCTGCGCTTGTTAGCAGATCACCAAGAGCCTCCTTGAGCCAATCCCTGTGACCCCTCAGACCCTCTCCCCATCCTGCCTCCTCCTCAGCTTATGCCCCAGCCACAAGAACATGTCACACCCATCTAGCCCTGGCTCTTTGTTTACACTGATCTCTCGGCTTGGAATCCTGTCTCCCTTTGTAAGGACCTCTGATCGTGTTTCAAAACCTGGCTTAGCCATTGCAGCTCCTAAGCAGTAAGTCTTTCCTGTTTGGTCCCCTCTCCCCTCTTCACGTGCCCATTCCCTCCTCTGCGTCTCACCATGCCCAGCACCACCGCATTCCAATGGAACATCTAAGACTGTGTCTTACTCCACACTCCATGACCAAAGAGAGTGTGCTGTGCGTCTGCAGAGGGGGCCCCTGGTTAGGATGGAGGGGTAAGAGGAACTAAGAACTAGGTAGCTCAGAACTAATTGGGAATACACACTGAGACAGGCTTGTGTGGTCCCGTGGGCCGGGGAAGGAGAATCAGGGAGGGTGGTGGAGAATGCTGAAGGGTCCCTGAGAAGGAAGTAGTATGGGGTCCCAGGCAAGCAAGGCCTGAGATCTAGGAAAAAAGGGGGACGGCTGGCTTAAACTGACATCCTTGCTCAAAGGCTGTTCCTCTGAGTTTCAGGAGATGAAAGACCCCATGACTGTGCCACGCTCAGAGCATTACAGGGATGACGGGCCCTTCTCTAAAACAGGAATGTGTGGAGCTAGGTTTCTCAGTATTCGGGACCAATCTCCTTGGCATCTAGAGGTGTGGTCTGAGAAGGGCACATGCCCTGTGAGGCTGTAACACTGAGGAGTCAGGGTGACTTCAGGACACCCCTGCCCATCTGCTCACAGGGGCAGAAAGCACCGGAGGAGGGAAGCGGGTGTTCTGCTGTGAGTGCCGAAGCTGAGTGCCTGTCCCAAGAAAGTGCAGTCACCTTCATTCCATTTCTTAAGGTCAAAGAATGACCCGTTGCTCAGTATCTTCAAGAGGGGGCAAAACCCAACCTCTCCCCTCCTACTGGTACTACTCACACCTGGGACCTCTCCAAGGATGGAAGGAGCCACTTGGATTCTGGCTCAAAGCAGGGAGCAGGCAGGCTCCTCAGGGGAGAAACTAAGAGTGGCCACTAAGCCTGAAGGGGCTGACAGGAGACCACAGGGGTAGGGGATGAATCCTGCTCAAGGTCAATGGTTTTTTAGCCTGACTGCTTACTGTATGCCAGGCACTGTGTTAGGCATGGGGGAGACAGAGATGAATAATAAAGAAATGGCTCTTCCTTGATGGACTTCAAGGTCTATCAAGAAACAGTTGTTGAAGAGCTCATTACACTGCATCATGATGGCAGTATCTAACCCTCTAAGCACTCTGTATTTGTTGAATAAATGATTGAGTATTACGATGGGAAAAGAACAGGGCACTGCTGCTGCTGCTGCCGCTAAGTTGCTTCAGTCATGTCCGACTCTGTGTGACCCCATACACGGCAGCCCACCAGGCTCCTCTGTCCCTGAGATTCTCCAGGCAAGAATACTGGAGTGGGTTGCCATTTCCTTCTCCAACGCATGTATGCATGCTAAATCACTTCAGTCATGTCTGAGAGGAT
Source organism: Bos indicus x Bos taurus (assembly GCF_003369695.1). Taxonomy (NCBI): domain Eukaryota; kingdom Metazoa; phylum Chordata; class Mammalia; order Artiodactyla; family Bovidae; genus Bos; species Bos indicus x Bos taurus. The sequence goes on from NC_040090.1 coordinate 37,379,067, forward strand.
CCCAAAGTTTACTTTAGCCAATACATCAGCGAAGACCTGCCTGAGACAAGAACATAGCTCTCCTTGGACCAACCCCTTCATCACCCTTCTCTCTCAGAGGATAACGCCACCCTCCCCCACTCCTAATTCATTGAGGAAATGGGAGCCATCAGCCAGAGAACAGCCTCAGGCCCAAAAACTTACTGACTCAGCATCTATTCATTTCTCTCCTTTTCTCCAAAACCAATTGCTTCACCTGTCATTTAAATTCTTCCTTTCATGCCTTTCTAGGAATTTTTTTTAACCACTGTTGATCCATTTTTTCTTCCATGTAGTCAATGGCTCCTCAATGAGATCCACTATCTCCCAACTTAAGCACAGAATCTTTCCCGACCTGACACCATGAACTTCTTGAAAGAGCTGTCTTTACTCACAGTTGCCATTTCCTCACCTGGATCTCACGCTTCAACTCTTTCCAGTCCTGCTTTCACTCCTAACACACCTCAGTAACAGCTCCTTCCAAGGTCAACATGACCCCAGTGTCATTTACTGCAACAGACGCTTGGGAGTCCTCATCCTGGTTGTACTTTCGGCAGCATCTGACACCATGGCCTCTCACCCAGCTTTCAGCCATGGCTTTCACGCACTGAATCTCCTGATTTTCTTCCTACACTCTCGATACTGTCTGATGGTTTCTTACACTCCTTTGCTGGCTCATCTTCCTCTGCTAGAGTTTCTCATGGCTTATTCTCATGCTGTTTTCTCATTCTCACCCAATATTCAATACAAGTATTCATTCATGCTCATAACTTCAGTTGCTCCCTACAAACAGATGATTTCCAAAAGTATACCTCCATTTCAGAACCTTCATCTCAGCTCTAGAGAGATACATTCAACTTTCTACTCAATATCTCTAGCTGGATGTCTGAAGGGCCTCTCAAACCAACATACTCACTCATGTTTCTCTCCCACACCCTAACTGGTCCTCTTTCAGGATCCTGGCTCATGGAATAACATGACCATCCAACCTGTTCTATAAACCAGAAGTAGGAATTCCGTCCTTGACACCACCTTTCCCGTCTCTCCCCATATTAAATCTATCCCCCAAAACTGACGATCTTTTATCCAAGAAAAATTTCTGAATTTGCTTGATGTTCTACATCTACTACTATCAAAAGTCCACACCAAGGACAAAGGCTTTATGATCAAAATTCTTAACATGGTCTAAATTGTCCAGCTCAGCCCGGCCTCTACCTTCCTTCCACATTTGGCACTTTGCTGTCCAGCATCACTGATCTTCTTTTGATTCCTTGAGGACATCATGCTCTCTCCTTCCATAAGGTATTTACACACGATTCCCCTTCTGCCCAGAACTCCCTTTCCCTACCCTCCCAGCTTAAGTCCTACTTATCCTTTACTGCTTAGTTCAAATGTCATGTTCTCAGCCTTCCTCAGTCCTCTCTCCGTACCCTCCAGTACAGTTTAGCTTGTGCTCCTGTGTGTTCTCAAGACACCATTCACCTTTCCCTTCATGGTAATTATTATATCTGTAATTTTATTCTTATCTGACATTCCCCTTAGACTGTCAGCACCATGGCAACAAGGGCATAGTGTATCTTGCTCATCATTAATCTTCAGTGCCTAATAGTACCTGGTATATACTAGGTGCTCAAAGCACACTTGTTGAATAAATAAATGATTGGATAGATTTTTTTTTTTTTTTAGTAAAGAAAAATTATGTTAGAGTAGTAACGGGAAGTAAGCAAGAGGGTATGTTATCAAAGCAATCAAGGAAAAAAGGGTGTGTGTGGCCTAGATTAAGTTTGGCAGCAGTGGGTGAGATGGAGTGAAGTGAATGAATTTGAAAAATAGGTAGTGGATGTGGCAGAACTTGCTGACATAAGATATAGGGTGAGAGACAGAGATTAATCTAGAATGTTGCCCAGGATTCCAGCTTGGGTAGCTGACTGGAAAGTATCCATTTCTGAGAGTTGAAATTTGGAGACTTGAGAGTGAATAAAATATGAGAAGAAAGTGCAGAATGAGAGAAGACAGTCTAGGAAAGAACCAAGAGCCTCATCAGCAACTAAAGAAAGGGGAAGGAGGCAGCAAATGAGACTGAGAAGGAGCAGACAAGGCTGAAGGAGAGAAACCTGGAAAATGTTTCAGGGAGAGTCGACACACACCACTAACACTAAGAAAGGGCAAGGAGATACAGGAAAAGCGTCCATTAGGTTTGGCCACATGGAAGTCTCCAGTGACCTTGGCTTGAGCAATTTCCATAGGTGCCAGACACAGAAGATGGAGTGAAGTGGTTTTAAGAATGAATGGAAAGCGAGGAAATAAAGATACCAAACTGTGGAGGAGGTTCTGGCTTTAAGGCGTGTAGCCAGCTGGGGCTCCGAGGGGCTAGGAAAGCGAGAAACATACAGGCAGGTTCAAAATAGATTCGAAATATCCTCTGAATCGACAATGGGAAAACTGCTCCTAATGAGTGCTCCAGCCAGCGCTAGGCCTCCAGGCTGAGCTGGGGCCAGCCGGCCCCAAGGCACACCCCTCGGTCGCCGAGGGCAACAGAATGCGGCTTGACAGATTTCAGGCCTGGGTCCCTGCAGGAATCCATGCGGCCTGTCGGCCCACCTCACCCCAGGTCCCCTTCCCAGTCCTTGACCACCCCTCCCCCATCCTCTTATTTCCCTCCCCCATCCCCCACCGCCCCCAGCTCCCCGTTCCTTATTCTCGCTCCCTATTCATTCCGGGGGGGAGGGCAGCAGGTAAAGGTCGGGGAGGCAACAGCGCGAGGACCTTAGCAGAGTAGGACGTTGGAAGGAGGGGACAGGAGGGCGGTCGGAATACGCGGTGGGAGGGCCGCCCGCAGGGATGGGGCCTGGCTGGGGGACGCGGGCCGCCCGGGGGTTCGGGCTGCAGGATCCGCGGGCCGCAGGGGGCAGGGATCCGACAGCCCAGGTTGGGCCCCGTCAGGGGCAGCTCCTACCTGCGCGGGGAGGCCCCAGGCCCAGGTGGTGGAGGTGGCTCAGGCTGCGGGGCTCGGGCTCGGCTGCAGCTTCTCCATCACAACATCCCCCGCCCAGGAGCGCGCGGGCCGCGGGGCCGCGCCCGGAGCGGCGGAGGCGCGCGCGGGGCAGGGGTGGGGGAGGGGCGCCATCTTGGGCCCCTGGCGGCCGAGCGGAGGGGCCCTCCCTACGGCAGCCTGCGGCCTCTAGGAGCCCGGCGCCCCCAACCCCCTCGCCGGCCGCCATCCCTGCGCCCGGGTGGGTCCCCAGGTCCCAGAGGGCTGCCCCAGCATCCGCCGACCCCCGCCCAGCCCGGCACCGCCCTCCACCAGGGGACCCCGGACTCACCCTGCGCGCCCCGCAGGGCCCTGGCCCCGCACCGCCGCAGGGCGACGCTCAGCCGAGGTTGGAGCGGGAGCCGCGGTGGCGGTGCCCGGGCCGCGGCCGAGTGGGGAGGGGCTGGAGGAGGCCGCCTGCCCGGCTCTCGCGGCAACACTCCCTGACGTCCTGGTGGTAAGCGATGAGGACACAACGTTGGTGATAATAATAGCTCGTATTTATTGACCGCTTTCACGGTGCCAGGCTGTGTGTTAAACCCTTTGTACGCATTCGTGCTCACACCAGCCCTGTGAAGTCGCTGCTCTGATTATCCTCAGTTTGCAGACAAGATGCTGAGGTTCAGAAAGGTAAAGCGACTTGTGGGCGCTCATAGGTAAGTGGGGGAAACAAACTGGAACCCAGATGTTTCTTCACACCCTACCCCTGCGGCTGGACATGAGACTGTGACACCAAGGCCTTGCAGACATGAGGAACGAATAGCTCCCTGGCAGAAATTCACAGGAGGGCAAGAAGAAGGGGAGAATGCAGGTGAAAAGTGTGAAGGAAGGAATGGTGGAGCTCAACACTGCAGACTCCCTGGATAGTGGGGTAGTCCCCACTGGTCAGGTCAGTGGCCCAGAGGCCATCAAAGCCAGTGAAAGGGAGTGTCACCATCCAGAAACCCTCCCCTGACTCATTCCTCCAAGGCAGAGGTTTAATTTATTGTACCTGCAAACTATTGAGCAACTTGACTAAAGATCGAGCACCCCTTTGGGGTGCCTAAAACTAAAAATGTTTAAATCTAAACTCATTGTCTCACCCCCTTTTTTTTTTTTTTTTTTTTGCCTTTTAAGAAGTTTCACTGGGGTGAAAAAGAATTCTCTCCAGTACATGTATCTGAGAACACACAAACACACATGACTGAATGCAGCCCCACTTCATCCATCCCAGTGAGTGGCATCACCATCTACTGCTTGCCTAAGCCGGAAGTCTCAAGATCATATTTGACTACACTTTCACTTGACTTGAGGTGAATATATGTTTTAACATTTTGTTATGGAGATTTTCAAATATATACACAGAAAGATAACAGAATAGTATAATGAACTCTCATATACCCATCATTCGACTTCAGAAATTATCAACTCCTAACCAAGAGTTTATTATGATTTGACAAACTTCTATTATATACCATGTACCAAGCCTCAGGCTAGGTCCTAGGGTCCCAAAGATGAATCAGATTTGACTGTCACCCAACTTGGAGGGTATAACATATGACTTTTGTCTTTGAAAGATGAGTAAGAGTTACTCAGAAGAAGAAAGATGTCCTCATTTATTTGATAATTCTCTCTCAACAAATAATTATAGTGTGGGAGGCACTGTCCTTGGTGCTAGGAACTTGTCAAGAGACAAGATTCAGTCCCTGCCCTCATGAAACTTGAATAACAAAGGAAAGTGATACTAAATATATAATTAGAATTGTGATGAGTGTTTCTAAGGAAATCTATAGAATACTATGTGAGTGAACTAAATTTTACCTGGGGACATTTGGAAAGACTTTCACAAGGAAGTGGCACTTAGGTGAGGGGAAAGGGTGAGAAAGAAAGAGGTCATCCAGGAGAAGAGAAAATGATCCCAAGTCAAAGGAGAAGTACAAGAAGGCCAGGATGGGTGTGATAATGTAGAAGAATGGCATAAGGTGAGCTGGAAAGGTAGACAGGTACCAAATCAAGGAGAACCATGTTGTTAGGCTTAGGATTTTGGACTTTAATTTAAAGACAATGGGAAATCATCAAAAGGTTTGGGGCACGGGAGGGACAAGTTCATTCACCTTTGCTTTTTTTCTTTTTTACATCTTTGTCATTGTTCAGTCACTCAGTTGTGTCCAATTTTCTGCAACCCGGTGGACTGCAGCACACCAGGCTTCCCTGTCCTTCACCATCTCCTGGAGTTTGCTCAGATTCATGTCCATTGAGTCGGTGATGCTGTCTAACCATCTCATCCATTTGCTGCCTGCTTCTCCTTTTGCCTTCAATCTTTCCCAGCTTCAGGGTCTTTTCCAATGAGTCAGCTCTTCTCATCAGGTGGCAAAAGTATTGGAGCTTCAGCTTCAGTATCAATCCTCTTTTTTTAAGAGGTAAATTTTTTAAAAGATTTTTTTTGATGTGGACCATTTTTAAAGTCTTTATTAAATTTGTTACAATAGTGCTTCTGTTTTATGTGTGTGTGTGTGTGTGTGTATATATATATATATATATATATATATATATATATATATATATATAAGCTGCGAGGCATGTGGGATCTTAGCTCCCCAACCAGGGATCAAACCTGCACCCCCTGCATTGGAAAGCAAAGATGTAACCACTGAACTGCTAGGGAAGTCCCACCCTTGCATTTTGGAAGATCACTTGTGGCTGCTAAGTAGAGAATAGATAGGAAGAGAGCAAAATTGGAGAATGAGGACCAGTTAGAAAGCAGTTCTAGGAGATGACTATAGTGGTGGGATTAGGGATGGAGAAGATTGCATAGCTTTAATAAATATTCAGGAGAAAGAACTCAACAATTAGTGATTAATTGATTGGCTAAGGTAAAATGAAGGAAAGGATGACTTCCAGATTTCTGCTTGAGCAAATGAAAAAAGAATCCAGGAATAGCACCCATTTACAGACAGCCCACCAGAATACTTGTCTTGCCAATCCCATTAAGCAGGACGGCTGTAATATCCAGGGATGTCTCTTCAGGTAATCAGAGATGATAATCACAGGTAGATGGTGAAGATGGGGAAAGGCATCTAATTAGTTAAGATGCAAACATACAGTTAAGTGTAGTTAAGATGTACATACAGGCCTCTCCTTTGGGATCTCCACCCTCACGCCTGGGGGGTGTACTATCCTTTGTTTACTGAATAAAACTATGAGCTGTAACCAAGCTGTTAAAAAAAAAAAAAAAAGATGTACATACAGTGCAGTTTGCTCCACACACACTTTTCCTGAATCCCTGCTCTCCTATTTCTGCAAAGCCTCCTGATTGGTGGGGTGTTAACCTGTACCCTTCATCTATCCTCTCTATGTTGTATCTCATCCACCTTCTGATGGTTTCCAGAACAACCAGTAGCTTATGAGCCATTTCAGATACTCTGTGTGGTTTTGACCAACGTGGGTCCCTCTGAGGCAGCACATTTTTCAAATTACTACCTTGGACTTACCAGGAAAAACTGATTAGAAGCAAATCCATCCAGAGTCATTTACCAGGAGTACTGACTTTATGCTGTTTGGTTTAATAGATCAGCCTGGTGAACATCTGTATCACCTAACCAAGTCACCTATAGGGAAGAATAGAGCTTGCAACCTTATTAGCAGCAAAGACACTTTTGGAGCAAAGATGACCTTTTCTACTACTATATGTAAATATTGCTTTGATATTGTAATTTTTCTTGTAGTTGATACAATAAACCCTCTTTCTTCAGATTGGTTGTTATCATTTGGAAAATCCATGAGTAAAATCTTCCTACATATTATATGCTGCTGCTGCTGCTAAGTCACTTTAGTCATGTCCGACTCTGCGACCACATAGACCTCAGCCCACCAGGCTCCCCCGTCCCTGGGATTCTCCAGGCAAGAACACTGGAGTGGGGTGCCATTGCCTTCTCCCATATTATATGCACTGGATCTCAAAAGTCAATTGCTAGGTCTAGCAAGGACTTCCTCAACACCATTCTTCGACAGGACTATTCTAGTGCATTCCTAGGAAGACCAAGTAGAGAATGAGAAAAGGACGTAGGACTGAACTCTGGGAATGCTAGCATTTGGTGAGCCAGCAGAGGAAAAGAAGGCCCAGAGGAAAGCGGAGAAGAAACAGAGAATAAAAGAAGATGGCACCCCACTCCAGTACTCTTGCCTGGAAAATCCCATGGATGGAGGAGCCTGGTGGGCTGCAGTCCATGGGGTCGCTAAGAGTCGGACACGACTGAGTGACTTCACTTTCACTTTTCACTTTCATGCATTGGAGAAAGAAATGGCAACCCACTCCAGTGCTCTTGCCTGGAGAATCCCAGAGACGGGGGAGCCTGATGGGCTGCCATCTATGGGGTTGCACAGAGTCGGACATGACTAAAGCGACTTGCAGCAGCAGCAGCAGCAGCAGGAGAGAGCTAATGTCATGGATGAAATCCAAGGGAGGAAAGATTTTCAAGGAGGAAGATGTGATCAACAGCATCAAATGCAGCAAAGATTTCCAACAGGTCAAGGTCAAAAAATGTATCCTTTGAATTTGGCAATATGGAGGTCATGGATCCCCCTATGATCTATACTAGCAGAAAATAGAGGCAGAAGCCACAATGCAATAGTACTTAAGCAAATGAAAATCAGGAAGTAGGATAAGTAAGTGCAGATCCCTCTTTAAGAAAGTTGGAAGAAAGAATAGACAGCTGAAAAGTGGTACAAAGTTGAAGATTCTGGTTTTATCTTTTTTTTTTCTCCCTTAAAGATGACAGAGACTTGAATATGGTCTGTGTGCCTACATACATACTAAGTCGCTTCAGTTGTGTCTAACTCTTTGTGACCCCATGGACTGTAGCCTGCCAGGCTCCTCTGTCCATGGGATTCTCCAGGCAAGAATGCTGGAATTCGTTACCATGCCCTTTTCCAGAGGATCTTCCCGACCCAGGGATCAAGCCTGTATCTCTTACATTTCCTACATTGGCAGCGTTCTTTACCACTAGCACCACCTGGGTATAAACTACAGAAAGATAGAGAAGTAGAGAAGATAGATTTGAAAGGAAAGAAAAAAAAAAGATAGATTGAGATCCTGGAGGTGATGAGAGGAGGTGGGATCAAGGGCTTAGATAGAATTGGACACCTGAGCTTTATAGGCTGAAGGGTTGGGGTGAGGATAGAGGGTAGATAGGATAATTAATAAGGTGGGAGCCAGGCAAGAGATTAAGGTATTTCACGCCTAGTGATATCAGTATTTCTGAAGTCTCTAGCTGAGGAAGGGAAGGAGGATTGGATGGAGAATATGGAAAACCTTATAAATATTATCCTGTCATCAACAAGTTGTTATTGCCTTTGTTGTAACCAGTGCAGCATCTTTTCCTCCTCTGATTGGTAACAGCACATCAGTTTTCTTTGAAGACCCATCTCCTCCCCACTCTTAATCTGTGGGGTTCAGATGGGAATCATTCTAACTCTACAACTCATTTCAGTGCTGGGCTCTTTTCCAGGATCAAGTCAAAATGATCAGTTCAGAGATAGGCACATGACTATTCTGAGCCAGTTAAACTCAGTTCCAGGAATTTTCCTTCCACTTTTGGGCTAGTGGTGCTGGTAGAATATAAGCCTGATCCTTATCTTGCCACAAGAAGGGATAAGCCTGCCTGAAAATGAAGCCAATATAAAAAAAGCAGAGCTAAAGGATGGAGAGAGACAGATGCTTGATAACATCCATTTAACACCTTTGTTTGCCTTTTCCTGAAGTCACATAAGTTGATCAATATTTTTTGTTTACACCACTTTGAGCTAGGTTTTATAGCTTGCAACCAAGAGTTTATGACACATATATTAGGTCAATATTGCCTGTTGGTACTCAGCCTACATCCATTGTTCTTAATCTCCCTTGTACCAACAAGGCTGGAGATCTGAAAATCACATATCTCAGGTTCCTTTGTCGGTTCGTTCCAGTTGGATTGTGCCAATGGGAACCCTCGCTTGAGGAAGGTGGGAGGAAGGAAAGAGTCACTCTGTTTTTGGCAGGGCCTCTGGCGAATTCAGGAGCAGTGGCTCCACCCTAGCAAACATGGAGGCTGTTACAGTAGCATCATAAATACAAACGCTAGCTGCCTTAGCACCCAGTGCAGATTTGTGGGCTCCACCTCCTTGTTGTTCTTTGGGCAATACCTTTTCTGCCTTTTGCTCCTTTATCAAGACTAGTGGTAGTTTCCTGGTCTCTGGGTAACTCTGTTTTCCTTCTTATGCTTCTTCAGACCTCCCCCAAAATTTTGTAACAAATTCCTTGCTGTCAAATCCTCCTCTAAGGTTGATGTATGGCAGAAACCAGCACAACCTTGTAAAACAATTATCCTCCAACTTAAAATTTAAAAATAAGTAATTTTTTTAAATGCAAAAAAAAAAAATCCTCCTCTACTTGGAATATCTAGAGTGCTCTCTCTATCCTTATGGAACAGTGATTGATACATATTTTCCTATTTTGCATACGCATATACACCACACACACGGCTCAGAAAGGCTGAGTTTCTCAAATCTACAGAGTTAGTAAGTGGGCCAACTGGGACTGGAGTTCAAACATGTCTGACTCAAGCTCACACTCTTTCTCTGCCCTAAAGTTGGCTTTTGGTTTTGTTGTTTTTTTTTTTTTCTTTTCCATGGTTAGATTAAATAGAAGTTAAAAGGAACAGAGAAATAAAGCCATTGTTAAGAAAATTGTTCAGTTGATCAACCTTGATGTTCAATTTGGATGGGAAAAAAGTCAGAGAGCAGTGAGAGAGAAAAGGAAGAAGGATAAAGGTAGGAGGTTGTGGTCACGAGGGTGTTGGAATTTAAGGAATTGCTTCGCAGGTGGAGTAGTTGTGAATGAGGACTAGGGTCTGGTTTGGGTGACTGAAGTAGGGTCTTCAGCAAGTGAGGCCATAGTCAGGAGGTTAGTAGATGGGAGCCATAAGGAGACTGTGGCTCATTTGCTTGATGCCAAAGAAAAGAATTTAACCTGCATAGAAAGAGGAAGAAAATAGCATAGGCGTGTATGGGAGTCTTGCCAATGGTGAGCTGCTTCCCTTCCACTGGGACAGCTCCAGGGGTAGGAAGAAGTCCCTGGGGCAGAGCCCAATCTCTTCATTGGAGAGAAAGAGAGAAGCATATTAACCACGAAGTGTATAAAGAATACACAAAAGCTTATTGACCATGGAGTGTGCATTTGAGAGGGCACCATGGGAAGTTGGGGAAGAAGTGGCACAATGATGAGCAGGAAAAGGGTCCATGGAGTCGTTCGGCGGTGAAATTCTCACTCTGTCACCCTCTTATCAGAATGTCTTCTTTTTAATTAAGTAACTTATTTGGCTGCACCAGGTGTTCGTTGGACTTAGTTGCATGCGAACTTTTAGTTGCAGCATGTGGGCTCTACCTCCCTGACCAGGGATCAAACTCAGCCCCCCTGCATTGGGAGTGTGGAGTCTCAGCCAGTGGACCATCAGGGAAATCCTCTAAATGATTTTTAATCTGCCTGCTTCTCTTCATCTCCATTGCACCAGTGTCTGGGCCTCCATGATTTATACCTGGATCACAGCACTGACCTCCTCAGTGCCCTTCTCACATCCACAGTGATCTCCTTTCACTCAGAATCCACTCTGCAACAGAGTCATCTTTCTAAAATGTAAATCTCATTAAGTGTGAGGACTCCTTGGTCTAAAATCCCTTAGTAGGTCTCCATTGCCCCAAAGATAGACAAAATCCAAGCTTCCTAGCCTGACGGGCAAGCCCCCCATGAGCTGAGAAGCCCCTGGCTCCTTCTCCAGCATCACCTCCAACCAGCCTCTCACTCATCCCCTGTACTTAGCCCTGCTGAGTAGTTGTGGTTCCCACTCCTGGCTCTTCTTTGCTTGTGTTGCCTCTTCTGCCTGTAATGCACCAGGCATGGTAAAGCACTGCATATGTTCTACTCATGTTTTAAAATTCAGCTATAAAGGCTTTCCTAACTTGTTCTCCATACAGGTATTGCTGGTTCTGATTTCATTTTCATATATAGTCTTCCATCTTAATGTCTGTCTCACTCTATTGCATTTATCTGATACCTTGTCTGCATTCCCCTCCAACCTCCCCCCACCCCAACTGTATAGAGTGGCAGACCTCGGGGCAGAAACTGTCCAACCCATCTTTTTTTCTACTGCCTGACACACTACCCTGAGCATAGGAGGTGCTAAGAGGGTGGATGGAAGAATCATGAGTTGACCTTTTCTGAAAGTTCCTTGGACACAAGCTTAGAGGCTTCCCTTCAACAGAGCAGATGGGAGAAGAGAAGAGGAGACTTAGTCCTCCTTTCTCAGTAGAGAGGAGGAAGTTAGCCTCCAATACCACAGTTGTTGGATAACTGTTTAAAACACCTCTAGGCATCCTGACATGATGCAGTGTTGGCTCCAGATGTGGCACATGGACTGGATGAAACCCAGAACTAAGACTCTGGCCTTGTCTTCACCCCTCAGGCTGAAGGAGAAGAAGCCAACCCCATGAGGAGAACCATCCAGACATCTTCAAGGATGGAAGGGAAAACTCAAGACACTTCTTGGAAGTGGATCCCACAGCCCTGGTGCCTGGCCCTTACCTCTGTTTCGAGTCCCAGCCAAACTCCAGTCCTGGATGGACCATGATCTAAGGGGCTGGGGTTCATCACCTGCTCCTCTTCCCAGCACAATGAGCCTGGGAAAGGAACCTGGGGCAGTTCTCCTGATCAACAGGGCCTGGTGCCTGTTGGGAACCATGCTATGGCCTGGCCCCCCAGTGCCAGGTTTGTCTGTCTTCTCTTCTACTTAGACTCCAAAGCCCCCCAGAGGATGGGGCCACCAGATCAGAAGGGACCATGGACCAGAGTGTGGTTGTCCTTCCAAGGATCCTCTGGAGTGAATCCAAGAGGTGGGTTTGAGTCCATACTCAATGTCATAGGAAAGTGTCTAGTATTGCTCCCATTTAAGGGAAGAGGTCACTGAGGCTAGCATATAGAAGCTCAGAGTGAGGGCTCCTTGCTAGAGTCTGAGGCTTTTTTTTTTTTTTTTTTTTTGAGCCTAAAACAAGTTTTCAACCTCAAGTGACTTGGAAAGGTAGAGGAAGAAAAAGGTCTCACCTCAAGACCCAGTTGCCTATAGTCCAGGCCAATCCCCAATCAAATGGTTGTCAGTAAGTTTGGACCCTAAAGTCTTGGTCAGCTTATGACCAGAAAAGAACAAACCACCGTAACCTCCACCCAGATGACACTGCTGGCCTAGATGGTGCAAATATGCAGGGGACTGATGGGTAGCCAACAGGACGCCCACGAGGCTGTGTGACATTCTGCAAATGTGTTTCATAGTGCCAGGCCCCAGAGTCAGTCCTTCTTCCATTTTCCCAGCTTCCTTCAGGCAGGTGAAACACTCATTTTTCATTCCGCTTGTTGTGCCTAACTCATAGCAACCAAGCCTCATCTGCTGTGATGCTGCCTGAACCCCCTGGACCTACAATTTGAGGACTGCCACAAGAAAGCTGAGCGCCAAAGAATTGATGCTTTTGAACTGTGGTGTTGGAGAAGACTCTTGAGAGTCCCTTGGACTGCAAGGAGATCCAACCAGTCCATTCTAAAGGAGATCAGCCCTGGGTGTTCTTTGGAAGGAATGATGCTAAAGCTGAAACTCCAGTACTTTGGCCACCTCATGAAAAGAGTTGACTCATTGGAAAAGACTCCGATGCTGGGAGGGATTGGGGGCTGGAGGAAAAGGGGACGACAGAGGATGAGATGGCTGGATGGCATCACCGACTCGATGGACGTGAGTTTGAGTGAACTCTGGGAGATGGTGATGGACAGGGAGGCCTGGCATGCTGCGATTCATAGGGTCTCAAAGAGTCAGACACGACTGAGCGACTGAACTGAACTGAACTGAACAGCCCTTCATGGCAGCCCTGGGCCAGTACACTTGGTGCATGCGTAGCCACTTCTAGCCCTATTTCCCTATGTCCTGGGGCCAAGGTGTGGTCAGTTATTAGCAGGGCAGAGTCCCTGCTCTGCTTCTTACTTGCTGTGCAAACACAGGGGTTCCTTTCTCTACATTTTTCTCTGTTCCCCTCTTTTTTATAATATTGTTTTTCAATTGGAGGATAATTGCTTTACAATGTTGTGTTGATTTCTACCGTACAGCAATATAAATCAGTCATAATGAGATATATATGTATATATGTATATATATCCCCTCCCTCTGGAATCTCCCTCCCCTCTGTTTCCCTGTCTGGGATGATAGTCTGGAAGAAGCCAGTTTATGACTGGGATTCAGGAATCACCTGTGAAGAAATGAGGTTTGTCCTTCAGCCCTCCCCTCCCTTATCTCCTGTAGCTTTAAGAGCCTCAAAAAGAGAGGTTACAAGCTTCTCAACTCAAAGAAGTGAGATTGTTCCACAACCAGGGCCCTTTGATTCAGGTGAAGAAGCACTCTGGCTTTATTGTGAGGAAACTGGGAGGAGGAGCTGAGCCAAACTCGCATCAGGAGTGCTGGTGGGGAGCGCAGCCCAGGAGGCTGTTCATCCTCTGGGCCTGGGGAAGGTCCTTGGTCTTGCTCAATTCCTCCACATCTTTGTAGCAGTACAGATTGGGGCCTTGGACGAGGTACAAGCCCAGACCATTGGCAGAACACGAGTTGGGGCCCAGAGACTTCTCTGTACACAGGGCCCCATCGACTTTCGTATGGAGCCAAGGAAGCTCTGTCCACGTGGCTTGAGCTCCTAAGTTCAGGTCCAGCCTCCACAGCTTCTGGCCTGGGAAGAGACACCGGATGTAACATGGCTTCCGCGTCACGGGGATCTGCACCTGGCCTTTCTCACACCCTGATGGAGAAACACAGAACCAACCACCCCTCAGCACCCGACACCCCTCACCTGCCATGATGTAGAGCTGAGAAGATCCAGGACAGGTAAAGGCTGCATCCACAGAATGAAGGCAGACCCCATCAGGGCTCCCAAATTCCTTCTCCAGCTGCTTTGGATAATCTTTTACGAGAGTGTAGCCTGCCCTTGTCAGGAAGATATATACCTGGGTACCCTGGAGGACAAAGGACATTCATCAGCACGAGCAGGGTATTCTCCCCAGTCTCCACCTCAGGCCTCTCTCCCATCACACACCTGGATGAGGTAGAGCTTTTTATCCCAGAGAAAGGCAGCATCCACTGTTGAGGGACCTTGGGGCCACAGATGCTCAATGAGCCAGCTGTGCCACCCGTCCCGGCTGCTGTCCAGACGCCAGTAGTGGTTCTCTGTGGGGTAGCAGAGGTAGCTCTAGTGCTGGTGGTAAAAGGCCAGGCCGTGAAGAGGCAAGTGACAGATGCAGGGGTGAGTCCCGAGAAGGGGGAGAGAGTGCATCCAGAAGCCAAGAGGGAAGAGGCTAGGTGAGAAAGTAGAGCAAGCGTGTGGTTGGAAAAGTTAGGCATGGTGACCTGATTGGAACTGGAGGCAGTAGGGGCCTGATGGAAGGGCAAGCTTGGGGAAGAGTGGCCGGGTTGCTAGCTCAGGCCAACATAATGAGGTTTGGTGTGGGCTCCTTATGCATCTCAGATGTCCGTGTGAGGAGGTGCTACAATGAGATGGTGGCCAGAAGTTAAAAGGGAAGCAGCGTGTGTGACCATCCCACACTCACTAACTGTCCCTTCCCCCTGGCAACCATAAGTCCATTTTTTATGTCTGTGAGTCTCTTTCTGTTTTGTAAATAAGTTCATTTGCGTCATTTCTCTTTAGAAATGCTATATTTAAAATGGATAACCAACAAGGACCTACAACCTAAAACATTGCTATATTTAAAGTAGATAACCAACAAGGGCCTATTGTATAGCACATGGAACTCTGCTTAATGTTGTGTGGCAGCCTGGATGGGAGGGGAGGTTTGGGGAAGATGGATACATGTATATGTATGGCTGAGTCCCTTCGCTGTTCACCTGAATCTATCACAACATTGTTCATCAAACCCCAATACAAAATTAAAAGTTCAAAAAAAAGAAAAGGGAAGACCACAGCAAGCTCCCACTGGGTGTTCTCTAATCTCATGAGATGGCCAGAGACAGAGGAAGTAGCCAGACCAGCCCCCTTATTTTCCTCTCCCCTTTTCATAACAACTTCCTAAAAAAATTGTCTAAACTTTTATTTACCTTTCCTTCCTCAATCCACTTCACTTATGTTCCTGTTTCCCTCTGCCATTGAAATTTCTCTCTTCAGGGTTAAGTATACTCTAGCTTGCCAAATCTAATGTCTTCTTCTTACTCTACCTCTTAGCAGCATTTGACTGCTCACAGCTCCCTTCTTTAAATTTTTTTTTTTTTTTAATTTTGGCTCCTGTTATTCCAGACTCTTCCAGTGTTCTTACATTTTTGATGTCTCTTCAGCCTGGTATCCCACATTAGAATCCCCCGGTTTGGGCCTCCACTCTATCTGCCCTCATTCTCTAGTGATTTTACCTAGTCCAGGGTTTTAAACCCCATCTGCATACTGAATACTTTTGATCTGTTCTTTTCACTTCTGATGGACCTTTTCTTTGAGTGTCAGGCTCAAACTCAGCTGCCTACCTGACGTGTCCATTTGGGGCTACTAGATACCAATACTCTAATGTGTCCAAACTCATTTCTGCTCCCAGCAAACACACACACCTTCTACCCTAGTCTTTTCCAATCTTAATAAAAGGAACCATTTGTCACCTAGTTGCCCAGTTCCCCAAAGCTAAGTCATTCTTGAAACCACTCTTTTCCCTTCCCGACTCTGACCAATATCCAAGGCATTGGTTAATGCTATGGACTCGACTTCCAGAATACATCATGATGATTGCCCACCACCTCTGTGCTGTTATCCCAATCCAAGTTGTCATCACCTCTAATCCAGACAGCTGCGAGAACTCTTCGCCTGATTCCCTGCTTATACAATTATAGCTCTGTGACTTACATTCCATAAGAAATAAGGATGATCTTTTAAAAAATTGAGTCAGAACAGATCATGGCCCAACTCAAGATCCCCTCCTGGCTTCCTTTTACAGTTGAAAATCCTTACCAGGCCCATGATATAATCTTTTTTCTTTTTTGGTTGGTCCATGCACAGCTTGCAGGATCTTAGTTCTCCGACCAAGGACAGAACCCTGGGCCCTCAGCAGTGAACACATAAGAGTCCTAACCACTGGACCACCAGGGAATTCCCAGACCCATGTGATCTGGCTCCTTTCTCCCTCTTTTCAAGCCACTCATCTGCTCTTTCCCAACACTCGAGTCATACTGGCCTCCTTTCTTGACTCCTCAAAGTATTTGCTGTTCACCTTCCCTAAAATGCTTCTCCTCCATTGCCTTATGGGGCTAATTTCTCTTTATCACTGAAATCTCAGCTCAAAAGTCATCTCTTCAGGATTTCTCTGGTGGTCTGGTGGCTAAGACTCCATGCTTCCTATGCAGGAACCCGGGTTTAATCGACCCCTGGTCAGGGAACAAGATCTTACATGCCGCAACTAAGGTTGGCGCAGACAAATAAATGCTGCTAAGTCACTTCAGTTGTGTCCGACTCTGTGCAATCCCATAGACGGCAGCCCACTAGGCTCCTCTGTCCCTGGGATTCTCCAGGCAAGAATACTGGAGTGGGTTGCCATTTCCTCCTCCAATGCATGAAAGTGAAAAGTGAAAAGTGAAAATGAAGTCTCTCAGTCGTCCCCGACTCTTAGTGACATCAAGGACTGCAGCCTACCATGCTCCTCTGTCCATGGGATTTTCCAGGCAAGAGTACTGGGGTGGGGTGCCATTGCCTTCTCTGAGACAAATAAATAATAAATAGAATAAATATTTTTTAAAAATCATCTCCCAGAGAAGGGGCCCATCATTCTCTTCACTTCTATCCAATTATTCTGTCCTATTTCCTTCACAGCTTTTTGACACTTAACATTTTTTATTTTATATTTTAAAATATCAACAACTCACAAATCCATTTATACTAGCTTCAAATGGTATTTGGGAATAAGAAATATTCTAATGTTCCCAGGACATTTCACAGCTATTAACACTGCCTGAAAGTATTCTCTTTTATTTTCTCTTTATCATCTCTCTCTCCAGCAGGTTCTGTGAGGGTAATTGTCTTGCCTGCCATGTTGATCACTGTATCCCAGTGCCTAGAACAATGCCCAGTGCCTATCAGGTGCTTGATAAATAGTCAGTGTTCCCCATGCAGCCACAAGCTCTCTTTATGTGTATTAACCAGGCAAGACTCAGTGACCACATGTCCACCTTTCTCTCCTGATGAAACTACCCTGCTCATGGCTCCTATTTTGAGAATCAGAGCTATGCTGCTCTTTGGGCAGAGGAAATAAGTGCTGAGCCCCCAGTCCATCAATAGCCAATGCAGAGACCAACCAGCAGCCACTTTAATGTGGTCTGGAATAAAACTATGGGGCTGGGCCAGTCCCATTCTCTCTCTGGAAAGCCAATAGGGAAAAGAGCAACCGAGGCAGTTATCGGTTGTATCTGAGGCTAAAAGATCATAACTAGAGAGAAAATCGGGAGGACATAATGGTCCATGTGTGAGCCAAAGTTGGGAAAGCAGAAAGAATAGATTAGAAACCGTGAGCTAGAGACAAGAGGTTTATCAATAAAGGAGAGGGGAGAACTGGCCCTTTGCTGAACAGCTGGGTCATACTGGTGTTTTTGCCAACATAGTGAGTTCCCACCTTGGCTGGGTATTTTTAACATAATGGTGTTCCCTCAACAGCTGTGGAACATCTCTAATACTCTTGACTTAGGATTTCAGCTGCATTCTGTTTATGCGCACATGGCCTTGAGATTCCACGATCTCGCCATGGGTGAGTGTTCTCTGTCTATCTCTGTGTGGTCCCTGTAGCCCTAGTTTCTTAGTGTTTCTATCTCCATGTCTTTCTATCGATCTCTATCTCTATTTCCATAGCTATCTCACTTTGTGTGTGTGTTCTCCCAGTGGTGCCTTGCTCTCACCATAGCTGCGTATTCTCCTGAGACGTATGTGTTCTTACTCTGGCAGGTATTCTCAGTACAGGTCTACTTGTTCACTATAGGTGTGTGTTTCATCACGGATGTATGTTCTCATTACAGATGGGGATATGCTGCTATGTTCTATATCCCCCTTGATATGGGGATATGCTCTGCTTGTGGCTGTGTATTTTTCATTATAGCTTGGTAGTCACATCTGATCGGATTTGTTCAGGGGTTAGGAGTAAGGAAGGATTTTTCACTCTGCTGTATTCTAAACCACTGTTTCACACCTGTATCCTGTCATACATATGTCTTAGGTTGAGTGTAATGGGATAGGTCACTCTCTTAGAGCTGTCCTCAAGTATGGATCAAGACTTATCCTTAGGTACTATTAGATGGCTTTTACTAATTAATGGCACAGGTCTGGGGAGAGGGGTCTCCCCTAGTCACTCAGGGGAGAAATCTTATCAGGCTAGTGAAGCTATTGCCTAAAGATCTAAGGAACTGAACACTTCTTGGCTGATGCTCAGCAACGGGAACATCTTATTTCCAGGTAATGCTGGGCCCAGAGGCTGGACATAGGAACCAGGCACCTGGAAAAAGATGGAGCTCCTGGGGATAAGCTTGAGGTAGAGCAGTGTAGAGAGGGTCAGAGACATGCAGGAGCAAAGGGAGTATGAGGAGTCATAGGTTCAGGGGGTCCAGAGAAGATACAAACCTTGCATGGATAGTACTGAGAGGCAGATAGGTGGAAGAAGTTAGAGGCCTGGACAATGAGATAGGTTCCTCAGATATGCATCTGAGGAAATGAGAGGTGAAAAGGAGCATGCCAGGGTGAAAGGATGGGAGCCTTTCATAAGGGGCACAGTGATGAAAATGGAGGAAATATCTCAGAGATGAGAGGCACACATGAAAGAGTAGGGAGGTATGGAGGACAGAGACGGGGGGATTGGAGGACAGAGATGGGGGGATTGGAGGGCATCTCTTACCACTGAAAGCGTAGGTGGCACTATGGTTGTCAGAAAGCAATGCAGACAAGACTAGATGTGGGCTACAGCGCTTATCCATATGCTGGGTTGCATTCCTATGTGCATGGCCTTGGGGGAGAAATAAGCAAGGGAGAACACACAAAGGCAAGAAGTCAGAATGAGGTCTGAGGTGGAAGAAACCGCTGGGGGTATTGGGGGTGCAGGTCTTCCCCATATGAAGACAGTTGGGAAGAGCCGGAATGGAAGTGGGGCTGGGGCAAGGGCCAAGGTATCATTCCATAGGTGAGGGTAGGAGCTGGGGTGTATGGCGTTTGCAGACTCAGGAAAGGTGGACATGTCTCCAGAGGTCCCAGGGCTGGGGCTTTCTCACCTCTGTTAGGGCAGGACATAAAGTAATCTCGGACATCCCGAGGATAAGTGGAATTCACTTCTCCCGTGACGGGGTCGAAGCGCAGGAATTTGTTACCCCGGAAGCAGTAGTAGCGGTTGAGCCATCGTATGGCCGAGGAGCAGTTCCCAACGGCTGGCCAGGAACGTTTCTTTATGGTTTTTGTAGAGAAGTCCCAGAACCACGTGTGGTTGCCTTTGTCCAATCAACCAACAAGCATTCGGTGAGGACAGACTGTGCCCTCCCTTGTGCTTGCACTGGGCCCCAGGATGGACCAGATGTGGCCCCCATCACACGGAGCTCACAGCCCAGCAGCGCAAGTTCCCAGTTGAGGAAAGTAGTCATATGACAAAATTCAGCAGCAAAGTACACATGATCAGTTCAGCAAGGGCAGTGGGAAGAGTCTGGGGAAACTTCCCAGAGAAGGTGATACTTAAACTAAAAACTGAAGGAGTTACAAAGCAGTCAAGAGTGGGAGATGGAAGCATGAAGCAAACTGGGTGTCTAGGAAATAGCAGAGAGTTTGGGGGGCTTCATATTCAAGGGAAGGATTGAGAGATTAAACACTGGAGGGTCAATAGGCTGGAGGGACTTGGAGAACCTTGTCTGTAAGGTCATGAAGAACTTTGTGAGACTAAAGAACATAGATTTGTCCTAAGGGTCATGGAGGACACGAAGGGCTTTTAGCAAAATTATATCCAGTTAACTTCCCCAGAATGACTTCCTCTTACTTCCCCTACTTAAACTGTGTAGACCTTAATTAGCTTCTCTATTTCTCTTTCTTGGGAAACCATATCATGGTTCTACCAGCACCACCCTCCCTATCTCTACCTCCCTCACCACCATCCCACCGCTACTCCACGCTCTCTTATTCCAGCCTGCACTGACCTTGGAAGAAGAAGACACCCTCATGAGAGCATTCTCCGTGGTGACATTCCACAGCTGCATCCAGTGGGAATGGGATTCCAGGAAACTTCTCTTGGAGCAACTTTGGATATTCCTCCCCCTTCTCAGGAGGATATACCCAGAATTTGTCCCCCTACACACAAAAGCATGCTATTTTTAATATGCATGCCAGACACTGCCATTCTGCTCACACAACACCTTTGATCTATCACACTTAACATAATATTCTTCTGCAGTCCCCCATACTCTCAATCCATCTGTGGACAACAATGTGCTGACCCCTTGCACAAATATACACCTTCAATTTGTGCAAATCCAATCACTGTTACTACACACACACATCTGACTATGTGCAACTAGCACGCCTATGGTACAATTATCTGCAACACCATTGGTTTTGGCAGGCACATCCATAGTCATCCTGCGATCATCCATCCATTCAAACATTCATTTGTTCATTTATTCACTCAAGAAACAGTTGCTGAATGACTACCATATGCCAGGTATTGTGAGAAGCACTGGTCATAAAGGGGTGACAAGACTCTATCTCTGCCTTCAAGGACTTCATTTTTTTTTTCACTGTACAAAAACAGAAAGTGAGCCCCTAGTGTGTCCTAGCCATGTGAGCCCCAAGGTGGAGGCAAGTGAAGTGCATTGGGAATAAAGGAGAGGTGCCTAAGTCAACCTAGAGAATTCCTAGAAGGCTGCACAGAGGAGGGAACATTTGGGCCAGGTGTTCAAAACTGAGCAGGAATTTTCCAGGTAGACAAGTGTGGAAAGGGCATTACTAGCAGAGGGAGTAGCATGTACACCGTATACTCATGTGGCTGGCATAGAGTGAATGTGGCTGGGGAAGAGATCAACCTGAAAAGATAAGCAAGGGCCAGGTCTCATGACCCGTGTGCCCCTGGCTTACAGGGTGCAGCACGTGGTGGTGCCATTTGCTGAAATAGGGGACTTGGGAGGAGAGGGATTTGTACAGAAGATACTGTGTTCCGTTTGGGGGGTGCTGTATTTGAGGTGTCTACAGAACATCTAAATTGAAGATGTCAGCCAGGAAATTGCAAAGAAATGTCTGGAGCTCTGGGGAAAGAGCCATATCTGGTGTCCACAACGTGGAGAGTCTCAGAGCCGTGGCAGTAGTTGAGATCACCCAGGGAGGGTGAATGGAAAGGCTGGGAAGGATCCCCACGGAACATTCAGGGAGTGGCCCAGGATGAGAAGCTGAGAAGAGCAAGAAAAAAAGGCAGGAGGGAAAACAAACCCAGCAGTGAGGGCCACCCAGCCATGCGGCATCTTTGTGTGAGTCAGGAGAAGGTGCCCAGAAGGACCAGACACAAGCTGGGCCAGGACATGGGACCTGATGAGCACAGTGGGCTGGATTTCATCCTCCACTCACCCCTCGGCCAGGTACCGCTGTGCGGCGAACAACCTGGCAACCATAGGAAGAAGACCAGATGCGGGGTCATGGAAGCCAAGGAGGAATTTCTAGGAAGGAAAGGATGGTCAACAGCTTGAGGAGTAGCAGAGAGGTGTGGAGGCAGATTAGGACTGAAGAAGAGCCACTGGATGTGGCGCCTGTCAGGTCCGCATGCATACACACACACACCCCCCTAGCCTGACCTTGCTCAGGAAAGGAAGGCCCAGGAGGAGGAAACCTGGAACCTGTTGGCAAGGGCCACCTAGGGGAGGGTTTCTCATGTTGACTCCAGCATTTCTGGCCTGGCCCTGACCTGGGTCCAGTCGTACCTTGATCAGAAGGACACTGTTACGATCATAGCGGAATGCAGCATCCACGGGACTGGGGGCATCCTTCCACCTCTCTGAGATCAACTGCCGGGCCCAGGCATGACCCTTCCACACAAACTCCCCTGCAAAACACACAGTCACTGAAGGACCCAGAGCAAACTTTTGGCCTACTGAGATAGTTACAAAGAAGCCATGGGTGATGCTCTTAAATAATTCCTAAGACCACCAGGATACATCCTGGTGAAGGCAACCAAGTCTGAGGTCCCAAATGCCCCAGTCCCAGCCCCTCCTACCTTTTAAAAACAGCATGTTCCCATGCTCATCCAGGGTGGTAGCATCAAAGGCCCAGCCATCCGAGCAGCGTTCTGGGGAGGAGGCAGGGAGGCAGCAGGTGAAAGATCAGTAAGAGGATACAATGCAGAAGCAGAGAGACAGACACAGAGAGTCAGGGCCTCACCCGTCACGTCTGGATCCGGCTTGGCCACATTCCCACCTTCAACTCCGTGCCCAAGCTCAGGAGCTCTAGCCCTAGAGAGAAGACACAGAGCTGTCTGGCTCCACAGCAGCTAACCCCTCTTCCTTAGCTCCTGACCCTAGACTTGAAGAAGTGAAGTAAAGTCGCTCAGTTGCGTCTGACTCTTTGCAACCCCATGGACTGTAGCCTACCAGGCTCCTCTGTCCATGGGATTTTCCAGGCAAGGCTACTGGAGTGGGTTGCCATTTCCTTCTCCACAGGATCTTTCCAACCCAGGGATCAAACCCAGGTCTTCTGCATTTTAGGCAGATGCTTTACTGTCTGAGCCACCAGGGAAGTCCCAAGACCCCAGACTTACCCCAGACCTAAAAGCTGGCCCTATCCCACTCTAATCCCAACCCCGGTCCTCCTTCTCCAGCCTCAACTTTACTCACAGAGGGTGGGCTTTAGCCAAAGACCAGCACAAGCCCAACAGCCACAGTGCAACTGGCACTCTCAATGCCCGAGCCATGGTGAGCTGGAGAGGCCCCAGGACAGCGCTGGGCACCTGGCTGAACCCCCTATATAGAGAAGGCAACAGCACTACCCCCACTCCAAGCCTGCTGGGAACAAGATCTCTCAGGACTATGCCAATATTGGCTGATTACATCAGTGCAAATAAGGTCAGGGTCTGAACAGAAATCTGAAAAGACTAACTCTTCCCGGCAGGAGGCCCCATCCCCCTTCAGTGACTTTTTTTAAAACTTTTTATTTTATATTGGAGTATAGCCAATTAACAACGTTTGATAGTTTCAGGTGGACAGCAAAGCACTTTGGTGACTTTTGAGCGGTGACTGGCCCAGGCCATTGATGTTCAACATGACTCTTCACCTTGTTGATGCGTCTGGGTACCCATAAAGGGTAAGAAGGGGTTAGATTGATTGAGGACCACCTGACTGTGGTTGGACTTGCCTGAACAACGCAGGAGGAGAGAAGAGGAAAGTAACATTTTTGTGAACTGTGCCAAGCCCAGCTCTGAGACTCTTAAAAACACTAACACTTACATATACTTAATAACCACACACACATACAAACAAACTTAGAACTACTCAGAGAAGTTTCTTCCAAGCTCCATCAGGGACCTGTTGGGGGCATTCCCAAGTCTCTTTATCTTTGCCCTTGACAGGTCAATAATATTTCACCATTGCTGAAAGTCCAAGTTCTGCCCTTGCCCCCACCCCCACAGGCTTTGCAAAAATCACCTGGGATGGAAGGGCTGGAGGAGGTGTCTCTTTCAGAGAGACCTACTAGTAATCAGACTTTCTTCATAGTTTCTATCCTAAGGGGAAAGTGCTTTGTTTACCTATCACAGAATAAATAAAACTGTACTGGGGTTTCATAATATTTGTAGCTGATTCTTGCTTAAATGCTATCTTTCCAATGAAGCCTTTCTTGTCCACCTCATCTAGCTATTTCAGAATCTCGCGGGTTTCCTTTATGTTACTTAATAAAACTTGAAATATTTTATTTGTATATGCTTTTGCTTCTGCTTGTTTATGCATTTTTTCTTTGCTAGTTTTGATTTGCTTGTCTTATGTACCATTATATATTTTTCAAAAATTTTTAAAATGTTTTTTGGCTGTGCCATGTAGGATCTTAGTTCCTCGACCAGACATTGGAAGGGTAGAGTCTTAACCACTGGACCACCAGGGAAGTCCCTGAACCATTACATTTTCTCTACCTAAACTAGTACCGGGCATGTACAGGCGTACCTCAAAGATATCTCGAGTTTGTTTCTAGACCCTTGCAATACAGTGAATATCGCAATAAAATGACTAACA
Organism: Bos indicus x Bos taurus; assembly: GCF_003369695.1. NCBI lineage: Eukaryota > Metazoa > Chordata > Mammalia > Artiodactyla > Bovidae > Bos > Bos indicus x Bos taurus. Next base: position 37,403,403 of record NC_040090.1, read on the forward strand.
CAATTTTTTTGGTTTCTCAGTGCAAATAAAAAAGAAGTCACTGCAATGAGAAGCCTGCACACCACCCCTAGAGAGTGGCCCCTGTTCACCACAACTAAGGAAAGCCAGTGTGCTGCAGTGAAGACCCAGAGCAACTAGAAATAAAATAAGTAAATTAGTTTAAGTTCAGTTTAGTTCAGTGGTTCAGTCGTGTCCGGCTTTTTGCGACCCCACGGACTGCAGCGTGCTAGGCTTCCCTGTCCATCACCAGCTCCTGAAGCTTGCTTAAACTCATGTCCATCGAGACAGTGATGCCATGCAACCATCTCATCCTCTGTGGTCCCCTTCTCCTCCTGCCTTCAATCTTTCCCAGAATCAGAGTCTTTTCCAATGAGTCAGTATTTCGTATCAGGTGGCCAAAGTATTGGAGTTTCAGTTATAACAACATTATATTGTAGTCTATTAAGTATGTAATAGCATTAGATTAAAAAAAAAGTACATATCTTAATTTTAAAAATAATTGTATTTGTTTCTCTTTGGCTGCACTGGGTCTCTGTTGCTGTGTGGGTTTTTCTCTAGCTGCAGAGGGTAGGACCTACTCTCTTGCTGTGGCGCATGGGCTCTGGAGCGTGTGGGCCTCAGCAGTTGCGGCCCACAGGCCCCGCAGTTGCGGGTTGCGGGCTCCAGAGCACAGGCTCAATAGTTGTGGTACAAGGGCTTAGTTGCTCCACAGCATGTGGGATTTTCTCAGGCCGGGGTCAGAACGGTGTCTCCTGCTTGGCAGGCGGATTCTTTACCACTGAGCCACCAGGGAAGCCTCTATACCTTAATTTAAAAACACTTTATTGCTAAAAATGTTAACCATCATCTGAGCCTTCAGGGGGTTGTATCCTTTTGCAATAGTAACATCATAGATTACTGGAACAAATATAATAAAACTGAAAAAGTTTGAAATATTTCAAGAATTACCAAAATGTGACACAGCAACATGAACTGAGCAAATGCTGTTGGAAAAAAATGTGCTAAAAGACTTGCTCAACCCAGGGTTGCAACAAACCTTCAATTTGTTACAAAAAAAAAAAAAAAGTACTATCTGTGAAGTGCAATAAAGCAAAGTGCAATAAACTAGGTACGCCTGTAATAGATGTTAAATAAATATTTGTTGAATGAAAAACATTAATTTCAAGTATTGAATAGTGTTACTAATGTTGCCAAATTTCTGACAGTTTTTCTCCTTTCCAGGTAAGGAGAATATCAGGATTGGGGGTGTTTTATTTTGGAGACACACTGATCTAGGGGTCATAGGTCTCTGTGGCACTGACCTTCATCTTGTGGTCTTGTTTCATTCTCCAGTGTCCAGCCCTACATTCCTCTCCTCCTCTCAGCTCCACCATCTCTAGTATCTGCTATCTTCAGCACTCACTGGGGTCTGCCTGTTTCTGAGACGTAGCTGCAGGAGACAACTATAAGGAGTTGTCTGTTCTGGGCCAGGCTGAGGTTCCAGGATCCCTGTTCCCCAATCCAGCCTGAAGGGCCCCTGATCCCTCTCAGATGCCCTCCACATCCCCTTAAATAACCTCAGCAAAGGCCTCAGATCCTTTATCTACTCTGCAAAGGTTCCTCCTGACAGGAAGACAGATTTCTGGGACCCCTGGAACGTGTTACCAGGCCTCTGCCGTCAGGTTTAGCGTCCTCTCCTGACTTACCATGAAAACATGTCATGTTAACATTGTTCCTCCCCTAAGGTTAGTGGACAAAGCTGGACTCCTCAGGCCCTTGGCAGCATGGGCAGCACCTCGACTCCCTCAGCAGATACCTGACACCCGTTTCTCCCACTGCAGGGTATCTCTGACTGGGCCCTCCTCCCAGCTGCTGGGCACTGGGGGCTGCTACTCCCAGACTCCCCTTCTCCTTGTCTTCAGCCTCTAAAGTCTTATATAACCTTCCTGGGATTAGCCCCCCTTGAGCACCCAGTCACCAACCCCTCAACAACCATCTCTAGCTTCAGAACTGTGTCCACGTGTCCTACAGGTTTCACTGAGCCTGCCTGGGGAGACTGAAGTGTTCACACCGAGCAGGAACATCCCCTGGAAAAGCCACTGTGAGGGTCTTCAGTAGTACTGGCAGGGCCCTGCATGGACCTTCTGGTCCAGGAGCAGCCCCCTGTGGCCTAGCAGGGCCCTCTGCTGGGAGACAGCACATGCACTGGATGGTGGTTTCTCAGCTTGGCCTCTTCTTTCCCACACAGCTCTGGTCCCCATCACAGCACCCCTGGATCTACCTATCACAGAAGACTGATCTGTGGCACTTTTCCACTATTGTTTCCTAATTTGTCTACTCTAAGGTGCTTTTGATGGTATTAGTAGAAGCCTTCCTCTTCCTCCGGTACACCCCCGACCCAACTGCCTCAGCGCCCCCGCCCCCCCAACCTCTCAGGGACTAGGCCAACAGTCTTCTGCACAGCAGGCAGCTTGCATGAAAGTTCACCTCCTGAGCAGGGGCTGAGAGGCCATTTGAGAACCCAGGTGTGGATATGTTGGCCATTTCTGCTTGTCCTGAGTTATTCCCAGCGCTGTGTCCTGGGCTGTGTCCAAACTTGGGCCTGAGCGCCCCCTGGAGGCCTCGGGGATCAGTGCACTCCCACCCAGCAACCAGAAGCCACAGCCCCAGTGATTTCGTCCCTGAAACCAGCTCCCCACACTTTTTCCCTTTCACTCTTCTCAGCCTCGCTGTGGGGCCTTAGTGCCTTGTCCCCTCTCTCTGAAAATCTCCGCTGCCCCGAACAGGTGTAGGAACCTTGGTCCCTTGCTTGATTTCTTGGGGATTTCAAGCCCGGAATTATCCAACCATCCCCTTTACCACGTTGTCTTTCTTCCCAACCCTCCTGACCAGCAGCTCTCTGACTTCCCCCTAAGGGAGTGTGAATATGTGCCTACAAACATCTTCATGGACAGAGCTTCCTCTGGCATCTCCAAGGGCTGCAGTTAGGCTGGACACTGCCCTACTGTCCCTTGGACTGGCTGTGTGCAGCCCGCTCTGCCACTGAGTTCTCTCATCCCAATTACTTCTCACTTCCATGAGTGCTGAGTGTGCTGAGCACTCCAGGCAGCAGAGATGGGATTCTCTCTTCTCTGGACTTAGAAGAATTGGGATGCAGCTCCAGGTACCCAAAGTGCTCGCTGCTCTCAATCAACTCCTTCAAGATTTTCCCTGTCTATAATTGGCCTTCCTGCATAGTCCACTCTTACTTCCCCTCTGAATGTGTGTCTGTGTGTGTGCTCAGTCATATCCAACTTTTGCAACACAAGGGACTGTAGCCCGCCAGGCTCCTCTGTCCATAGGATTTCCCAGGCAGGTATACTGGAGTGGGTTGCCATTTCCTCTTCCAGGGGATCTTTCCCACCAAGGGATCAAACCCAAGTCTCTTGCATTGGCTGACAGGTTCTTTACCACTGAGTCACCTCAGGTCCCTCCCTATGAATGACTATAATAATTTGCTTGTATTTATTGGGCATATGTATGTGCCTGGCATTGTGCTAAACACGTAATGTGATTATTTTATCAAATCATACATAACTGAGACTTCCTTATGGTCCACAAGGTGTCCCTTTGATCTCTGAAAAGCCCCTCTTGTCTTCCAGATGTCCATGAATAGGCCCTCCCACCCTAGATCCAGGAATCGTGCTCACTTCAGTTCAGTTCAGTCACTCAGTCATGTCTGACTCTGCGACCTCATGGACAGCAGCATGCCAGGCTTCCCTGTCCATCACCAGCTCCAGGAGGTTGCTCAAACTCATGTCCATTGAGTCAATGATGTCATCCAACCATCTCATCCTCTGTCATCCCCTTCTCCTCCTGCCCTCAATCTTTCCCTGTATTAGGGTCTTTTCCAATGAGTCAGTTCTCCGCATCAGGTGGCCAAAGTTTTAGAGCTTCAGCTTCATCATCAGTCCTTCCAATGAATATTCAGTACTGATTTCCTTTAGGATTGACTGATTTGATATCCTTTCAGTCCAAAGGGCTCTCAAGAGTCTTCTCTAACACCACAGTTCAAAAGCGTCAATTCTTCAGCACTCAGCTTTCTTTATGGTCCAACTCTCACATCCATATGTGACTACTGGAAAAACCATAGCTTTGACTAGATGGACCTTTGTTGGCAAAGTAATGTGTCTGTTTTTTAATACGCTAGGTTTGTCATAGCTTTTCTTCCAAGGAGCAAGCATCTTTTAATTTCATGGCTGAAGTAGTCACCATCTGCAGTGATTTTGGAGCCCAAGAAAATGGTCTGTCACTGTTTTCCATTGTTTCCCCATCTATTTGCCATGAAGCGATGGGACTGGATGCCATGATCTTAGTTTTTTGAATGTTGAGTTATAAGCCAGCTTTTTCACTCTCCTCTTTGACTTTCATCAAGAGGCTCTTTAGTTCCTCTTTGCTTTCTGCCATAAGGGTGGTGCTCCACCAGGGTAAAGTCTTGAGCTTCCCCATGACCTCTTATACTCAACCTTCCCAGAGCCATCACTCCCCAAATTCTGTTGAGTGCATTCTCTGCCAGCTACCATGCTGTGTGCAAGGGGTCTAAGAATGAATGAGCTGCTACAACTTACCAGTTAGGGGTATGACAGCTCCAGATTCAGGACTGGGCTCTGCTCTTACTTAGCAGTAAAAAGTAGCTTCAGCCTTTTGTAGAGAGGGAGAAATCATAGACCATACCTCCCAAAACACTGAGGGCTGCTGGTGTTGGAATTGGCAGCCAAACCTTGACAAATAGAGCTCAGGAGGGGGTGCCAGGACCCTTGTTCCACTGTAGGGAAAGGGCAGCAGTCTTGGCTCAAGAGCAGGAGGATGAAGCAGAGCTCAAAATCTTCGGGACTGAGTTTTCAAATGCCCCGAGTTTCCCATAGCCTCGGCTCGCCCAGGTCCCTAACCCAGGCCTGCGCCTCAAGGATTGCTGTCATCCTTACAACTGTTCTCCCCACAGCTACTGGTTGTGTTTGGGTAAGGGTCCTTTCTTAGCCCTAGAGCAGAGAACCAAAGACCTTCCTATTTCTGCAGGAGACGTGGGCCTAGGGACAGGCATTTAGAGGTGGCTTAGTTCTAGGGGCTCTACTCTCTTCTCCTGAAGCTTCAAAACATCAGGGCACATTTGGACTCTGGGTCTCCTAACCCAGCTGCTTGCCCCTCTTTTCATCAAGAGCTGGTTGTACCCTCATCTCCCCTTCCAAGCCCCATCCCACAAGAAAGCAACAAAACCATGGTGGTGAACACATTTATTTAATATGGGGGGTGGGGTATTGCTGCCTCTGTCAGTGTGTATAGGGTGGTAGGGAGACAACCAGAGGGACTTTCGCCCTGGAGTAAGAGGCTGTTCTGGCCCCAGGCTGGGGGGTGGGGAGCAGACTGAGGAGACGGGGAGGTGTGTAAGGTGGGGAGGGGAGGGTGAAGCTCTGCACACATCCTTGGGACCATGGTCCAGGCCCACCCAGTCACCAAAGCAAGAACCGAATAAATAAAGTGCAACCGTGGGGGGTTGGGAAGGGGGAGAGGGAGGGCACCGGGCACACCCACGCCCGCAGCCCACATTCAGTGCTGCCAGGTCTGGCCCATCTCCCGGCCAGACCATCTTGTCCAATCACCCCTATGTCCGTCCCTCCATGAGCCAGGCAGGCCCCCTGTGCAGCTACTGGAGGTAGCGATAGGCCTTAAAGCAGTGGTTGCCGGCGTCGGCCACCACCACATGGCCATCCGAGGTCAGTGCCAGGCCCTGGGGGCCATAGAGTGGCTCTGCAGATGTGTTGATATAGGACAGGAAGGAGCCAGAGCTGTCGAATACCTGGGGAGGGAGTGGAGATCAGAGGGAGAGGGAGAGGTGAGATCAGGCAGATGAGCGGCATTTGGGGAGGGGGGTGCATGGGGCCCAGCGGGAAACCTCAGCCTCATGCCACCCCTGGGCCTTCCTCACCTGGATGCGGCTGTTGCCCCAGTCGGCCACGATGATATTCCCATTGGAGTCCACGGCTACCCCCGTGGGAGCGTTGAACTGCCCGTTGCCCTCGCCATGGGAGCCAAACTTGAAGAGGAACTCCCCATCGGCACTGTACACCTGGCAGAGAAAAGGTCTGGGGGCTGGGGACCCGGCCTCGGGCAGAAGGCAGGGCCTTGGAGGAGGATGGGGTGAAGCCCCAGGGCGGAGGACCCCTGCATCTGCAGCTGTAAACCAGTTTCTTCTCCCTGGGCTTCACGTCCATGCATCCCACTGCCTACTGGACACCCCTGCTGATGTCCCTTGGGCAGCTCATCTTCCCCAGGAAGGCAGTTCATTCTACTTCCCAGTGACTGGCAACACCCTCGTGGCCACAAGTCACTCTAAACCCCACCTTCTCCTCTGCTTGACCTCTCGTTACTACCATAAGCCGCTGAGTCTGTGTCAAATTTGTACCTTGTGCATACACCGCCACTGCAATGGTGCTCAGCTGGATTACTGCAGAAGACTAATCTTTCTGCCTCTAGTCTCACCCCAGCCAGAGCGCTCTAAGACACATAAGATTGCATCACGTTCCTGCCTGCAATCCTTCAGTGACTCCTCATAACTCTTAGGAAGAGAGCAAGCCCCTTCAGGGAGTGAGCAAGCCTTGTTTCTTCAAACCATCTGAACTACCTGAACTACACGGGAAGAGTTTCCGCCTGCTTGGCTTCTCCTGTCCCCCTGTCTTCTGGTTAATTCCCAGTTGTGCTTCAGGTCATTCTCGGTCTCACCTAAATCAAGGGCTCCTGCTACACCCTCACAAGTTTACCTGCACTCCTGCAACACAGCATCTGCCACATCATATTACAATATCCTGGCACCTTTTTCTCAACCCCACTAGACCAAAATCAAGAAGACAGGGAACATTATTTGCTTTAACATAGTGATTATTCCCAGCTTTGAGCACAGTTCCTGGGACAATGCAGCCACGTCACAAATGTTTATTGAGCAAAGGAATGATCTTGGGGGAGAAAGCAGGGAGGTGACAGAGAGAGGGGTCTTGTGGAGGAGGAAAGGATGCTGGGACAGTGGCCATGGAGGGAGGGAGGGCACTGACCTTCACTGAATGGTTATGGAAATCCGTCACTACAATCTCATTCTTGTTGTTCACAGCCACAAAATGGGGCCCTGAAAATAAAAAGTGGGCTCTCTGGCAGTAAGCCAGGAGACTGAGCGGAGCGGGGAAGAACCTCTGTGATGACAAAGCTGGGCTGTGAGGAGATGGTGGGGTCTCTGGGATGATGGTGCTAGGGTACAGTAGGGACGGGGTCCCCTAGGGCCAAAATATAGGTGAAGGGGTCTTTAGAACTGGGGCATGTAAGGGAGTTCTCTGGGGCTGGGGTTTCAGGAACTAGGTCTCTAAATCCTCCTCCAATACCTGCAAAGTGGCGGTCAGTGGCCCCACGGCCCCCAAAACGGCCCACCAGCTTGCCATTGGGCTGGAAGGTGAAGACGCAGCAGGACTTGTTGTCGACCACAATGATATGTCCATTCCGGTCTACAGCCACTCCCTTGGGGCCCATGAGGCGGCCAGCTCCTATCTTGGTCTGCAGGAAGGGGTTACCTGTTAGGGGCTGCCTGGTGGGGTGAGCAGTCCCAACCTGGCGCCAAAACAGAACCTTAGGCTGAGGATGGATCGGGCAGTCCAGGCCCTGACCACCAGGAGGCACTAGAATGGTCACTGCGGCTGGCCACCAAGGCTGCAGGGTAGAGTGACAGCAGGCCTCTCACCTTGAACTTGCCCTCAGGGGAGAAGATGCTGACCCAACGGTTGTCATAGTCTGCCACGATAATGTCTCCATTGGTGTCCACGGCCACACCCGTGGGGCGCTGCAGCTGCCCGGGCGAGCGCCCTCGGACCCCGAAGCGGAACTTGAACTGGCCTTCATTGGAGAAAACCTGGAGCAGAGGACCGAGGGAGGGAGAGGGCAGGAGGGGAGAGACTGTGGGCACAGAGGGAGCGGAGCAGGATCCTGAGGGAGGAGACCCCGCCCCATTCATTCATCACTCAACCAGCACTTCCTGACACCCTGCTTGGGGCACAGGGCAGAATCAGACATGGCAGACCTTAGGGGACATGCAGCAGAGGCGTGGCTGGGATCGTGAGGATGTGAAAGGGGTGAGGGGTGGTCAGGAAAGGCTCCAAGAGCAGGGGAAGTCTGAGTTAACAGCCTCATAAGGACGCCAAGAGATGAGCCAGAGCTGGCGAGTAGAGAGAGAGGAGGAAGGTGTTTAAAAGAGTCAACAATATGCAAAAGGCACAGAGTCCAATATGCACACTACTTGAGCCCAGCATGGGCACAACTTGTCCAGTGCGGTTGGACTGCAATGGGCATTTCCGTAAACAACAGAAGAAGGCTTTATTCTGGATACGATGAGGAGTCACTGAAAAGCTCTGGGCAGGAGAATGACAAGATAAGATCTGACTCTGTGCTATAATATGAAATATATTTGGTCTTTGTCCCCAGTGCCTGGCACGGAGCTCTTCAAACCCTGAAAGAATTTCCTAATCAGTAGCAGTGTCTTTTGTCATTCACAAGGAGCCCCTTGTGGGTTTATGCTAATGAGGGACTTAGAGTGGGACCCCTGGATAGCTTCAGGATGAGGCTGGTCACCAGAAAGACCATCTGATTAAAGGGTCAGAACTTTCAGCTCTGCCCACCAACCTCCGAGAAGGAGAAGGGGTGGGGAGCACACATTAAGCTCTATGAATCCTCTTGAACAACAAGATTCGATGAGCTTCCGGGTTGGTGCCAGGAAGGTGTGTTCCCCAGTTCCAAAGGGACCAAAGCTCCTACACTAGGAGACCTCACCCTATGTACCTCTTTTCTGGCTGTTCACCTGTATCTTTTATAATACCCTTTATACTAATAAAGGATATGATAAACATAATTAAATGTTTCTCTGAATTCTGTGAGCTGCTGTAGCTAATTATTTGAACCCAAGGAGTGGGATGTAGGAGCTTCCAATTTACAGCTGGTGGGTCAGAGTACAGGCGACAACCTAAACTGTCGATTAGCCTCTGAAGAGGGCCATCTTACGGGGCTGAGCCTTTAACCTGTGGGTGTGATGCCATCTCCAGGTAGTATCAGAATTGAGGCAAATTCATAGGATCGCTGGTCAGTGTCCACTGAGAATTGAAGAATTGCTTAGTGGTGCTGGAAAAAGCCCATGGGAGCTTTTTACGAAACAGCACACTAGGGATTTCCCTGACACTCCAGGGGTTAAGGTGCTGCGCTTCCACTGCAGCGGGTGAGAGTTTGATCCCTGACTGGAGAACGAAGATCTTGCACGCCACATGGTATGGCCAAATTTTTTTGAAAAGGAGTAAAAAGAGCACTCTGGCTGCAGGGAGAAGTCAAGACTGGAAACTGCTGACTAGTCAGGTGCTGCAGTGATCCAGGGGAGAACTAATGCTGGCTTGGACCAGGGCACTTGCTGGAGGGAAGTAGATGGACTTAAGAGACATAAGGAGGAAGACTCACCAGGACTTGGTAGCAGACAAGAAAGGGTTAGGTGAGGGTCAGGGGAAAGGACCCTCCAGGTTATGAGGCTGATAAAGTAATCTGGACAGAATAAACCTTTCAACCTCTCACCCCTGCTTCTACCTCCCCCACCTTAGCAACATGGTCAGGTCTCCCCATCCTTAAAACACTACTTTAATGCTCTTCTTCTCTATAGCTAAGCCTTCCTGCTTATTCCTCACAGCCAAAACATCTCTCTCTCTGCCTAAGTCTTTGTTATAACTCTAGGGACACAAGGTAAATCAAAGCCAAGAGCAGCCTTGCAGAACTCAAGTTATAGACCTTGGTCTTGTTCTTGATCCAGACTTCTTCCCTCTTTAGTGGACTGAGGTCCCCACGCCTGCGACATCCCCATTTTTCAGGCCTGCTGGGATGCTTGAATTGGTCCCACCTATGGACATCACTTCTTCCTGAGATGGACCTTGCATCATGCCCTCCCTGTCTGACCAGAACAGCCTCTGGGTTCTGCCCTGGTCCCGTGCTTAGACAGCACTTGCCAGCACAAGAAGATAGGCAGTACGGGCTGAGAGAGACGAAAAGGTGCAACCAGATCGGCAGTGAAGCAACACATCTGCGTCCTTCACTCCAAGCAGCTTCGTTTCTATCTCAACACTGAGGCTTTACGGGGGTCTTACTCTTCTCATCCTATCCTATCCCACCCCTTACAACTGGCCAACTCCAATTCACCTTCCAGTTCTCAGAATTCCCAGGTCACTTCTGCAGAGAAGCTTTTAATGGTCAATTCTACTACCTGAATCAACATATACAGTTAGGTCTCCATAATACACATTTTAGCTCTTTTTATAAGAACTGTCACTTCTGTAACTAAATAACTGCTAAGTAGCCTTGTTCCCCTCTAAGGATGTAAGCCCCAGGTGGGGCACGGACTGTGTCTGTTTCGTGTGCTGCTGCACTGCAGCACTGGTGTAGCAACTGGCGCACAGCAGACATTCAACAAACGGATGAATCCATCAGCTCACTCCCAGACCAGAACGGGGAGGACACCTCTCCTCGGGTACTGCACAGTTATCTCAAACTCACCACACATGAACGTGTGAATTCATCAACTTATTCCCAGGCCCGTTCCTAAAAGGCAACACTACCTACCCAGAGCACCAAGCGCTGCAATTCTTGATCCCTCCCTCTCCTTTGATATCTGATGGCTCATCAAAACCTGTCATATTTGCTTACTTATCTCTAGAATCTACCAGTGCCCTAATTTGACCCTTAACATCTCTCTCTTATGCCACAGTAACAGTAAGCAACTTTAGGACCTGAGTCTACTTGGGCGAGAGGCTAAATAAAATAAAACAAGCAAACCAGTGATTCTAGTAAAGAATGAAAAGGGCCAGGGCCAAAGGCTGAGGGAGCTCAGAGGACAATGTGATTAATATTCTGCCTGCAAGAAATGAGGATGCTCTCACAAAAGAGCTGATAAGATTTCTGGACTCAGACAATTAATTACACAAGGATGTAATATAGCCAAATCAAACCCTTCATTCAAAAATCACAAAATGTTTTTTCTCTCCTGTCAGCTGATGCGGATTCAACACAAGGAGATTTGTCTTGGCCGTCACCATAGCCAGCTCCAAAGGAGGAAAAGTTCATGAGGACTCCAATCCTCATGGACCAAGGAGGGAGTCACAGTCCATCTGGAAGCCTGGCCCATACCAGACCTGAGGACCCCAGAGTGAAAGCAGCAGAAACCCAGCTTTAGAACTCAAAGCCAGGCTCCTAGCAGCTATGAGGTGTCTGTATGGGTGGGGGCAGGGGCCAGGAAGATTGCTGCAGGGGAAGGAAGTATTTGGAGTGAGGAGGGGGCTGCACTAGGCCCTCCCTCTTAAGTTCCCACCTGGCAACAACAGACAAGCACAATCCCTTGTTGGGGAGACAAAGTGACGTGTGTGTCCACCCCAGAAGAAGTTTCCCCAACCTCAACTTTTGTGCCAAAAAGCACCCTTGGCATACAGAGGAGGAACCGAGTTGGAAGGTGGAGGGTACGACAGCAGGCCTCATCACCAGCCCTACCCATCCACCTCGCTCCACTCCATGCTATGCAGGATGGACCCAAATGCCTCCCTGTGCTGACCTGAGCCTCTCCTTTCCTCTGCGCTTAGCAATAGGGTGGGAATAAAGGCAGGCTAAACAGGCTGGGGAATACACTCATGCGAGAGCCCCTGGCTCCTTCAGTCTGCTAGGAGGAAAGCAAGGGCCAGGTGGAGCTGAGCCTAAGGTAACAGACCTTTGCGAGAGCCGTATCTGTGACAGGGGTACTCAGGCAGAGGGTCGGGAAGAAGTTTAAACGTACACCGTGAAGTAAGGCTCAAGGACAAGTTTTGCTGTTTGACAAAACGTTTTCTAGAACTGAAAGTTTATAGTAGGTAGAAGCAATCCTGTGCAGTTATCAAAATCAAAATCCCATAGCTTCTGCTCCCAAACCATTTACAGCGTGACCTCAGATATTTCACTCCTAATATAGTCTCCCTCCAGCCCCTTTCTCCAGCTCCCTGAACAGCCCTCTCCAGCACCTTCCCACCTCCTGGCTTTTGTTTACAGCCCCCACCTGGACAATGATATTGTCAACAACAGCTAACGTTAGAAGGTTCACTCAGTGTCAAGCACAGTACATTATGTCAGACAGCTCTCTGAGGTACTCTTTTCCTAATTTTACACATGAGTTAACCAAAGATCAGAGGGGTCACATGACTTGTCAGTAAGTGGCAGAACTAGGATTCAAGTCCAGGTGTCTGGTTTCAGACCTTGAGCTTTGAACTGCACTGCTGCGTCTAGCACCCTGGTGATTGTCATAGGCTCTGCCCACTCCTAGGCTCACTATAAGGATCAGAGAGAGAAAACCACATTTTCTAGCTTTCTGGAGCCCAGAGTGCAGCAGAGACCACATCCTCTTGAGTGGTGGATGCTCCACTCAGGTGCACGAGGCACTAGGAGGGCCAGGGGCAGGACCGCCTATGAAATGCATTACGTTCTAGCCACTGGAAGGCACCGCTTTCACAAGTTACCCTTGTTTGGCCGTCTAGTCAACTGGACATTTGCAGAGACTAGCACAGATGATACACAGGCACGTTGGAAGATAGTAGGGGAGGGCGGAGCCTGCACCCTGACCACACGGTGGTGAAAAGGGCAGATGTAAGCCAGCCAGTGGAGCCTCAGGTGGAGGCAGAGGGAAAGGAAGAATGAGCCAGATCTTCGGGGTCCAGGAGCCGGTCCGGCCTGACCACAGCCTGGGAGGTAGAGGCTGCTAGCTCAGTAAACCCTGGTGCCCAACTGTGAAGCTGCTGGTTACTGTTGTGGCCAGTGAGGTTGGGGTGGCAAGTGACTGGGTGAGGGGTGGTGCCATGATTCATTGTTCTTTAAGAAAAGGTACTCTCTGCAGGGTTTCACCTTTCCTTCCAGAGATACTCTGTTTCTGAGTAGGCTATAGCCTGAGAACCTCTATTTGCTGTTAGGGGAGAGCTTACCTGGATACATTGGTTGTTGCTGTCTGCTACGACTATGCGGCCGCTGCTGGCTGCGGACACACCCTGTAAATTGGTGAATTCACCCTTCTCCCTTCCACGACTCCCTGTGGGGAACAGAACAGATGGATCGCAAACAGACCAAAATTCACAGAGGTCATTTTGAGCCTCTGGCCCCACCCATCCCGCCCCGCCCCTTCTGGCTCAGCTCTCGGCCCCGCTGTACCAACTCGGAAGACTAGCTCATCCTCGATGGGGTTGTCCTTCCGTTTGCCGCCCGTGCTGTACATGGAGCTGGGCCTTCGCACAGCCTTCTGGCGCACGTGGCTACCCGGGCCGCCAGGAGACTTGACGCGGCGCTTGACGTCGTCCGGGGAAGGTGGCAGGTCCCCAGGGCGCAGGGCACGCACGCGGAAGGGGCTACCGCGCACCGGCTGTCCGTAGAGCAGCACCGAGAGGAGCAGCTCGCCTTCCGTACGCGCCGTGTACACCAGCTCGTACGTGCCATTCTTGTGGTCCACCACGGGAACCGGCAGGCGCGTGCCATCCGGGCCCGTGATCTCCGCACGCAGCTCAGCGCTGCCTGTGCGCACCAGCCGCCCATCCTTGTCTTTGGTAGTGACGGTGAGCGAGGCGGGCTGGCCCACCAGCGCCTGGCGCAAGCCCTCGCCCGTGGCTACTGTCTCGTGTGCAGTGGCACTGGTAGTGAGCAGTGCGCCCAGATTGAGCACCGATCTCCGCAGCCCGTCGACCTCGAGGACTAGTTCCAGCTGTGCGTTCTCATGGGGCCGCTCCGGAAAGGCCTGTGACGCCAAAGCCGCCAGCCGCTCTCGCATGTGCTTGCGCACCAGCAGCACCTCCGGGGCCGAGCCCAGGCGCAGTGCCTGCTCTGCGAAGCTGCAGCTACTGCCGATGTGTTCCTGACCCTGACGCAGTGTGTCTAGCTGGGTCTGCAACACCTGAGGAGGGGTTCCGGGAGGTCTGGGTGAGAAGACTGATGTGCTGGGGGTAAGGCTAGGGAGGGGGTGTTTCTTGTGATTCCTGATGAACTTGTACTATGGCATGAAAGAAATACAAGAGGGTGAGTATGGACAAAGGACACAGATGCCCGCAGCACCTACTGACCACGTGAGGAGGTGGAAAGCAGAGGCCAGGGGAAGGTGTGCACAGGTGTGGAAAGGCGGGGAAGGCAGCAGGCCGTCTCAGGATAGACAGCGGTGGGAAAGGGTGAGCAGACACACCTTCTGCTTGGCCCCACAGATGGCCTCCAGGTCGCTGACCAGAGCCTGCTTGCGCTGCTGCAACGCTTGCTCCAGGTCCTCGAAGGCTGAGCTGATCTGGGCCAGGGCCTCTGCCTTGCGCTCCTGCAGCTGCTGGCTGATGCCCCCGACTAAGGCGATAGCTGCGGACAGCTGCGGCAGTCTGGGGAGGGGAAACATCTCACAGTGGGGCTGCTTGAGGGTGCCCGTGCCAAGCCATTCCTTCTCCCTGGGGACCCTACCGCTGTGCTGGGTGAATTCCCCTCCCTGCCACCTCCCTGTATCTCCACCCTCCCCAGGGTCTCTCTTCTGCCTCTGTGAAAGCACCACCCCACCAGCCCTCTTCCGCCAGGTGCCTACCGGCCGCGCACCGCCTCGAGCTGGCGCTGCAGGGCCGCCTTGTGCTGCTCCACCACGTCGCGCAGCAGCACCGTGCCATGCTCCCGGTGCTCGCCAGCTCGGCACTCCCCGCACATGGCCGTCTCACAGGCCTCACAGTAAAACTCCATCGTCTGGCAGCATAAGGACTCCAGTCAGGAATCCACTAGACACCAGACTTCTTTGTCCCCTCCCCTCCCCCACCTGCCCTCCTTGCCTCTCACCTACCAGGTGCATCCCCTTACCTGGACCACTTTACCCAGAGAAATACCCTCTCACCCACAGCCTCTCAGCCCCCTCCCCCGACCGCTCCTGCCCCTCCACCCCAAGTCCTGGCCTCACTGGGCCTGCTTGGGCCCACCTTGCCTTCATGGTTGGGGCAGGAGAGGGGGCGGCCAGCCACTGCGCTGAGGGGGTGGGGGTCCTCGGGGTCGTGGGCCCCATCAGGTGCCTGCTGCATGGCCTCCATGAGGCTGCTGATGAAGAAGTTGTTCTGCAGTGCGGAGACGCCCTGCTCGGGGAGGATGGACGTCTGCCGGCACACCGGACAGGACAGTGTCAAGCTCTGGGCAGGGATGTAGTTCTGGAGGCATCTGGCCAGGGAGGAGGGGGCGTCAGAGGAATGGAGGGGTGAGGTGGCGTCAGAATGCCCCCCCCCCCCACCCGCTATGGGTGCCAGTCCCTCTCCTCTCAGGTGTGCTGTTACATTCATTTGGAAACCGCTCTGGCTGGCACACGCATCCTGTCCTGCCAGCAGGGGTAAGAGGCCTCTCTCTCTCACAACTGAGTGGGAACACACCCCTGACGTCTCAGAAGAGCAGACGTATTGGCATTCCTCACAGTGTGCACAAACACAGGTTCACCTTTCACAGGTGTTTACAAACCCTTCTCACAGAAAATGTGCGACTGCCTGTCCCCACCCCCCTGCCATTAACTCATTAAACATTTATTGACTGCCTACTCTTGCCAAATTTGTGCCAAGCTCTGGGAATACAAAGATAAACCACAGTGCTATCTCTAAAATACTTCCAGTTTATAGAGGAAAAAAAGTAACAAAATTAGAGTTTGTAGAAGTAAACAGTGTGATGATTAAAAGCAGGAGTCCTGAAGTTAGGCTGCCTGGGTTCAATTCCCAGGTCTGTCACCTATTACGCTATGTGACCCCTGAGAAGTTACTTAACTTTTTATGTACTAAGGACCCCTCCTTTGTAAGATGGAGACAGTACAGGCTTCACAAAGTATGAAGGATTAAATGTAAAGTGCTGACAACGCCTGACTCACACAAAGTGCTATATAATGTAGACTATTAGTATTTGTTTTTGTTCAGTCACTAAGTCGTGCCCGACTCTTTGTGTCCCCATTGACTGTACCACACCAGGCTTCTCTGTCCTCCATTATCTCCCAGAGTTTGCTCAAATTCATGTACGGGTATTAGTATTACTGATCATTAATATAAGGAACACAAGGACATCCCTGGTGGTCCAGTGGTTAATCCCTAGTGGTCCAGTGGTTAATGCCCCTCACTGTAGGGAGCCAGGGTTCAATCCCTAGTAAGGGAACTAAGACCCCATATACTGCAACTAACCATGGGCACTACAGCTACTGAGCCTGCATGCTCTAAAGCCTGCACGCCACAAGTGGAGAAGCCCATGTGCCAAAGACCCAGCACAGTCAAAACAAATAAATAAATATATGGAACACAGAATATGTAGTAATAAGGAAATTCACAGAAAGGGCATCTGGCCAAGGGTGGCTGGAGTGGGTAGCCAGGAAGCCAGAAGAGGAGGTGACTTAAGCAAAATCTTCAGGGACAAATAATTGTTTATCTGACCAGAGAAAGCAGGGAGAGGAGGAAGGGGGGTCCAGATACAGAAGGTGACCAGAAGCAGCACAGTATGACTAGGACATTATAAGCAGTTCGAGGTGGCTAGAGAGGACTCCAAGGCAAGGAATGGTAAGGGAAGTCTGGAGAGAGAGGCAGAGTCCAGCTCATGGAGGGCTCCTGGGCCACACCGAGGAGCTTAGAAGTTATCCCAACAGCAGGAGGGCGTTGCAGGAGCATGATAGAGCCAGGTTTACACTTTATCAAGCTCCTCTTCACTCTCTCTGTGTGGAAGGTAACTGTGAATATGATGAGACAGCAGCCAAGGGGTGGTAGCATCTTCCTCCCTAGCACCCAGCTACCATTTATTAGGTGCAATGTGCCACTCACTGTATATTTGATGCTTGTTAACAGACTCAGAAAAGTTAAGTGCTCCAAGATAACAAAGCTAGTGAAACACGAGAGGCAGATCCAAGGTAATGCATGTGCTTATGCAAGATATTCTTGTATAGTCTAGACAAGAGGTGAGGAAGACCTGGATTTAGGCACTAGCAATGTAGACCACGGAGAAGGCAATGGCACCCCACTCCAGTACTCTTGCTTGGAAAATCCCATGGACGGAGGAGCCTGTTAGGCTGCAATCCATGGGGTCGCTAAGAGTCGGACACGACTGAGCGACTTCACTTTCACTTTTCACTTTCATGCATTGGAGAAGGAAATGGCAGCCCACTCCAGTGTTCTTGCCTGGAGAATCCCAGGGACGGGGGAGCCTGGTGGGCTGCCATCTATGGGGTCGCACAAAGTCGGACACAACTGAAGTGACTTAGCATAGCAATGTAGACCAAAGGACAAAGAGGATGAGATGGTTGGATGGCATCATTGACTCAATGGATATGAGTTTGAGCAAGCTCCGGGAGATGGTAAAGGACAGAAAGCCTGGTATGCTGCAGTCCATGGGGTCAGAAAGAATCAGACATGACCTAGCAACAGAACAATAACAATGTAGACCAAAATGGAACAAATTTGACAAGTGTTTAAGAAGTGCAGCCAGTGGGAGGTGTTGTCTGATTAGATACAGGGAGTGAAAGATGAGCCTGGGTTGACTCCCAGGATCTTAGCTTAGATGACTAAGTGGATGGTGGTGCCATTCACCATGATGAGAAACACAGAAAGAGGACTAGTTTACAGGGAGGTTCAGCCTTGGCCTGGTTGAGTTTACTGTAACACTGGGACATCCAGGCAGAGGGAATCAGTAGACAGCTTGGGGAGAAGGCAGGTTAGAGAGGGAGGGAGGCCACCAACATTCAGATGGCTAAGGGGATTACAGTGCCAAGAGCAGGACCCAGCAAATACTGAATGAGGAGAGCAAAGAGGAACGGGCAGAGAGACAGAAGGAGAGACGGTGTCAGGGTAGCCGAGTGGAGCAATTCCAGAAGCAGGGAATGAGTAGTCATCAGTGTCAAAAGCAGCTGAGTCAGGGAAGGCAAGGATGGGAAAATGTTGCCAACTGAAGAGTGAATGGGAGGTTGGAAGTTTGAGTAAAAAGGAGATTGAGGGGTTGGATGGCAGCTGGGAAGGACAGAGGGACAAAGCAGAGTTCTTATCTGTAATGGGAGGCTTGAGCATGTATAAACTGATGAGCCAGCAGAGGAGGGAGGCGACTAGAAGACATGGGACAAGGTCTGGGGATGGGAGAGTGGCTCAGGTTGGCTTGAAGAGGAGGAGCAGATGGATAGAGGGAGGGGGAATGGAGGTGGCTGTACTTGAGCACCAGGGGACAAATTTAGGATGCCTAACTTGCTTCAAGGAGAAGGCAATGGCACCCCACTCCAGTACTCTCACCTGGAAAATCCCATGGACAGAGAAGCCTGGTAGGCTACAGTCCATGGGGTCCCTGAGAGTCGGACTCGACTGAGCGACTTCACTTTCACTTTTCACTTTCATGCATTGGAGAAGGAAATGGCAACCCACTCCAGTGTTCTTGCCTGGAGAATCCCAGGGACGGGGGAGCCTGGTGGGCTGCCGTCTCTGGGGTCGCACAGAGTCGGACACGACTGAAGCGACTTAGCAGCAGCAGCAGCAACTTGCTTCAGGCAAGGTTAGCGGCTGAAAGCAAATGAGTGGGTGAAGGCGGGTCCAGGAGGACAAGGAGGCTAGGATTCAGCACTGAAGGGAGGAGGAGAGGGGTCTTGCTAGAAACAGACTGATGGCGCTGTGTTTGCACACGTGCTAAGTCGCTTCCGTCGTGACTGACTGCTTGAGACTCTATGGACCATAGCCTGCCAGGCTCCTCTGTCCATAGACTTCTCCAGGCAAGAATACTGGAGTGAGCTGCAGTATCCTCCTCCAGGGCATCTTCCCAACCCAGGGATTAAACTGGCGTCTCTTAAGTCTCCTACATCGGCAGGCGGTCTCTTTACCACTAGAGCCACTGTGTTTGGAGACCACCAATTTGTGGAGGGAAGATCTGACTGGTGCAAAGTTTCCCATATCCTCAATCTCCCCTCTTAATGTTGTCTACACCTCTTGATCTGAATTAATTATCTTATTCATTTAACAAACACCACGTGCCAGGCACAGTTCTAAGTGCTTCACAAATATTAACTTATCGGTGACCTAGTTTCCCCTTCGGGTGGTTTTGGTCTCATACTCCACATTCCTCGGGGCCAGAAGGTGGGGTTGAGTCCTCCCCACCCCCAACTGGAACACTGCTAAACTCTCCTTCTTCAGCTCCTTGGAAGCTCAGGCCTTCTGTCTACAACACCCCACCTTGCTGTTGTCTCTGCTGACTTAATGGTTGCTTCCCCATAAGTCTTCCTCCTGGCTCACTCTCTTCTTCTATTACTCACCTCCCACCCTAACACACACTCCTGCCCTTATTCTCAATGACTCTGACATCCACAGAGTAACCCACCCACCATCAAGATTTCTTAGTTCCAGGGACTTCCCTGGTGGTCCACCGGTTATGACTTTGCATTCCCAATGTAGGGAGTATCAGTTCAATCCCTGGTCAGAGAACTAACATCACACATTTGTGCATGACGTGAGGAAAAAAAAAAAAAAAAGATTTCTTAGTTCCTAAGCCTCTGTACCCCCTTATCCCCAGGATTTTTTTGTCTACTTAACCTCAACCATCTACTCCCATGTTCCCAGCACCACTATGTCTCATCAACTGTGAAGTCTGCATTTCAACCATTCCGTTTAGTTTCCCCTGTAGCTCTCTTCCAAGCTTGCTGAATCTGGGGTTTACCCTGCAGAATACCTTTGAACTCATCAAGAACCCCATCCTCTGTGTTGCTCATGCTTGGCTTACGAGCGCTTCCTAACTGGTTTCCTGTTTCCACTCTTGCTTCTGTAGAACCCACTCTTCCACAGCAGCCAGAATGAGCTTTGAAAAACCCAATTTATGTCACATTATTTCCCTGCTAAAGAAAATCCTCCAGGGTTTCCCATTGCATTTAGAACAAACTTCAAACACTTTCCTAAAACTGCCAAGCTCCCCCATGAACTGTTCTGACTCTTTCCTACCTCACTTCACCCCACTTTCCTCCTTATTCATGCACGATGGCTTCTCCTCCAGTCTCTGAACATGCCCCAATTACTCCTTCCTTAAGGCTTTTGCATGAAACAGTGCAAAGATGATCCCCATGCCTGGAACAATCTGCACGTGCCTGTTTCCTTCTCATCCTCAGGTCTTGGATCAAATGTCACTTCCTTGGAGAAGCCTTCCCTGATGACTCTCTGTAGACTAGCCCCTGGCCCAACCACCCTCACCTGCTCCCTATTTATTTCCTGGAAAACAGTCCAAACTGTGACTCTCCTGTTTGATTATTTGCTCGCCTACTGTCCATCGCTTCTCACTAGAGCATAAGTCTTTGAGAGCAGGGACCAAGGGATAAGTGAATGAGTGAGTGGTAGTTGGTAGAGAAGACTCTGCAGTCAAATCTGGATTCAGACCTTGACTATTTAACTTGCTGCAGAGCCTTGGAAATATTTCTTAATTACTTAATGACTCTGAACCCTAGTTTCCTCTTCTTTAAAAATGGGGATAATAAAGTATCTGTTGGAAGGATTAAGTAAATCAATACATGTAAATCACTTAGCCAGTCCCTGGCAAATAGTCAGCAATCAATACATGGTAGCTATTGTTATAATTTCTCAGGCACTGATTTTTTTCCAGGAGTGCTCAGTGATCTGGGTGTAGGAGAAGGTGTGGAGACATCTAATTACAGCTCAGATCCAGGATTGGGCTTCTGCCACATGGGTTTGGAAGAGGACAAAGGTGTATGGTCTGCATAGGATTCAGAATGGGTAGGAAAGACAGGGAGTCCAGGAAGGAGCGGGTAATTGGGAGAAGAGGGAGCCGTCAAGGGCATTAGATATCTACCCCCAGTCAAAGCTGGTGTACTGAAAGTGGAGTGATGGGAGCCAAGAGTGGGATGCTGGAGCTTGTGGCCACAGAAGAAGTGGCATTATTTTGGGTGATGGCAAGATCCAGGGTGTCTTTGGGAGGGTGTCTGACTGAAGTGGTATGGAGGGCATCCCTGGAGAAACAGTCAAGAACTAAGGGGCATAGGTAGGTAGTAAAGTCAGCCAGGTTGATGTAAGAATAGACAGGAAGGCTGAGACTGCTTCCAGCTGATGAAGAGGAGAGACAGCAGTAGAGCTGGAACCTGAAAGAGCAGGACTGGAAGGGAAGAGCATCCCTGGGGCAGAGCTGGGCTCAGTGAAGGGGCTGGGAGGGTGGGGTGGAGGCAATGGTGACAAGACCCAGGGATCTGGTAACTCACCGCAGAACAATAAGGGATAAGAGAGAGACAATACTGTCAAAATACAGATGTGATCATGCATGAAACCCTTCAAAGGCTTCACGTGGCTCTCAGGCTAAGAACAAAATTTCCCAAGTGGTCAACAAAGCCCCTCTCTGTCTGAGTTCCAGCTCTGTCCCAGGCCACTCGCAACTGCACTCACTATGCTCCAGCCTTGCCGGGCTTCCTCTAGAGCCTCTCACCCAATGCAGGTACCCATGCCACGTGGCCTCCCCGTGTTCTGCCTTCTGCCTGGAAGGCTTTGACCACTCCCTTCACTCAGTTAACTCCCATCCAGCCTCTGGATCAGACCTTAGGGAAGCCTTCTCTGATTCTCTAAATTCTAACAGATCCCATCTTAGCACTTTATTTGCAGCACTCATTCAGGGTGCAATATTACATTTATCTGTATCAATATTACATTTATCTGCAATATTACATTTATCAGTAGTCCGGCTGTATGATGATTTGATTACTATCTTCCTCTTTCACTATACTGTCAGCCCTTTAAGAGCAAGGATCATATCTGTTTTTGCTTATCACTGCTTGCCCAGCACCTGGGACAGGTCTGGTTCATAGTAGTTGCTCGATAAATAAATATTTGTTGAGTGAATGAATAATAGATAGAGGCCCAGAGGCTGGGAGGGGTTGCCTTCCACTCAGTACCTCAGGATGACAATGAGGATGGGCAGGGAGGATAGACCTAGCTTTGAACATCCTCCCACTGGTCAGAAATTTCTGGTGCCAGAGCTGGTTGAGAGCCTCAGTTCTGTTTGATTTCTCTGGTGATGTCGAAGGCTGCCTCAGGGTTTGGGCAGGGGCACAGAAGGCCCTGTTCTCGGCAGGAGGCGCCACCCAGTGTTAGGAAACCACTGGTCCTCTCGCAGGTTCAAACCTTCATCTTCTGTAGGTCAGGGTTCATCTGCTCCCCTCCACGTGTGCACACATCTCCCTCACCTCTTACAGGTTTACACACGCCACTCCCTTCTCCAGAGGGCCTGCAAGGTCCTCATCCCTCCCCAGTACACACCCCCTCACCTTTCACAGAAGGTGTGCAGACAAGGCAGGACCTTGGGGCACCGGTACCGATCCAGGCAGATGCTGCACACCAGAAACTGCTTGTCCATCGGCTGGACCTCCGGGCCAGGGCTGTCCTCCCTTTTCGCCATGGTGCCCACGGGTGGCTCCTGCCACTCACACCAGCCTGTACCCAGAGAGATGGTCAGCACCAGGGAAGCCAGCACTCCCTTCCTCCGCGTGATCCCCACCACCCACAGTCCCTGAAAAGCACTAGCCCCATTTCTTCCCTGCCGGGAATGGAGCAAGGTGAAGTAGCTGGACTGGGGACCCTCTGAGCCTACTGCTCTGGTCAAAAGCACAGGCATCAGGTTAGACTGGACTTCAAACCCAGCTCAGCCTCTTCCCAGCTGTGTGACCTTGGACAATTTATATATCCTCTTTGTGCTTCAGTTTCCATAATTTGCAGTTATGGGAATACTGATCCCTACTTGAAATGGTTGTTTTGAGGATTCACACTTGTGTCGGTCAAGTACAGTCAAGTGCACAGTACAGGGATGTACACTTTCACTGACACACCCGCCCTTTATCTCCTTTGCCTCCCCTAAACCCTCCCCCAGGAGGCTTTTCTGATAGAGTGTCTCTCCTCTGGCCACCTACAGCCCCTCTAGCAGTGCTCTGATCCACCTCCCAGCACAACTGCCCAGGGTCACATTCTTCTCCGCATCCAATCAGTATCCAGGTCTCATGGATTCTGCCTCCCCAATATCTTATCCCCTTTACTCCAAATGCACAGATACCACCCTCAATTCATGCTGTCACCAGTTCTCTCCAACAATACAGCAACAACCTAACTGGTGTCCTTGTCTCCTTGCCTGCTTGTCACCAATCCCCCTTGCAGCCAGAATGAAGCTTCTAAACACGGATTCCATCTAGTCACTAACTCCCTGTTTAAATTCTTTCAATGGTTCTCCATTGTCCAGAGGACAAAGTCCAAACTCCTTAAATTGGCCAACAAGGCTTAGCTTTGTCTGGCCCATACCTCCCTCTACAACCTCACATCTCATGATTCTGTGAGCAGTCACACTGGTTTCTTTTCAGTTCCTGGAAAACTCCTTGTTCTCTTTTGCTTCTGGGCAGTCACACATTCTGTTCCCTCTGCCTGAGATCCTCTTCTAACCCCTACTTCGTCTGACTAATTTCTTGCTTATCTTTCACGTCTGCGTGTAAATGTCACTTCCTCCAGAAGGCCTTCCCTGATTTCCTGAGGTCTGGATGAGGTGCTCCACCTTTGTGTCATTCTGCACCCTGTATTTCCTCCATCCTGGCCCTTATACACTACACTGTAATTTTCTTGTTGTTTCTTGGTTTCTTCCACTCTATACAGAGTTCTTGAAGAGAGGTATTATATTTTATTCATTTTTAATCCTAGCACTTAGCACAGAGTCTGACATAAGGATTGGTTTGTATTTATTGAAGAAATTCAGTAATTCAATAACTATTAAGTGCCTACTTTGTACAGGCACTGGGGATAGAGTGATAAATAGAACAGATATGGTCACTGTCCTTGTGGTGGGGAGGTGGTGACAGATATTTAAAAAGTAAATAAATGAATATATATATATATAATTACAAATTTGGGGAAGGGAGTGCTATACAGAAGAAAGGGTGCTATGAGAAAGTTATGAGGTTTCAGTTGGGTGATTGAGGAAGGCCTTTCCAAGCAGGTGATTTTTAAGCAGAGTTTTGAGGGGCTAGAAGGTAAATGGCAGGGATGAGGGTAGAGGCATTAGGGACTGAGGGAGGGAATTTATTCCAGGCTAAAGGAACAACATGAAGGAGAGCTCTTAGGCAAAACGGTCATTGAGAACCCGAAAGGACCACATGCTTAGAACAAAGGAATAAAAGACTGGAGGTGACTCTGGGAATGAGATGACAAAGGACCTTGATGTTAAGAATCTGGGTTTTATCCCAAATTGGGAGGGAAATGATCCAATTTATAAAAAAAAATAAATTAATTAAAAAGCTATTCTGGTGGCCACGAGGATTGAAGAAGAGCCAGGTGGAAGCAGGAAGACCCCTTGGGAGGCTACCCCAGTTCTTTAGGTAGGCTGATGTTGGGTATTAGCAGTGTGTTAGTTGCTCAATCGTGTCTGACTCTTTGTGACCCCATAAACTGTAGCTCTCCAGGCTCCTCTATTCATAGGAGTTTCCAGGCAAGAATACTGGAGTGGGTTGCCATTTCCTTCTCTAGGGGATCTTCCTGACCCAGGGATCGAACCCAGGTCTCCCAGTTTGCAGGCAGACTTTTTACCATCTGAGCCACCAGCCTATAAGCAAAAAGGTGGACTGAGCTGAGAAATAACCATAAGGTTGAGTCAAAAGGATATCATGATTGACCAGATGTGGAGAGGAAAGGAATAAGGCAATAAGGACTCACAGGTTTCCCGCCTGAGCAGATGGTGGACTGTGCCCAGAGACAGTGAAGCTGAGGAACTGATTTGGGCCGTTCTATTTTAGCCACATTATGTCTGAGATGTGATAACCCAGGTAGAGTTGTCAAGTAAGGAATAGAATATAGGAGCTCAAGGGAGAGGTCTGGACTGGTTTTGGACTTGGAAGCACTGGCATATTAAGGATACTTAAGGCAATGGTGGGGCTTCCTAGGTGGCTCAGTGGGTATAGAATCTGCCTGCAACGCAGGAGATGCCAGAGACTCAGGTTTGATCCCTGGGTTGGGAAGATCCCCTGGAGAAGGGCATGGCAACCCACTCCAGTATTCTTTCCTGGAGAATCCCATGGAGAGAGGAGCCTGGCGGGCTACAGTCCATAGGGTCACAAAGAGTCAGACACAACTGAAGTGACTGAGCATGCATGCATGCACAGCAATGATAATGGATGGGACCATTTAGAGACAGAGAGTGAAGAGTGAAGGAGAACCCAGAGGGATGGGAGGAAGACCAAGAGTGTATGCTGCTGCTGCTACTAAGTCACTTCAGTCATGACTGACTCAGTGTGACTCCATAGACGACAGCCCACCAGGCTCCTCTGTCCATGGGATTTCCCAGGCAAGAGTACTGGAGTGGGTTGCAAGAGTGTATGGGATCAAGGAAATCCAGGAAAGAGATTGACTCAAGAAAGGAGGAGCAGTGAAAGAAGATAAAGACTGAGGGTATCCAACAGATTTGGATGTGGTGGAATGGAAAGGGCAGAAGCCAAGTCAGAGTGATGGAAGGATGACTGGAGATGAAGAAATTAACATAGTGGATGCAAACCATTTAAGAGAGAAACATGGGCATGCAAGGAGGCAGAAAGATAATCAGACTACTTCAAAACAGGCAGTGACGAGGGGCAGGCCATCCCTTTCTGTGCCCAGCTCAATGCAGCATGGGCCTCTCTAAAGACGAATGAATGAATGCAATGGGGCCAGTCCAGAGCCCTCTTCAGGTTTGTGGAGGGGCAGGAGAGAGGCTCGGCTGCATGTGTCTCATGTTTATGTGAGGGTGGGCATGGGCAGGGTGGAAGGCATCCCTGTGAGCATCCTCCCTGATGTGGGCACTGGGATTCTGAGGTTCCTTCTCCAGAAATGATGGGTTCTGAATCTGGAGATTTAATACAAAGACAATAACCCAGCAGGAAGAGGACAGATTGAGGGTTGGCGGAAGGAACAGGAGGCCAGGGCCAAGCTGATGCTTCTGTTTGGCAAAGGGCAGGGCTGGGAGGAAGAGTAGGAGTGGTCCACCCGGCCCTTCTTGGGCAGCTGGAAGTCAGGCTCCGCCTCTCTCCAAGCCCAAGGGGCTCTCCCAGCCTGTCACACAGGGGCGGGGATTGGGCTCCATCCAGGCACTGACAGCTCCTCCCTCCCTTCCCCTTCCTGCTTCAGTTCCCCACCCAGACATGCTGGGCACGCAGCCGCTTAGGTCATACCCACTCCCCAACTCCCTCATCCCCCGCCCTCGCCTAAATCACTAGGCTCCCTTCCTCTCCTGGGCTTCTGCTCCCACCACTCCCATCTCATTGCCCCCAAGGTCCTATAGGCCATGGTTTAAATGAACTGTTTATCACAGCAGACATTTGGAAGATCTTGAACTCAGAGCTGAGATTTCACCCTGCTTCCTCAGGCTGCCTACTGCCATCTCTGCATCCCTTATCCTTCCCATCTTTTAACTGAGGTTCTAAAGGTTTCCTCTTTCAGCATTCATTCAGCACCTCTGCTAGGTCTGGGGATACAAAGATAAATAGTCACAGCTTAGCCTTCATGGATTCCACAATCTAATAAATAAGAGTAGGTAGCGGTTCCTTTCTCCAGGGGATCTTCCCAACCCAGGGATCAAACCCAGGTCTCCAGCATTGCAGGTGGATTCTTTACCGTCTGAACCTCCAGGGAAACCCAATAAATAGATTACTGCAGTGCAATATGGTGAGGGCTATGATGGGGAAGGACAGATTGCTAAGAGTCACCTAACCTAGATCCTGGGCAGGGGAAGAGGGTACTAAAGGTTGGAGGTCAAGGGAATTCTCCAGAAGAAAAGGCCATTCAAGAGCTCCAGGATGGGTAAGAGTTACACAGAGCATGTCTTTTGCAACAGGAGACTGAATCAAACACTGTGACAGGGGAGGGCTAAGAAATGAGATGGAGTAAGCAGCAGTTAGATCACAATGTTTTGTTGGTCTTATTAAGGAATTTAGACTTGACTCTACACTGGTAGGGGGTTAAGCCTTTATCCAAAGAGCAAAGGAAACCTTTTAGGGGCAGGGTGGGGAGGTGGAGAGAGTTTAAGTACAGGGTGAGGGAGAGAGGAGAGTAAATTTTTGACTGCAGTGTGGAAAAAAGATGAAGGGTGTCACAAGTAGAAAGTTAAGAGACTGCCATGATATTCTAGAGGAGAGATGAGAGTGACCTTCATTAGTGGAGTAGCAAAAGGGAGGTGACAGAAGTGGATTTCATAGCAAGAAATCCCAGAACTTGGTGACCAGTTATTAGATATGAAGAGCAGAGGGAGAAGAAAGAATTAGAGATGATTCATAGTTTTCTAGCTTGGAAACTCTGAAAGACAAGCAGTTTGAATGGGAGGGTGACAGGCTCAGTGTTTAGTAAAAGGAATCTGAGGTGCCTACAGGACTTTTGAGTGGAGAGATCCAGCTGGCAATTGGAAAGATAAGCTGGAGCCTAGGAAAGAGGTCTGGCCTGGAGATAATGAATTTGGAGTCCTTGGTGTAGACATGGTGCCTGAAGCTATCGAAGTGGATGACATCATCCAGAGAGGGTATAAGATGAGAAAGGAAAGCCTGTGACTGTGCCCCAAGGAACTTCAACATTTAAGGAAGCAAAGCCTGCAAACAAGCTGAAAAGATGTAGCCAAAGAGGCAGGAGAATCAGGAAAGATATCCTGAAAGCAAAGGGAGAAGACAGCTTCATGGATAAGAGAACAGTCTTCACAGTGAAATGCTGCAAAGAGTTCCCATGATCTAAAGCTCTAAAAGAGCTGGTATTAACCCCAGGGAGTGTGGTTTCTAAGGGCTGGAGGAAAGGATGCCAGATCCAGGGGGCTGAAGAGGAAGGTGATTGTGAGCAAATGAAGACAGCCAGTGCTGATTCCACTAGATCTCTGACATCTGCAAAGGATGTATTTCAAGGCTTTTCAGTTTCTCCAAATTCTCAAGCAGCATCTAATTTCCTCCAGGACTTCCCCCTACAACCTCACAGGAGTCCCAGTATAACATTACTTATACAGCTATGAGTAAAGGTGGGTGACCAAGGCATTGTTAAACAGTGGCTGCAAGAGGCCAGTTAGGTTCACTCACTTCTGAAAATGACTTTCTCCTGTTCACTAGCCTCCAAGTCTACTCGATCATTTGAAGCCTCAGCAAAATGACAAATGCTGCAGGTTACTATCTCTGGGGTTTCCCTGGAACAGTTGAAACCTTGGAGGAGGTAAAGTCCTCAAAGCCAAGGAACCCTTGCAGTAAGATTGGCAAGGAAGGAAAGTGATGAAATTTGCAGTACCACTCTCCTCGCCCCCTACTGCTAGACTGAGTAGGTGAATGAACCATTCAATCAGCTGATCAACCTATCAAGCAATCAAATTTCCTGGGCACTCTGGACAAGGCCCTTAAAACAGTTACTGGAGACACAATGCTGAAACAGACACACTCCCTGTCCTTTACAAGTTCTCAGACTAGGGTGGGAATCAGACTTGTAAATATATAACCTACAATGTGATAAGTGTCATGATATTAACATATTCAAACTACAGTGGCAGCAAAGAGGAGGAAGTATCTAACTCTGAAGGTAGGGAAGGAGAATAAAGAAAACTTTCGGAAGAAGGGATATATGAACTGGATCTTGAGGGACAAATAGGATAAGTACATTGGGAAAACAGTGAGTCAAGGAACAGAAGCATGAAAGATTAAGAAACATGGACCAGTTGGGCAAGAGAGCAAGATTCAAAAAGACAGTGGCTGTACTTGATGTTATCATGACCCACTTGATGTCAGTTCTCTACTTGCCTCTCTGGCTGCTCCTTCACTGTCCATTCCTTATCTGTCTAGTTCCTCAGGGCTTTGTTCTAGGGCCTTTTCTCCCCTCACTTTCATACTCTGGGAGATCTCACCATCTCCCATGGTTTCAGTTACCATCCACTTGCTAACGACTCCCAAAGTCTTATCTCCTATGCAGAAAACTTTCTTGAACCCAGACCTATATATCTAGCTGTACCTAGGACATCTGTACAGAGATGATGCTAGAGACTAGTCTAAAACTGACTTCACTTTCCCCTAACCTATTCATCTTGCTGCATCTCTCATCTCAATAAAAGCCACCACCGTCCATCTAGCTCCATCAGCCAGAATCCTGGGAGTCTTCTCAATTCCTTCTCGTCCAATTTTCAGATATAGGCTATGACTATATCCTTGCTTCTGTTCCTAAAATGTGTCTTGGTTAAAGGTCAGGAGATTCAGGGGCTAGTCCTGACTCTAACTAACCTCACTAATGCAAGGTAAGACTCTGGACAAGTTCCTACTCCATCCCCTTACTTGCAAATTGTGTGTGTGGGGGTGGCATATCTTTCTCTTCCCCAGATCTGAGATTCCCAAGGTTCTCTGTCCAGCCAAAGGTCTCTACAGATTGTAATATGTGTCCATGATCAAATTCAACCTTGTACAACCTTGAGTATTTGATTTCTGGTTTTCACAGCAAGGCTAGGTGTGTTAGATAGTGGTTGTAGTTGTCTACCTCTCTTACTGAGTTGAGGGCACCAATGACACTCCTTCTGAACACCCTCTACCCTAGCCTAGCAAAATGATTTTGCTCTGTTTTTCTAAACACAAATACTATACAAACTATGGGCCTTTGCTCAGGCTCTTCTCTCAGCAAGAATGCCATTGTGCCCTGAGTGGCTGAGGCAGCACCTGGCACACAGAGGTGCTCAGTATATGTTGGTGACAAGAGAGCCATGTTTAAATCACTGCAGTTCCCTCTCACCAGACAGAGAGGCAAAATCAAAGGCAATAACAAGACAAGGAAACAAAGTTCCAAGGAAAAAGACCTCCACTCAACATAAAGAAGCTTCCCCATAGCAGAAGGTAGTAAGTGCTCTGTCACTGGAGGCATGCAAGCCAAGGGAGGCAGGGCACCTGTCAGGCCTGCAGCTGATTCCAATTCTGCAGCAAATCACAGCCCTGCTTAGGGGATGAATGGGCACTGATGAGCTGGACAGACAGGCAGGGAGAGACCTGTGAAGACCTCTGCACCTGCTCCAACCTCCCAGATCTCATCTTCCTCCAGGGGCCAGTCCTCGTTTATGCTTTCCACATCAGAGACCCTCGCACAGGAACAAGCCCAGGACCTGCCTTTAGCGGACTGACCTCCCTGGGGTGCAGCCTGCCCCTCCAACCTGCAACCATCTGTCCCTGCAGGATTGCAGCCCATGATCTGAAGCCAAGTCCAGAAGGGAGGAGGCCAGAACCAGGGAGGAGCCTGGGGTCCTCCAGGCGGGGCTCTGGCTGCATGGGAAACAGAAGAGTCCTTTCCAACAAGAAACAGCCTCCGGATGAGGCTGCCCGTCCTGAGGCCAGGGCTAGAGGAGGAAACGTTGTCCTCTATACCCGCCGATGGGCCTCTAGGTGCCTGAGGACGGAGAGGGTAGCAAGGGGTGGAAGTGTCTGCACCAGGGAGAAAGGAACCCTCAGACAAGCTGGGCCACTAGATTCCAGAGTCCCACTCAGCAACCCCACCCGCGCCCCCACCCCCCATCATCCTCGGCCGCACTGTTCGACACCCTCCGCCAACATACACAAGCTCCCAAACCCTGCGCTCTTCTAAGGAACCATCACCCATCCACCCGCGCCTCCCCCCTCAAACATGGACCTCACGTGAGCAGCCACAGCCCGAAGAATCCCCCTACGGCTCTCACGGACAGGGACACGCCTCACGTGGACAGAGACAGGCACAGCTTTTGAAAAGCATCTATGCCCCCACCCACAGCCACTCGGACAGACACATCGCCGCTCCGACCCAGACCCGGACCCGGGCAGACAGGAACACAAACGCACCCCTGGGGGCCGCCCGTCGCACTCACCGCGGCCAGGCAGGATGGGAGGGCCAAGACCAGGACTGCGGCCACTCCGAGGGGCCCGCGGCGCTGCCCCTGCTGCCAGCGCCCGTCTGCCCGGCCGTGCCCGCGGCGCCGCCCCACGTCCCGCGCCTCCGCCTGTCCCCGCGCCGGCGCCGCCGCCGGACCAGCCGCACAGGCCGGAGGGAGGGGCCGGGGCGGGGCTGCGGACCAGCCGGAGGAGGGGTCGGCTGGGAGACCGAAGACCCACCCACGCTCCGCCCGCCGCCGCGGAGGCCCCGCCCGCCCCTACCCCACCCGCTCAGATCCCCCGACTCCCCTGAGGCTCCTGCAGGCGGTGCCTCTGCGGTCGGGCTGGGCAACCCTTGAGCCAGATCCCGGATCCCGGATCCTCGATCCCCGCCAGCTGCCTCTGAGTCCTGACGGTTCCAGGAAAGGGCAGCTTAGTCGGTCTCAGGGACTGGGCGGACGCTTCATTACGAAAAGGCGTCTGGGCAGCAGGGTTTTCGGACTCTGGGAGCGGGTAAGGGCTGCCTCCCGGAGGTGCCCTTCCAGGCTGTCTTGGGGGGCTCCTACGGACTATGCTAGTGTGGTCTCTGCTGAGCGGGGGAGACAGGGATCGCCTGTGCCTCGGCGCGGATCTCTCGGCGACGAAAGAGCCCCAAAGTGGAAGGGCAGTACCCAGAGCTCTGGGAGAACGGGCTGACGGCCGAGAAAGATGGGGCTTGATTTGGCTCAAAGTGCCTGGCTCTCCCTCAGGAGCCCCCTCGCGAGGAAATTATGGTTCAGACCATCTAGCGACTCCCTTCCACCATCCAAGACCAGAGCGATTCTCAGAATCATCACATTGTGGAAAACCAGTCCCAGTGGAAAATAATAAAAAGTGTAACTGTTAGCAGGGACTGCTTATTATGTGCCAGACACATAACGCATCACCTTAAATATATGATCTTCTTTAATACTCATCATCTCAATAGGTAGCTTCTTTCATTAGCCGTGTTTTGCAACGGAAAGAACTGAGGGTCCTCGGCTCCCCAGACAGTAACCCTGTTCACTCAGGTAGAAAGGGCTGGAAACAGGGTTTGAGTTCTGCTTGTAGGTCCTGGCTCCAGTCACTTGGAGCCTCAGAACGTTTCATGTTGAAGTATCCCAGTGACCCATAAGCTGGGGGGCCACCACTCAATAATCAAATTTGTCAGATAACTGCAGCTTTTGAGGTAGAGGACCATGCTGAATTCTGGAGCATTCCTTGGCTAAGGGATATAGGGCAATGGTACCTGGACCCTCACTAAATGAAAATGCTGTTAGGGAGCTTTCTTGCAACACACAAGGTTCAGGTTTGGGCTCAACATCTGGGTGCAGCAGGGACCCTGGGAAGTGCCTTGACTTTCACCTGCCTCAATTCTGGCACAGGTGCTCTGGTGTCTGTGAATGAGCCTCAGGGTTCATGATTGCTCTGTAATTTGGGGCCAGGGCTAGGAGACTACCCAATATGAGGTGACTTGGGTCTGTAGAACACTATTTTAAGCCTCACAGGCTTCTTTCCTCAACCCTAAATGTCCTTCATGCCATCAAATTTCTGTTAAGGCTTCAACAGCTCTCTGTACAAAGGGCAAGTCCTTAAGCAGCCTGAAAACGCTCAGCATGATCTGCTACCTTGCCTCTGTAGTCATCCTCTAGCCATTCCCCCTTCATTTCTGCCAAGCTAATTCCTCCCAGTTCCTACTCAGGGCCTTCACATACACTGGCATCTTTGCCTAAGATGCTCTTCCCCTTACTCTTTACCTGGTCATCATTTAGTTACCCTCAGTTCTCAGCTTTCAAGTTGACATCCCCACCTCTATCCATCTAGGCTCCATCCAGCATCCATCCTCTGTGCTTCTGTATCCTAGTATTTATCACTGTATTGTAGTTGCCTAGTTACTTGCCTCTATCCCCCACTAGGCCGTAAGCACTGTGGGCAGGGACCGTGTTTTATTCTCTGATGTCTCCCCAGGGTCTAGCAGCAGCAAATAAAAGCATTCAGTACAGTAAATATTTGCTGTATGAATGAACAGATGATGGAGGCTGGTAGGCCCAACCCGCTCTGGGCCCTGTGTTTTAAGATACGTTGCTATCCTGGCACAAGCCTAAAGGGCAAATAAAGCTTTGGCTCCTACTGGGGCTGGGGGAGGGGACTAGGCTCTCCAGAAACCTGTGACTTCAGCTATCTGGCCCCAGCTCTCCTAAAATGGCAGGATTTTGATGTATGATTAAACTGAGCATTTCTCCACCCAGACCACCCTCCTAGAATCCCCCACAAATTGACCTCACTGGGCCTGCTTTTATGAAAGGTTTATTCCTAGTGCTAGGTCCCAATCTTCCAGGGCTCTAAGCACAATTAAACTGGGTGGGCAGGTGAGGGGAGACCCATTCAGATGCACGGCCAAAAATGGGGCTCCCCATATCCCCACCCTTTTGGTCCCAGTCCCCTTCTCTGCAATGGGCACGCATTGAGGAGGGACAAAGGGTACTGGAGGCAACATCATTGGCCCAGGGGAGCTGCCATTGGCTGACAGGGCCTTTTGAGGCTCTGCCATTGGTCAGGGGGCACACCCCAGAAACTGGGGATAGGCCTGAGGAGTGGTGCCATTGGCCAGGGAGTGGTTTTGTCATAGCCTTTGGCTGTGGAGTGAAAGGAAAAGATCTGGGAATGAAGCCCAGTGGCCAGGAAGATAAAGGACAGGGCTGCAGCTGCTGGGCCTGCAGGCCCCCTGTCAGGCCCCAGCCAGGGATAGGGAACCCAAGCCAGAGTGCAGGTGGCAAGGGATGTCCCATGTCCAAATCTCCCCCACCCTGGGACTACCCCTCCCGATGTCCTTCTTGATAGCCAGGTTGGGCTGGAGTGGCTCACTGCTCCTCTAGCCAGGAGGGCTTCTCAGCTCCTGGAGGCCGCAGCTTGATGTTGAACTGCTGCAGGGTCTGCTCCAGTTGTTTCTGGTTCCCAGCAAAGTAGGCGGACACGGCATTGTGGAAGAGCAGCAGCTGCTTGTGCATCACCTTGATCTGGGGGTCCAGCAGGGTCAGCTGAGACTGGACTCAGACACCCTTTCTGAGGGGCTATGATCCTGAACCCAAATCAGGGGCACATGGACTCTGCTCTGATGGTGCTTTTGGAGTGGGGGCTGAACTCCACCAAGAAAGTCAAGGGATAAAAGCCTTGTAATAGGAGAAACCTAACTTGACTGGCTGGGCCAGGGGTTCTGGCACCTAAGCTCAAGGGGTGGTTTTTTCCCAGTGGTGTTCTTGGGATCAGCAGCCAAATCCTCTAATAGAAAAGCGCCAGGGATCAGAGGGAGGGTGATAGGGAAAGGTCCAGGGATTGAGTGGGCTGGGGAATGTTCCTACTCCTTAGCCAAGATGCATTTCCCCATTCAGTGATGGGGAGTTTGAGGGGAAGGTCAGTGGTACAGATGGAAAGGTGGGCTGGGTCAAAGGGGTGGGGTTAGCACCTTGTTTTCTTCCAGGAACTTGAGCTTGATGGCCACATCTCCCCGCAGCTTCTCATATTTGTCCCGATGGGCCTGGAAAGTGGCCTGGGCACTCTCGAGTCGACCACGCGTCCCTGCATCCCGGGGGCCTAGGCTCAGCTCCTCTAAGTCTGTCCGGTAGGCATCATATTCCAGCCTGGGGAGGGGGTGATATGGGCTGGTCTCCACCCCTTTGCCCTCCACACACTCTCCTACTTTTCTCAATTCTTTTGCCCCTAAAGCTCAAACTTTCACCCATGCCAGCCAACTCCCAAAACCCTAGGCCCTGCCAGTGCCCACACCTGGCAGCCTCATACTGTTTGACAGTCATGAGAGTGTCTTCCATGGTCTTGGTTACCAATGTGTTGATGCTAGAGACAAAGAAGTTCACAGCCCCTAGCAATGTCTCTCCGTTCTTGCACAGCAGCTTCTGCGTCTCTGCATTGTAGCCAAATTCCTCCTGAGGGCAGAAGGAAGGGACAGGCCTGAGTAACAGTCACCACCTGACTGGAGCTAAAGGGCCCTTCCTCCCCCTCCTCTGCCAGGAGGAAACAGCCAATGACACTGGAACAAGTCAGGACTGCCTCCAGCAAGGCTCTCTTAGCCAGAAAGTTAGTGGGGCCACCCTGGGGCTGCCTGGGGCAGGACTGTGGGAGTGGGGGGTCTGTTCACAGGACTGGAATAGGGAAAGCTAGTGCAGCAGGCAAGGGAGGGGCTCTGATTAGGCTGAGCACAGAAGGCATTCTTGTCAATGCAGAGAAGGGTTACTTGTGAGGCACCTAGTGTGCCGCCTCCCCCACCGCCTCCCACTTCTGGACCTCTGTACAAACCCTTAGGCTGCCTCCACAGGTGAGTGCTGCTGGGGGCGGGGCTGGGCCCACCCTGGAGGGGTTCTCCCTCTGGGCTGCAGGAGGGAGGGAGGGAGGGAGGCTGAGGGGTGACTGCCTGGGAGGGCCCCGGCCCAGTCCCCCCACCCTCTTTGGCCTGGCCGAGGCACCTGGAGCTCTGGGGACTTCTGGCTGAGGTCAGCAAAGGCGTCCCCCAGTGCATGCTGGGTCTGCAGCAGGCTGTAGAGGTGGGCTGTCAGTGCCCGGCCCAGCTGCAGGACACTCTCATACTTGCGCTTCGTCTCACGCAGCAGCTCAATCTGCAGCTCCAGCTCCAGGTCCACAGTCCGGGAGCCTCGGCCAAATCGTTCTGATAACAGCTGTTTTGTGCACTAATGAGAAGTGGGGGAGCAGGTCAGAGACCCTAGTACCTTGCCCCCGCAAAAGGCACCTACCCCAGCATCCCCAGGCTTCCGAGTCTCAGCCATAGCTAGGATATTAGGATCTGGAAGATGGGGAAAAGGTACCCAGGGCAGTTTGGGGGAAGGGAGAGGTGACTGAATCCCACCTTATATGTATTGATGCCCCATTTCTTGACGATGTCGAACTTCTCTCCAGCGATGCCCCGAGCCACCTCATCTCCAGGACCAGCAGGAGTAGCACTGTGAGATGGATGGCGGCCAGACCCTAAAGGACCAAGTTCTCTGACTCCAGTCTCTCTCAGATACAATCAGACACCTCTGTGGTTCCCCCCCCAACTCCCCTCCCAGCACATGAAAATGACTTCCCTGAAAGAGCAGAAGCTAGAGACAATTAGATTCTCTTACTCACTAGGAGAAACTTATACATCGTGCCCTGAGACCCAAATCCCAATACACATTGGCCTCTTCTTAAAGTGAGGGTTGGAAAAGGGGGGAAGAGGGAGTGGCATGTGTACAGGGGTAGAGGAAACAGCAGGAAGTAGGCCCAGTATGGGGAGACTGATCATGGATGGGGAGACTGATCATGGATGGTGAGTCCAGCAAACAGAACACCCGGTTGACAATTCCCATGTTGATTCTAGTCAGTGTGAGATTCACAACTGTTTGTTCTTCTAAACGTTAAGAGTCAAATTAAAACTCTGAGAAGTTCCTAATCAGATTCAGGCTCTAGAGCAGGTTAGGGGGAAGGAGAGCTGTGAAACAGAGTTCTTTGCTTGTCTTAGGTAGTGACAGCAGGGAAAGGTACAAGTGGGGCTAAACTCCAAGTGGGAGCAAAAGCACAATTCTGGGAGCTGGCTTCGGGCTGAGATTCCATAAGGCTCATACTAGCAGAGGTTCTAGTTCAAGGATCAAGGTTCAAGGATCTCCAAACAAAATGCAAGCCTTCTTAGACACAGTCTATGCTTCCATAGTCTAGGGCTTCCCTGGTGGCTCAGACGGTAAAGAGTCTGCCTGCAGTACAGGAGACCTGGGTTCAATCCCTGGGTCAAGAAGATCCTCTGGAGAAGGAAATGGCAACCCACTCCAGTATTCAAGCTTGGAAAATCCCATGGACAGAGGAGCCTGGCAGGCTACAATCCATGGGGTCTCAAAGAGTCGGACATGACTGAGCGACTTCACTTTGAACTTTTGATGCTCCCTGGAACCATCCCTCTCCCCATCTCCGCTCAAGCAGCTTGTCCTGTTCTGGTCATTCATACCTGTGGGGATGAGTCCATCACCAGAGCCCCCATAGCCACCAGACACAATGCTGGTTTCATTGAGGTTGGGTCCTGACACCATCACCTGCTGGAGGTCCTATAGGCCAGAGAAGAGGGGGCTTCAGGAACATAGGGGCAGCTGAAGCATTTTGGGGGTGAAAACAAGCTTGGATTGAAGCATCATAGAGAGAGCACACAAGGGAAGTCTGCACAGAATCAGAACAAAGATTTGTAAAAAAAATTGAAGGGAGTTAGGTAAGTTAGGGGAAGGCTACTGGAACAGAGGTGAGAGTTCAGGGTTTATAAGTTGGGATTCCTCAATTGAAACAATATGAAGAATCAAACAGAAGCACCTGCTCCAGCCCATCATCCTCAGGAAGCTGCCCAGCTTCACCGTTCCCGTGGATGGGGATCTCCATTGTGGCTGCCTTCCCTAGGATCCCGTCCGTCATGGCGAGCGAAGGGACTGGAGTCAAGGTCTCCACCCCAGCGCCCTGCAAAGCCCAACACAGACAGCTCTGGAAACTGGCCAGTACTCCAAAGAGGAAGGTCTCCCCTACCATTTCAGAGGTTGTCCCAGGGCTTCAGAGTTCTGGGGTTTGGTACCACTCTTCTCTGAACTCTGTGTCTTTCTCCCCTCCAAGGTGCATATTTGTACAAAGACATACCCAGGCCTCAGGTGTGCGTGACCTGAGGTCATGTCCCCATGAACCCCTCACCCTAGCAGAACTTCGCTGATTATTCACGCATTCAATCACTCCACAGACATTTAATGAGTGCCTACTATGTGTCACACACTATCTCAGACAATGGAGATACAGCAGCGAACAAGAGAGAGAAAGTCTGTGTTCTCAAGAAGCTCATCCCCATGCAGGTGTTTCTCCCCATCAGGAGATTAACCCCCTTCCCGGAGCTCAGGTGTCTACTACCATTCAGGTATGTTCACCACTGTTTGGCTGTTCGCTCTCCTTTCGTGTTTCTTCCCCTTTCCTGCAGGTGGTCTCCCCCTCCTCCATCCCATGCACCTCCTCTTCCTCGGGCCCTGCCCCCCCAAGGCCTTAGTTGAATCAGTTGGTCTAAGTTCTCGACCTCTGGGAAAAACCTCTTTTTTCCCAGGACATGGGTAGGTGATCCCTTCCACAGTCATTTTAGTTTCCCCAGGTGTGTGAGTCTCCGCCCTCCCCCCCATACACCTGGGCATCAGGTGTGTCCTCATCCGTCCCCAGGGCTCAGAGGCATCTTGCCCTCTGGTCAGGTTCGTGCATTCACCTTGCCCTCGCCCATGCATGTCCCTCTCACCTCGGGCCGGGCCGCTCTTCCCCTCAGGGCGCCAGGCCCGGGCCGCGCGGGGACCTCCGGCTCCAGTTCCCGTCGCGATCCTAGCAGCAGGTCAGGGATTCGGCGGAAGTGACGTCCCCACCCGGGCAGAAGAAGCCGGCCACGTCGCCGATTATGAGGGCGGAAGTGACGTTAAAATCTGGGGGCGGGGCGATCCTGGAGCCAACCCTTCTGTCCCCGGGGAGCTACGAGATGTCACTTCCGGGGCGTTACCAAGAACCTGAAAAGGAAATGACCTAGACCTCACGCTGCTGGCGTGATGGAGCAGCAGCAGCAGCAGCAGCAGCAGCAGCAGCAATTGAGAAACGTGAGTGGGAGCTAAGTCGTCTTAGGGCCATGCGTTCAACTAGCATCCTTGTCTGCATAGCGGGAACCCCAAATAGCCAAGCATCTGAGGGCTGGGAACTTCGGGCCGTGGGGCGCGGTCCTGGGAAAGCTCGGGCGGCGCGGCCTTGAATTAAGATGTGGCCCCTCTTCGCTGAGTTTCTTGTCCCCCTTCCTCTCAGCTGCGGGACTTCCTTTTGGTCTACAATCGGATGACGGAACTCTGCTTCCAGCGCTGCGTGCCCAGCCTGCACCACCGAGCTCTGGATGCTGAGGAGGTTAGGTGGGGAACTGAGTAGGGGAATTACCCTCGATCCTCAGTTAACAGTAGACTGCTTCTCTCTTCCGCCACTTCCCCTACCTCTGGCCCCGGCCTTTCTATGACCCTCGCCCCTAGGCTGGAGTTGCGGCAGGACCTGACAGGACTCCTTTGACTTCTGATTCCATCCTGTCTTCCTTCCAGGAGGCATGTCTGCACAGCTGTGCCGGGAAGCTGATCCATTCTAATCACCGCCTCATGGCCGCTTACGTGCAGCTCATGCCTGCCCTGGTACAGCGCCGCATGGCAGACTACGAGGCTGCCTCAGCTGTGCCACATGCTACTGCTGAACAACTGGAAACCTCACCATCCGGCAGCTCGCCATCCGGAAACCTCGGGAAAGGAGGCGCTGGATGAACCCTCAAATTAAAGGAGCCAGTGGACCTAGGGCTGGGTGCAGCCTGTGTATAGCAAGTGAGGAGTTGTCCGAGAGCTGGGTACTGTTGCTCCTCTTCCTGGAGCTAATAAACCCACTTTTCCTCTGTTTGGTTTATATTCTGGGCAAGGAAGTTTTGCCCACATTGTTGGCACCATCTTTATTATTCTGTCAGTTAGTGCTTCAGCCCTGGAAGCATAGAAGTTGCCTTCCGAATGTAGAAGGAAAGCCTATAACCAGGCATCTGGTTAAAGCAGGGTCTAAGGGTAAAATTTTAAGATTGGTAATAGCAACAAGTTGGTTGCCCTGATGAAAGAAAATGGGAACTCTATCTAGCTGTCGTTAAATCTGTCTGACTGAATGGCTCGCTTGGAGATATCTTGGAAAACAGATTAAGAATCCACAGGGCTTTTAGGCATTACCTCCTGGGAAGTCAGTATCGTCAGACAGAGATGAAACCTTGTAAGAATTCAGTGGAACATCAACCACTTGAAGATGTTACTCACTTAATATTTTCTGTCTTCTTAGGATGAGCAGTTAAATCTTTAAATAAAGAAAATCTGTGTTCTTGTCTTCAGGAGCAGTCAGAAAGGGGAAAACTCGTGGAACCATATTCTGCAATACACTCAGACTTGAGGGATAAAAACCTAAGGGAAAAGTAGGTGGTGATGGTTATGAAAAGAAACGGGAAGAAAGTCAAATCTTCAGGACTTCTTGAGTGTTACCTCATGTCTCACTTCTTGCCTGTAATCTCCCAACTCCATCTCTTCCTCTACCCCTGCGTGTTCCCGCTGTGCCTGTTCTGTGATTTCTAATCCAGCCCCTCTGTTCTTTCCTTATTGTTGCCCTCCATGGAATTTTCTTCTGTATTCAACAATATGAATGGCCTGTCACTCCATCACTGAGTTTTCTTGCCATTCTTGGATCCTTTCTGTGTCATTCTGGCTGTTTTAACTTTTCTTCTGTTCCTCCATATCAAGTGACCATGTTTTATTTTTAAAATGGAAGTAGTTCTTAGACACTGGCTCCCACGGTAACCATTTTTTTTAAGTACAACCACCCACAAAGCAGATATTTTCACCCCTGTACATATCAGGATGTTGAAAATACAGATCTGACTTTAAAATCCATGTTTTCTTTACTCCACCAGGCTGCCTTTCAAAATATCTTTTGAGTACCCATTTTGTATAGGTTCTGATGTAGGTATTGCTAAATTGCTTCAGTCGTGTCCGACTCTGTGCGACCCCATAGACGGCAGCCCATCAGGCTCCCCCGTCCCTGGGATTCTCCAGGCAAGAACACTGGAGTGGGTTGCCATTTCCTTCTCCAATGCATGAAAGTGAAAAGTGAAAGTGAAGTCGCTCAGTCGTGTCTGACTCCTAGTGACCCCATGGACTGCAGCCCACCAGGCTCCTCTGTCCATGGGATTTTCCAGGCAAGAGTGCTGGAGTGGGGTGCCATTGCCTTCTCCGATGTAGGTATTACCCTCACTCAACAGGTGAGGAAGCAAGAATTCAGTATGTACCAGAAGCCCACCTTATACATGGTTACTTGTGGAGAAAAGTAGCTCTCTTTATCGGAACAAATCTTGTACAGGTTTATTAAGAACCTTTCTTAACAAAAAGTTGTTGACCAGGAACTTTCCTATTAAGTGGCCTCATGCTTGCCCAATAAAGTCTCTTGGAAAGTATAAATGCAGATGAAACCACTTGTGAATTTCCCAAGTCCCAAAGACGGAAACAGGGACCGGGAATACTGTGGTGATGGTTGAAAGATTATTCCACATCAACATTTATGTATATCCTTGCAATAAACTTCTGATGTGAATTATCTGTGTTCCCATGTCACATAATTGAGTAATTGCTGGAGAAGGGTTAACAACACAGATCTGACTCTTAACGCCTATGTTCTTTTTTTGCCCTTCTCTGGGTTCTTAGTTCCCTAACCAGGCAGTGAACCCCTGACCATAACTACTAGACAACCAAGGAATTATGAAGTCTATGTTCTTCGAACTTCCGAAGTTTGTTTGCTCATCTGCAGTCATCCTTTCCCTAGGCATGGAAAAATAAGTGTTTCTCAATCTGATCCACCAATTAGTTCCTTAACTTTTCAATCTCTTCTGTGTATAAATATATTCAGTACTTATGAAAAGTACTTATTCCTACTATCCATCTTCTATTGTCACTGAAGTCTCCCTCAGGTCTTGGCATAAAAAGTGTTAGCCATTGGCATGAGAGCAATGTGACATTTCAAGCACAACACAATGATAAACATTGATAAAGCTTTATCATTTTTTCACAAACATACTTGAGACAGGGTTATTCTTGCCATTGTGGCTTTAGAACTTAACTGCCCGCTCATTTGTCAAGTCTAATTCCTTTGGGCTTTTTCAACTCTACCACCCTCTATTAGAACTTATCCTTAATAACTGCCACTCTCCTACTTTCCTCTAGTTAGACCTTCATCTTCCTATCCATCCCTTGATACTTTAAATGTTACGCAGACAGTCCATTCGGTGTTTTTGTCTCTTAGTTCCTTGGCCCAATCTCCAATGATTTCTGCTCTGTCTTAACACCCTTAGTTATATGTCCTTAGTTATAAGTTCCTTAGTTATATTGTCACCACCCTAAACTGCTCCATCTCAAAGCACTATTGCATCTTATTCACTGACTATTCCTCCCACTTTGTTTAATAAACTATTCCTCTACCATTTTTTTCCCCCATTCTAGTCATTCTTTTGGAATAGGCTGAATTTCCTTTCATCTCTTTGTTGGACTTTGATAAAAATGA
This sequence comes from Bos indicus x Bos taurus, assembly GCF_003369695.1. Lineage (NCBI taxonomy): Eukaryota > Metazoa > Chordata > Mammalia > Artiodactyla > Bovidae > Bos > Bos indicus x Bos taurus. The sequence goes on from NC_040090.1 coordinate 37,445,428, forward strand.
AACATTTGTGCCTGCCTTTGGACATCTAAAAACTGACCAAGGAGGACTTCTCTGGTGGTCTGGTGGCTAGGACTTGATGTTCCCGATTCAGGGAGCCCAGGTTCAATCCCTGGTTGGAGAGCTAGATCCCATATGCCACAACTGAGAGTTCGCATACCTCAACTGAAAAATCCCACATATTAGAGTGAAGATCCAAGATTCTGCATGCTGCAACTGAGACCCAGCTCAGCCAAATGAAAAGCTATGGGAAGGGTTAGGGTTAGCCACCCCCTGCCCATACACACCAACCCCAGCTGTGCTACCTACCACCTATAGGGGATTCTGTCTTCATACTAAAGAGCAGACACAGAGACTGGGGACAAACTGCAGAGATAATGTTCATGTCAAAAGAATGAGTCTTAAAAAACTTCCCAAGGAAGTCACTATAGAGCAAATTTTTATCACTGAATCCATGTGTGCTGTGTGTACTTAGTCGCTCAGTCGCATCCAACCCTTTGTGACCCCATGGACGGTGGCCTGCCAGACTCCTCTGTTCATGGGGATTCTCCAGGCAAGAATACTGGTGTGGGTTGCCATGCCCTCCTCCAGGGCATCTTCCCAACCCAGGGATTGAGCCCAGGTCTCCCACATTGCAGGTGGATTCTTTACTGTCTGAGCCACCAGGGAAGCCCGTGGCTAACTTCAAATGGAGCCTCTGCCCCTGTAATCCCACTAGATTTTTCTAGTCATCTCTCCTGTTCCCTTCAGTGACTATTTCAAACCAATATTCTTAAGCCTCTTATCCCCACCATTCTGTTCACTTTCTGTAAGTAACCTTATATATTTACTTCACAGGCAAAAATGGAAGCTATCAATTAAGAGCTCTGATAACATCTCGCAACTTGGTCACCCATCTCCATCTGCACCATTCTCTTCTTTCCCTCCCATCTAAACAGGACAGGCATCCCTCTCAAGGCCAGTGCCAATGCTTGGGCCCTGAATCCTAGTCCTTCCTTCTTTGGAGACCTCTGACTTTTCCCCACTTGCCACGAGCCAGGGTGAGGAACTCCGCCGTGGTAAAGGTCATGAGGAAGGAGGCTTGGCATACGCAAAGGCGGGATCGAGCCTCAGGAGTCCCCCTGGAAATTCTCTAGCATCTACCCCCATAAACAGAGTCTGCCTACTTTACTGCTTTGTGCTCTCACCTCTGACTTTGCGGGGGCTGTCCCCCACCACCATCTTGCTCTCTCTAAAAAGAGTTAACTTACAGCTCCAGTTAATAAAGTTCCTGGGCATTAGGAGTGTTTAAATCCAAACCCCTCAGATAGCTCTAACTCGCCTGACAAGTTTACGCGGACTCCTACAGCTATGCATACGATTGTTTACAGTCTCCCAGCCGCGAGAGGCACGGGAAGCTTAAGATATTCAAATAGCTTAGAGCCTCTCAGAGAGTTAGAAACTGTCAGAATAAAACTAGTAAAAGATTTCATTGATGAGCCAATGCTTGCTGCCAAGTTTCCACATCCCCTGTATTGTATCCTTGAATGTGTATTAATTAATATATTTGGTATGTAGAAAAAATAAGTAGTGGCCTTGGTGTTAGCAACTTTAGACCCTTAAGGTAATAAATTCTTTCCTTTGTTGTAAACCCACTGCACCTCTGCCCTATAGGAATGCAACTTTATCTAACACCTTTGGAGTATGGTGTCAAACTTTAAAATAATTACTCTTAGAGAAAATAAGGGAGGAGGGTTCAGGATGGGGAACAAATGTATACCTGTGGCGGATTCATTTTGATATTTGGCAAAACTAATACAATTATGTAAAGTTTAAAAATAAAATTGAAATCAGAAAGTAAAAAAAAAAAAAAATTACTCTTAGAGAAAATAAGTCTTATAGTTGACAAATTTTGTCAGAGTCATAAAATGTTAATAGGCCTTCTGGCCAGAAAATGATGTAAATCACCTAAACCATTGGTATACAATAGATTTGCAGGAAAGAAACCCTGGTTTCGATAAGGATCAAAGACTGCTGACTTTGCATGATTTCACACCTCCTATTATCCTCTATGTACAACTTACGGTATAAAAGCCCCTATTGAAAATAAAGCTACAGGCCTTGCTCACCGAAGCTTCGTCTCCCCATGTCATTCTTTCTTTCACATTCTGGCTGAGTCTCTATCTGGAGCGCGGAGGTCCTCTGCGACCATTTATTTGCCTGGGCTTCTAAGACCCACTGGAGAAGGCGCCTAAGGTGGGGCACCTTCTGCTATTTGAGAGGGCACCTGCGGCCTCCGTGGTCAGAGCTAACCTGATGTCACAGGTTATATTGATTTTCCGCGTAAACCAAGCTACTCAGCCTCTTTTCTCCACGGAATTTTCCTACTGAGCTATCCTCATTCTATTACTCTTTATATCTCTAATGAATATTTAAATAAAGTTATTGTATCCTGTTTGCCGAAGCCGTCTCCCCTTCGAATTCCCTGGATCAGCCGGGGCTGGATCTCGGCACCCACTTTACTAAATTCTTATCATAAGCATCTAAATATGCAGAAGGCTTCTGTTAAAACAAACAGACCCCTCTATCTCCCAGGTACCATGTACTTTTTTCCACTTTACAGCTGAACTTCTCAGAACAGTTGGATATTAATACTTAGGTCCTCTCCATTCCCACTCCTCCTCCCACTCTATTTTGACTTCTGTAACCTTTATTGAGGAGAAGAAAATGGCAACCCACTCCAGTATTCTTGCCTAGGAAACCCCATAGACAGAGGAGCCTGGTGGGCTACAATCCATGGGGTTGCAAAGAGTCAGACACGACTGAGCACAGCACAGCAGCCTTTATTCAAACAGTTTGTGAGCTCACCCTAGCTCACCAAGTGACCTTCATATCCCTGAATCCAGTGGCTATTTCCCCAGCTTACTTCATTTTTCAGTGGCATCTGGTAATATTGACTAGTTCCTCTGGCAATATTGACTAGTTCCTCATTGACACTCTCACTGGTGTCTGATTCCACTCATGGTTTTACTACTACCTCTGGCCACAGCTTCTTAGCCTCCTTTGTAGGATTACCTGCCTCCACCCATTAAATCTAAAAGTTTCTCTAGGTTCTGTTCTTTCTCAGTCTAATTTTTCTGGGATTGTTTCATCCTCACGCTGAGCCCTAGTTACTGATGACTCAGATCTCTCCTCTGAGCTACTTGATTGATGTCTCCATTTAGGTGTTTCAAAAACATCCCAATTCAACATGTTTTCTGATAAATTTTTCCTCCTATGCCTAGTACTCAACCAGTTGCAGAAACTAGAAACCTCACTCATCCCTTCACTCAACTGCCAAAATCCTGTCCAATTAAATTTCTAAAAATCGCTTGATTCTGTCTGCTTCTCTTCATCATCACAATCTCTCACCAGGATTATTGCAATTCCTGTGTCCCATACTCACTTTTGCAGCCCTCCAATCTATTCTCCATGCATTAGCCAGAAGACACAAACTGATGCTTAAGACCTTGCAATAGCTCCCTATTTTTAGACTAAAAACACATTCTGTACATGATCCAAAAGGCCCTGCATGATCCAGCCCCGGCCTATCAGCTTAATCTTGTCAGTAACTGTCAATCACTGAGCAGTTAATACTGTTTGCTGAATTGAATTGAAATCAACCACACACCTCACTCTCTGTGTGTTCTAACCACTCTGGCCTTTCAGTTCCTCTAACCTGTCATACCTGATTCCTCTGTACCTGTTGTTTCCTGGCTTGCAGTGCTTTCCCCCTTTCCCCACCTCATTTCTACTCATTCTTGAGTACTTAGTTCAAATACTTTCCTCAAATAACTGATCCCAGACTCCAGCTCCCATAAATGCTCTACTTTGGCTTGTAGTGCTTGTACACTTGGTAATTATAAACCCCATGAGGTCAGAGTCCTTGTCTGTATTGCTCACCATTGTATCCTTATCACCATGCCTGGCACATAAAAGTGCTTGATAAATATTTGTTGGATGAGTATCTTTCAGTCTCTTCCTAGCTCAATCAACTATTTATATAATAAGAGAAAGGCTTTTAATCAAAAGGAACAGCAATGAATCTGCATTTGACATTTTGCCAATGATTTTGAAGTTTTTTTCATTCAAAATTTCACTTTTTGTATCTTCCTCCCTTAATAAGATAAGTCAACACCCAAAAACCTCTGTCTGCAGCAAATTATTCAGATATTATGTGGGAGGCTGGGAAATGTTATCTTTAATCTTACTAGTCATTTACCCAGTCAAAAGTGGGAGGTTCTGGGGCTTCCCTGGTGGCTCAGTGGTGAAGAATCTGCCTGCCAATGCAGGGGATACGAGTTTGACCCCTGGTCTGGGAATATACCACATGCCACAGGACAACTAAGCCTGCATGCCACAACTACTGAAGCCTGGGCACCTAGAGCCCATGTGCCACGACAAGAGAACTCACTGCCACGAGAGGCCTGTGTACTGCAACTAGAGAGTAGCTCCGGCTCACCGCGACTGGGGAAGACCTGAGTGCAGCTACAAAGACCGGGTGCAGCCATGAAAATACATAAATAAATAAAGCTTTTTTTTTTTTAACTTTGAGGTTCTGTTACTAAGAAGGAAAAGAATGGCTACTGGGAGGTACTGCCAATCCACTTTCCATACTAACCAAGAGTGATTCTTGTAAAATAGAAATGTAACCATGGTACTCATGTACTTAAAGCCCTCCATGACCTTCAGACTCCTCCTCACAACTGAAGCTTCCTCTGATGGGCTCTGGCCTCATCTTCAGCCAGCTTTTGACTCTCTTATCCTTTGTTATAAAAGAATCAATTTACTTGTAGTGTTCAGACACATCCTGCTAACTCTGGACTCTTTGTTTTCCTGGGTATGCCCCACATTCTTCCATATATTTATAATAATTCACAAATCCTTGAGTGACTGCTTTTACCAACATTGTTAAGCTCTGAAGATACAGAGGTGAGTGAGAAAGATGCAGTCGTTTTCCTGGAACTTAATGTGGGTGAAGGTCAATATAGAACAAGTAATCACAACTGTGATGTATGTCACGAAGAAGAAATATGCATTGCAGTGAGAACAGACAGTAGGACTAACTTAACTGTGTGTGGGGTGAAGAACTTCCCTGGGAAAGTGATTCTGAAGCTGAGACTTGAAAGATAAATTAGAACTAACCAGGCAATAGACAGGGGCAAGTGCTGCCCTCTTTTCCACCTTTCCTTTCCTGTTTAGATGCCACCTTTTACTAATTACCCTATTTAAAATGGCAACCCATCCTCTCCTCATATGGCCTTTACTGAACCTTTTTATGTCTCATTCACCATTATGTCCACAGCAGTTGGTAGAGTGCCATAAACAACAACAAAAATACATAGTTTGCACAAATCAGTTATATCACATGCTTATTATCTACTGGGCTCTAATGTAAGCATTTTATATAACAACTCATTTAATTCTCACAACAACACTGTAAAGTAAGTACTATTATTAACTTCATTTTACACACAGAAAAATGAAACTGCAGAAAAATATCTCACAACTAATAATTGGAGTCAAGTTTTCAGTCCAGTCTGACTTCCAGAGTCTGACCTCTTTCTCACTAATGAAGATTGCTGTACATTTATGCATTTGTTCCACAGATATTTTCTGGTCACCTACTCATGGTGCCTAGCACTAGAGAGAGCAGAGAGCAGTCAGAATCTGTCACCATGGAGCTTAGACTTCTAGTCAGGGGAAACAGACAATAAGCAATTAAGTATGTACTGATATGAGATGGTAATAAGTGCTATGGAGAAAATTAATGCAGAGTAAGAAGGACAAGGATGATGGGGATACTGTTGCTATTTTATGCTAGGTTGTCAGAGAAGAACTCACTAATGAGGTCTCTTGAAGCCAAAACTCGAAATGAGGGAGCAAGCCTTGGGGACATCTGGAAGAAGAGTGTTCACTGTGCTATAGCCTCTAGTTGTCCCCAGCATCCATTGTCCCCTTCTTCCTTTACTAATTGAACCCCTGACTTTAACCCAGATAGATGGTTGCTGAAAATAAATATCAAATTCTGTAGCTTTCCTTGCAGTTAGGTGTGTCTGTGTGATGAATGACGTGTGCGTTGCTAGATTGTGCCCTTAAGGGTAAGGGCATGCCTTCTGCGCTTTCCCCCATCTCACTACTTGGGATGGGGCTCAACACACATGCTGGTGAACTCTCTTGGACTTTGAAGACAAGGAACACTTCCTTGAACAAGGCAGAATAACTCAAAAGCTGCCATTTAAGCCCTGGAGTACTTATACTTGGACAGTTCTATAAGAGAAAAAATAAACTTCTATCCTGTTTAAGCCCTTGTATTTAGAGGGTCTTTTTGTTATTACAGCATATATGTAGTAGACAGAATGTTAACATGGTGCCCAAGATTTCCCACCCAGCTGTGTACACACCATGTATAAGCCCCAGGACTGAATATGACAGGTTTTGCTTCTCTGATTAGGTTGTATTATATGACATACTTGACTGTAAGAAAAGGAGATTATATGGATAGGCCAGGCCTAACTGCATTTTAAAAGCAGGGAGTTTTCAGGACTTCTCTGGTGGTTCAGTGACTAAGACCATGCTCCCAATGCAAGGGGCCCAGGTTTGATCCCTGGTCAGGGAACCAGACCCCACATGCTACAACAAAGACCTGGCACAGCCAAATAAATATATAAAAGGCAGGCAGAAGAGAATGTCAGAGAGATTTGAAACATGAGAGGGGTTTAAGGCACTGTGCCTGATTTGAAGATGAAGATACCATATGGCAAGAAAGACCAATGCCTCTTGGATGGAGCGGAGACTGGCCCCTGATGCCCAGGAGGAATCAGGGACCCCATCCCATAACCACAAGAAACTGAAAAATGCCAACAACAAGAATGAGCTTGGGGACTTCCCTGGCCATCCAATGGTTAAGACTCTGCACTTCCATACACACACACATGCACAAAAAAACAGAATGTGCTTGGAGGAGGATCTTCCCCCAGAGCCTCCAGACAAGAACTCAGTACAACCAACAGCTAGATTTCAGGCTTATGATATCCTGAGCAGAGAACCCAGTCAAGCCATGATGAGGGCACTGACATACAGAACTGTGAGATACTAAATGGGTGTTATTTTCAAGCTGCTTAGTTTGTGGCAGTTGGTTATACAGCACAGAAAACTTGTCTGTCTCTTAAATGATTGGTAGCAGAGATGCACTGTACTAAGGCTCTGGGGTGGGAGCATGCTGGGTGTGATTCTGTGAATGGGGAGAGAAGGACAGAGTTCACAGAGGTAGTAGTCAGCTGAGCAGTAGCAACTTGTAGGCCTTGTAGGACTTCCTGAGGGAACGAGATGATACAACATTAGTGAGTTTGAGCAGAGTAGTGATACGATCTGCCTGTATTTGAAAAAGGCCACAGGCTGGTCTAAAAAAAGCAGATTGTATGGGCAAGGGTGGAAGCCAAGAGATGAGTTAGAAGGTGATGGAATAATCCAGTTGAGAGGTGATAGTGGCCTAGACCAAAGTTTAGCTCTTTGGTGGTGTTCAGTCACTCAGCCATGTCTGACTCTTTAGGACTCCACGGACTGCAGCACACCGGGCTTCCCTTTCCTTCACCATCTTAGTGACTTAGTGGGTTTAGCTCTTAGTGGTGAGAAATACTTGGATTTTGGACATATTTTGAAATCACAGTTTCACAGAATTTTTGCTGAACGATTAGACATGGGATGTGTGCAGGGGTGGGGGTGGGGAACTATCAAGGGGACATTTCATGCAAAGATGGGCACAATAAAGGGCAGAAATAGTATGGACCTAACAGAAGCAGAAGATATTAAGAAGAGGTGGCAAGAATACACAGAAGAACTATACAAAAAAGATCTTCATGACCCAGATAACCACAATGGTGTGATTACTCACCTAGAGCCAGACATCCTGGAATTCAAAGTCAAGTGAGCCTTAGGAAGCATCACTACAAACAAAGCTAGTGGAGGTGATGGAATCCAGCTGAGCTATTTCAAGTCTTAAAAGATGATGCTGTTAAAGTGCTGCACTCAATATGCCAGCAAATTTGGAAAACTCAGCAGTAGCCACAGGACTGGAAAAGGTCAGTTTTCATTCCAATCCCAAAGAAAGGCAATGCCAAAGAATGTTCAAGTTCAGTTCAGTTCAGTCACTCAGTCATGTCCGACCCCATGAATCGCAGCACGCCAGGCCTCCCTGTCCATCACCAACTCCCGGAGTTCACTCAGACTCACGTCCATCGAGTCAGTGATGCCATCCAGCCATCTCATCCTCTGTCGTCCCCTTCTCCTCCTGCCTCCAATCCCTCCCAGCATCACAGTCTTTTCCAATGAGTGAACTCTTTGCATCAGGTGGCCAAAGTACTGGAGTTTCAGCTTTAGCATCATTCCTTCCAAAGAAATCCCAGGGCTGATCTCCTTCAGAATGGACTGGTTGGATCTCCTTGCAGTCCAAGGGACTCTCAAGAGTCTTCTCCAGCACCACAGTTCAAAAGCATCATTTCTTCAGCGTTCAGTTTTCTTCACAGTCCAACTTTCACATCCGTACATGACCACTGGAAAAACCATAGCTTTGACTAGATGGACTTTTGTTGGCAAAGTAATGTCTCTGCTTTTGAATATGCTGACTAGGTTCGTCATAACTTTCCTTCCAAGGAGTAAGCGTCTTTTAATTTCATGGCTGCAATCACCATCTGCAGTGATTTTGGAGCCCAAAAACATAAAGTCTGACACTGTTTCCACTGTTTCCCCATCTATTTCCCATGAAGTGATGGGACCAGATGCCATGATCTTCGTTTTCTGAATGTTGAGCTTTAAGCCAAATTTTTCACTCTCCTCTTTCACTTTCATCAAGAGGCTTTTGAGTTCCTCTTAACTTTCTGCCATAAGGGTGGTGTCATCTGCATATCTGAGGTTATTGATATTTCTCCTGGCAATCTTGATTCCAGCTTGTGTTTCTTCCAGTCTAGCGTTTCTCATGATGTACTCTGCATATAAGTTCTACCGCACAATTGCACTCATCTCACGCGCTAGTAAAGTAATGCTCAAAATTCTCCAAGTTAAGCCTCACTTGGATCAAGGAGTTTGTCTTACTTGGAATTTTTGTTAAGGGTGTGATAGTCTAGATGGATACATGCAAGTGCATGTTGGGTGGGGTGGGGTGTCCCAAAATACCCCTGTTGTAAGTGCCCATAGCAATTTACAGGCTCAGTAATAGATAAACAAGCATATGGACTACACCTGCCCACGATACCCTCAGGATTGCTACTTTCCCAAATCTCCCAGGTTCAGTACCTGAACCGAGAACTTCCAGATGTTCAAGCTGGATCTAGAAAACACAGAAGAACAGAGATCACATTGCCAGCATCTATTGGATCATAGAAAAAGCAAGAGAGTTTCAGAAAAACATCTAATTCTGCTTTATTGACTGTGCCAAAACCTTTGACTGAGTGGATCACAACAAACTGTGGAAAATTCTTCAAGAGATGGGAATACCAGACCACCTTACTTGCCTCCTGAGAAATCTGTATTCAGGTCAAGTAGCAATAGTTAGAACTGGACATGGAACAACAGACTGGTTCCAAATTGGGAGAGGAGTATGTCAAGGCTGTATACTGCCACCCTGTTTATTTAACTTATGCATAGAGAAAATCATGCAAAATGCCAGGCTGGATGAAGCACTAGCTGGAATCAAGATTGCCAGGAGAAATATCAATAACCTCAGATACGCAGATGACACCACCCTTATGAAAGGAAGTGAGGAGCATCTTGATGAAAGTGAAAGAGAAGAATGAAAAAGCTGGCTTAAAACTCAATGTTCAAAAAACGAAGATCATGATATCTGGTCCCATTCCTTAGTGGCAAATAGTTGGGGAAACAATGCAAACAGTGACAGAGTTTATTTTCTTGGGCTCCCAAATTACTGCAGATGGTGACCACAGCCAAGAAATTCAGATGTTTGCTCCTTGGAAGAAAAGCTATGGCCAACCTAGGCAGCATATTAAAAAGCAGAGACAGTACCTTGATGACAAAGGTCTGTCTAGTCAAAGCTTTGGTTTTTCCAGTAGTCATGTAAGGGATGTGAGAGTTGGACCATAAAGAACTGAGCGCTGAAGAATTGATGCTTTCAAAATGTGTTGGAGACACATTTGTTGGGACTCTTCAGAGTCCCTTGGACTGCAAGGAGATCAAACCAGTCAATCCTAAGGGAAATCAGCCCTGAATATTCATTGGAAGGACTGATGCTGAAGCTGAAACTCCAATACTTTGGCTACCTGATGTGAAGAACTGACTCATTGGAAAAGACTCTGATGCTGGGAAAGATTGAAGGCAGGAGAAGGGGATGACAGAGGATGAGATGGTTGGATGGCATCACTAACTCGATAGACTTGAGTTTGAGCAAGCTCCGGGAGTTGGTGATGGACAGGGAGGGCTAGCGTGCTGCAGTCCATGGGGTTGCAAAGAGTCAGACACAACTGTACAACTGAACTGACTGAAACTTTGACCCAAGCAACTGGAAAAACAGACTTGCTATTTACTGAGATGTGGAAGAAAACGAAAGAAACAGGCTTATTTGGGGGAGGAGGCAGTTAGGACTCAGGTTTTGGACCTTTTAAGTTTTTAAGTTTGGGATTCTTATCAGATATCCAAAGTGGAGCTGGGACTCTGTCACATGCTGAATTTCTATTTATTTTAATCCTTCAGGCGTTTTCCCCTGCCCTCCCACTATCCCAAAACCCCCAGATTTTGAGCTCCCCTGTGATCAAGGAGTTTGTCTTACTTGGATTTTTTGCTAGGTGTGGTGGTCTAGGTGGGGTGGGTTGGGGTGTCCCAATGACCCCTGTTGTGGGTGCCCGTAGCAACTTACAGGCTCAGTAATAGATAAACAGGCAATATGGACTACACCCGCTCGCGACGCCAGCAGGATTGCTACTTTCCCAAATCAAACAAGTCGTTCTTTTCCAAACCCAACCAACCAGACTGCCTATTCCCAAGGCCTGCGAGCAGAGGGCAGATTTGGCCTGGGCCCGCCCCCTCCCCCAGGGCCCCGCCCCTTCCTGGCCCCGCATGGGCTCTCACCGGAGGCTCGGGCCTCAGGCGACGTGCTAACTGTTCTAACAGTTGGGAGGGATGGGGCCGCGGGTGAGTCCGCTGCTGGGGATCCCTTCCTTTCGCAGCACTGCTCCCAGACACACAGACACACACATTCTCACCACTGACCCCCACCCCGCCCGGAGTGTCCCGTTCTCCCACACCCCCTCCCTTCCTCTCCCCTTTCACCTCCTCTTCCTCCCGCACCCAGCCCAGCAGTCTCCGCTCTTCCCCCGCCTCTATCCCGCTTAGTAGTCCTTTGTACCCTCTCCTCTGGTTTCTATCCTCAACACGTTCTCTTAGTCCACGGGAGGGCAAACGGGACCGGGCTTTGCTGCCTGTCCGTGACGACCTGTTCTCCTTCAGGCGATCGCCAGGCTCCAGTCCCAGTGACTGTTCCCTGCTATTCTGAGGTCCTCTGAGTGAGCCCTTTTAGGTGCGTGAGCCACTTTGCCTCTACCAGTGATCATACGTGTGCGTGTCAGGCTCTGTTTTGGGGGTGGCTGTGAATAGAGCGAGCCTGTGCCGGAGATCCAAGTCTTACAGTGATCATACGTGTGCGTGCCAGTCTCTGTGTGGGGGTGGCTGTGAATAGAGCAAGCCTGAGCCCAAGTCTAAGTTCATCCGTTTCTCCTACAGGCACTTCCCCATGAGACCTCACCAGCACATCCCGCTCTCTTCCCTTCCCTTGCCTTCTGTGCCCCATAGCCCAGGTGAGGGGATGGTGTCGGGGGCAGTGGAAAGGGACTCCTGTGCAGGGAGGGGCCTGCCTCTGTCCTGGGCCTGCTTTTCACCGGTCTTAAGGGGAAGCTGTAGGGTTGGTTGAGGGTCTCAGGAAACTGCAGCTCTATCCATCTCACTGTCCTAAGTCCCTCCCTTCCCCGTTCTCCCAGTCCCCTTGACACTGCCCAGAGCCTAAGCCCCCTTCTCTTGCCTCTCTTGCGCTGTACCAAGCAGGTGAGATCCATCAACCAGGAGCCTGGAACTGGCAGTTGGATCCTGAGCAATGGGCAGGAGCAGTTCGACAACAGTTGAATGCCTGGCTCCTCTTGGTCTCAGATGAAGAGGCATCATCTAAAGCCCTTGAATCTCCACGCTCTGTAGGTGTCCTGGACAAAGCAGAGCAGCACCAAACCTGTCAGAGAAAAAAGAGGCAGTCTCTGAAGGCAGTGACTCGGTCTGAGCAGCCCACAGTGCTGGAGCTCCTGGTAGCTGAGCTCCAAACCCTGTTCTCGAAAGTGCTACAGGATGGCAGCCCTGCGGCGTGGAACTACCTGCACGCCGTGCTGGGTCTGCTGCCCCCATATCGAGCGCTGCTGGTTGGCCGCCTTGACTTGCTGCCTTTCCTAGAGCGGCTATACTGCTGGGCACCCTGGGTTCAGGCCCAGCTCCACTTGGATCTGCTGGATGCCATAGACCAGGCCTTTCCCCGAGATACCTCATTGTTAGAGGGCACCTCCCATGTTGACTGCTATCCCCAGAAGAAGAGGTTCCATCATGGGACCCCATGCCCAGCATGCCCTTTTGTGCAGGCCCAGTCGGAAGGGCAGCAAGTCGAGGACGATTTGGCCACATGGCTGCGACCACTGACCCTGCCCGAGCTACAGCACAGCCTGGGTATTGTCGGTGCGGAAGTGGCCATGGAAGAGACCCAGTGGCTAGATGGCCTCAGGCTTCTGCCCTTGGCACTGGCGACTGACATCCCAGTACAGTATGAAAGCAGGGACACTGACAACGCAGAGGAGGAGCCTGTTGGAAGAACAGAGACTAAGTAAGTGAGGAACCTAGTCCAGGGCTTTGAGCCAAGGAAAGAAAAAAAACCTCTTCCTTTCTGTCTGCTAATAATCCCAGTGGTCTCAGTGTTAATCCCCTTAGGAAAATGCAGAAATTAATGAAAATCACAAGGCAACCTCCAGGAAGCCAAAGCTTCAGAAAACAGCCTGAGTTTCCAAGAGTTTCTAGAGTTCTTTCTCATGTAGCACTTAGTTGTTTTTCTCACTTGTTCCGTAATCCCTGAATCTTGCCCCTAGGCCTACCTACTGCAGGATACTCAATCTGGATCTCTTTCTCCAGATGCTCCTAGGTGAGTGCCTGTCTGGGGGCCCCTCCCACTCGTCTATGTGGGAGGGGCCCCCTCCCATGTCTTGGAGCTAAACCAGCTCCAAGGCAGACTAGAGTTGGCTGCACTGCCAGCTAAGACTTTTCATTCTGATCCTTCCAGAGTCTTTTGCCCTACGAGTGAGGTACTCTTGGCCCTTGGGGTGATGATTTTCTCCCCAGTGTGGCTCTTAAACTGCTCTCTTAGGATTTCAGAATGCCTACAGAGACACCCTCTTCTCAGAGTTCTCTAACTCTAGTCTTGGAATTTCTCCCTGTCCCCTGGCCAGCTTCTCTGTGACACATTCTGGAAACTCAAGCCGTTTTCTGTTTCATATTCTCTAGGACTGGCTTGCAGGCATTCATACATTCACTGTCTGGGAAGAAGGCTAGTTTTACCTTCAATCAACCTTGGCGTTCTCAATTTTAGCTCTGTTTATGGCTGGGTCAGACTTCCCTGGTGGCTCAGATGGTAAAGCGTCTGTCTACAATGAGGGAGACCCGGGTTCAATCCCTGGGTTGGGAAGATCCCCTGGAAAAGGAAACGGCAATATACTCCAAGACTATTGCCTGGAAAATCCCATAGACAGAGGAGCCTGGTAGGCTACAGTCCATGGGGTCGCAAAGAGTTGGACACGACTGAGCGATTTCACTATATCACTATATATGGCTGGGTCAAGTTTTTCCTAAAGCCTTAGAGCCTTAACAGTGGGCAGATAGGTAGGCTCTTGGAGTCCTGATGGAAGGTGGCCAGTGCTTTCATTGTGTATGCCTTCAATTGCCCCACCAGATGCTTTTTTTTCAATGATCTGTCCTGTGCCCTGAGTATAAGTCTCCTTTCCTAGGGGAGCAATCTAGATTGAGTGAGAATGGGCTGAGATGCTGGCAAGAAGTCAAGTTCTTGGTCCTCTTTTTGGAGCTGACAGTAAACCTCTGAGGCCTAGTTAATATGGCTTAATTTCACCATATTCCCCAGGACTGGCCTCCCAGGCATTCATACGTTCAAGAAGTATTATTGAATAAACAATATATATCAGGAACTGCTAGATGCTGAGGATAAGAGAGATTCAATGTCTTCCCTTGGGTTTTGCTGCTGCTGCTGCTGCTGCTAAGTGGCTTCAGTTGTGTCTGACTCTGTGCGACCCCACAGATGGCAGCCCACCAGGTTCCTCTGTCCCTGGGATTCTTCAGGCAAGAGTACTGGAGTGGGTTGCCATTTCCTTCTCCACCCTGGGGTTTTACAGCTTAGTTAAGGGAGATAGATGTTAAATTAGTTGATTTAAGTAAAATAGCATTACAATTTGTGTTAAATGCTACAAAATCAAAGAACACTGCCTTTTCCCTGGCTCTTCCTCTAGGGGTATGTGTTTGTGTGTGTGCATGCACATCAGAATTAGGAGAAAGCACATCAGAGGAGTTTGGGTTTAAATTTGGGTTGACAAAATACCTTGAAGGTCAGGAAGTGAAATAAAGTGGAAAGTTTCAAAGAGGAGGGAGTAGTCAGTGTTAAACTCTATCAAGACAATTAAGAAAAATCTGAAAAAATATTCACTGGATTTAGCAACAAGGAAGAGGTTGGTGAGAGCAGTTTCAGTATAGTTTCTTGATGAGGAAGGCAGACTGTAGTGCATTCAGAAGTGAATGGAAGGGGAAGAAGTGGAAATCATGTTTCATTCTTTCATGAAGCTTGGCTTGAAAGAGAGTGATTAGGACAGCAGATTGAAAGAACAGTGGTGTCTGAGTAGGACTTTCAAAAAATGGAGAGGTGTTTATAGCCCTCAAGACAGTCTTTGAGAAGTTGGTGCTCAATAAATATTTGTAGAGTGAATGAATAAGTATAGGCTAACAATGGAAGAAGAGGAGATTAAAAATACATCATGAAGAGGGAAGAAGGGATCCAGAGCACAAATGGAGGAATTAGTCTTGGAGAGAAGAAGGTCACTCCTTCCACTCAAATTTGGAGGCAAAAGTAGAATGGAAATATGTACAGATAAATGTGTGGGAAGGCAACTGAACTTGAGGGAGTTATTTCATGGCTGAGAGCCTCAGTTTTTACTGGGCAGGGACAGAGGCAAAGAAGGGGACTGGGAGCTCAGCAGGGCTGGGCGTGGGAGTGGGGAGGTGGAAGCCTGCAAAAGCAGTCAAGGAGACTGCAAGGGGTAGCTGCCTGAGGACTTGTACTAAGACATCAAGCAGAGCAAGCCCACAGATGAGAATGGACTCCAGGAGTCTATACAGGAGATAATATTTCTGTTCTGAGATCTTCTGAACCTGCTTAGTACAAGTAGGGCTTTAATTATCAAGGAAATGAAACTTTAGTGCAGTTACACCATTAAGATGTCCTGATCTAATGTCAAAATCACAAACCCTGTTGTTGATGTGAACTTCACTTAATTTAATTAATTTATTTATTTTTGGCTGTTCCGGGTCTTCATTGCTGCCAATGGGATTTCTCTAGTTGCGGAAACCTGGGGCCACTCCCTGGTTATAGTGCCAGGGCTTCTCGTTGCGGTGGCTTCTTTTGTTGCAGAGCACAGGCTCAGCAGTTGTGGTGCGAGGGCACAGCTGCTCTGCGGCATGTGGAATCTTCCAGGACCAAGGATTGAACCCGTGTCCCCTGCATTGGCAGGTGGATTCTCAAGCACTAGACCACCAGGGAAGTCCCGATGTGGACTTTAGGGATGGCATTGTAGCCCTGGGGTAACTTGTTCTGTTGATCTAGATTTGGGTTAATTAATGGCATGAATATACTTGGACTGATTAAGTCTAAACTGAATTATTCAGAGGGTTTTTGGTTTGTTTTATTTTTGTGCTCTGAGTTTACTCTAACCAAATTTGTTAGTCCAGGTAATTGACTTTTGGCTTCTCTAATAATTAATTTTAATTTAATTTTAATTAATTTTAATTTTATCAGCTGGAATGGTAGAAGGGTAGGAAGACTGATGGTATTGGTGCAGGCTTAAGGGTGCTGAAGGATGTATAGTTGGATCCCAGCTGGGAAGAGATGGATGTGAAGGTGGAGTTTGGGTGATGATGGAGAAAGAGCAAGAAAGAACCCCCAAGCATGGAGATCATGAAGAGTTGGAAAGGAGGTATAATGGGGACAAAGATAAGAGATCTAGAAGGCTAGGAACATTGCCAGAGAGGAGATATCTAAGACTGTGGACTTGCAAGGTGATGAGTTGGGACAACAAAGTATTCCCATGACTTTTACTGAGTATTACGTAACACTGATGTCATAGTAATCACAATCAATCAGAACGACTACTCATTTATCAGAAAGGGAAGGGTTCTTCACACACAGATCTGAATGACTGCAGCTGCCTGGGCTGTATTTGCTTAGCATGTAAACCTTTGGGTGTAGATGGTTGACAGGCTCTAACAAGGCCACATCAGGCCCTCTCAGGCACCTAATCTAGCTCCTTTGTTCACTGGCAGACAGAGGCCACCTGACTGCTTTGCTCTGCCTCTTCTCTCCTGACTTTGTATCATACAGGTCTCAGCTGGACTTGGAAGTTCCTGAGGAGAAGACCCACCAAAAAAGAAGCACTGGCTTCTTACCACAGATTTCCCTCCCGGGTAGCCAGATAATGGCTGTTATGAAGACAGAGAGATACCTGAAGAAGATCCACTTCCTTTATCTCAACGTGGCTCCCAGCCGTTACTTTACGTGAGAGCCCACGCCCAGAGCCCTGACCTGCTCCTCCCACTCCCTGACTTCCCCCTACACTATCTTCCCCTCCTCTCCAGACCTGCTACTTTCCTGTCTTTCCTCTCCCCTCTCATTTCTTCTGTCTCCCGGGTTCCCTCTTTCTTCCCTTCTCCGCCTTCTCTCCACTCTTCACTTCCTCTTGCTCCCCTTTGCTCTCATGGCTTTTCGTGTTAGTCATTCTTTTCTACTTTTTGCTCTGTTTTCTTTATTTGGTCATCACCTCAGAAGGGAATTTGATGGTGAATTCTTCTAACTCCAGTGCAAGAATCAGGTGTTCATTTAAATCTTTGTGTTTCACAAGGCATCATTTTCCTTAGACTACTTTCCTTTAACTTTTACCTTTTGGTCCTCGTTTTATCTCTGTGCTATGAAAACAAGTCTTCTTCCGTATGACTCGAGAGTCATTCATTCATTTTCTTCCATTAGATCAAAATCTTAGTATTTTTAAAAGGCCTATTCAAGTCTCTTCTCTTCCCAGAAATATCAGTAGTAATTACCATTAATCAAGCTTTTTTTTTTTTAATACCTGTGTCATTTAATCCCCACCTACCAGTTAGGTGCCATTATTATTCCATATATGAAATGAGTAGACTGATGCATAGACAGGTTATGTGACTTGTCCAAGACCACATAGTAAGTGGTAGAAACAAGACTGAAACCTGGCACTGTCTTAACTCAAAAGTCCATACTCTTGAGCAGTATCTGATATCTATTCCCAGGAATCTATATATCCTGCATACACTGACCTCTTTCTCCTGAACTTCAGTGGGACTAATGATCTGTACCATCCACTGATTTACTGATCAATTCATTTAACAAGAGCTCACTGAGAGCATTGTGCTCGTTATTAAGCAATTGTCTCTTGGCTCTAGTTCTGCTCTTCTCTCTTTGCTTTGTAATGCTGGGGCTGGGACTCTGTAAACTTCATTTCTCTTTTTTCAGCTAGCTTCCTATTAGGTTTGATTAACAGGGGGTGCTAGAACGAGACCAGATAGCAGGATAAAAGGAGAAGGGACTTTGTCCTTCCTCTGCTTTTCCTTCATATCATTGCCCCAGAAATGGTCGTTCACTCTGCCAGCAGCAGGCACTTTCTGAAGCAGCCTCTTCCTGATCCTGGCACTGCAAGAGGGATCAATGCCAAACCAAGGGGTAGCGCCTTCCCATCAGAGTTCCGAATCATAGCTCTCCAAGACCCCTCCTCCGAACTCCTCCTCTGAACTCCTTATTTACTAGTAGCAGCCAGGTGGCATTCCTTAGAAATCCAAGTCCCTGTACTACAAGCCCCTCCTCCAAACCCATGGCTTCTGAGAACCCAAACCTCTTTCCTTTGTTCCTCTAATCTCAGGGCTGGCATCCATTTCCTGTAGTTATTGTCTCTGCTCTACCTTAGTTTTCCCTTTTTGCTTTTCAGGTGTCCTCTGACACCTTTTCTGAAACACAGTTTCTTTATGGAGTTCACTTTGTTGAAATGCTGAATGCAATTTCTGTTTTCCTGACTGGACTCTGATATAGTACTTGGCATCATGAGTGGTCTCCGGAAACAATCCTCAAATATGGGTTTCTGATATTGATTTGGTAATGTCCTTGGCCTTGGACAGTACTAGGCTTTTTGCTAATGGGAAATAGCAGGCTAGTAATCCATGACCTGTGGTGACATCACAACTGACTGAATTGTCGCTGTAGTTGAAGATGATGAACTACCTACTGACACCTAGTGGCTGCTACACTTAACTGTCCAGCTGTAGTGACAGTAATGGTAGCAATGTGGGATGGGAGCCCTGTTGACAATGGTGGAGAGCCTATAGAAAGAAAATGACAAGCTTAGGGCTTTCAACTATCAGCTCAGTCATAATCAGAGAAGCAACATATTCAAAGATAATTAGGCACAGAGAGAAACAAGAAACCATGAGCAAGAGAACTAAAAAAGCAGTGAATAATTACAGGGCCCGCATCTGCCCAAAAAGAAACACAGTGAAGTGAGTTTTGCACTTGTTGCTGCTTTTCTCCAAACAGAGATTCCAGTAGAGCAATGGTGTGTCAGTTTTACTATATGCTCCGGAAAGATAGAGAAGATCTGACCTTTCATCAGACTCAGAATAGTAAAGAGCAGAAGTGGGTTTAAAGCAGATTTGGTTTTAAAACAAAAGAGCTGGGGGCCCACACCAAGGAGGGAGGTGTTTTCTGGTTCAACCTGTGTTATAACCAGAGTCCCCTCTGGAAGCCCAGGGGATTTAACTTGTGAGTTCTCTTAATGATTTTCACGTTTTATCTAGATACTTTGCCCAGTTTTTATAGCTGTTCTCAAGGGGAGTGTTGGTCCATATTGCTAGTGCACCTTCAGTAAAAGTGGAAACCTGGCATTTTTTGTTTCACTTTGAGGTTTTCTTTCAGTGTGTTTGCAATTATCAAAATTTTCTTATATTTGTCCTAGATTGCCACACTTGCAAGGATCTCAGTTCCCAGGCAGGGATTGAACCTGGGCCACAGCAGTGAAAGCCAGAAATCCTAATCTCTAGGCCACCAGGGAACCCCCTGTCCTAGATTTTGATTTATACTTAGGGAAGACTATATTCCTTCACTTCCTTAGGGTCTTTGCTCAGCTCTCCCTGACTCCTGCCCTGTGCAGGAAGAATAGCTTCCATTAAGAAGGCCACAGGGGAAGGAGCATCCCCTTGGGAAGTCAGGCCTCAGTTAGGATAGGTAGCTATCCTGTGGGATGCTGCGTAATCCAGCGGTTAGGAGAGGGGGGCTTCAGTCAGATAGATTTGGTTTTTAAATCCTGGGCTTCCCTGGTGGCCCAGTGGTAAAGAGTCTGCCTGCCAATGCAGGAGAGCAGGTTCAATCCCTGGGTGGGGAAGATACCCTGGAGAAGGAAATAGCAAACCACTCCAGTAGTCTTGCCTGGGAAATCCCATTGACAGCGGAGCTTGATGGGCTAGAGTTCATGGTGTCACAAAAGAGTTGGACATAACTTAGCAGCTAAACAACAAAAATTCTTTCCTTAACTGCCTTGTGCAAACTTATGTCTTCTTTTTGTTCAGTTTTCTCATCTGTAATTTGGGGATAATAGTATACTTGAGAAGATCTAGTCACTTTGTCAAAAATGAAATAAAGTTTTTATATGGTTTGACTTACTGAGTTTATTCTGATATCCAAATATATGCCCTTGAGTCATTTGCTTAATAATATATGGGGGGAGTGATGGGAGACAGAGAGAGAGAGGAGGTCGGTTTTACCTTTTAGGCATTATATGCATTGGACTTGGGACACACAGCTTTTAAAAGGCTAAAAATACTTTTAGTGCTTAAAAATATTACTGACTCCAAGTTATGAAAAGAAAACCACAGGATAAAAATTAATAAATGCTTTATTAAATGTGCCCAAGCATGGCATTATGGCAACTAGTTTACTTCAACTAGATATAGCATATAATTTATATGTTATATACTTACATATAGAGTGTATTTAATGTGGGATATGGGAGCATTTTCCTGAAATAAGACAAGTTACTGGGATTAAAAGATGGCTCTGGAGGAATTTATCTGGTTCACTAGATGGCAGTTTTCTGCTTTATTGGCCTGTGTCTAGTGTTCTAGTTACCCTTGCTTTCCCCCGGTCCTCAGTTACTCCAAACAGCCTTCCCTGATTATCTCTGCATGTTATTTCAGCGTGTAGGATATACATATTTTATCATTTCTAAGATGTACATTTTTTTCACATTTCAACATTTCTGAAATTGTCATGCACCTTACAAATTGGTGGCATATCATATTGATAGCATTTTTTCTTTTAGCGTTTCATAAAAGAATGCTGCAGCTTACAATTGATAACATCTTAGATTTCATGGGATGTAAGTTCTCTGCATCTGGAGATATGAACTTCTTGGAACTGGCTAGTAGCCTTTTTCTTTCTTCCCACCTGTTTTTGGCTTCCTTTTTCTTCTTAATATCACATCTTTCTGGCTTGAAGAAAATTCTGCTCTCTTTCCCCTCTTCCCACTGTCTTCCACCTTCCTTTCTGCCTCCTGGTTTCCCCTTTCTGCCCTTCTTTTGTCCCTCCCTGGAGTCTGCACAAGTTCCCAAGGCCCTCACTGATCCGTGCTCTGGTTCAAAGGCCTTACAGCCTGATGGTGGTGCCAGCCAACAAGGTGAATCCCGAGCACTACATCTTCTCTCCCTTTGGGATCCTGCACATACATCCCGTGGAGGGCAGTGAGGCGATGACACTGGGTACCTGGCACCACCACTCTGTCCTCTGGCAACAGCTCCAGCTTATTCCATTCTTCAAGTATTGCCTCTTACGCAAGGCCTTAGCCAGGTGGGTGATGGTGGCTATGGGGTTTGGGAAGAGGCATCACAAAGAGCCACGGTACACTGTCACTTCCCTCTGGTTTGTAGCTGGAAGAAGGGTGTGAAGTTGCAGAGGCTGCACCAGCATCGGTCTTTCCTGGAGAAACACCTGCTCCTGGCTGTCCCCCACTTTGGAGCTGGGCTGCTCCATGTCAGCAGGTGAGTCTTCAAGTCACAACTTCTATAGACTTTTTAAAAAAGTATTTATTTATTTGTCTGTGCTGGGTCTTAGTTGATCTAGTTCCCTACCAGGGATTGAATCTAACCCCACTGCATTAGGAACACAGAGTTCTTAGCCGCTGGACCACCAGGGAAGTCCCTGCAGTGAACTTCTGAAAAGTATTTTATAAGCAGTAATAT
Source organism: Bos indicus x Bos taurus (assembly GCF_003369695.1). NCBI lineage: Eukaryota > Metazoa > Chordata > Mammalia > Artiodactyla > Bovidae > Bos > Bos indicus x Bos taurus. The sequence continues at coordinate 37,467,049 of NC_040090.1, forward strand.
ACATGATCATTTTAGAAGATTTGGAAAATACAAAAAGAGCACAAATGAAAAACTCTTCAGTGTCACCATCTACAGATAACCATGACATTTTGTCACATATTCTTACAGTCTTTTTTCCCATCATATATACAAATGCAATCATACTTTACATAATTGTTATGTAACCAGTTTTTTCCTCTGAAAAATATATTCTGAACATATCCATGTATTAATAAATTTTTGTATCAACTTTCTCCAGATTGTCCAGTTATTAAATATCAAATCTGAGGATGTAATGTAGGTATTTGAAACTCTGCTCTTACCATGGTATTACTTGAATTCTTTTTTTTTTTTTTTTAAGAAAAAGTTTCTCCCGTTTTCAGTTCTTGCTTACTTTGTCTGCACAACTCCTCAACCATTGCAGTTATCTTCTGTGATAGGAGTTGCAAGCTCAGATGCCTGCAGGGCCCAAGGAAGAGCTGTGAAAGAAACACAGTGGGCTGCTTTCAAGACATTAGGGACCATGGCACTGCAGTCAGCTTGGGGATTGCACCTGAAGAGGACAGTCACTACTCAGTTCCAACTGATTCTTACCATTAGGAATATGGATCCAGCACGTCAGCCACGTTATTTTTTCAGGATGACCTAGGAATCCACATTTTGTTGTAAAATCTCTTAATTTTATCTGGTTATCTTTTAATTTTTATTAAAACACCAAAAAGTTTTATTAAAACACTGTGCTGGCCAACTCTTAGTGGTACATACAAAAACTCTTTCATTCTGAATTTGGCCCATGTGCTACCAGTTCACAACCTCAGCTCTAGATTTTCTCCAGTCTAGCTTAATCATCATGGCATAATTGGATGCACAGATCCAAATTTAAGTCCTAAACACTAGCAAGAGACCTTACTCTTTGAGCCCCAGTTTCCTGATCTGAAAACAAAAGATTTTTGCTACTCAGTTCAGTTCAGTTCAGTTTAGTCGATCAGTCATGTCTGACTCTTTGCAACCCCATCAACTGCAGCACGCCAGGCCTCCCTGTCCATCACCAACTCCTGGAGTTCACTCAAACTCATGCCCATTGAGTCGGTGATGCCATCCAGCCATCTCATCCTCTGTTGTCCCATTTTCCTCCTGCCCCCAATCCCTCCAAGCATCAGAGTCTTTTCCAATGAGTCAACTCTTTGCATGAGGTGGCCAAAGTATTGGAGTTTCAGCTTTAGCATCAGTCCTTCCAATGAACACCCAGGACCGATCTCCTTTAGAATGGACTGGTTGGATCTCCTTGCAGTCCAAGGGACTCTCAAGAGTCTTCTCCAACACCACAGTTCAAAAGCATCATTTCTTCAGCGTTCAGTTTTCTTCACAGTCCAACTTTCACATCCATACATGACCACTGGAAAAACCATAGCTTTGACTAGACGACTTTTGCTGGCAAAGTAATGTCTCTGCTTTTGAATATGCTGACTAGGTTCGTCATAACTTTCCTTCCAAGGAGTAAGTGTCTTTTAATTTCATGGCTGCAATCACCATCTGCAGTGATTTTGGAGCCCAAAAAAATAAAGTCTGACACTGTTTCCACAGCTGTTTAAAAAAAAAAAAATCACAGTCATAACCAACTCTTTGCAACCCTTTGGACTGTAGCCTGCCAGGCTCCTCTGTCCATGGGATTTTCCAGGCAAGAATACTAGATTAAGTTTCCATTTCCTTCTCCAGGGGAGCTTCCTGACCCAGGGATCAAACCAGCCTCTCCCAAGTCTTCTGCTTTGCAGGCGGATTCTGTACTTGACGGCTTCCCTGATAGCTCAGTTGGTAAAGAATTTGCCTGCAATGCAGGAGACCCTGGTTCTATTCCTGGGTCAAGAAGATCTGCTAGAGAAGGGATAGACTACCCACTCCAGTATTCTTGGGCTTCCCTTGTGGCTCAGCTGGTAAAGAATCTGCCTGCAATGAGGCAGACCTGGGTTCCATCCCTAGGTTGGGAAGATTCCCTGGAGAAGGGAAAGGCTATCCACTCCAGTATTCTGGTCTGGAGAATTCCATGGACTATAGTCTATGGGGTTGCAAAGAGTCGGACATTACTGAGTAACTTTCACTTTAACTTACTTTCACTTTCTTTACTCAACGAACCAGCAGTGAGAATTAAATGAGATGATGAATATAAAGTACCATGTTCAATGCCTCAGTAGGAACTGAGTAAATGGTACCCATATGATCATCCTCTGTTTATCAGGGAGTCCATTTTTTCAAGGATATTTTGAGATGTAGATTTTTCAGGGTGGTTGTGGGGGGAATAAATAACAGAAGTGGGTTTCTTCAGGGATGGTCAGCCCATAGAGAAGATGGAGTTTCTTCACCTCTGATTATAAAACCTGCCTGTCCGTCTAGACTGTAAAGACCTGCGGCTTTCCTTATTCCAAGGAAGAAGCCTCTGCAGTCTCTCCTTCTAAGTCAGACCCTAGGATCTCTTTGACCTTCTTTCCTGGCAGAAAGGGTTACCCAGTGTAAACATTTGTGCATACCCCAAACCTTTGCCAAAGAATTCCACAGTCAGGAACGCCCTGGGCTTAAACTCTTCCAAAGAACCCTCAAGAGGAGGCTGTCACTGTCGGTCACTGGGAACATTATGCTGTCTCTAAACCTTTGTTCATTCTGGGGTGAGCTGGGCTAGGAATACGTCAAAAGAGTCCAAGGAAGGAGGGCAGAGTCGCCAGCTCTGACCAGTTTAACCCTTGATTCCAGACTTCTGCAGGAGCTGCACTCTGTGTCCTGGCTCCCCCATGAAGCAGATCAGTGCTACGAGCTGCTGGACCTGAGGCGGGCTCTAGCCAAGGAGAACCACAAGGCTCTGCGGCTGCTCTATCGCTGCCTGCGTCTCTGCACATCCATCCTTCATCTGGTAAGAGGCTCCCATTTATGGTGAGATTTTTCTCCAAGCTGAACACGCCAAGGTTTCAGCTATCTCTTGGCTTAAGCTTCCCAGTGTGTTCTGGACTCTGCAGTGGGCTCAGAGTCTTTGTCCTGTTTACCAACAGCAGCCTGTACTCTAGGTGGATGGATTAGTAACAAATAGGCAGAGGCTTAGAGTCAATCTTTTCCTAAAGGCTTGAGCAGAGTCGAGAAGGAACATAACAATGTCTGATTTTCAGTCATTTGTGCCAGGAGCAGTAGAGAATTTGAAAGTTGGGATCCTGATCTTATGTGTTTCTGGGCTTATCTCGGAACCTCTCGAACTTTTGATAGGTCACCGTGGCTGATAGAAGCATCCAGTCATGGAGTCCTTCCTTCTTGTGCCTACTTTACGTCTGCGGTACATGCCCCCTGTGCGTGCGTGCTCAGTCTCTCCGTCATGTCCGACCCTTTGCGACTCTTATGAACTGTAGCCCACCAGGCTCCTCTGTCCAGGGGATTTTCTAGGCAAGAATACTGAAGGAGGTTAACATTTCCTACTCCAGGGGATCTTCCTGACCCAGGGATTGAACCCACATCTCGTGCATAACAGGTGGATTCTGTACTGCTGAGCCATTGGGGAAACCCTTCCTTATGTATACACCCATATAATAACTACCGGCAGATCAAGATATATAATGTCTATAGAACCTCAGCAAGTTCCCTGGTACTTTCTCATCAGTGCCTCCACAAAGGTAACCACTGTTATGACCTCTGTCACCATAGATTAGTTTTGTCTGATTTGAAATTTCATTTACTCTTTTTTTGTCTGGCTTTTTTTTTTCAGTTCACATTATGTTAGTGAGATTTATCCATAGCACCATAGGTGGTAGCAGTTCACTCTTTTGTATTGCTGTGTAGTCTTTTACTATACAAATGTGCCACAATTTCCGGAGAAGGCAATGGCACCCCACTCCAGTACTCTTGCCTGGAAAATCGCATGGACAGAGAAGCCTGGTGGGCTGCAGTCCATGGCATCACGACTGAGCGACTTCACTTTCACTTTTCACTTTCATGCATTGGAGAAGGAAATAGCAACCCACTCCAGTGTTCTTGCCTGGAGAATCCCAGGGACGGGGAAGCCTGGTGGGCTGCCTCGGGGTCGCACAGAGTCGGACACGACTGAAGCAATTTAGCAGCAGCCACAATTTATTTGTTAATTCTCCTGTTGATGGATATTTGTGTTAGTTCCAGTTTTTTACTATTGTGGATAATCTTATGAAGTTTGTATGTTTTTTGATAGACTTAAACCCTCATTTCTTTGGGGTATATATTCCAGGAGTGGAATTGCTAGAATAGGGTTTAGGTATGTTTAACAGTGCCAAACAGGTTTCTAGAGTAGTTGTTCCAGTTTATATTCCCATCAGACTTCTAGTTGTCCTGTGAGCTCATCAGCACTTGAGAGTGTTGAGGTTTTTAATTTTAACCATATTGGTGAGTGTACGGTTTTAGTTTGTGTTTCTATGATCACCAGTGATGTTGAGCATCCTTTCAAATGTTTATTGGCCATTTTGGTACTCTTTTCTGTGATGTATTTAACTCTTGTTCAGTTTTGATTGGGTTGTCTATTAATTTGTAGGAGTTCTTTTATATATTCTGCATATAAGCCTGGTATCAAATATATAAATATTGTGGACATTTATCCCAGTCTGTGGTTTGCCTTTTTAATGTTTTAATAGTGTCTTTTGATGAGCACACATTCTTATTTTCTTGAAGCTCATTTTATGATTATTTTTTGGTTAGTGTCCTATCCTGTATTCGCCTATATTTTCTTCTAGAAATTTTATTACCTTATCATTTACATTTAGTTGTATGATCTATTTCAAATTAATTTTTCTGTATGGTGTGAGGTAAGAGTCAAGTTTCATTGTTCTCATTTATGGAAAAGACTGTCCTTTCCCTACTAAATTACAGTGGTGTCTTTTTCTTAAATCAGATGATTGTGTATGTGTGGGCCTGTTTCTGGACTCTCTTCTGCTCCATTAATCTATTTGTCTATTTTAATTATTGTAGCTTAATAATAAGTCTTAATATCTGGTATTGTAAGACCTACAGCTTTTTGTTATTCAAGATTTCCCTAGGTTTCTTAGTTCTTTTAATTTCTATATACATTTTCAGATCAGCTTGTTAATTTCCACAAAATACCTTACTGGAATTTTTTTTTATTCACTTGCTTTAAATCTATAGATCAATTTGGGGGAGAATTGATATCCTAACAATATTTAGTTTCCTAATCAATGACATAGATCTATTGATTTATTTTTATTTCTTTAATTACTTTTGACAAGATTTTGCAGGTTTCCTGTAGAGGTCTTGAATATATTTGTGTTCATTAGATTTATTGCTAGATACTAGACACTTTTTGTTGCTATTATAAATGATATTTTAAAACATTGCTGTTTTGTGATAGTTGCTATACAATATACAAAAATTAGTTCATGGTGGGTAAAAGACACAGTAAGTGCAAAAAGAAAATTTAAAAAGCTTTCAGAAGGTAACATGAGATAATATTTTTATCATCCCAGGGTTTCTTAAAACAGAAAAATTAAAAGCCATAAAAAACGTGTCTATATTAAAATTAACTTTTTAAAAATCACCATTGAAAAAATGAAAGGACAAGCAAATGCAACACTTGCCACTTCCTGTGCTGCTGTGTGGAGTGGAATGGAACCAGTCCCTGTTGGCAGTCACCCCAAAGGTGGGGTGCAAGGGCAGTAAGGCAGAATCAGTGACCATCACAGCTGGCAACTGAACTGTTACAGAACCAAGCTTATAATCTGTGCTGAATAAAAGCATGCTGCTGTCCATTAAAATGTAGCATTATTGAATAACTCAGATAGATTAGAAACAAATAATGATGTTATATGTGAGTGTTTTAGATACTCATCAATTTTTAAAGAAGTTTCCATCAACTCCTAGTTTGTTAAGAGGTTTTTTTCATGAATGGGTGTTGAATTTTGTCCAGTGATTTTTTTTTTCTTCTTCTTCTATTTAGATGATCATGTAATTTTTCTCCTTGAGTCTGTTAATGTGGTGAATTGTCAGTGTTAGACCACCTTTGCATTACTGGTATAAACCCATTTCCTTCCTTTCTTCCTCCTTCCCTCCTTCAGTAGTTGAGGTGTGGGCTTAACTGTTCCTTGGCATGTGAGATCTTACTTCCTTGACCAGGGCTCGAGCCTGCGTCCCTGAATTGTAAGGCAGATTGTTAATCACTGGACCTCCAGGGAAGTCCCCTAACCAGCACTCCTGATTCCTTGTTTCCTGTTGTTTTTTTTTTCACAGCTCTCATAATTTTTTCATACAATATAAATTTACTATTTATATGTTTATTGTATATTATTTATTATGTTTATTGTATGTACTCCAACAAGATGGTAGGAATTTTTATCTGTTTCATTAACTAGTATGTTTCTATTACTTATTGTAGTGTATGACATACAGTTGGTGCTCAGTGAATGTTTGTTGACTGAATAAATGCCGAGTTTCTATCTATATCTTTCTCCCAAGCAGAATAAAATCTTGGTATTCTTCTAATTTTCTTTATCTCCTCTTCCTACCTTTCACCCTTCTCATTATGCTTTTTCTGATATCTCCTGGAATTTTAGTCCTACATTGTTACAAATATTTTTGTTTTATAGCTTCTCATTTAGAATTAACAATATATTTCACAATTTTTTTTTTCTCATTGCAACTTCTTGTAGACCACTTTATCTTCTTGTATTCATTTTCTTCTGTCAGAAATATACTCCTTTTTTTCCAGAGAGAATCTGTGGATGGTAAATTTTTAGAGTCTTTGTATATCTAAAAATGTCTTTATTCATCTTCAAACTTCAATGATACTATGGCTAGATATGGAATTCTAGGTTTTTAAAATCTTTTTAGAACTTTAAAGATATTGCCCCTAATGGTAAGGTTTTTAAAATGTATGCTGATTATGTTCTGTTGTAGTTATTATTGTTGTTACTTTGTTTTTTTTAATAAGAATCTCCATTTTCTCTCTATTTTTATTATTTATTTTTTTTGAAGTATAGTTGATTTACAATGTTTCTTTACCAACTGAGCTATCAGAGAAGCCCCATTAGGAATCTCCTTAGAACTTTAAAGATAATGCCCCTCAGTTCAGTTCCGTCACTCAGTTGTGTCTGACTCTTTGAGACCCCATGGACTGTAGCACACCAGGCTTCCCTGTCCATCACCAATTCCCGGAGCTTACACAAACTTATGTCCATCAAGTCAGTGATGCCATCCAACCATCTCATCCTCTGTCATCCCCTTCTCTTTCTGCCTTCAATCTTTCTCTGCATCAGGGTCTTTTCTAGTGAGTCAGTTCTTCGTATCAAGTGGTCAAAGTATTAGAGTTTCAGTTTCAGCATCAGTCCTTCCAATGAATATTCAGGACTGATTTCCTTTAGGATTGACTGGTTTGATCTCCTTGGAGTCCAAAGGACTCTCAAGAGTCTTCTCCAACACCACAGTTCAAAAGCGTCAATTCTTCGGTGCTCAGCTTTCTTTAATGGTCCAACTCTCACATCCATACATGACTACTGGAAAAACCATGGCTTTGACTAGACAGGCCTTCATTGGCAAAGTAATGTCTCTGCTTTTTAATATTCTGTCTGGATTGATCATAGCTCTTCTTTCCAAAGAGCAAGTGTCTTTTAATTTCATGGCTGTAAGTCACCATCTGCAGTGATTTTGGAGCCCCTAAAAATAAAGTCTGTCACTGTTTTCATTGTTTCCCCATCTATTTGCCATGAAGTGATCGAATCAGATGCCATGATCTTAGTTTTCTGAATGTTGATTTTTAAGCCAACTTTTCCACTCTCCTTTTTCACTTTCATCAAGAGGCTCTTTAGTTCTTCGCTTTCTGCCATAAGGGTGGTGTCATATCTGAGGTTATTGATATTTCTGCATATCTGCATATCTCAGGTTATTGATATTTCTCCCAGAAATCTTGATTACAACTTGTGTTTCATCCAGCCTGGCATTTCACATGATGTACTCTGTGCATAAGTTAAATAATCAGGATGAAAATATGCAGCCTTGATGTACTTCTTTCCCGATTTGGAACCAGTCTGTTGTTCCATGTCCAGTCCTAACTGTTGCTTTTTGACCTGCATACAGATTTCTCAGGAGGCAAGTAAGGTGGTCTGGTATTCCCATCTCTTGAAGAATTTTCCACAGTTTGTTGTGATCCACAGTCAAAGGCTTTGGCATAGTCAATAAAGCAGAAGTAGATTTTTTTTCTGGAACTCTCTTGCTTTTTCGATGATATAACAGATGTTGGCAATTTGATCTCTGGTTCCTCTGCCTTTCCTAAAACCAGCTTGAACATCTGGATGTTCATGGTTCACATACTATTGAAGCCTGGCTTGGAGAATTTTGAGCATTACTTTACTAGCGTGTGAGATGAGTGCAATTGTGTAGTAGTTTGAGCATTCTTTGGCATTGCTTTTCTTTGGGATTGGAATGAAAACTGACCTTTTCCAGTCCTGTGGCCACTGCTGAGTTTTCCAAATTTGCTGGCATATTGAGTGCAGCACTTTCACAGAATCATCTTTTAGGATTTGAAATAGCTCAACTGGAATTCCATCACCTACACTAGCTTTTCGCATAGTGATGCTTCCTAAGGCCCACTTGACTTCACATTCCAGGACGTCTGGCTCTAGGTGAGTGATCACATCATCATGGTTATCTGGGTCATGAAGATCTTTTTTGTACAGTTCTTCTGTGTATTCTTGCCACCTCTTCTCAATATCTTCTGCTTGCATTAGGTCCATACGTTTCAGTCCTTTATTGAGCCCATCTTTGCATGAAATATTCCTTTGGTATTTCTAGTTTTTTTGAAGAGATCTTTAGTCCTTCCCATTCTATTGTTTTCTTCTATTTCTTTGCATTGATATAATGTCCCTAGTGGTAAGGTTTTAAATAGATTATACTCTATTGTAGTAATTATTGTTGTTGTTAGTGTTTTTTTTAGAATCTCCATTTTCCCTCTATTTTTATTATTTATTTAATTTTTATTGATGTATAGTTGATTCACAATGTTGTGCCAATCTCTGCTGTACAGCAAAGTGACTCTATTTTACACACACACACACACATATATATATATATACATTCTTTTTAAAATATTATTTTCCATTATAGTTTATCCCAGGATATTGAATATAGTTGCCTGTGCTATACAGTAGGACCTTGTTGTTCATGGTTTTATCCTTGGTGTCACCGGTAAGTCCTCTTACAATGTGAGATGATACCTTATTTTTATAAACATTTACAATGGAACTAACCATGCCAGACTCTGTGTTAAGCAGTTAGGGTTAAGTGTGACAGAAGCAAATAAGGAGTAAATTCCTTGGAGAATTTACAGTGTGGTGGACGAGTCACATGAATTGATAATGGTGCACTGGACTAAGGATTATGGTATAGGAACCACTGGATGTTGAGGGCATTGCTAGAGCATGGAAGAGGACACCTCGCCAAGTATCCAGGGCAAGTTTGTATACGACATGCCTAGCTTAGGTTTTAACTGCCTTGTGTCTGGGTCTCAGAAGACTAGGATCTGAGCTCAGGGTGAGCAGAATTCAATTCATAGCTACCTCATAGTTCTCACCACAAGCTCTGTTGATCATCAAAAAGGATAGGAGAGCACAGGGACAAAAGGGTCCATCTGGCCAAACATACCTTCCTGGTGTCTCCCCGCTGTTCCTCATCAGGACAGGCCAGAGAGGTGGCAACTATCAGCACTCTTGTAGGCTGAGGAACTTCCCAGCTGTGAGATGAACCTACAAAGAAGCTCCCAGGCTTTTATCCCACATTTCCCGTCCCCCACTAGAAAGTCTATGTCAGTAGCCACAGAGAGCTTCTGCTCTCACAGAAGGCTATGTTATGCTGGTCAGCATGCCATATCACCCAGGCCTAGTGACTGGACACCATAACCTGGAATAATTACTGAGCCTTATTTGTTGAATATCTTTTTTTTTTCTTTGTCTAATCTATGCACGGCAAATCTCTCTATTTACACACGCACAAACTTTCTATTTGAGTTCCCCGCCGGGGGCATTGGAGGAGACCCTGGTTTGATTCCTGAGTTGGGAAGATCCGCTTGAGAAGGGATAAGTTACCCACTCCAGTATTCTTGGGCTTCCCTGGTGGCTCAGATGGTAAAGAATCCACCTGCAATGCAGAAGACCTGGGTTCAATCCCTGGTTTGGGAAGAACCCCTGGAGAAGGGAACAGCTACCCACTCTGGCTTAGAGAATTGCAAAACTGAGCAACTCTCACTTCACTGGGAGCATTTGGCAGACAGGCCTGGCCTATCAAATCAACTTATTGTAGCCTCTCAATATATGTTCTCCATTTCACATCTTCTCTGGTCACTTAAAGATTTCCAGGGCCAATCTCTACTAAGAAGCAGCCCTCCATCTGCATATCTAGGGTCAAGGTTTTAGACTCTGAGACCCAAGAGCTTTGCAACAGACCAGTGGGTGGCCAGTTTGGTCTCCATCCCCCTTTCTCCAGTGAACTTTCCACTCTCCTGACAGATCCACGAGGATACATACCACATGCAACAGGGCCTGCAGAAGCGGCTGAAAAACTGCAAGAGGATCAGGACAGACCAGACCTCCGTGTACCTTCAGAAGGTGCAGTGCGAGCAGCTGGAGCAGAGGCTGAAGCAGGCGGAGGCCTGGTTGCTGCAGATGGGACAGCTGGCCCGCTTGGTAGACTATATGATCTGCCAGAACCTCGTGTCCATCATAGAGGAGGAGATAACCTCTTTTGTGGCCAACATCCTGCAAGTGAGGTGGTGGATAGCATGGGGGAAGGTGGGCAGGCAGTCAGGGGCCGACTGGTGGGGAGCAATACTGCCCTCTGGCCCCACAACCTCTCCTGACCTTTCTTTACAGGCCCCAAGGCAGAAACCTTTACTCTCAGCACAGCTGGTCTTTGACAGTCGTGGTCAGCTGTCTCATGAGCCCTGTATTGAAAATATGATCCAGATTTTAACTGTGGGCCTAAGGTCTACGAAGGCGTCTGCCCTGAAGGTATTATGGCTTGGGCAGGGGGCTGGCTGGAGGAATTCCCTACAGGGAATACCCTGTTCCTATTATCTAGAATCAGAAGCCCTCAGCCTGGTCTGAACCCTCATTGTTTGCTCTTTCTGCCCCTTCTTTGCACCTTGGCATGAAGGTAATGCAGTCTACAGACCTGAAGGCCTTCTGGGAGTCCCTGTATATTGAAGGTATTTAAGGAGCCCTAGGCAGTGGGGAGGAAGGGTGGAAGGAGGGAGAAGGGCACATGCAGTGTCCTCATGGCCATAGAGTCAGGCACTGGACATGGATGGAGCAGCTCTAACCTGGGTCTGAACATGTGTTGCGGGGTAGGAGGGTAGAGGCATGTTTTGCTCCTCGTGAGTGTGCCAATGGGATTTTGTGATGGGTGGGTGCTTTGTATGTGAGAGAAGAGAGTCAAAGATAACTTCAAAGTTTTTGATTGGACAACCTGGAAGAATGGAGTTCCTGTTTACTGAAGTTGGAAGACTGCATGAGGAGCAATTTGGAGGGGACTGGGTGGAGGTCAGAGCCCATTTGCGGCTGTTAAAAGTTTGAGGTGCAAGGTAGGCATCTAGGTAGAGGTGTGGACTCTGCAGTTGTTTAAATGGGATTGGAATTCAGGGAGAGATCTGAGTTAGACACAAATTCCAGAGAAAATAGATGGTGTTTAAAACCATGAAACTGGGTTAGTTCTAGAAAGTGAGTCCTGATGGGGAAGGGAAGAGATCTGAGGACGGGCCCTTGGGAGGGGGCACCGTGGTGTTTACGTGTTTGCTGTATGAATCTAATTTATGAACATTTTGATGCCTCTTCTCCCTTTTTGTGCAAATCTTAAATACCGAAGTTGGCAATTAACCAGTTTCTAAGAATTAAGGCGTGTCTGACTCTTTGTTACCCTGTGGACTGTAGCCCACCAGGTTCCTCTGTCCATGAGATTCTCTAGGCAAGAATACTGGAGTGGGTTGCCATTTCCTTCTCCAGGGGATCTTCCTGACCCAGGGATCGAACCCAGGTCTCCCGCATTGCAGGCAGATGCTTTAACCTCTGAGCCACCAGGGAAACCCAAGAATTAAGGCGAAGGCTGGGTTCAAGGATATTCCTTAAGACAGGTGCTGAGGACTGGCTTGCTCAGCTTCCTTCCGCACCTCCTCCTCTGTTCTGCATTTCTGAGACTGCGTTTCTCAGACCTCCTCGAGGCTGGGAGTCATAGGTTATTTAGAGCTATATGTGACTTCAGTTCAGAATTGAGGTAAGTAGGGGAGAGAGGCAGGACGCATGCCATCTGTTCTGCTGGTGGGGCTCGTAATCATTTATGATCATGTGTTTATGTAGCTGGTGGTATGGCGATGACATCCCAATTTGCCAGGCAGCACTAATCCCTGGACACATGGCCTAGAGTGGTTTTGTTTTTCAGTTCTTGCAGTCATTCACAACTCATGTAATTTTATAAAAGAATTGCTTATACTGGGCTTATACTGAGCTACTTATACTGGGCTTCCCTGGATTGGGTAGATCCCCTAGAGAAGGGAATGGCTACCCAATCCACTATTCTTGCCTGGAGAATCCATGGACAAAGGTGCCTGGCAGGCTACAGTCAGTGGGGTTGCAAAGAGTTGGACACGACTGAGCGACTAATGCTTTCACTGCATATGCTAGCTGGAGTAAATTTTGCTGTCTGCATCTAAACCCTAACAGATTCCCTGACACTATGCTTATGATATAGATGTATGTGTAAACTCACTCTTGAATAGAGAATGTGTAAGGTGTGTAATGTGTGTGTCCACACTCAGGGTAGAGGGAGAGGTTGTATATGGTCCCTGGAGGGCACTCATGGACAATCGTGGTATGTCCCCCACTAGACGAAGATGAAGAAGACTACTCAGACTCAGACTTCATGATGCCCAAGTTCCAGGGCCAGCCCAGCGATGCTGTGGACGTCTTCTGTGGCCCGAATATAGGATTGGTGTGGCCCTGGAAGTCTCGCACAGTTACTGAAGCCCTGGAGGTCCATGGGCACCGGCTTCGGGGCCAGTACTTACCCCTTGATTATAAGCAGCTGCAAGAGGACCTGGACAACAGCTCCCAAATCCAGCAGGCACTGGCTGTCCAACAGGCCCTGCTGGAGGTGAGGACAGAGGTTTAAGGAATGGGATGGTGGCCACCAGTTCCTGTCACAGCCGCCCGCCTCTGCCCTAAACCCCTTGTCTGCCTCTAGGACATGCTGCAGGAGGTGCAGGAATTCTGCAGGGATTATCACTGGATGACAGGCGTTTATGAGTTCCTGCAAGCCTGGGGGTGTCAAAAGCTGGAGTCTATGAGAGGTTATCCTATTAAGAACTACGTGATGCTGGTGACCCGCCTGAACGCTTGGCAGGCCCAAGTCTCCGGGATACCCATGGAGTTGATCACAAGAGGCAGGCTGTTGCTGCTGAGCTGCCGCAACATACGGGCGGAGATGGGTGAGTGCTGCTTAGCCTCCGTTCTTGGCTTTTTAAAATTTTATTTATTTATATATTTGTGGCTGCACTGGGCCTTCGTTGCTGCATGCCATGGCCTTTCTCTGCTTGCAGCGAATGGGGACTACTCTCGCGTTACGGTGGCCCTCGAGTAGGGGCTTCTCGCTGCAGTGGTTTCTCTTGTCGTGGAGCACAGGTTCTAGCCATGTGGGCTTCAGTAGTTGCAGCGTGCGTGTATGCTCAGTTGCTAAGTCATATCTGACTCTTTGCGACCCTTATGAACTGTATTCTGCCATCCTCCTCTGTCCACAGGGTTTCCCAGGCAAGCATACTGGAGTGAGTTGCCATTTCCTCCTCCAGGGGATCTTCCTGAGCCAGGGATCGAACCTGCATCTCCTGTCTCCTGGGTTGTCAGGAGGCTTAACCACTGAGCCACCTGCGAAGCCTGGTAGTTGCGTCCTCACTGGTTGTGGCACGTGGGTACAGTTGCCCCATGGCATGTGGAATCCAGGGATGGAGCCTGTGTCCCCTGCACTGGCTGGCGGTTTCCTAACCACTGCATCACCAGCGAAGTCCTATCCTCCCTTCTCTCTTTCGCCTTCTGTACCGTATCCACATGGCCCTTTGGGCCTTCAGCGTCCCCCAGAGACCTTTGGTGCAGGAACTAGTAGAGCCTCGCAAAGCCCCAGGTCCCATCCTTCCCTTTGCCAGCTGTCCACTACAGGGGACGGCCTCTCCATCTGTGTTGGCCCAGCTCATCCCCCACACTTCTCAGGAAAGGTGTCTCTGTCACCTGACATTTTCTCTTCTTATGGTGTGGAAGGAGTCAGACCAAATGTGACTGAGGAAAATCTTTGCTTGCTCCTTAGGCTAGAAGAATTCAGTTTCTTTATTGAGACCCTCAGGAATCAAGGGTGCCCTCTCTCCACATGTAGCAGTCAAAATCGACACCACGATTTGTATGTATAAAAAGTTACTCTCTTTAACTGATCTTGGCTTGTGCTGTAGCCTTAAATTCTGCTGATGGTAAAAGAACAGACAGTTGGCCCTCCATATCTGTATGTTCTATGTCTGTGGGTATAATTCCAGAAAGTCTCAAAAAAGCAAAACTTGAACCGACAACTGTTTATATAGCATTTACACTGTATTTACAACTATTTACATAGCATTTACATCGTTTTAGGTGTTTTAAGTAAACTAGAGATGATTTAAGGCGCTTCGCACGTGGCGCTAGTGGTAAAGAATCTGCCTACCAACGCAGAAGACATGAGATGCAGGCTCAATCCCTGGGTTGGGAAGATCTCCTGGGGGAGGGCATGACAACCCAATCCAGTATGGTTGTCTGGAGAGTCCCATGGACAGAGAAGCCTGATGGGCTACAGTCCATGGGGTCACACAGAGTCAGACATGACTGAAGTGACTTAGCACACAGCACAGAGATGATTTAAAGTACACAGGGGGTCATGTATAGGTTATAAACAAATACTATGCCATTTTATAAGGGAACTGAGCATGTGTGGGGTTTGATATCCTCAGAAGTCCTAGAACCAATTCCCCTAAGGACAACTGTATTCCAATTGAAAGTGAACACATTTTTTTTTCCATTTAAAGTAGGACTTTTGGTCTAATTCAGTCTATTTGGGGTAATTGGTCAATTCAAAATTCATACTACGGTTCTGGGTTGTTCTGTTTCTCAAGCGTCCTCAGCTCACTTTCCTCCCAGGGTGGCACCTGGCATTGGAGGGGGCTTCAGGGCCGTGTGCTCTTCTTGGCTGGCTTCTGTTGACTTCCATGAGGTCTCTGCCCTCCTTCTGACCTTGCTGCTTCCGCTGCAGCTGCGTCCTGAGCTGGAGTAGCTGGCCGGTGTTCTCTCAGCTGGTAGGAACCCAGAGGGTCTGCCCTTGCTGACCTGGCTCTGCACTGGCTCCTGTTGACACCACATGTCCTTGACGTTTTAGTGAACCCTTCATCCAGTCTTTGTCCTAGGCTGGCCACCCCCATAGCTTCTGCTGAAGGGCCCCTCGCCCCTCAACCCAGGAACACCATCCGGGCCTGCTGGCTATCAACTCTCCACTGTTTCCTGTATCCACTGCCGTCTGAGAGCTGTGGGGTCTTGGGAACATTAACTTTGATCCTCTTTCTCATGCCCTGGTTTCTGCTCTGCTGTGACTGTCTCATGTCACACGAGTATAAGGGCACCCTGCAAGTCATCTCCCCAGAGTGACTACATGGAAAGTGGAGCTCAGGCCCACTTGCTATCTATTCGCCCCTCAGCCCATCTCAGTTTCCCACTTCAGGTGTCTACCTACCCACACGAGCCCAAGGCCCAGTTGTTGGTCTCCCTGGATCTCTGAGAAGTCTGGTTTAAGACGTAGCCTCGTTCCTCTTTTCTCTTCTTCCCTTCCTGTGGGAAGCGTGTCTCACACTACAGTTTGCTGGCTAAATGCCTCCACCCAGGAGATGGCTGTGGAGAGACACAGAGCACAGTAGATTGGGAAGCTGGTTCCTCCAGGAAATTGAGAGGTTCTATTTTGTGACCTAACATCCCCAGATGGCAATGTCTGCTTTCTGCAGAGATTAGGTACTTTCAGACTCATACCCTCTAGGCCTGCTTGGTTTATGAAGGTGGGAGGCCTTGGAGCTGGGCATCAAAGTGCTTGCTTGCCTAGCTCTCCCTGCCTTTGCCCCTCCACAGATGAAAGCACAGGCTTCCTTAGGTATCTCCTAGGTGACAGAACTCCCTACTCCTATCCCCACCCTCCCTCCTAAATGTACAGAGGGTTCAGGCTGGCCAGGCAGAAGCAGGAGGGCATGTGATTGGCCTGCCTTCTTTCTGACCCTGGTTGCAGTGGGCTTTGCTCCACTCTTGCTCAGGAAGTCGGTGTTCTTTCTAATTTGTTGACTTCTTTGTCCTTAATCCAAGGTCAACTGACCTCTTTAAGAGGAACAGATGGAGAGAGAAAAGCGCTGGGTTCAGAACTGTGGCTCTGTTTTTACTGGTTTGCATGACTTCATATCACTGAGCTTGTTTCTTTATTTGTAACATGGACATAATAATGTAGCCACTCACTGGGTTATGGGAAGGAGGATTAAATGAGATACTATTTGTAATATTCCTAGCAT